>NC_136421.1:150408258-152808258 GCF_052625555.1 Lactuca saligna
TGAGTTAGTGACTACACTAATCACACTATGTGTAAGCCTTATCGCCTCTTTCGTCGCAACTAGTAACAGTAAATCAAATCATGAAATTTCATTTGAGGGTTGTCACTATTAAAAATTCATAAGTTTATTTTTGTAAAATCCAGTTTATTAAATAAATTGTGACAACCCATAATTTCTATCTTATCAAAGTCAAACTTGGTCATTTAAAGTCAAACATATCAATGAAAATCAAACTTATTTCCATTAATATCTTAATATAGTTAGGATAATGAATTTATAGGTATAAAAACCTAGTATCATGAGGTGTTGTGTGTTTCCGAGGGAAATCGTTTAGAACCCTTGCAGCTGCAAACAAGCCTTCGGGCCGTGAACCTCCCTCGAACCGCAATCGGTTCGCATCCGTGAACCGAAGCCGTGAACCCCTCAGGTCGTGATCCCTTCCCTATATATATATATATATATATATATATATATATATATATATATATATATATATATATATATATATATATATATATATATATATATTAGTGTTGACTGATTTTTGTCTTACTTCTTCACTTCTGACCATAAACTCGAGCCTTCTCTCTCAAGACCATCAACCGTGAACACCTTTTCTCTCTCAAATAACATCCTATCTGTTTTGAACCTCCTTCGCACCGGATTAGATCTTCAAGTGTTCTTCATTTTTTGAAGATCTTTTGAGTCTTGAACCCTTGAATCATCTTCATTTGTCAAGAACATCAAGCCATGAGCTCAAAAACACCAAGTGTTCTTGGACCATGAACACCCACCTGGTTGTGAACCCTTTCCAGTCTCTCCTTTTCGACTCTAGCATCCTCTTTTGAAAGTTAAAGTTGCAACTCAATCCATTTCTTTCCTATATTTATGATTATGATAACTAAATGTATACATATATAAGTCTTAATATGCTAAATAGGACTCATTTGTGCTTCAGGACTTCATTCGTGAAACTTATCATCCAATATAGAACAGTCCATCGAATCACTCACATAAGGTGAGTTCATACCCCTACCATTTACTCTTTTAAATGCTTTTAGGGGGGAAATACAAGTAGAAAACAATGTAATTAGGCTATTCATTTACATTTGGAAACAAACAAACAAAAAGGATTTCTTATACTTAAATGTTGTTAAAACCATTTTAAAAACCCTTTTAAACTATTTTAGATTTCTGTTTTTATCAAAATCATATTCTGGTACATATTTATGTATAAGTATGCCTTAAATGACTTAGGACTATTGCTAAATACCGTAACTCCTGTTCCTTGTTTGTTTGTGGGCTTAGGGTCAGATCACTAGTCCGACTGTCAGGTAAATCATAGTTATACTTGCTAAATATATGCCGGAATATTAAACCTCATTATTTTCAAGGAATATTCTTAACTCAGTTGTACACATTAGACAAATTGAGTCTTTTTAGTAATAGTTCGAACAAACATACTAGTAAACTATAATAGGTATAGTTTATAGGATCACCACATACTATTGCTAGAACAGAGAAACAATATATACGTCAGTCCATACACACTATTACTAGTCATTACAAAGCATATTATTCATTTACAAGAACAAGAAGGAACTTACATACTATAACAAGAACAAGATAACTAAAATGAGAGCCACTACTTCATGACATAGCAATACACTTGTTATGTCACGTTTTGTAACTAGACTCTCCAGGAGGGAGAGCGTGAGTTTGTGTATAGATCTATATGGGATTGACAATCCCGCACCTTGCTGTTGACTACAATGGGACTTGCAAGTCTACGTGTGACAAATGTCATATCATTTTCGACGTCTGAAGAACGTCTTGTTATTAACTCGTATATCGAGCATGGTTACAAAGAAAATCACATTTAACTTTCATTAATGATTTGGTTTTCATGGTAGTTAAAGCATCAGAAGTGTCTTTTATACAATTACTATTATGAATCTTCATTTTTCCATTACATTCATACAATGATATTCTCACATGTGAACTGCATACAATTTTCGAGTAAAGATAGTTTTACAAATACACAAAACATACATTTATACTATTTCAAGTACAAACATACATTTTACTCTACTTACAAAGAAAACAGGTCATACAAACAGTTGGGTCTTGGTAAAAGAATACTTTTCTTTTAAGGGAAGGGAATATAGGATTTTAAAGGAAAGATACAAACATTTTTACTAAACAAATACAAACATTTCATTAAACAAGAGAAAACTTTTGACACTAAAATACTTATGCAATCACCAACTTAAATGTTGATAATCTTTTTCAAAATAACTTGTATTCTTAGGAAACCAGTAGACAAGTATACTAGCAGTTTTTTGAGAAGACGTAGCATGTTCAGATTCTTCTTTTATTTTGTCATACATTTTGGTGTTACGCTACTTTACAAAGTACACACATGTATTAACTATTTTATTAATGGAATAAATGTTGTTGCTTTTTCTACTATTTTGCATTGTTGTGATACTATACATGATGTCCTCCACCCCCTAATGTTTTCGCCATCTCGTTTTGGGAGTGTGACAGATTGATATCAGAGCATTGTTGTAACAACCCGAAGTTTTCCATCATCGAAAAACCCGTTTTACCCGTATAACCTGCCGTATATCGAAACGTTCCGATGTCGTTTTTGGGTTAAGTTAAGTAAGTTATATGTTTAATTAATGCTAATGAATGTCCAAACCCCTTAGGAACTCAAGAAATTAGCCCAAATCATTTATATAAAAAGCTTAGAAACGTCCCCGCCGGGTGATGAAAACTTAATCGGGTGCGACCTAAAGCCCCATTTAATGTCGGTATCGGGTAGAATTCTACCATGTCCAGGTTTTGAGAACTATAAAAACGTGTTTAAACATTAATTTGAAGCTTTTTCTTCCTCTCTCTACTCTCTCTCTAATCTCTCTCCTAAATCCAAGTTTAAGGGTCAACAACTCAAATTTAAGGCCTCAAATCTCTAAGGTACGTTCCCTAGCTTGTTATGTAACCTCCCTAGCCTTTAAATTCGAGTTCAAAACATGGATTAGGACCACATTCATGAGTTTACGGCCCTGGAACCATCCTAGGCCGTGAACTCATATGAAATGGGTTTTGGAGCCCAAAAACCCTCCTAAACACAATTGGACTTTAGATATGGCTAAATGACTTCATGGAATGGACTTATAACATTTTAAACATGGATTTTGAGTGATTTGAAGGGATTTATGGCCAAGGCACATGCTTGTGCCGTAAACTCATATATATGGGGTGTTTATGACCTTAAACCCTTCCAAAACACTAATAAGGCTTAGATATGAATTTTAGAATATTGGTTTTAGCCTTGGAAACACTTTAAACATAATTTTTGGGGAATAAATAGGAGTTTACGGCCAAGGTTCATGCTTGGGCCATAAACCCCTCAAAAATGGATCGTAAACTCATTTTAACATGTCCAAATGCCTTCAAACTTAACTAATAGCCTTGTGGTAAATTCTAGAGCCATCTAAAAATAGTTTGGGGACCTTAAACACATTATTTGAAGGATAATTGAGAGTTTACAGCCAAGACTTGTGCTTGGGCCGTAAACCCTTCATTTTGGGGTGTAAACTCCTCCAAAGGTGTTAGAAATGCCACTTTAACACCCCTAAAGCCTTAGAATAATTTTTAGAAGTGTTACAAACAAGTTTTTGGCTTTAAAACATAATGAATCCCTCTATATGAGAGTTTACGACCATGAGGGGGGTCTCATGGGCCGTAAACTCCAAAAACCCCTCAAAAGTCCCATAAAAATTCATGAAAGGTCTTGAAACAATTTTAGCAATCACATGTGATTTGTTTGGAACCAATAACACATTTATTCATAGGGATTTGAGAGTTTACGGCCATGAGTCCTATGCTAGGCCGTAAGCTCCCTTAAATATGTCTATTTGGTGTTTAAAAATTATTCCAAGCCCTTAAACCAAACCTAGAAATTTTTCCCTAAGTGTTTAAAGCCATTTTGCACCATAAACTACCCCACCATGAGTTTACGGCCGTAAACTCATGGGGAGAGGGTCATTAGGGCCGTAAACTCCCTAAGGAGTGTTCTTTTGAAGTCCCAATTCAATATCCTAGCTATATGTGTCCCCCAAATGTCACCCGGGTCCCTCCAAACACTTGAATCAGGGTGTTTTCGCGACTAGAAGCAATTGTCCCTATCAAATAATCAATCTAAGTCCTAATTAGATACAAATGTGTATCTTTACATTATAATTAGGAACCTCGTGCGTTTGCAAGCCCCGAACCAACACTTAGCATCCAAATCGTCACATTTCTCGTCCGGTGAGTTCATACCCCTACGCCCTTTTCCGTGTTTTTCAATGTTTTCAGGGGGGAATACAAGTAAACTACAACTGTTTTCGAATTATAACATTGATGTGTTTCAAATAATATCTGTCAAACTTATAAACACTTTTACTCCTTATGTATTATGCTGAGCATAAGGAATGATTTATCAATTTCAACTAAGTGAATTTTAGTTAAGAAAATAACCAAAATAATCATATTATTATGGGAATAATTTGGGGTTCTATAATTCTCTTTATATCATATACTGATATCTATGTAGAGTTATTAGATAAACTATGTCTGATTCAGTTTATCTCCGTATCATTCGAATGTATTGCCAGATAGTTTCATTGTATGTATCTATTTTCACTGTATTATGTTTCATAATCTTTGTATGTTTGATATCGTATGAAAGTCCTGTGAATAGTTTAGTACTAGTTTGTGAGTAGTCACTACCCTTTATGGATGATTAGTAAATCCTCCCCGGAAGTGTAACCAGAGTCTCCTGGAGGGAGAGCGAGGAATTTGTGAATAGATCTATTCGGGACTGACAATCCCACACCTTAACTGCTAGCTACAGTTAGGTGGGCACACCTGGGGTGTCAAATTTCTGGACATCGTTTGACATCTAAGCAAACGTCAAGGAGGTCTTGTTGTATTAATATAACTTTTATTCACAGCCTTGGTTTTATAATCTGTATCTAGTTCGGGATAGTGATCCCATGGTTTTATCAAAACTAACTTTTATCTAATTCGGGATAGTAGTCCCATGGTTTTCAGTCTATTGAACTTGTATCTAGTATGGGATGTTATTCCCATGGTTTTCAGTATGTATATATATATATATATATATATATATATATATATATATATATATATCTTATATCAAGTACGGGATGATAGTCCCATGATTTCAATCTATATCTTGTACGGGATAGTAATCCCATGGTTTTGAAACTATATCTAGTACGGGATAATATTCCCATGGTTTTATCAAACAATCTTATATCTAGTTCGGGATATTAGTCCCATGGTTTTCTATGTATATTTCCTAGTATATCAAACTATCTAGTAACTAGTTCGGGATGTTAGTCCCAAGGTTATCAACTACTTTCTATCTACAATTCGTGTATATTATGGTATTTCATATCTAATTCGGGATAGTAATCCTATGATTTTCAATATATAGTTTTGTGTATTAAACTATACTTTGTGCTATTCAATGAAATCTTGCATTTAGGAAATTATGGGATTTTCCTGGAGTTAACATGTGACGCGTAACTGTACTGTAACGAAAGATAACGAAACTGTTCAACATAAGAAAATATGGGATTTTCTTGGATAACAAACCTTTTCGGAAAACTAAAGGAAACCGATACATTTTCATAAAACAAAACCGCTTATGAACTCACCAGCTTTATGCTGATTTTCAAATCGCTTGTATTCTCAGGTCCAAGTTAGACAGGTACCCGGTGATCTCTTTTGGTGAAGACGGAGTACTCAGAAGACTCGTCTCGTTTTGTTCATATGATATATGTATAACTTTTGTACAATTTACTTTTGAAACAAATGTAAACTTTCATATATATGTAATGTAATGGTTGTTTACTGTGATTACTATGTACATTGGATTTGATACACAACATGGAGTCCACCCCGGAAATGTTTCCGCCTTTGATTTTTGGGGTGTGACAGATTGGTATCAGAGCCCTTGTTTATAGTGAATGGAGTATACCAAACCTTACATGTTATAAAACTATAAACATTAAAGGGCCTCAGTCCTCTGAATTAAAAGTATTGTCAAAATTATAAGTATTTTCAAAAGTATACAAGTATACCGAACCGTCGAAATCCGTAACTACAAGTAGAACAAAACATAAGTAAATGGGTGTTGTACACTGCGGTTAAACTTGGGAAGTTATGTAGTTGTGTCTAGGATCAATATAGCCTGGCCAACTATATTCATTCGAGACACAGCCAACATGTGTTTGGGAGTGACTGTGGTACGCAACATGCCTAAAACTTACCCAATACCCAAACAATGAGTCGTCGTTGCAATGAGACAAGAAATACTATGGGAGTATTTCTCGAGCCGATCCTTCGTAGAAAATCCTCGTATACGCGATGTTACTTGAACATTCCTCTAGCGATAAAATGTTCTGTCTTGATAACTCTTTTCTTCTTTATCGCTTAGTATAATGCTATATATCTGTCTTGATGAGATATCCCCTGTTCCATATCTCTTGATTCAATTCAGGGGACTTATGATCCTCTCTTTGCTAATCTTTTAGATCAAGATGCCTCCAAGAAAGAGACCCAGCTCAAAGAACAACAACAATCCTCCTCTGCCACCACCTCCTCCTCAATTCGATCTTGCATCACTTCAGACAGTTCTGACTGCCGCAATGGTAGCAGCCATGTCCCAAATGAATCCCGATGGCTCCGAAGGTGGTCCCCAGCCCTAAAACCCAGAAGACAGCCAGGAACACCGAAGAGGGGGTTCCTATAAAGACTTCATGAACGCGAAAGACACATCCTTCGATGGCACTGGAGGTGTCATTTCCCTAACTCGATGGTTCGAGAAAATCGAATCAATCTTCAAAATATGTGCCTGTTTGGAGTCTGACAAAGTAAAATTCGCAGCCTGCACCTTGCTTGATAAAGCCCTGACTTGGTGGAACGGCCGAGTCAAATCCTTAACTTTAACTGTAACAAATGCCATGGGTTGGGAAGCTATGAAGGAGCTTCTGCTTGTAGAGTATTGCCCTCGGGGCAAAATTCAGAAGCTAGAACATGAACTCTGGAACCTTAAGATGAAGGGTTCCAACATAGTCGCTTATACCTCAAGATTCGATGACCTGGCATTACTCTGTCCGGGAATGGTTACCCCGGAGAGTAAAAAGATCGAGAGATTCATCTGGGGATTGACCCAGCCAACAAAAGGGAATGTCTTGGCTGCGAAGCCAGACACCTATGATAGCGCTAAATGTCTTGCAAAAATCTTAATCGATCACGAAGACAACTCTGATGAGGAAGCTACTACCCCAAGCCAGTCACCAGTGGAGATGGAAGCAAAAAGAAATCTTGGAACAAGCGGAAGGCCCCGAGTACGCAAGGGTCTTCTAAGAAACAACAAACAGTAGCAGTCCATGCTGCTATTGCCCCTGTTGTTGTCTCAGCTGTCGGATCCACGACCCAAACTCCTACCAGTGGATACACCGGTACCCTTCCTTGGTGTGGTAAGTGCAACTACCATCACCGCATTCCTGGTCCATGTCGCGAAAGGATCTGCGACAACTGTGGCAATAAGGGCCACCCTGCTCGGACCTGCAAAAAACCAGCCAAATAAACGAACCAATCTTCCGGTGCAGGAATCAGTCCAGCCTGCTACAATTGTGGTGAAGCAGGGCACTTCAAAAGGAATTGCCCCAAGGCAGCTACAACCACTGATCCCTCTGTCGCCGCAGGTATACTTCTCTTTGATAATTCTTATACCTGCAACTCTTTTCGATTCTAGTACAAAAAGAGAAACCTGTTATCTATCTATTCGAACATTTCCTAAGCTCAATCCTTCGTATGTAATTGAAATGTGTACCATCGAGATGACTAACCGGTGAGATAGAGAACACTAACTTCGTACCTATAGATTGGATCCTCAATCCGGAGGACTATTCTGTTCCATTCGATTTAAAAGGGGGAAAACTTATTACGAAAATACTTTGATGCTATGATTGACATGAAATGTCTCATTCATGTTGTTATCTTTAGTTTCGAAAGGGTCTCTCATCTAGATCTTTTCCCGACCCGGTTCTTGTGATCTTCGACATCAAACCTTTGTATCATCCCACGCCTAAAAACTTAAAAGTTTTTCCTAATATGAATTACCACGTATCCCTCGTTTCTATGATCATTGGGAAACAGGAAGTGAGCAGCTTTTTCCTCTAAATGTCTTTCCCGAAGGATTCCTAGGAATTTCTTTCGAATATCTAGTTTAGTCCTATATCAGACCCTTTGAGATCTTCGTAGAAATCGATTCTGCAATCTTCAGGTTTCGGATGCCCTTAGAGCTTGGTAACATCTATCCAGTACATCATGTCTCAAATCCTTAGAAGCATCTACCCAATCGAAACCCTAGTGATTCCTCTGAGAAAACCGAAGTCGTCCATGGTTGGAACTTCCATGAGAGAACAGATTGATATCGTAAACTGAGAGAGAATCAAAGTACGACACAAAGACACGTCTCGATAGTGAGAATTCGCTAGAACGCCCGGTAGAGACCTGATTCAACTTGAGAAAGTGAAGATCCGAGGCAACAAATCCATTTGTGTTTCATTTCAAATTCATGATCTATATCTTAATCTTTGAATTTCGAGACGAAATTCCCTCTAACGAGGGGATAATGTAACAACCCAGAGTTTTCCATCGTCGAAAAACCCGTTCTACCCGTATAACCTGCCGTATATCGAAACGTTCCGATGTCGTTTTTAGGTTAAGTTAAGTAAGTTATATGTTTAATTAATGCTAATGAATGTCCAAACCCCTTAGGAACTCGAGAAATTAGCCCAAATCATTTATTTCAAAAAGCTTAGAAACGTCCCCGCCGGGTGACGGAAACTTAATCGGGTGCGACCTAAAGCCCCGTTTAATGTCAGTATCGGGTAGAATTCCACTGTGTCCAAGTTTTGAGAACTATATAAATGTGTTTAAACATTCATTTGAAGCTTTTTCTTCCTCTCTCTACACTCTCTCTAACCTCTCTCCTAAATCCAAGTTTAACGGTCAAAAACTCAAATTTAAGGCCTCAAATCTCTAAGGTACTTTCCCTAGCTTGTTATGTAACCTCCCTAGCCTTCAAATTCGAGTTAAAAACATGGATTAGGACCACATTCATGAGTTTACGGCCCTGGAACCATCCTAGGCCGTGAACTCATATGAAATGGGTTTTGGAGCCCAAAAACCCTCCTAAAACACAATTGGACTTTAGATATGGCTAAATGACTTCATGGAATGGACTTATAACATTTTAGACATGGTTTTTGAGTGATTTGAAGGGGTTTACGGCCAAGGCACATGCTTGGGCCGTAAACTCATATATATATGGGGTGTTTATGACCTTAAACCCTTCCAAAACACTAATAAGGCTTAGATATGAATTTTAGAATATTGGTTTTAGCCTTGGAAACACTTTAAACATAATTTTTGGGGAATAAATAGGAGTTTACGGCCAAGGTTCATGCTTGGGCCGTAAACCCCTCAAAAATGGATCGTAAACTCATTTTAACATGTCCAAATGCCTTCAAACTTAACCAATAGCCTTGTGGTAAATTCTAGAGCCATCTAAAAATAGTTTGGGGACCTTAAACACATTATTTGAAGGATAATTGAGATTTTATAGCCAATACTTGTGCTTGGGCCGTAAACCCTTCATTTTGGGGTGTAAACTCCTCCAAAGGTGTTAGAAATGCCACTTTAACACCCCTAAAGCCTTAGAATAATTTTTAGAAGTGATACAAACAAGTTTTTGGCTTTAAAACATAATGAATCCCTCTTTATGAGAGTTTACGACCATGAGGGGGGTCTCATGGGCCGTAAACTCCAAAAACCCCTCAAAAGTCCCATAAAAATTCATGAAAGGTCTTGAAACAATTTTAGCAATCACATGTGATTTGTTTGGAACCAATAACACATTTATTCATGGGGATTTGAGAGTTTACGGCCATGAGTCCTATGCTAGGCCGTAAACTCCCTCAAATATGTCTATTTGGTGTTTAAAAATTATTCCAAGCCCTTAAACCAAACCTAGAAATTTTTCCTTAAGTGTTTAAAGCCATTTTGCACCATAAACTACCCCACCATGAGTTTACGGCCGTAAACTCATGGGGAGAGGGTCATTAGGGCCGTAAACTCCCTAAGGAGTGTTCTTTTGAAGTCCCAATTCAATATCCTAACTATATGTGTCCCCCAAATGTCACCCGGGTCCCTCCAAACACTTGAATCGGGGTGTTTTCGCGACTAGAAGCAATTGTCCCTATCAAATAATCAATCTAAGTCCTAATTAGATACAAATGTGTATCTTTACATTATACTTAGGAACCTCGTGCGTTTGCAAGCCCCGGACCAACACTTAGCATCCAAATCGTCACATTTCTCGTCCGGTGAGTTCATACCCCTACGCCCTTTTCCGTGTTTTTCAATGTTTTTAGGGGGGGGGGGGGGGATACAAACAAACTACAACTGTTTTCGAATTATAACATTGATGTGTTTCAAATAATATCTGTCAAACTTATAAACACTTTTAGTCCTTATGTATTATGCTGAGCATAAGGAATGATTTATCAATTTCAACTAAGTGAATTTTAGTTAAGAAAATAACCAAACTAATCAAATTATTATGGGAATAATTTGGGGTTCTATAGTTCTCTTTATATCATATACTGATATCTATGTAGAGTTATTAGATAAACTATGTCTGATTCAGTTTATCTCCGTATCATTCGAATGCATTGCCAGATAGTTTCATTGTGTGTATCTATTTTCACTGTATTATGTTTCATAATCTTTGTATGTTTGATATTGTATGAAAGTCCTGTGAATAGTTTAGTACTAGTTTGTGAGTAGTCACTACCCTTTATGGATGATTAGTAAATCCTCCCCGGAAGTGTAACCAGAGTCTCCTGGAGGGAGAGCGAGGAATTTGTGAATAGATCTATTCGGGACTGACAATCCCACACCTTAACTGCTAGCTACAGTTAGGTGGGCACGCCTGGGGTGTCAAATTTCTGGACATCGTCCGACATCTAAGCAAACGTCAAGGAGGTCTTGTTGTCGTATCAGCATGGTTACCCGACTCACAATATGTATTAATATAATTTTATTCACAGCCTTGGTTTTAGAATCTGTATCTAGTTCGGGATAGTGATCCCATGGTTTTATCAAAACTAACTTTTATCTAATTCGGGATAGTAGTCCCATGGTTTTCAGTCTATTGAACTTGTATCTAGTACGGGATGTTATTCCCATGGTTTTCAGTATGTATATATATATCTTATGTCAAGTACGGGATGATAGTCCCATGATTTCAATCTATATCTTGTACGGGATAGTAATCCCATGGTTTTGAAACTATATCTAGTATGAGATAATATTCCCATGGTTTTATCAAACAATCTTATATCTAGTTCGGGATATTAGTCCCATGGTTTTCTATGTATATTTCCTAGTATATCAAACTATCTAGTAACTAGTTCAGGATGTTAGTCCCAAGGTTATTAACTACTTTCTATATACAATTCGTGTATATTATGGTATTTCATATCTAATTCGGGATAGTAATCCCATGATATTCAATATATAGTTTTGTGTATTAAACTATACTCTGTGCTATTCAATCAAATCTTGCATTTAGGAAAATATGGGATTTTCCTGGAGTTAACATGTAACGCGTAACTGTACTGTAACGAAAGATAATGAAACTGTTCAACATAAGAAAATATGGGATTTTCTTGGATAACAAACCTTTTCGGAAAACTAAAGGAAACCGATACATTTTCATAAAACAAAACCGCTTATGAACTCACCAGCTTTATGTTGATTTTCAAATCGCTTGTATTCTCAGGTCCAAGTTAGACAGGTACCCGGTGATCTCTTTTGGTGAAGACGGAGTACTCAGAAGACTCGTCTCGTTTTGTTCATATGATATATGTATAACTTTTGTACAATTTACTTTTGAAACAAATGTAAACTTTCATATATATATATATATATATATATATATATATATATATATATATATATATATATATATATATATATATGTAATGTAATGGTTGTTTATAGTGAACTAAGTATACCAACCTATAAATGATATATAACTATAAACATAACAAGATTAAAACACTCTGACCAAGAGTTATACTTTTTAAATAAGAAAATAATTTACTGAAGTATACATACATGCATTCATACTAGGATCAGTGTCATTCTAGAACAGAACAAAAGTATTGCGATTATTGAACAACACAAGTAGGCTTAGAGATATATGATCATGTTTGGGATTGATATAGCCTTATCAACTATATCTATCTGAAAGGTGATTAACATATGCCTATGAATGGTTGTGGTATTGCAACAAGTCTAAAAACTTATCAACTCTACCACAAGGAAATACTAGAACATAACATAAACTTATAATTCTTTAGGAGTATTTTGTTGTGCTAATTGCTTAGGTGAAATTAAAAACGACCCTTACTAGTAGGTCTATAGTTACTGAGTGGATACACATAGGTTATATGTGACCAAGATGTTATAGATTTAGAATCTGTGATCTTTGCATTACTTCCTGTTCCTTGTTTGGTTGTAGTCTTAGAGTTGGATCATCTTATAATTATCTTTAGTATTACATATATTACATGTTTCTTACACCCCTATTCTCGCTTAGATAACATGGATGGATTTCATATGTTGGGTGGCCCGTACTTTCCCAATCAAGGAAACATTGGGTGGCTCGATGCCGAAGAAGAAGAATATGACCCCATGGTCCCAGTAGAGGAAGGCCCTGAGGAGAGTTCTGATGAAGAGAATGAGGAGGAAGTTCAAGAAGACTCTGACTCAGAACCCGAGGTCTATAATCCACCTCAAGTTGCCCAAAATCCTGGCCCTTGACCGGAATTTCAAGGCCAGACGCCTCTATGGGCAGTAAACTTGGGAAGATGGAGCCACATGTAGGGACAAACACTTCCCTATAATGGAGATCGAAGTTTTAAAACTTGAGCGAAGGGGGATCAGCTGACAGAGTCCTCCCTATCTTGGTTCATCGTGTTTCTTGCAACGTTGAACACGGAAGCGCAACCATTGACCAAGTCATGGAAATCAGGGCTAACTCCAAAGTCAACACAGTTCGCCTCCGCCATCTGACCGATGATCAAGAGTTGACAAGGAATCATACTGATGCCCTACAGATGGAACTGGATGCCATTCGATCCGAAGTTAGGGAACTTCGACAGAACCAAGTGGCATTAGAAAGGCGCGTGTTGGAGACGGAGCGCCAGTTGGCTGATCCCAGGGCAGAATCTGGTACTAACCAGAATAACTTTCCTCGTGAGTAAAGCTTACTCTACTCTCTTTTGGGTATAGACTAGGTCTATGTATAGACTCTAGTATTAATTTTTTGCTTATGTTAAGACCTTGAACTTTCAGTCTGTTAGGTCTTTGTGCTGTCAAAATTTTCTCTTTTATGGTATGATGTACGTCCTACTCCAAGGTTAAGTTTCCTGAACTTTATGCATCTATAATACTAATGATATTAACATACATCTAATCCTCTTGGGAATCTCTCTATCCAAATACTTTCATCTTTCTAGCAGTAGATCTCTATTGCAAGCACATCCTCATTTATTTGTTGAACTATGGTGATTTAGTTCATGGATCACTCTCATTATCCTCACTATTGAATTCTTACAATTATCTTCATCTTTGTAAACTTTTAGTTGGAAGATGCCTCTCCGTAAATCGAATAGATGCAATCTGCCAATAACTCAACCACAACAACCACCTCCACCTCAATTTGATCTTGCGGTGTTCCAAGTTGCTGTGATCGTAGCTGTAACAGCAGCCTTAACTTACTTCAACGCTAGCAGTAATAGCAGAAGTGGAGTGGGTATTAACTCTACCCAAGGTGATAGTCATGGACACCCTAGGGAGTGTTTGTCAAGGACTTCACCAACTGCAAACCCAAAGCCTTTAATGGAACCGGAGGAATCAATGCCCTGTTGCAATGGTTCGAGAAACCCGAATCGATCTTCGAGATCTGCTCCCCTTGGAAGGAAGCAAAGTAAAATTTGTTGCATGCACCTTCTCCGATAGAGCCCTCACATGGTGGAATGGCCATGTTAAGTAACTTACTCTCGTAGTGGCTAACATGATGGGCTGAGATACACTGAAAGTCCTTATGTTAATAGAGTACTACTTTAGGGGTGAAGTTCAGAAACTTGAACAAGAACTTTGGAGCCTTAAGATGAAAGGCTCTAGCATTGTAGCCTATACGACTAGATTTAGTGATCTGGTGGCTTTATGTCCAGGAATGGTCCCTACTGAGAGCAAGAAGATCGAAAGGTGCATTTGGGGACTGGTACCTACATATCCGGGGAACATTTTGTCTTCAAAACCCTCTATTTTTGATAGTGCCAAGCAATTAGCATAGAGACTTATCGACCATGGAGTCCCTCCACAAGCAACGACCACTACTATCCAAGAACCAGCTAAAACAAACAATAACAATAGAAAGTTTTGGAACAAGAGGAAGAACCAATCAGCACAGAGGTTTTCCAAGAAACAACAGGTCGTGGTTGTTCATGCTGCAACAACCCCTACTATCCCTACACCAACAAAGCAGTATGTTGGGAGTCTACCGAAGTGCAACAACTGCAACTTCCATCATAATGGAGCCTAACGGGAGATGCACTGTGCTAACTACAATAGGAAGGGGGCATACTGCCCATTTCTATAAGGCACCAGCATGACCAATCTCCCACGTCCCTAGTACTGGATTAGGTTAGGCCCGCAATAGGTTTGGTGAAATGGGGCACTACAAGCGGAACTGCCCTAAGGCAGGGAACACTGGTAGAGTAAGTGGAGTGCTTGCCATTGGTAATGAAGAAGCCATGGTAGACCCTATGGTGGTCACGGGTACGTTTCTCCTCAATAACTCATATGCATGTATACTATTTGATAGTGGAGTGAAGGGGAGTTTCGTCAATTTACACACTGACTTAATCAACAACCTCAAGTACTAAAAGAAACATTCACCATAGAAATGGCTAACGGGAATACTGAGAGCTCTAGCAATATATACATAGGATGTAGCCTCACTCTAGATATCTATTCATTCCAAATAGACCTCATGCATGTCTTAATTAAAAGTTTCGAGGGAATTATTTGCATGGGTTGGTTGAGTCTTAATCACCCTGACATCCTGTGTTTCGAGAAAGCAGTTCGTCTTAATCTACCGAATAGCGAAACCTAATTATCTATGGCGACAAACCAGGCACGAACTTTCGAATCATCTCAAGTA
The DNA here is from genome assembly GCF_052625555.1 of Lactuca saligna. NCBI lineage: Eukaryota > Viridiplantae > Streptophyta > Magnoliopsida > Asterales > Asteraceae > Lactuca > Lactuca saligna. The sequence continues at coordinate 150,423,653 of NC_136421.1, forward strand.
TTCAAGTCCGAAAGTACTTGCAGAAGGAATATCATGCATTCCTTACTCACATGGTTGATGTGAACTAAAAGGTGAATGAAATCAAGGATATCCCTAAAGTCTGACTTTCCTGACATCTTACGCGAAGATCAGCCATGATTACTTCCACAACGTCAAGTCGAGTTTAGAATCAACTTAATTCCAGGAGTGAACCCTATAGCCAAATTGACTTACCGACAAGCACCAGCTGAGATGCAGGAACTGTCCTGTCAACTGAATGAACTCCTTAGCAAGGGATTCATTAGACCAAGCTTTTCACCATGAGGAGCGCCGGTTTTGTTCGTGAAGAAGAAAGATGGATCGTTCCGTATGTGCATCGACTATCGCGAGCTAAACAAATTGATGGTTAAGAACCGATATACTCTACCACGAATAGACGAACTGTTCGACCAACTTCAAGGAGCAAGCTACATTTCAAAGATTGACATAAGATCCGGGTATCACCAGCTACGAGTTCTAGAGGAAGATGTTCCCAAAATAGCCTTTTGAACTCATTATGGTCACTATGAGTTCGTAGTGATGACTTTCGGATTAACCAATGCGCCTACAGTGTTCATGGACTTGATGAACCGGGTGTGTCATTCTTTCATAGTTAATTTCGTGATAGTATTCATCGATGACATACTTATCTACTCACGCAGTAAGGAGGAGCATAGTCAACATTTACGAGAAGTCTTGGAAACACTACCAGCCGAGAAACTCTATGCGAAGTTCTCTAAATGTGAATTTTGGATTCGGAGAGTCGAATTCTTGGGTCACGTGGTTAGCAAAGAGGGAATTCACATGGACCGTTCCAAAATTAAAGCCATCGAGAATTGGTCAGCACCGACGACGCCTACGGTAATCTGTCAATTCTTAGGGCTCGCTGGCTACTATCGCAGATTTATTAAAAACTTCTCGAGGATAGCGAAGCCTCTTACCAGTTTGACCCAGAATGGTGTGACATTTGACTAGGAAGAGAAGAAAGAGAAGTGTCACACCCCAAAACCACGAACGGCGGAAATGTTCAGGGGTGGAGGAAGTCATGTACAATATCACAACAGTGTAATATAATAAACAAGCAACAACATCATCCAATGCATTATAAGCAAAGTTTTAATACATGTGTATTTCTTTCATTGTAGTAAGACACCAAAAATATACAATCAAAATAAAAGACGAGCTTTGTCTGCTCCATCTTCTCAAAACCTGGCCTCCGTACCTATCTACTGATGACATGAGAATACAAGTTATTTTGAAAGCGAGTATCAGCTTTAAAGCTGGTGAATTCATAAGTATATAAGTGTCATTGCCTTGTTTTGTGAAAATCTGTTATAAAGGCCATGTAAATCGTTAAATGAAAATGTTGACGTACGTATGAAAATCCCTAGAAAATCCCTTATTTCCTATCAGTTTGAGATGTAGTCTTCTACTAAGACCCGAATGTTTTGTAAGTAAAATGATACTTTTCCTTTAATTGTTTAGTACTAAAGTACTTAGTCTAACTCATCGTTTATGTGAAAGAATCACAAAATAAAGTAAACAGGAAAATGTACTACTGTAAGTGTTGTCACTAGGCACTAGGACTAACACATCATATGTAATTGTTATCCCTAGGTACTAGGGTTAACACGACCTATATAACCTAATGAACATCCGAATATTTGTCCACTCACCCTCTGATGCGACAGCAGGGTGGAGGGGAGGTTAATCCCATAACAGCGTTAACCTAATGATCATCCGAAGAGTTTCATCTCATCCTCTGTTGCATCAGGAGATGGAGGAATGGTTAGTTCCGTAACTGACTCCTAATATCAGAAACAACCTTAGACATCCGTAGATGTTCATCACCCAGTGTTGCTAATAGTTGGGTTCCGGAATGGTTAGTCCCGTATAGACATCCCATTGAAGTGGGATAGGCAGGAAAATTTACACCGAAGGTACGAATAAATCTTCCTAATAACTCTAGGTACAAGTATCTACATAAGTGAGTATAGGATAATGTATCTAAGTAACAGTATTCATGTATGGTATTCATGTATCATGTAAGTATATGTAAACGTACTCATGTATCATGTAATCAAATGTAAAGGTACTTATGTATCAAGTAATGTACTAGTATAGACTCATGAATGAACCGACTCTTGTGTGAGTCCTTGGAAGGGTTTAAGGTCTAGAAGTAGTCCAAATAGGATTTTATGGCCTCAAGGCCATTCTGCTTAGAGTTTACGGCCGTAAACTCTAAGTATATGGTGTTTTTGTTGTTTTCAAGCCTCTTGCTTTTGAAGGACATGTTCTAGACAATTGTTTAAAGCAAATGGGGACCTTAGGGACACTTTGGTGCCATTCTTTGGAGTTTACAGCTCAAGAGCATTCCCTTGGCCGTAAACTCACTTTGATGAGTGATTTTTATGTACTTTGGTTCTTCATTTTTGTGGGAAACAATTCCATGAAGGGGTCTAGGGCTTTAGGTGTCTTGAAAACACCCTTTTGTCCATTTAAATAGAGTTTACGGCCTAAGCTTCATTTGGGCCGTAAACTGACTTTTGTTTGTGTCATTTGATGTGTTTAAGACCTTGTGCTACTTGGGAAAATAGCCTAGATACAAGCCTTAAAGTCCTAGTGTCCTCAAGACACCATTTAGTGTTAGAATATGGAGTTTACGGCCTAAGAGAGTTCTGGGCCGTAAACTCCCAATCTTGGGTGGATTTTGGCTTGCTTTCTTGTCCCTAACATGCATACATAAACATCTAAGGCCTCATCATAACACAAGTGTCGGTTTTGGCTTCGTTTCGGGAGTTTACCGCCCAAGAACACCTTGGGGTGTAAACTCCTAGATTTCATGTTTTAGCCTTCTAAATCATGTTATAGACACATATAAAGCTTTCTAACATTGCTATAAAGAGTTACTCACGTTTTGGTATAAAAACCCAAAGATCCGTCAGAGAGAAAATGGCTTTTCTCTAGTCGGAAATGTGAATAATGAATGATTTTGGTTTAGAAATCTATTTATAGTCCTGAGATATTTTGGCAAAAAATATTTTTATTCCTGAAATGATCCTTAATAAAATAGAGTGTTGGAATAACAGTGTTGCACAAAACCCTAGTGCACCCACTCTCCTGATATTTCTTGAAGTGTAAACCCTGAATTTCTCAAACTTACGCGAAGAGTCTGAAAATTAACTGTGACTGTTACAACTTCTATTGAAGTGATATAGTTTGTTCATAAAGGAAATTTCGGGTTGTCACATCATCCCCCCCGTTAGAAGGAATTTCATCCCGAAATTAGAATTTAAGCAAATAAGAAATTACAAATAATTAAGAGAAAAGGTGAGGGTATTTCAGTTTCATCTGATCCTCACGTTCCCAAGTGAATTCTGGTCCACGCTTCGTGTTCCAGCGCACCTTCACTATTGGGATACGGCTCTGCTTTGTTTTCTTGACGTCTCGGTCCATGATCTCTACTGGTTCCTCCACGAAGTTGAGGCTCTCGTTGATCTCGATCTCGTCGAGTGGAATAACAAGAGTCTCGTCGGATAGACACTTTTTCAAGTTCGAGACGTGGAAGGTAGGATGTACGTTACTGAGTTCTTGCGGTAGATTGAGCTTGTAAGCTACAGGACCGATTCTCGCAAGAATCTCAAAAGTCCCTATGTATCTTGGATTGAGTTTCCCACGCTTTCCAAAGCATATCAAGCCCTTCCAGGGTGAGACTTTCTGTAGGACTCGGTCGCCCACCTGGAACTCCAAAGGTTTCCTACACTTGTCAGCATAGCTTTTCTATCGGTCTCTAGAGGCTTTCAATCGTTCACAAATTTGAACGATCTTCTCTGTTGTTTCCCGAATGATTTCCGGACCCGTGAGAGTGCTTTCGGGAACTCGTCCCTTAGCTAACTGGGTATCACCCACTTCAGCCCAGCACAGAGGGGATCTGCACTTTCGGCCATAGAGGGCCTCGAATGGAGCTGCCTTTATGCTCGTGTGATAACTGTTGTTGTAGGAGAATTCGACAAGGGGTAAATGAGTATCCCAAGCTTTTCCAAAGTCAATCACACAGGCACGCAACATATCTTCTAGGGTTTGGATAGTCCTCTCACTTTGCCCGTCAGTCTGTGGGTGGTAGGCTGTACTCATGTCCAGCTTAGTTCCTAGGGAACTTTGTAATGACTGCCAGAACCTCGAAGTGAATCTAATATCTTGGTCTGAGATGATAGAATAAGGAACACCGTGCAGCCTTACAATCTCCCTAATGTATGTTCTGGTAAGTTTCTCCATCTTGTCTGTTTCTTTGATTGGTAGGAAGTGTGCAGACTTGGTCAGTCTATTGATGATGACCCATATGGAATCAAGTCCACCCGTCGTCTTGGGCAACTTGGTTATGAAGTCCATAGTGATCCGCTCCCACTTCGATTCTGGCATCTCCGGTTGTTGTAGGAGACTGGAGGGTTTCTGGTATTCGACCTTGACCTTCGCGCAAGAAAGGCATTTACTCACGAAGGTAGCAATATCTGCTTTCATGTTAGGCCACCAGTATAACTTTTTAAGATCCAGATACATCTTATCTGAACCCGGGTGGACGGAATAACGAGTGTTGTGAGCTTCGGTCATAACCAAGTCTCTGAAGCCACCGTGTTTCGGTGTCCAGATCCGATCCATGAGGTATAAGGCTCCGCCACCCTTGACTTCCAAGTTCTTATCCATCCCTCTAAGGGATTCACTAGCCACGTTTTCAGGTTTCAAAGCATCGAGCTGAGCCTCCTTAATTTGCGTGGACAAGTGTGAATGGATAGTTAGAGTCAAAGATTTGACTCTACGACCAGTATATTCTTTCCGACTTAGGGCGTCGGCTACTACATTGGCTTTACCCGGATGATAACGAATTTCGCACTCGTAATCACTAAGTAGCTCGACCCACCGTCGTTGTCTCATGTTGAGCTCTTTCTGGTCGAAAATGTGTTGTAGACTCTTATGGTCTGTAAAGATCGTGCTTTTAGTACCGTATAGATAATGTCGCCAGATCTTCAGAGCAAACACTACTGCTCCTAGTTCAAGATCGTGGGTTGTGTAGTTAACCTCATGTGTCTTCAGCTGTCTCGAGACATAGGCGATGACTTTACCTTGCTGCATCAGAACACATCTGAGTCCTTGATTGGATGCATCGCAATAGACAATGAAGTCTTCTATCCCTTCGGGGAGGGATAGTATCGGGGTGGTGCACAAGGCTCGTTTGAGTGTTTGGAATGCTCTTTCCTGTTTCTCTTCCCAGTCAAAGGCTACGCCTTTCTGGGTCAGGGTTGTAAGAGGTTTCGCTATGCTGGAGAAGTTCTGAATGAACCTGCGATAGTAGCCAGCGAGACCTAGAAATTGACGAATTTCGGTAGGTGTCTTTGGTACTGACCAGTTCTCAATGGCTTTGATCTTGGAGGGGTCCACGTGTATACCTTCTTCACTAACCACATGACCCAAAAATTCGACTCGCTGAATCCAAAATTCGCACTTTGAGATCTTCGTGTAGAGCTTCTCCGATTGCAATGTTTCTAAGATTTTACGGAGGTTTTGACTATGTTCCTCCTTACTTCGAGAGTAGATGAGTATGTCATCAATGAAGACGATGAAAAATTGATCCAAGTAAGGACGACACACCTTATTCATCAGATCCATGAATACTGCGGGCGCGTTAGTTAATCCGAATGGCATCACTACAAACTCGTAGTGCCCCTAACGAGTTCGGAAGGTTGTTTTGGGAACATCCTCCTCTAACACTCGTAGTTGGTGATATCCAGATCGCAGATCTATCTTCGAGAAGTAGTTGGCTCCTTGAAGTTGATCAAACAAATCGTCAATGCGGGGCAAGGGATAACGATTTTTAATGGTAAGTTTGTTTAGTTCTCTATAGTCAATGCACATGCGAAACGATCCATATTTCTTCTTTACGAACAAGACTGGTGCTCCCCATGGTGAGAAGCTTGGTCAAATGAATCCCTTATTGAGAAGTTCGTTAAGTTGACTGGAAAGTTCCTGCATCTCGGCCGGTGCCAAACGATAAGGAGATTTGGCTACTGGGGTAGCTCCTGGCACTAAGTCGATTCTGAACTCGACTTGGCGTTGCAGTGGTAAACCGGGAAGTTCTTCTGGGAATATGTTGGGAAAGTCACGTACTTCTGGGATTTTCTGGATGTCCTTCAGTTCTTGACTGGTATCGACGACGTGTGCTAGGAATGCATGATATTCCTTTCGCAAGCACTTCTGGGCTTGAATGCACGAAATGATACGAAGGCTCGTACTAGGTTTGTCGTCATAGATAATTAAGGTTTCGTTGTTAGGAAGGTTAAGACGGACTGCTTTTTCAAAGCACAAGATGTCGGCGTGAAGAAGACTCAACCAATCCATACCGATGATAACGTCGAAACATTTAATTGTGACTGGCATGAGATCTATCTTGAAAGTATGGCCATCAAAAGTTAAGGTACAACCTACGTATATGCAGTTTGCACTCTCTGTTTTCCCGTTAGCCATTTCTACTGTGAATGAGTTATCTAATGCACTTGGTTTTTGTTTAAGTAGGTGTGCAAATTTATGACTTACGAAACTTTTCTCGGCTCCACTATCGAAAAGTATGCAAGCATATGAGTTATCGAGGAGGAACGTACCAGTAACTATCATAGGATCAGCTACTACTTCCTCGTGGCCTAGGGCCATAACTCTTCCTACTCCGCCAGCCATCCCCGCTTTAGGGCAGTTCCTCTTGTAATGGCCCACTTCGCCACAACCGTAGCAGGCTTGGCCCATACCGGCATTAGGGACCTGGGCGGCTTGAGTTGTTGGAGTTTTGCAGTAACAGACAGTGTGTCCCTTCTTGTTGCAGTTAGAACACTGCATCTCCCTGCAAGGTTCGTGGTGCTGGAAGTTGCACTTGGTGCACTTCGGGAGAGTCCCAGCATATGTTTTTGCTGGTAAGAGGTTCGCAGGGGCCACATGAGTCACTGTGGCAGCATTGATCGCCACAAGTTGTTGCTTATTGGAGGATCCTTGCGGAGTCCCTCTTTTCCTCTTATTCCACCCCTTCCTGTTGTGGTCGGGGTTGGACTTTTGTGGTATGGGTATAAGGATTGATGGGTTCTGAGGTTTCCGGTGATCGATGAGAGATTGTGCTAGCTCTTTGGCACTATCGAAAGTAATAGGCCTGGAAGCTATAACACTTGATTGGATCTGGGGCGACAGCCCCCAGATATATATCTCTATCTTTTTGCTCTGGGGAGTAACCATGTCAGGGCATAAGTTTGCCAGATCACAGAACCTATTCGTGTAGGTTCCTATGTCAGATCCAACCATTTGCAGGCTCCAGAGTTCCTGTTCGAGTTTTTGTATTTCTCCCCGAGGACAATACTCCCTCATCAGCATGTCCTTCAAGTGTTCCCAGCTGATGGAATATGCCACCACTAGAGTCAGATACTTAACATGGCCGTTCCACCATGTTAATGCTCTGTCAGAGAAGGTACAAGCTGCGAACTTGACCTTGTTGCCTTCATGGCATCCGCAGATCTCGAAGACAGATTCCATCTTCTCGATCCACTGCCTTAACACCATAACACCCCCAGTTCCATTGAAGCTGCGGGGTTTGGCGTTCGTGAAATCCTTGTAAGTGCATTCCCGAGGGTGTCCATCGATTTCTCCGTGGTTCGAGGGAGGTGCACCCATTCCCGATCCACTAGGGACAGGAGTGTTGATTGCTGACACAACAGCTGCAACTGCTGCTGTGAAAGCCGCCTGAAACATGTTGGCATCAAAGGGGTTAGGTGGTAGAGGAGGTTGAGGTTGTGGTGTTGGAGGAGGCGGTGGTATCGGTGTTTCGTTGATTAGATTACGCCTTGTACTTCTGCGTGGCGGCATCTTTAACTATACGATTAAAAGATGACGACATGGATAAGATTAAATGATTTATGAATGTGTCCCATGGACTAACTCCCCATAGTCCAACAACAGGATGAATAGAATGACTAACTGAAAGTGAAAACATTTGGATAATAATTTCCATATGATTAGATATCTGTCAATAATACTGGAATTACAGATGCAACTAGTTCGGGAAAAATGGCCTAAAAGTAGGCCTTACATCAACCAAGATGGAAAATTTTGACAGAAATAAGACTAGATCAAGACCTAACAGGTCTAAGATTTATATAGATAGGAGGTTAGCCTAAAGTTTTACATAAACTAGGTTATATCCAAAAGATGAGATGATGATATTCTATCGGCGACGGGAACTGCTAGCATGAGTCCTTGATCCCGACAGTAGACGTTCAATGTCCCTTATACGCCTATCGGACCATGCTTGCTGAGCTCGAAGTTCTCTAACTTCAGCTCTGGTTTCAGCAAGTTCTCTCCGCAGATTTGCATTGCGGACTAGAGTCCTTTCATGGGCAGACTCTAGTTGGCGAATGTGGACAGTGTTAACACCAGAGTTGGCGTCAACTTCCAAAACTTGATTGATAGTCGCTTGAGCCATTATCGTGTTCCGAGAAATCCTCCGCACCATGATTGGTAGGACTCAATCAGCAGAACCTCCTTCAGTGAGGTTGTAGAAACTTCGGTCTCTATTGTAGGGAATGGGTTGACCTTGTTCCTGACTCCATTCAGTCAAGTTAATGGCCCATAAGGGTGTGGGTCCTTGAAACACAGGACGGGGGTTCGGGTTTGGGTTTTGATCAGCTGGGGGTAGGTTGTTGACTTCTGGCTTCGAGTCAGAACTATCGGAAAAGCCCTCAGCATGGTGATCATCCAAAGGGATTGGGTGATCATCTTCTAGCTCTGCCTCTAGCCAACCAGCATTGCCTTGGTTCAGGAAGTACGGATCACCATGGTGAAATCCAGCCATTTTAATCTACGCGAGAAAAGGGATATAAGAAATAGCTTAAATAGACGAACTAACTAAGATAATTAAAGTAAGATCAAATCCTATATGGTATTTCTTTATGGTTGTGTTGGTAAGTTTTTATACTTGTCGTCATAGCACAACCATTCTTGGGCATATGCTAATCACTCCTTGGACCAGCATAGTTGATTAGGCTATGCTATTCCCAAGACTGACTATATATCCCCAGGCTCACTTGTGATGTTCAACAATCGTAATACTTTTGTTCTTGTCATTGTGACACTGGTTTTAGTATGAATGCAGGCACATATACTTTGTTAAATATTTTATTATTTAAAAGTATAACTCTTAGACAGAGTGTTTTAATCCCATGTATTTATAGTTAGTATATCTTTTATGGGTTGATATACTTAATTCACTATAAACAATGCTCTAATACCAATCCGTCACACCCCAAAACCACGAACGGTGGAAACGTTCAAGGGTGGAGGACGTCATGTACAGTATCACAACAGTGTAATATAATAAACAAGCAACAACATCATCCATTGCATTATAAGTAAAGTTTTAATACATGTGTGTTTCTTTCATTGTAGTAAGACACCAAAAATATACAATCAAAATAAAAGACGAGACTTGTCTGCTCCGTCTTCTCAAAACCTGGCCTCCGTACCTGTCTACTGATGACCTGAGAATACAAGTTATTTTGAAAGCGAGTATCAGCTTTAAAGCTGGTGAATTCATAAGTATATAAGTGTCATTGCCTTGTTTTGTGAAAATCTGTTATAAAGGCCATGTAAATCGTTAAATGAAAATGTTGACGTACGTATGAAAAACCCTAGAAAATCCCTTATTTCCTATCAGTTTGAGATGTAGTCTTCTACCAAGACCCGAATGTTTTGTAAGTAAAATGATACTTTTCCTTTAATTGTTTAGTACTAAAGTACTTAGTCTAACTCATCGTTTATGTGAAAGAATCACAAAATAAAGTAAACAGGAAAATGTACTATTGTAAGTGTTGTCACTAGGCACTAGGACTAACACATCATATGTAACTGTTATCCCTAGGTACTAGGGTTAACACGACCTATATAACCTAATGAACATCCGAAGATTTGTCCACTCACCCTCTGATGCGGCAGCAAGGTGGAGGGGAGGTTAATCCCATAACAACGTTAACCTAATGATCATCCGAAGAGTTTCATCTCATCCTCTGTTGCAATAGGAGATGGAGGAATGGTTAGTTCCGTAACTGACTCCTAATATCAGAAACAACCTTAGACATCCGTAGATGTTCATCACCCAGTGTTGCTAATAGTTGGGTTCCGGAATGGTTAGTCCCGTATAGACATCCCATTGAAGTGGGATAGGCAGGAAAATTTACACCGAAGGTACGAATAAATCTTCCTAATAACTCTAGGTACAAGTATCCACGTAAGTGAGTACAGGATAATGTATCTAAGTAACAGTATTAATGTATGGTATTCATGTATCATGTAAGTATATGTAAACGTACTCATGTATCATGTAATCAAATGTAAAGGTACTCATGTATCAAGTAATGTACTAGTATAGACTCATGAATGAACCGACTCTTGTGTGAGTCCTTGTAATAGGAATTATGTTTGATATCTCCAAATTATCCCTATGATAATTTACTGGAAGGTAATTGGCTGTTCAAGTAGGTTTATACACTCTTATTACTCAAGGGTGTGAGAAACTAAATGAAAACTGTAAACTATAACATCAATACATATATAAGAATATAAGTGTACATGCATAGTTTAGTTCAATACTGTAAAATGGTTTTATAAGACATCTTATGGGTTTTGAACAATAATTAACAATGACTTGATGTCATTTATAATATACATTTCAAAGGTAAAACAATTGATAACAATGCATTTTTAAGATTTAAAACCATTTCATGCATCACATTTTGTAGTATGTGAAATCTGTTAAATGACAAACACAATTATAAAATACATAAAAATGATTTAATAACATGTTTGTTTCTACTTGTATTCCCCCCCCCCCCCCTTTAAAGTATTTAAAATCATTTAAAACATTGATTAGGGGTATGAACTCACTTGTAGTTGGTGATTGGAATGAACTGAACGGTATCGGATTGCTAGGTGTCAAGCGAGGACTTGTGCACACACTATGATCCTAATGAACATATAATCACACATATATGCACTCAATTAGACTCAAATGACTAATTTATAATGTTTAACACATCCTAGGCATAATAAACACTTTATATAAGTGTTTTAAGCCTTAAGGATTGCACCTAAGTTATTGCGGGACAAGGTATTTGTGTTTAGGGTTTCCAAAGGACCCTATATGAGAGTTTACTCTCTCTATAAACCATCACACATGGAGTTTACAGTTGTAAACTCTTGAGTTTACGGCCGTAAACTCCCAAACATGTGTGTTTGGTGTGTTTTGAAGTCCTAAATGCTTTCTAGAATTATTCTAACTTAGTGGCTAAGTCCTTGGAAGGGTTTAAGGTCTAGAAGTAGTCCAAATAGGAGTTTATGGCCTCAAGGCCATTCTCCTTAGAGTTTACGGCCGTAAACTCTAAGTATATGGTGTTTTTGTTGTTTTCAAGCCTCTTGCTTTTGAAGGACATGTTCTAGACAATTGTTTAAAGCAAATGGGGACCTTACGCACACTTTGGTGCCATTCTTTGTGGTTTACGGCCCAAGAGCATTCCCTTGGCCGTAAACTCACTTTGATGAGTGATTTTTATGTACTTTGGTTCTTCATTTTTGTGGGAAACAATTCCATGAAGGGGTCTAGGGCTTTAGGTGTCTTGAAAACACCCTTTTGTCCATTTAAATGGAGTTTACGGCCTAAGCTTCACTTGGGCCATAAACTCACTTTTGTTTGTGTCATTTGATGTGTTTAAGACCTTGTGCTACTTGGGAAAATAGCCTAGATACAAGCCTTAAAGTCCTAGTGTCCTCAAAACACTATTTAGTGTTAGAATATGGAGTTTACGGCCTAAGAGAGTTCTTGGCCGTAAACTTCCAATCTTGGGTGGATTTTGGCTTGCTTTCTTGTCCCTAACATGCATACATAAACATCTAAGGCCTTATCATAACACAAGTGTCGGTTTTGGCTTTGTTTCGGGAGTTTACCGCCCAAGAACACCTTGGGGTGTAAACTCCTAGATTTCATGTTTTAGCCTTCTAAATCATGTTATAGACACATATAAAGCTTTCTAACATTGCTATAAAGAGTTACTCACGTTTTGGTATAAAAACCCGAAGATCCGTCAGAGAGAAAATGGCTTTTCTCTAGTCAGAAATGTGAATAATGAATAATTTTGGTTTAGAAATCTATTTATAGTCCTGAGATATTTTGGCAGAAAATATTTTTATTCCTGAAATGATCCTTAATAAAATAGAGTGTTGGAATAACAGTGTTGCACAAAACCCTAGTGCGCCCATTCTCCTGATATTTCCTGAAGTGTAAACCCTGAATTTCTCAAACTTACGCGAAGAGTCTGAAAATTAACTGTGACTGTTACAACTTCTATTGAAGTGATACAGTTTGTTTAGAATGGAAATTTCTGGTTTCACAAGAAGGCATTTTGAATGCCGAAGCAAGCTTTGTGCAGTGCATCGATATTATCCCTCTCAGAAGGGATAAAGGATTATGTGGTGTACTGTGACACAGCCAACCAAGGGCATAGCTGTGTTCTTATGCAACGGGGAAAGGTCATTCCCTTTGCCTCAAGGCAGCTTAAGACACACTATGTCAATTACACTACACATGAACTCGAGTTATGAGCAATGCTATTTTCTCTGAAGATCTTGAGAGACTACTTGTATGGTACAAAAAGCACTATCTTTACAAACCACAAAATCCTTCAACATATATTCGATCATAGGGAGCTCAACATGAGACAACTACGATGGGTTGAGCTACTAAATGACTATGAATGCGAAATTCGTTATCATCTTGGTAAAGCCAATATGGTAGCTGACACTCTAAGTCGGAAAAAGTATTCATATTGTAGAGTCAGGGCTTTCACTATGAAAATCCATTCACATCTGTCCACACAAATTAAGGAGGCTCGGCAGGAAGCCGTAAAACCTGATAATGTGCCGGGTGAATCCCTAAGAGGAATGGATATGTACTTAGAAGAGAAGGGTGACGGAGCCTTATACCTCATGGAATGGATCTGGACACCGAAACATGCTGGATTCCGAGACACGGTCATGAATTAAGTGCACTATACTCGATACTCTGTTAATCCAGGTTCAGATACGACGTATTTGGATCTCAAAAAGCTATATTGATGGCCTAACATGAAAGCAAAGATTGCTACCTTCGTGGGCAAGTGTCTTACTTGTGTCAAGGTTAAGGTTGAATACCAAAAGCCTTCAGGTTTGCTACAACAACCAGAGATACCTGAATCAAAGTGGGAGTGGACTACAATGGACTTCATAACAAAGCGGCCTAATAAAAAGGGTGGTCTCAATACCATTTGGTTGATTGTGGATCGTCTAACCAAATCCACACTTTCTACCAATTAAGGAAACTGATAAGATGGAGCAACTGACTAGAACCTACCTAAGAGAGATAGTGTGACTGCATGGTGTGCCTATATCTACTATATCTGATAGAGATAGTAGATTCACCTTGAGGTTTTGGCAGTCACTACAGAAGGTGCTAGGAACTAGGCTGGATATGAGTACATCCTACCATCTGCAAACTGTCGGACAGAGTGAGAGGACTATTCAAAATCTAGAAGATATGTTGTGAGCCTGTGTGATAGACTTTGGAAAGGCATGGGATACTTATTACCCCTTTTCGAGTTCTCCTACAATAACACTTATCACTCTAGCATAAAGGCTGCTCCATACAAAGCCCTCTAAGGCCCCAAGTGCAAATCACCTATGTGTTGGGTTGAAGTGTGTGACAACCTGAAACTTTTATCCTGTATAATCGATCCATATATCAATATTACACTTGAACTTATCATATCTTAGCGAAATATTGGGTCCATATGAGTGCTTTAGGCTTAGTATATCATACATATGAGTCTTAAGAAGGGTTAGAAAGTGTGTAGCATCACAAAATCGAGCCAATCACACCAAGGAAGGTGTGTGCGGCCAGCCAGCCACACACCCAACCACACACACTTCCCCAGCCACACACCTGACCCTACATATAGTAGAGAACCCCCTTTCAGTCACTTTTTCTTCTTTGGCTGCACATTACTCTCTCTTTCTCTACTTTATCTCTCTAAAAACTTCATCCAAGTACACTCTTAAGGCCTCAAAAACATGAACTACTTCACCATTCAACTTGTTATAGTGGTAAGATACCTAAATCTAATCCTAAAACTCATAGTGTTCTTCATGCTCTTCATCCTTTGAAGGGGTAAGGCCGCACACCTTCATAAGGTGGCTGCACACACCTCAAATACCCTCCAAAGTGAGAGTATGGACCCTATATTCGAAGTATGACATGGTTTGGAACTTGAAATACCTAAAAAATCGACATTTCGGGCTCAAACAACGAGTGTACGGTTGCACACTCCTATGTACGACCGCACACACCCCCTGTACGGCCGCATACTCTTGTGTGCAGCTGCACACACAAGTCTGGTCGCACTCCCTGGTCGTACACTCACCTTCATGGCCATACACCTACTCTAATGCTTGTATTTGGTCTTAAACTTGCAAGGGTCATTATGTGTGGAACCTAGAACACTTAGTACAAACATTTCCAAGACCCTAGGGTGGTTTCCCATCATGATTAGTCATGAAATACCCTATTCTAATACATATATGTGTTACCATATGATTAATAGGGTGCACTTGCATTCAAAACATCCATGGACACTCAACACTCATATCGATCGTACACTCGAATCCTACGTTAAGATGTGAGTTCATACCCCTACACTTTTCTGAGTTTTTCATGTTTTCAGGGGGGGGGGGAATACAAGCTAAACATAAAGGTTTTCATAACTTAAAAATTGATGTAATTACAATGCTTTTCTATCAAACGTTTAGATACAATTATCCATTTTGTATTATGCGGAGCATAAGGGATGTTTTCAATTCATAATTGAATAGTTTACAAAACCATACATGAACGTAACAACCATTCAAACAATAATAGTTGTAGTTTGGGATTTCATTACCAGTCTTACAGGTTTAAACTTCATGCAAAGTCAAACATATAAACTAGGTTAGATTTAGTTTATCCATTACTACAAATACAAAACTAGAGTATCATGCTGAATAATTATTTTATGTATAATTATTTATACTCTACACCATTACAAATGATTTCAAACTCAAGAACAACCGAACAAACACGTAAACTAGTTAATACAGGATTGTAAGACTATCTTCGTTTTGCCCCTCGAGGTACCAATAAATCCTTACCGGTAGTATAACCAGAGTCTCCTGGAGGGAGAGCATGAAATTTGTGAATAGATCTATTCGGGACCAACAATCCCACACCTGAACTGTTAGCTACAGTTTGGCGGGCACGCCTGGGGTGACAAATTTTGTAATAATGCGACGCCTGAAGAAACATCAAGGTGGTTATCAGTCAGATTAGCATGGTTATACGACTCACAATAAGTATAAACTAATCATTGTTTATGGGATTTCTTTCTTCTATAGTTTTATTTTAAGTAATAAAACTACTTTCATACTAGTGGTAACCAGGGTTTCCGAACGATCATACATTTCGTACTAGTGATAGCTAGGGTTTTCAAACAGAATGTACTTTTCATACAGAAACCAACAAACATGTTAGAAAATATTGGATTTTCTTGGTAAGCATGCATACATATTTAAGAACTCGATAACAACGGTTTTCGATACAAACAATATTTACTTATAATGGAAAGAAACTATTTATACAAACTAGATGACTACTTTTCAAATACAAAAATATGCTTATGAACTCAGCAGCTTTATGCTGATACATTTTCAAAACCACTTTTAATCTCAAGGCAACGATAGACAGGTACCTTACCAGCTTTTGGAGAAGACGAAGCATTTTTGGAGTCTCATCTTTATCTTTTGTTATATAATGTTATGTACAAACTATGTTTTCAAACAGATGTAAATATTCATATTATAATGTAATGGTTGTGTTTACTTTGACTGCTATTATACGATTGTTGTGATACTACGTATGACGTCGCCGCCCTCGGACATTTCGGCCGTTGTTTTTCTGACGGTTCGGGGGAGTGAAAAAGTCGGTGATAGTCAGTTAGCTAAAGGGAAAGTCCCTGACAGTGCTCTCACCAGTCCAGAAATCATCCAAGAGACTACATAGAAGATCATGAAAATTAGGGAGTGACTTAAAACCTCGCGAGACAGACAGAAAAGCTACGCAGATAAACGATGAAAACCCTTGGAATTCTAGGTTAGCGACCGTGTTCTATTGAAGGTCTCACCCTCGAAGGGCGTAGTACGTTTCAAAAAGTGTGGAAAATTGAATCCAAGGTACAATGGACCTTTCAAAATTCTCGCACGAATCGGCCCTGTAGCTCACAAACTCAAACTACCTCAAGAACTTAGCAACGTACACCCTACATTCCACATATCGAACTTAAAAGAAATACCTATCTAATGAGACTCTTATTATTCCCGTCGAATATATCGAGATCATTGAGAGCCTCAACTTTATGGAAGAACCAGTAGAAATCATGGATAGGGAAGTCAAGCAAACCAAACAAAGTTGTATTCCGATAGTGAAGGTTCGCCGGAATGTAAAGTAGGGACCTGAATTCATTTGGGAGCGGTAGGATCAAATGAAACATAAATATCCTCATGTTTTCCCTTATTCAATGTGTAAGTCTTAGTCTTAATTTTGGGATGAAATTCCCTTTAACGGGGGAATGATGTGACAACCCGTAATATATATTTTGTAAACGTTAAACTTGGTAATCTAATGTCAAACATATCAATCAAAAGTCAACCTTATTTCCATTATTATGTTAATATAGTTAGGATAATGAATTTATAGGTATAAAAACCTAGTATCATGAGGTGTTGTCTGTTTTGGAAGGAAATCATTTAGAATCCTTGCAGCCGCAAACGAGCCTTCGGGCCGTGAACCGCCCTCGGACCGCAATCAGTTCACGGCTGTCAACAGAAGCCATGAACCCTTCGGGCCGTGATCCCTTCCCTATATACTAGTGTTGAGTGATTTTTGTCTCACTTCTTCACTTCTGATTGTAAACTCGAGCCTTCTCTATCAAGATCATCAACCGTGAACACCTTTTCTCTTTCAAATATCATCCTATCTCTTTTTAATCTCGTTAGCACCGGCTTACATCTTCAAGTGTTCTTCATTTCTTCAAGATCATTTGAGCCTTGAACCTTTGAATCATCTTCATTTTTCAAGAACATCAAGCCATGAACTCAAGAACACCAAGTGTTCTTAGACCGTGAACACCCAGCTGGCCGTGAACCCCTTCCAGCCTCTCCTCTTTGACTCTAGCACCTTCTTTTGTAAGTTAAGCTTGCAATTCAATCCATTTCCTTGCTATATTTATGATTATGATCACTAAATGTATACATACATATATATATATATATATATATATATATATATATATATATATATATATATATGTCTTAATATGCTACATAGGACTCGTTTGTGCTTCGGGACTTCACCCATGAAACTTATCATCCTATATCGAACAATCGATCAAATCACTCACATAAGGTGAGTTCATACCCCTACCTTTTACCCTTTTAAATGCTTTTAGGGGAAAATAAAAGTAGAAAACAATGTAATTGTGATATTTATTTTCATGTGGAAACAAACAAACCAAAAGGATTTCTTATACTTAAATGTTGTTAAAACCATTTTAAAAACCGTTTTAAACTATTTTAGATTTCTGTTTTTTATCAAAATCATATTTTGGTACATTATTTATGTATCAATATGCCTTAACGGACTTAGGACTATTGCTAAATACCTTAACTCTTGTTCCTTGTTTGTTTGTGGACTTAGGGTCGGATCAGAAGTCCGACTGTCGGTTAAATCATAGTTATACTTACTAAATATATGCCTGAATATTAAATCTCTATATTTTCAAGGAATATTCTTAATTCAGTTGTACACATTAGACAAATTGAGTCTTTTCAATAACAATTTGAACAAGCATACTAGTAAACTATAATAGGTATAGTTTAGAGGATCACTATACACTATTTCTAGAACAAAGAAACGATATATGCGTCAGTCTATAGACACTATTACTATTCATTACAAAGCATATTATTCATTTACAAGAACAAGAAGGAGCTTGCATACTATAACAAGAACAAGATAACTAAAATGTGAGCCACTACTTCATGACACAGCAATACACTTGTTATGTCACATTTTGTAACTAGAGTCTCCTGGAGGGAGAGTGTGAGTTTGTGTATAGATCTATATGGGATTGGCAATCCCGCACCTCCTTGTTAGCTACAGTGGGACTTGGAAGTCTACGGGTGACAAATGCCATATCATTTTTGACGTATGAAGACGTCTTGTTATTAACTAGTCTATCGAGCATGGTTACAAAGAAAATCACATTTAACTTTAATTAACGATTTGGTTTTCAAGGTAGTTAATGCATCAGAAGTCTCTTTTATACAATTACTATTATGAATCTTCATTTTTCCATTACATTCATACAATGATATTCTCACATGTGAACTGCATACTATTTTTGAGTAAAGATAGTTTTACAAATATGGAAAACATACATTTTTACTATTTCAAGTACAAAGATACATTTTACTCTACTTTCAAAGAAAAAAGGTCATACAAACAGTTGGGTCTTGGTAGAAGAATACTTTTCTTTTAAAGGAAGGAAATATAGGATTTTCAAGGAAAGATACAAACATTTTTACTAAACAAATACAAACATTTCATGAAACAAGAGAAAACTTTTTACACTAAAATACTTATGCACTCACCAACTTAAATGTTGATACTCTCTTTCAAAATAACTTGTATTCTCAGGAAACCAGTAGACAGGTATACGAATAGTTTTTTTAGAAGACAGAGCATGTTCAGACTCATCTTTGATTTTGTCATGCATTTTAGTATCATGCTACTTTACAAAGAACACACGTGTATTAACTATTTTATTAATGCAATAAATTTTGTTGCTTTTTATACTGTTTTGCATTGTTATGATACTATACATGACATTCTCCACCCTCGAATGTTTTCGCCATCTCGGTTTGGGGGTGTGATATAAATACATAGATAAAATTGATGAATGGATAGTTGCCCTAAAATCCATAATATTTAGTGGGGTATTGGTTTTGGGAAGCCAAATGTTATAATTTGGATTATTCAGGGATTAAAGTGTAATCTCGGGATTTATTTTGTAAGGATTTTTAGAAGACAGGGGGTGTTTGGTAAATATTGGACTTATCATTAAAGGATTTCGAAACCTGAGGGCAATTAGGTAAATTCCGGACTTGATTTGAAAGGATTTTTAGAAGGCAGGGTATAAATAGTAAATCATGGACTGTGTATGATGATATTGTGAATGGGAGGGATCGGTTCTTCCATTTTCATTATAAATTTGCATGGAGACATGATTTAAAACCTGATACCCTCCATACCTGTCGGATGGACGCACCCCATGTAACCCTAACCCTAAAAATGTGTAGCCTCCACCCTTATTCCTCCCTCGCTTCGGCATCGCTACCTTATACCCCCAACCACCGTCCGCGACCACAACATTGTTGTCTGACGTCTTGGGCTGCCGAATGAACTGTTGAGACCGAAATTGAAGCTGTAAATGACCTCTGCTACCACCATTCCTCCATCATCTTCTTCCTCTGCCCTCTGTCGTCATCTACAGTCAAACCACACCCTTCACCGATGCTACTCCAACCACCCATCACTGCCTGCTGTCCAGCAGGAGTCGTGGTGGAGCCGATGCCGTTCTCGGTTGAAAGCGGGCCATTTTTCCATCGCTGTCCTCCTCCAAGTCCGACGTGTTGTTATCATATACAGTCTCAGCTTCACATTCTCTATTGTTCCGGTGTTATACCACAGCCATGACCGCCGTTAACCGTTGTTGTCATCGCAAACTTCCACTGATGCTCGCTATCTCGCGCCATCATTGATGACATACGACACCAGGTGGGTGGCTAAGTCCATTTTGAAAATTGAAACATATGTGTATGTTTATTACAACGAAGTGTTGTGTGGTCTTGCTTGGCCGAACATATCAAGGGAGCCATGACCACCAGCACGAGGTGGTGGCTAGCACCTCCGACCACCATCGGCCACCACAAGGATGGTTGTGCATGAGTGTATGTATGTGTTATTTTGGGCGTGTATTTGTTATTTGGGATATTATGATGTAGAATGTATTATTTGGACGGAAAACCGGAAGAAAATCCACCACCAACGTGAGGTGGTGGCTGCCGCCCTCTGCCGCCACCAGTCGGCGTGTTGTGTGGCGGTGTGCATTTGTATAATCAGATTGCTATTTTGGATGTTTGATTAGTTTTTGGTTTAGAATCATAGCAACCACCGTGAGGTAGTGGCCGCCGCCATTGACCATCACTACCTGAGGTGATAGTGGGTGTTCCCAACTTAATTAATAACTAAATAATGTAAAAACTTAACAAAAGGACTAATTGGAACATGATTCGGTTAGAAACCCTAATTAGGGTTTAGAAATCCCTAATTTGGCTTGGGCCTTGAGTAGGCCCTTTCTATTGGGCTTTGACGATTGGGCTACTGATGGGCCATCCAAGAATAAGCATATGGACTAGAATATTTGGATCGGGCTTTAGGATAAGGCTCATTGGGAAGGCTTGGGCGTAATTTGGAAAATTAGGCCATTAGTGGGCCATAATTAGGCCTTGATGATTATGAGATATTCAACCATCAAAATGCCAAGTGTTGGACCAAGAATAAATGGTTGGGCCTTAAGGTGAGACCATGTAGACGTTTGGGCCCAATTTGGAAAATTGGGCCATATGTTGGGCTTTGGTTCATAGTTTGACTTTAGGGCCTTTGGATTGGGCATTAAGCTTGAATCAAGCTAAGATAGTCTTTTACCCCAAGCACGAGCTTATAGTTATTTATTGGAACCTATTTATTAATTGGGTGTTATTTTGATGTTGACAGTTTAGGAATCTACCATCCAGCAGCTAGAGTTTTGTCCGCAGGACTTCAACAGTGTAAGGTGAGTTTCCTCCAGTAGGAATGGGTTGAAGGTTCCAATGTCGGCCCGTTTATGTATGTTAGCGTATGTGGGACATAGGTCTAATGTTGGGATTAGCCCGATGTAGATTATATGTTTTCGGACATCGGTCTGATGCCGGGGCAAGACCGAGGAATGTTTGTATCCTTGATTTCTTCGTGAATCTTGCATGTGTTTGTTTATGTGTTCTAGAATTCGGTCTGATGTCGGGGTAAGCCCGAGGAATGTTTAGCTTATGTGTTATGTGTTATAAATTCTGGACTTCGGACCGATGCCGGGGCAAGCCCAAGCAATGTTTAACTTATATGTTTTGTGTTATGGACTTTGTTCCGATGTCGGTGGCAAGCCCGAGGAATGTTTATATGTTTATGTTATATGTTTGTTGATATGTTATATGTATACCGAACTTCGGTCCGATACCGGGCGGGGCACGATGCAGGACTTCGGTCCGATGCCGAGCGCGGCCTGATGCTAGACTCGTCCAATACGGGGCGGGGCCCGATGTAGTGGGCAAGGCCTAATGTATGCCATTATGTGATTATGTGTATGGTATGTGGTAGTTTGGGGAGACTCACTTAACTTAATACTTACAGTTTTCAGTTTTGGTTTCAGGTACTTACACTAGCAAGAGGAAGTGCTCGGGATTACTACATGGCACACACCACAACTTTTAGCCTGGGATGATTTACTCTAATGTTTTGACACGATTTTGATATATTGACAGTTGATTATAACATTTATGAGATACACAGTTTATGATTTTTATATGATGTATGATATTCGTGGTTTTTATTTATGATTTAAAACAAAAATTCCGGACTGTATAGTTTAGGATGTTACAATTTTACATAGACTTCTGATATGAATTATTTACAAAACACTTTAAAAGTCTGAACATGATACACACAAAACCAAGATAACCTAGTTCAAAGAACATTCAACTTATAACCACTACTGAAGACTTACCACCATTTCACCTTTTAAGCCTTATGGTAGAAAGATGCCTCCACGCAGACCTATCATGCGTGTCATCAAAAATATGTCAGTAAATCCACCACCACCACCACCATAGTACGACCATGTTGTTTTGCAGGATGTTGTAACAGTTACAATGACAGCCGCTTTTACTCAAATCCATGCGAGTGATGCTCGTGGGTCGGGTAGTGGTGCCAACCATTCTAACCATGAAGAAAGCCACGGACACCCGAGGGAGTGTTCCTACAAAGTTTTCACTAATTGAAAACCCAAATACTTTAAAGGAAGAAGGGGTGGCACTACTCTAATGCAATGGTTCAAGAAAACGAAATCAGTTTTCGAGATTTGCGGATGCCCAGAAGGGAGTGAAATAAAGTTTACCGCCTGCACCTTCTCTGACAGGGCCCTTACATGGTGGAATGGCCATGTCAATTCACTGACCCTCACAATGGCTAACTCAATAGGTTGGGAGAACATAAAGGTAACAATGATGGAAGAGTATTCCCCGAGGGGCGAAGTGCAAAAGCTAGAATTAGAGCTTTGGAACCTTACCATGACAGGCTCTGACATAGCATCCTACACTACTAGATTCAGCGATCTAGCAGCAATGTGTCCTAGGATGGTTACCTCAGAGAGTAAGAAAGTAGAGAGATGCATGTGGGTATTATCCCCTTAGATTGAAGGGAATGTATTGGCCAAATCCTATTACTTTCGGTAGTGCCAAACGCTTGGCCCAGAGACTCATCGACCATGGAGTCCGCCAAGCCGTGATGGCCCTCATTCTTAAGTCAACAAAAGGGGGAGACTATAAGTGAAACTTTTGGAGCAAGAAAAGGGGACACCCAGTGCAAAGGCCCTTGAAGAAACAATAGATTGTTTCGATTCATGCTGCCACAACCCCTACCACTCCATCACCCACCAATCGATACGCTAGATCACGTCCAAAATGTAACAAGTATAACTTCCATCACAATAGAGTTTAGCGGGAAGTGCATTGCAAAAATTGTAACAGGAAGGGGCACGCTGCCCATTTCTGTAAGGCATAGACGCAACCCATCACCCAGGTCCCCGATATTGGAGTAATCATGTCTTGTTACAAGTATGATGAAAATGGACACTTCAAGAGAGATTGTCGAAGAGCAAGGAATGCTGGTGGTGATGGAAGGTTACTTATGATCACTGCAGGAGAGACTCTCCCAGAACCACTTATAAATATCGGTACGTTTCCTAACAAGAAGTTTTAGGCCTTCAATTTTTACTAAAACTAGTGCCAATTAATGTTTATCAATCATAGATCTCGAAACGCGAAAAATCATGTTTGTAAATTGCCACCTCACCCGAATTAATTGCATCATTCATATAAAAACTAAGGATTCTTATAGGTGATCTATGATGGTTGAGTGTAAACATTATGGTCATATATAATTAAGATTATGCAGACTTAGAAGGTGTGATTCCGCATTACTTCATGTTCTTTGTTTGGTTGTGGGCTAAGGGCAGAGTCACCTGTTCGACTGGCTTTTCAATCTTAATTAAATATGACTAGTTTACACCAAGCGATTATAGAGAGACCTGGTAGGGATCATACTATGAAATTTCATCACTATTTATCAAAGCACTCATACTGCTAGTACTCACTAATTATGGTATAACATATTCGCAGTAGTAATAACAAGGATAAATTGAAAGCATTAAATACATGTACATAAAATACACTATCGTTCTAAACAATCACCCCTTCGAAATCAACGTAACACCTATTACAATAAAAGTTCCAAAGTCGTCTTTTGACATATATTGGCTTGGTCCTCACCATACCAATATCTTGTGCTACGAAAAGGCCATTCGCCTTAACCTACCAACTAACAAAACCCTCGCCGCTCATGATGACCAACCCGACTCAAAACCCCAAAACTTCCCTAGCGTCAAGACTCAAAAGTACCTACACAAGAGGTACCATACCTTGCTAACCTACGCCGTGAAAAAGAAACCGAAAGCGAAAGACATCAGGGATATTCCAAAAGTCTGTAAACTTCCCGAAGTGTTTCCAGTAGACCTCCCGAGAATACCACACGTATAACAAGTCAAGTTCAAAAATAGAGACTAAGGACCCATGCGGTTAACCTATCACTACTTGGTGTATATGTGAGGGTTGTATATAATTAAGATTCTACAGACTTAGGATGTGTGATTTCGCCTTAACTCGTGTTCCTTATTTGGTTGTGGGCTTAGGCTAGAATCACTTATCCGCCTATCTTTTCAATCTTAATTATATACAAGTTGTATATATAAAGCGATGATAGACGAACCAGGTTTGAATCCTACCATGAATTTATGAATAAAGCTGCCCAGGTCTACGAGTGGACATGCTACCATTCGTGTGAGCGTAGACAAATAAACTAAACTCACCCACTCCCAACCGATCAAAGCAACAGAAGAAATAGAAAAGCTGACAATAACATATTATAAGGTGGTAGTTATACTACACAATATACCGCTATTAGTTATCACAGATAACGGACAATCGATTTGCCTCGCGACCGTGATAGTCGTTACATGAGTATTTTAAGACCCAACTCGTCCTAAGTACAACTTGAAATCCCTAAAAAAGCAGTAAGAGTAACCAAAACAAAGCCGCATACAAAAAGTAAAGGCCCGCTAGAATGCCAAGTGAGGACTCGAATTCACTTACACAACGAGAAACTAGATGCAATGAAAATACCCACATCTTTTCCTTAGTTCATGAATACTTATTATAGAAATAATTTTGGGACGAAATTCCCTCTTATTGGGGGATAATGTGACAACCAGTTATTCCAGGTCAATAAAAGTCACACTCAAAGTCAATTATGTTAAAAAAAAAGCCAATTAATTAAATTAAATCATGATATTTCATATTACATATATGGTTTTCGGTTTTGGGAATCAAATCCCATACCAAAACTAAAATCATTCTTTGTGAAAGCCAAGACCGAAATCTCTTCATGGAGGAAATGCCAAGACCGAAATTTCTTCATGAAGGAAATGCCGAAATGCCAAGACCGAAATCACTTCCTTTATGGAAGCTAGGATCTAGAATACCCTTTCATGGGTGATTCTAAAACCGAAACTATTTCAAGTCTTTTTTTTACCATATATATATATATATATATATATATATATATATATATATATATATATATATATATATGTATATAAAATTAATATTCAACATGCTTAAGACTGGTGCTTATGTCTTAACTCCTGTTCCATGTTTGGTTCTGAGCTTAGGGTAGAATCACTTGTCCGACTGCATTTTCAATATCAATTATATATGCCTAATATATATATATATATATATATATATATATATATGTATATATATATATATGTATATATACATACATATATATATATACATACATACATATATATACATATATACATATATATATATATATACATACTTA
The DNA here is from genome assembly GCF_052625555.1 of Lactuca saligna. NCBI lineage: Eukaryota > Viridiplantae > Streptophyta > Magnoliopsida > Asterales > Asteraceae > Lactuca > Lactuca saligna. The sequence goes on from NC_136421.1 coordinate 150,449,199, forward strand.
TATATATATATATATATATATATATATATATATATATATATATACGAGTATCAAACTTATTTAAATAAAACTTAACATGTCGAGCAAAGGGGTATTTTTATAAATATTTTTATTACGGTTTTATATAGAATGTAAAATTGCAAAGGTTTTCATTACACACAGAACATACATATAAACTATAATAGATATAGTTTATGTGACTTACATACTATTCTACCAAGTCGGAAAACAATAGAAAAGTAACATATAAACTATAATAGGTATAGTTTATGGAACATACGTACTACGTTTTAACTATGAAAAGAGTAATACAAACAATTTATCTTTACAAAATGGCATTTCATATTCTACACATAACCGTCAATATAGCTTTGTGTAACACACCTTCAAGTACATATCTATGTACCAACAAAAGCCCTGATTTTATAACTAGAGTCACCTAGATGGAGAGCATGAATTTGTGTATAGATCTTTACGGGACCGACAATCCCGCGCCTTGACTATTAGCTACAGTTGGAATGGAAGTTCTGGGGTGACAAATGATATAACGATTCCTATGCCTAAAGAACGCTGTATGAGCCCATCTTAGGTCATCAAGCATGGTTATAGTAACTCATAATTTGGTATTAACAATACGATTAGTGTACGATTACATAAATAACTTCAAATAGTTTTATTTAATAATAAAGCTACAATACAATATTTTACAGTATAGCCAGTGAATCCAGGCCCATATATTAAAAGGATTACATACAAGTACAATTATAGTATACTATTTTCTAGTACAATGCCACTTATATTTCTGAAATGACCATTATCGTTCACTCTATGATTACTTAGTGTATAAGTTATGGTTATATACAATGAAGATCTGATAGACAGTTGAATGTGTGATTTCCGCTTTACTTCTTGTTCTTTGTTTTGTTGTGGGATTAGGGCAGAATCACTTATTCGACTATCCATTCGATCTTAGTTATATATAACTTGTATACACCAATTGATCTTAGAACAAACCAGTATGCATTACACTAGATACATGATTTCATACTTCGTATTACGAATTTTAAGCATAAGAAAACTTACACATTTTTGGTCTTAAGGTGTAGCATAACGGGTCCCACCCACTAAGTATAACAGGCCTCTCCCTAACTTGCATAATGGGCCCCGCCCATTGAGTATAACGAGCCTTGCCCTAACTCTCACAACAGGCCCTGTCCAGCATATAAACATACAAGTATATCAAAAAATAGCATACTGATTACCCGTTGGGCCCCACGCACTAAGCATACAAACACATACACACCCGTGCTATTATCATAAAATGACATCCAATTAATAATTAGATCCTAAATCATACTAAGAGTCCAAACTAGGGTAAAAGACCATTTTACCGTTTACCTGACTTGGCCCAAGGCCAAACCCCAAACCAATTACTTAAAAGGCTTAATTCCAAAAATAGCCACCCAAAGCCCAATAATGGCCCAATCTTCCAAATTGGGCATAAACCCCTTCGTGGGCCTTCATCCAAAAGAGTCCAAACTAGAAATCTGATGGCCCAACAAATTCCTAAACTCTTAACATCCATACATGGATAAATACTGAGAAGCCCAAAACCGAAGCTCACTTATTGATTATGTTGGACGTACTTAGCTCGTACACTTAGCGTACACGCTCTAGTTTAGTACACACAGCGTACCAGCTTGTAGTCCAACGTACTCCCCAGTTGGCCACCCTACATCAATAAGCATTTAATTCATTCAAACCTAACTCAATACTCTCCTATCTTTTCCGAAAAGATGATTTATCACATAAAGTTGGCAACTTTATGTGCATGCAGGACTTAATGGGGATCTAAAGGTCAAAAGAGCTTAATAAATGGCCTTGACACAAGCATGAGTCCATATACACCATAAAGTTTGCATTTTTATGCTTAATGGACCCCTAAAATGTCCAAATATAAAAGGTTAAGCTCCTGAAATGGCCTTAGCTCAGAAGGACCAACCAAAAAGGGACCAAAATAGCCAGAAACAAGCCCAAAAGAAGATCTATACAAGAATTTGACAAGTTATGGTCTTTATACTTCAAACGTCACGAAATGAAGAAGCTAAATCTGGATCTCTAAGCTGTTCTCCAAAGAATGAGTCTTTAATCTTCTTGTACCACCTCAAGATACACAAAAACACACCAAAATGCTTCACATGAGCTCAAGAACACCAAATCGAAGGCTCAGGGCGAGGTTAGGGTTCTCAAGGTATGGTGGCTGGTCTAAAATGGTCAGGGGATGGGTTTAAGAAGCTTAAATTGGGCACAAGCCTAAAAAATATGGTTTGTCCCAAGCCAACATACACCCAACGAAACACCACGTACACCTGACGTACATGGTCGATGTCGGCGATCAATGTCCAGCTAGTATGCTAAGCATACTTGTAGAGTACTCCCCATGTATGTAAAACTTAGTTTCAAATTATTTCATTATTTAAGACTATTGGCCAATTATCAGTTATTTTAAGGCTTAGAGCCTTGGGGAAAGATGGGATTTGGCCATTTTGGGTTTTGAGTGCTATGTTTTAAGTGATCCAAGTGTTTGAGGGTGTTTCAGAGCCCAATGGTATAATCATAAAATTTTAACTCGGTCCTTGATGAATTTTCGGTTCTTGTTCGAGAAGTTTTAAGGCGAGGGTAAGTTGATAGAAGTGTAGGGATTCTCGTCACCTTTTCGTGGATATAAAGTTTGTTGGCAATGGGGTTAGGACGAAGGAGCTAGGGCTCAGTGAAATTCTAATTGTTGGATGGTCATTTAGTACGCGGAGAATAGCGGGTAAAGTGGCCGCCGATGGTTCGTGAGTACGCCGAGCGTACTATGGGGTACGCGAGGCTTACTCCCTTCAGAGCCAAACCCTAATTTTGGGGTTCCTACCCTATATAAGGATCATCATGACCTTCCTCTAGGTCTTTTAAGTCAGCCTCCATCCCCTTTCATCTACCTTGAAATCCTAAATTGCCTTAAGTGAATCTTGGAGCTTGGAAGAGTGTCTATGGTGGCTAATGCAAGAGAAGGAGAATGTTGATGACTCACTATTTTTAAAGAGCTTAGAGATCCAGAAGTTACATCATCTCTTCATGATCTTGAAGGTATAAAGTCTCTATCTCTCTCACTCTTTGGTTAGATGTTATTTTGGGTTTTTTCATAGTGTTTTTAGTCTCTTTTTGTGGTTCTTGTGAACTATGCTTGTTTTAGAGGTTTGATCTTGTGGATATAGATGTTTTAGGTGTCCCAAAGGCATAAAAATGTGATCTTTATGGTTTATTTTGGACTCATGCATGTGTTAAGACCTTTCATTAAGCTTTTTTGAGCTCTAGAATCCCATTAAGCTATGTATGCAAGTAAAGTTGCCAACATTACATGATAAGTCATCTATAGGAATGATATTTGAGAGTTTGGAGTGAGGGCTTAAGTGATTAATTGCATTTGGAATGGTTGGGGTTCAAAGGAGTACGTTTGGGCGTACCTATCTAGTACATTGTGCGTACTAGCCCCAAAGGATGTACCCTGGGTGTAACAGCTGAGTACGCAGGGCATACAAGGCCAAGTTAGGTTTCCTTGAATTTTTTATTTTTTAGACATTTGATGATGGACCAAGAGTTGAATAGGGTTGACCATTCATTAATTCGGGCCTTTTTGAATATTGGGCCTTCTCGGGATAGGTCTATGATGGATTTAGGCCTTATGATGTCATTTTGGATTTGTGTTGTTGTTTGGACTAGTATTGCTTCGGGTTTTGTTAGACCAACTATGAATATTGTTGGATATAGTGTCTAAGTTCATAACTATATTTGGTATGTACTTGACCCGACCCGGCATGGTCCATTTGGGTTGCACTTCACCCGAACAATTTATGGATAATATTTGAGAATAGTACAAGTTATGATTTATTAATATATTATAAGTTCTAATATATTAATATAAGATCATATTATTTAATTAGTAGTGATCTATAATTAATCTAGGATTAATTTAGAGATCAAAGATATTACTAATTAAATATGGGCTTCTATATTTATATAGTGTGGGCTAAAGCTTATTTGGAATGGGCTAGGCTTGCATGGAAAAGTCCATGGATACTCCATGGAGCTTTAACCCATGGATCTCATGGAAATAAAGAGACATGGGTTTTAGGGATGTAACCCTAATCCTCCACACTATATAAAGGAGGCTTTGGTTCTTGAAATGTGACTAGTTGACACTTGTTGAGGTGAGGGAAAATTTCAAGATAGTAGTGACTATTCTCTCAAAGTTCCAAGTTTGTGGTGATTTGTGATTTCCACTTGAGGCATCCACACTATTGGTGCTAGGCTCAAAAACTCCAAGCAATCAACTACAACTTCAAGGTAAGTATTTCTTCTAGCTTTATTTGATTCATGTTCCCTGTGCCATGCTAGATAGGATATAAACCTTGGAAAAATTAATTATATGCATGTATCTTAGACAAACATAGATCCAAGGTTTATTAGGGTTGCATGTACACTTAGGAAGTGTTAGAATGCTCTAAATCCAACAGTGGTATTAGAGCCTAGGCTTGTTTGTTTGATACTTGATGCAATATAGTTGAAAAAGTCGAAAAACTTGTTGTCTGACTGCTGGACTCGTCGAGTCCATGGGGGGACTCGTCGAGTTCACTTGTATCTTCAACCTACTCATCGAGTAGGTTCATGCACTCGGCAAGTAGGGTCGACAGAGTGCAGATTTTCGACTTTCGTTGCTGGAAATGGATTAGAAACATTACCCTAAACTGTTTTGGTACTTGAAAACTTGTTTTTGATGGTGTAATGTCATTGCTAATTCATTTACAACAACTAGTTATCAAAATTACAAAGTTTAAGTGTGATTTTGATTCATGAAAGTGTTCATATTCATGTTCTTGTTCTTATGATGTTTAGATGATCATAGGAATTATTTGTAACCTATGTGGTAGATTAATTTTGATCATAATGTGTTTTAATGGAGTCCATAACTTGTCCTCAAGTTATGGAAAACCAAAAGTCACTTGGATTAAAAACCATTAAAAGAACACAAGAGTTAGAAAAATGAAGAGTCTTCATTTTATTACTCTATTAAACTCATAAGTTACAAGAAATGAAAAGTTTTGAAAGTTTACAAAACTTGCCCTCAAGTTTTGGAACAAGTAAAGTCATATTAAAAACTTTAGTTCCAACCCTTAGAATTTTAAAAGTTAAAATTCAACCCTTATACTTATATTATCATGATTTAATAATTATATATATATATATATATATATATATATATATATATATATATATATATATATATATGTATGTATGTATAAGAACAAAGTCGTCTTACCGCTAGTACGCCTCATTCACGAAGCCGGTCTATAAGGTGGGTCTAAGGTTGTTGCCTATAAAATGGCAACTTAATGGGTGTCCACTCTCACCCACCGCTTGCTTGACCGGTGGAGGGTCGTTAGCCGAACGGGTAAGACAAGGACTTATAAATTCTCATTAAAAGTATGATGAATATTATAAAGTAACTAAATGTTTTATTAAATTCCCAATCTTAGTTACTTTAGGAAAAATGTGAATAAGGTGCTAATCCATGAAATTACACTTTACACTTTGTCTAAGTCGTTAGTGGAGCGTGTGTGGTTAACCGGCACACTAACTTGGACTTAACAAGGTAGGTAAAGGGTGACTTAATATTTATCATAGTATCGATGGAGCGTGTGTGGTTAACCGGCACATCGATTGAGGGGTAATTTATTAAGGGTACCAAGGAGTTTGCATGGTTACTTCACACCTCGTTTTGTGATCCTCGGCATCCCAGTCACAAAACTTGGAGGGCACACTCGAGATTGAAACATGCCTTTGAAAAGTTCATCGAATCTCAAAAGAATCTAGGAATTTCTAAGTACCAAATCAAAAAACTTAATATTTACTATTTCGTTTTTGGTGGAAATTGGTGAATCGTCATTCACCTACCTTTCAAATATGTTATGACTTAGACTACGACATACCTCTTCTAAGTTATAATATATTGTGATTGGATCCTAGCCTTAATACTACATTTGGGTGTTTTATTAAGGACTATCTCTATATCTAAACTAAAACCTTCTTCATTTTCAGATGTCTGCAAACTCTACTGCTTCTGGCTCTAATCCCAATGGCTCCTTTACTCTCATGAACTTATGTGGGAAAAGTCACTTTTGATGGATCCAACTTTAATGAATGGATCAGAAACATCAGAATGATTACTCGCTACGAGGATAAGGAATATGTCCTCGATAAGGAGCTTAAGGAGATTGATGAGATAGTTGCTACTCCTCAAGAGATCGCTGAGTTTAGGGCACATGAAAGGGATGCCACCAAAGTGGCATGCATCATGATGGCCACTATGACCGCGGATCTCCAAAAATCCTATGAAGATTTCTACCCCTATGAGATGCACCAAGACTTGATGGAAATATACTATCAAAGTGCTCGTCAAGAGAGGTATGAAATCATCTCCTACATGAAAACAACTCGCATGAAGGATGGTGAACCCATCACGGGCCACATGCAGAAAATGCAAAGATTTGTGGACCGTTTGCTGAAGCTAAATGTGAACTTCCCTGAGGAGCTTGCAATATATATCATTTTGCACTCCTTACCTTCATGTTATGATCAACTCCGCATGACATACCACATGAACAAGGAAGAGGTCTCACTCAGCAAACTTCAAGGACTCTTAAAGACCGCAGAAAGTGGTCTTAAGGGTAAGGCGGTTGTTACTACTCCTACTTCTACAAACTCTGCCCTTGTCTTGGCAATCGGGAAAGGACGAGGGAAGAAGAGAAAGAGTTCTTCGAAGGGTACCAAGGTTAGGACCCTTGATGGCTCTTCTTCAAGTGGAACCAAGAAAGGTTTCATCACTCCTTCTTCTGACCCAAAAGAGGCTGAATGCCTCTATTGCCATGAAAAGGCACATTGGAAGCAAAACTGCCCAAAGTAACAGCAAAAGGTAGAGGATGGGAAAGTTAAACCCAACCATGCAGGTATTTACACTATCATTTCTAATAACTCACCCCATTCTAAATCTTGGGTCCTTGATACCGGTTGTGGTATTCATATTTGTTGTGACTTGCAGGGACTAAGAAGAAGTGAGAATGTGGAGCAAGGAAGAATAAACTTAATCATGGGGAATAGGAAAGTTACACCTGTCACCAAGATTGGAGTTTATACTTTGTCGCTAAGTAGTGGGTTTAGTTTAGATTTGAATAAATGTTGTTATTCGCCAGAAATGGCAAGAAATATTATTTCCTTTCATGCATTGTATAAACAAGGTTTTACCTTTTCATTTAATAATGAAGTTGGTTCTATTGATGCTTTCTTTAATAATGTTCTTTATTTTAAAGCATTACCTTGTGTTGGCGTGTATGAAACAGTATCTGTGGTTGATAACTTAGGAAATAATGTGATGTGTATTGATTCTATTAATAATAATAACTTGGATAAAGAATCGTTATGGCATTGTCGAATTGGACATATAAGCAAGAAGCACATAGGCCAACTCCAAAGAGATGGAGTCTTGGAGTCGTTTGACCTAAAGTCAGATGATAGTTGTGAATCATGCTTACTTGAAAAAATGACAAAGTCACCCTTCACAGGTTCTTGTGAGAGAGGTGAAGGTTTGTTGGACCTTGTACACACGGATGTGTGTGGACCATTTAAACATGCCACAAGGGATGCTAATCGTTATTATTTGACTTTTACTGATGATTATAGTACATATGGATATGTCTACTTAATCAAGCATAAGTCAGAGACTTTCGAGAGGTTTACGGAATTTAAACAGGAAGTCGAGAATCAATTGGGCAGGAACATTAAGATGCTTCGATCCGATCGTGGTGGTGGGTATCTTAGTTCAGAGTTCCTCGACTATCTAAGGGAATGTGGGATTGTCTCACAATTGACACCTCCCACGACACCGCAGCTGAATGGTGTGGCTGAGAGGCATAATCGAACCTTGTTAGACATGGTTCATTCCATGATGAGTTGAGCTTCGCTACCAATCTCATTCTAGGGGTATGCCTTAGAGACTGCCGCCCATATCCTTATTCTAGTCCCTACAAAGAAAGTTGCCAAAACTCCTCACGAGATGTGGACTGGTAAAGTACCCAAACTAGACCACATCAAGATTTGGGGTTGCGAAGCTTTTGTGAGGCGCGAGTCTCATGATAAGCTAGAACCCCGAAGCGAGAGGTGTATTTTCATCGGCTACCCACAAAGATCCTTTGGTTACCTCTTTTACAGACCTAGTGATAATGTGGTCTTTGTAGCAAGAAGAGGAGTCTTTCGTGAGAGAGAATTTATAAGCCAAGGAGACAGTGGGAGGCAAATTGACCTTGAAGAACGTCAAGAGTCAAGTGGTGAAGGAACTTCAAACCCTAGCCCTCAACTTGAGGAGGAAACTCCTGTTGAGCCAATTGACGATTATGTACCTCTGAGACGTTCCACGAGAGTTAGGAATGCACCTGAGCACTACTATGGTTTTCATATTACTGCGGAAGGTGAGACACTTATTAGTGATGAGACACTAGTAGGTATGGATGAACCTAACAGTTACGTGGAAGCCATGGCAGGCCCCGAGTCTGCGAAATGGAAAGAGGCTATGGATAGAGAGATACAATCCATGTATGACAATCAAGTTTGGAACTTGGTTGAGAATGTACCAGGTTGTAAGACTGTAGGGTGCAAATGGGTCTTCAAGAAGAAGACCGACATAGATGGTAAAGTACACACTTATAAGGCTAGACTGGTTGCAAAGGGCTTCTCTCAAATTCCTGGAGTGGACTATGATGAGACCTTTTCTCCAGTAGCCAAGATTAAGTTTATTCGGGTTCTGTTAGCCATAGCTGCATTTCATGACTATGAAATATGGAAAATGGATGTCAAAACCGCTTTCCTTAATGGAAAGTTGGCTGAAGATGTTTACATGAGTCAGCTAGAGGGTTTTGTCAGCAACGAGTACCCTAATAGAGTGTGTAAGCTTGAGAAATCCATTTATGGATTGAAGCAAGCACCTCGCAGATGGAATCTTTGCTTTGATGAAAAGATCAGGGAATTTGGCTTTTCTAGGAGTGAAGATGAATTTTTGTTTATGTCAAGGCTAGTGGGAGTATAGTTAGCTTCTTGGTATTGTATGTGGATGACATACTACTCATAGGAAATGACATCCCAACTTTACAGGAAGTAAAGTCCTGGCTTGGGAAATGTTTCGCTATGAAGGACCTTGGTGAAGCTGCCTATATCCTAGGGATAAGGATCTTGAGAGACCGGAGTAAAAGACTAATTGGACTTAGTCAAAGCACCTATGTGGACAAAGTGTTGAAAAAATTCAACATGCATAACTCCAAGAAAGGTGAGTTACCCATTCAGAGTAATGCCAGATTGAGTAAGACGCAAAGCCCTAGTACTGAGGCTGAGATAGCAGAAATGAGTCGACCACCTTATGCTTCTGCTGTAGGATCGATCATGTATGCTATGACGTGTACTCGACCTGATGTAGCCTTTGCTTTGAGCATGGTTAGCAGGTATCAGGGGAACCTTGGCAAGGAACACTGGACTGCGGTAAAGAATATCCTCAAGTACCTGCGAAGGACTAAGCACTGGGTCCTTACCTTCGGTGGGAGTGATGACTTGAGAGTTGTAGGGTATAGTGATGCTAGCTTCCAGACTGATAGGGATAATTTCCGCTCTCAGTCAGGTTGGGTCTTTACCTTAAACGGAGGAGCAATCACTTGGAAGAGTTCCAAGCAAGAGACAGTGGCTGATTCCACTTGTGAATCAGAGTATATAGCAGCAAGCGAGGCAGCAAAGGAGGCTATATGGCTAAATAACTTCATCGGAGACCTTGGAGTTATACCAGTTATAAAAGAGCCGATGAAGATTTTCTGTGACAGCAATAGTGCGGTTGCCTTAGCCAAGGAACCAAGAGATCATGGGAGATCCAGACACATTGACAGAAAATATCACTTCATCAGACATCGAATAGAAGAAGGAATCCTCTTAGCGAAGAGGGTATCATCGGATGAGAACCCAGCAGATCCCCTCACGAAGGGACTGAGTAGGGTTAAGCATCTTCAGCATGCTCGGAGCATAGGGCTGAAGGTTGATATAAGTTTTAGTAGTTAGATAAATTATGAAATTTGTAAAGTGTAATTGAAATTTGATGATGAATAAAAGGTGTTTTATTTATGAGTAAAGTGTTGCTATCTCTTGTCGATCGTTTACTTTATTTCTTTTTACATGTTTTTGTTGGATAAGGTGTCTAAGTCCATAACTTATTTGGTATATACTTGACCCGACCGGCATGGTCCATTTGGGTTGCATCTCATCCAAACTATTATGGATAATTTTATGAGAGTTATACACATATGTTTATTAATATATTATGAGTTATAATATATTAATATGAAGTTACGTTATTTAATTAGTTTTAGTCTTAAATTAATTATGAATTAATTTAGAGATTAAAAGGAAGACTAATTAAATTATGGGCTATTTGTTTTATATAGTGTGGGCTAATACTCATTTGTTGATGGGCTAGGCTTATGTGGAAGTCCATGGATGATCCATGGAGCTTTTAACCCATGGATCCTTGGAAAAGGAAAAGACATGGGTTATTAGGGTTTCACCCTAACCATGCACACTATATAAGCATGCTTATGGAGCATGAAATGAAGCCTAAGAGAAAACTAGTGAACTAGTGTGTGTGTGCATGTGTGTGGCCGATTTATACAAGGTGTATACTCTCATCAAAGTTTTCCAAGAGTTTGTGGTGTTTGTGATTCCATTTGAGGCATTCACACTATTGGTGCTTGGCCCTCAAACTCCTTAGAACCAAACTCACCAAAAGGTATGTAATCTCTTCTAACTCTTTTATGTTGAAATGTTCCCCATGCCATGTTAGATAGGTTATAAACCTTGGAAAATTATTATTTTGCATGTATTTAGACAAACATAGATCCAAGGTTTATTAGGGTTGCATGCACACTTAGGAAGTGTTAGATTGCTCAAAACCCAACAGTGGTATCAGAGCCTAGGCTTGCTCGTTTGATACTTGATGCAAAATAGTGAAAAAAGTCGAAATCGTTGCTGTCAGCATGGTGGACTCGCCGAGTCCATTGGGGGGACTCGACGAGTCCAAGGCAAAATTCAACCTACTCGACGAGTCAGTTCATGCACTCGACGAGTAGGATCGAAAGAATGCAGAATCTCGACTTTTGCTGCTGGAAATGGACTAGAAACATTACCCTAAATTGTTTTGGTGTTATAAAACTTATTTTAGTTGGTGTAATGGTTGTTCTAATCCATTTGTAATAGCATATATCAAAATTCCATGATTTTATGTGTTCATATAATTCTTGAATTTTTGATGATCATGTTCATGTTCTTATGAATTTAGAAAATGATAGGAATTATTTGCTGAATTGTTTAGGATTAATTCTTTATCATTTATGTGTTTTAATGGAGTCCATAATTTGTCCTCAAGTTATGTATTACCAAAGGTCACTTTCATTTAACACACACTTAAAACACATAAGTTACATGAAAATGAAGAGTCTTCATTTTTATGAACCTTTAATTCATAAGTTATGAAATGAAGAGTTTTGCAAAGTTACAAAATTTGCCCTCAAGTTTTGGAATTTGTAAAGTTTCACACACTTTAATAAACTTTAATTCCAAACCTTAGAGTTTTAATAGTTAAAATTCAACCCTTATACTATTTATAACATTAATGGTTAATTATTATATATATGTATAAGAATAAGTCGTTTTACCGTTAGTAGGCCTCATTCACGAAGCCGGTCTATAAGGTGGGTATAAGGTTGTTGCCTATAAAATGGCGACTTAATGGGTGTATACTCTCACCCACCGCTTGCTTGATCAGTGGAGGGTCGTTAGCCGAACGGGTAGAACAATGACTTTAAATCCTCATTAAAAGTATAATGAATATTATAAAATAACTAAACTTTTTTAATTCCCAATCTTAGTAATTTTAGGAAAATGTAAACATGGTGCTAATCCATGGAATTCACACTTTGTACCTTACCAAGTCGTTGGTGGAGCGTGTGTGGTTAACCGGCACACTAACTAGGACTAGTAAGGATCACGAAGGGTGACTTAATGTTTGTCATAGATCAATGGAGCGTGTGTGGTTAACCGGCACATTGATTAGGTGATAATATTAAGAGTACCGAGTGAATTAGCATGGTTATTCACACCTTGTTTTGTGATCCTCGGCATCCCAGTCACAAAACTTGAAGGGCACAATCGAGATTGAAACATGCCATTGAAAAGTTCAATGAATCTCAAAACAATCTAGGAATTTCAAATCCAATTAAACCTAATAAATCATTTCGTTTTCATGGTGGAAATTGGTGAATCGTCATTCACCTACCTTTCAAATATATTATTACTTAGATTACGGCATCCCTCTTCTAAGTGTAATATATTGTGATTGGATCCTAGCCTTAATATTACATTTGGGTGTCTTATTAAGGATCCTAAATATCCAATCTAAACTTACTTTCTTCTTTCAGATGTCTTCCAACACTAATGCTTCAGGCTCTAACCCAACTGGTTCTTTCTCTCTCATGAATCTTTGTGGGAGGGTCATCTTTGATGGTTCCAACTTCATGGATTGGATTAGGAACATCAGGATGGTTACTCGTTACGAGGACAAGGAATATGTCCTCGATAAGGAGTTAAAGGAACTTGATGAGTCTACTGCTACTCCTGAGGAGATCGCTGAATTCAGGACTCATGAGAGAGATGCTACTAAGGTGGCATGTATCATGATAGCCACGATGACAGCTGAGCTCCAAAAGTCGTATGAAGATTTCTACCCTTTTGAGATGCACCAAGACCTGATGGAAAGGTACCATCAGAGTGCTCGTCAGGAGCGGTATGAAATAATCTCCTCCATAATAACTACCCGCATGAAGGACGGTGAATCCGTCACGGGCCACATGCAAAAGATGCAAAGGTATGTGGACCGTTTGCTGAAGCTGAATGTTAACATCCCCGAGGAGTTGGCAATTGACATCATTTTGCACTCCTTGCCTTCTTGTTATGATCATTTTCGAATGACATATCATATGAACAAGGAGGAAGTTACCCTCAGCAAGCTTCAAGGACTCTTGAAGACCGCTGAAACCGGTCTTAAGGGTAAAGCGGTTGTTACCTCTACTACTCCTACTCCGACTTCTACCCCTGTTTTAGCTATTGGGCAAGGCAAAGGGAAAAAGAGGAAGCACCCTTCGAAGGGTACCAAGGGAAAGTCTCTTGAAGGCTCCTCATCAAAGACTAAGAACGGTTCTGTCACTCCTTCTGCCATTCCCAAGGATGCTGAATGCTTTTATTGCCATGAAAAGGCACACTGGAAGCGAAACTGCCCTAAGTACTTGCAGGATCTAAAGGATGGGAAAGTGAAACCCACCTATGCAGGTATTTACACTATATTGTCTAATTACTCAACATATTCTAACTCTTGGGTGCTTGATACAGGATGTGGTATTCACATATGTTTTGATTTGCAGGGCCTAAGAAGAAGTGAGGATGTGGAGCACGGGAAGATAAACCTAATCATGGGGAATAGGAAGGCTTCACCTGTTTCCAAGATTGGAGTTTATACTTTGTTGCTTAATAATGGGTTAAAATTAGATTTGAATAAATGTGTGTACTCGTCTGAAATGGCGAGGAATATTATTTCTTTTCATGCTTTGTACAAACAAGGTTTTACCTTTTCATTTGATAATGAATGTGGTGGTATTAATGCTTTCTTTAATAATGTGTTTTATTTTAAAGCATTACCTTGTGATGGCGTGTATGAAACTGTGTCGATTGTAGACAACTTAGGAAATAATGTGTTGTATATTGATTCTTCTACTAGCCTAGATAAAGCATCATTGTGGCATTGTTGTCTTGGACATGTAAACAAGAAACGCATAGGCCAACTCCAAAAGAGTGGAGTCTTGGAATCATTTGACCTTAAATCAGATGATAGTTGTGAATCTTGTCTACTTGGAAAAATGACAAAATCACCCTTCACTGGAACTTGTGAGAGGGTGAGGGTTTGTTGGACCTAATACATACTGATGTATGTGGGCCATTCAAAACCGCCACAAGGGACGCTAATCGGTATTATGTGACTTTTATTGATGATTTTAGTAGATATGGGTATGTCTACTTAATCAAACATAAGTCCGAAACCTTTGAAAGGTTTAAGGAATTCAAGCAGGAAGTAGAAAATCAATTGGGCAGGAACATTAAGATGCTTTGATCCGATCGAGGTGGTGAGTATCTTAGCACCGAGTTCCTTGACTATCTTAAGGAGTGTGGGATTGTCTCACAATTGACTCCTCCCAGGACACCACAGCTGAATGGTGTAGCTGAGAGGCGTAATCGAACCTTGTTGGACATGGTTCGCTCTATGATGAGTCGAGTTTCGTTACCAATCTCTTTTTGGGGGTATGCCTTAGAGACTGCCGCCCATATCCTTAATCTAGTCCCTACAAAGAAGGTTACCAAAACACCTCATGAGATGTGGATTGGGAAGGTTCCCAATTTGGACCACATCAAAATTTGGGGTTGCGAAGCCTTCGTGAGGCGTGAAACTCATGATAAGCTTGAACCCTGAAGTGAAAGGTGTACTTTCATCGGCTACCCACAGAAATCCTTCGGTTACCTCTTCTACAGACCTAGTGAGAATGTGGTCTTTGTAGCACGAAGAGGGATCTTTCGCGAGAAAGAATTTATAAGCCAAGGAGACAGTGGGAGGCAGATTGATCTTGAAGAAATTCAAGAATCAATTGGTGAAGGAACCTCAGACACTAGCAATCAACCTGAGGAAGAAACTCCTGTTGATCCAGCTGACGAGTCTGTACCTCTGAGGCGTTCTACACGGGTTAGGAACACACCTTCGTTTTATTATGGTTTTCATATTACTACAGAAGGTGATACGTTTATTAGTGATATTACACTAGTAAATTTGGATGAACCTAGCAGTGTTAAGGAAGCCATGGCAGGCCCGGAGTCTGCTAAATGGAAGGAGGCTATGGACAGCGAGATACAGTCCATGTATGACAATCAAGTTTGGAACTTGGTTGACAATGTACCAGGCCGAAAAACAGTCGGGTGCAAATGGATCTTCAAAAAGAAGACAAACATGGAAGGAAAAGTGCATACTTATAAGGCTCGATTGGTTGCGAAGGGTTTTACTCAAACTCAAGGTGTTGATTATGATGAAACCTTTTTTCTAGTAGCAAAGATTAAGTCTATTAGGGTTATGTTAGCCATTGCAGCATTTCATGATTATGAAATATGGCAAATGGATGTCAAAACCGCTTTCCTTAATGGAAAGTTGGCTGAGGATGTGTACATGAATTAGCCAGAGGGTTTTGTCAATACAGAGTACCCTAATAGAGTATGCAAGCTTGAGAAATCCATTTATGGATTAAAACAAGCATCTCGTAGCTGGAATCTTTGTTTTGATGAGAAGGTAAAAGAGTTTGGCTTCTTGAGAAGCGAAGATGAGTCTTACGTGTATGTCAGAGCTAGTGGGAGTATAGTTAGCTTCTTGGTACTGTATGTGGATGACATACTACTCATAGGAAATGACATCCCAACCTTGCAGGAGGTTAAGTCTTGGCTTGGGAAGTGCTTTGCTATGAAGGACCTAGGGGAGGCTACCTATATCCTAGGGATAAGGATATTAAGAGAAAGGAGTAGAAGACTAATTGGACTTAGTCAGAGTATCTACTTGGATAAGGTGTTGAAAAGGTTCAACATGGAGAATTCCAAGAAAGGAGATTTACCGATCCAAAGCAATACCAAACTGAGTAAGACTCAGAGTCCGAGTACAGAGGCAGAGATAGCTGAGATAAGCCAATTACCATATGCTTCTGCAGTTGGCTCGATTATGTATGCTATGACTTGTACCCGTCCTGATGTGGCATTTGCTTTTAGCATGGTGAGCAGGTATCAGGGGAACCCTGGCAAGGCTCATTGGACTGCGGTAAAGAACATTCTCAAGTACCTGCGGAGGACTAAGGATTGGATCCTTACCCTTGGTGGCAGTGATGACTTGAGAATATTAGGGTATAGTGATGCTGGTTTTCAGACTGATAGGGATAATTTCTACTCTCAGTCGGGCTGGATCTTTACCTTAAATGGAGGGGCAATTTCTTGCCAGAGTTCCAAGCAGGAGACGGTGGCTGATTCGACTTGTGAATCAGAGTATATAGCAGCGAGTGAAGCAGCGAAGGAGGCGATATGGCTAAAGAACTTCATCGGAGACCTTGGAGTTGTACCATCTATTAAGGAACCTATAGAGATTTTCTGTGACAACAATGGTGCGGTTACCTTAGCCAAGGAACCAAGAGATCATGGCAGATCCCGACACATTGACAGAAAATATCACTTCATAAGACACAAGATTGAAGAAGGACTCCTTGTGACAAGGAGGATATCGTCGGATGAGAATCCTGCAGATCTCCTTACGAAGGGACTGACGAGGGTTAAGCATTTTCAGCATGCGAGACGCATCGGTCTGAGGGACGATATTAGTTTTACAGATTAGGTAGTTTTCCTGAAACTTGTAAAATGTAATCGACGTTTGATGATGAATAAAATTTGTGATTTATTTATGAGTAAAGTGTTACTATCATTGTCAATTATTTACTATTGTTTCAGTTTTGCATGTTTTGACTTCCAGAATAATTAATTTATTCAAACCTCCACAATCGATCATACGTCGGAAGTAGGTATGAATCAAGATTGTCATGAATTGGGTTTGTAGATGCCTTAAAGGTGTTTAGACATGGCAATGGTTGCTGCAACATTCATGAGTACTCATAAGTTATGAGTATTGGTATAAACCCACGCTCACTTGTATCACTTCATGGAATTTATCTCGAGTGATCGTGAGACGATAACATCATATAAATCTTTAAACCTAGAGATATGAGTTGTTATCTATGAGTTGGTTGTGCATTGATTGCACGTAAACACATCAGTAACTTGATGTTATAAAACGTGCCTTTGTGTACAATTCAATAAGTAGTAGAACAAGCATATCAGTCGAAGTTTATCTGTTCCTTCTAGAAATAGAAGCGATATCTGGGCCCCTCGATGATTTTGTGTTGACCCATGTACCAGGCCTGGTCAGAACTAAACCGATGTGTTCAGTGAAGTTCTTCGTCAAACAAATCGGAAAATCGAGAAACAACTGCTAGACAATAAGCAAGACATAGTTCCATGTGTTTGTCCGGCTGATATCATGAGAACAGAGGATTATGTGATCACTTATCTAAAATGGCGCTTCATAGTTCGAGAGAGTCTTCATTGTTCGAGGGAGTTTTCGAGAGCTACGATTGTTGGTTGGTTCCTGAAGTTATAGGCAAATATAGTTATTAGACTTATCCAAGTGGGAGTCTGTTGGATAAGGTGTCTAAGTCCATAACTTATTTGGTATATACTTGACCCGACCGGCATGGTCCATTTGGGTTGCATCTCATCCAAACTATTATGGATAATTTTATGAGAGTTATACACATATGTTTATTAATATATTATGAGTTATAATATATTAATATGAAGTTACGTTATTTAATTAGTTTTAGTCTTAAATTAATTATGAATTAATTTAGAGATTAAAAGGAAGACTAATTAAATTATGGGCTATTTGTTTTATATAGTGTGGGCTAATAGTCATTTGTTGATGGGCTAGGCTTATGTGGAAGTCCATGGATGATCCATGGAGCTTTTAACCCATGGATCCTTGGAAAAGGAAAAGACATGGGTTATTAGGGTTTCACCCTAACCATGCACACTATATAAGCATGCTTATGGAGCATGAAATGAAGCCTAAGAGAAAACTAGTGAACTAGTGTGTGTGTGCATGTGTGTGGCCGATTTATACAAGGTGTATACTCTCATCAAAGTTTTCCAAGAGTTTGTGGTGTTTATGATTCCATTTGAGGCATTCACACTATTGGTGCTTGGCCCTCAAACTCCTTAGAACCAAACTCACCAAAAGGTATGTAATCTCTTCTAACTCTTTTATGTTGAAATGTTCCCCATGCCATGTTAGATAGGTTATAAACCTTGGAAAATTATTATTTTGCATGTATTTAGACAAACATAGATCCAAGGTTTATTAGGGTTGCATGCACACTTAGGAAGTGTTAGATTGCTCAAAACCCAACAGTTTTGACTTCCAGAATAATTATGTTTGGTATATCATATTATTCAAACCTCCACAGTCAGTCATATGTCAGAAGTAGGTATGAATCAAGACTGTCATGATTGGTTGCAGAGGTCTAAGGTGTTGGACATGGCCACAACAATCATGAGTGCTCATAAGTTCTGTGCATTGGACTCAACCCACGCTCACTAGAATCACTTCATGGAATCCTATCTTGAGTGATCATGAGACGGTAATATCATATAAGTCTTCAAACCTAGAGATATGATTTGTTACTTACAAGTTGGTTATGCATTGATTGTACGAAAACGCATTGGTAACTCGATGTTATAAAACATGCCTTTGTGTGTAATTCAATGAGTGGTAGAACAAACATATGAGTCGAAGTTTATCTGTTCCTTCTTGGATTAGAAGTTGATATCTGGGCCCCTCGATGATTATGTTTTGACCTATGTACCGGGCCCGGTCAGAACTAAATTGATGTGTTCAGTTAAGTTCTATGTCAAACAAATCGGAAATCGGGAAACAAATGTTGGACAATAAGCAAGACCATGTTCCATGTATTTGTCCGGCTGATGTCTAGAACAGAGGATTATATGATCACTTATCTTAAATGGTGCGTTCAACAGAGTTTAAAGAGCTACGATTGCTGATCGGTTCCTGAAGTCATACTTGTAGCTATAGTTATTAGACTTATCCAAGTGGGAGACTGTTGGATATAGTGTCTAAGTTCATCACTATATTTGGTATGTACTTGACCCGACCTGGCATGGTCCATTTGGGTTGCACTTCACCCGAACAATTTATGGATAATATTTGAGAATAGTACAAGTTATGATTTATTAATATGTTATAAGTTCTAATATATTAATATAAGATCATATTATTTAATTAGTAGTGATCTATAATTAATCTAGGATTAATTTAGAGATCAAAGATATTACTAATTAAATATGGGCTTCTATATTTATATAGTGTGGGTTAAAGCTTATTTGGAATGGGCTAGGCTTGCATAGAAAAGTCCATGGATACTCCATGGAGCTTTAACCCATGGATCTCATGGAAATAAAGAGACATGGGTTTTAGGGATGTAACCCTAATCCTCCACACTATATAAAGGAGGCTTTGGTTCTTGAAATGTGACTAGTTGACACTTGTTGAGGTGAGGGCAAATTTCAAGATAGTAGTGACTATTCTCTCAAAGTTCCAAGTTTGTGGTGATTTGTGATTTCCACTTGAGGCATCCATACTATTGGTGCTAGGCTCAAAAACTCCAAGCAATCAACTACAACTTCAAGGTAAGTATTTCTTCTAGCTTTATTTGATTCATGTTCCCCGTGCCATGCTAGCTAGGATACAAACCTTGGAAAAATTAATTATATGCATGTATCTTAGACAAACATAGATCCAAGGTTTTTTAGGGTTGCATGTACACTTAGGAAGTGTTAGAATGCTCAAAATCCAACAAATATGTGTTTTGGAGTAGGAAAAAGATTTTGGGATTTAAGTTATGGCTCATGTAAAGCTTGAGCCCAATTTGGAAAAGTGGGCCATAAGTGGGATTTGGATGACTTTTGGTTTGTGGGCCTTTATGATTGGGAGTTTGGGCCTTAGTCTTGGACCAAACTAGGTAAGGTGTAAAATGGTCTCTTTATCCCATGTATGGATTATTGGATTTGGTTTGAAACCCAATTATTAACTGGGTGTTATTTGTTTGATAGCACAGGCACTCTAGTGGATCTACAGTTGGAGATATTTTCATCGGTTTAGCTGTTGAGGTGAGTCTCCTCACTGTTCTGTGGGTCAAAGTTGCTAATGCCAACTGATGTGCACGAAAGTACCCATTAATTTTAATATTTATAACCTAACAAACTTAGACTAACTATGCACTTATAGGCAGTGTACCTAGTCAGATTACAGTATAGCTTAGGTAAGTCGGGTGTCGATCACAGGGAACGGTGGATTAATTTAATATATTTGATTATAGGTTACAGGTTACACGAAAAGAATAAAGAAATAAATCTCAAACTAACAATTAATTAACTACTCTCGATAAACTAACAGGAAAGCAAATCTCTTCAGGTACTTTGGTTTAGACAAATTACACCTTAAAAACATAGACAATTGCATACACAAATTCATTTATTCATGTTCACCGATTCCTAAAATGATTAGATTCGTGTTCACTATAACTAATCCTTTAGCAAGCAAGTCAATTCATACAGTGATCAGTTGGTTAAACTAATGTGCTTCCTAGTGTTCAGTTCGTATCGAGCAAGACTTGTAAATATAGTTAATCAAATTAGACATTCAATTAACCTCTTGTTGATAATCATCAAACAAGGCTCACACATTAACTTACTTACTCCCAATTTAATCCTAGTTTCACATTCGTTATTCCTAGACTTATAATCCTGATGGTCACCAAAATCATAAGAGACAAGCAATCAAGCATATGTTCATACAACTCAATTCACTTAACAATTAACAACAAATAATTATCATTAATACGTAAGGATCTTTTAACAAGATTGGAAAGATAAATTAAACACAAACAAACTATTCAATATAGCAATTATTCTAATAATCAAAGCTTCATTCAATCATAAACACAAAGTAAAAGGTTTTTACACCCAAGTCGGAAACTAAATACAGAATAGTAACACAATGGAATGCTAAACATGGTCACGTTAATAGCCCATATGATTACCAACATGTATCCGCTCTCCAACCCTTCTGATCTCCGCTCCCGTTAGCTTAACGGCCTTCCAGCCACCTCCTAGACCCTCAAAACGACAACTATGAAGTTTTCTTGTTGCACAAGTGCAAGTGGAATATCATAGATTCTTCAAATTGTTGGAATGATATGCGGTATTTATAGTTGATGGAGATGGAATTTATATGGAATATTAGAGTTGGATTGGAATAACGAAACTACTGGTGGCTTAGGGATTAAGCAAATAAAAATAAGATAAGTGGAACTTGGGGAATAAGTAACTTGGAGGGAATTTCCGTCCAGCTTTTATGCTTCATCTTCAAGGCCGATTTTGGATAAGATAAGTGTTGAATTAGCCAAAAGTCCCTCTCACATAAGTCATAGGAAATTTCGTCTAGTTTTGAGAACAGCTTGAACCTTGTCAATTGGACTTATGAGTCATCAGATATACCCGAAACACTGAAGAGGGTCAATCTGCCAGCAATATCCTTTTTGCATCTTTTCAGCTCCATTCTCTTTCTTTTGCATTCCATCTCCCATTTTAACTGTAATTAAATATTTCAAATCATATTAAGTTTATTTTAGTTCTAAATAATAATAATAAATGCGAAAATATTAAGATATGTTATACATAAATATATATATAAAAATACACATATCACCAACCCATTCGGTTGATGTATTATAGGAAGACTTGGGGGTGAGCCTTGGCATTTTTTAGGCATACCTATCTGGTACGTTGTGCGTTGGGTGTACCCATCCGATACGTTGTGCGTACTGGTCTCAAAGGGTGTAAGCTGGGTGTAACAGCTGAGTACGCGGAGCGTACTCAGCCAAGTTGGGTTTCCTTGAATTTTTGACCTTTTGGACATCTGACCATTGACCAGGAGTTAACTAGGGTTGAACATTCATTCATTCGGGCCTTTTCCGATATTGGGCCTTCTCGGGATAGGTCCATGATGGATTTGGGCCTTATGGTGTCATTTCAGGTTTGTACTGTCGTTTAGGCTTATATTGATTGGGGTTTTGTGGGTCCAGTTGTTAATATGTGTTTTGGAGTAGGAAATAGTTTTGGGATTTAGCGTAAGGTCCATGTAAGGGTTGAGCCCAATTTGGAAAATTGGGCCATAAGTGGGCTTTATATGACTTTTGGTTTGTGGGCCTTTATGGTGGGGAGTTTGGGCTTTAGTCATGGACAAATCTAGGTGAGGGGTAAGTTGGTCTTTTTTACCCCATGTATGGATTACTGGATTATTAATTGGGTTTTATTTGTTTGATAGCGTGGGTATTCTAGCAGATTTGCAGTCACAGATATTTTCATGGGTTCAGCTGTTGAGGTGAGTCTCCTCATTGTTTTAATACCGGTGCATTCGGTTTATGTATTATAGGAAGACTCTGGGGTGGCCCTTGGAATTTGGATGAAAGACCATGATGTAGCTCCTGGAAATCTTAATGTAAGACCAGAGTCTGGAATCTGGTAGTTAATTGGTTAAGTAGTTGTAAATTGTATGCTAGTTGTCTTTGTGATGCTTGCATGGAAGACTAGCATGTAACGCTTGATCCAGGTATTATTTATTTGTCAACATTTTAGAGTTTGGACTGGAAATCGATGAGTTGGGGAGCTCCAACTCATCATGTAGGGATCTTTATGGATGCGAGATTAAGCATCTACTTCGACGAGTTGGAGAGCCCCAACAAGACGAGTAGACGCTGGAATGGAAAAACCCTAATTTTTAGGGTTTTCGCCGTATTTAAAGGCCTTAAGCCTCATTATTAGCTTCCCTAATCGTCCTCTCAGTCCAGAGAAACCCTAGATCATTTCTGATCTCCCATTTTTGATTGTATGAGTTAAAAGAGTGTGTTCCTTGAAACAGTTGAAGTTGGTGGTGTATAGTTGATGGGAGAAGCTTTAGATTTGGGGATCTTTTTGTTGTGGAAGCTATATTAATGAATAAAATCAATACCTTGACTATTCGTTTTCTAGATCTCATCCCTTGAAATTTTTTGGCCATTATTAGCCTATTTTGGACTATTCTTGGATTTAAGCATGTTATGAAGATATGGCTTCAGATCTGGACATCTCATGGCCCTTGCGGACTTAAATTTGCCAACTTTATCAAGTCTTGGCCCTCCTCCATGCTCTAAGTCCCTTGATAAGATTTGTTTGAGTGCTCTAGCCCTTTGATGCCTTTCATGAATGTAAATTTAGCAACTTTACGTGGCATCTTAACCCTAGGGGACCAGATCTATAGTTTGTGGATTTAGTTTCGACTGGAAGGGGATGAATATGTTAAGACTGGGAAAACTAGACAAGTTTCCCTGAAAACTCGACAAGTTGGATTGGGTTTTCGCGCTTTTTGGATACCGAGCGAACTCGGCGAGTTGATAAGATAACTTGACGAGCTAGCTAAGGTTTTTCCCGCTTTTCTGAACACTGAAGGAACTCGATAAGTTTCCAGATGTACTCGATGAGTTGGATCAACATGGATTGTTGACCTTGACTATTGAGCTTGACTTGGAATAGGGTTGACCAAGTTTGACTTTAAGGGTTTATTGGTTAATTCGGGCTTTTGTTGAAGTTAGTTGCAGGGCGGTTATAGGCGGTTGAGTTTGGAGTTGTGAGTTGGGATTTGATTTTTATCGGTTCAACATTTCTTGAGAGGTGATTCTTCTCACCATACCAATCGGTCGAAGGCACCAAGGCCGGCCTATTATGTGATATGTGGATCATTAGTTGGTTATGTGTTATGTTGGTATGACATTTGCATGGAAGACCCTGGTGGGTTCCCATGGCAGTAGATTAAAATGATATAGGGGTTCCCATGGCATTTGGTGAAAGACCTTGGAGGGTTTCCATGGCATCCTAGTATGTTTGTATGTTTATCTTGTATGATATTTCTTTTGTTAGCTAAGACCATGTGGGGGTTCCCATGGCAGTTAGTGAAGACCATGGTAGGTAGTTAAGACCATGTCAGGTAGTTAAAACCACGCAGGGGTTCCCATGGTAGTGGGTTAATACAATGTGGGGGTTCCAGTGGCACCCGATGTAAGACCTTGGAGGGTTTCCATGGCATACTTGTTTGTTTGTATACATGGCTTATGTGATATATGTAGCTAATATAGCTAATATGGGTTATGTAATTATGTGGATTGTGTGGAGTATGCTATGGGGAACTCACTAAGCTTTAGCTTACAATTTGTTGGTTGGTTTAGGTACTTCAGGATCTAAGTTTAAGACCCCGACGTGATGTCACGACATGCAGTCTCTGTCGTTTCATTTGGGACACTCTGATTTTACGAATAATGATCTGATGTTATGGATTTTGAAAACAAATGTGTTTGGAATTTTATATCTTTTGGAAATGTTTTCGTTAATTAAAACGAAAAAAAATATTGGAAATTTGGCTTGTTACACAAGAGGTGGTTCTTGGCACTTGTCTGAAAGTTCTAGGGTTTTGGACCCCGACCTAGCAAGAAAGACAATGATACGACTCATGGCTATATGATAAGACTATGGTTGGCACATAGCTCCTCCTATTGCATGTTTGGTATGTATGACTTATATGATGTGTATGGTATGTGGTATTTGGGGAACTCACTAAGCTTTGTGCTTATAATTTGTGGTTTATGGTTTCGGGTACTACCGGTTCGAAAGGGAAGAGCCTGACTTGATTTTAGCGCTTACACCAGTGTTTTATGTAATTTGTGATTTTGGGAATGAACTCTGATAATTCTTTTATTTTTAAATACTTCTAAATGTTTCAATAAAAGATAATGAATGTTTGAACATATGTTAAAAATGAAAATTTTACCCTATAATCTTTGGGACATTACAAGTTGGTATCAGAGCCTTGGTTTGAGGGATTTGGGCATACTCTCGTGTGTGCCTGAACTCAAACAGAGGGCTGAGTGAAGATTTTTAAATAAAGATTTATTTAAAAAGGAATTTCTAATCAACGAAAAGGGTATGATGCGTGTAATCGGCCGAGCTCAAGTAAGTGGTTCCCAGAATACCAATACATGTTTATTATGATATATGATATGATTATGAGAATTACAAGCTAGATTAGGGATAAGGATCTGCTCAGTATTATATGAGAGGAGATATAACTTTATATGCCTGATTGTATGAGCTTTAGAATTACATGCTAGTATGGATTCCTGATAAGTGGATAGAATGGCTTGTTTAATGTATGCTGGTTAGATTTTCCGTTGCCTGAATGTTGCTTGCTTTGTGCTTTTTAGGGCTCTTAGCAGTGTGGATCAACTAATAAGTGAATATGCTAAGTCACATGTGGCACGGGTTAAATAATCTCAGAGTGGTGGATCTGACCCTATTATGCAACTCTTGTTTGAGTCCAACCGTTCTAGGGTTGATTCTTCTACACGAAGAATTATCTGATCTGTGTTACATGTGATTGTGTTCATGAGGTAGTTAGTAGACTTTGGTGGGAGCTTTTCAACAGCTGAGGGTAGGGTGAGATATGGAACCTAGGAGAGGCTAGGATATGTTTCAGTGGGTTTAGTGGTGTTGTTTAGTGAGTTTGGTGCCATAGTTTTAGAGGGTGATTTAGAGGATTCGGGATGATTCCTGAGAAATGTATGGAAAGGCGTGGAAGGTAGAATTGGGCCCGTACTATTGAAAGCATAGGATCCATACTTGGATCAGGGAGAGTCTTGGAGAATCTAAGAAGCTTATGGGAGGAAGATTTTGTTGGATTAGGTGTTTAAGCCCAGAACCATAATTTATATGTACTTGAATTGATATTAGCATAGTCCTTTTGTGTTGCCTTCACACTGGCAACTGGATAGGACGATTAATTGAGGAAGAGGTTGAATTTATTATGTGGATTAATAAAGTCGTATATAAATGATTTATTAATATGTTATGAAAATAATATATTAATTAGAAATCTTGTTGTTTAATTAATATTTAATCAGAAATTAATTTGGTATTAATTTTGGGATTAAAGGAATTAATTAAAAATATAGGGGCTGTTTTGCAATTAATCAATAGTTTTGTTTTGGGCTATTGGATCACCCTAAGACGGGTTGGCCAAAAGTATTAGGGAGACCCTAAGGCTTTTCATACATGGCCTAAGGAAGGGAGATCCATGGGCTGCTTAGGCCCTAAGCTGGAAATTATGGTTTGCACCTTATAACGCTAGCTTTGGGACTAAGCAACCTTAACTATATACGAAGCATCACCCCTTAAGATTCCGGCCATCCCAAGAAACCCTAAAAGAGCTGAAATTTTGAACAACTATCTCCTGTCTCCTTCTATCTCATAATCATCCTCTTGCTTTGGTGTGTTTGTAAGCCATTAGATGTGTTACATTTGTGGCACCTATTCTCAAAGTCCAGATCTTCAAGGAATCTATTGTTATTACTACATAACAATAAAGGTATGTACCTAACCCTAGTTTTATGTTAACTTCGATAATCACACATGCCTTTTAGGGTTTCTAGTTTTTGTGTTCAATGCTTGTATGTCTAACAGAGAAAACATAGATCGAACAATTAAGGTTGCATGCAAACATAGAATTGTTTTCTATGTATAAAACTCATCAGTGGTATCAGAGTTATTGGTTTTTGTTTTCATTTACCTTTGATGCAATTGATTGAATTTGACAAAATTAGGGTTTATGACAATTAAACCCTAGACCTTGGATTTTTTGCCTTTAGGGTTTCATAACCCTGTTTTTTGAAAATTGCAAAGGGTTCTTAACGATTTTCCTTTGGCATCCATATTTTTGAGATCTAGGGTTTCTTAACCTTAGGGTTTTCGACAATTAGGCATTGTTGAAAAGCCTTGCCTTCCAATTCAAGTCCTAGATTTCGAAAATCAATGATTTGATAGGGTTGTTATTTTTGGTAATTATTTTCTAAATTGTTTTACTAGATAATTATAAAATCTTATAAATCCCTCTCATATTTTTGAAATTAGCGGATAAGGGATTAAGTTAAATCAATTAATTTAATTTAATGGA
Source organism: Lactuca saligna (assembly GCF_052625555.1). Lineage (NCBI taxonomy): Eukaryota > Viridiplantae > Streptophyta > Magnoliopsida > Asterales > Asteraceae > Lactuca > Lactuca saligna. The sequence continues at coordinate 150,476,170 of NC_136421.1, forward strand.
TAATCCTTATTTGATTTAATAAATTAAGTAAAGGTTTAATTAATAGATAATTATTAAATCGATGTTTTTAAATATTAAAATTTGAAATAAAAGTGGTTCTAATTTTCAAAATTTAGTATTTTGAAATGTTTGAAATACACCCTTATACTATATGTAATATTAAAGATTTAAATCACTACAAGAAAAAGACCCTTTTACGACGTGCAAACCACGACACTCATTGATCTATGTTACGCAAAAGAGAGTAACATTAAAAAAGTGTCATCTCTTCAAAAAATTTAAGGATTTAGGTCACGCATTATTGCGTGCCCTTAATTTAGTGTTATAAGAAAAAAAAATTAAAAACACGGAAGGCACCGTATCTTAAACGCGTATCCTCTATGAGTGTCGCTTTATAAGTTTAATGAACGCGCGTTTAGTAGATAGGGGAAATGAAATCCCAAAAATTTTGAAAACCCGCATTGTTCTTTTCTACCTTTTTTCTATCTTTCATCTTCACAATCGATTCTCTCCTCTCCCTCCTCTCCAATCCGCTTCTCCCCTACTCCTGACCTTACTTGAGGTAGAGATGAAAAGAGAAAGAAACATGAAGAATGCACTTATCGTTGTTACGACTTATTATGCTTCTCAAAGCCTTTGATAAGAACACTGACTCAGATGCTTCTCAAATCTTTTTATAAGCACCCTGTCGGCTTTGCATACAGGAAATCGACCCACATCCTCAAATTAGGGTTTTTTCATCCCTCAAATTACGACCCACATCCTCCATAGATCGATCCTTATTGCTTCATTTCTCACAAGAAATTGAGCACTTTACATTCATAGGGCAACAAAATCAACTATTTCTGGAACTTGGGTTTCGGTTCCTATTGAAATTGAAGGGGTTATGGTCACCATGATCAAAGGCTTAGGGTCTCGTTTGTCAATGAATGCTCACAGGGCCACATAAGCTAGGGTTTTTGGGCAAAGCTAGAATCGATCTTGTATCTTTCCTTCGGAATCACGAAGACACTGATTGCAATGGAGTGTAGACATCATTAACAGAAGACGAGGAAACATGAGAGAAATCTGGAAATTAGGTAAAAGCGATAACTAGTCTTCATTCACGCTCCTCTCCAAGCTAATCGAGTTCAATTTTTTTCTTATCTGACTCGCTTGACCATAGTAATGGTTAGTAGCGTTCCACTCTTTTCTTCTTTGTTGCTTCCACTTCATTTAGTGGTGTTTGGCACTATGGTTGATTTGTAATTTTTGCTTCTTGGATTATGAAATCGATTCCTCATGGTTTAAGTTACGGTATTCCCTATTAGTAATTAGATTGTTTTTTTTGCTCATGTCAATTGATTAGTTTCAGTGAAAATATTAAGTAATCATAATCGAAATAATCCAACCCATCTAACTCTGTGGACTTTTCTTTTTTTCATCTAACAGGGAGTTACATGAATTGTCAACCACTGTGAATTATTAGAATTGATATGTGAATCCTTCAATGGTGGTAGAGGAACTCCAGCTGCTTTCCAGATCACATATTTGTCAAATATAACAAAACTCCCAGTCCTATTGAAACTAATAGTGGCATGGAGGGTAGAGTTCGAAAGATGAAATTGAACAACATTGATTTGAACCGGGTGTCCTAAGGTCGAGAAGATTTATGGCCTTGGAAATCAGTATGCGATGGCTACAAAAATGATTCTCCAATTATGTGATCCCATGTGTGAAAAAAAAATCAAAATTTTAACAAATTTCATATAAAAAACCTAACTATTTTTGTATATTGACACCTGACAGAACAGTGAGGCTAAGGTATCCATTGACATGCCTGCAGGGCTATCTGCAGTTCTTGAGCTTGATGACAAATATGCTAGTCCAGTTCACATAGCTGCAGATCTGCTTTCTCAGGTTGCTTTTTCAGATAGTCGGTTATTCCTATTAATCACTAGTATTATTTATGTAAAATGATGGTGTGATGTTATTTTAATCAAGAAATCACCAAGTAATGGTAGATGTTAGTTTTTGTTTTTCTATTCTATTTTCAATTTATTTTTTATAATATGTTTTTGACTTTTAACAACTTGAATCTTGTTGGTTTTCAACTCTCAGACGAGTACTTTTTCTAACAAGTAGGCACCCGAACACACTCACCATCTAGTTCCAGTAAGGAACCAGAAGTATAAAATTTATCTTTATAATTGTTTGTGTAAAAGGCATGAATACCCTCATCAACCCCAACATTGAAAATAACCCAAACAACTTGTCCAATTCCTAATGAGTTGCCTCTTGACCATGCTTTATTTATATCTTCATTAAGATTTTTTTCAGAGTCGTACAGACCGAATTGTATTCAAGCTATTTGGAAAAGATCCTAATGAGTTGCTTCTTGTTCTCCAGAATCATAGTTTTGTAGACTTTGGGTTTTGGTTATTAATTATTATTACTGGATTAGGTTTAACTAATTTTGTGTAAATTTCAGATTCTTGACTGGTTATTACACAGTCGTACTGATATTGAAAGTTACATTCAGCCTGGATGTATCATATTAGCAGTTTATCTTTGAATGGACAATTCCTATTGGGATGAGGTAAATCAATCTATTAAGCAAATATCTTGTTATGATGGATCAAATAAACTTACACCTTTTGTTATGATGCAACTTTTCTATGATTTGAGAACCCATTTAAGCATCCAATAATTCTTGCTAGAGAACGGGATGGATTTATACTATGCCAGTTCTTATCAGTATTTACATGTTTTATTTTATTACATCAGTATCATCAACTGTTTTATTTTTATCTAGACCATTGACCCCCAGCATGGACCAAGTGCTACTTGGAAATTGCTCATATTGGTACTTGTTCTTATTAGTATTAGTTGTCAATTGCTAATGTGTTGAATTATTTTATGCAGCTGTCAACTGTTATGGTTGCATACGGAATGGAGTTGTATTCTGAATAGTGCACAGTTACATATGAGCCTGTTAGAACCATTCATGGCATTCAGAAGAGTTATGCTTCAAATTTTAAGTTGTAAGGACTATACTATCCAACATCTTTAGGAAATTTGCACACCAAATGATAAGAATCATTCTCCTGGAAATCTAGATGTTGCAAGTGAGAAAATATAGGCTTTGGAATCTTACTGGAACATAGAAGACTACATTTAGTTGGATTTTCTCAGTTGCTTTATGTGATTTTTTTACCAATGCATCATGTAATCTAATTGCTTATTTATCCATCACTTATTTTCTCGATTGATAGGAGCTATACTATGACTTTGATCTTGGTGTATCACCAATGAATTTCCGTGATATTTTGCTGCATAGTCAGGCTCTTGAAGGCATAACAATGTCTATGGTAATTAATCCTCAGAAAAGTCCTCTCTAGTATTTGTACTGATATTCGTTTATAAATAGTAAGGCACCTAAAGTCATTTCATAATTTCATGCGAATTTTAATCTTTTTGTTTGTCTTTAGTTCATGATACATTCTTTGAGTACTATATCAGTTGATTATTGTTGCTGATTCATGGAGTTTAACCGCAGGTTCACTCTTTTCTTCCCTTAAGAGTTTTTAAATAGTTCATGATGCTTTAACATCTGTTTTCTTGCGATATGGAGCTCTTTGTTCACAACTATGGCTGAACCTGTTGATGTTGTTAATTTAGTCATCCATGACTTGTTTGAGGAAAGTCCTGAATGAACGCCAAAACCTTTTTTCTTCGAAGCTAATTCCACCCATGTCAAGGAGTACGTGTTTGATGTTTCTTGTTCTTTTCCTCTTTATTTTTATAACTTGTTGCGACTGGAATATTCTTTATTTTTATGTTTACAATTTCCCTTCCATCTGATCTTAGATTAACTTTGCACCAATTTGGATGCAAATCTATAAAAAAAAAACACCCATAAAAAGATGTTCGTTTTTTTTAATATCGCCAAAGTAGTTGTCAATTTTTTGTTTCATACTTTTGCGATAATAAAAAGGCCCTCGTCAATTTTATTATTCATACATTCTTTCAATAACACTAGAATAATACAAACCAATTTACTGATTAGTTGATAAAGAATGAAATCAGGAAATCTAGAAATCAAGCAAAAAACAAAAATCAATTTACAAATAGAAAAAGTTTACCTTTTGAAGTGAAAGTAAATCAGGAAATCAGAAATCAAGATATCTCTGTGTTTTGTCAAAAGACAACAATACCCTGATTTTCTTCTTTGAATTATATTGTACGTAAAAAAAATAGTAATATAGCAATTACAAATATGATCCCTATAATTTACTAGAATTGCAAATTTAGTATTTTTTTTTGAAAATTTTAAATAATCATCCTTACTTCAGTTTTAATCGACAATTGTTCTCACCTCAAATAAAAAGATTTTATTTATCCTTTTCTAGTATTTTTCTTCTTTCTTTTTTATTATTATTTATATTGATATCAAGGTTCACTGAATGTTAGGTTAATTTTTATAGTTGATTATAAGACACTATATGTTGATCTATGTGTTAGGTTATATGCTAGCAAGCTTGTTTTTTAATTAATATGTTTACGGTTAAATGATCATACTTGTTAGGTCAGAAATACCAGAAAATCTACAAAGTTTGACTGTTCTCGACTGCGTGCACTTCTAAAGGAGAGGGGTTTGTTTGTAAAAGGGAAGAAGGTATGTGAACACTCCCAATTCCTCCCTCTTCTTTTAAAGGGTTAAAATGGTAATTTAAGTTGTTTATTTAAACTACTTAATCATTCAACATTCAATTTTATCAATAAGGTAACTAGTTTTCAAAATTTTCATTTACTAACATTTTAAGGGAAGTCAGAACTCAGAAGGTATCTATATGCATATTGTTTTATCTTTTTCAAAGTAAATAAGATGCTAATTATGTATTTCTTTTTGACAAATTGGATTTGTGATTTGAAAATTGTAAATCTCAGATTAGGGGGAACACCTGTAATGGAGCTGATGATTGCTGTTGGAAAGGTTGTTCCTATTTTATAGCTAGAAACATGGAGTAGCTGTTAGTAGAGTGTATAAAGGGTCATTCATGACTTCTCTTGATATGGAAACTTTGTTAAGGTCATTTTCTTTTCTGATGCAAAAAAGTGGCTAATATCTTTGTGTTGTGTTGTGTAGGGTTTTCAATATATATAGTGAAGGAAGAGCAAACAATTCTGCAACGCCTCGATGTTGCAACTAAGGCTCCGCATTGGCCTATTGGTGTTCATGGTTGGTAATTCCATTTGATTTGAATATATGATGTAGTTATTAGTTAGTTTAAAATTACAATATAAATATTTGGTTGGTGGATATATAAGACATGTACAGATTGATTTATCTAGAGGCGCAACAACTATTCATCAAGACTTGAACAAGTAGTACCCATGTTAGCAATGTATTATTTTTGTTTAACATTTGAATGACTCTTTGTATGACATTATAACTTGTGCAATTTATTTTATTTTTTTAGTATGAAATTTTATTTTATATTATGCAATGGATTGTATTTTTTGTATATGGTATTTTATTTCTATTATGAGAAATTAAATGCAAATTTAATTTAAAAATTAATAAATATATAATTTTTTTAACATTTAAATTTACGATACGCAAAAATGTGTGTCATCCTCATTTATGACATGGCCTTTCTTGACAGGGGCTTTGTTGATACGCATTGCGTGTCATTAACAAGCACGTCGTAAGGTTACGACACGCGAATACGTGTCTTCTTCCTTTATGACATGGCCTTCCTTGATACGCATTGCATGTCGTAAACGCGCGTCGTAATTGGGCGTCCTAAATGCGCGTCGTCTATAGACGACGCGCAAAAGCCTGTCGTCTCTCTTTATGATAGGGCCTTCCTTGACGCACATTTGCGCGTAAAAGGCTGTTTTTCTAGTAGTGAATATTTGCTATACATATAAGACAAGTCAGTCGAAACACTAGTAAGTTTCATTCACGAAGCCGATATATAAGGGAAATATAAGGAAACTGCCTATAAAACGGCGGTTAAATGGGTGTCCACTCTCACCCACTACATCCTTGATTGGTGGAGTGTTGTTATCCAAACGGGTTTGATATGACACTTAATTCTCCTTAATATGAGTAATGGAATAAATATAGTAACTAATTGTTTTTATTAAATTCTTAATCTTTGTTACTTTAGGAAAATGTGAATTTGATGCTAATCCATGAAATTGCACATTGCACTTTATAAAAGTCATTAGTGGAGCGCGTGTGGTTAACTGACACACTAGTATGGACTTATAAAGGGTGGCAATGGGTGTCTCGTAAACTATCATTGATTAATGCAGCGTGTGTGGTTAACCGACACATTAATTAAGTGATAAATGACATCAGTGGTACCAAGCTAATTTGCATGGTTATTGACACCTTGTTTGTGATCCTCGGTATCCCCGTCACAAATGGAAAGGGCATAATCGAGATTAAACATGCCATTGAATAATTCAATGAATCTCAAAAGATCTAGGAATTTCATTTAAAACCTAATTCATTTAAATTTCGTTTTCATGGTGAAATTGGTAAATCATCATTTTCCAACCTTCAAATAACTTGCAATTACATTACAACATCCCTCTTCTGAATCGTGAATTATTTAGTTGGATCCTAGCCTTGATATTTCAATTGGTTGTTATATTGAGGATTTTCCTATTTAATAAAAAAATTGTCCTTTTTCCTTTTTAGATCATAACTTCAAACAATGCTTTCGGTTCCTCCAACAACAGTAACTCCTTTAACCATTTCTTGCTCTTAAACATTTGCTCAAAATTCACTTTTGATGGCTCCAATTTTAATGATTGGATCTGTAACATTAAGATGGATTTGCACTTCAAGTATAATGAATATGTTCTCGAAAAGGAGCTGAACAAGATTGATGAAACTAAACCTACTCATAAAGAACTAGTTGAGTATAGGAGACTCTACAATGATGCTACCAAAGTGGCATGCATCATGGTGGCTACTATGACTCTTAAGCTGCAAAGGTTCTATGAGGACTATTGGCCTTATGAGATGTGTCAGGACTTGATGGAGAAGTACCATCAATGAGCCCGTCAAGAAAGGTACGCGATAATCAAGTCACTCATAACAAGCAAGATGAAGGACAGAGAGTCCGTCATGACCCACTTGCAATGCATGCAGTGTTATGTGGATCGTCTGTTGAAGCTCAATGTGAACTTTGATGAGGAATTGGATATTCACATAGTCTTGCACTTATTGCCTAGTTGTTATGATCAGTTTGTCATGACTTATCATGTGAAGAAGGAGGAAACCACATTGAGTCAACTCCAAAGCTTGCTGAGAACCACCGAGAGTGGAATGAAGGGAAAGAGTATTTCCTCCACTGTTGTAGCTTCTCACATCATGGCCATTAGGCAAGGGAAGGGGAAGAAGAGCAAAGCTCTCTCAATGTAGAACTGGAAGGGAAAGTATCATGCTGGGTCGACAAGCAATGGCCCTAAAGGAAATGTCGGTTCCAATGCTCCTCCTGCCTCTGATCCCATAGAGGCTACTTGCTTCACTACCATGACAAGGGACATTGGAAGAGAAGTTGCGCCAAACACTTGCAAAACACAAGGGATGGCAATGTTAAGCCAACCTCGGCAGGTATTTACACGATCCTATCTGAAAACTCATCACATTCTAATTCTTGGGTCCTTGATACAAGATGTGGTTTTCACATTTTCTCTGACTTGCAGGGACTAAAAATAAGTGAGGATGTGGAGAACGGGAAGATGAACCTAACTATGGGCAACATGAGATCGCCACCTATTACCAAGATTAGTGTTTACCCTTTAGTGCTTAGTACTGGTTTGAGTTTAGATTTGAACAATTGTTTCTATTTGTCATAAATGAAGAGGAATATTATTTCTTTTCATGGTTTATAAAGATAAGGTTTTAGATATTCTCTTGCTAATGATAATGGTTCTATTTATGCTTACTATAATGGTATATTTTATTTTGAATCATTACCTTGTGATGGTGTGTATGAAACTATGATGGTTGTATTTAATTTAGAAAAAAGTGTGATGCAAATAGATTCGTCTAATGGTTTAGACAAAGCATGCTTGTGGCATTGTCATCTTGGACATGTCAACAAGAAGTGCATTGCTCAACTCCAAAAGGATGGAGTGTTGAAATAATTTGACTTAAGGTCAGATGATACATACAAATCTTGTCTGGTTGGAAATATGACTAAATCACCTTTCATTGGTTCTTGTGAAAAAGGTGAATCGATTTTGTCTTGGATGATACATACAATTCTTGTCTGCTTGGAAATATGACTAAATCACCATTAAGTTGTTGTGTCTTGGATCTCATACACATGGATGTGTGTTGGCCCTTCAAATCCACCACAAAGATGCAAATCGATTTTTTGTGACTTTTACCAATTATTATACCAGATATGGATATATCTACTTAATCAAGCATATGTCAAAAACGTTTTAAAAGTTCAGAAAGTTCAAACATGAAGTCAAGAATCAATTGGGCAGGAAGATCAAGATGCTCAGACCTGATATATGTGGTATCTTAGTATTGAGTTGCATGACTATATTAAGGAATATGGAATTGTTTCACAATTGACACCTCCTAAGACACAACAACTTAATGGTGTGGCTGACAGGTGTAATCAAACCTTATTGGGCATGGTTTGTTTCATGATGAGTCGAGCTTCACTTCCAATCTTATTATGGTGGTATGTCTTAGAGAGTTCCGCCCACATTCTTAATCTAGTCCCAACAAAAGAAGATTGCCAAAACACCTCACGAGATGTGGACAAGGAAGGTTCCCCTGTTCGCACATATCAAGGTTTGGGGTTGTGAAACATTCGTTAGATGAGAGACTCACGACAAGCTTGAACCTTGAAGTGAGATATGTATTTTCATTGGCTACCCACAAAATCCCTTTGGATACTTATTCTACATACCAAGTGAAAATGAGGTCTTCTATCACAATCCGAAAACTTTCCATCATTGTAACCCATTTTCTATCAGTAAAGCCATTACGCTCCAATTTTTCCGTTAACTTTGGTTAAATTGATAAAATTGGGACTTCTCATTTTGACATCATAAGTGTCAGAACATATTAGAATTGCATGAAAACATTCCAAATATTTATTTGGAAAAATTATAAGTTTCGACCACGTCGGGTTACGGTAACCTAATCGGGACGACCAAAAGCCCCATTTAATGTCAGTATCGGGTAGAATTCCACTGAGCCCCAAACCCGAAGCATATATAAAGTTGATTTGGGCCTCATTTGAAGCTTTTCCCCTCTCTCTACTCTCTCTCTAGAAACTCAAGTTTGATCCAAAAATCATCCAAATGAAGCTCCAAATCAGTTGGTTATCCATCCTAACTCATAAATTAACAAGTTTAGCTTTCAAATTCGTGGTAAAATCATGAAATAGGACCAAGGACATGAGTTTACGGCCTTGGAACACCCTTGGGCCGCAAACTCACATAAATGGGGTTTTTGAGCCTTAAAACCCTTCCAAACCACATTTGGAGCTTAGATATGACTTAGGGGCTTCCAATACTAGACTTGGAACACCTAAACAATATCATTTGAGGGGTAACACAAGAGTTCACGGCACAAGCACATGCTTGTACCGTAAACACCATTTCATGGGCCGTAAACCCCTTTCAAGGTGTTAAGATGCCCCTAAAACACCTACCAAGTCTTGGAATAAAGTCTAGAACCATCCAAAAGTATGTTAAGGACCTTAATCATCAATAAAACTACCGTCTTAGGAGTTCACGGCCGTAAACCCCCCAAGGATGGGTTCCTGGGCCGTAAGCTCCGATAAATGGGTCAAATGGTGCCTCAACTTCATCCTATGACTTGTAAAATGAATTAGAATCACATGTGATTAATTTTGGACCACTAAAACACATAAGGATTGGGTATGAGAGAGTTTACGGATGTAAACTCCTAGTTTACAGTCGTAAACTCCATTAAGTGGTCCCTTTGATAGTTAAATCACTTCCTATGCCCTATATTTGATCGTAGCATCACACCACAAGAGTTGTAAGACCACTAAACAACCAAAAACACCCCCACCATGAGTTTACGGTCGTAAACTGATGGGAAGTTGGTCATTTGGGCCAAAAACTCCATTAGGAGTTTACTCTTGAAGAGCAAACTCCATATTCAAGACATATACACCCTTAGATGCTACCCGGGTCACTCCTAACAGTTGAAATGAAGTGTTTTCGCGTCTTGGAGTGTACTGTCTTATCTAATTAGTGGTTTAATGTCTAATAAGATAAAATTATGTATCTCTTCATGTTACATAGGAACCTCGCGCGTTCTCAAGCCCCGAACTGGCATTTAACATCCAACCAACACACTTCTCGACTGGTGAGTTCATACCCTTATGTTTTTCCGTGTTTTCAATGTTTTTAGGGGGAATACAAGAAAAAGTACAAGGAAATTTTGTACTCAAACTTATGATTTCATTTGAAATGTTTCATATTTCGTATGCTTTTAACACTGGAAACTGTATTAACCAATCGTTCAACTTGCAGAGTAAACTGTCAAACTATTTGTGAAACTCGTTTTAAAATGTTTTATTTTATATTTCACAAATGAATTTCCATGTTAATACTATTAAAAGCATGAAACGTAGAACTCTAAAATTTCCTTGATATCACTCCCCTTAGATACGAGAGTGAAGGACTAATAACATTGAACTTAGAACTTTAACACTCCCCCTACTTATGAGAGTGGAGGAACAATAACATTAAACTTAGAACATAGACCAGTCCTTGGTAATACTCCCCCTAGATTCGAGAGTAAAAGACTACTTTTAAAAATTCATTAATCTTAAGATTGGAGACACGTCCTTGGTAATACTCCCCCTAGTTACGAGAGTGTAGGACTACCCCCGTAACCAGGATCTCCTGGAGGGAGAGCGTGACTTGAGTGTATAAAACTATACGGGATTGACAACCCCGCACCTGGATGCTAGCTACAGTCGAACCGAGAGGTTCAAGGGTGAAAAAAGTCATAAAACGATATTGGCCCCTGTTTCGAGCCTTATCTTGTCTATTGTATAGTTATGGAACTCGCAATTTAGATTATGAATACTTTTCTACTTACTTATTAGTTTTATATACGTGTTAAAACTAATGTGCTTTTCATGGATAACAAGGTTTTTCAGGAAACGTTACACAAATACTTTAAGTATGGTAGATACTTGTTCATTACATTCAGAACCGATAACCGATTAGAAACTTTTAAGGAAAATAAGGGTTTTTCCTAGGATAAAAAAGTGTACATAACCAGATCATATAACAAACGGATAAATAAACTTTACTTGTAAGAAAATATGGGATTTTCTTGGATATCAAGCTTTTTCGGAAAACCAAAGGAAACTTGTTCATTTTCAGAAAACAAACCTCTTATGAACTCACCAGCTTTATGTTGATTTTCAAACTGCTTGTATTCTCAGGTCCACATTAGACAGGTACCCGCGATCTTTTGGAGAAGACGGAGCGTTTTAGAAGTCACGTCTTTACTTTTGTTCAAACTATTTTACAGTTAAAACATGTATCACTTTACTTTTAAACAAATGTAATTATTCATATGTAATGTAATGTTTCGTATTTACTATGCTTACTATGTACATTGGTTGTGATACTTACATGACATCCTCTGCGCCGGAACGTTTTCGGCATCGGTTTCGGGGTGTGTCAGATTGGTATCAGAGCCTTTGTTTATAGTGAACTAGTATACCAAACCTTACATGGTATAAGACTATAAACATTAAGGGGCCGAAGTGCTCTGAACTAAAAGTATACTTTAAAATATAAGTATTTTCAAAAGTATACAATTATACCTAACCACCCGGAATCGTAACTACGAGTATAACAAAACATAAGTAATTAGGTGTTGTATGTTGTGGTTAAACCTGGACAGTTATGTAGTCGTGTCTAGGTGTTGTATGTTTTGAAATCTATGCCTGTTCAGAATCCGATAACGTGAAGTTCGCCGCTTGCACCTTTACCGACAAAGCACTGACTTGGTGGAATGGCCGAGTCAAATCCTTAACATTACTTGTAGCCAATGCTATGGGTTGGGAGGTCCTGAAAGAGCTTTTGCTTGCTGAATACTGCCCTCAGGGCGAAATGCAGAAGTTGGAACATCAACTCTGGAACCTGAAGATGAAGGGTTCTGATATCACCACTTATACCTCCAGATTCAATGATTTGGTGCTCCTATGCCCGGGAATGGTTACCCCGGAAAGTAAAAAGATTGAGAGATTTATCTGGGGGCTGACCCAGCCAACCAAGGGAAACGTCTTAGCTGCGAAGCCAGACACATACGACAGTGCCAAATGCCTGGCACGGAATTTGATCGACCATAGTGATGACATTGAGGAAACAACCACCACTCCGGAACCGACAAAGAGGAGTGGTAAGAAAAGGAAATTCTGGAAGAAGAAGAAGGATCAATATTCCCAAGAGTCTTCAAAGAAAGAACAAACAGTGGCAGTCCACGCTGCTACTCCCCTACTGCTGTTTCTGTTGTCGGATCTACAGCACAAACACCTACCAGTAGATATGTTGGTACCCTTCCCATTTGTAACAAGTGAAACTATCATCACCTCACTTCCAGCCCACGTTGGGAAATGAATTGCAACAACTGTGGCAAGAAGGGCAACACTACGAAAAACTGCAAAACACCAACTCAATCAACAAATCAATCTTTCGGAGTTGGTGTCGGTCAGGCCTACTACGGATGTGGGGAAGTAGGGAATTTCAAGAGGAACTGTCCCAAGGAAGCTACAGCGGGTAACACTAGGAGAGTCCTAGCTATGGGACGAGAAGAGGCAGTCGCCGATCCCACCGTTGTCTCGGGTACGTTCCTTCTCGATAACTCTTATGCTAGTATCCTTTTCGATTCTGGTGCTGAACAAAGTTTTGTTAGCCATTCATTCAAACATTTTCTTAAACGTAATCCCGAACAATTAACCGAAACATTTACCGTCGAGATGGCCAACGGTGACAAAGAAAACGCTAACGACATCTTCATAGGCTATACCCTTACCTTGAGCGATCATTCATTCCCCATCGACCTAATGCCAGTTTCCATTAAGAGTTTTGACGTTATCATTGGCATTGATTGGTTGAGTCCCAATCATGCTGATATCCTTTGTTATGAAAAAGCCATCCATCTCAATCTCCCATCTGGCCAGACTCTCCTGATCTACGGCGATAAAATCAGTTCCAATCTCCGTATCATATCTTGCATCAAAGCTCAAAAGCTTCTATGAAAGGAGTGTCATGCATTCCTAGCTCATGTGATCAATGAGAAACAGGAAGTTAAAGACCTCGAGAGCATCCCCGAAGTCTGCAACTTTCCCGATGTCTTTCCCAAAGAGCTCCCAGGAATTCCTCCCGAACGTCAAGTCAAGTTTCGAATCGACCTAATTCCTGGAGCTAATCCTGTGGCCAAGTCTCCGTATCGTTTAGCTTCCGCAGAAATGCAGGAGTTATCCAGCTAGCTTAATGCGCTACTCGATAAAGGGTCCATCAGACCGAGTTCCTCGCCCTGGGGAGCCTTGGTTTATTTGTTAAGAAGAAGGATGGATCCTTTCGGATGTGTATAGACTACCGTGAGCTGAACAAATTAACTGTCAAAAACCGATATCCTCTTCCTTGAATAGATGACCTTTTCAATCAACTTCAGGGAGCTAGTTACTTCTCGAAGATAGACCTCAGATCAGGGTACCATCAGCTTCGATTTCACGAGAATGATGTTTCCAAGACAACATTTAGAACTCGGTATGGTCACTACGAGTTCGTAGTGATGCCCTTCGGTCTAACTAATGCACCGGCTATGTTCATGGGCCTGATGAACCGGGTGTGTCGTCTTTCCTGGAAAAGTTCGTCATCGTGTTCATTGACGACATACTTTTCTATTCCCGAAGCAAAGAAGATCACAAACAACACTTGAGATTAGTGTTGGAAACACTTAGAACGGAGAAGTTGTACGCGAAATTCTCCAAGTGTAAATTCTGGAATCAGAAAGTAGCTTTCCTTGCTCACGTGGTAAGCGAGGAGGGTATACACGTGGACTTGTCCAAGATCAAGGCGATATAGAATTGGTCAGCACCAAAGACCCACAGAAATCCGTCAATTCTTGGGTCTCGCTGGCTACTATCGCAGATTCATCCAGAATTTTTCCAGAATCGCCAAACCCCAAACCACTTTGACACAGAAAGGTGTACCCTTTTGTTGGAGTGAGAAGCAGGAAACTGCATTCCAAACATTGAAACGAGCTTTGTGCAGCGCGCCTATTCTGTCCCTGCCCGAAGTGACAGAGGACTTCGTTGTTTATTGTGATGCATCCAATCAGGGATTAGTTTGTGTGCTTATGCAGAGAGGAAAAGTTATCGCTTATGCCTCAAGACAGCTGAAGGCACACGAAGCTAACTACACGCCTCATGATTTGGAGCTAGGAGTAGTGATCTTTGCACTGAAGATTTGGAGACATTATCTCTACGGAACCAAGTGCACAATCTTCACTGACCATAAAAGCCTGCAACACATCTTCAATCAGAAAGGCTTAAACATGAGGCAGCAGTGATGGGTAGAACTACTCAGTGATTATGAGTGCGAAATCCACTACCATCCCGGTAAAGCTAATGTGGTAGCAGATGCCCTGAATAGAAAGGAAAGTTCAAGTCGCAAGGTGAAGACATTGACGATGATTATCCATTCTCACTTATCCGCACAGATTCGAGAAGCTTAGTTGGAAGCCCTAAAGCCAGAAAACATGTTGAACGAAGCCTTGAGTGGAATGGATAAGAAACTTGAGATCAGATGTGATGGAGTCTACTGTTTCATGGATAGAATCTGGACCCCAAAGTTCGGAGGTTTCAGAGACGTCGTCATGACCAAAGCTCACAAGATCAAATACTCTGTTCACCCAGGTTCGGACAAGATGTACCTGGATCTCAAGAAACAATACTGGTGGCCAAACATGAAAGCCGAAATCGCAAACTTCGTGGGCAAGTGTCTGACTTGCACCAAGGTAAAAGTTGAGTACCAGAATCCCTCGGGTCTGCTCCAGTAGCCCAAGATACCTGAGTGGAAATGGGAGATGATTACCATGGATTTATCACCAAGTTACCCAGATCTCCGAGTGGGTACGATACCATTTGGGTAATTGTCGATCGTCTAACAAAATCCGCTCACTTCCTTCCGATTAAGGAATCATTCAAGATGGAAAGACTCACGTGAGTCTATATCCAAGTGATAGTCCGACTGCATGGTGTGCCTATGTCCATTATCTCCGATCCAGATAGTAGGTTTACCTCAAGGTTTTGGCAGTCCCTCCAGAAAGCTCTTGGAACCAAGCTGGACATGAGTAAAGCTTATCACCTTCAGACAGACGGACGGAGTGAGAGAACTATCCAGACCCTAGAAGACATGCTGAGAGCATGTGTCATTGATTTCGAAAAGTCATGGGACATCCATTACCTTTGATCGAGTTCTCGTATAACAACAGCTACCACACCAACATCAAGGCTGCCCTGTTCGAAGCCCTCTATGGTCGTAAGTGCAGATCCCCTCTGTGCTGGGCTGAGGTAGGGGACACGCAGCTAGCTAAGAGTCGAGTCCCCGACAGTGCTCTCACTAGTCCTAAAATTATCCGCGAAACCACTGAGAAGATCATCTAGCTACGAGAACAACTGAAAGCTTCACGAGACCGACAGAAGAGTTACACTGACAAACGACGAAAACCATGAG
Source organism: Lactuca saligna (assembly GCF_052625555.1). Taxonomy (NCBI): domain Eukaryota; kingdom Viridiplantae; phylum Streptophyta; class Magnoliopsida; order Asterales; family Asteraceae; genus Lactuca; species Lactuca saligna. The sequence continues at coordinate 150,491,944 of NC_136421.1, forward strand.
AATTCCAGGTTGGAGATCGTGTCCTACTGAATGTCTCGCCTTGGAAAAGCATGATATTCTTTGGAAAGCATGGAAAACTTAACCCGAGGTACATAGGACCTTTTCAGATCCTTGCTAGGATCGGTCCTGTAGCCTACAAACTCCGATTACCTCAAGACCTTAGCATCATCCATCTAGTCTTCCACGTCTCAAATCTTAAGAAGTGCCTATCCGATGAAACCCTCGTGATTCCCCATGACAAGATCGAGATCAACAATAACTTGAACTTTGTGGAAGAACCCATCAAAATCATGTATCGAGAGATCAAACGTATGAAACAAAGTCGCATCTCAATAGTGAAGGTTCGCTGGAATGCCAAGCGGGGAACCGAGTTCACTTGGGAGCGTGAAGACTTGATGAAATAGAAGTATCCGCATCTCCTTTAAATTCCATGATTTGTATCTTAACTCTAAATTTCAGGACAAAATTCACTCTAACGGGGGGATAATGTCACAATCCGAAAACTTTCCATCTTTGTAACCCGTTTTCTGTCAGTTAACCAATTACGTTCCAATTTTTCCGTTAACTTTGTTTAAATTGATAAAATTGGGACTTCTCATTTTGATAGCATAAGAGTTGGAGCACATTAGAATTGTGTGAAAGCATTCCAAATATTTATTTGGAAAAATTATAAGTTTCGACCACGTCGGGTTATGGTAACCTAATCGGGTACGACCAAAAGCCCCGCTCAATGTCAATATCGGGTAGAATTCCACCGATCCCCAAACCCGAACCATATATAAAGTTGATTTGGGCCTCATTTGAAGCTTTTCCCCCCTCTCTCTCTACTCTCTCTCTAGAAACTCAAGTTTGATCCAAAAATAATCCAAATCAAGCTCCAAATCAGTAAGTTATCCATCCTAACTCATAGATGAACAAGTTCAGCTTTCAAATTCATGGTAAAATCATGAAATAGAACCAAGGACATGAGTTTATGGCCCTGGAACACCCTTGGGCTGCAAACTCACATAAATGGGATTTTTGAGCCTTAAAACCCTTCCAAACCACATTTGGAGCTTAGATATGACTTAGGGGCTTACAATACTGGACTCGGAACACCTAAACCATATCATTTTAGCAGTAAACAAAAGTTCACAGCCCAAGCACATTCTTGGACCATAAACATCATTTCATGGGTCGGAAACCCCTTTCAAGGTGTTAAGATGCCCCTAAAACACCTCCCAAGTCTTGGAATCAAGTCTAGAACCATCCACAAGTATGTTAAGGACCTTAATCATCAAGAAAACTACCCTCTTAGGAGTTCAGGGCCGTAAACCCCCAAGGATGGGTTCCTGGGCCGTAAGCTCCGATAAATGGGTCAAATGGTGCCTTAACTTCATCCTATGACTTGTAAAATGAGTTAGAATCACAAGTGATTAATCTTGGACCACTAAAACACATAAGGATTGGGTATGAGAGAGTTTATGGCCGTAAAATCCTAGTTGACATCCATAAACTCCATTAAGTGGTCCCTTTGATAGTTAATTCACTTCCTCTGCCCTAGATTTGATCCTAGCATCACACCACAAGAATTATAAGACCACTAAACCACCAAAAACACCCCACCATGAGTTTACGGCCATAAACTCATGGGGAGTTGGTAATTTGGGCCAAAACTCCATTAGTAGTTTACTCTTCAAGAGCAAACTCCATATTCAAGCTATACACACCCTTAGATGGTACCCGGGTCACTCCTAACACTTGAAATGAAGTGTCTTCGCATCTCGAAGTGTACTGTCTTATCTAATTAGTGGTTCAAAGTGTAATTAGATACAATTATGTATCTCTTTATGTTACATAGGAACCTCGCGCGTTCTCAAGCCCCGAACTGACATTTAACATCCAACCAACACACTTCTCGACTGGTGAGTTCATACCTCTACGTTTTTCCATGTTTTCAATGTTTTTAGGGGGGAATACAAGCAAAAGTACAAGGAAATCTTGTACTCAAACTTATGATTTCATTTGAAATGTTTCATATTTCGTATGCTTTTAACACTGGAAACTGTATTAACCAATCATTCAACTTGCTGAGTAAACCGTCAAACTATTTGTGAAACTCATTTTAAAATGTTATGTTTTATATTTCACAAATGAATTTCCATGTTAATAGTAATAAAAGCATGAACCTTAGAACTCTACAATTTCCTTGACATCACTCCCCTTAGATACGAGAGTGAAGGACTAATAACATTGAACTTAGAACTTTAACACTCCCCCTAGTTACGAGAGTGGAGGAACAATAACATTAAACTTAGAACATAGACCAGTCCTTGGTAATACTCCCCCTAGATTCGAGAGTAAAAGACTACTTTTAAAAAATCATTAGTCTTAAGATTGGAGACACGTCCATGGTAACACTCCCCCCTAGTTACGAGAGTGTAGGACTACCCCCGTAACCAGAATCTCCTTGAGGGAGATCGTGACTTGAGTGTATAGAATTATACGGGATTGACAACCCCGCACCTGGATGCTAGCTACAGTCGAACCGAGAGGTTCAAGGGTGACAAAAGTCATAAAACGATATTGGCCCCTGTTTCGAGAAGTATCTTCTCTATTGTATGGTTAGGGAACTCGCAATTTAGATTATGAATACTTTTCTACTTACTTATTACTTTTATATGCGTGTTAAAACTAATGTGCTTTTCAAGGATAAACAGGTTTTTCAGGAAACGTTACATAAATACTTTAAGTATGGTAGATACTTGTTTATTACATTCAGAACCGATAACCGATTACAAACTTTTAAGGAAAATAAGGGTTTTTCCTGTGATAACAAACTGTACATAATCGGATCGTATAACAAACGGATAACTAAACTTTACTTATAAAAAAATATGGGATTTTCTTGGATATCAAACTTTTTCGGAAAACCAAAGGAAACTTGTTCATTTTCAAAAAACAAACCTCTTATGAGCTCACCAGCTTTATGCTGATTTTTAAACTGCTTGTATTCTCAGGTCCACATTAGACAGGTACCTGCAATCTTTTGGAGAAGACAAAGCGTTTTAGAAGTCACGTCTTTACTTTTGTTCAAACAATTGTATAGTTAAAACATGTATCACTTTACTTTTAAACAAATGTAATTATTCATATGTGATGTAATGTTTCGTGTTTACTATGCTTACTATGTACATTGGTTGTGATACTTACATGATGTCCTCCGCCCCGGAACGTTTCCGCCATCGGTTTCGGGGTGTGACATCTTCATAGCACGAAGAGGAGTCTTTCACGAGAGAGAGCTCATATGAAAAGAGGACAGTGGGAGTACAATTGATCTTGAATAAATTCAAGAGTCAAGCAATAAAGGAAACTCAAACACTAGCTCTCAACCTAAGGAAGAAACTCATGTTGAACCGATTGACGTATAATTACCTCTTAGACGTTCCAACCGAGTTAGAATGATACCAGAGTTCTATAGTTTCCATATTACTATAGATGGTTACGTTTATCAGTGATAGTACACTGGTAAATTTGGATGAGCCTTCTAACTGCAAGGAAGCCATGGTGGGCCCCGAGTCTGCCAAATGAAAAGAGGTAATGGAGACTGAGATCAAGTCCATGTATGACAACCAAGTTTGGAATTTGGTTGATAATATACTAGGTCGTAAGACAGTTGGGTGCAAATGGATATTTAAAAAGAAGACCGACATGGATGGAAATGTACACACTTTCAAGGCTCAACTGATTGTGAAGGGCTTTACTCAAACCCCAGGGGTTGACTATGATGATAACTTCTCACTAGTGTCTAAGGTTAAATCTATTAAGGTTATGTTAGCCATAGCTATGTTTCATGATTATGAAATCTGGCAGATGGATGTCAAAACTACTTTCCTTAATGGAAAGTTGGCTGAGGATGTTTATACAAGACAACCAGAGGGTTTTGTGGATGCTAAATACCGCAATAGAGTGTGTAAGCTTGATAAATCAATTTATGGATTGAAACTAGCTTCTCGCAGATGGAATCTTTGCTTTCACGAGAAGGTTAAAGAGTTTGTGTTTTCTAGAAGTGAGGATGAATCTTGTGTAGATGTCAAAGCTAGTGGGAATATAGTCACCTTCCTGGTATTGTATGTTGATGACATACTACTTATGGGAAACAACATTCCAACCTTGCATGAAGTTAAGTCCTGGATTGGAAAGTGTTCCACTATGAAGGATATGGGAGACGCTACTTATATTCTAGGAATAACGATTTTGAGAAATAGGAGTAGAATACTAATTGGACTTAGTCAAAGTACATAGTTGGATAAAGTGCTAAAGCATTTTTTCATGGAGAATTCCAAGAAAGGAGAGTTACCTATCCAGAGCAATACAAGCTGAGTAAGACTCAGAATCCGAGTACCGATGCAGAGATAGCGGAAATGACCCAAGTTCTGTATGCTTCTGCCGTTGGATCGATCATGTATGCTATGACATGTACTCGACCTGACGTATCTTTTTCTTTGAGCATGGTTAGTAAATATCAAGGAAATCCGGGCAAGGCTCATAAGATAGTGGTCAAGAACATTCTTAAGTATCAGGGAAGAACTAAGGACCGGTTCCTTGTGCTTGGTGGTGGTGATGACTTAAGAGTTATGGGGTATAGTGATGCCAACTTTTAGATAAATAGTGACAACTTCTGTTCTCAGTCTGGCTGGATGTTTACCCTTAATGGAGGAGTAGTGACTTCGAAAAGTTCCAAGCAAGAGACCGTACCTGATTCTAGATGTGAATTAGAGTATATAGTTGTCAGAAAAGCATCAATGGAGGCTATATGGTTGAAGAACTTCATTGGAGAACTTGGAGTTGTGCCAACTTATCACAATCAGGAATTTTTGTGCCTTGTAACTACAATACTTAAGTCAAATTATGAATCCAAAAACATAAGAGCATGTATTATGTTTACTCTATGACAACAAAATTTCAATCAAATACACCATACAAGCATTACAAATAGTCAATAAGCAATTGGAAACCCTAGAAGTTCTTGTTTAGGTCCATTTTGGACTAGGACTTCCTTACTGGGCTCAATGGACCAATAAGCTTCTAATTTGACATCTTAGGCTTAGAACTCTTAAATGGGCTCTAATTAGACCCACTTCCATTTATTTCAACATTTTGGGCCATATTGGGCCTAGAATGAAATAAATTAATTATATGAACCATTTTGGGCCATATTAGGCCTAGAATGAAATAAATTAATTATATGAACCATTTTGGGCCATATTTAACCTAATGTAGCCCTAATAGGTCATAAGAATCATATTTATGGTTATTTGGACCAAACATCACTTAACATAACCATGAAAAAGTCTTAAGCATACAAGGCCCAAATTCCTTCCTCTTCCTCTCTAATTCTCGGCCCAAGCCCATGTAAAAAGGGAGAGTTGACTATGCTTGCCACCTCATTATTGTATGAAGGATATCTAAGCTTTTGCACTTCAAATATCCATGTAATCTCATCTCCCCATGCAAGCACTTCCTTTTCTCCCTCTCTCTCTTGCTCTCGGCCGAGTTCAAGCATACACACACACACACACACCTTTCACTCACTTTTCTCTCAAGAAAACTCTCCCATACCTCCTCCATCTTTTCAAAATTCAAGGACTTTGCAAGGAGGATTCTTCACAAAAATCATCATCTAGGTAAGTTGATGCTTGAATCCACACACTAGACTCCTTGTTCTATACAAAAATCTCTTCTTAGCTCATATGAAATCATGATCTTGCATCTTAGAATCACCTCAAATTCGAGATCTTCATCAAGGTGTTGCTAGGGCCGAAAATCACCTCACTTTCTTCCTTTTCTTCTTCAAATCAAAACCACAACTCAAGGTGAGCTTCATACCCCATATTTTTCAGTTTTTATATGTTTTGTGGGTGGGGGGGGGAATACAAGCAAATGTGTAGATCTATGAGTATATGTATGCTTTGTGTGATTTCTATGCTTATATATATATATATATATATATATATATATATATATATATATATATATATATATATATATATATATGTGTGTTCTTATGTGATTGTGGTGTGGGTTCTAGTCAAAAAGAGCTTAAAAACTGAGATCTACAGTGTGTTGAATGAAATAAGTATAACATATGTTATTTCACACAAATCAATTCTATAAAAATAACCAAGTTGGTTAATATGAACATCTTTGGGCTTAAAACCGATTTTTGGGCTCAAAATGCTAAAAATATAAAACTAAAGGGACCAAAACGACAAAATACAAATTCTGAGGGTTGAGATGAGTCAAAACAGTTTCAAAAAGGTATTTTATGAAAATTTATTCTTTTGAAGGATTAAAATATGAATTTTTAAACATAATGGGCCAAAAATGAACTTTTCGGCCCAATAAAGCCCAAATTGCGAGATTTTGAATTTAGAGGGGCTGAAACTGCACTTTTATGTAAAACAGGGGACTACTAGTGTACCAAGTCCATTTCAAGGGTTAAAAATACTTTTCAAATTTAAAAGGGACCAAAGATGCAAAAATTTTCCATTTTGGGTTAAAATTTTAAAAATTGCAAAAATAGAGGTTCAACGGAGAAAACTTCATTTTGAGGGACTAAAACTGGTTTTCAAGTAAATTGGAGTTGAAAAATACGTTTTCACCAAGTTTTGATACTAAAGTGTCAAGAAAAATGGTTTAAGGACTAAAATGGAAATTCTTTTATATAAAGGGTTAAAAGTGTAAATTTATCCAAGAAGGGGCTGCAAAAAGAAAAATTCTAATGTTTTAAACAATAAATCCTTTATGATAAAATACTAGTACCACGACTACCGGCGAAATATAATACACCGTCAACACCAAAATCGTTACCAAATGAACTGATTCGGTCTCGAATCAATAACGAATCACAAATCAATACACGACGATACTTCAATACACACGCGGAAATTACGGGAAGTCAATACACACGTTGGAATTCACCAGACGTCGATACACCATCTTTGGGCCCGAAAGTTTCAAATCTTGCTTGTTGGGCCTAGCTAGCCTAATGACATGATCTTTAGGCCCGAAGGAAACGCGCTTACATGTTATTGGGTCTTATACGACCTATTACCATGTAAAAGGACATTCAATAAGTTTTGCGCTGTTGGGCCCCAAGGGTCCTTTGGCACTGCTAGTAAAGTCGAGAAGTCAAATGCGAGTCGAGCCAAGGGTCTTTCGCATTCACGATAGCCTTGAACGACTCATGGAATTAACGGGGGCTTCGCACCCTCTTTTCTTCCTAGGTGGTGGGGCTATGGGAAGTCAGGGTGGTTGGATTAGGTGAGTAGTACAGACAACGCCTAAGGGTTCATTTGTATAGTCGTAAGCTAGTCATTTTCATTAATGTGTGATTATAACAACTCACCACCCATAGTTAATCCAATGTCACCTGGAATCATCGAATACACATGTCGCAACGGTATAACAAAATATAAAACTCGTAATTAAAAGTATTAGGATAACATTGGGTTTTCCTTGGGATTTCAACACTTACACCTACGAGATGCATACTAAGTCTAATAATTTTTCACATTTATAGAAACAAACAAGCATACTTACGGATCTTCACACTTTTTCTTACTTACAATAATCTTTTCAGAAAATATCGGATTTTCTGGTGGTTTTTCAAAATAATACAAGACATTATGTTTCAAACATTACTTATGAACTCACCAACATTTCATATGTTGACGTTTTTCAAAATACTTGTATTCTCAGGTAACATGTAAATTGAAGGGAAAAATGTACTCAATGATGTCCTGTTGTTTGAATAACTAGTATCGAACAATCTACTTTTTGGGAATGTAATGTTTTGAAACAATGTACAAAATGTAAACACTACCAGTTGTACTATTTCAATGCATGGTGATGAATGATGTTATGTTTCATGTATATTCACTGTGATGGTATTCAATTGAGTCACAACAGCCCTCAGACGTTTCCGCCGTCTGGTTCGGGGGTGTGACACAACTATTAAGGAGTTGATATACGTTTTCTGTGATAATGAAGGAAATAAGAGATCATGGGAGATCTAGACATATTGACATAAAATACCACTTTATCAGACATTGAGTAGAAATAGGACACCTCGTAGTAAAGAGGGTATCATCTGAAGAGAATCCAACATATCCTCTCATAAAGGGTCTGAGTAGGGTCAGGAACGTTCAACATGTAAGGAGCATTGGTCTGAAGGATGATATTAGTTTTGGTGACTAGATAGATATTAGAAAACTTGTAACAAACAAATGTAATTGACATTTGATGATTAAATAAATGGATATTTTCTTATAAGTATTGTTTACTATCATTTGTCAAATTTTTATCATTGTGTTTCACTTTTGCATGTTTTACTTCCCAAATAATTGGATTATTCAAATATCCACACTTGATCATACTTTGGAAGTAAGTAGTGAATAAAGGTTGTCATCAATTGGGTTGTAGATTGTCTAAATGTTTATACATAGAAATGGTTTGCTACAACATTCATGAGTACTCTTGAAATGGGGATTTAAGTATTGGATTAAACCCACACTCAGTGAATTACTTCATGGCATTTACCATGAGTAATTCTAAGATGATTATATTGTATAATCTTTAAACAGAGATACATGAGTTGTTGTTTACGAGTTGGTTATGCATTGATAATGTGTAATCGCATCAGTAACTTGGTGTTATAAAATGTATTGTTGTGCATGATTTGATGAGTAAATAGTGCAAGCATATAAGTTGAATTTTGTCTATTCCTTTTTCCCTAAAGGGAAAAGTGATATCTTCGGCCCCTCGATGATTTTGTGTTGACTTATGTACATGGCTCGGTCACGACTAAATTGATATGTTCGATTAAGTTCTTTTTCATTACAAATCAGAAAATTGGAAAACAAAATATTGGACAATGAGAATCATTATGTTCCATGTCATTTGTCCACGTAATATCTTGCAGAACGGAGGGTTATATGATCACTTATCATAGGACATTTTACTCAATAGGTCAGAGTTCGAAAACAGCTTGAAAGCAACAATTTGTTGGTAAAATTTTGAAGTTATACTTAAAATTATAGTTATTATACTTATCCAAGTGGGAGACTATTGGATTAGGTGTTTAAGCCGATAACTATAATTGGTATGTACTTAAACTGATATTAGCATAGTCCTTTTGGGTTGCCTTCACACTAGCAACTAGACAAGATGATTAATTGAGGAAGATGTTGAATTTATTATTTAGAATAATAAATTCATATATAAAATGATTTGTAAATATGTTATGAAAATAATATGTTAATTATAAATTATGTTTAATTAATATTTAATTAGAGATTAATTTGGGGATTAAAGGAATTAATTAAAAGTTTAGGGGATGTTTTGCAATTAATTAATAGATATGGTTTGGGCTCTAGGATCAACTTAATAAGGGTTAGTCGAAAATCTTAGGGAGGAACAAAGGATTTTCGTTCATGGCCTAAGGAAGGGGGATCCATGGGCTGCTTAGGCCCTAAGTTGGAAATTAGGGTTTCCACCTTAAAACCCTAACTTTGGGACTAAGCAACCTTAACTATAAAATGAGCATCACCCCTTAAGATTTTTCCATCCTATGAAACCCTAGAAGAGCTCAAATTTTGAGCAACTTTCTCCTCTCTCCTTCTCTCTCATAATCATCCTCCTTCTATGCTCTTCATATTCCTATGTATCAACTGTTGGGTTTTGAGCATTCTAACACTTCCTAAGTGTACATGCACCCCTAATAAACCTTGGATCTATGTTTCTCTGAAATACATGAAAACTTTGTTTTCCAAGGTTTATAACTGATCTAGCATGGCATGGGGAACTTTTAAACATAAAATAACTAGATGAATTACATACCTTTTGATGAGTGTTGATTCCTTGGAGTTTGAGAGCCAAGCCCAATAATGTGAATGCCTCAAATGGAAATCACAAATCACCACAAACTTAGATAAACTTATGAAAGTGTATACTTTGCACTAGAAATCGGCCACCACTTCACACACACTAGGGTGTCAATTCATACACCATAAGCTTGTTTATATAGTGTAGATGATTAGGGTACACTCTAATAACCCATGTCTTTTCCTCTTCCAAGGATCCATGGGTTAAAATGTAACACTCTAAAAATCCAAGCCAATTTTAACTTTTCAAAAACCACCCAGTTTCATTAACTTATTCCAAAAATGTTTTCAATACATTTATTATCAGAGTATTCCCATAACCATATCGTAAAACAAGAACATGAGGAGCGGTACGATCACGCCTTCGCCTTGTCACGGTCTCCTGAAATACCTGAAAAACATGAAACCACAACTGTAGGCCCGAAAGCTTAGTGAGATACCACCAAAATACCAACCACATATACCACGCATAACATATCATAACCGAACAGAATAGCCATGCACTTTGGGTCTACTGTGTGACTGGTCCGCCGCACCGGGCGTTCAGTCCACCTGCTCCACCCTCCGAGTGTAGCCATATCCATCGAGTCTGCAATGTGGTTGGTCCGCCTGCACCGGTCCTTCAACCCAACTGGTCCAATCTCAGAGTCTATAGTATGACTGGTCTGCCCGCACCGGGCCTTCAGTCGGCCTGGTCCACTCTTCGAGCCTCGGCACGTCTGGTCTGCCGTCTTGGGGCCTACAGCCTATCCGGACCGCTCGCTGGGCCTTCGGGATAACCGGTCCGCCCTGGGTATGTTGGCCTATAGCACAAAGCAGGACCCACCTCAACCCAACCTCAATCCAACAACCATGTGCACATAAACATACAATCATATAACAATTCGCATCCAATCAAACCGATCTAGCAGATCACATAACATAACATCATCCTAACCAGGATACCAACCTAACCAGGTCACTAACATATACCATCCTAACTACCAGGATGTAAACATAGCAAAGCAATAACATAACAACGATACCTGGATTACAATCCGATAAAGGGTCGACCTTGATGCCTTTGACCCTGTTGATATAGTGAGGATAACTCACCTCGCAACTGCGGACTGAAGAGATAAGATCACGCTGCTCCAACCTCTGACACGAACTTCACCACTGATGAATAACCAAAACACTGAACTCAATAAATACCAAAATACCCCTGAAAGACAATTGGTCAACACAAAACTATCTCTACTCGCTGAGTCACCCCGCTGACACGTCGAGTCCCTATGCTCTGAAAATCCCATAGCACGACTCAACTCGTCGAGTCACCCCAAGACTCACCGAGTCCCACAACTCTGAGTCTAATCGCACTCAACTTACTGAGTCATCCCTTGACTCACCGATTCACAGCTCAACCAGGAAAGGTTAGGACCTCACGACCAGATTCGCTGAGTCCAAGAACAGACTCGCCGAGTCCAAGGCTATCTTCAACCAACTCGCCAAGTTGTTCTTCCAACTCGTAGAGTTTCTGTCTATCTTCATGCAGACATCAAACATGGAATCCAAGGCACCATCCTTGCATCCTTACATCCCTTCCGAGCCTCTTTGGCTCTACACCCTCGGAACTCATTCCGTGACCTCAGTAGACAACCAACCCGGATGTGATTCCATACCACTGGTGCAAACACACTGCTTAATAACCATAATTGGAACACCTAAAACATGTCTCCATGCTACTGCTTTCACTTCTGTGAACTTACACTCCCTCTCGGAGCTACACACCTTTCCATTTCCTTATCCAAGGAAATCTACTTGGCCGCCTTGTCACTACAACAAGTGCCACGGTGCTCGCCCAACGCTACACCATTCCCTTATAGCATAACTGCTATCCCATGTACCACAAATGCTCTAAATCTGCTCGCAAGGACTCTCGAGTCCATCCACTACCATCCATTAATCATGATCAATACCTGGGGCCAGACCATCTGGTTCTATCACATCGCAACATACTCATTCCATCTCCTCATACAGATCTATCAACACATGCAGAGTCTTCAACATGTCTGGACCGCCTTACCAGGCCTTCAACCAATTTGGACCACTCTCAGAACCTTCAGCATGTCTGGACCGCCCTCCAGGGCCTTCAGCCTGTCTGGACCGTCCTTCGATCCTTCGGCCTAGCTAGTACGCCCACCGGTCTTCAGTCTATCCGGACCGTTCAACTAGCATTCATCATCCCGAATTATCCCTCCTGGAAAACTCTCCCATGCATACTTTTCTAGCCCTCTAGGGGTTCCGAACTCTAACTCTATCTTACATAATCAATCTCGGCCTAATCCTAGGCCTTCCACAATCAATCGCCCTTTTTACAAAACCCTTGGTCTGTATCCCGCCCCGTTTGCCTGTCACTTTCTCATACCAGCCTATGCTCTTGGCTGACCAAACCACTGTTGGATCCCAAACAGCTAACCAACCTCTCATGCTTGTCGATCTTCCGAAGAATTTTCCAATTCTCCACACTTAGAGCACTGACTATCAGCCACCGGTCGCCATAACCGACCTCCCTTAACAACCCTACACAACACATTCCCTTACACGCGAACTGATTCCCACTAGAACGAGCAACCTTCACAAAATCAGATATCAACATTGATCATCTCGGACTTGAAAGAAGCCTGACCTTTTGCTAACCACTCCTCAGACTGTAGATGTTACCCTACATTCAGACCAAAAAAACCTGATATCCCTCTTCAGCATACTCAGATATCGGGACATCTGAGCCTGCTCCGAAGCAAACTCCGGGAAAACATCACCCTCTCAGTGAACATCCTGGTGATCTCTGTCACCGACTCTGAAACCTGCTTCAATTCCAAGAACTCCTGCGCCAATCTCTCCCTCTCAAACCATGGAACATAATGGGTATTGAACATCTCCCGGAACTGAACCCAATAAACCGCAGCTCGTTGCGCATCAGAATACGATCCCTTGCTTGTAACATCCCGAATTATCAAGAGTAGAGTTGAAGGGCTAAAAGTGTAAATCTTGAAGGGAAACTCGGCGAGTCCATGGATGGACTCGGCGAGTAGGGTCACGATTTTGGTCGCGTGTGAAGTGGCCTACTCGGCAAGTCCAAAGATGGACTCGGCGAGTAGGTGCTGAGTTGAGAAAACCCTAATTCTCGGGGTTGAGCCCTATATAAAGAACTTAACATCCATTCCCCTATCCTCTTTACTCATCCTCAAGTCCAGAAACCCTTAGAATTCGTGTGTGGGTGGATCAAAGTGCATTTAGGAGCTTGAAGAGTAATTGTTGAAGGAATCTTTGGAGTTTGGAGACTTGGAGCAAGGGGCTTTGCTTGGATTCGAGTTTCATTGCAGTTGGGGCATTCTTTTGAGGTCATATCTCGTTCTTGGGCTGTTACTCATATGGATTCATCATTTTGGGGTTTATGGGGAGCTTATCTTTGTATGTTTTCGAGTTTGGAGGTTAGATCTGAGGTTGCTACCTCAGATCTGGAATGGGGAAGGCCTAGAGAGCATTAAAGTCCTCGTATTTGAGTTCTTATGAAGCCATCATGTCCAAAACCTTAGCTCTAAAGTGTCTAAGGCCTAGATCTCTTTGGATTCACGTAAAGTTTGCCACTTTATGTGATGGATGGATTGTAGGAGGCTAGATCTATGTTTTGGATCAATTGCATGGCTTGGAATGCTTCTGTATGGATTCAGACCGGTGGTACTCGGCGAGTCACATGGGTGGACTCGACGAGTTGCTTGAAGATGAGCTGGAACTCGACGAGTTGGATGAACAACTAAGCGAGTAGGTTGAAGATAGCCTTAGACTCTGCGAGTCTGTTCTTGGACTCGGCGAATCTTGTCGAAGAGTCCCAATATTTCTGGTTGAGTCGAGAATTGGTGAGTCAAGGGATGACTCGATGAGTTGGGTGCGAGTGGACTCAAAGTTGTTGGACTCGGTGAGTCTCGGGGTGACTCGGAGAGTTAGGTCACGGATTGAGGGAAGTTCTGAGCTTAGGGACTCGGCGAGTCATCGGGTTGACTCGGCGAGTAGAGTCAATCATGGGTTGACTTTGACCTTGTCCAAGGGTTGACCAGTTGTCTTCCAGGGGTGTTTTGGTAATTAAGGGTATTTATTGAGTTGAGTGTTTTGGTGTTCAGTGGCGGAGTTCGTGTCGGAGTTTGGAGCAGCGGGATCTTATCCTTCCAGCTGATAGTTTCGAGGTGAGTTATCCTCACTATATCAACAGGGTCTAAGGCACCAAGGCCGGCCCTTTATCGGATTGAGATCCGGGTATCTGTTGTTATGTTATTGCTTTGATATGTTTGCATCCTGGTAGTTAGGATGGTATTCGTTAGAGACCTGGTTAAGGTCGGTATCCTGGTAGATAGGATGATGCTATGCTAGTGACCGGTTAGGTCGGTATCCTGTTAGAGTATGTTGTGTTATGTGATCCGTTAGATCGGTTTGTTGAATACGAATTGTTATGTGATTGTATGTTTATGTGCAGACTGCGGACTCGAAGGACATTATTGGACTTATAGAGTGGACCAGGTGAGTTGAAGGCCCAGTGCGGGGGACCAACCACACTGTAGACTCGAGAGACATGATTGGACCCGGAGGGTGGACCCGGTGGACTGAAGGCCCGACAAGGCGGACCAGTCCCACAGCAGACCCGATATACATGGCTGTTATGTGATTCGTTATGAGATAGCGTGTTATGTGTATGGTATATGTGGTTGGTATTTTGGGGGTATCTCAGTAAGCTTTCAGGCTTACAGTTGTGGTTTAATGTTTTTCAGGTTCTTCAGGAGACAGTGGCAAGGCAAAGGCGTGATCGTACCGCTCCTCATGATTTTGTAGTAATGTGATTCTGGGAATACTCTAAATGATTTTTATTGAAAACCTTTTTGTAATAATTTAATGGAATCGGGTTGTTTTTGAAAATTTTAAATTGGTTGGATTTTTTGGTTGTTACAAGTTGGTATCAGAGCCTTGGTTTGAGTGAATTGGAGGAACACTCGTGTGACTCCAGTCTCAAATCGAGGAGGGTTTTCAAAATAGAATTTAAAATGGTTTTCAAAATAAGTAAAGGAGGACGCGGAGGTACGATCAGACGAAGCCAGTAAGTAACCCCAAAATACCATACATGATATTTGTTTTATTGAGCTTTGTTAGAACAGCATGCTAGAGTTAGGCTAGGGACCTTTAGGATTTCATGATGTGTTACCTGATTTATGATGCCTGCTAGCCTAGGGTTTCCTTGTGAGAGATTTCTAGTGTTCCTCTAGTAGTGAGGATAGAGCGTTGTTATGTGTGTTTTCTCTAGGGTGTTGTGGTAGTACTTCATACAAATATGGGTAGGTGTGGAAGGTAGTATGGGCCTGTACTACTGAAAGCACAGGACCCATACGCGTATAAGGGAAACCATGACCTCTAGGGTTGGGTTGAGAGTTGGTTCCCGGGATAGTGGGAAGTGTCTGAGATTTTGGTGGTTTATTTTCAGTATGGAGATTTCAGGGCATGCTGGGAGTGTAGCCATATCCATCGAGTCTGCAGTGTGGTTGGTCCGCCTGCACCGGTCCTTCAACCCAACTGGTCCAATCTCAGAGTCTATAGTATGACTGGTCTGCCCGCACCGGGCCTTCAGTCGGCCTGGTCCACTCTTCGAGCCTCGGCACGTCTGGTCTGCCGTCTTGGGGCCTACAGCCTATCCGGACCGCTCGCTGGGCCTTCGGGATAACCGGTCCGCCCTGGGTATGTTGGCCTATAGCACAAAGCAGGACCCACCTCAACCCAACCTCAATCCAACAACCATGTGCACATAAACATACAATCATATAACAATTCGCATCCAATCAAACCGATCTAGCAGATCACATAACATAACATCATCCTAACCAGGATACCAACCTAACCAGGTCACTAACATATACCATCCTAACTACCAGGATGTAAACATAGCAAAGCAATAACATAACAACGATACCTGGATTACAATCCGATAAAGGGTCGGCCTTGATGCCTTTGACCCTGTTGATATAGTGAGGATAACTCACCTCGCAACTGCGGACTGAAGAGATAAGATCACGCTGCTCCAACCTCTGACACGAACTTCACCACTGATGAATAACCAAAACACTGAACTCAATAAATACCAAAATACCCCTGAAAGACAATTGGTCAACACAAAACTATCTCTACTCGCTGAGTCACCCCGCTGACACGTCGAGTCCCTATGCTCTGAAAATCCCATAGCACGACTCAACTCGTCGAGTCACCCCAAGACTCACCGAGTCCCACAACTCTGAGTCTAATCGCACTCAACTTACTGAGTCATCCCTTGACTCACCGATTCACAGCTCAACCAGGAAAGGTTAGGACCTCACGACCAGACTCGCCGAGTCCAAGAACAGACTCGCCGAGTCCAAGGCTATCTTCAACCAACTCGCCAAGTTGTTCTTCCAACTCGTAGAGTTTCTGTCTATCTTCATGCAGACATCAAACATGGAATCCAAGGCACCATCCTTGCATCCTTACATCCCTTCCGAGCCTCTTTGGCTCTACACCCTCGGAACTCATTCCGTGACCTCAGCAGACAACCAACCCGGATGTGATTCCATACCACTGGTGCAAACACACTGCTTAATAACCATAATTGGAACACCTAAAACATGTCTCCATGCTACTGCTTTCACTTCTGTGAACTTACACTCCCTCTCGGAGCTACACACCTTTCCATTTCCTTATCCAAGGAAATCTACTTGGCCGCCTTGTCACTACAACAAGTGCCACGGTGCTCGCCCAACGCTACACCATTCCCTTATAGCATAACTGCTATCCCATGTACCACAAATGCTCTAAATCTGCTCGCAAGGACTCTCGAGTCCATCCACTACCATCCATTAATCATGATCAATACCTGGGGCCAGACCATCTGGTTCTATCACATCGCAACATACTCATTCCATCTCCTCATACAGATCTATCAACACATGCAGAGTCTTCAACATGTCTGGACCGCCTTACCAGGCCTTCAACCAATTTGGACCACTCTCAGAACCTTCAGCATGTTTGGACCGCCCTCCAGGGCCTTCAGCCTGTCTGGACCGTCCTTCGATCCTTCGGCCTAGCTAGTACGCCCACCGGTCTTCAGTCTATCCGGACCGTTCAACTAGCATTCATCATCCCGAATTATACCTCCTGGAAAACTCTCCCATGCATACTTTTCTAGCCCTCTAGGGGTTCCGAACTCTAACTCTATCTTACATAATCAATCTCGGCCTAATCCTAGGCCTTCCACAATCAATCGCCCTTTTTACAAAACCCTTGGTCTGTATCCCGCCCCGTTTGCCTGTCACTTTCTCATACCAGCCTATGCTCTTGGCTGACCAAACCACTGTTGGATCCCAAACAGCTAACCAACCTCTCATGCTTGTCGATCTTCCGAAGAATTTTCCAATTCTCCACACTTAGAGCACTGACTATCAGCAACCGGTCGCCATAACCGACCTCCCTTAACAACCCTACACAACACATTCCCTTACACGCGAACTGATTCCCACTAGAACGAGCAACCTTCACAAAATCAGATATCAACATTGATCATCTCGGACTTGAAAGAAGCCTGACCTTTTGCTAACCACTCCTCAGACTGTAGATGTTACCCTACATTCAGACCAAAAAAACCTGATATCCCTCTTCAGCATACTCAGATATCGGGACATCTGAGCCTGCTCCGAAGCAAACTCCGGGAAAACATCACCCTCTCAGTGAACATCCTGGTGATCTCTGTCACCGACTCTGAAACCTGCATCAATTCCAAGAACCCCTGCGCCAATCTCTCCCTCTCAAACCATGGAACATAATGGGTATTGAACATCTCCCGGAACTGAACCCAATAAACCGCAGCTCGTTGCGCATCAGAATACGATCCCTTGCTTGTAACATCCCGAATTATCAAGAGTAGAGTTGAAGGGCTAAAAGTGTAAATCTTGAAGGGAAACTCGGCGAGTCCATGGATGGACTCGGCGAGTAGGGTCACGATTTTGGTCGCGTGTGAAGTGGCCTACTCGGCAAGTCCAAAGATGGACTCGGCGAGTAGGTGCTGAGTTGAGAAAACCCTAATTCTCGGGGTTGAGCCCTATATAAAGAACTTAACATCCATTCCCCTATCCTCTTTACTCATCCTCAAGTCCAGAAACCCTTAGAATTCGTGTGTGGGTGGATCAAAGTGCATTTAGGAGCTTGAAGAGTAATTGTTGAAGGAATCTTTGGAGTTTGGAGACTTGGAGCAAGGGGCTTTGCTTGGATTCGAGTTTCATTGCAGTTGGGGCATTCTTTTGAGGTCATATCTCGTTCTTGGGCTGTTACTCATATGGATTCATCATTTTGGGGTTTATGGGGAGCTTATCTTTGTATGTTTTCGAGTTTGGAGGTTAGATCTGAGGTTGCTACCTCAGATCTGGAATGGGGAAGGCCTAGAGAGCATTAAAGTCCTCGTATTTGAGTTCTTATGAAGCCATCATGTCCGAAACCTTAGCTCTAAAGTGTCTAAGGCCTAGATCTCTTTGGATTCACGTAAAGTTTGCCACTTTACGTGATGGATGGATTGTAGGAGGCTAGATCTATGTTTTGGATCAATTGCATGGCTTGGAATGCTTCTGTATGGATTCAGACCGGTGGTACTCGGCGAGTCACATGGGTGGACTCGACGAGTTGCTTGAAGATGAGCTGGAACTCGACGAGTTGGATGAACAACTAAGCGAGTAGGTTGAAGATAGCCTTAGACTCTGCGAGTCTGTTCTTGGACTCGGCGAATCTTGTCGAAGAGTCCCAATATTTCTGGTTGAGTCGAGAATTGGTGAGTCAAGGGATGACTCGATGAGTTGGGTGCGAGTGGACTCAAAGTTGTTGGACTCGGTGAGTCTCGGGGTGACTCGGAGAGTTAGGTCACGGATTGAGGGAAGTTCTGAGCTTAGGGACTCGGCGAGTCATCGGGTTGACTCGGCGAGTAGAGTCAATCATGGGTTGACTTTGACCTTGTCCAAGGGTTGACCAGTTGTCTTCCAGGGGTGTTTTGGTAATTAAGGGTATTTATTGAGTTGAGTGTTTTGGTGTTCAGTGGCGGAGTTCGTGTCGGAGTTTGGAGCAGCGGGATCTTATCCTTCCAGCTGATAGTTTCGAGGTGAGTTATCCTCACTATATCAACAAGGTCTAAGGCACCAAGGCCGGCCCTTTATCGGATTGAGATCCGGGTATCTGTTGTTATGTTATTGCTTTGATATGTTTGCATCCTGGTAGTTAGGATGGTATCCGTTAGAGACCTGGTTAAGGTCGGTATCCTGGTAGATAGGATGATGCTATGCTAGTGACCGGTTAGGTCGGTATCCTGTTAGAGTATGTTGTGTTATGTGATCCGTTAGATCGGTTTGTTGAATACGAATTGTTATGTGATTGTATGTTTATGTGCAGACTGCGGACTCGAAGGACATTATTGGACTTAGAGAGTGGACCAGGTGAGTTGAAGGCCCAGTGCGGGGGACCAACCACACTGTAGACTCGAGAGACATGATTGGACCCGGAGGGTGGACCCGGTGGACTGAAGGCCCGACAAGGCGGACCAGTCCCACAGCAGACCCGATATACATGGCTGTTATGTGATTCGTTATGAGATAGCGTGTTATGTGTATGGTATATGTGGTTGGTATTTTGGGGGTATCTCAGTAAGCTTTCAGGCTTACAGTTGTGGTTTAATGTTTTTCAGGTTCTTCAGGAGACAGTGGCAAGGCAAAGGCGTGATCGTATCGCTCCTCATGATTTTGTAGTAATGTGATTCTGGGAATACTCTAAATGATTTTTATTGAAAACCTTTTTGTAATAATTTAATGGAATCGGGTTGTTTTTGAAAATTTTAAATTGGTTGGATTTTTTGGTTGTTACAAGTTGGTATCAGAGCCTTGGTTTGAGTGATTTGGAGGAACACTCGTGTGACTACAGTCTCAAATCGAGGAGGGTTTTCAAAATAGAATTTAAAATGGTTTTCAAAATAAGTAAAGGAGGACGCGGAGGTACGATCAGACGAAGCCAGTAAGTAACCCCAAAATACCATACATGATATTTGTTTTATTGAGCTTTGTTAGAACAGCATGCTAGAGTTAGGCTAGGGACCTTTAGGATTTCATGATGTGTTACCTGATTTATGATGCCTGCTAGCCTAGGGTTTCCTTGTGAGAGATTTCTAGTGTTCCTCTAGTAGTGAGGATAGAGCGTTGTTATGTGTGTTTTCTCTAGGGTGTTGTGGTAGTACTTCATACAAATATGGGTAGGTGTGGAAGGTAGTATGGGCCTGTACTACTGAAAGCACAGGACCCATACGCGTATCAGGGAAACCATGACCTCTAGGGTTGGGTTGAGAGTTGGTTCCCGGGATAGTGGGAAGTGTCTGAGATTTTGGTGGTTTATTTTCAGTATGGAGATTTCAGGGCATGCTAGGAGTGGATCCGGGTCAGGATCAGGAGCAGGAGAGGGAGTTCCAAGCGGGTCCGTACCACCCAAGGTTGTCGGTCAGATGAGTACGCGCGACTTGGATGCGACGATTTGTGAGATCCTATATGATGAGGTTGCTGCATTGTTCCGGGCCGAGCTGCCGGAATGTTTGGGTCAATCAAGACCGCCATGGTGGGGTATTTTGATGAGCACTATGCGGCTCTCACGGAGACGGCTACCGCGGCAGCTACAACGGCTGTAGCAGTGGCAGGGGGAGGAGCTACTAGAGGTTTTCAGTATCGGGACTTCGATAATACGAAGCCTCCCACCTTTAATGGAGTTCAATATCTGATCGTTTCTATGAGATGGTTATCAGATGTGGAGGGGTGTTTCTTCACGTGTTCATGCCCTACTGATCAGAGGGTGAGGTGCGTTCTGAACCTGTTAAGGCTCGGGGCAAAGGATTGGTGAAGATTGACCACGGGGTCATACTCGGATGTGCAGAGGGCTGCGATTTCATGGGATTAGTACTGAGAGATGTTCAGCACTCGTTATGTTCCACAGGTCGAGAGGGAGAGGTTGGCTCAGGAGTTCCTTGAGCTGAAGCAGGATTCGGAGTCGGTGACGGAAATCACCAAGATGTTTACTGAGAGGGAGATGTTTTGCCCTGAGTTCCCTTCGGAGCAGGCTCAGATGTCCCGATATCTGAGTATGCTAAAGAGAGACATCAGACAGTTTGTGTCCGTGCAGAGGTGCGACACCTTGTTGGAGTTGCAGGAGGCCACCAGGCGGCGTGAGTTAGAGATTGAGTTGCAGTTGCGTGAGCTGAGGCAAGCTCCAGTTCAGTCGCAACCGGTAACGAAATGGTCTAAGACCATTGATTCCAGGATGGGAGATCAGGGCAGCCACATTTGTGGAAAGTGTGGGAGGGGTCATGCTGGGGTTTGTCGGTCCGGTGGTACATGCCGCAAGTGCGGAAAGGAGGGACACTATGCGAGGGATTGTCGACAGTTAGTGCTGGTTTGGGATTTGAGGATATGTTATCATTGTCATCAGGTTGGACACTTGAGGGTCAACTGTCCACAGCTTGCTGCAGGACCAGTGCAGGCTCCAGCATCGGCCACGTTGAGGATCACATGTGGAGGTCAGGGTGGAGCGGAGTCACCAAGGGCTTAGGGTCGCGCTTATCAGCTTTCAGCAGAGGAGATCAGAGCAGTGTCGGATGCAGCTGCGGGTATGTTTCTTTCTTGTTGTCTTAATTATTTATGATTATTGTGGAGTATCGTTTATCTGCTAGTCTCATTGGGTGGTTTTTGTTTTGGTATCCGTTGTTCCTTGAGGGTTTGGCATGGTTATGGGTTAGTATTTCGGGTTTTCGCCAGTTATCTTTTGTGGGGATTATTGGTGGATGCGGTGTTGGTCTGAATGTCGGGTAGCATCTGCAGTCTGAGGAATGGATATTTGAAGATTGGGTTCCTTTCGAGCGGGACGATCGGTGTGGAAAGGTGTTTTTGGGAAGGTTGCTAGTGCTAGTGGGAGTCAATCTGAGTGTAAGTGTTGGGTTTTGTGCAAGGTTATCTTGGGAGGTCGGTGATAGCGACCGGTGGTTGGTAGTCAGTGCGCTAAGTGGGGTAGAATTGGAGAATTCTCTGGAGGATCGACGAGTATGAAAGGTTGTTTACCTGCATGGGATTCGGTAGTGTCTCACTCAACCAAGGGCATTGGTTGGTATGAGTAAATGGCAGGCGTGCAGGGCGGGATACAGACCAAGAGCTTGTTTGTGCAGGGCCTGGGAGCAGGCCGGGATCGAGTATGTATGATGGAGATAGAGTTCGGAACCCCTGGGGGGCTAGAACAGTATGCATGGGAGGATTTCCCGGAGAGGTAACTCGGAATGTTGATTGCTAGTTGAGCAGTCCGGATAGACTGAAGGCCAATAGGCGTACCAGTCAGGCCGAAGGCTCGGTGAACGGTCCAGCTAGACTGAAGGCCTTGGAGGGCAATCCAGGTCTGCTGAAGGTTATGAGAGTGGTCTAGTTAGCTGAAGGTCTGGTAAGGCGGTCCAGTCATGCCGAAGACTCTATAGGTGTCGTTTGATTGGTGCGAGGTAATGAATTGAGTATGCTGCGATGTGTTAGCATCAGAAGGTCTGACCCCGGGTATTGATCTTGATTAGTGGAGATGGTGCATGGACTCGAGAGTCCTTGCAAGCAGATTCAGGGCATGTGTGTTGCATGGATAGCGGTTATGCTATAAAGGGGTGGTGCAGCGTCGGGTGAGCACCGTGGCACTTGTCGTGGTGACAAGGCAGCCAAGTGGATTTCCTTGGTAAGGAAAGAGGAAGAGAGGAGTGTAGCTCCGAGAGAAAGAGTAAATTTGCAGAAGTGGAAGCGGGAGTGTAGAGTTATGATCGGAGTGGTCCGACGGTAGTCATTGAGCAGCGTGTGCGGCGGCGGTATGGGATGACATCATGAGGGGATGTCTGCTGAGGTCGTAGAAGGAAATTCCGAGGTTGTAAAGTCAAGAGGCTCGTAAGGGATGCAGGTATGGAGTTTTGGATTCCCGGCTTGTTTTTTCGGTGAAGGAATTGTGTAGCAGTGGTTCATCCTGAGGGATGTTTTGAAGGTCGTCGGTGTGATGGCTTTTCCTAACTTGAGGGTGCTAGAGCTAGTTCAGCATATGCATGCGATTGCAAGAAGAGAACTTATGGGAGTTGCTCTGAAGGGTGTGTCTTCCTGTCAGCATGGAATGGATAGAGTTGGACTCAGATCGGGAATCGGGTGGTGCATAGTTATTTATAGCTCATATGGTTCGAGTAATGGTTGTGATTTGGAGCAGCATTGCATCATGAGTGGTACTCAGTTGTTGTGTGTGGTTATCAGAGGGTTAAGTCGGTGTCCGGTTTGAGATGGTGGTAAGGACACCGCAAGGAAAGAGAAAGTGAGTTCGAGTTTCGATGGGTATGCCTTGAGGGACCGTGTCCAGTTAAGGCCAGGTGGCGTGTTATGGGAGTATTTTTGGAGATAAGTTGTCGTATGCTTCGAGGACGAAGCCTAATTTAAGTGGGGGAGAATTGTAACATCCCAAAATATCAAGAGTAGAGTTGAAGGGCCAAAAGTGTAAATCTTGAAGGGCAACTCGGCGAGTCCATGGATGGACTCGGCGAGTAGGGTCGCGATTTTGGTCGCGTGTCAAGTGGCCTACTCGGCGAGTCCAAAGATGGACTCGGCGAGTAGGTGCTGAGTGGAGAAAACCCTAATTCTCGGGGTTGAGCCTTATATAAAGAACTTAACATCCATTCCCCTATCCTCTTTACTCATCCTCAAGTCCAGAAACCCTTAGAATTCGTGTGTGAGTGGATCGAAGTGCATTTGGGAGCTTGAAGAGTAGTTGTTGAAGGAATCTTGGGAGTTTAGAGGCGTTGAGCAAGGGGCTTTGCTTGGATTCGAGTTTCATTGCAGTTGGGGCATTCTTTTGAGGTAATATCTCGTTCTTGGGCTGTTACTCATATGGATTTTGGGGTTTATGGGGAGCTTATCTTTGTATGTTTTCGAGTTTGGAGGTTAGATATGAGGTTGCTACCTCAGATTTGAAATGGGGAAGGCCTAGAGAGCATTAAAGTCCTTGTATTTGAGTGCTTAGGGAAGCCATCATGTCCCAAACCTTAGCTCTAAAGTGTATAAGGCCTAGATCTCTTTGGATTCACGTAAAGTTTGCCACTTTACGTGATGGATGGATTGTAGGGGGCTAGATCTATGTTTTGGATCAATTGCATGGCCTGGAATGCTTCTGTATGGATTCAGACTGGTGGTACTCGGCGAGTCACATGGGTGGACTCGACGAGTTGCTTGAAGATGAGCTGGAACTCGACGAATTGGATGAACAACTCGGCGAGTAGGCTGAAGATAGCCTTAGAATCGACGAGTCTGTTCTTGGACTCGGCGAGTCTTATCGAAGAGTCCTAATATTTTCTGGCTAAGTCGAGAATTGGTGAGTCAAGGGATGACTCGGTGAGTTGGGTGCGAGTGGACTCAGAGTTGTTGGACTCGGCGAGTCATCGGGTTGACTCGGCGAGTAGAGTCAGTCAGGGGTTGACTTCGACCTTTTCCAAGGGTTGACAAGTTATCTTCCAGGGGTATTTTGGTAATTAAGGGTATTTATTGAGTTGAGTGTTTTGGTGTTCAGTGGCGGAGTTCGTGTCGGAGTTTGGAGCAGCGGGATCTTATCCTTCCAGCCAACAGTTTCAAGGTGAGTTATCCTTACTATATCAACAGGGTCTAAGACACCAAGGCCAGCCCTTTATCGGATTGAGATTCGGGTATCTGTTGTTATGTTATTGCTTTGATATGTTTGCATCCTGGTAGTGAGGATGGTATTCGTTAGAGACCTGGTTAAGGTCGATATCCTGGTAGATAGGATGATGCTATGCTAGTGACTGGTTAGGTCAGTGTCCTATTAGAGTATGTTGTGTTATGTGATCTCTTAGATCGGTTTGCCTAAATATGAATTGTTATGTGATTGTATGTTTATGTGCACATGGTTGTTTGGACTGGAGTTGGGTTGAGGCGGGTCCTACTTCGTGCTGTAGGCCAAGATACCCAGGGTGGACCAGATATTCCGAAGGCCCAGCGAGCGGTCCGGATAGGCTGTAGGCCCCACAAGGGCAGACCAGACGTGCCGAGGCTCGGAGGGTGGACCAGGCCGACTGAAGGCTCGGGCGCGGGCGGACCAGTCATACTGTAGACTCAGAGAGTGGACCAGGTGGGTTGAAGGTCCGGTGCGGGCGGACCAACCACACTGCAGACTCGAAGGAAATTATTTAACTTAGAGAGTGGACCAGGTGAGTTGAAGGCCCATTACGGGCGGACCAACCACGCTGTAGACTCGAGGGACATGATTGGACCCGGAGGGTGGACCCGGTGGACTAAAGGCCCGACAAGGCAGACCAGTCCCGCAGCAGACCCGATATGCATGGTTGTTCTGTGAATCGTTATGAGATAGCATGTTATGTGTATGGTATATGTGGTTGGTATTTTGGGGGTATCTCACTAAGCTTTCGGGCTTACAATTGTGGTTTAATGTTTTTCAGGTTCTTCAGGAGACACTGGCAAGGAAAAGGCGTGATCGTACCGCTCCTCATGATTTTGTAGTAATGTGATTCTGGGAATACTCTAAATGATTTGTATTGAAAACCTTTTTGTAATAATTTAATGGAATCGGGTTGTTTTTCAAAATTTTAAATTGGTTGGATTTTTCGGTCGTTACAGTGGTCAACCTCCACCAATCCTTCGCCCCGAGCCTCAAAAGGTTCAGAGCACACCTCACCCTCTGATCAGTAGGGCATGAACATCTGAAGAAACATACCTCCACATCTGGCAACCATCGCATAGCAACAATTGGCTCCTGAACCCCATCGAAGGTAGGGGCTTCGTATTATCGAAGTCCCAATACTGAAAACCTCTACCGGCTCCTCCCCTGCCGCTGCTACAACCGATGTAGCCGTCGCGGCAGCCGTCTCTGTAAGAGCTACATAGAGCTCATCAAAATACTCACCCATGGCAGTCTTGATCGACCCAAATAGCTCCGGCAACTCGGCCTGGAACATAGCAGCAACCTCATCATGCAGGATCTCAGAAATCCTAGCATCCAACTCGTCTGTGCTCATCTGACTGATAACCTCGGGTGGTGCTGATCCACCCTGACTACCCTCTCCTACTCCCAATCTCGACCCGGATCCACTCCCAGCATGCCTTGTCACCACCATATTGAAAAACACCGCAAACATCAGAAACCTCCCACTAACCCGGGAACCGACTCTCAACCCAGCCCTAGGGGTTGTGACTTCCTTGATACGTGTATGGGTCCTGTTCTTTCAGTAGTACGAGCCTATACTACCTTCCACACCTACCCATATTTATATCAAGTATCACCACAACATCCTAGAGAAGAACAGGCATAACAAACACTCAACCCTCACTCCTAGAGGAACACTGGAAATCTCATACAGAAAGAAACCCTACGCTAGCAGGCATCATAAGTCAGGCAACTCTATGATGCAATTCCTGAAGATCCCTAGCCTAGTACTAGCATGTTGTTCTTTCATATCTCAAAAACAATTATTTTGTATGGTATTTTGGGGTTACTTACTGGCTCCAGCTGATTGTACCTCCACGTCCTCTTTTACTTAGTTTGAAAACCACTTTAAATTCGCTTTTGAAAACTCTCCTTGATTTGAGACTGGATTCACACGAATGTTCCTCCAATTCACTCAAACTAAGGCTCTGATACCAACTTGTAAAACTCTAAAAATCCATGCCAATTTAAACTTCTCAAAAACCACCATGGCCGAGTATTTTGATGCCAATTTAAAACTCTAAAAATCCACGCAAATTTAAACTTCCCAAAAAGGATTTCAATACATTTATTATCAGAGTATTCCTAGAACCATATCGTAAAACAAAAACATGAGGAGCGGTCTCCTGAAATACCAGAAAAACATAAAACCACAACTGTAAGCCCGAAAGCTTAGTGAGATACCCCCAAAATCCCAACCACATATATGACGCATAACATATCATAACTGAATAGGACAACTATACACTTCAGGTTTACTGTGTGACTAGTCCGCCGCACCGGGCCTTCAGTCCACCTGGTCCACCCTCCGAGTCTAGCCATATCCATCGAGTCTGCAGTGTGGTTAGTCCGCCCGCACCGGTCCTTCAACCCACCTGGTCCAATCTCTGAGTCTATAGTATGACTGGTCTGCCCACACCGGGCCTTCAGTCGGCATGGTCCACTCTTCGAGCCTCGGCACGTCTGGTCCGCCGTCATGGGGCCTACAACCTATCCGGACCGCTCGCTGGGCCTTCGGGATAACCGATCTGCCCTGGGTATGTTGGCCTATAGCACAAAGCAGGACCCGCCTCAACCCAACCTCAATCCAACAACCAGGTGCACATAAACATACAATCATATAACAATTCGCATCCAATCAAACCGATCTAACAGATCACATAACATAACATCATCCTAACCAGGTCACTAACATATACCATCCTAACTACCGGGATGCAAACATAGCAGAGCAATAACATAACAACGATACCTAGATTACAATCTGATAAAGGGCCGGCCTTGATGCCTTTTACCCTGTTCATATAGTGAGGATAACTCACCTCGCAATTGCGGACTGAAGAGATAAGATCACGCTGCTCCAACCTCTGACATGAACTTCACCACTGATGAATAACCAAAACACTGAACTCAATAAATACCAAAATACCCCCGAAAGACAATTGGTCAACACAAAACTATCTCTACTCGCCGAGTCACCCCGCTGACACGTCGAGTCCTTATGCTCTGAAAATCCCATAGCACGACTCAACTCGCCGAGTCACCCCAAGACTCACCGAGTCCCACAACTCTGAGTCTAATCGCACTCAACTTACTGAGTCATCCCTTGACTCACCGATTCACAGCTCAACCAGGAAAGGTTAGGACCTCACGACCAGACTCGTCGAGTTCAAGGCTATCTTTAACAACTCGCCGAGTTGTTCTTCCAGCTCGTCGAGTTTCTACCTATCTTCAAGCGACTCGCCAAGTACACCCATGTGACTCGTCGAGTACCACTAGCTCTTAACCCATACAGAGGCTTTCCAAGCCATGCAGGGTCTCAAATCCATACATCTACTCTTCTACAAGCCATCCATCATGTAAAGTGGCAAACTTTACGTGAATCCAAGGAGATCTAAGCATAATATACTCTAGGGCTAGGGTTTGGGACTAAAAGGCTTCATCAACAACTCTTGAACAGGGACTTTATGCTCTTTTGGATCATCACTACACTAGATCTGAGGTAGCAACCTCATATCCAACCTCCAAACTCAAGATAGCACTAGATATACTCCCAAAAATCCCACAAATGATAGATCTAGATGGATAACAGCTCAAGCAACGAATCATTACCTCAAGAGAAGACTCCAACAGAAGAATAAGCCAAAACCTTGTAAAGCCCCTTGCTCCAAGCCTCTTAATCTTCAAAGATCTCTTCAACAACACTCCTTCAAGATCCAAATTCTCTCTAATTCTCTCACAAACAAATATTAGGGTTTCTGGACTTCAAGGGAGAGTAAAGAGGTTGGGGAGAAGGTATTATGTTCTTTATATAGGGCTCAACCCCCGAGATTAGGGTTTTTTCCACACAGCACCAACTCACCGAGTCCAGCCACCGACTCGCCGAGTTGTCCACTTAATACGCGACCAGAAGCGCTACCCATGGACTCGTTGAGTTGACCATCCACATTTTCACTTTGAACCCTGAATTTGCACTCGTGAACTCGGGATGTTACATAAAAGCTCCATATATCACCCATGGACTTCCATATAAGCTAAGCCCATTTCCAAATGAGTGTTAGCCCACACCATATAAATATAATAGTCCATGATTTAATTAGTCTTCCTTTTAATCACTAAATCAATTCATAATTAAATTAAGATTAAAGCACAATTAAATAATACGACTTTATATTAATATATTATAACTTATAATATATTAATAAAACATAAGTATACAATTCTCATAATATTATCCATAAATCGTTTGGGTGAAGTGCAACCCAAATGGACCATGCCGGTTCGGGTCAAGTATATACCAAATAAGTTATGGACTTAGACACTTTATCCAACATCAATCTATGGTCAACACTGCTGTTGTTGGTCCCTTGAAAATAAAACCGGAGACTAGCTATGACGACAATGACAAGAGACTGATTAATCTTCATGTTTAAGCCAAAGCTGCAGTAGAAACTCTCTTCACTATCTTGTGTATCATCTTGTGTAGAATTCTGACTCAATCCAAGAGATGATGGAAACGCTGATAGTGGCTTATGAAGGCACTATGGAAGTACAAGTCACAACCATTAACCATCTTAATTGGAGATATGAGCACTTTTTCACTCAATAAGGTGAATCACTAACGCAAACATTTAATAGGTTTAACTATTTGGTTAATGATATGCATGGGCTAGGAGTTATCATGCATTCTTCTCAGTAAGTTCTAAAGTGCATGGACTCTCTGGGAAAAAGTTGGGAACATCATGCTGATGTTCATAAAAATAGTGAAAAGATCGACACCATAGATTTGAACTCCTTGTTTGGAAACCTTGATAATTATGAAGAGACTAAAGCTCTTCATAAAGATATCATGAAGGAATCCAGCAAGGAAAAATCTGTAGATTTGGTTTCTCAAAAGGTGGCAATAAAGCACATCAGCGACTCAGATATCTCAGATCAGGGTGAAGACAACGATGAAGACCTCACTAATGAACTTTTTTCCAGTGTTGAACTTATTGTCAAATGTTATGAAGAAAGTAGATCAACCAGGGGAAGAAGAGTTTAGTTAAAGGGTGGAAGTTCAGGAAGATCCACTTTAAAAAAAATAAATAAATAAAAAAATCTCAGGTAACTATTTTAATTGTGGAAGCCTTGACCATTTTCTCAGGGATTGCAAAGAGAAGAAAGAAGATCAATGTGCTAAGATCTATAAAGTGATATACAATAAGTTGTTGGCTCACATGAAGAGTGCAAACATCTCTCTGCCTAAGGCGTTCATTGTAAACAAGAGGATCATGAAGAATGGATGGAAGAAGAGGAGACATCTGAAGATAAGGGGGTAAATGTTAAGGGTCTAATGGATCTTATCAATGAATCCCATGATGGTAATCTTAACATGTGTGACGTTGATAATTCTCATGTTGTTTAAGGATCATATCTAAATCTAGAACATACTTCATATCTAGACAATGGGTGCTCTAGACACATGACTGGTCTCATGTCCCTCTTTACAAAATTTGTGAGGAAAGATAGTACTAAGGTGGTTTTTGGAAACAACAATGAAGAATTTTTCACGAGAGTGGGAACTTTTAAGAGGAGGGCATTCAATCTAAAGGAAGTGTTCTATGTTAATGGCTTAAAGAGCAATCTCTTATCCATCAGTCAACTTTTTGATGTTTGTTATAAACTTCTTTTCAATTGCCATAAAGTAAAGGTTTTTGATTCTAATAACAAAATTGTGCTTACTGAACTTAGGGACAACAATGTTTATATGGTTTGATTTTGTTTGTTTTGACATTTCTACTTTAGGAGTTTTTTCTACTTTATGCTTTGCTACTTTTAAATCACTGAACATAAGCTTTCTAGATTTTGTATTCTATATAACTTTTTTACTTCTAAAATTGTTTTTAACTTTTATTTTACCAAAGGAGTATACATTATACAAATTTCTACTAACATTGCCTTCATGTTCTGCTCTATCGATAATGATCCTATCCAGTTTGCTTCTTTGAAAGGATTATCACGTCATTCCTTGAATGCATCACCCTTCCTGTGGAGCTAGTTGACAATGAATCTATATCTTTTCTATAGCACCAACTGCTCTCTCACTGATGCTGATTCCCACGCTGATTGACTAGTTGCATCATGTTAATGAGACCAGATATGAGAGAACTGTGCCATTAAGTGTTCTTTTGGATACATATCTCTTCTATATTGAACTATCTATTTCTATTTCAATGGGATGAGATGAATTTAGGTGACATAGTACGTCTAAATTTTATTAACGTTGTCACTAAAACACAATCCCCTCAGAGATCCAAATGAATTTTCAACAAGACAATGGTCTCACCTTCTCTTCCTTCATGGATTACAATGAGTGAAACCCTCAAGTTTTTCATTGGTGACTTTTATAACTCGAGGGTTACAATATTGAATCCTTTTAATTTGTTGGTTAGAAGGATTGGTTCATGCTCTTCTTTCGTTCTTGGTGACCATGAAGCTTGGAATCAATCTATAACATCTCAACGATTAAAAGCATTCCCTCTCCCTGTTTATTATGAATTGTGTTTTTGTTTGATATATTTGATCTTGTTTGCTCTCTTTTATAGACAATTGTTGGGGGGCAGACATCTCAAAGAAATGAAATTAATCAATTAGTAGTTACTTCAAAA
The DNA here is from genome assembly GCF_052625555.1 of Lactuca saligna. Classification (NCBI taxonomy): domain Eukaryota; kingdom Viridiplantae; phylum Streptophyta; class Magnoliopsida; order Asterales; family Asteraceae; genus Lactuca; species Lactuca saligna. The sequence goes on from NC_136421.1 coordinate 150,523,361, forward strand.
TATTTACCCTTGATGATACTATGCAAAATATTGTCCGCCTTTATGATTCTTTTGAAAAAGGCTATGTTGAGGGCCTCTGAAAGGGCTGTATATTATATTTCCTTGTTTGACTAACTATTTTGTTGTATTCTTATACTATTTATTTTTCTCTCCCGGACCATATTAGGTGAATTGATGTTGAACTTTATAGTTCTAGACTGCAACTTAACTCTATGATACGGAAGTTAAACCACTTATTTTTGATGAGTTAACACCGTTTATGATTCATGTTGATTCCACCTCAACATAACTGAAATAATTCATTCTTTCCTCAAAATTTTCTTAATAAAACTTGATGATTTACTATGATATACAACACACTGATAAATTTTTGAAACTTTGTGCTGATGGTTAGTCTATGTACCATAGACTATCACACGCATCAACCTATTCTTGCCCTTAAAATTTTCTTTAAAGCTTTATGATTAAGCGTAATGTACCATGTGCTGATGAGATCTTGAAAAATCTATGACGATGGTTAAGCTAAAACACCACACCTTATCACACGCATCAAACTATTCTCTCCATAAATTATTCTGTAGAATTTTATGATTCAGCGTATAAATCCAGATGCTAATGAAAATTTGATAATTATGTGCCGATAGGTATAGAACTGTCTGTGATATATTACATGCACCTACCCAATATTTCCCACCAATTCTTCTATTTATGAAGTTAATGATTCACTGTATTAGCATACACTGGTTAAACTTCGACACTCTTTCTTGATGGGTACATTTCATATCAAAATGTATTACACACATCATATAGCTCTTGCCCTTTTTCTTGTAATAAAAGTGATTAATGAGTCAACATATGAAGCCACAGGCTGATGAGATCTTACAATACAATGTCACTGAATGGTGGTTTAATCCTACACTATTAGCAGACATCACAAACTTATTGGTTGACCATCACAAGTCACTCTCTGATTGCTTATGCTGATGTTCGTTGTCGCTGATGACATGTCTCACTGATGTAACTTCCTTATCTCAAAGGTAACATTTTAGATGAAGATTGAAAGGTCAATTATTATCTTGGGACACATGTATGACGAAGATCACTTCAGTCATGATTACGTAAAAAGGAAGAAAATTTTAGTGTAAATTGGGAATACTCTGTCCTAGGTCACTTTTACAAGATATTCAAGCAATTAGATCTCTCTCTTTCAAAAAAGGATCTCTCAACTATCATACTCAATCTTTAACCATGACGAAATCTCTGTACAAGTTTCTCCCCAACACTAATGTTGTTAAAGGCCCGCATGCCCTAGATTCTCCCATCATCATTCAAGCGAACAATGTGGCGTTCTCTGATTACATCCCAAAGCAGTTCGACAACTCAGGAATCGAAGATTTTTTTGACTATGTCAAGAGTTGTACTCATAGATATACATTTTGTGACTTCCTAGACCCATTCTACCCTAAACAAGTATGTGAGTTTTACTATTTCTGCTCTGTTGATTCTGATGCTCAAAGTATTAGTGGAAAAATTGGAGATGGACAATATAGGTTTACTTGATGTGAAATCCTTTCTAAATGTTCTTCGTCTTCCTCGATTAAAATTACTTTGAAACTCCATCGGGAGAAAGGTGTAAGTCTGATCATGAAAAATTAGGGTATAATTTCAATCTTCAGGGCATCATTCGTGATCCATACAAAAACACTCTTCGTTAATGTTTTAGTGTAGGATGGTAGTATTTAACAGGTGTCATTGGCAAATGTCTTGGATACAAGACTGGGAGTTTCGACCAACTGAATCTCTTTGTGCAAAGGATTTTATTTTCTATTGTGTACAACAAAAAAAACTGGATTTTGATTAACATTTTCTTGATCAAGTGATTGACTGCATCACTGGGAACAAGAAGCTAATGTATGTTTCCTATCCTCGATGGCTTGGACTGATCTTAGATCGTAAGGAAGGCTATGTTGAAATTCATGGGATTATCATTCCAATTCCCGCTCTTTCTGCAAAGATCATTAATACAACTCCTACTAAGGATGATTTGCATATTACTTTAAAGATGAAAAAATGGATTGACAAATCATATGTGGTTGAATCCTCTGACTAAAAAAAGAGAATGATGAGGATAATAATGAAGAAGGCACTGATAATAAAGAAGACACTGATGAAGAAGAAGACATGAATGATAATGAAGAAGAACCAGTCACTGATAAGGGAGAAGACCTTGCTCAGGGAATGAACTCTTCTTCAAGGATGAACAAACACATTCGATTCTCATCCACTTCTTCATCCACTCCCTCTACAAATGTTGTTGTATAATGTGGATCAACCCTACATCTAGTGGAAACTACTGAGCGAATGATCCAAGATGAGTCAGTGTCTCCTTCTCCTCAAGCTGAGAATGTTCCTCCAATGCCAACACGTATTAAGGCTGTGGCTTTTTATCAGGATGATTAGGAAGAATCCTCCTCCACCACCTCCTTTACCATCTTATCCTCTTACTCGCATTCCTTCACCACCTTTTGGGTATCCTCTTCCTTATGATGTTATCAAAAAGGGGGAGAATAATCAAGAGAGACATGATTAGCAAATGCAAATGGTAGTGCATGAGATATCTAAACTGGGAAAGGATGAAGCTAATTCTCAAAAGCAGATTGTTGTTGCTGCCATTCCAAATGCTAATGCAACAAATGATAATCAAACCATTCCAGAAACCCATGATCAATCCGATACCAATGACTATGGAAGGTTTCTTGATCTTGGATTCATACCACAAGCTATTGTTCCTACTATTCCTTTGAAAGTTATTTACCCTAGGCCTGATAATTCTCGACACAAATCGCGACACGACCCACGAACCGACACAAAATAAATGAGTTTAAGTGAGTTTTTGGACCCATCAACCCGACAACATGCCAACCCGTCAACCCATTTATTAAACAAGTTATATATGGGTTTCTTAAAAAAATATACGGGTTGGCCCTCCAACCATTTTAGAATTTTAATAAAAAAATCATATATTTTTTAAATGTATTATGTATTATACACTATATATTTTATACTCTATACTAGGATAGGATACTTGATACCATTAACTGTTTGACATTTGGTGTTTGCCCTAAATAATCTCAATATCTCGCAAACAAAATCGAAGAATCCCTCTCTTGCTCACCTCTTTATGACGAACGATAGAACAAAATCACGAAGAATGGTAGCATGAATGATTGAATCATTATCGAATCACGTAGATCCCTGAATGTGAACGACGGGTGCACAACACAGTTGAAAATTGATTTATTATGATCCAACCCACGAACATATGGACCCAAATCTGACCCATGTACCTGCCAACCTGTGAACCCATATAAATAAATAGGTTGACGGGCTATATATGGGTTTATGCTCCAAACCCACTAACCCGTGACCCGCCAACCCATGACCTCTATAGTTAATTGGGTGATGTTCGGGTTGGTATATTTTGACCCGCCAACTAGCGGCCCGTTAACCCGAACATGACATGATTGCCATGCCTAATTTACCCTGATTCTTACTTTGAGGGGGAGGTTCCTCAAGGAAATAACAATAACATTAAGTCTAATAATGTTCAGATTAATCCATGAAAGAGGAAGGGTTCATGCATAGGGGAGCTCATAACGCTGAAGTTGGAAGTTCTTCTGCTGTTGGTGATCCTTCAACACCTCCTCCTTCCAAGAAAAGAAAGCTCATCTTTGATCTAAATGAATTGGATAAAATATGGGGTTTAACAATTCATGAAGTAATAGAAATCATGATAGAAAAATAATGTTGACAAAAGAAAGAACCTAGAAAAGGAGATTGTCTATCCGTCAAATTTTCTCAATCCATTCCTTCTGGTGAAGAAACTGTTGACGTTCCAATCACTAAAGATCAAGTTAAGAAAATTCAGCTCTTCAATAATAGTGAGGAAAAGCAACACAGGGTTTCATAGCTGAACAACAGGATCAATCGAAAGAAGTTTGGAGATGTTCTGACTCGAAGAACAAAACATGATCCCATTATCAAAGTGAGATGCACCAGACCAAGGAATAAGACTCTAAAGCTTCACTTGATCAGGAAGAAGATTGAATATAAATACAATGAGGTTGTATTTTCTCATGATCTAGTGAAATTTGGCTACAATGAGTGAATGTAAATTCAAGAAATTTTTGACAAACATAAAGGGTATTCATGCTCAGGAGGTGAAGTTGGTAATTCAGCAGCTACTCAACAAAGTCAAGAAGTTGAACCTTGTGTCATCAGTTGGTCGATCTAGACCAGCTTCCTCAAGAAGAACAAGTGCTCCCAAACAGTCCAAGAATACCAAGTTTCTTCTTCCTTATGGCATGAGGTATATCAATAACGAACTACCAACATGTGTTAAACTAGTTCAATATATGTTCATTCGAGAACCAGAGCATGTCATTTTCTATCTTGACAGTCAAAATCAAATGTGATTTAGACACATTAACGATCTTCTTGCTGCTCCCATTAAACATTTGTTTCATCTTCGCTTGGAAGGACTTAGTCATTTTGAACTGGAAAAAGGATATCATGTGGTGATATCTCTAGAGCTAAGTAAAAAATTTGAAGAGCTTCAAATCGATGAATTCAGATGAGTTAAGCCACAGATCTTGAAAGAAGATGACAAGTTCTACATTGTTTCTTCTGATGACTCTAAAGAAGAAGATTATTTTTGACATCATCAGATAGGGAGAGATTGTAAGTTCACATATTATGATATGATGAGTCAAACACTCCATATGTTATCTGTCAGCGACAGTGTGTACGTCACTATTAGCGTCAGCATATCAAGTTTATCAGCGTTAGCGTGAAGATAATTATTTTATGTAATCTTTTGTATATTATGTAATGATATATATATATATATATATATATATATATATATATATATATATATATATATATATAGGATATATCACAAATCCGATATCCTTGTGATGAGGATCTATTCTTAGTATAGATAAGATACAACCCCTTCAATCAAGGGATATACTTGTATAGATTAGTATATATTTAACATTACGGTAAAACCCTAATGTAACCTATAGCTTGGTGTCATAATCGTCTTTGTGACAACCATTTTCTTGGTAAAAGACAATTTGGTGAATCATCTGTGTTATTTACCTTTCCGTTCATTAATTGCTTAGTAACTTTGTTTTTTTTTTACTTGAAGTGTATCCGATCATCACAAACCTTCAACAAGGGATAAGGGTTACTAGGTTTTTTAATTATCCAAATTTTGAGGCATATAAAATTGTAATCAAGGAAAATAGAAACCCTAAGGGATCCTACAAATTTTCAAAAATAAGGGTGGAGGCTAGGGTTTCAAGAATTCTAGCCATTATCGAAACGTTCAACCTTTAGGGTTTAATTTCCATAAACTCTAATTTTCATCAATTCACTTTTATGCACGATCGAATAGAAAACTAAGGCTTTGATATCACTAATGGGTTTTCTAGGTTATAAAAAACTCATGTTACGGAAAAACTCCTAAACTCTTAAGTTCACATGCAACCTAGAACGGATCTATGTTTTCTCTATTGATAGCTAGAAACTATGATTATCAAGAAACCCTAGAGAGAGACTATGAAAATTGAAATTTACATAAAGATTAGCGCTACAAACTTCTTGATTATTATAGTAAATAATCAATTTAAATCCTCTTGTAGTTCCTTGGAATGCAAACGCGAAAAGCTTGGATATATCTAATGACTTGTACAAAAAACCCGAATAACTAGAAGACTTGAGGAGAAGGGAGGCTTAGAGCAAAATTTTAACTCTTGAGTCTTAAAAGGAGTAGACGAAAATATAAGACCCTAGGGATCATATTTATAGTTGATAAGGAAGCCTTAGATAAACCTAATTTGAATATAATAATAATATCTTGAGTTAATTAATTATCTAACTCCTTAATTATCCAATAGGATTAATCTAGAAAACCATAAAATCCTAGCCTAAAATCGGCCATGCTTAGAGATGGTTCTAGAAACCCTACTTTCCTCAACTATTGAACAACTACAACATAGTTCCTATACTTCCAATTAATTCTAATTAACTTGAAGTTAGTCATAATTAATTTCATATTATATATTAATTAATTATTAGTATTTTTAATTCATATATTAACCATTAATACATTAACTAATATTTTTTACAATTTATTAATCATATAATAAATTAACAAACCAACATCCCTTTGCAAAAATCATTCTATTCAGTTATCAGTTATGAAAATATACCAATTTAATTATCAGCTGAGACACTTTAATACAACAATTTTTCCTATTACTTTTAACGTAAATTCATCACAAATGGATCGCAATCTGCAAGTCAATGGAACTAATTGTCGATTCTGCTGCATTTTGCGGATAAACACTAGAAATAATTCCTTTTATTGAAATTCATAATATTCAATGGAACAAATAATTCATGATTTTTTTTTCAAAACCTTAAAATCTCTTGGTTTTGTTTTAGGTTGTATATGAAAAATAAAAAGAATTGAGTTGAATTGATATAAAACTAATAATTGAAACTAAACTACATTTCAACATTCAAAATGAAATTAATTAACGAAAAAAACATTGTGCATAAACATTTTAATCTTGCAAGTTAATTAAAATACATTTATGTTTATTCTAATATTGTTTGTGATTTAATAACCGGTACATGTCTTAGCGGATGAACTACTGCGTATGACTGGTTATTATGTTGAGTTTATGAAATTGTAATGGTTGATAGTGGAATCTTTCATTAAAATATCAATTTACAATTTAAATATTATCTGAATTTTGTTGTTAATTCTCCAAATTTAATATGTATTATTTTTATTATATAAGTGATCAAGCCATGTTTTGACGGTGTATTACACATCAAGAATGTTTTCCATTCAAATATTAGAGGTCGTATTGGTGATCACAAAAAAATGCTTTTGGAAATCTCCATAAGGATATATGTATACATAAAATATATTCAAAATTTTTAGTTAAATCGACAAAAATTATATTTCCATAGTTAATAATACGAATGACTTGGTTATTTGTTCCATTCTAAGCTTTCAGGGTGGAAATCCAAGACATTATCATTTGGAGGTCACCTTATGCTCATCAAATATGTTCTTCGGAACTTACCAAGTTATTATCTGTCACTTTTTCGAGCCCCTATGGGAGTGATTGAATCCCTTGATAAGATTTGCCGCAGATTTCTATGGGAGGAACGGAAAGAAACAAAAAAATCAATTGGGTGGCATGGGAGAAGATTGTGTCAACAAAGGAGCAAGGGGACTAGGTGTTTGCTCCATCATATCACTAAATATAGCTTTACTAATTAATGAAAGTGGCGCCTAAAAAAAGAACCGGAATCACTTTGGGATTGGGTCATTGGCAGGATTCACAATCTCATAAACAAAAGCAATGGTATACTTGCATAAAAGGAGAATCACTGGAGTGTGGGGTAATATAGCAAATATTAAAAATGATATTGAAGATTTGGAGATCAAGTTCAATGATATCTTTAAAAAACCTATTAAGTCTAGTGTGGAAACATAATTTTGGAGAGATTGTTGGGTTGAGAACACCACTTTCAAGGAAAAATACACTGGCATATACGAGTTAGAAAAGAAAATGTCGTGTTCAGTGTCTAAGTGAATAAGTGCTAATGGATATACACGTAGTTGGTATGTATGCCCAAGTAGGGTTGGCTTGGTAGTGGAGTACAATATTCTAATGCGTGACATTGCTAATACACATATTAGTACTGGAACAGACCTAATTCAGTGTGCTCTTGCACCTGATGGGGATTGTAGACCTGTTGAGAAGCAAAATTGAAAACAAAACAAACATAAATGAAAGTGAACCGAGAATTAGTTGGGTGAAACTTGTTCCGATTAAGGTGTCGACTTTTATTTGGAGAGCCAACATGGGGAGTATTCCATCTGCTATAGAACTCAGTCGAAGGGGTATGATGCTAAGTTCTACTTATTGTAGCTTGTGTATTAGCGGAGAAGAAAGTTGTGACTACCTTCTGATTAAGTGCCCTTATGCGACTGAGGCGAGGAACTTAATTTTCCAATGGTGCAACATAAACAGTCCTCAGCTTGAGACGGTTGGAGATACGATTCAATTTGTTGTGACTTGGGGATGGAATGTCAAGAAGAAAGAGTGGCTTACAGCTATATGTTATGGTCTCGTATTGTGCCTTTGGAAAGCTGGGAACGACCGAATCTTTAAGGTAGTGTTTAGCGTGTCTTCTCGAATAGTGAACAACATTAAATCCCCTTAGAAATAATAATAATAATTTCCATTGTAATGTTTTTAATTGAAAATTACATAGACATAGTGGGTAAACGAGCAACAAACTGTACCGCAACCCCTTTTTGGATGGCAAAACTAATTCTTTTAAAAACAACATCTATAGATCTTGGAGTCATAACATTACAATGCATGACCCGTTGGACTCTATTGAGCAGCTCTACAGCTTTTGGCGGAAGAAAACTGAAAGTATCAAATGCAAAGGGTATAAACATGTGTTTATTTTCCATGCACGCTTTCTCATGTTTTGCCACTTTGCTTGATGCAGCTTTTAAAGCAGCTGGACCCACTGTGAGAGCTCCACACCCAAGCCCACAAGAGGGGAGACCCCTGTTAGATCCACACATGCATGTTTTCCTCCAGCCCATTCAAATACTAAAACATCAGCTGGTTTAAGTGTTGATCTTCCTTCCAATGGGTCAGTCAGAAAGTTCACAGGTGTCTCTTTCTTGGCTGAAACCCCGACGCATCTAAATATGTCAAACATAACATCCCTAACCAGATCGTGTCGGTACTTGAAACCCGGGAGCTCTTTACAATGAACTGCATGCTCCCCAAACGAGTCCAAATACGCCTTACGACAAACAGAGCAAGTCTCGTTAGTCGGAAATAAAGGGATCATAAGGCGATACTTGAGGATGGCATGATACTCTACTAGCAACATATGCTGGCCGATACCATCAATAGGAATAGTCATAAGAAAATCCTGAGCATGTGGGGCCCGTAGACACTCAAAAATAGCTTTTTGCCTAATCGTCATGTCGAAGTGAACTTCCATGTGTTGGACAATTTTACTAAAAAGGGCACTCGAAAATGAACGTTGGGCTTTTGGAGGGGCGGTGTCCTTATTAGTGAAACCACTAAAGTCAAGCACGAAATCGTATCATGAAGACAGGCCAAAGCACAAACATAATCTGAATCCATACCACATATGCCGTATTTCGTAAGATGTGGTATTGTAACACCCACGATTGAGCCCGTGAGGCAACAAAAGCATATGATGAAGCCTCTACCGCTGAGTACAACCCCAAACCACCAAATTTAAATAGTAACGAAGCCAGTCGCCATTGAAGGTCCCCAAAGAACGAACCCCCACGAACCACAATATCTTCAATCGACTCACGTAACCCTTTATCAAAACACAGAGCAGCCTCTTCCATATGAGCGGGTTGGCACGTTCTCAGACCACAGAAAAGTTTGGCGATGCTCATGCAAGATCGAAGCAAAAGAAGCTCACTTTGGGGGTCATGTAACTGTGGTAGAATGCGTATCAAATCAACAGCCTTGGAAGCCCTCTTCATGGCTAACCCGCTAATAAAATTCACGTCTCTACTAACAGCTCCCCTAAGAAGCTTCACCCCCACTGACAGTCGGCTAATGTCTGCAAGGAATAAACCTGAACGACGCTTCCTACCATCGCATGAACGCCAAAATAGCTCAATTTTCTTGATATTCAGCTCAAGCCCCAATCCTGGGCCTACCACCCTAATGATGTCTAATACTCTAGCCACCTCCTCTGAATATCCAATCACTGTCCCGTCATCAAGGTACCAAGCATGAAGAAGAAGCTTACAATTGTCTCTAATTTGATGTATAAATGGGTGTAGTAAAAGAGCAAAAAGAAGAGGTCCCAAAGGGTCACCTTGTTGGACCCCAGTAGTGGACCAAATATGCTTATCTCCCAAATACAACATTGCTGTATGGCCATATAAAATTTGACCCATAAGGAAATGGAAGGGCACCTCATCATGACCTCGTGAAGTAAGGTAAATCTATCCACTAAATTGAAGGCATTTGAGAAATCCACAATAAGCATTGCAAGAGATCCGTCATCATGTCGTGCACTCGACACCCTATTAACACTATGAAGAACAACTTCAGCACCACTCGACACACCTACTCCAAATTGAAAGTCATTAAGGTATTGCGCCATTTCTTTATCAAATCCTTTCATAGCAACCTTCGAGATCAAACACCTCCATATAGTGCCCACGAAAATAGGACGGATTCCATTGTCAAGTTTTAGAAGAGGAGTAAGAGGTGCAGACACCACAAATTCCGCCAAACATGAAGGACATCTTCCCCCTAACCACAAGTTAACCACTACGGTGATGGCATGTAGGAGATCTGTGGCTATAGCAGATCCTACCCCACATAGAGCATCCAAAATATGTTGAGCTCTCAAACCGTCTCTCCCGCAAAAAGTTCCTTTAGGAAACGATTTAATACAACCAAGGACATTATTAATATCTGCTATAAGGGGAGGCTGAGAATAAATCCCTTGTATTTTTATGGGTGAAATAATGTAGATGTAGTAGCAATTGTGGTATGTGGGAAGACTCGATTGTTTCCCATTCCTCCCTCTTTAATTTGTATTTATGTTTAATTGTATTGTTTTTTTGTTCTCCTTTCCCCTTTTAGATTCTCATTATTTGGGGTGGTTTATAAAATTTCAACCGTTTCCAAAAAAAATAAAAAATAAATAAATAAATAAACAAAAAAACTCAATTATTTGTAACACAGGTTGGTGCAAAATTTAATTATTAAACAACACATAAAGTTACACTTAGTTTAAATATATAACACCTAACGACACATATATAACGTGCTTGCCAAAAAGATCGCTATATACATTAATTTGACATGGAGAAATTATGTATATCTTTCTACCCATTAAAATGATAACATGTGTTATATTAGTATTAATATGTATTAAAATATCATTAAGTGAACATTAAATATTATATATGTCATTATTAAATTGGATAAAAAGATTTATAAAAATAAAAATTAAAAGAATATTTAATTTCTCTGTTAGTGGATCCAAAAACATTTTAGGTGCAACAGTTCGGCGATCAAGAAAATGAGATATACATAATTTAATCATTAACCAAGGCCCTATTTTTTTAATTGAAAAGGAAAATGTAAATGTTAATGGTAGGAACCTTGAAATAATTATCCACCTGTTTTTGTATTGGCAACATATTATTCACTATGCAATGGCAGGAAAGCTACTTTGCTTCTTTTTGGTAATACTTCGTCCCTTTTCATACCCGTCGTATTTGTTAATAATCACACCTTTTTCTGTACAGTAATCATATTATTCTCTTTTTGTTTGCAACTCTAGCTCAAGTTAGTAATGGAGAAATGTTTTTTCCTTACTTTCTACACTTTTTTTTTTATTGCAGGCACGCACTTCATTACAATTTATTTGAAATGTTTGTAACTTTTATCTTTTTACTTTGATAAATGTGTGGTCAAATAGAAACAAAAGTAAATTACTTAAATCATCAGCATAAGTGATGTTATGGAAAAAAACGTTATTAACATATGTTAGAGTATGAATTCCTTCAGAAGCACCATGCATGTAGTCTCTTAAAAATATAACTTGTCAAATTTCAAAAATAACCGATCAACTAATGCAATTTCTATTGATCAAGTTACCAGTTCGCGCCTTCTCATGATAGTGATAAACCCTTTCGAAATATATATTTTTTATTAACTAAAAAAGAACGAACAAAAATTAAATTTTCAAAATGCAGCTGAAACACAAAACTGGGAACAAATTAAAAGTGATTCTTACCGATATATGTGATTTCTATAGTAAACAGTTAAAATGCAGATTTTATTATCCAAATGGAGTTAAAAACATGACATGTATTTATTTATAAGTTAATTAAGAAAATAATGTAATAAACCAATCCATGAATATAGATATACATAACAAAAAGTTCCTTGCGCGAAGGGTCCAAATGTCAATGCTTTTGGTATTGAAACCTGCAGAATTCAATCTCTAAAAATATATACACTATTGGTTTAAAGAAATCTTATACAGAAAATCTTGTAGTGATTGCTATGAGTGAGAGAGATAATTTTTGTTGAAATCTAAATGGAAATTATGTGGATGTTTTAGGAAGGAATTCCAAAAGCTGCAACTCTCTCTCTCTCTCTCTCTCTCTCTCTCTCTCTCTCTCTCTCTCTCTCTCTCTCTCTCTCTCTCTCTCTCTCTCTCTCTCTCTCTCTCTCTCTCTCTCTCTCTCTCTCTCTCTCTCTCTCTCTCTCTCTCTCTCTCTTTGTCGTATAATTAAACATATGGAAAGGGTTCAAACTTCAAAGCTCGAAAGACACTAAATAAATAATCATTCAAATTTTTAACATAAAATACATATATATGATGACAATACGTATGTTCCACAGCCACGATGATGAAAACAATTCAGCTGCAAATTACTAAATACATAGCATATTGTGATTAAATAAGCGATTATGAAACCTGCCATAGCTCCATCTTCGCATCATTAATGTAGACGCCTTAAAAGTTAAAAAAAGACTTAATAACCAAATTAATCATAATATCATGAACTCCAAAATTGATCTAAGAGCATCCAAGCCGAAGCTCCAAATCCAAATCATCAGACTTTGATTCACCAAAACCGATCTCCAAATTCAACCTAATAATATCTTGTTTCTTGACAATCTCACCCTCGTTTTCATTTGGAAAACTATCATATTTACAAACCCCATAAGGCAGAATCTGAGGTTTTATCATGGTTAAATTTTGACAAGCTCTATGACGCAAACGATAGGAAGGATGCGTTGTCGAGTGTGATACACATGGAAAATTCGGTTGTGGAGAAGAGGGTGATGACGAGATCAAAGGAGGTAACATTGTTGGAGCGGATGACATATTTGAGAAACAATATGGTGAGAAATTAGGGTTAGGGTTAGGTTTTGAATCAGGGTTAGGGTGTGGGTTGTAATTAGAAGAGCAGTTGTGAGAATGAAGATGAAGATCTCTTGAAGATGGTATTTGTCTAAGTCTTGCTCTGTCTCTTCTATGAACGTTCATGTGACCCCCGAGAGCTTGAGCGGATCTGAACTCTCTCTTACAGAAAGTACACGTGTAAGATCTTGGTGGCCATGAGAACCCACCAAGCAAATCACCTCCTTCCCCAACACCATCTTGTTCAGTAACGTTCCCCCAAGAATAATTATCTGTTGTAGTGTTGCTTTCGTTCATGATGCTATGTTTCTCTGATCTTCCACCATTGTTATGATCTTCCAAGCTATTAGTATCGCTCACACTGCTTCTTTTTTTCATTGTTGTGCTTTGATCGCTCCACACACACAACCACTGATGAAAGCAAAAAGAAATGCATACACAAAGTAGAGTTTCAGATTTGGGGTTTGGAGAGAGAGTGAGAGAGTGGAAATGCCATTAAGGTTGTGGGGCATTTATCTGAAAATGTTCCATATGTTTGGTCACTACTTACTAAAACTAGAATCCTCGTCGTAGCAGGGCTACACCTTTTTGCTAAATCTAGCACTGATCTAGTGGGTGTTTTCTTCCTTTTAAATAGTGTGCCCCATTCCCTACGCATCAAAAGTCATTAGGTACCCTATTGTTTAATACTATTTGTTTCAGTATTGATACTCTTCAAATAGATTGGGATGTTTTCTTATTCACTGCTCTTAAAGTTTATATGATTACCCTCTACGTGTCGGTTTGTGGAGGCCATTGGATAGTCATATTCCACTTTTATGCTTCAATCAAACATTTTATTGGTTCAGATATATATATAATATTAAATATGTAATTTTCATAAATAGGATGGAATGGTTGTGAAAAAAGTTATATACTTATTTTATGACATTTCAGTGAAAATACATCTACATCATCGATATCACATTTGGACCGACTTTAGGGTTGTCGGAAATCTTATCAACATAGATTTAATAGTTCTTTCCATGCTTAGAATATATTAACCTGTAGTACAATTATTAGTCGAGTGCTATAGTTACACAATTACAAGAACAAAGACCTCTAACAAGAAATTAAAATGAATGTGACTTAAACAAAAATAAATGAGAATCAAGAAAGGGCTACGATGGAAAATAGAAGAGAAATTAAAGCATGTTGCGCAGTCATCTTTATCTATATGTTGGTAATCTAATTAATCTTATATCGGTACATACATAAAATGCATGTATGTATATGGAGCATATGTACTTGGATTCAGTGAATGAAATTATGATATACTCAACAGGTTTCAAATAGTGTTTTAATTTCTTTAATTTTTGTTAATCTATGTAGTATTCATAATCTAATTCAAACATCAGATTTTATAATGCAATTAATTATCAATCGGTAAACCTTCCGTTATGACTTCAGCATACATATATAATTATTTTTACATACACCACAAGAATTATGAGCAGCAAAGGGACGGATCCATGTTCTTGCAGCATGTCACGACTATTGCTTTTAGCGGTGACATGTTGCTGTTAATTAATATGTAATCCTTAATTATACGCCCGTCATTAATGCTAGTATGTTTTTTATGTTGATATATCAACGGTAGTAGTGTTGCCCCTTCTACTCATTGTCACCCCTGTTGATATTGATACTTTCTTTTTTAAATTTAAATAATTTTTTCCAAATACGAAAGTAACAATGTAAATACAGAAACGATAATCAAAAGACAGAAGTACAGAAAACAATAGAACTAAAAAAATGCATAAATCAATACAAAAGTTTAAAATTATTTGTCACACAAAATATCCATAATTAAATTATAAATAATATATAAAACTATTCAGATGTCTCCATATCATCATCTCTCTAGTTCTTGCTCCCCTCGTGTAATATTTGACAATTTGACATTAAACCCAATGTTATTTATTTATTTATTTATTTATTTTTTTGTATTTTTGTTTTATTTTATTTTAATATTTTTAAACATAAATACCATATATCTTTATATTAAACAACAAATACAAGTAGTTATGATAAATACGAACACACAAAATATGTTCAATGAGAATGACAAAAAAATATGTTCTGTGATAATGTGAATATGTTCAATCTTACATAATTAATGTCATTATCATACATTCTCACAAATTAAATTGTCTATAATTTTATTATAGATCTTTTTTATTATTCACATTTTATCAGAATATTGTCAGGATGTTTATTAAGTTGTATTCTATAAGAATGAAAATAAGTGAAAAATGATCTGTGAGGACAAAAATGAATAATAATTAATGATAATGAATGAAAATGACAATAATTATGTGAGGTTGACGGTATTCACATTACTAAACAACTTATTCTTTTTACTAATTTTCTATAATAGCACTGTCCATACCTTCACACAATAGTTGTCCATACACATTATAATTTTACCACACACACACATATATTCCCTCATCAGAAGCATAGTTATGTTAAACAAGCTATACACACCGGATACATTGCATTGAGGCATCGCGTAAGAGACAAACACAATCTTTACATACAAACACAATCTTTACATGTTCACTTGTGGTTCCAATCATCCTTTAAACTTCTGAATAAGTTAGTCATTTAATCATTATATAAACTTTTAGCAACTTAAAATCGCTTAACTCACTATTTATGGTTTTAACATTAGCAAAAAACTTCATTTTGTAGAAGCAAAAATCTCATCACTATAGACATTTTATGATGAAGTTTTTTTCATTCAATGCGTGAAGAAAGGTGCTGTTGTTGATGATAAGTTATGGTGACGTTGAATTGTAGTAACTATAACATATGAAAACTCTTTGCTATAGGTCATACTCGTTACTATATGGTAGTGAGTTTTTGGAGTTGTATCTACTGATTGTTTAAAAATGCTACTGGTAGTACACTTATAGTCACTTTTTATTTATTTCATATGATTATTGTATACCTTTCGTCTGTAGCTGAAGGTAAAGAATCACCATATAAACCTGTTGCTATAGACGTTTTATGACAGGTTTTTTTTCATTCAATGTGCGACGAAATGTGGTGTCATTGATGATAGGTTATGGTAATGTTGAATTGCGGTGACTATAACCGACGAAAAGTTATTGATATAGATCAAACTCGTCACTATATGGTAGAGAATTTTTGGAGTTGTATCTACTTATTTTGATAATCGTCACCAATTATACACTTATAGTCACTTTTATTTATTGTATATGACTATTGTGTACCTTTCGTTATCTGTTAGAAAGTAAAGAATCACCATAAAATAGTTTAAGTGACAAGGATATTCTTATAGAATGACTGTTATGTACATTTACTCACTCACAAGAAGTTCGACCGACACTATAAAATACTTATACACATGTTTATTCTGTACAATGACAAATGTTTACATGTACTCACCCACAAAAAAGTTAGATGTTCACCATAAAATACTTATAGTGAGATGGTTTTTTCCTACACATTGACAAACGTTTACATGTATTCACCCATGATACACATACAAAATACATGTATACATACAAATACACATATACATACATAAATTACATTTAAAATACACATATACATACAAATGCACATAGAAATACACATCCATATCTAAAAACACAAAATACACATACAAATACAGATCTAGAAAATAAAATTCCGGCTAGAACAGTCGTGACGGAATCCTCCTGCGAGAACGATGGGGGATCTCAAAATTTCGGCAACCAAAACAAACGTTGGAAATTTAGTAGGGGGAGAGAAAAGAAAAAGAAAAGCAGAAAAAACAAAGAAGAGGGGACAAATTGTGAAAATGTTGGTGAAATCCCGATGAGGTCGATGGTGGTGAGCAGAGAGAAGAAGGGAAAATATAGAATAAAGTGACGACGAAGAGGGTTTTATTGTTGACGCTTTTTTGGGGCGAAGCCTTTAGCGACGACATTTGAGGGAAAATAATGTGGGGTTTCCTACATCATTGGATCATCGATTAAATTGACGAATGGCGTTTAAATGACGCGGATCGCCAACAATAAGTCTTTAGCAGCATCGGGAACTCTTTGGCGGCAAAACACTGGAGGGAAAACAACTTGGGGTTTCCTACATCCTCCTATTCGTTGGATTAGGCTTAAATCGATAGATGAGGTTGAAATGACACAGATCGCGAACATAAGCATTTAGCGACGACACCTTTAACGGTGACGGACACTTTTAGCGGGGACAAAAGACGCATTTTTTTGTTGGTGTCGTTGATATTGTCGCTTATTCTTATATATATATATATATATATATATATATATATATATATATATATATATATATATATATATATATAATTTGCAAACCTAATTAACCAAATTCTACTTTTTTTTTTATTACGAATAATGGTGTTTTTAGTAGTTACACTCCTTATCCCATTCAATGTACAATAATTTATGGATTGTTTTTCTTGTGCTTTTGCCTTTCTTTATTAGTTTGAATATATGTATATCTCGATCATGTAACAACAATAGAAAAATACATGTTAAAATAATCATTGAAGCAAACACGCACAATTTATATGATTAATTAATAGAATCATTTTAAAAAATATATATGGTTTAATTAATGACTACAAAAACTAAGAATTTAAGCAAAAAAAAATACCTCATTATCAAGGATTACAATAATTTTTTCCCAAGCCACAAAATTACTTAGGGCATCATTTCCTGTTAATACTACTTTCTTAATCTTGTTTGCTACTTAGGCGGTTTGATTTATTACTTCATCGACTTGAACTCTATAGTAACTAGTCGGTAGTGGTTGTGCATGTATTTTTTATATTTTCTAGTTATGCTCCAGATAAGCTCCAGGTATGCTCTAGATACGCTCCAAAGACTTTCAAACTACTGCTATACTTCAAATTACCAAAAATAGACAACAAAACTTGAGTAATACAAGAATTTTAACGGAATACACGAGTTGAAAATTATTTAGACAAATGCATAGAAGGAAAAACATAAAATATGGTTCAAAATACTAATAAAAACTACTGTAAGTAATAGGAAGATTAAATATTATAAACAAAATGGAAAGATGTAGATGACCTAAGAGGAGCTACAATAAAAACTAAAAATAAAAATAAGGAAACAAAAAACACTTCACCCTTTTTATTCATTTTTTCTCTTTTCACATGATCAAACTTTACATCGAGGTAGCTCCAATGAAATCTTGAACTCAGACAATAGTGTCAATACCTTTATTGCAGTTTCAAAACTCATATTTAGTATGCTAAACCAATCTTTGAGTTTACGCCAAATTAAATTTGTAAAAACTTTGTATTTTTAAAAACAATTTCATAGAAATTTGTTTATAAAAACTTTAATTGACCTAACTTATTATACCACACATCTTTCTTATTTTGATCAAATCTTCAGATTTAACTTTTCTTGGTTGTTGATTTCGATTTGAACTTGACTTGGATTTGACTTGGAATTTCAGATTTCTTCAAGTTTCTTGATGTACAATGTCTAATAAATACATCGATTGTGCACAAATTTCACATTGTGGCCCATCATATCTTAAATACTTCAAAAATGATAATAGATTGGTTGCATATAACAAGAGTTTCCTCCTAACTTCAAAAAGTGTAAAAACTATGGGTTTGGTACTTTAAGGAAAGAAAATGCGTATTCAATATAGGTTCCTCTTATGCTATTAAAGGAAATTATTTTTAAAACAATGTTTGATTTTTCCATCCCATAATTCCATTGTAAAAATTATATGAATCTTGCATTTGTTCGTATTGCGTAATTTAAAGTACTTTTTGATTTTGAAAAGATAATTCTGAAGTTTGGTTGTAATGGAAGTGTTATTTTCATTTCCTATCACACTTCATCTTTACAGAGTTATTGAATGTAAGCCCGAGGGCTTAGTGAGCTACCCCTAAAATACCAATACCATACTGATAATACCATATCAGTAATAATCAATCAATTAACATGCATACTGGGCCATCAGCTTGTCTGGACCGCCTTACCGGGCCTACAGTCTGTCTGAATCTATCCCGAGCCTTCGGCATGAGTGGTCCGCCATGTGGGCCTACAGTCTCCCCGGACCGCTCATAGGGTATATTGGCCATCGGCACAAAGCAGGACTGCCTCAACCCAACCATAAACAAATAACCATGTGCGCATACTATCATATACAGGCATATACAAACATCAAAAATATCTGTCACACTGATCATGAATCATAGAATTCTCCTGTAACTAGCGTACCGACCTAGTAGGTCACTAACATACCAATCCCTACGGATCATAAGAGCATAACATATTGTCTACCCCGATTCCGATTTAACAGATCATAACCACATGTAGCATACCATAATAATAAAAACTAAAGGGACGGCCTTGGTGCTATAGAACCTATCGATATAGTGAGGATAACTTACCTCGCAGATGTCGACACGAAAGGTAAACTCCAACTCACGGATCACTTGACATAGGCTCCACCACCTATCATCATAGTACATCATACTCATAAGTCCTTAACCTTATAAGGTACTCCATAACCCACTAGTCAACCCCGGGTCAAAGTCAAAGTCCTCAGTCAAGGTCAACAGTCCATGTTGACCTTAACTCGCTGAGTACCCTTGGCTACTCGCCGAGTTCTCTGAAGTACATTCCAACTGGCTGAGTCATCGGAGTGACTCGTCGAGTTCCTTTGATTTTCGATCAAACTTTAAGGCCACCCGTCGAGTTCCCTCCTTGCAACTCGACGGATACACACTCATACATATCCAAGAGAAAACTCATCCGACTCGCCGAGTTGTTCATCAACTCGTCGAGTTGACGGCCATCTTCATGTGACTCGTCGAGTCAACCTTGCGACTCACCGAGTCCATTCAGTTATTTTTTCCACACAGACTTGTTTTGAGCCATGCAACAGCTCCAACTCATAGATCCAAGCTTCTAGGGCATGCTTATCATGTAAAGTTGCAAACTTTACGTGCATGCATGGCTATAAAGGCTCTAAATGTCTATTTTAAGTTCTTAATGGAACTTCATGCTCAAGAGGGACTTTAATCACAACCAAGACTATTACTTTATGCTTCTAGAATCCAAGGAGGGTCCAAATCTGAAGTTACAACTTCAGATCTAGCCCATAGCTCATCATACCAACTTGAAAATCCATAAAAATCCCTAGAAACTCAACAAAAGAGAAAAAGGGAAGTAAGGATGGCACTTTGATACCTCCAAAGGATGCTAGCTAAGGTAAATCCCGCTTCCTACTCCTTCCTTGCTTCAATTTCCTTTGCACTATTAGATTCTTCGTCAAAGATTCTCTTTTCCAAGCTTCAAACACCACACCAAGGCACACACACACAAATTAGGGTTTTAAGGGGCTCTCAAAGACTATAAAGAGGCCAAAGGAGGCTAAGGATCCTTTAAATAGAGGTGCAAACCCCTGAGTTTAGGGTTTCCACTGTCAGCTCCTACTCGCCAAGTCCCAACATGGACTTGTTAAGTAGGTCACTTAAAACGCGATCTCATCCAACTGCTACTCGACGAGTAGGTCAACCAACTCGTCGAGTAGAGCTTAACCCAATAAATCTTATTTAAGCAATACCTGAAAATCGGGGCGTTACAGAAAACTACTATCAAGCTCTAGTGTAACATCCCGATTTATGGGAATGAGATTTTAGAGAAATGCATGCAATTAAAGAAACCTACTCCATGAGTTGCAGGGACTAGCTCGTCGTGTAGAGATTAGTAAACCTGTATGAATTATGTGGTCTACTCGGTGATTCGGACGACCCCAACTCGACGAGTAGGAGATGAAATGAAAGGACTTAAACCACATATTTTGGCCTCCCTTATCACCTCATTACCTAGAGAATGAAACCCTAGCCATTATTTACCATTCCTTTGTGTTTATGAGGCTAAGAGAGTGTTTTTGTTGCAATTGTTGAAGAAGTGTGAAGGTGGAAAAGCTTGGAATGGGAAGGAGCTTGTAGATCCAGCATCTACATCGTTTTGGCTACCATTTACAGGTAACAAGTTGTTACCTTGATCATTCTAGTGTTAGATCTCCTTATTCATGGGTTTAAGGCCATTTTTAGCATATTAGTGGACCATTTCAGGTATTGGGTACGATCTGAAGTTGTAACTCTAGATCTGCACTCCTCTAAGTGTTGTGTTTTATATATTATAACACTCCTATGGTGAACATACAACCCTAATGATTTGGATCTAAGTTTTCTCTAGTTATACGTGCAATATTCATTTTCTAAAGCATGAAGCCTAATTAGCATGCAACTTTGATACATGAATCATAAAAGCTAGTTAGAATAATGCCTG
Organism: Lactuca saligna; assembly: GCF_052625555.1. Lineage (NCBI taxonomy): Eukaryota > Viridiplantae > Streptophyta > Magnoliopsida > Asterales > Asteraceae > Lactuca > Lactuca saligna. Next base: position 150,544,807 of record NC_136421.1, read on the forward strand.
TTATTTGTAGCTTATAGTTCTTGACCTTTTAAGAGCTTAGCACCCCAAGTGTGATACCTCAAACAAGTCACAAACACATGAACAAATGGAGGATAATGAGAGAGAGGTTAGGAGCACCAAAAACGACAAGGTTTTTACGTTAGAGTACTAGTGGTTGATTGTGCAAGCTTAAGGGTTTAATTTACAGTTTGGGATCCTTAGGATTTCATACATAAACCCTAAAACCTTTGGTAATCCAATGATCCATATGATAGGCCCATTGGACTAACTCTTCAAGGACTTTCACATAGATTTGGCTCATCACTAATCAACATGGATCATTACCCAAAACTATAAATATTACTAATTTACCCAATCAGTCCCTACAAATTTAATTAGTCTTTATTGATCACTAAATTAATTCTTAATCAATACTAATTAAATAATATGATTTACCAATTAATATATTATTATTATAATATATTAATATATCACAAATAACCTCGTTCTCAAATATCCATCCTATCAAATTGTTATGGTGAAGGCAACCCGAAATGGACCATGCTACTCTCGGGTCAAGTACATACCAATTATAAGTATGGGCTTAAACACCTAATCCAACAGTCTCCAACTTGGATAAGTCTAATAACTATAATTGCAAGCACGAATTCAAAACCGACTAGCAATCGTAGCTCTCAAAAAGCCGTTGTCGAACTGTGAAGCGTCCATTAGATAAGGAAACATATATTCCTCCATTCTACAAGATATATTATGCACTGAGACATGGATTATAAGCATTCTCTTTGTTCATGTGTTTTTTCCTGATTTCTGATTTATGGTGACTGACTAATTGAACAAATCAAATTAGTGTAGACCTGGCCAAGCTCTTAGGGTTATCATCAGTAAATCATCAAGGGACCCATATATATCTCTTTTATCCCACATTGGGTAAAAGGAGCAGATAAACTTCGACTCATATGCTTGCTCAATTCAATCATCAAATCACAAACAACAATACATTTTATAACACCAATTTACTGGTGCGTTTACATATCATCAAGGTGCAACCGACTTGTGAACTGCAACTATATATCTCCGTTCCAAGAATATAAGATATTATCGTCTCAAAATCACTTGTGATAAAATCCATGAAATGATTCATGTGAGCATGGGTTTAATCCAATACCAAAATCTTATTACAGGAATACTTATGAATACTGCAAAAAAACGTTTTCTATATCTAACACCTTAAACAATCCTACAGTCTAATTCATGAGAGTCTTACTTCATTACTTACTTCCAAAGTATGATTGATTGTGATGTTTGAATAACCTAGTTATTCGGGAAGTAAAACATGCAAAGTGAAACACAAGAATAATCGAATCTAATATGGTTTCAAAACTTTTGAATATAAATAAAACACTTATTATTTAATCACCATATTGATTACACATTTATTCATTGTATAATGTCTTGACTAATCAACTTAATACTTGAGTTAAAACAATAGTTTTCTCATGCTCAAGCATGTACACTATGTTTCTCTATGGTCCTTACTTTGTGAAATAGATCAATTGTAATCAATTCCAATGATGCTTATTTCACAATTCCAAATCATTATCGTAAGTGTAAGAATATCAAATTCTTGCCATTTATTGAAATTTGTTAGATTCTAAACTTATATGCAATTATCCTTTTGTAATGACTATGCACAAAAGTCACAGAAACTTTGGCAAAAGATATTACAAAGTATTCCAATAGAGATTGATAAGAAAACAATTCCAAGGAAGCGAAGTCTCAAATTCAAAGTGCATTCCTTGGAAGATCCTTCTTGCACAAATGGATTCTTAATATCCATCTCCCATTATGGAAACATTTCCATAGATGTCATATAACAACTCATTATTAATAGAATCCAATCTATTCATAATAATGTCAATATGGTCCATCCATTACTATACTTCCAACTGTCCTTAACCAACCAATCATTAGTGAACCTTAGATCGTCCTTGACAGTTGTTTAACTACCTTAGTCATATCTGGTTCTAGTACTCTTAACGCCCTAGGCATTTGGAAAATTATAACACGTGAATATTATAGCACATGCGATCGATACTATACCGAAAGAATATGTGACACAATTCATAATGTCTTACAAAAAGACATGATACTTGACCAGTCTTTTGCTATAATATTTCTATATGTAGAATTTCCAATGTTGAAACACTTCAACATGGTATTCATATATTCTCATAACTAAGCTTGATTAATATTTCAATCTAAACTTTAGATTCGAAATAAAGTATAAGTATTGTCTCCCTTACTATAGCGAAACAATATCTAAACTTGTACCTTTGCTAATTTGTAACCTTTGTTTCCTATAGATAGTATTACAACCTTGCAATACTTAGTCTAATAGTTGTGCTCCAACTAGCTTAACAATTATACTTTTTTCTAGCATAACAATTTTGCTTACTTTAGCACAACACTTATGCTCCCACTAGCCTTGACATGTACCCAGAAACCAACTATACTTTTAGAAATCAATACTTATTGAATTCCTTACCAAAGTTCAGATTTTTGATACTTGGTGCTTCGATAACTCTTTTCTAGACTTCTCAAGCTTATACACCTTTCACATTAAATAACACAGTGTATGTTTGAACCTTTCAGAAACTTATAGTCAATAAGTCTTGAATATTCAAACTAATTTCCATTTCTCACAATTCGAACTATGAAGAGAGAAGTCGTAATCATATTCGAATTCGAGAAATCAATTATCACAACTTCTAGCTCTAATCCTTTAAAATCTACTTAGTGAAACCGTTTCCTCACAATCATTTTTATGAAGTGGAGAGAAACCTTTTTTGACAACTATCTCATGACAAGGTCAATGACAAATTCATACTCTTTTGGACTGAACTTGTTTAATCTCAATTTCTTGCCATCTGGTAGCAAAAGGGGTCCTACCATTGCTTCCAAGTTATTGAGCAGCTCACCCATAAAAATCAAAGAACTTTCACTGATCCAGGTGCATTGCCCTATGTAGTCAAATGAGAACTCATAGAATTCACATGCATAGTCAACTTAAATGGAATGGACATAAAAACAAGAATATGTCAACATGTGTAACAACCCGAAGTTTTCCATCGTCGAAAACTTGTTCTACCCATGAGATTTTGCCGTTAATCGATCCGTTTCGTTCTCGCTTTGGGTTAATGAATTAAATTTATATGTTTATATAATTGAATGAGTGTCCAAACCTCTTGGAACTCATGAAATTAAACCAAAAGTGTTTACTTCAAAAAGTTAGAAACATTCCCGCCGGGTGACGGTAACTTAATCGGGTGCGACCAAAAGCCCCGTTTAATGCCGGTATCGGGTAGAATTTCACCGCGTCCAAGTTTTAGGACCTATATAAACGTGTTTTAACATCCATTTGAACCTTTTTCCTTCTCTCTCTACTCTCTCTCTAACCTCTCTCCTAAAATCCAAGATTTAGGGTCCAAAACTCAATTTTAAGGTCTCAAATCCTTAAGGTAACTTCCTAACCTCATTGTATAGCTTATTTGACTTCCAAATATGAGATTAAATCATGAAATGGGACATGACATATGAGTTTACGGCCCAGAAAGGTGCCTAGGCCGTAAACACCAAAAATGAAGGGTTTTGAGCCCTTAAACCCCTCCTTGACAATTTTGGGACCTAGATATCGCTAAATGACTTCAAGATATGGACTCTAAACATTTAAAACATGGATTTTGTGAGGTTTGAAGGAGTTTACGGCCAAGGAATGTACTTGGGCCGTAAACTCATATAAATGGGGTTTTCATGCCCTTAAACCCTTCCAAATCACAAACAAGGCTTAGATATGAATTATAGAATATTGGTTTCAGCATTTGGACACCTTAAACATAATTTTTGGGGGATTTATGTGAGTTTACGGCCAAGGCATATGCTTGGGCCGTAAACTCCTTATAAATGGGTATAAATTCAATTCTAAGGTGTTAGAAAGCCATCCAACACCACCAAAAGCCTTGGAATAAATCAAAGGACCAACCAAAAATAGTTTTAGGGCCTTAAACACATTAAAACCCCACATTTGAGAGTTTACGGCCATAGAACATATCTCATGGCCGTAAACTCATAAAAGGGTGTCAAATGGTGCCCCAAACTCATTTCTAGGCTTGCGGGAATTTTTAGAATCACATGTGATTAATTTTAACACCTTAAAAACACTAAATCAAGGGGATTTGAGAGTTTACGGCCAAAGACGTAGGCCGTAAACTCCCTTAAGTGTTGCAAATGGTGTTTTTAATTCAATCCAAGCCTTAGGTAAAATTATTCCAAGCATTTCCAAGTGTCCATATCCATTTGTGACCCAAATTTGCACCATAAACCACCCTACCATGAGTTTACGGCCGTAAACTCATGGGGAATGGGTGTTTTGGACCAAAAACTCTTGTATAAGTTTATTCATGGGGACTAAACTCAAGTCCCAAGTCCCTCGCTTCAATTCCCGTCCTTAAACGCCACCCGGGTCCCTCCAAACACTTGTATCGGGGTGTTTTCGCGACTAGAAACAATTATCCTTATCAAATAACCAATCTAAGTCCTAATTAGATACAAATATGTATCTTTACATTACACTTAGGAACCTCGTGTGTTTCCAAGTCCCGGACCAACACTTAGCATCCGAATTCGCCACATTTCTCGTCCGGTGAGTTCATACCCCTACCCTTTTTCAACTGTTTTCACTGTTTTCAGGGGGGGAATACAAGCAAAAGTACAAGGAAATCTTGTACTCAAACTTATTGTTTTCAGTTAATCATTTTCATTTTGTATGTTCTAATATCAATAACTGTGTTTATCAAATAGTTCGAATTACGAATTTAGCTTTCAAACTAATCATAGATTTCTCGATAAATTGTTCTAATCTAAACTATGTTTCATAATCTATGAATAACTTCTACAAGTTTTCAATTATAACAAATTACGAATACGAAAACGAATACGAAGCTATAATTAGGAATAGAACGAATATGAAACTATAATCAGGAACAGAACGAATAACGGAACTACAACTAGAAACAGAACGAATAACACATCTATAATTAGGAACAGAATGGATAACGAAACTATAATTAGGAACATAACGAATATGAATACGACTGCAAATACGAATACGAATGCGAATACGAATACGACTGCGAATAGTAATAGGAGTAGGAATAGGGAAACGAATACGACTACGAATACGAATACGACTGCATATACGAATACGAATGCGAATACGAATACGACTGCGAATATTAATAGGAGTAGTAATAGGGAAACGAATACGATAACGAACACGAATACGAACACGAATAAGTACAAGAGTATGATTATGAATAAGAACACGAATATGAAGATATGTATCTAAGTATATTCCGAGATAATACCATTAGATTATCAGAATACCTAGTTAATACAATAGGTACGAAAGGAAATAAATCAGTATATTGAAATTCAATAACTAACAATTACTTTTAGGAAAGTACGGGAATTTCCTGGGGAAAACATAACATTACTTAATCACATTTACATCTTTTACATCTTTACCATCGTTCACATTAGAAATCAACATGCAGGAAAGCATGGGGCTTTCCTTGGTAACACTTATATAACTAGAAAGAGTAACAAACGGAATAACATTACATCTTTTACAACTAGTAATATACAATCAGGAAAGTATGGGACTTTCCTGGGATCATAGTTAAACAATCAGAACCGTATAACCTAACAATCAACCAACCTTCTCTTTTAAGAAAATATGGGATTTTCTTGGATAACAACTTTTCGGTAAACTAAAGGAAACTCGTACATTTTCACAAAGAAAACATCTTATGAACTCACCAGCTTTATGCCTTTTTTCAAACTGCTTGTATTCTCAGGTCAACATTAGACAGGTATCTAGCGAATCTTTTGGAGAAGACGGAGCGTACAGAAGACTCGTCTCTACTTTTGTTCATATATACTATGTATTACGAATGTACAACTTTACTTTTGAACAAATGTAAACTTTGATATGTAATGTAATGGTTGTTTACTTTTCTTACTATGTACATTGGATTTGATACTCAACTTGGAGTCAACCCCGGAACGTTTCCGCCTTCGGTTTTCGGGGTGTGACAACATGATAGGTTATAAAACTCAAGTTGTGTGCTAGTGATAAACAATAGGTTTATTCTTGATTGAAACTATTCAAGATCATTAAGACTCCCGCTGACCGCTTGACATATAAGATTCTCTTGTCAAGAACCATTCATTGACAAACAAATATTCAAGAGTTAGTGTAGGTTCTTATCAAGAAGAACACTTCATACAATTAGTTTTAGTTGGTCTTTTGATGAATCAATGAATCGAGTATGAAGTTAATTACTGTAGATATTTAAGAATGAATGACTAATTTAACACAAGATGTAAATAAGATTTCGCTTCAGCTCAATTACGCTTTAAGTGTTTTACAAAGAAAATAGACAATGTTGTTCACGTTATCCAACTCTAGTAAAATGATCCTATTTATAGGATACATAAAGTGTACAAAAATATACTAAGGCTATAACACTTAAGCTTTTAACAAAAAGAGCCCTAGTAAAATACATTACAGATCATACGAAGAGTACCAAAAAAGCTTCAACTAATTACAACAAAACAACCCTTACCATCTCCCCCTTTGTAATCATAGTCGAAGAGCTCAGTTCGTAAGCAGTTGAATGGAATACCACATTACTCTTTGTATCTTAGTGTACCATGATATAATCTTCTTCAGTTCATTTTATCTCCATCATTATTCTTCTTACAATGATTCATATGAACAATTAAGTTCGTATATTGCGAAGTTGAGTACCTCTCCACCTCACCAGCCTAGAACAAAAATCGTTTTGATTTCCCAGACTTGTCCTTCCCTGGTAAGACTAAACCAAATGGCTTTAAGCAAATTTCACCAGCAACATACTTCTTTAATTCTACTTGTGTCTTCGAAGGAGCCATAGGAGCTTTAATTCCCCAATCCTTTAGCTGTAGCCAACTCCACATCAGTTAATGGTAAGCATTCGTAATAATTTTCTATAGAGATCTTGATATGAGTAACTCCCAGCTTGTACTCATCTGGATCAGTGTTCTGAAGATACGAAAAAGATCTTTCCTTTAGTAGTAATGCAACTTGTATAAGATAATACAAGTTCATTAAAAGAAAATCAGCGATTGTAAATGCACAAACATTCCCATTCTCCCTGGTCACCACATACTTCATCTTTTGGACTGTGTTTTCGAAAACCACATCCTTCTTTATGCTGATAACTTTCTTTATCTTTATCAATGACCACACTTCTTCAGCTGGTTTCACAAGAACTGCATGAAACCTGATTTTCATGTGAGTTCCTTCATCCTTCTCTTTGAACTTACTTTCGGCTTTGAACTGGGGCATGATGAATGTCATCTCATTAATTGGAAAGTCCAATTGGCTTGCATCAGTATTCGTGACAGTGTACATCTATTTTGGATTCTTTTCGAATGAATACATGTGATTAAATGCAACATTGGCTTCAATTGTTTCATAGTTGGAATGCTTTGATGGATCACCTTTATTCATGCCTGGAGGATCACTTACTCTTTGAGTCATTATACTTTGTACTAATCTTATCCTCTCTAGTTCCACCTCAGCCTCAACCTTCTTTTCTTCCTTAGACATTTCTATCATAATTGATTTTCCTCTTGCATTCGAAGCTAATTCTTCTATCACTTCTTTTACCTTTGAATCACTCCCACCAATATCAACAAATTTACCAATCACGATTCCTTTCGAAATTGGTCTTGTAATTGGCGTAGTTGTAACTATTGTCGAAGAAACAGGACCACAGATGCTATAACTGGTTTTGTTGTTGGAATCTTCAAAGGAAATACTTTTCCCACCACCTTCGCATCATCACCTACAACATTCGAATATTCACCTTCCTTTCTCCCCCTTGCACCCATGTAAAAATAGGTGGGGCATTTGTTGTGAGAAGAAGGCTGGATATGTAGGAAAGAGGAGCCAACTGTTGGAGAAGTAAAGCTTCAAATTGAGAAAACTTATTGATAAGATCTTCTGAAGATAGTTGAGAAGATGAAGCTGGTTTTGAAGATAAGGCTTTGAGCTCCTTTAACAGTGTGAAAACTTCCAATAAATTCTTGTTTTCAGTTGTAGAAAGTTGAGTTATTTGAGGACTCAAACTTTCATACAACTTAGCAAACCTTGTTATAGCATCACAAATTATATCCACCTTCTGATTTAGAGATGCAAATTCTGTGTGGACAATTGCAATGTCTTTTTCTATGTCTTGGCGAAGCTCTTGAAGTTTAAAATTCATATCTTCTCTCACCTTTTTAACATCTTAAACAAATAATACATGACGTTCCTTTGCCACCATTTTCAACTCCTTCAAATCACCTTCAAATGTGGACTTCTAAGAATTTACCCTCATCTCATTGCTATGATCACATATATCAATTTTCTCCAAGAGATGAGACTCATAATCTTTGATCATTCCCGAAAATTTTGAGGTAATCCTCCCTTCAAGTAGTTTTAACAAACCATCAACTTCCAAACTAGTCACTGAATTACCTCCCTTCAAGTAATTTTGATCATTCCAGCACCTGCTTCACCATCTTCAAAGCCACAGGTTCTTCTTCTTCTTGGAAATGTGTTTAGCCATATTTCATGAAATTCCATGAAGAACATTCGTGTTTTCAATACTCTTCAAGAATTCTTTCCATAAATGAGTAGAGTAATCGACTTGAAGATCATAATATAGCCCTGCTACCATGGCATAAACCTCCATTCTCCCCTTGTACAAATAAACTATTCTTCCAGTTAAACACCTCAAGAAAATGCCAAACAAGAAATTCCAAACACTAGGAAGACCCGACTTCTTGAAGTCACTTATCTTTGACAGTTGAGGTTGATGACCCATTTCATTGAACATATGTACAATTTGTGGAAAGGTAAAATTGACATATGGTGGGGAATTAGGGATGTCAAGAATCTGACAGAAAATTTTCTTTAACAGTCTCAACCACCATCCTATTTTCGAAAATCCCTTCTTGAGCCACTAGTATTTCTCAAAACCCTAGTTTGGCTCAACAAACCCCAATTATGATCAACAAGGACTTCTTGTGCCCTCTTGACCGATTAGTGATCAACATGGACTTTTTGTGCCCTCTTGACCTAGTACTGATAAACAAGGACTTCTTTTTCCCTCTTGACCCATTAGTGATCAACAAGGACTTCTTGTGCCCTCTTGACCCATTAGTGATCAACAAGGTTTTCTTGTACCCTCTTGAACACTCCTTTTTTTCTAAATCCTTCTTGAGCCATCACTAATTTCGAAACCCCTCTTGACCCATTAGTGATCAATAAGGATTTTGTACCCCCCACTCCCCCCCCCCCTTCTTGAGCATCAAGTAATTTCGAAACCCTTCTTGAGCCAAAACCCTAATTTCAAAATTCCTTCTTGATCCTCAACAACCTTCTCTTGCTCATCAAGTAAGTTCAAAACCCTTCTTGAGTCAAACCCTAATTTCAAAATTCCTTCTTTATCCTCAACAAGATTTTGGATTTCCTCTTGAGTCATCACAAAAAAAAAAACGACATCCCTTTTGAGCCATTCATGATCAACAAGGTTTTTGTGCCTTCTTGAGCCATTCATGATCAAAAAGGTTTTTATGCCTTCTTAAGCCATCAAGAAAAATTCGAAAAACTTCTTGACCCTAACCCTAATTTCAAATTCCTTCTTTACCCAAACCTTAATTTCGAAAAACTCTCTTGATCATCAACAACCTTATCTTGATCATCAAGCAAATTTCGAAATTCCTTCTTGAGCCAACCCTATTTTCGAAATTCTCTCTTGATCATCAACAACCTTATCTTGATCATCAAGAAATTTCGAATTCCTTCTTGACCCTAACCCTATTTTCGAAATTCTCTCTTGATCATCAACAACCTTATCTTGATCATCAATAAAGTTTGAATTCCTTCTTGACGCTAACCCTATTTTTGAAATTCTCTCTTGATCATCAACGACCTTATCTTGATCATCAAGCAATTTCGAATTCCTTCTTGACCCTAACCCTATTTTCAAAACTCTCTCTTGATCATCAACAACCTTATATTGATCATCAAGCAATTTCGAATTCCTTCTTGATCCTAACCTAAATTTCTAAATTCACTCTTGATCATCAAAAACCTTATCTTGATCATCAAGAAAATTTCGAAATTCCTTATTGAGCCAACCCTATTTTTGAAATTCTCTCTTGATCATCAACAACCTTATCTTGATCATCAAGCAATTTCGAATCCTTCTTAACCCTAACCCTATTTTCAAAATTCTCTCTTGATCATCAACAATATTATCTTGATCATCAAGTAAATTCAAAACCCTTATCATGTCCTATATATACTCATTGCTCCATCCTATTTATCATTCACTCAGTCTCATGATCATCAACAAGAGTATTCACCACTCTTGTTCCAAAACCCCTATTGATCATCAACAAGTTCGAAACCCTACTTGATCAAGACTCAAATTTCGAAACCCTACTTGATCAAGACTCAAATTTCGAAACCCTAATTGAGCCATACTCAAATTTTAAAACTATACTTGATCAAGACTCAAATTTCGAAACCATACTTGAGCCATACTCAAATTTCGAAACCCTACTTGATCAAGACTCAAATTTCGAAACCTTACTTGTGCCGTACTCATATTTCGAAACCCTACTTGAGCCACCTTCAAGTTTCAAAACCCTAGTGAACATCAAAGTCTTGGAGCAACATCAATTGATCTCATCATCATCTCTTGAGCCAATCACAACCCTAGGTGAGCTTTTTTTTTTTTGAAAACCCTAATTCACGTTTTTTTTCTTTTTACCCTAGATCTTTTTTTTTCTTTTTTTCTCTTTGTCTTGTACAAACCCTAGTTTTTTTTGGATCTCCATCAACTACTTGTTGGAGAATCATCATTCAACCTCTCTTGTCTGCATCATCTTCAAAATCTAGGTTAGCATCACTCTCTTTTGTGAAACCCTAGTTATCACAAGTCCACCCCATGAGCATTATCATTTGCTACATGTGTATTCCTTTCTTTGTACACCATAGTCAACTTAACATTGATTATTGAATTATCGTGTGTTTAGTGTTTATCATCACGTGGTCTTTCATCATTTTATGTTGAGCACCACATTCCTTGATCACTTTAGGTACGTGTTCATTCCTTTTCTTTACACTCTATGCTGATCATGATGTACACCTTATAAAACTTTTTTTTCATGACATAACATAGATTTGCATATTTCCTGTGTCATTTGTGTTGACTTATCTCTCTATCACTCAATGATTAAACAAGACATCAACTGGTAAGTAACTTCTCTCTTGCATGTGCACATATCCTCATATAATAAAGTTACCCCTCCTTTGGTTGATGATTCATGTCTATACATATGTTCCTATGGTCAGGTTCCCCTAGTATTGGCCTATCACTTCTTTTAAGTGAACATCTCCTCTTGTTGCAATCATATTGAGTGAGTAAGGTTTTTTTTTCCATTTTTTTTATTTTATTTCTTCTTGATCATTAACTCATGTTCACATACCATGCTTAGGTTATTTAGTGTTGAGTCTTTGATCAAATCTTTCCTGTGAGCATTATACTTATTGGTGTATATATTGCTTTTCATACTCACAAGTCCATTACCTACATCTATCTTCTTTAAGGTAATTTCTCTTCTCTTACTCTTCTGTGATCTTCAGTTTCATTTCGTTTTATGTTATTTTCGGATCAACATATATTTTTTTGTCAACTGTTGTCTCTACGATACCTAATTTTATGTTAGTTTCTAAAGACCTTTTCATTTGATGTTCCATATTCATCATAGGCCACGACTTAGCAGTTTTACTTGATCTTTTCACTTTTGCTATGATATAGTAACATCAATTTTTTTCTATATGAGATCAATTGCTTTCTTTCTTATTCCAACTTGTCATGTAATTTGCTTTCTAGCCTATACTCAGTAAAAATGAATTTGTAGATTCTTCCTGTCCATAATTGAATCAAGAATACTACTCAATTCACAACTTTGTTTAGTAAATGCATATTCACACATTTCAATCCCCCCTTCCCTCTTTTAGTTAATATTATAATCTATTATTTTTAGCTATATTTCTTTAAATAACAATTCCTTTTATTTATTTATTTATTTATTATTCTTTTTCTATTCTTTTTCAAGACATGACTGACATAGTAGATGGTCAGAGTTCTAAAGCAAAGTCTTCTCATAAGACCTCACACTCTCATGCCAATGGACCTTCAACTGAGACACACTCATCATCACCTAAAGTTGCAATGGTTGCATCCAACTATACTGCACTTCTCAACACTCAGGAACAACCCAAAGAAGTCGTTGTCATAATTGAGTATCTGCATAAATGCCCGTTGGCATATGAACTTCTTTCTACTTCTCCAACTCCACAATCTCTTATCACTGAAGTCTTTCTGTCATCATTCATCTCCACAAGAGCAAAGTCCAAACAACTTGATGTTGAATTTAATTTTTTTCAAGCTACTTTGGTACTCACTAAAGAAGAGTTTGCAGTCAATTTAGGTCTAAGCGATATTCCTCCTACACCTCAGACATTTTTCACACCAACTTCTGCTCAATTATTAACAATGTTCAAGGAAATGGGGTATAAATTTGAAGAAAAACAAGAACCATGTCTTTCAAGAATTCGAAAGTCTTGTCTTCCCACGCCATGACACTTTCTCAGTTCCGTCCTCACTAAATGTCTATTCGGATCAGTTGGTGGACGTAGCAAAGGTAAAACAAACCTTTGAATTCTTATGTACGAGCTCTTCTACGACATCAATGTTGACTATGCATCAATTCTTTGCGAATATTTCCTTAATTTTCTCCCTACATCAAAGAATAATTTTTTGATTCATCATCCTCGTTGGTGGTAAATCATTATTTATGATGTCATCCATAACAATAATCTTGCACCATGATGGATTCCAGAAGGCCCACAGCCACATTTCTTGTGTATGATGCCATATCGGATACGTACTGCAGCTGAATCTGGGTCTTCACAACCAATCATCATTCTGGATTCTATTCTTACAAAGTTGGATGAAAACAGTGCTTCTCTATGCTCATATCAGAAATACATCCAGGGAATTACTTCACCTCCAAAAAAGAAGAGGAAGCATTCTGATCATGCATCCAAGAAGTCTGCAAAGAAGAAGAAGATATCCAAATCAAGTGAACCACCCCCTATCTCATCTCCAGCCATCACTGATGATAATCATGGAGCATATTTAGAGGAACCCACATCTCTCCCTAAATATGGTACAACCTCTAAGTCATTCTCTTTCATAGATTCCTTATTTCACGCTCCATCTGATTATGATAAACCATCCTCTTCAGCTCCAGTTTCACCAGCACACGTTCAGTCGGTTCTAGAAAGTCCAAAGCATCATGTCTCCTTGGATTATGACTCAATTGAGGATGATAACCAAGATGATGATAAGTAATCAAACCAGAAAATTTTCCTTAAGATTCTCTAGTACAAGATAATCCCGATGACGATACTCCAATGCGGATGGTCGATATTCCTTCTAGTGAAGGACTAATAGTCGATGATCAGACCAATGACATGTCTATTGTTCTTTACTCTACTGTATCTGCCAGGACTTTCACCATTGATCTTGATGATTACTCTCCTCCAACTCCAAAAGAATCTCAAGAAAAAGATGTTGTTAAGGAACCAAATCTCTCATCCTTTTCACAATATTGACTTCAGGACGACAGTATTCCTAAAGACACAAATGAGGACATCAAACTTACTGCCCAAATGGTAGCTGATGGTATTGTAGGTATTCGCTTTCACACATCTTCTCACTCTAAATATCTGCAAAACTTTCATGAATATCTTGAATGTATGGAAGAAAATATGTGTATCCTCAATGAGAAAATAGAAGCACAAGTCAAAACACTTCATGTCACTAATAAAGATTCCAAAGGCACAGCTGCTTATATCAAAGGACAAGTTGCTCGCAACATGCGGATGATTAAAACTCTAGATCAGAAAATTCATAACACTATTGAAGCATGTCTCTCTCCGATGAATCAGAAGATAGATGAATTCATGCAGTCCTTATCCAATCTAGAGTCCGTCTATGAAGCCAAATTGGATCATATGCAGAATCATGTTACTTCTCAAGACCGCTATATCTCCACTCTTGAGAAGTACGTTGTTGAATTATCTAATGCTTCTGCATCATCCTCCATCTCTCCCTTTCAGGCATTCAGTGAGCAAGTTCAATGTCAATTGGATTCGTTAAGCTCTAACATAGCAAATTCATCAGAATCTAATTCTGAGAAAATCAATAGCTCATCAGGTGACATATCTTCCCTTTAGAAGACTGTTCAGTTGCTAGTCGATGAAGTCAAGTGTAACACCCCGAGATTCAGGTACAGTTATTCCACCCTTATTCTTTGTCAATTGGTCATGATTGGTCCTTGAGTGGAAGAAGCCTTGTAAGTGAGTATGCTGGGCGTAACAAATGGGTACGCTGCGCGTACTCATGCACTTATTTTGGACGTAGAGTCGCTAATGTACACTGGGTGTACCGATAGTTATGTCGGGCGTACCCGGCCCAGATGCAAAACCCTAATATGACTTGTGCACTATTTAAAGGATGCTAAGGCTCATTTCTCAGCCTCCATATCAGTGAGTAAAACCCTAAGTGAGAGAGCCTTCCATCGTCCTTAGTGAGTGAGTGTGTTCTTGGAGCTAATAGTGCCTTGGTGTGTTAGTGAAGAAGGAAGAAAGGAGGTTGTGGAGACTAAAAGCTTGAAGTGCAAGTTTGGATCTGAGATCTACAGAGAAAGGAGCTGCATTTAGAGGTATAAAGTTCAAAACTTTCCTCTTATTTTTGGTTGTTGTTGCATGTGCCATTTTTAGGGTTAAAAACCCCAAAGGTGGAGACTTTATGAGTGTAAGGTGCTCCATGGTCCGAGATCTATCCCTTTTCAGTAGTAATTGTGGTCTAGATCCATAAAGTTCCCATCTTGGTCGTTAATAGGAGGTCATGCTTAAGTATTATGCTCTCTAGGGTTAGAGAACGGAATGTTTTGGGTGCTAGTGACTTTTTCAGCCATGCAAAAGCTTAAAGTCATCGACTTTATGATTTAAGAGGCTTAGAAATGGTCGGATCTAAAAGTTGGACGTGGGTATTAACTGTTTAAGACCTCAAGAGCCGAAGGACTGAAACTGGGTATTACATTGGGCGTAATTCCAGTAAGTGCAGTGTAGGGGGTGGTGCACCCCGATTCTCTGAAGGTATTGGGTATGCCTAACGTACATGTTTGGTACGCGCAGGGTAACCCGAAGGGTTGACTTTTGTTGACTTTTAGGGTTTGGTCAACTTTAGGGTATTTGAGCCATGTGAGGGGTAAAATGGTCTTTTAACCTCATGAGAATATTAAGAGAAGGGATGGTCTATCCTTAGGAAATGTGTTGATGCCGAGTGTTTATTTCATATGATTAGGCGGAGGATAGATCTTATCCCACAGAGTCCGAGATTTCCAAGATTTACAGGTCACCGAGCTATGCGAGGTGAGTCTTCTCACTATACGTTACCTAGAGTGGTATTTATGTGGACTGGAGGGTCTTATGTGCTATTTATGAGATTACGTGAATATATGTGCTATGTAATATTTGTATATTATATGATTGTATAGACCGAACCGGAAGGTCCAACGATACAGACCGGACTAGAGGGTCCAACGATTCAGACCGGGCCGGAGGGCCCAACGAGCTACGGGACTGGAAGGTCCCACTGAGACACATCGACCGGAGGTTCATACAGTAGGCTCGAGTGGCATATATGTTGTATGTGGTATTTTGGGGAACTCACTAAGCTTTATGATTACAGTTTTTGTGTTTTGTGTCTCAGGTACTAGAAAGGATCGTGGAAAGGCGCCGTCGTGACCCGTACACATTAGAGAAAGGATTTGATTTTTGAGATCTTGGGATATGTTATGTTTTGATAACTATTGTTGAATACCTTTGAGAATATTTTTACTTAAACTTGGTTGTTGAAAAATGAAAATTTGTTTTGAAAATCTCATTGTTACAATTTAGTATCAGAGCATTGGTTTGAGGGATTCAGAAGTACCTTCGGGCGTATTTGAACTCAAAGTGTGGATTTGAGAGATTTTTTTTTAAAATAAAACAAGTTTTTAAAAGAGTAAAAGGTTTAGTAAGAGAAGAGTAGAGCAGTGTGTACGGTCAGCAGTGCCCGAACGGTGAATCCCCAAAATACCCTTACCTTTTGTGTTACATGATATATTATGTTATGCATGCTAGAGTGGGCTAGGTATTCATATTAGGACTAGAGTGGCCTGATCTGTGATGCCTTAACCTACGAGATTACTGCTGCTATGATTTGCCTTGAGAGTGAGAAGGTAGCAGTTAGGAGCTCATGAGAGGTCTATCGGAGTGTAGCCAATGCATAGCGAGAATAGAGTACTTGCAATTCGGGATCCATGGAGCTCATGAGAGGACACGACACACACCTGGGGTTAGTGGTGTCAGCAATGAGGAGATCCGTCGATTGATTCATGAGGAGGTGGCTGCTGCCATCCAGGCTGAGATTCCAGAGATGTTCGGGGACATCAAGACGACATTGATTGAGACCTTTGACGAGAGGTATGCAGCGGTAACTGAGGCTGCAGCTGCTGCAACTACTGCTGCTGTTGCTGTTGCCAGACCTCAGGGAGGTGACTCGTTGTTGTTTTGGGAGTTCAGCAACACGAAGCCACCATATTTCGATGGGACGCAGGACTCGATTGCTGCAATGTGATGGATCTCTAACATCGACGAATGTTTCTATACATGTTCTTGTCCAGAACACTTGAGGGTACAGTTCATTCTGAACCAGCTCTGCTTGGGAGCAAAGGATTGGTGGAAGTTCGTGACGACAAGCTTCACTCTGGAAGAGATTTCTAACGTGACCTGGGAGTGGTTCACCACCATTTTTAGAGACGAGTATGTTCCCCAGGTGGAGAGGGAATAGTTGATTCTGGAGTTCTTGACCCTCAAGCAGGGTACTGATTCCGTTACAGTTGTTACCAGGAAGTTTCATGAGACGATGATGTTTTGCCATGAGCAGGTGTCTACTGAGTAGGATGGCATGAGCCGGTATCTGAGTCTGGGATATTATGTTTATATTATGTTATGCCTAGGTACCTTTTTTGTGGATTATGTGCCTGCCTTTGTGCTATTTGACTCAGGAGCGAGTCGATCTTTTGTGTCGTTAGCTTTTAGTCGTCATATCAGTATTTGTCGAGAGGCCTTGAGTCGACCTCTGCGAGTTTCTCTAGCTAACGAGCAAGCAGTGTATGCCACGTAGGTGATTCGAGGATGTAGACTTGAGATCTTTGGTGTGAGGTTCCCGATCGATCTAGTCTCGATTGCGATAGGGGATGTATGTGTCATAGTGGGCATGAATTGGTTGAGCCAATTTGGAGCTATTATAGACTTCGAGCGTCAGTTTGTGACAATTCGAGACCCTAGTGGGGGATTACTTACAGTGTACGGTGAGGGTACCCATCCTGAGTTAGCATTTTGTTCGGCTACTAGGGCAAAGCAGAGTTTACAACAGGGCTGCAGGGGATTTGTGGCCTATGTGATGGACACGCGAGTGGCCACTGGGAGGCCATGTTCGATTGACAAGGTCCCGATTGTACGGGAGTTCCTTGATGTTTTCCCTGAGGAGTTTCTGGGTGTGCCTCCCGAGTGGCAAGTGGAGTTTTGTATCAACTTGGTACCGGAGATGGTACCTATTGCAAAGGCACCCTATCGCCTTGCGTCGCCTGAGATGCAGGAGTTATGCTCGCAGCTTCAGGAGCTGATGGGAAAGGGGTTTATTAGACCGAGTAGCTCATCTTTGGGAGCGCCAATTCTTTTTGTCAAGAAAAAGGATGGTTCACACCGAATGTGCATCGATTACCGGGAGTTGAACATGTTGACAGTCAAGAACCATTATCCGTTACCGAGGATCGATGATATGTTCGATCAGTTGCAGGGGGCATCTTGGTTCTCCAAGGTAGACTTGAGGTAGGGATATCACCAGACGAGGGTTCGGGATGAGGACATCCAGAAGACAGCGTTCAGAACTCGTTACGAGCATTAAGAATTCGTGGTGATGCCATTCAGGCTCACCAATGCACCAGCAGCGTTCATGGATCTAATGAACCTGGTGTGCAGGCCGATGTTGGATCGTTCGGTGATTGTTTTCATCAATGATATCTTGGTATATTCGAAATCCAGATAGTAGCATGAGGAGCATTTGAGTAAATTCTCCAAGTGTGATTTTTGAGATCGGAGATGCTATACGCCAAATTCTCCAAGTGTGATTTTTGGTTACGGGAGGTCCAGTTCCTTGGGCATCTCGTTAACCAGCAGGGGATATTGGTCGATCCAGCCACGATCGAGGCTGTGATGAGTTGGGAGGTGCCGAGGTCACCTATTGAGATCAGGAGTTTCTTAGGGTTGGCAGGCAATTATCGGAGATTTATCAGTGATTTCTCCAAGATTGTCGTGCTACTCACCAATTTGACCCGGAAGGGTGTTTCTTTTTCTTGGGGTCCGGAGCAGCAGACCTTGTTCGCGACACTTCGTTAGAAATTATGCGAAGCCCCGGTGTTGGCCCTTCCAGAAGGGATGGAGGATTTCGTGGTATATTGTGATGCATCGATATTGGGGTTCGGAGCGAAGCTTATGCAGAGGGGGCATGTGATAGCATATGCATCAAGATAGCTAAAGCCTCATGAGTCTAGGTATCCCACTCACAATCTAGAATTGGGGGTAGTAGTGTTCACCCTCAAGATCTGGCGTTACTATTTGTATGGGCTTCGGTGTACGATATACACGGACCACAAGAGCTTGAAGTATTTGATGGATCATCCCAATCTGAATATGCTTCAGAGGAGATGCTTGGATGTGGTAAAGGATTACGATTGTGAGATCCTGTACCACTCGGGCAAGGCTAATCTTGTAGCCGATGCCTTGAGCCATAGGGCGGAGGGAGCCCCGATATGAGATGTTTGCATGAGATTGACAGTGATGACTCCGGTGTTCGACACCATTCGTGGGGCCCAGGCGGAGGCTGTAAGACCGGAGAACCGAAAAAGGGAGCGAGTGATCGGACAAGTATCGAAGTTCGTTACCAATAGTCAAGGACTTATGACCTTCCAGGGTCGGGTTTGGGTACCATTTGTAGGCGGAATGCATACCATCTTGATGGAGGAGGCGCACAGATCGAATTTCTCGATCAATCCCGGGGCCACTATGATGTATTTGGACCTGAAGAGGGAGTGTTGGTGGTCCTGTATGAAGAGAGATGTTGCAGGGTTCGTAGAGAGGTTCTTGACCTGTCGCAAGTGTAACACCGTAAATTTCAAAACAAAATTTTCAATTTTCTTATAAAACATAATTCGATTAATATTCATCAAACAACCATATTAATTATCCAATATAGGTCAATACAAAATCCCAAGATCACAATGTAAAAAATCCGAGTGTGTGTGTATGGATCAAGCCGGTGCCTTCCCGCGGTCGTCACTAGTACCTGAAACAATAACATCAAACACTGTAAGCACAAAGCTTAGTGAGTTCCCCAAAATACCACGTTTAACACATAATAGCCACTCGAGGCTATAACTCTGTGGGTCCGTGCACCCAAACTCTGTGAACCCTCAGGTTCTAACTCTGATAATCATGCACCACATAAATCACATAGAAATAATGCAGTACAACACATAACATACATAGCATACAAATACTCTATCACATAACTCTGGTTACCTACTCAAGGTAAAGTATAGTGAGAAGACTCACCTTGCGTATCTCGGTATCTCACGAATCCTGGAAATCCCTCGTGCTCGATCCTCCGAGCTCTAATCCTCCTATAACATCATATGTCTCTAATTAACACTTTATATCTCTAAGGTTGACTATCCCCAAGAAGTCAACACAGGTCAACTCTGGTCAACAGTCAACGGTCAACGGTCAACTTTGACCGGACTCGGCGAGTGCTACTGCGACTCGGTGAGTCTAGACGTTTTCACCAACCCTCTGAAATTCCCTTCCTACACGTCGAGTATTCCCCCCTTACTCGACGAGTTTCACCTGGAAGAATCGCAGGGCCACCCCGACTCAACTCGCCGAGTCTCAAGAACAACTCGGCGAGTCCCAGTTCGACTCAGTCCACTTGTCGTCCCTCTCTAACTCACCCTGACTCACTGAGTCTACCCATGACTCGATTAGACCACTCACTGAGCAATCCCAAGGCAATCTTCAAACTACTCGCCGAGTCTGATGAACAGACTCGGCGAGTCCATGCCATGCAACCACTCCAACTTGCTTCTAAGGTCAGATCTGCTTCCACAATCTATAGATCTGGCGTCCCTAGACTGATTCATCATGTAAAGCTTCTATCTTGGTGCCCATAACACACCCCATGGCTCATAAATGGAGTTTTGACCTAAGGCATGAGGATTCCAATCCAAAGCCTCCAATAATTCCCAAAAAGCTTGGGTGAAGGGACACTCTGGACCTCTAAGGGTCCAGATCTATGGTTCAAACCTCATAAGGGACCAAGAGGGCACTAGATCTTGCCACAAAAGGGTTCAAAAAACCCTAAATCTAGATAAACATCAACAAGGAAGAAGGTAACTCGAAATTATTACGACAAAAGTGATGCTCTGGACTCCAAACCCTCAGAAGTGACTCCACTTGCTTTCCCTTGGCTAGTTCTTCTCCTTCCTTGCAACAATGACACCTCCAAGATCAATAATGGCCTCCTACTTTGCTCCAAATGCTCACAATCGATTAGGGTTTCACTCAAGGGACTGGTGAGCATAAATGACGGCCATTAGGTCCTTTAAATAGGCCTCAAACCCAAGAAATTAGGGTTTCATTACACAGCGCTAACTCGCCGAGTCCATATCCTGGACTCGCCGAGTCCAGGCGCGATCCCGCGACCAGATCCGCGTCCCTACTCGGCGAGTCTGAGCTCCAACTCGCCGAGTCCTTTCTCAAATCACCAAAAACACAAATATACAAGATACCTAAAAAATCCGGCTGTTACAACTCTCCCCCACTAGGACTAGACTTCGCGCTCGAAGTCTCGCTCTAAAAACAGCTCCGAATGTTGCTCCTGCATCATACGCTCTGGCTCCCAGGTCATCTCTAATCCCCTCCGGTGTCGCCACTGAACCAACACCAGAGGTACCTCCTTATTTCTCAGAACCTTGATCTTCCGATCTCTGATGGCCACTGGTCTCTCGGCATAATTCAGGCTTGCATCCACCTGAATATCCTCTAATGGAACCACTGCCGATTCATCTGCTATACACTTCCTCAACTGCGACACATGAAAAGTGTCGTGAATCTGTCCCAACTCTGCTGGTAACTCCAACTGATAGGCTACCAGGCCTACCCTCGCAATCACATGAAATGGACCTATAAACAGGGGCCCCAACTTGCCCCTCTTCTGAATCGAATCACTCCTTTCCATGGAGAAACCTTCAGGAGAACGAAGTTGCCGACTTGAAATTCAAGCTCAGACCGGCACCTGTCTGCATAACTCTTTTGTCGGCTCTGGGCGGTCAATAACCTCTGTCTGACCCACTGTATCTGCTCTGTCGTCTGAATCACGATCTCTATACTGCCCATCACTCTCTGCCCAACCTCACCCCAACAAATGGGGGTCCGACACCTCCTACCATACAACAGCTCAAAGGGCGGCATACCGATGCTCGAATGATGGCTGTTATTGTAGGAAAACTCCGCCAAGGGTAAATACGTATCCCAGCTACCCCCAAAATCCAATACACATGCTCGAAGCATGTCTTCAAGCGTCTGAATCGTCCGCTCACTCTGGCCGTCTGTCTGGGGATGATATGCGGTACTAAAATGCAGTTTAGTACCTAACTCCTCATGAAAGTTCTTCCAGAATCGGGAAGTGAAACGCACATCACGGTCCGAAGCAATCGAGATCGGCACCCCATGCCGAGATACCACTCCTCTCACATAAACCTCCGCCAACTTCTCCGCCGAAGAACTCTCACTGATGGCAAGAAAGTGAGCGCTCTTCATCAACCTATCCACAATCACCCAAATTGCATCAACTCCTCTGGCAGTCCTCGACAATTTGGTGATGAAATCCATAGTGATCTGTTCCCACTTCCACTCGGGAACCTCCAATGGCTGTAACTTGCCATGTGGTCTCTGGTGCTCGGCCTTAACCCTTCGACAGGTCAAACACCTCTCGACAAGACGTCCCTCTTCATACAAGGCCACCAATACTCTTTCCTCAAATCCAAATACATTTTCGTAGCCCCCGGATGGATCGAAAATTTCGATCTATGAGCTTCCTCCATCAAAGTAGTACGCGTACCGCCCACAAACGGTACCCAAATCCGGCCCTGAAAAGTCATAAGCCCTCGACTATCTGAAACGAACTCTGAAACCAAACCAACGACCCGTTCTCTCTTCTGCATCTCCGGATGCACAGCCTCGGCCTGTGCCCCACGAATGGCGTCCATAACTGGAGCTATCACGGTCAATCTCAAACATGCATTTCGTAGTGGAGTACACTCCGCCCTGCGGCTCAACGCATCAACTACCACATTAGCCTTGCCCGGGTGGTATAGGATCT
This sequence comes from Lactuca saligna, assembly GCF_052625555.1. Lineage (NCBI taxonomy): Eukaryota > Viridiplantae > Streptophyta > Magnoliopsida > Asterales > Asteraceae > Lactuca > Lactuca saligna. Next base: position 150,567,588 of record NC_136421.1, read on the forward strand.
CACAATCATAATCCTTGACCACATCTAACCACCTCCTCTGCCGCATATTTAGGTTAGGCTGATCCATCAAGTACTTCAAGCTCTTATGGTCCGTGTATATCGTACAACGAACCCCATACAAGTAGTGACGCCAAATCTTGAGGGCGAACACCACTGCCCCCAACTCTAGATCATGTGTGGGATATCTCATCTCATGAGGCTTCAACTGCCTCAATGCATAAGCTATCACATGTCCCTTGTGCATCAGCACCGCTCCCAACCCTAAAATCGATGCATCACAAAATACCACAAAATCTTCCATCCCTTCCGGAAGAGCTAATACCGGAGCTTCGCACAACCTTTGGCGAAGCGTCTCAAAGGAGGTCTGCTGCTCGGGACCCCATAAAAATGTAACACCCTTCCGGGTCAATCTAGTGAGTGGCACTGTGATCTTGGAGAAATCCTTGATAAACCTCCGATAGTACCCTGCCAACCCAAGGAAGCTCCTGATCTCAAAGGGTGACTTTGGCACCTCCCAACTCATCACCGCATCAACCTTGGCCGGATCGACCAATATCCCTTTCTGATTAACGAGGTGCCCCAGAAGCTGGACCTCCCGCAACCAGAAATAGCACTTGGAAAACTTTGCATAAAGTTTCTCCGATCTCAAAACCCCAAGAACTTCCCTCAAATTCTCCTCATGTTGCTCTCTAGATCTCGAATATATCAGAATATCATCGATGAATACATTCACCGATCGATCCAACATCGGCCTGCATACCCTGTTCATGAGATCCATGAACACAGCCGGGGCATTGGTGAGCCCAAAAGGCGTCACCACAAACTCATAATGCCCATATCGCATCCTGAACGCTGTCTTCTGGACGTCTTCGTCCCGCACTCTCACCTGATGATAGCCCGACCTCAAATCGATCTTGGTGAACCAAGATGCTCCCTGTAACTGATCGAATAGATCGTCGATCCTCGGCAACGGGTAACGGTTCTTGACCGTCAGCTTATTCAATTCTCGGTAATCAATACACATTCGATGCGAGCCGTCCTTCTTCTTTACAAACAGAATGGGTGCTCCCCACGGCGAGCTACTCGGCCGAATAAAACCCTTCCCCAGCAGCTCCTGAAGCTGCGAGGATAACTCTTACATCTCTGGAGGTGCAAGACGATAAGGCACCTTAGTGATAGGCGCGATTCCCGGAACCAAATCAATACTGAACTCCACTTGCCTCACGGGAGGCACACCCAGTAATTCTTTGGGAAGAACATCTGGAAACTCACACACCACCGGAACTTCATCCACTGAACTCGGTCTCTCGGAGATCACTCGCATATCCATCACATACGCCACAATACCCTTACAGCCCTGCTGTAAACACTGCCTCGCCCTAGCGGCCGAACAAAAGGCTGATCCAAAACGTGTACCCTCGCTGTATACCGAAAGAACTCCCCCACTAGGATCTCGTATGGTCACCAGCTGACGCTCGCAGTCGATAACCGCACCGAATCGGCTCAACCAATCCATGCCCACAATGACACATACATCACCCATCGCAATAGGAACCAGATCAATCAGAAACTCAACCCCAAAAATCTCTAACACACATCCCCGGAGGACCTTCGTGGCACAAATCACTCTGTCGGCAGCTATGGAAACCCGCAGAGGCCGACTCAGTGCCTCACGACTAACACTGATATATGCTGACTAAAGGCCAAAGATACAAAATACCGACTCACACCCGAGTCAAATAACACTAAAGCAGGCACAGAGTTCACAAGGAAGGTACCTATGCATAACATAATATAAGCATAATATCTCAACACCAAAATAAATATATAGAAGGAAACGTACCAGCCACAACGTCGGGTGCAGCGCGGACCTCCTCCGCAGTCAGCTGAAAGGCTCTCCCTCAAGCTCTCGGTGCCTCGGCCTTCACGGGCCGACTCTCTGTAGCTCTGATGGCGGCAGGGGCAGATCCCTGAGATACTCCGCGCAGCAGTGGACACTCCGCCTTCCGGTGTCCGGTCTGGTTGCAGTGAAAACACACTGCAAACCCCTTGGGGAAGTCCTTGGCCATATGCCCCTGCTTGCCACATTTGTAGCAAGATCCTTCTTGACAGACTCCATCATGACCCTTGCCGCACTTCCCGCAAGTGCGGCCCTTCTGGCTCCCGGGTTTGGGATCAGCGGGCTTGGCCCGCTTGGCTGCTGGTTGGGACTGTGCCGGCCGCCGATCCTTCCCCAGAGACTCCGCCTCCTCCCTGGCCTGTGTCTCAAGCTCAATCTCCCTATTCCGGGCATTTTCCTGAAGCTCAGCAAATGTCCGATACGAGGAGTTTGCGGCGAACTCCCGAATATCCCGTCTCAAAATGCTCAGGTAGCGGCTCATACGTGCCTGCTCAGTGGACACGTGCTCAGGGCAGAACATCGCCCTCTTATGGAACATCCTCGTGATCGCTGTAACTGACTCAGTACCCTGCTTGAGGGTCAGAAACTCCTGTGCCAAACGCTCCCTCTCTAACTGGGGAACGTACTCATCCCAGAACATGGTAGTGAACCTCTCCCAGGTTACTGCCGAAAGCTCAACAAGCGTAAAATGCGCCGTCACAAACTTCCACCAGTCCTTCTCTCCCAAGCGAAGCTGGTTCAGCGCGAACCGAACCTTCAGATGCTCAGGGGATGAGCAAGTGAAGAAGCACCCCTCCATATCAGATATCCACCTCATAGCTGCCACCGAATCCTGTGTCCCATCAAACTCTAGTGGTTTGGTGTTGCTGAACTCCCGAAACAGCGACGCATCACCTCCCTGGGGTCTCGCCGCAGCGATCGCTGCAGTACCCGCTGCAACAGCAGCCTCAGAAAGAGTAGCGTAACGCTCGTCAAATTTCTCAATCAGCGCGGTCTTAATAGACCCGAACATCTCTGGTATCTCAGCCTTGATGACCGCAGCCACCTCCTCATGAATGATCTGTCGAATCTCCTCATCACTAGCTCCGGCACCCTCCAGGATATGACGTGTCCTCACCATGATCAACCTCTGAAATAAAACATGTGATAAATTAGAATTCACTCGAGCATTCTCACACTCGACAATCCACCCCTCCTTGATTCTTGGTATCCCAAAGATTCTTATTTGGACTGTGCATCGCCCCGGTGCTTTCAGTAGTACGGGCCCAATACTACTGTCCACACCGTCTCAGTACACACCCCAAATCTTCCTCTTCGGATCCCAAATCCCAAGTACTCTATCATGCGTAGACCACTCTCTAATAGATCTCTCATAAGCCTCTCGCTACTACCTACTCACTCTCAAGCATCTCATAGCAGCTCACATCTCCCTTGGCTAAGGCATCACAAATCAGGCCACTCTAGTCCTATTAGCAATACCTAGCCTACTCTGGCATGCAGATACATCATATCAATATCAATATTACATAATATAAAGGTATTTTGGGAATTCACCGTTCGGGCGCTGACTGATCGTACACACGTTTCTTCCTGGAATTTGTTTCTTTTTCAAGAAAATCTTTTACTCTTAGAAAAGTTAGGTTTTCTTTTGAAAATATCTTTCCAATTCCTCAGTTTGAGTTCAAATACTCCCGAAGGTGTACCCGAATCCCTCAAACCAAGGCTCTGATACCAAATTGTAACACCGTAAATTTCAAAACAAAATTTTCAATTTTCTTATAAAACATAATTCGATTAATATTCATCAAACAACCATATTAATTATCCAATATAGGTCAATTCAAAATCCCAAGATCACAATGTAAAAACTCCGAGTGTGTGTGTACGGATCAAGCCGACGCCTTCCCGCGGTCGTCACTAGTACCTGAAACAATAACATCAAACACTGTAAGCACAAAGCTTAGTGAGTTCCCCAAAATACCACGTTTAACACATAATAGCCACTCGAGGCTATAACTCTGTGGGTCCGTGCACCCAAACTATGTGAACCCTCAGGTTCTAACTCTGATAATCATGCACCACATAAATCACATAGAAATAATGCAGTACAACACATAACATACATAGCATACAAATACTCTATCACATAACTCTGGTTACCTACTCAAGGTAAAGTATAGTGAGAAGACTCACCTCGTGTATCTCGGTATCTCACGAATCCTGGAAATCCCTCATGCTCGATCCTCCGAGCTCTAATCCTCCTATAACATCATATGTCTCTAATTAACACTTTATATCTCTAAGGTTGACTATCCCCAAGAAGTCAACACAGGTAAACTCTGGTCAACGGTCAACGGTAAACTCTGGTCAATGGTAAACTCTGGTCAACGGCGAGTGCTACTGCGACTCGGCGAGTCTAGACGTTTTCACCAACCCTCTGAAATTCCCTTCCTACACGTCGAGTATTCCCCCCTTACTCGACGAGTTTCACCTGGAAGAATCGCGGGGCCACCCCAACTCAACTCGCCGAGTCTCAAGAACAACTCGACGAGTCCCAGTTCGACTCAGTCCACTTGTCGTCCCTCTCTAACTCACCCTGACTCACTGAGTCTACCCATGACTCGATTGGACCACTCACTGAGCAATCCCAAGGCAATCTTCAAACTACTCGCCGAGTCTGATGAACAGACTCGGCAAGTCCATGCCATGCAACAACTCCAACTTGCTTCTAAGGTCAGATCTGCTTCTACAATCTATAGATCTGGCCTCCCTAGACTGATTCATCATGTAAAGCTTCTATCTTGGTGCCCATAACACACCCCATGGCTCATAAATGGAGTTTTGACCTAAGGCATGAGGATTCCAATCCAAAGCATCCAATGATTCCAAAAAAGCTTGGGTAAAGGGACACTCTGGACCTCTAAGGGTCCAGATCTATGGTTCAAACGGGTTCAACAAAAGGGTTCATAAGGGACCAAGAGGGCACTAGATCTTGCCACAAAAGGGTTCAACAAACCCTAAGTCTAGATAAATATCAACAAGGAAGAAGGTAACTCGAAATTATTACCACAAAAGTGATGCTCTGGACTCCAAACCCTCAGAAGTGGCTCCACTTGCTTTCCCTTGGCTAATTCTTCTCCTTCCTTGCAACAATGACACCTCCAAGATCAATAATGGCCTCCTACTTTGCTCCAAATGCTCACACTCGATTAGGGTTTCACTCAAGGGACTGGTAAGCACAAATGACGGCCATTAGGCCCTTTAAATAGGCCTCAAACCCGAGAAATTAGGGTTTCATTGCACAGTGCTGACTCGCCGAGTCCATATCCTGGACTCACCGAGTCCAGGCGCGATCCCGCGACCAGATCCGCATCCCTACTCGGCGAGTCTGAGCTCCAACTCGCCGAGTCCCCTCTCAAATCACCAAAAACACAAATATACAAGATACCTGAAAAATCCGGCTGTTACAGCAAGTTAAGGCTGAGCACCAGCGTCTGTATGGTATGTTGCAGCCATTAGAGATTCCCGAGTGGAAGTCGGAATAAATTACCATGGATTTTATCACCAAATTTCCGAGGACTGCTAGGGGTGTCGATGCGATTTGGGTGATCGTGGACAGATTGATGAAGAGCGCCCACTTCCTTGCCATCAGTGAGAGCTCTTCTGCTGAGAGGTTGGCGGAGTTGTATGTGAGGGAGGTGGTATCGCGACATGGAGTACCAATCTCGATTATCTCAGATCGAGATGTGCGTTTCACTTCCAGATTTTGGAAGAAATTTCATGAGGAATTGGGTACGAGGATGCATTTTAGTACCGCATACCACCCATAGACTAATGGTGAGAGCGAGCGAACGATCCAGATGCTCGAGGACATGCTTCGGGCATGTGTATTGGATTTCAGCAGGAGTTGGGACACGTTTTTCCATTGGCTGAGTTTTTTATAACAACAACCATCACTTGAGCATTGGTATGCCACCCTTTGAGCTGTTGTATGGGAGGAGGTGTCGGACCCCCATTTGCTGGGGTGAGGTAGGGAAACGTGTAATGGGTAGTACAGAGATAGTGCTTCTGATGACAGAACAGATACAACAGGTCAGACAGAGGTTGTTAACCGCTCAGAGTCACCAGAAGAGTTATGCGGATAGGCGATGATCCGAGATTGAGTTCCAGGTCAGTGATTTTGTGCTCCTGAAGGTATCTCCGTGGAAAGGAGTGAGTCAATTCAGGAAGAGGGGCAAGCTGGGGCCCCAATATATTGGGCCGTTTAGAGTGATCGCAAGGGTGGGCAGGATAGCATATCGTTTGGAGTTACCTACGGAGTTGAATCTGATTCATGATACTTTCCACGTGTCGCAACTAAGGAAGTGTATAGCCGATAAACCGGCAGTGGTAACACTGGGGGACATCCAAGTGGACACGAGTCTGAATTATGTCGAGAGACCAGTTGCAATTGTGGATAGGAAGATCAAGGTTCTGAGGAACAAGGAGGTGCATATGGTTCAGGTTCAGTGGCAACATCGAAGGGGGTCCGAGATGACTTGGAAGTCGGAGTCGGAGCTGCGAGGGAAACATCCAGAGTTGTTCGCGGAATGAGACTTCGGGGGCGAAGTCTGGTTCTAGTGGGGGAGAATTGTAACACCCCGAGATTCAGGTACATTTATTCCACCCTTATTCTTTGTCAATTGGTCATGATTGGTCCTTGAGTGGAAGAAGCTTTGCAAGTGAGTATGCTGGGCGTAACAAATGGGTACGCTGCACGTACTCATGCACTTATTTTGGACGCAGAGTCGCTAATGTACGGTGGGTGTACCCATAGTTACGCTGGGCGTACCCGGCCCACATGTAAAACCCTAATAAGACTTGTGCACTATTTAAAGGATGCTAAGGCTCATTTCTCAGCCTCCATATCCGTGAGTAAAACCCTAAGTGAGAGAGCCTTCCATCGTCCTTAGTGAGTGAGTTTGTTCTTGGAGCTAATCGTGCCTTGGTGTGTTAGTGAAGAAGGAAGAAAAGAGGTTGTGGAGACTAAAAGCTTGAAGTGCAACTTTGGATCTGAGATCTACAAAGAAAGGAGTTGCATTTAGAGGTATAAAGTTCAAAACTTTCCTCTTCTTTTTGGTTGTTGTTGCATCTGCCATTTTTAGGGTTAAAAACCCCAAAGGTGGAGACTTTATGAGTGTAAGGTGCTCCATGGTCCGAGATCTGTCCCTTTTCAGTAGTAATTGTGGTCTAGATCCTTAAAGTTCCCATCTTGGTCGTTAATAGGAGGTCATGCTTAAGTATTATGCTCTCTAGGGTTAGAGAACGGAATGTTTTGGGTGCTAGTGACTTTTTCAGCCATGCAAAAGCTTAAATTCATCGACTTTATGGTTTAAGAGGCTTAGAAATGGTCAGATCTAAAAGTTGGACGTGGGTCTTAACTGTTTAAGACCTCAAGAGCCGAAGGACTGAAACTGGGTATTACACTCAGTGTAATTCCAGTACGCGCAGCCTAGGGGGTGGTGCACCCCGATTCTCTGAAGGTATTGGGTATGCCTAACGTACATGTTTGGTATGCGCAGCGTAACCCGAAGGGTTGACTTTTGTTGACTTTTAGGGTTTGGTTAACTTTAGGGTATTTGAGCCATGTGAGGGGTAAAATGGTCTTTTACCCTCATGAGAGTATTAAGAGAAGGGATGGTCTGGCATTGGGAAATGTGTTGATGCCGAGTGTTTATTTCATTTGATTAGGCGGAGGCTAGATCTTATCCCATGGATTTCAAGATTTCCGAGATTTACGAGTCACCAAACTACGCGAGGTGAGTCTTCTCACTATACGTTACCTAGAGTGGTATTTATGTGGACCAGAGGGTCTTATGTGCTATGTATGAGATTATGTGAATATATGTGCTATGTAATATTTGTATATTATATGATTTTATAGACTGGACCGTATGGTCCAACGATATAGATCGGACCAGAGGGTCTAACGATTCAGACCGGGCCGGAGGGCCCAACGAGCTACCGGACTGGAGGGTCCCGCTGAGACACATCAACTGGAGGGTCATATAGTAGCCTCGAGTGGTGTATGTGTTGAATGTGGTATTTTGGGTAACTTACTAAGCTTTATGCTTACAGTTGTTGTGTTTTGTGTCTCAGGTACTAGCGAGGACCATAGAAAGGCGCCAGCGTGACCCATACACATTAGAGAAAGGATTTGATTTTTCAGATCTTGGGATAGTTTATGTTTTGATAACTAGTGTTGAATACTTTTGAGAATATTTTTACATGAAATTGGTTGTTGAAAAATCAAAAATATGTTTTAAAAATCTCATCGTTACATTAAGGAGATCATGCAGCAATCTTCCTCTTCAGATATATGTGCTCTTCAACAAAAGGTTGCATCAACTGATTCCAAACTTGACTTGATCTTAGCAAAGCTATCTGGTTCAAATGAGAGGTCACTTGAACCAGAGGGGGAAAAGGTCCACACGAACAGATCAATCCAATCTCCTATCATACACCAAATTCCAGACTCACCAAATGAGTTTGAGAAAAAGGAGATATGAGAAAATACAGTCACTTGACAAAATTGCTTTTGGTGCACGATTAAAGGCTCAATAGAACAAAGCCATGTTAGATGAGAAAGAAAAGTAGGTCATTCATTAACTAGGGATCAAAGATCGATCTCTAAAAGTTCCAAGAAGGAAAGATGTCCACTTCTCTAAACCGCTTATCATATCAGAACCAATCACTTAGTCAAAGCCTTCTCATGGTGATCCCAACGATAAGGGAAAATAGAATATTATCTTCAAGTCTAAAATGGAATTAGCTAAAGAAAATCAAATGCAGATAGATGAAGAGTTAGCTAAGCAACTGAAGGCTAAGGAATTAAAGTCTAAACAAGAGATGCTTTGAAAAAAGAAATCTCCAGAGATCTCGACTGAAGAAAGGAGTACATGGCATGATAAACAATTTAGAGTGTCTTCACCTAAAAGAACTATCTTCTTTAACCCCGATAGAGATTCCTATCAAAAGGTAAAGGTCATCAAGCCCACAAATTCCTTCACACCTCCTTCAGACCTCACTAAAGAAAACTGGGATATTCCTGCACCCCCGAATGGTATGAAGTTTAACTTATGCACAAGTGCAATTTATCCAGCTGAGGTTGATTTAGACATTGAAGACCTAAAGATAAGATTCTTTCTGAAGAAACTAATTCAAGTTATCCCTGTATGGTCAAAATTCAATATTTCTTCAATCAACAAGATTGACATACGAAAATTTAGAAAAATGCCATATGCATTGTTTCAAGGAAGAAGGATAGACAACTCTGATTTCATGTTTTCTGAAGTTGATTTCCCTAGAATAAACCTAGCTGATATAAGGTCACTAATCATTTGGTTGAAACAAAGGGTGAGTACAGATAAAACTTATGCAGATCTTCTACAATGCCTAAGGAAATATGTGCTCGACATGGTTATTGATTTCAGTGTTGACTGGGAAATTGGACAGCTAGGAGAAAACAAAGCTGAGGAAATAAATGTGAATCTGAATATGGAGAATGATTCTCCTGGGAACATTCTAAAGAAACCACATAGAGGTCTTGTATTCTATTCTAAAGGTCGACTAAAATTCATGAGAATCTCCCTAAAACATCTATTCTCTTCTGATTTCATTGAAGGCATCATCGGTTTATTGAAGAGAACAGGAGATCAAGAAGAATCGCTGAGAGTGAAGATCGTTGAAGAACTTACATGGTTTTTGAGTTTCCGGAAATGGTTAATAAACTTGAGAAACAAAGTTTATATTATGTTTTTTTTTGTTTTTTTTTGCTTTTTTTTCGAACATGTGGATGATGTTTTTGCTACTGGTAATTTATCATATAGCTAAAATTTATCTTGCGTGTTATTACTTTTATTTCTACTTTTATTTTTACTCCTTATTTTAGTAACCATCACATAGGAGGAAACTGTTGGAAAACATTTATATGTGATTGTCACTTGAAATAAGTTGAGTTATTTTATTAATCTTTCTAACAAACATTATCAGAATGTTTCAGGTTGGAAAGATGTTGAAGATAACAAGTGTTTTAAGAATCAGATGTTGGAGCACTTGAAACTTACATGGAGCACCTGCTGTTGACATGGATCACATGCTGAAAGCTAGTTGGATCATTATGATCTCAGATGGCACATCTAGATCATATGTGGAGCATCAAGACACTGATGGATCATTTGGAATATTAATGGCTCATCAGAAACATTGTTGACTTATTTACAACTCTATGGCTCAACAAGAGTTGATGACTCAACAAGAACACTTGGTGGCTCAACTCAAGTAAATGGATCAACATGATCACATTGATGGCTCAACAAGACTGCACATGACTCATCATGTACGATGAAGGCACATTCAAATGCTCAAAGGAACATAAATTTCGTCCATGGTCTATCATGAACATGTGGTGGTACATCTTCAAGTTCAAGACATAGTCGAACATTCAAGAAACTACTCAACATGATCAACAACACTTCTAGAAGTTGATGACGTCTAAGAAGACAGATGATGACTACTCATCACTTTTTCAATGTTGATCAAGAAGGTTCAAGAATTATGAAAACTCATAACTTGGATGGAACCCTAACAGAATACTAACGAAATTGGAATATTCTATCCATTCTCCGTTAAGTAGGGTAAAGGTGTCAACTGATGACTTAGTCATGACGACTTGTCAACACCTGATTGATCAAGACATGTCATGGGCTTTTCCAAAGCCTATAAATAGGCCCCTTTGGATCCATTATAAAATTTCTCTTCCTTGCTCATTTCAGATCATTCTGCACAATTGTTGTTTCGATTAGTCTTCAGAGAGCCTTTGAGTGTGTTAGCTTGTCTATCATTCAAACACTTGTAACTGAATCTTGATGAATATGAGACACTTTTGAATCATTGATCTTGAACATATAAAAAAATGTTTTTATCATTAACTTTGTGATTCAGAACTCTTTATTTTCCGCATTACTTACCACTTGATGATTCTGAAACTTTGTTTTAGTATTTTCAACACTTGGACTACTCTAGTGTAGGTTTACTGAATTTTCCTCATTTCTTCACATCTTGCCAAGTCGTTAGTGGAGCGTGTGTGGTTAACCGACACACTAACTTAGACTAGTAAGGGTGGAAAATGGTAACTTGTAGTTTTTCATAGATCAATGGAGTATGTGTGGTTAACCAACATATTAATTTGGTGATAAATGACTTCGAGAGTACCAAGCTAACTTTCATGGTTATTCACACCTTGTTTGTGATCCTCGGTATCCCAATCACAAACTTGAAGGGAGTAATCGAGAACAAACTTGCCATTGAAAAGTTCAATGAATCTCAAAAGTTCTAGGAGTTTCATTTAAAACTAAATTCGTTTAAAATTTCATTTTCGTGGTGGAATTGGTAAATCATCATTTACCTATCGAAAAATAGTTTGCAATTTGATTACGGCATCCCTCTTCATAATTCTAAATTATTGTGTTCGTTCCTATCCTTAATATCTCATTTGGGTGTTATATTAATGACTTAAATCAAGTTAACTTGAGTTTCTAGCTTGTAGATGTCTAGTTCATATAACTATGGTCTTCTCGAATCTTATGCAAGAAGTTTTCATCATGAAGATGACGTTCCCAGAAGTCATACTTCACTTCCTCCACCTCCTATAATAGTTCTCCTTAACTTACATGTTCAAATACTTGAGAAGTTCAAGGTCAATCAAACCCTTTTGGCTAGCAAACACCAATATGGAAGGTCTGTGTGTGCACATGTCTTGGAGATAAAGTCAAACATTGACATGTTGGGAATGTTAGGATACATTATGTCAAGGAAGTTGGATGTCGACTTGGTTCTTCAGTCACATCCCAAGACGTATAGTTAGTTTGTTACATACTACTATATGACAGACCGTGATGTGACCCTTGTTAATCTTACCTATGTGCTAACTGCTATTGAATCAGAAATGATTTGGCACACTGGTCAAGCATATTTAATTGGAACATCTACCTCCCAAACATTCGTGGACCTTGGAAATGGAAACATTGGAAGTCGAGAAAAGTCTTCTCTTCCCAATGGAAAGGGATCAGCAATGGTCAAACCATTTAACCTAATGGTAAACAGAAAGACTAAGTCTAAGGTTGTCCAACATCCTATTCCAAAAGAATCTATTTGCTTCTATTGTCCAGAGAAAGCGCATTGGATGCAAAGCTGCCGTATCTACCTGAAGGATACAAGGATGGTAAATTCGAAATGTTTGACTCTACTTCAGGTAAGTCAACTATCTAACTCTATTAAGTTCCTATTTGGAGATTCTTAATACATGATGTAATTTAATTACATTTTGATTTTTTGTAAGATCAAAGAAAAGAAAGGAAGCTTAAAGGAAGAGTAAGTTGAATCTGATTGTGAAGAAATAGATTTCGATCTCATGATTCGATGATCAGATTTTTTCACTTACTGCTTAGGAGTTATGATAGATTGCTTAGAAATATTTAGAAACATAGTTTTCATTTGTAATAGCATTGTAAGGACAAGATTTTCCACAATTTTTATAAATATAGAAAAAAATTGAAATTTATCTAATTTTATATTTCCTTGCAATGACATTTGTGAAAATTGATGTTTGTATGTTTCTATTGTTAGCAATGTTGAGAATGGATTTGATTTTTTCGTTTGTGGTAGTGTCAAGATTTACCAAATTAGGAAAGATTCTTATCACCAAAGTTTTAATTAGACAGAAACTTGGAATCATGCAACTTGTAATGCATGATGAATGATAACTTTCGTCTTTGGGAAATTAAGACTAGTTCCTTGTTCACATGCATATGTGAGCCAAGTAAAGGACTAGGGAATCTAGTACAAATTGTTTTGTACTTTTCCAGGTCTAGCACAAAAAACAATAAGACTATTCGTCATGATTTACTAAGAGCTTAGTGAATATGGTTTTGCTGACATGATTAAGTGTAATTTTGAATCTTTCAAAAAGTTTCAATGTATAGAAGAACGAATAAGAAGAATCTACTAGACAGAAAGATAAAAGTTTCTCCAATATGAAAGGAAAGGAGAGTACTTTAGTATCGTGTTTATGATCATCTTAATAATTATGAAAACCATATCACAATTGATCCTTTAAGGACACCATAGTGCACTTGTATGGCTAAGAAGAGGTATATGTAATTGTTGAAATGGTTAAATAAAAAAGATGAATCATACTTCGTTTCAAAATCAAATCTTAGAGTTATACTCCAAGATGCCTTGAGTGACATATCTTAACTAGGTTTATAACACATTTGAAATTGGTAAGCTGTGATGTCTTGGATAAGACAAAGATCATCTAAGACCAACTGAATGAAGTATCATTCTTGATAAAAATCCGCACTAACTCTTGAATATTTGTTCGTCAAGGAATGGTTCTTGACAAGAGAATCTTATATGTCAAGCGGGCAGTGGGACTCTTAAAAACCTTGAAAATCTTCACGAACTAATCAAGAATAAACCTATTGTTTATAACTAGCACACGAGTTGAGGTTTGTAACCAATCATGTTGACATATTCTTGTTTTTATGCCTGTTCCAGTTAAAGTTGACCATGCATGTGAGTTCTATGAGTTCTCAATTGTTTGCATAAGGTAAAGCACCTTGATGAGTGAAAGTTTGTTGATCAGTAAGGGTGATCTGCTCAACAACTTGGAAGACATGATAGGCCCTTATGCTGCCAAGTGGAAAGAAATTCAGATTGAGTATGTTCAGTCCATATGATTTTGATTTTGTCATAGACCTTGTCTTATGATAATGGTTCGAAATGACATTTTCACATGGATAGGAACACGTACACGATAAATCTAAGTGAAAAAGGTTTCTCTCCACTTCATGAAAATGATAGTGATGAAATGCTTACACAAAGTAGATTCTAAGAAGATAGCAGTGGTGTTCATTGCGTTCTCAAATTCGATTATGATTACAACATCCCTCTTCATAGTTTGAATGTGAGAAATGGCAAATAATTTGAACATTCGAGACTTCTTGTTGTAAGTTTTAAAATATTTTAGACACATATATGAGCTTTCGAATAAAATGTGTATGATTTAGATAAAGGCTTATCAAAGAATCTCGTATTGGAAATCTGAGCTTTGGAAAGAAATTCAATAAATATTGATTTCTAGAAGTCCAGTTGATTTCTGAGCACATGTCAAAGCTAGTGGGAGCATAAATATTATGCTAATAAGTATGTAATTATTATCCTTGTGGGAGCATAATTGTTATACTAAGTATTGCGAGTCAACAATGCTATTTATAGGAAACAAAGTTCTATTTTGCAAAATTGCAAAGATTGAAAAGTTGTTTCGCTATAGTAAAGGGAGAGGATACTTATACTTTATTTCGAATCTACAAGTTTAGATTGAAGTATTAATTAAACTTAGTCATGAGCATATATGAATACCATTTTAGTGTATTTCAACATTGAAAAATCTATATATGCAATTATTATAGCAAAAGAATGTTCAAGTATCATCTCTTTACGTAAGACACTGTAAATCTTATTCCATATGCTTCGGGTATAGGATCGATTGCATGTGCTATAATATTCACGTGTTCTAATTTTCCGAATGCCTAGTGCATTAAGAGGGATAAAGTACTAGAACTAGATATGACTAAAGTTATTAAACAACACTCAAGGACGATCTAAGTTTCGCTAAGGATTGATCGCTTGTAGTTGGAAGTATAGTAATGGTTGGATCATATTGACATTATTATGAATAGAGAGGATTCTATTTATAATGAGTTGTCATATAGAAAATATGGAAATATTTTCATAACGGGAGTTGGATATTAAGAATCTATGTGAGTGTTAGAAAAATGTTTTTGCAAGAAGGATGTTTATGATGGGTTTTAGCCATAAGAACTTTCCTATGTGCGCATGCAAATCCCTAATGCTCGGATCTAGGCTTTCAAATTAAACATGCTTTGAATCCAAGACTTCCAATGCCTAATTAGGTTAAATAACAAAATTGAAATAGATCTAGAACCATACCTTTGAATTCCTTGATTATCTTGTAGTCTTGGAGCTTCTAGAGTCACATATGTCACTCCTCTAATGGCTTACAAACACCAATAGCAAGGAAGATGATTTAGGAGAGAGGAGAAGGGAGGAAATCGGCCAGAGTTCTCTTACTTTAGATGAGATGCCGATTTCCCTAACCCATAGGGTCTATTTATACTTGCAGACTCCTTAAAGGTTACAGTCTAAACCCTAATTGGATAATCTTCTCTTAAGGCTATCCAAATCCATTCCTAGATAACATCATGGACGATTTTGAGATATCCTTTAGCTCCTAGAATTCGTCCAATACATATCTGTATGGATTTACAGTCTCAAGTTTAACTATCAAACAATTGACAGTTTATACCCTCTTATTTAATTAATCTCTTTAAGTCACCAAATTAATACTAATTAATCTATGACTTATATTAATCAAATAACTATATATTATTCCTTATAATATTTACTCTCTCTTAACAAATCATCCCATCAAGTTGCTATGATGAAGGCAACCCAAAAGGACCATGCACAACCGGGTCAAATACTTACCTAATATAGTTGCAGCCTTAGACACTATTCCAACAGTCTCCCACTTGGATAAGTCTAGTAACTATACAAGTACAATTCGGTTTGCAATCATAGCTCTCAAAGACGCTGTCAAACTCTGATCTAATCAATCTTGTCCTTTAGATAAGGGATCATACAGTCCTCTGTTAGATATCATGCTGACAATCCTATGGAATGGTTAGTCTAGCATTTGATTTCTTGATCTTTGATTTATTCGACATAGAACTTAATCAAACACATCAATTTAGTTCTGATCGGGCCCTGCACATAAGTCAAATCAAATCATCGAGCGGCCGAGATATCACTTTTACCTTTTTGATAAAAGTTACAGATAAACTTCGACTTATATGCATTTACTTATTCATTAACCAACTATACACAACAATGCGTTTTATAACATCGAGTTACTGATGCGTTTTCACATTATCAATGTACAATCAATTAACAAATAATAAACCATATATCTAGGTTTTAAGACTATATGATATTATCATCTTGCGATCACCTTTTATATCGTATTCCAGCAAGCGCGGGTTTATTCCAATGCTCAAAACCAGTTCATAAGCACTCATGAACGTTGCATCAACCCTTTGCTATGTCTAATACCATTTAGACAATCTACACACCAATTCATGACAATCTTCATTCATATCTACTTCCAACATATGAACGATTGTGGACAATTTGAACAATTCAATTATTCCTAATAAATTCAATTATTCTGGAAGTCAAAACATGCAAGGTGAAACAATAGTGAAACGATTAACATAAGACAGTAACATTACTCATAAATAAAACTCCTTTATTTAATCTCCAAATGTTAATTACATTTATCTATTATACGTTTCTAATACTATCTAATCTATACTAATATTATCATTCAGCCCAATACTCCTAGCATGCTGCAAGTGCTTAACCCTACTCAGTCCCTTCGTAAGCGGATCTGCTGGGTTATCTTCTGATGATATCCTCTTAACTATAAGTTGTCCTTCTTCTACACGATGTCTAATGAAGTGATATTTTCCGTCGATATGTCTTGATCTACCATGATCCCTCGGTTCCTTGGTCAAGGTAACCGCACCTTTGTTATCACAGAAAATCTGCATGGGCTCCTTTATGGCAGGCACAACTCCAAGATCACCGATGAAGTTCTTTAGCCATATTGCCTCCTTCGACGCTTCGCTCGCTGCGATGTACTCTGATTCGCATGTTGAATCAGCTACGGTTTCTTGCTAGGAACTCTTCCAAGTTACTGCTCCTCCATTTAGGGTAAAGAGCCAGCCCGACTGCGAACGGTAGTTGTCCCTGTTGGTCTGAAAACTGGCATCTCTATACCCTCGCACCTTCAAGTCATCACCCCCTCCAAGGACTAAGAACCATTCCCTCATCCTCCGAAGGTACTTAAGGATATTCTTCACCGCAATCCGATGTGCTTTTCCAGGGTTCCCGTGATATCTGCTAACCATGCTCAAAGCGAAGGCTACATCAGGGCGAGTACAAGTCATAGCTTACATGATTGAGCCAACTGCGGAAGTGTATGGTACTCGACTCATTTCTGCTATTTCAGCTTCGGTACTCGGACTTTGAGTCTTACTCAACTTGGCATTACCTTGTATCGGTAGTTCTCCCTTCTTTGAGTTTTCCATACTAAAACGTTTTAGTACCTTCTCTAAGTAAGTATTCTGACTAAGTCCAATTAGTCTCTTACTTCTTTCTCTTACTATCCTTATTCCCAAAATGTAACAAGCCTCTTCGAGGTCCTTCATTGCGAAACACTTCCCGAGCCAGGACTTGACTTCCTGCAGAGTCGGGATGTCGTTTCCTATGAGTAATATGTCATCGACATATAGAACGAGGAAGCTTACTATACTCCCACTGGCTTTGACATATACACAAGATTCGTCTTCGCTTTGTACAAATCCAAACTCTTTGACTTTCTCATCGAAGCAAAGATTCCATCTGCGAGACGCTTTTTTAAGTCCATAAATGGACTTCTCAAGCTTACACACTCTATTTGGATGCTTCGGATCCACAAACCCCCTCTGGCTGAGCGATGTAAACATCCTCAGCCAACTTTCCGTTAAGGAAGGCGGTCTTGACATCCATTTGCCAAATTTCATAATCATGAAATGCGGCAATTGCTAGCATCACTCTAATAGATTTAATCTTCACGACTGGTGAGAAGGTCTCATCATAGTCAGCTCTTGGAGTTTGAGTAGAGCCCTTCACAACCAATCGCGCTTTATACGTGTGTACGTTCCCATCCAATGCGGTCTTCTTCTTGAAGATCCATTTGCACCCAACGGTCTTACGTCCGGGCACATAGTCAACTAAATTCCAAACTTGGTTATCGTACATGGATTGGATCTCGCTATCCATTGCCTCATTCCATTTCGCAGACTCCGGGCCTGCCATGGCTTCCTTATAGTTATTAGGTTCATCAAGATTTACTAGTGTACCATCACTAATATACGTGTCCCCTTCGGTAGTAATATGAAAACCATAAAACTGGGGATGAACTCTAACTCTATCGGAACGTCTAAGAGGTAAGGACTCGTCAATCGGTTCAACCGGAGTTTCCTCCTCGGGTTGAGTGCTAGCGGTAGAGGTTCCTTCATATATCGACTCTTGAATCTCTTCAAGTTCGATTCACCTCCCACTGTCTCCTTGGCTTATGAGTTCTCGCTCTTGGAAAACTCCTCTCCTCGCAACAAACACTACGTTGTCCTTCGGTCTATAGAAGAGATATCCAAAGGATGTCTACGGGTAGCCGATGAAAATACATCGCTCACTTCGAGGTTCAAGCTTGTTGTGAGTATCTCGTCTTACGAAAGCCTCGCAACCCCAAACCTTAATGTGTGCCAACGAGGGAGCTTTCCCTGTCCACATCTCGTGAGGTGTTTTGGCAACCTTCTTAGTAGGGACTCGGTTAAGGATATGGGTGACAGTCTCTAAGGCATACCCCCAAAAGAAGATAGGTAGTGAAGCACGACTCATCATAGAGCGAACCATATCTAATAAGGTTCGATTACGCCTTTCTGCCACACCATTCAACTGCGGTGTCCTAGGAGGCGTCAATTGCGAAACTATTCCATACTCCTTGAGATAATCGTGGAATTCAAGACTTAGGTACTCTCCTCCTCGATAGGATCGAAGCATCTTGATTTTCCTGCCCAATTGATTCTCCACTTCATTCTTGAACTCTTTGAACCTTTCAAAGGTTTCTGACTTTTGCTTGATTAAATATGTTGGGTTATGAGCATTCTAACACTCCTAAGTGTACATGCAACCCTAAATACCTTGGATCTATGTTTTCTCTATTATACATGCAAATATGAACATCCAAGGTATTATCCTAATCTAGCATACAAAATAATGGATATAACAAGATAGAATACATACCTCTTTGATAGTGCTTATCTTCATGAAGCTTGAGTGCTTAGTGCCCCAAGTGTGACACCTCAAATGGTTCACACAACACCAAATACACTTGGAATAACTTGAGAGAAACTAGAACACTTCATGAAATCGGTTAGCCCTCTCTAGAATAATCTAGTGACCGATTTTGGGAAGAATAGTATCTTTATATAGTGTTACAATTAGGGTAAACCCTAATTGTCATGACTTTCCATTTCCTTGGATCCATGGGTTCAAATACACCATGGAGCATCCATGGAGCATCATATGGGTTTTGGCCCAACTAGATAATCCATGGAGCATTAGCCCACTATATAAGTATGGATGATTTACACAATCAACCCATATATTTAATTAGTCTTCTTTTGATCACTTAATTAATTCTAGATTAATTCTTGATCAATACTAATTAAATAATCTCATTATTCTTATTATTAATATACTAGAACTTATAATATATTAATAACCGTAAGTGTCTTATTTCTCTCATTATAGTCTATCCAAGTGCATGATGCCATGCAACCCAAATGGACCATGCCAGGTCGGGTCAAGTCTTACCAATTATAGTTATGGACTTAGACATTAATCCAACAGTCTCCCACTTGGATAAGTCTAAAACTATTATTGCGTATGACTTCAGGAACCAACTGGAAATTGTAGCTCTCAAAAGCTTCTGTCGAACTCTGACCTTGTAGATGAACTCTGATCTTTGTCAACGACTTGTCCATTAGATAAGGGATCATATATTCCTCCATTCTAGATATCATATGGACTGAGACATGGATTATAATCATTCTCTCTGTCCATTAGTTGTTTCCCGATTTCCGATTTATGACGACTGACTAATTGAACAAATCAAATCAGTCCTGGCCCGGCCGAGCACTTCCATTTGTCATCATCAAATCATCGAGGGGCCCACAGATATCGCTTTCATCCCGAAGGTAAAAGGAATGGATAAACTTCGACTCATATGGCTTGTTCTACTACTTGTTGAATCATACACAAAGACACGTTTTATAGCACCGAGTTACCAAATGCGGTTTCGTGCAATCAATGTACAACCAACTCATAGTAACAACTCATATCTCTAGGTTTGAAGAATATAAGATATTATCGTCTCATGATCACTCGTGATAAAATCCATGAAGTGATTCCAATGAGCGCGGGTTGAATCCAATACTCAGAACTTATGAGCACTCATGAGTGTTGTAGCCCTTTGTCCAACAACTTAGACCTCTACAAGCCAACCCATGACAGTCTTAATTCATATCTACTTCCAACATATGACCGACTGTGGATGGTTTGAATAACTTAGTCATTCCGGAAGAATAACCTAGTTTATTCGGGAAGTCAAAACATGCAAAGTGAAACACAATAATAATTGAATCCAATATGGTCTCAGAACTTATGAATATAAATAAAATTCCTTTTATTTATCACCATATGATTACACATTATTCATTGTATATTGTTTCAGCTATCAACATTATTCTTCAATTTAAAACAATAGTTGTCCCATGCTCCAAGCATGCACACTATGTTTTCTAAACAATAGTCATGCTATACACCAAGTATGCATAATATGTTTGTCTATGATCTTTATTTTGTGAACTAGATCAAATGAACATAACTTCAATGATTCTCTTTTCACACTCCCAAATCCTTACTGCAAATGCAAGAATTCCAAATTCATGTCATTTACTGAAATCTGTTAGATTCTAAACTTATATGCATCGATCCTCTTGTAATGATTATGCACAAAGTCAGAAAGACTTAACAACAATCAATACAGAGCATTCCAAAGGAGATCAACTCCTTGGAACCATCCTTCTTGCATTAAGTTTCCTTAATCTTACACAGATTGAAAATTCTAACTTTGAAACATTTCCAGATTCCATTTCGACTATCACTTCTGAACAAGAGTTGCCTCCTTACAGATTATGTCAATATGGTCCTTCCAGAATTATCACTATACTTCCAATTGTCCATGAGAAACCAATCTTTGGTAAACCTTAGATTGCCCTCGACAATTGTTTAATCTTTTTAGTCATATCCAGTTCTAAACCTTTTCCCTCCTTAATGCCCCAGGCATTTGGAAAATTTTAGAAAGGATGAATATAGCACATGTAATCGATCCTATATCCGAAGCATATGGGACACGATTCATGATGTCTCACATAAAGACTAAACCAGTCTTTTGCTATAACATTTCCATTTCTATTTGCCAAGTTCTCATAATTCAGATTATGAAAAGGTATGCCGTAATCATAATCGAATTTAAGAACGCAAATAATGGACCCATATACAGAATTTCCTTATGTTGAGCCATTCCAACATGAAATTCATATATATCCTTGACTAAATGATTAAAACCTCACGATCTAAGCTTATAGATTTGAGATGAAGTATAATTTCCTCTCCCTTAATTATAGCAAAACAACTTTTTCCCAATTGAAACCCTTTGTTTTCTATAATTAACATTGCTAGCTTGCAATACTTATCGTAATTATCATGCTCCCACTAACATGATGATTATTAGCATAACACTTATGCTCCCACTAGCTTTGACATATACTCAGAAAGCTCGACTTCTAGAAATCAATACTTTATTGACTTTCTTACCAAAGTTCAGATTTCTGATACTAGATTGTTTTGATAAGACTTTATCAAAAACATACACCTTCCCTTAGATAGCTCATGGGTGTGTCAAAACAATTTTAAGAACTATGAAAAGGGATGCCGTAATCATAGTCTTGAACGTTTTGACCTTTGCCATTTCTCACAAGTCCAAGTTAGTGTGCCGGTAAACCACACACGCTCCACTAACGACTTTGAGATCACAATTGCTATCTAGCTAAAATCTACTTAGTGGAAGTGTTTCCTCACCATCATTTTCATGAATCGGAGAGAAACCTTATGAGACTTAGATTTAATGGTGTATGTGTTCTTATCCACGTGAATTGTCAAAACCATAGTCACAAGACAAGGATAATGACAAATCCAAACTCATATGGACTGAACTCAATCTTAATTTCTTGCCACCTGGTAGCTCAAGGGCCTACCATTGCTTCCAAGTTGTTGTGCAACACATTGAGAACTCTAAGAACTCATATGCAAAGCCAACTTTAACTAGAATGGGCACAGAATATGTCAACACGATAGGTTATAAACCTTAAATCGTGTGCTAGTGAAGAACTTTAGGTTTTATTCTTGATTAGTTCTTGAGACTTTCAAGACCTTTAAGACTCCCACTGTCCTCTTGACCTATAAGACTTCCTTGTCAAACATCCAAGAGATAGTGTGGATTCTAATCAAGACAAACACTTCACACAATTGGCCTAAGTTGGTCTTTGTTTTATCCAAAACATCACAACTTACCAATTTCAAATGTACAAGAGTAGAAAACTTTTACTCTTACATTTGTCAAGTGTTTTAAACCTTCTTTAAGACATGTCACTCAAATTACAATCTTGGAGTATGACTCTAAGACTTGTATTGGAACGAAGTATGACTCATCTTCTTGATTTAACCATTTCAACAATTCAAGATCCCTTCTTCTTAGTCATAAGAATGCACTAAGACTTCCTTAGAGAACTAATTTTGATATGGTTTCTTAATCATTGAGATGATCACAAAGATGATACTAAAGTACTCTCCCATCTTTTCAGATTTGAGAAACTTTTATCCTTTTGCCTAACTTGATTCTCCTTATTCGCTCTGCCTTACATTGGAACCTTTTCCAATGTCTCAGAGTTATACTTAAGCTTGTAAGTATAATCATATTTACTGAGCTTTAGTAAACTATGACGAATAGCCTTACATCTTTTGTGGTGGACTTAATCAGTGCACAAGACTATGTACCCGATCCCTTAGTCCATTACTTGACTCACATATCCATGTGAACAAGTAATTAGTCTTAATTTTTCCAATACTTGAAAGTTCTCATTCATCATGCTATACAACTTGCATGATTCCAAGTCCCGGTCCAATTGAGACTTTGGTGATGAGAATCTTTCCTTATTTGGTAAATTTAGACATTACCACAAATGAAGGAATCAATTTCATATTTCCACTCTTGCTATTAATGGAATCATATAAGCAACAATTTTTCCTCAAATGCCATTGTAAGGATATTTTTAAAATAAATAAAATCAAATTTTTCCTTTTATTTTAAAACTATGCGGAAAAACTTATCCTTACAATCCATATGAAAACTTGTTGTTATCTATTCCTAAGCAATATCTCATAACTCCTAAGAAGTAGCTCAAGAATCTGTTTTTCAAACTACGCGATAGAAATCCGTCTACGCGATCAGATTCAACATATTCTTTCTTTAAGTTCCTTTACTTTTCTTTGATTCTTAAAACATTACCATGTGACCCAGTCACATCATGTATCAGGAATCTGAAAATAGAAACTTAACAGAGTTAGATTAGTGGACTTTTACCTGAAGTAGAGTCAATCTTATTGACTTTAACATCCTTAGGTAAATTAGGCAGCTTCTCAACTAATGACCCTTACTTTGGCAATATAAACATATGGACTCTTTGATAATGGTACACGGGACTATCACAGACTTAGCTTTTCTCTTTACCATTTGTTCAACCGAGTTGACTATGGCCGATCCCTTTCCATTGGGAAGAGAATGCTTTTTTTGTATTTCCAGTGTCACCATTGTCAATGTCCATAAAGTTTCAGGAAGTTGATCTTAACAATAGATAAGATCATTAAGGGTCTTGTCATAGTCTATTTCATAGGTGTCCCAAAGGAACTCACTATGTGACTTAGAAAGTGATTGAACCACCAACTTTCTCAAGACTTTGACACCCTTCTCTCCCGGCTTGTCAATATGTGACTACATCTCCAAGATGTGATCACACTTAGACCTTGCCTTGCCATTAGGGCTTGAGTGATCTTAAACTTTTCAAGAACTTGTGGGGTAGGGAGAATAATTGGAAGAGGAGAGAGAAGTATGATATCCATGGGACATCATCTTCATTTAGGAAAGCTTGTTTCAAGAGATTTGGGAAGATCATAAATGTCTAATCCAGACATGTTATGGGAGATATTCAAGATAGTTGATCTTTGAGTCCTTAATATGACACCCAATATGAAAATATTAAGGCTAGGACCCAACAAACTATTTTATAACTTAGAAGAGGTATGCCGTAATCCAAGCTATAAAACAATTTGAAGGTAGGTGAATGACGATTCACCAATTTCCACCAAGATAAACGAAATGTATTATTAGGTTTTAATTGGTTTTTGAAACTCCTAGATCTTTTGAGATTCATTGAACTGTTCAATGGCATGTTTCAATCTCGAGTGTGCCCTTCAGGTTTTGTGACTGGGATGCCGAGGATCACAAAACAAGGTGTGAAGTAACCATGCAAATTACTGGGTACCCTTAAGTGTTTATCCCTCAATCGATGTGCCGGTTAACCACACACGCTCCATCGATACTATGATAAACATTAAGTTACCCTTTGCCTACCTTGTTAAATACGAGTTAGTGTGCCGGTTAACCACACGCGCTCCACTAACCGACTCAAACAAAGTGCAAAGTGTAATTTCGTGGATTAGCACCTTATTCACATTTTTCTAAGTAACTAAGATTCGGTATTATTAAAAGTTTAGTTACTTAGTATTTATCATTAATACTTTTAATGAAGGGAGAATTATAGTCCTGTCAAACCCGTTCGGCTAACGACCCTCCACCAGTCAAGCGAGCGGTGGGTGAGAGTGAACACCCATTAAATTGCCATTTTATAGGCAACAACCTTATACCCACCTTATAGACCGGCTTCGTGAAAGAGGCGTACTAGCGGTAAGACCGACTTTACTCTTATACATATATATATATATATATATATATATATATATATATATATATATATTATTAACTTATAATATTATAAAGTATAAGGGTTGAATTTTAACTTTTAAAATTCTAAGGGCTAACTTGGAATTAAAGTATTCATAAGAGAAAACTTTACAAATTCCAAAACTTGAGGGCAAGTTTTGAAACTATTCAAAACTAATTAATTCCATAACTTATGTATTTAAAGTAGTTTTAATCCAAAAACTCTTCAAGTTCCATAACTTGTGGATAAATTATGGAAGACTTTAAACTAATAAAGAATTAATCTTTTCTTTATTTTATAACTTATGGAATTAATTAAGGTTACATATTTTATTTATTTATTTATTAATGAAGTAACTCTTGAACCTTCATAACTTAAGGACAAGACTCTTCATCTTTTTTTGTAACCTTTGCCAACTTTATGAGTTTTATGAGTCTTTAATGTGACTCTTCATGTAACTTAAGGATAAGTTACACAAACACATTTTATACTCAACTCTTAGACTAATTTGGATTGAAAACAACTTTTTCACTCAACTTTTCTATTAATCTAAGCAACTCATAAGAACAAGATAATTCAAATCAAACTTTTTCATGTAATTAGTCTAACCTTTAAACTAATACAAAACATGAATCTATTGACAATTAACTTGAAAATGGATTAGCATGAACATTACCACATTTAAAAACAAGTTTATAAGTTCAAAACAACTTAGGGTAATGTTCCTAGTCCATTTCTAGCCAAAAACCTCGAAGATATGCTGTCTGGGGTCCAACTCGTCGAGTGCATGAACACAACTCGGCGAGTTGGATGCATTTTGCCTTGGACTCGTCGAGTCCCTTCATGGACTCGGCGAGTCAGCCGGGCTGACAGCATCAAAACTCGATTTTTCAGCTTCTATTGCAGGTATAACAAGAAAACAAGCCTAGGCTCTGATACCACTGTTGGGTTATGAGCATTCTAACACTCCTAAGTGTACATGCAACCCTAAATACCTTGGATCTATGTTTTCTCTATTATACATGCAAATATGAACATCCAAGGTATTATCCTAATCTAGCATACAAAATAATGGATATAACAAGATAGAATACATACCTCTTTGATAGTGCTTATCTTCATGAAGCTTGAGTGCTTAGTGCCCCAACTGTGACACCTCAAATGGTTCACACAACACCAAATACACTTGGAATAACTTGAGAGAAACTAGAACACTTCATGAAATCGGTTAGCCCTCTCTAGAATAATCTAGTGACCGATTTTGGGAAGAATAGTATCTTTATATAGTGTTACAATTAGGGTAAACCCTAATTGTCATGACTTTCCATTTCCTTGGATCCATGGGTTCAAATACACCATGGAGCATCCATGGAGCATCATATGGGTTTTGGCCCAACTAGATAATCCATGGAGCATTAGCCCACTATATAAGTATGGATGATTTACACAATCAACCCATATATTTAATTAGTCTTCTTTTGATCACTTAATTAATTCTAGATTAATTCTTGATCAATACTAATTAAATAATCTCATTATTCTTATTATTAATATACTAGAACTTATAATATATTAAAAACCGTAAGTGTCTTATTTCTCTCATTATAGTCTATCCAAGTGCATGATGCCATGCAACCCAAATGGACCATGCCGGGTCGGGTCAAGTCTTACCAATTATAGTTATGGACTTAGACATTAATCCAACAAAATAGACATACCCATATCTACTATAATCATCGGTAAAAGTCACATAGACGCGGTTCCCATCCTTCGTGGTTGATCTAAAGGGTCCACATACATCGGTATGTATTAGGTCCAATAGTCCATCACCCCTTTCACAAGTACTCGTGAAGGGTGACTTAGTCATCTTTCCATGTAAACAAGACTCGCATGTGTCATCTTCCCTAAGGTCGAATGACTCCAACACTCCATCCTTTTGGAGTTGGGCTATGCGTTTCTTGTTGACATGTCCAAGACGACAATGCCACAAGGATGCTTTATCCGTACTAGTGGAAGAATCAATATTCAAAACATCATTTCCTAAGTTATCAACAATCATAAAACTTTCATATATTCCATTACTTGGTATAACTTCAAAGTAAAAGACACCATTTAGATAAGCCAAAATAGAACCATTCTCATTATTAAAAGAAAATCTAAATCCTTGTCTATATAAACCATGAAATGAAATGATGTTTCTAGCCATTTCTGGCGAATAGAAACAATTGTTCAAATCTAAACATAAATTATTCCTAAGCACTAAAGAATACACTCCAATCTTGGTCACAGACGACGATCTTTCGTTCCCCATGATTAGATTGATCCTTCCTTGCTCCACATCCCTACTTCCTCTTAGTCCCTGCACATTAGAACAAATGTGATAACCACAACCGGTGTCAAGAACCCAAGATAAAGCATGATTAGAATCGTTAGATTTAATTGTGTATATACCTGCGAAAGATGGCTTGATCTTTCCTTCTTTGATTGCTCGCAAGTATTCTGGGCAACTTCTCTTCCAATGTCCTATCTTGTGGTAGTGTGGCACTCTGCCTCCTTTGGGTTAGGATAGGGCTTAGTGGGATCAACTTTGGTCCCACTAGAAGAGGCACCATCTCGGGCTTTAACCTTGCGATAGTTCTTCGATGAAGCCTTCCTCTTTTTTCCCTTTCCTTGACCAATTGCCAAGACAGGAGCAGCAGGCGGATTGGGAGTAGGTGCAACGGACTTGTCTTTGAAGTTTCTCTCAATGACCCTCAAGAGACTTTGGAGTTTGCTTAGGGTGACCTCCTCTTTGTTCATGTGGTAGGTCATCCTAAATTGGTTCTACATCGGAGGCAAAGAGTGAAGCACCATCTCGATTGCCAAGTCTTCCCCAAAGTCAACATTTAACTTGCGAAGGCGGTCGACATACCTTTGCGTCTTTTGCAGGTGCACGGTAAGAGATTCTCCATGACCCATCTTAGCGGAAATCATGTTAGTGAAAATCTCATAACGCTCTTGTCTCGCGTTTTGGTGGTATCTCTCCAATAAGTCTTGGTGCATCTCGTATGGGTACATGTCCTCGTAGGACTTTTGGAATTCGTAGTTCATGGTGGCAATCATGATGCAATGTACCTTCGTTGTATCTCGCTCATGAGTCTCAAAAGCGGTGATTTCGGCCGGAGTAGCGATTACGGGGTTGATCTTCTCAAGCTTTTCATCGAGGACATAATCCTTATCCTCATAGCGAGCAATGGTGCGAATGTATCTTATCCATTCACTAAAGTTCGTTGCATCGAAGGTGACCTTTTGGCAAAGGCTCATCAACGTGAAAGAACTAGCAGCAGCTTTGTTTGCGTTCGACATCTATAAAAAGGATAAAGATAGATTAGAATAAGAATCCCTAATTATCACCCAATAAGAAAAATTAGGGTTAGGATCCAACAATAACATTTGCATACTAGAAAAGGGATGCCGTAATCTAACATGTAAATAAATTGAAGGTAAGTGAATGACGATTCACTAATTCTCCATCACAAAACCTAAACTATTAGTCCTAAGTGTTGGATAAGGTGTCTAAGTCCATAACTATTACTGGTATGTACTTGACCCAACCCGGCATGGTCCATTTGGGTTGCATGGCACCATGCAATTGGATAGACTAAATGAGAGAAATAACACTTGGAGATTATTAATATATTATAAGTTCTAATATATTAATAATATTATTTGATTAGTTTGATCAAGAATTAATTTAGAATTAATTAAGTGATCAAAAGATAACTAATTAAATATATGGGTTGATTATGTAAATCATCCATATCTTGTATAGTGGGCTAAAAGGCTCCATGGACTATCAAGTTGGGTTCCACCCATAGGATGCTCCATGGATGCTCCATGGGAGTTACAAACCCATGGGTCATGGAAATGAAGAGTCATGACACATTAGGGTTTAACCTTAGATTTGTCAACACTATATAAGTAACATGTTCTCCACCCAAAATCGGCTACACTAAGAAACAAGAGGGCTTGGCCGTTTTTGAGAAGTGTGTGTTCTCTCATAAGTTCTTCCAAGAGCATTTGGTGTTGTGTGAAGCATTTGAGGCATCACACTTGGGGTGCTAGGCTCACAAGGTTTCAAGGAACACAAACAACAACAAGGTAAGTTATTCTATCTATACTTTATGTTAAAATTGTTCCCCATGTATGCTAGATAGGAATATAACCTTGGAATTCAACTTTGCATGACAATTAGACAAACATAGATCCAAGTTTATTAGGGTTGCATGTACACTTAGGAAGTGTTAGAATGCTCAAAACCCATCAGTGGTATCAGAGCCTAGGCTTGTTTGCTCTTATTTGTGCTTAAAAGTTGAAAATAGAATCGGAAATTTTGCTGTCTGCGAATGGACTCGTCGAGTCTATAGGGGGGACTCGTCGAGTCCATGAGTATCTTCAACCAACTCGGCGAGTCAGTTTATGCACTCGGCGAGTAGGGTCGACTGAGTGCAGAATTTCGATTCAGTTGCTGGAAATGAATTAGAAACATTACCCTAAACTGTTTTGGTAATTGAGAAACTTGTTTTTGGTGGTGTAATGTCTTTGCTAATTCATTTACAACAACTAGTTATCAAAAATTACAAAGTTTTATGTAATCTTTGATTGTGTTCATATCCATGTTCTTGTTCTTATGATGTTTTAGATGATCATAGGAATTATTTGTAACCTATGTGGTTGATTAATTCTTGATCATAATGTGTTTTAATGGAGTCCATAACTTATCCTTAAGTTATGGAAAACCAAGAGTCACACTTGAGTTAAAACCATTAAGAGAAACACAAGAGTTAGAAAAATGAAGAGTCTTCATTTTATTACTCTATTAAACTCATAAGTTACAAGAAATGAAAAGTTTTGAAAGTTACAAAACTTGCCCTCAAGTTTTGGAACAAGTAAAGTTAAGTTAAAACTTTAAGTTCCAACCCCTAGAATTTTAAAAGTTAAAATTCAACCCTTATACTTATATTATGATGATTTAATAATTATATATATATATATATATATATATATATATATATATATATATATATATATATATATATATATACATATATATATATATATATATATATATATATATGTATAAGAATAAAGTCGTCTTACCGCTAGTACGCCTCATTCACGAAGCCGGTCTATAAGGTGGGTATAAGGTTGTTGCCTATAAAATGGTGACTTAATGGGTGAACATTCTCACCCACCGCTTGCTTGACTGGTGGAGGGTCGTTAGCCGAACGGGTAAGACAAGGACTTATAAATTCTCATTCAAAGTATGATGAATATAATAAAGTAACTAAATGTTTATTAAATTACCAATCTTAGTTACTTTAGGAAAAATGTGAATAAGGTGCTAATCCATGAAATTACACTTTACACTTTGTCTAAGTCGTTGGTGGAGCGTGTGTGGTTAACCGGCACACTAACTTGGACTTAACAAGGTAGGTAAAGGGTGACTTAAGGTTTATTATAGTATCGGTGGAGCGTGTGTGGTTTACCGACACATCGATTGAGTGATAAACGTTAAGGGTACCAAGTGATTTGCATGGTTACTTCACACCTCGTTTTGTGATCCTCCGCATCCCAGTCAGAAAACCTGGAGGGCACTCTCGAGATTGAAACATGCCTTTGAAAAGTTCATTGGATCTCAAAGAATCTAGGAATTTCTAAAACCAATAAAAACTAAATATCTAATATTTCGGTTTTCGTGGTGGAAATTGGTGAATCGTCATTCACCTACCTTTCAAATATGGTATAGCTTAGATTACAGCATACCTCTTCTAAGTTATATTATATTGTGATTGGATCCTAGCCTTAATATTACATTTGGGTGTTTTATTAAGGACTCTCTTAAATCTAAACTAAAATTGTTCTTCTCTTTCAGATGTCTTCAAATAATGCTTCTGGCTCGAATCCTAATGGCTCCTTTACTCTTATGAGTTTGTGTGGGAAAGTCACCTTTGACGGATCCAACTTCAACAAATGGATCAGAAACATCAGGATGATTACCTGCTACGAGGACAAAGAATATGTCCTTGACAAGGAGCTTAAGGAAATTGACGAGTCCACTGCAACTCCCTAGGAGATCGCTGACTTTCATACACATGAAAGAGATGCAACCAAGGTGGCTTGCATCATGTTGGCCACCATGACAGCTGAACTCCAAAAGTCTTATGAGGATTTCTACCCTTATGAAATGCACCAAGATTTGATGGAAAGATACCATCAAAGTGCACGAGAAGAGAGGTACGAAGTCATCTGCTCCATGATAACAACCATGATGAAGGACGGAGAGTCCGTCACGAGCCACATGTAGAAAATGCAAAGGTATGTGGATCATTTGCTGAAGCCCAATGTGAACTTCCCTGAGGAGCTTGCAATAGATATCATTTTGCACTCCTTACCATCGTGCTATGATCAATTCCGCATGACATATCACATGAACAAGGAAGAGGTCACCCTCAGCAAACTTCAGGGACTTCTCAAGACCGCAGGAATAGGTCTTAAAGGGAAGTCGGTTGCTATCACTCCTACTCCAGACTCAACTCCGGTCTTGGCAATTGGGCAAAGTCGAGGGAGGAAGAGAAAGAGATCATCGAAGGGTACCAAGGCTCGGACCCTTGATGGCTCTTCTTCAAGTGGAACCAAGAAAGGTTTCATTACTCCTTCTTCTGACCCAAAAGAGGCTGAATGCTTCTATTGCCATGAAAAAGCTCATTGGAAGCGGAACTGCCCAAAGTACCAGCAGGATGTGAAGGATGGGAAAGTCAAACCCAACCATGCAGGTATTTACGCTATCATTTCTAATAACTCACCCCATTCGAAATCTTGGGTCCTTGATATCGGTTGCAATATTCATATTTGTTGTGACTTGCAGGGACTAGGAAGAAGTGAGAATGTGGAGCAAGGAAGAATAAACTTAATCATGGGGAATAGGAAAGTTACACCTGTCACCAAGATTGGAGTTTATACTTTATCGCTAAGTAGTGGGTTAAATTTAGATTTGAATAAATGTTGTTATTCTCCAGAAATGGCAAGAAATATTATTTCCTTTCATGCATTGTACAAACAAGGTTTCACCTTTTCGTTTGATAATGAAGTTGGTTCGATTAATGCTTTCTTTAATAATGTACTTTATTTTAAAGCATTACCTTGTGATGGTGTGTATGAAGATGTATCTATTGTAGATAACTTAGGAAATAATGTTTTGTGTATTGATTCTACTAATAATAATAACTTGGATAAAGCATCATTATGGCATTGTCGTCTTGGACATATAAGCAAGAAACGCATAGGCCAACTCCAAAAAGATGGAGTCTTGGAGTTGTTTGACCTAAAGTCAAATGATAGTTGCGAATCATGCTTACTTGGAAAAATGACAAAGTCACCCTTCACAGGCTCGTGTGAAAGGGGTGAAGGTTTGTTGGACCTTATACACACGGATGTGTGTGGACCATTCAAACATGCCACAAGAGATGCTAATCGTTATTATTTGACTTTTACTGATGATTACAGTAGATATGGATATGTCTACTTAATCAAGCATAAGTCAGAGAATTTCGAGAAGTTTAAGGAATTTAAACAGGAAGTCGAGAATCAATTGGGCAGGAACATTAAGATGCTTCGATCCGATCGAGGTGGTGAGTATCTTAGTTCAGAGTTCCTCGACTATCTAAAGGAATGTGGGATTGTCTCACAATTGACACCTCCCAGGACACCGCAGTTGAATGGTGTGGCTAAGAGGCGTAATCGAACCTTGTTGGACATGGTTCGTTCCATGATGAGTCGAGCTTCGCTACCAATCTCATTCTGGGGGTATGCCTTAGAGACTGCCACCCATATCCTTAATCTAGTCCCTACAAAGAAAGTTGCCAAAACTCCTCACGAGATGTGGACTGGTAAAGTACCTAAACTAGACCACATCAAGATTTGGGGATGCGAGGCTTTCGTGAGACGCGAGACTCATGATAAGCTCGAACCCCGAAGCGAGAGGTGTATTTTCATCGGCTACCCACAGCAATCCTTTGGTTACCTCTTCTACAGACCTAGTGACAATGTGGTCTTTGTAGCAAGAAGAGGAGTCTTTCGAGAAAGAGAGTTTATAAGCCAAGGAGACAGTGGGAGGCAAGTTGATCTTGAAGAAATTCAAGAGTCAAGTGGTGAAGGAACTTCAAACTCTAGCCCTCAACTTGAGGAGGAAACTCCTGTTGAGCCAATTGACGAATATGTACCTCTGAGGCGTTCCACGAGAGTTAGGAGTGCACCTGAGCATTACTAAGGATTCCATATTACTGCAGAAGGTGAGACACTTATTAGTGATGAGATACTAGTAAGTCAAGATGACCCTAACAGCTACGAGGAAGCCATGGCAAGCCCCGAGTCTGCTAAATGGAAAGAGGCTATGGATAGCGAGATACAATCCATGTATGACAATCAAGTTTGGAACTTGGTTGAGAATGTACCAGGTCGAAAGACTGTAGGGTGCAAATGGGTTTTCAAGAAGAAGACCGACATGGATGGTAAAGTACACACTTATAAGGCTAGACTGGTTGCAAAGGGCTTCTCTCAAATTCCTGGAGTGGATTATGATGAGACCTTTTCTCCGGTAGCCAAGATTAAGTCTATTCGGGTTCTGTTAGCCATAGCCGCATTTCATGACTATGAAATTTGGCAAATGGATGTCAAAACCGCTTTCCTTAATGGAAAGTTGGCTGAAGATGTTTACATGAGTCAGCCAGAGGGTTTTGTCAGCAACGAGTACCCTAATAGAGTGTGTAAGCTTGAGAAATCCATTTATGGATTAAAGCAAGCACCTCGCAGATGGAATCTTTGCTTTGATGAAAAGGTCAAGGAATTTGGCTTTTCTAGGAGTGAAGATGAATCTTGTGTATATGTCAAGGCTAGTGGGAGTATAGTTAGCTTTTTGGCATTGTATGTGGATGATATACTACTTATAGGAAATGAAATTCCAACCCTGCAGGAAGTAAAGTCCTGGCTTGGAAAGTGTTTCACTATGAAGGACCTTGGTGAAGCTGCCTATATTTTGGGGATAAGGATCTTGAGAGATCGGAGTAAAAGACTAATTGGACTTAGTCAAAGTACCTAGCACTGAGGCTGAGATAGCAGAAATGAGTCAGACACAAAGCCCTAGCACTGAGGCTGAGATAGCAGAAATGAGTCGAGTACCTTATGCTTCGGCTGTAGGTTCGATCATGTATGCTATGACGTGTACTCGACCTGATGTAGCCTTTGCCTTGAGCATGGTTAGCAGGTTTCAGGGGAACCCTAGCAAGGCACACTGGACTGTGGTAAAGAATATTCTCAAGTACCTACGAAGGACTAAGGACTGGGTCCTTACCCTCGGTGGGAGTGATGACTTGAGAGTTGTAGGGTATAGTGATGCTAGCTTCCAGACTGATAGGGATAACTTCCGCTCTCAGTCGGGCTGGGTCTTTACCCTAAATGGAGGAGCAATTTCTTGGAAGAGTTCCAAGCAAGAGACAGTGGCAGATTCTACTTGTGAATCAGAGTATATTGCAGCTAGCGAAGCGGCAAAGGAGGCGTTATGGCTGAGGAACTTCATTGGAGACCTTGGAGTTGTACCAGCTATTAAAGAGCCAATGGAAATTTTCTGTGATAATGAAAGTGCTGTTGCCTTAGCCAAGGAACCAAGGGATCACGGGAGATCCAGACACATCGACAGAAAATACCATTTCATCAGACATCGGGTCGAAGACGGACTCCTCGTGGCAAAGAGGGTATCATCAGATGAGAATCCGGCAGATCCCCTCACGAAGGGACTGACTCGGATTAAGCATCTCCAGCATGCTCGGAGCATAAGGCTGAAGGATGATATTAGATTTAGTAGTTAGATAATCTCGAAATTTGTAAAGTGTAATTGACATTTGATGATGAATAAAAGTGTTTTATTTATGAGTAAAGTGTTGCTATCTCTTGTCGATCGTTTACTATATTTCTTTTGCATGTTTTGACTTCCAGAATAATTTTGTTTGGTATAACATATTATTCAAACCTCCACAGTCGGTCATATGTCGGAAGTAGGTATGAATCAAGACTGTCATGTTTGGTTGTAGAGGTCTGGGACAAGGCTACAACAATCATGAGTGCTCATAAGTTCTGAGCATTGGACTCAACCCACGCTCACTGGAATCACTTCATGGAATTCTATCTCGAGTGATCGTGAGACGGTAATATCATATAAATCTTTAAACCTAGAGATATGATTTGTTACTTACAAGTTGGTTATGCATTGATTGTACGAAAAACGCATTGGTAACTCGATGTTATAAAATCGCGCTCTTATGTGTAATTCAATGAGTAGTATAACAAACATATGAGTCGAAGTTTATCTGTTCCTTCTTGGATTAGAAGCTGATATCTGGGCCCCTCGATGATTTTGTTTTGACCTATGTACCGGGCCCGGTCAGAACTAAATTGATGTGTTCAATGAAGTTCTTTGTCAAAAAAATCGGAAATCGGGAAACAAATTGTTGGACAATAAGTAAGACATTGTTCCATGTATTTGTCCTATTGATATCTAGAATAGAGGATTATATGATCACTTATCTTAAATGGCGTACTATCATCTTCTCAGTTTCGAGAAATCTTGTAAAGAGCTACGATTGCCGATCGGTTCCTGAAGTCATACTTGCAGTAATAGTTATTAGACTTATCCAAGTGGGAGACTGTTGGATAAGGTGTCTAAGTCCATAACTATTTCTGGTATGTACTTGACCCGACCCGGCATGGTCCATTTGGGTTGCATGGCACCATGCAATTGGATAGACTAAATGAGAGAAATAACACTTGGAGATTATTAACATATTATAAGTTCTAATATATTAATAATATTATTTGATTAGTTTGATCAAGAATTAATTTAGAATTAATTAAGTGATCAAAAGATAACTAATTAAATATATGGGTTGATTATGTAAATCATCCATATCTTGTATAGTGGGCTAAAAGGCTCCATGGACTATCAAGTTGGGTTCCACCCATAGGATGCTCCATGGATGCTCCATGGGAGTTACAAACCCATGGGTCATGGAAATGAAGAGTCATGACACATTACGGTTTAACCCTAGATGTGTCAACACTATATAAGTAACATGTTCTCCACCCAAAATCGGCTACACTAAGAAACAAGAGGGCTTGGCCGTTTTTGAGAAGTGTGTGTTCTCTCATAAGTT
This sequence comes from Lactuca saligna, assembly GCF_052625555.1. NCBI lineage: Eukaryota > Viridiplantae > Streptophyta > Magnoliopsida > Asterales > Asteraceae > Lactuca > Lactuca saligna. Next base: position 150,603,641 of record NC_136421.1, read on the forward strand.
CTTCCAAGAGCATTTGGTGTTGTGTGAAGCATTTGAGGCATCACACTTGGGGTGCTAGGCTCACAAGGTTTCAAGGAACACAAACAACAACAAGGTAAGTTATTCTATCTATACTTTATGTTAAAATTGTTCCCCATGTATGCTAGATAGGAATATAACCTTGGAATTCAACTTTGCATGACAATTAGACAAACATAGATCCAAGTTTATTAGGGTTGCATGTACACTTAGGAAGTGTTAGAATGCTCAAAACCCATCACTAAGTGTATTGAGAATTCCTAGGTTCGGATGAGATTCATTGAAACTATTCAATGGCATGTTTAAATCTCGATATGCCCCTCTTGTTTGTGACTGGGATACCGAGGATCACAAAGCGGGTGTGAATTACCATGCAAATTCACATGGTGCCTTCATTAAAACGATCACCTATTCGATGTGCCGGTAAACCACACACGCTCCATCGAACTATGATAAACAATGAATCACCCTTTGCCACATTTGCTTAGAACCAATTAGTGTGCCGGTAAACCACACACGCTCTACTAACTTCTTAGCAAGGGTGCAAAGTGTAATTTCATGGGATTGCATCAATTCACTTTTCCTAAAGTAACTTAGATTGGGAAATTTTTAAAAACGTGTAGTTACTTTGTATTACTTATTATACTTTTAATGAGAGGATGAGGTTGCCCTATCCTACCCGTTCGGCTAACGACCCTCCACCAATCAAGCAAGCGGTGGGTGTGAGTGTACACCCATTAAGCGCCATTTTATAGGCCGCAACCTTATACCCACCTTATAGATCGGCTTCGTGAATGAGGCCTACTAACGGTAAGACTAGCATTTAGTTATACATATATATGTTATTCTAGTAATATCATATTAGTATAGGGTTGTGTTTTAAACCTTTTAAAACGTAGGGTTTGAAATTTAAGTTGTCTAAATTAAAACTTTTAATCACAAATATAAATTTCAAAACGTGAGGGCAAGTTTTAAACATTTAAAACATGGAGGATCAAATAACAAATAATTCCAATTAACAATTAATATCCTAATCACCTATATTTGATTTATCCAAGATTTCTTTTAAGATAATTACGAAAATAATCAAAATAATTAATTAATTATCATATAAGGAAATTAAATATTTTATTAGATGATAAATATCTTTAATTAGATCAAGATTATAGTCATATGTATCAAAAAACCGGATTAGGGTTGATGTAATATGATTAAGGTAAGTTTCCATAAGATAAACATGAAAAAATCCCAGTTTTGGCTAATCCTGACGCCCGGACTCGCCGAGTACACAAAGGGACTCGCCGAGTCAGGCATACTCGCCGAGTCCACTTTGGAACTCGCCAAGTCCATGACTCAGAACCCAAAAATTCGAATTTTGCAGGTTTGTTTCAGTTAATCAAGCAACAATTTAAAGAAAACCAAGCTAGGCTTTGATACCACTGATGGGTTTTAGCCATAAGAACTTTCCTATGTGCGCATGCAAAACTCTAATGCTCGGATCTAGGCTTTCTAATTAAACATGCTTTGAATCCAAGACTTCCAATGCCTAATTAGGTTAAATAACAACATTGAAATAGATATAGAACCGTACCTTTGAATTCCTTGATGATCTTGTTGTCTTGGAGCTTCTAGAGTCACAAATGTCACTCCTCTAATGGCTTACAAACACCAATAGCAAGGAAGATGATTTAGGAGAGAGGAGAAGGGAGGAAATCGGCCAGAGTTCTCTTACTTTAGATGAGCTGCCGATTTCCCTAACCCATAGGGTCTATTTATACTTGCAGACTCCTTAAGGATTACAGTCTAAACCCTAATTGGATAATCTTCTCTTAAGGCTATCCAAATCCATTCCTAGATAACATCATGGACGATTTTGAGCTATCCTTTAGCTCCTAGAATTCGTCCAATCCATATCTGTATGGATTTACAGTCTCAAGTTTAACTATCAAACAATTGACAATTTATACCCTCTTATTTAATTAATCTCTTTAAGTCACCAAATTAATACTAATTAATCTATAACTTATATTAATCAAATAACTATATATTATTCCTTATAATATTTACTCTCTCTTAACAAATCATCCCATCAAGTTGCTATGGTGAAGGCAACCCAAAAGGACCATGCACAACTGGGTCAAATACTTACCTAATATAGTTGCAGCCTTAGACACTATTCCAACAGTTTAAAGGAATGTACTTTGAATTTCAGACTTTACTTCCATGTTATTGTTCTTGTGACAATCTTCAATGGAATACTTTGTAATACGTTGGCAAAGTCTCTGTGACTTTTGTACCATGACATTACAAAAGGAATCATTGCATGATAGTTTAGAATCTAACAAACTCTTATAGTGGCAAAAATTAGGTATTCATACACTAAGGATTTGGAATTTTGAAATGGGAATCATTGAAATATTTAAATTGATCTATTTCACAAAGTAAGAACTATAGGTAAACATAGTGTGCATGCTTGGAGCATGGGATAACTATTGTTTTAGTTTAAGTATTAAGTTGATTAATTTAAACATTATAGAATGAATCAATATGGTGATTAAATAATAAGTGTTTTATTTATACACAAAAGTTTTGAGAAAATATTGGATTATATTATTCTTGTGTGTTCACTTCGCATGTTTTGACTTCCCGAATAATGAGATTATTCAAACCATCAATAGTCGATCATACTATAGAAGTAGGTATTGAGGCAAGACTGTAATGAATCTGTCTGTAGATTGTCTAAAGTGTTTAGACATAGAAAAGTATGATGCAGTGTTCATGAGTACTCCTATAATTATATTGGAGTATTGGATTAAACCCACACTCATGTAATCACTTCATGGATTTTATCATGAGTGATTGTGAGGCGATAATATCTTATATAATTGAAACGGAGACATATAGTTGCATTTTACAAGTCGGTTGCACATTGATGATATGTAAACACACCAATAACTTGGTGTTATAAAACATATCATTGTCTGTAATTTGATGAGTAAATAGAGCAAGCATATGAGTCGAAGTTTATTCGTTCCTTTTACCCTAAGAGGGATAAAAACGATATTTGTGGGCCCCTCGATGATGTAGTGATGACAACCCTAAGCACTTGGCCAAGCCTGGACTGATTTGATTTGTTCAATTAGTCAGTCATCATAAATAGGAAATCAAGAAACAAGACATGAACAGAGAGAACGATTATAATCCATGTCTCAGTTCATATGTTATCTAGAATGGAGGAATATATGATCGCTTATCAAATGGACACGTTAATGACTAGGTCAGAGTTCGACAGTGGCTTTTAATAGGTATTAGACTTATCCAAGTGGGAGACTATTGGATTAGGTGTCTAATCCCATAACTATAATTGGTATGTACTTGACCTAAGAGTAGCATGGTCCATTTGAGTTGCATTCACCAGAATAATCTGATTGGATGGATATTTGAGAAAGAGGTTATTTTTGATTTATTAATATATTTTAAGTATAATATATTAATTAAGAAATCATATTATTTAATTGGTATTGATCAAGAATTAATTTGGAATTAATTTAGTGATCATAAGAGACAAATTAAATTAATGGTGACTGATTAAGTAAATCAGTGATACTTATAGTTTGGGCTAATGATCGATGTTGATTATGTGGATTAAATATTTTTGGAGTCCAAGAAAATATATTCAAAGGGATTATTATATGGATTATTGGATTAAAGGCCCAAGGAAGTGGATTAGGTTTTACAAGTTGAAACTCTAAGAATTACACACTATATATAACCACTTAGCTCAAAAATTGGCACCCCAAAGTATTCTAAGAGAATTTATAGCCGATTTTGTGTGCTAATAAATTTTTCTCATAATCATCTTTTGTTCGTGGTGTCTTGTGAACCATTTAAGGGATGATATTTGAGGTTCTAAGCTTTTAAAGGCCAAATACAACAAGCTATAACAAGCGGTAATCTACTAACTAGTTTTTTATGATTCAAATGTCAAATTGTATGCTAGTTGTAGGCTTCATGCTTTGGATAATTTTATTACATGTATAACTAGAGAAAACTTAGATCCAAAGCATTAGGGTTGTATGTGCACCATAGGGATGTTATTGTACATAAAACCCAACAATCGTTGCATCATTGAGTGATCTTCAGGACGATGAGTGTCTGAACTACGTCGAGAGGCCGATGGCCGTCTTGGAACGAGCGGTAAAGGTTCTACGTAGCATGGAGGTACCTTTGGTAAAGGTACAAGTGGAAACATCGAAGGGGATCTGTGTAGGTTTGGTAGCTGGAGGCTGGAATGCTAAAGCATTGTCTGTATTTGTCCACTGCAACAAGCGTCGAGGACAAATCCTAATTCAATTGATGGAGAGTTGTAATATCCTAATTTTCTTGAATGAGATTTTAGAGAATTGCATGCAGTTAAAGAAACCTGCTCGATGAGTTGGAGGGACCAAATCATCGTGTAGAGATCAGTCAACTCGGCCAGTCGGAGGACCCCAACTCAACTAGTAGAAATTGAATGGGAAAACCCTAATTTTTAGGGTTTGCACCTTATTTAAAGGACTTAACCTGTATATTTTCGCCTCCCTTATCATCTCATTACCCAGAGAAGGAAAGCCTATCCATTCTTTACTATTACTTTGTGCTTTTGAGGCTAAGATATAGGTTTTGGAGTAATTGTTGAAGAAGTTTGAAGGTGGAAAAGCTTGGAAGGGGAAGGAGCTTGTAGATCCAATATCTACATTATTTCGACTACCATTTGAAGGTAACAAGCTGTTACCTTGATCATTCTAGTGTTAGATCTCATTATTCTTGGGATTAAGCTCATTTTTATAATATTAGTGGATCATTTCGAGTATTGGGCATGATATGAAGTTGTAACTTCATATATGGACTACTCTAAGTCCTTATAGTCATAAGGTTATTGAATTTTTAAATTTTTGGCCCTTCTCCTTGGCTTAAACCTATCCTTTAGCTTGGTTTTGGCATTTAGGACCTTGCATGAATGTAAAGTTTGCAACTTTACGTGGAAACCATACCTTTAGGAGGCTAGATCTGCAATTTAAATGTTTGGAGTAGCTTGAAATCGTCTGGATAAGAAGTAGACTGCATGAATTCGACGAGGTGGATAAGCTAACTTGACGAGTCGAGACAGGTTTCCCCTTTTTTGTGACAACCCGGAATTTTCCATCCTATATAGTCAAACACTTCATTAAAAGTCAAACTCATTTATGCTATCTTTTAGCACAATCAGGAGTATTTTTGAGCGTTCAGAGCCTTGTACACTTAAGGAATAAGTATCGGGGTTTATCGGCTGAAGTTATAGCTCAAGGAAATGACCTTAAACACCTCTGCAAGGAGTTCACGACCAACACATGGGAGTTTCCTTCCATAAACTCCATGTGCGCCGTAAACTCTTGCTTATATGGTGAAGAACTAGTCATTTGTTCATTCCTCCCTTCCATTAGGCCCAAATCATCTAAAGTATCATCCCGATCTTCGTCCCCGATCTTCAAAACTCGTAAGCTTACTGTCTTAACTAGTTGATATCTTGCATGAACTAGTAATCTTACATGATTTCATCCATGAAATCATTCCATTTTGTAGATCTTCAAGTTTCACCAAGATCACCAAGAACACACACTAGTGTTCTTGGCAAAAACCGACCATTCAAGCTCCTAGATTGTAAGTACTCTTGATCCAACTCATAGTACACTAGGTTTATCATATTTAGAGCTTATAAAACATAATAAATCATGGGATTCAAGGATTTTATGGCCAAGACATGTTCTTGGGCCATAAACCCCTTTTAAGTGTGAAAGTGACACCCTAACACCATAGTAAGCTTTGGTTAGTGACATAGAACCTTACACCATTGACCTAAGGACCATAATTCACAAAATGGTACTTCTTACCATGATTTTACAGCCGTAAACTCATGGGGAAGTGGTCCTAGGACTGTAAACACAATACAAGTTCATTTTAGGACCTTAAACCCACCCAAACACATGTTTAAAGCTTTAGAGCACTTAACCACTTAAGCCCTTAGAGTTTTAAGCTCCTTTTGGTAACCAATTGAGAGTTTACGGCCAGGAGTAAACTCCCCTGGGCCATAAACTCCAACAAACATGGTCATTGGACCATAAACTTGCATATGATGCCTTGCATTCCTTTATTGCAACCCGATAGCCTCCTAGCACTTGACCAAAGTGTTTTCCTCGCAATAGGATGTTTATACATGTTTAATTACTGTTATAATCACTAATTGTTTATATACATATGTCTTCATATGTAATTACGATCATTGTGTGTGTCTAAGTCTTCACTTGACACCAAGCACTTGTCCGACACTTCCTTACGATCCACTCACTGTAGGTGAGTTCATACCCTTAATTAACCTTTTAAATGTTTTTAAATGTTTATAAATGCTTTATGGGGGGGATACAAGTTAAATCATGTTTAGGTATTATATCAATCAGATTTGATTAATAACTAGCATGCAAATGGATTTACTATACGTTAACTGTTTTACCAAACAGATTTCTTCAAATGACTTTCTTAAACGTTTTTACATGTTTAAAACTCTTTATCAAATTGTCTTACATTTTGTTAGTTTCCTTTCAAACTCAGTTACCAATGTGTTTTCAAACAAAGGTTTTCCTTATACTTAAACTGTCTTATCAAACAAAATACTTTCAAATTGTTTTACAAACAGACATCAAGTCATCATTTCTTAGTATTAAACTTTTCAAAGGTTTTACAAAACTTCTTTTATGCTTCTATATTATCAAATGCATGCCCATATATGTATAATTATATAAGTAATGTTTAAAGAACTTAGGAAGGCTGGTTCGCTTTGTTGGGTTTTGAGCAATCTAACACTTCCTAAGTGTGCATGCAACCCTAATAAACCTTGGATCTATGTTTGTCTAAATACATGCAAAATAATAATTTTCCAAGGTTTATAACCTATCTAACATGGCATGGGGAACATTTCAACATAAAAGAGTTAGAAGAGATTACATACCTTTTGGTGAGTTTGGTTCTAAGGAGTTTGAGGGCCAAGCACCAATAGTGTGAATGCCTCAAATGGCCACACATATGCACACACACACACACACTAGTTCACTAGTTTTCTCTTAGGCTCCATTTCATGCTCCGTAAGCATGCTTATATAGTGTGCATGGTTAGGGTGAAACCCTAATAACCCATGTCTTTTCCTTTCCAAGGATCCATGGGTTAAAAGCACCATTGATCATCCATGGACTTCCACATAAGCCTAGCCCATTAACAAATGAGTATTAGCCCACACTATATAAAACAAATAGCCCATAATCTAATTAGTCTTCCTTTTAATCTCTAAATTAATTTAAGACTAAAACTAATTAAATAACGTAACTTTATATTAATATATTATAACTCATAATATATTAATAAACATATGTGTATAACTCTCATAAAATTATCCATAATAGTTTGGATGAGATGCAACCCAAATGGACCATGCCAGTCGGGTCAAGTATATACCAAATAAGTTATGGACTTAGACACCTTATCCAACAGACTCCCACTTGGTTAAGTCTAGTAACTATATTTGCCTATAACTTCAGGAACCAACCAGCAATCGTAGCTCTCGAAAACTCCCTCGAACTATGAAGACTCTGTTGAACTATGAAGCGCCATTTTAGATAAGTGATCATATAATCCTCTGTTCTCATGATATCAGCCGGACAAACACGTGGAACTATGTCTTGCTTATTGTCTAGCAGTTGTTTCTGGATTTTCCGATTTTTTTGACGAAGAACTTCACTGAACACATTGGTTTAGTTTTGACCAGGCCTGGTACATGGGTCAACACAAAATCATCGAGGGGCCCAGATATCGCTTCTATTTCTAGAAGGAACAGATAAACTTCGACTGATATGCTTGTTCTACTACTTATTGAATTGTACACAAAGGCATGTTTTATAATATCAAGTTACTGATGCGTTTACGTGCAATCAATGCACAACCAACTCATAGGTAACAACTCATATCTCTAGGTTTATAGATTTATATGATGTTATCGTCTCACGATCACTCGAGATAAATTCCATGAAGTGATACAAGTGAGTGTGGGTTTATACCAATACTCATAACTTATGAGTACTCATGAATATTGCAGCAACCATTGTCATGTCTAAACACCTTTAAGGCATCTACAAACCCACTTCATGACAATCTTGATTCATACATACTTCCGACGTATGATCGATTGTGGAGGTTTGAATAAATTAATTATTCTGGAAGTCAAAACATGCAAAACTGAAACAATAGTAAATAATTGACAATGATAGTAACACTTTACTCATAAATAAATCACAAATTTTATTCATCATCAAACGTCGATTACATTTTACAAGTTTCAGGAAAACTATCTAATCTGTAAAACTAATATCGTCCCTCAGCCCGATGCGTCTCGCATGCTGAAAATGCTTAACCCTCGTCAGTCCCTTCGTAAGGGGATCTGCAGGATTCTCATCCGACGATATCCTCCTTGTCACAAGGAGTCCTTCTTCAATCTTGTGTCTTATGAAGTGATATTTTCTGTCAATGTGTCGGGATCTGCCATGATCTCTTGGTTCCTTGGCTAAGGTAACCGCAACACTGTTGTCACAGAAAATCTATATAGGTTCCTTAATAGCTGGTACAACTCCAAGGTCTCCGATGAAGTTCTTTAGCTATATCGCCTCCTTCGCTGCTTCACTCGCTGCTATATACTCTGATTCACAAGTCGAATCAGCCACCGTCTCCTGCTTGGAACTCTTTCAAGAAATTGCCCCTCCATTTAAGGTAAAGATCCAGCCCGACTGAGAGTGGAAATTGTCCCTATCAGTCTGAAAACCAGCATCACTATACCCTAATACTCGCAAGTCATCACTGCCACCAAGGGTAAGGACCCAATTCTTAGTCCTTCGCAGGTACTTGAGAATGTTCTTTACCGCTGTCCAATGAGCCTTGCCAGGGTTCCCCTGATACCTGCTGACCATGCTCAAAGCAAATGCCACATCAGGACGGGTACAAGTCATAGCATACATGATCGAGCCAACTGCGGAAGCATACGGTAATTGGCTCACCTCAGCTATCTCTGCCTCTGTACTCGGACTCTGAGTCTTACTCAGTTTGGTATTGCTTTGGATCGGTAAATCTCCTTTCTTGGAATTCTCCATGTTGAACCTTTTCAACACCTTATCCAAGTAGATACTCTGACTATGTCCAATTAGTCTTCTACTCTTTTCTCTTAATATCCTTATCCCTAGGATATAGGTAGCCTCCCCTAGGTCCTTCATAGCAAAGCACTTCCCAAGCCAGGACTTAACCTCCTGCAAGGTTGGGATGCCATTTCCTATGAGTAGTATGTCATCCACATACAGTACCAAGAAGCTAACTATACTCCCACTAGCTCTGACATACACGCAAGACACATCTTCGCTTCTCGAGAAGCCAAATTCTTTTACCTTCTCATCAAAACAAAGATTCCAGCTACGAGATGCTTGTTTTAATCCATAAATGGATTTCTCAAGCTTGCATACTCTATTAGGGTACTCTGTGCTAACAAAACCCTCTGGCTGATTCATGTACACATCCTCTGCCAACTTTCCGTTAAGGAAAGCGGTTTTGACATCCATTTGCCATATTTCATAATCATGAAATGCTGCAATGTCTAACATAACCCTAATAGACTTAATCTTTGCTACCGGCGAGAAGGTTTCATCATAATCAATACCTTGAGTTTGAGTAATACCCTTCGCAACCAGTCGAGCCTTATAAGTATGCACTTTTCCTTCCATGTCTGTCTTCTTCTTGAAGATCAATTTGCACCCGACTGTTTTACGGCCTGGTACATTGTCAACCAAGTTCCAAACTTGATTGTCATACATCGACTATATCTCACTGTCCATAGCCTCCTTCCATTTAGCAGACTCCGGGCCTGCCATGGCTTCCTTAACACTGTTGGGTTCATCCAAAGTTACCAGTGTACTATCACTAATAAACGTATCACCTTCCGTAGTAATATGGAAGCCATAATAAAACGAAGGTGTGTTCCGAACCCGTGTGGAACGCCTCGGAGGTACTGACTCGTCAGCTGGATCAACAGGAGTTTCCTCCTCAGGTTGATTGCTAGTGTCTGAGGTTCCTTCACCAATTGATTCTTGAATTTCTTCAAGATCAATCTGCCTCCCACTATTTCCTTGGCTTATAAATTCTTTCTCGCGAAAGATCTCTCTTCGTGCTACAAAGACCACATTCTCACTGGGTCTGTAGAATAGGTAACCGAAGGATTTCTGTGGTTAGCCGATGAAAATACACCTTTCACTTCGGGGTTCAAGCTTATCATGAGTTTCACGCCTCACAAAAGATTCGCAACCCCAAATTTTGATGTGATCCAAATTGGGAACCTTCCCAGTCCACATCTCATGAGGTGTTTTGGTAACCTTCTTTGTAGGGACTAGATTAAGGATATGGGCGGCAGTCTCTAAGGCATACCCCCAAAAAGAGATTCGTAATGAAACTCGACTCATCATACAGCGAACCATGTCCAACAAAGTTCGATTACGCCTCTCAGCTACACCATTCAGCTGTGGTGTCCTGGGAGGAGTCAATTGTGAGACAATCCCACACTCCTTAAGATAGTCAAGGAACTCGGTACTAAGATACTCACCACCTCGATCGGATCGAAGCATCTTAATGTTCCTGCCCAATTGATTTTCTACTTCCTGTTTGAATTCCTTAAACCTTTCAAAGCTTTCGGACTTATGTTTGATTAAGTAGACATACCCATATCTACTAAAATCATCAATAAAAGTCACATAATACCGATTAGCATCCCTTGTGGCGGTTTTGAATGGCCCACATACATCAGTATGTATTAGCTCCAACAAACCCTCACCCCTCTCACAAGTTCCAGTGAAGGGTGATTTTGTCATCTTTCCAAGTAGACAAGATTCACAATTATCATCCGATTTAAGTTCAAATGATTCCAAGACTCCACTCTTTTGGAGTTAGCCTATGCGTTTCTTGTTTACATGTCCAAGATGACAATGCCACAATGATGCTTTATCTAAGCTAGTAGAAGAATCAATATACAACACATTATTTCCTAAGTTGTCTACAATCGACACAGTTTCATACACACCATCACAAGGTAATGCTTTAAAATAAAACACATTATTAAAGAAAGCATTAATACCACCACATTCATTATCAAACGAAAAGGTAAAATCTTGTTTGTACAAAGCATGAAAAGAAATAATATTCCTCGCCATTTCAGACGAGTACACACATTTATTCAAATCTAATTTTAACCCATTATTAAGCAACAAAGTATAAACTCCAATCTTGGAAACAGGTGAAGCCTTCCTATTCCCCATGATTAAGTTTATCTTTCCGTGCTCCACATCCTCACTTCTTCTTAGGCCCTGCAAATCAGAACATATGTGAATACCACATCCTGTATCAAGCACCCAAGAGTTAGAATATGTTGAGTAATTAGACAATATAGTGTAAATACCTGCATGGGTGGGTTTCACTTTCCCATCCTTTAGATCCTGCAAGTACTTAGGGCAGTTTCGCTTCCAGTGTGCCTTTTCATGGCAATAAAAGCATTCAGCATCCTTGGAAATGGCAGAAGGAGTGATAGAACCGCTCTTGGTCTTTGATGATGAGCCTTCAAGAGACTTTCCCTTGGTACCCTTCGAAGGGTGCTTCCTCTTCTTCCCTTTGCCTTGCCTAATAGCTAAAACAGGGGTAGATGTTGGAGTAGGAGTAGTAGAGGTAACAACTGCTTTACCCTTAAGACCGGATTCCGCGGTCTTCAAGAGTCCTTGAAGCTTGCTGAGAGTAACTTCCTCCTTGTTCATATGATATGTCATTCGAAAATGATCATAACAAGAAGGCAAAGAGTGCAAAATGATGTCAATTGCCAACTCCTCGGGGATGTTAACATTGAGCTTCAGCAAATGGTCCACATACCTTTGCATCTTTTGCATATGGCCCGTGACGGATTCACCATCCTTCATGCGGGTAGTTATTATGGAGGAGATTATTTCATACCGCTCCTGACGAGCACTCTGATGGTACCTTTCCATCAGGTCTTGGTGCATTTCAAAAGGGTAGAAATCTTCATATGACTTTTGGAGCTCGGCTGTCATCGTGGCCATCATGATACATGCCACCTTAGTAGCATCTCTCTCATGAGTCCTGAATTCAGCGATCTCCTCAGGAGTAGCAGTAGACTCATCAAGTTCTTTTAACTCCTTATCGAGGACATATTCCTTGTCCTCATAACGAGTAACCATCCTGATGTTCCTAATCCAATCCATGAAGTTGGAACCATCAAAGATGACCCTCCCACAAAGATTCATGAGAGAGAAAGAACCGGTTAGGTTAGAGCCTGAAGCATTAGTGTTGGAAGACATCTGAAAAGAGAGTAAGTTTAGATTAGATATATATAGGGTCCTTAATAAGACACCCAAATGTAATATTAAGGCTAGGATCCAATCACAATATATTACACTTAGAAGAGGGATGTCGTAATCTAAGTAATAATATATTTGAAAGGTAGGTGAATGACGATTCACCAATTTCCACCATGAAAACGAAATGATTTTATTAGGTTTAATTGGATTTGAAATTCCTAGATTCTTTTGAGATTCATTGAACTCTTCAATGGCATGTTTCAATCTCGATTGTACCCTTCAAGTTTTGTGACTGGGATGCCGAGGATCACAAAACAAGGTGTGAATAACCATGCTAATTCACTTGGTACCCTTAATATTATCACCTAATCAATGTGCCGGTTAACCACATACGCTCCATTGATCTATGACAAACATTAAGTCACCCTTCGTGATCCTTACTAGTCCTAGTTAGTGTGTCGGTTAACCACACACGCTCCACCAACGACTTGGTAAGGTACAAAGTGTGAATTCCATGGACTAGCACCATGTTTACATTTTTCCTAAAATAACTAAGATTGGGAATTAAAAGAGTTTAGTTATTTTATAATATTCATTATAATTTTAATGAGGATTTAAAGTCATTGTTCTACCCGTTCGGCTAACAACCCTCCAGCGATCAAGCAAGCGGTGGGTGAGAGTATACACCCATTAAGTCGCCATTTTATAGGCAACAACCTTATACCCACCTTATAGACCGGCTTCGTGAATGAGGCCTACTAACGGTAAAACGACTTATTCTTATACATATATATAATAATTAACCATTAATGTTATAAATAGTATAAGGGTTGAATTTTAACTATTAAAACTCTAAGGGTTGGAATTAAAGTTTATTAAAGTGTGTGAAACTTTACAAATTCCAAAACTTGAGGGCAAGTTTTGTAACTTTGCAAAACTCTTCATTTCATAACTTATGAATTAATGGTTCATAAAAATGAAGACTCTTCATTTTCATGTAACTTATGTGTTTTAAGTGTGTGTTAAATAAGAGTGACCTTTGGAAATCCATAACTTGAGGACAAATTATGGACTCCATTAAAACACTTAAATGATCAAGAATTAATTCTAAACCATTCAGCAAATAATTCCTATCATTTTCTAAATTCATAAGAACATGAACATGATCATCAAAAATTCAAGAATTATATGAACACATAAAATCATGGAATTTTGATAAATGCTATTGTAAATGGATTAGAACAATCATTACACCAACTAAAATAAGTTTTATAACACCAAAACAGTTTAGGGTAATGTTTCTAGTCCATTTCCAGTAGCAAAAGTCGAAAAACTGCACTCTATCGATCCTACTCGTCGAGTGCATGAACTTACTCGTCGAGTAGGTTGAAGTTTGCCTTGGACTCGTCGAGTCCCCCCAATGGACTCAGCGAGTCCACCATGTAGACAGCAACGATTTCGACTTTTTTCACTATTTTGCATCAAGTATCAAACAAGCAAGCCTAGGCTCTGATACCACTCTTGGGTTTTGAGCAATCTAACACTTCCTAAGTGTGCATGCAACCCTAATAAACCTTGGATCTATGTTTGTCTAAATACATGCAAAATAATAATTTTCCAAGCTTTATAACCTATCTAACATGACATGGGGAACATTTCAACATAAAAGAGTTAGAAGAGATTACATACCTTTTGGTGAGTTTGGTTCTAAGGAGTTTGAAGGCCAAGCACCAATAGTGTGAATGCCTCAAATGGAATCACAAACACCACAAACTCTTGGAAAACTTTGAGAGAGTATACACCCTTGTATAAAATCGGCCACAGACATGTACACACACACTAGTTCACTAGTTTTCTCTTAGGCTCCATTTCATGCTCCATAAGCATGCTTATATAGTGTGCATGGTTAGGGTGAAACCCTAATAACCCATGTCTTTTCCTTTCCAAGGATCCATGGGTTAATAACCCATGTAGACACCTTATCCAACACACTTTATTTCCTTTTCGGAATTGGGATGTGCCTTTAGGGTATCTGTTAGTTGTCCGAATGTTGCCTAAATAGTAGTCATATACCATGTATACATATATTGATATAAAACTTTCCTCGGCTAGTTCAGTACCTTTGGGTAGCAAAGGCATACTTCAGGTTATACACGTACATTACTAGTAGCTATAATAGGTGTAGTTAGGAGATATTATTTACCATTCCAAATACAAGGAATCACACAAGAGTTAGTTCATTCATGAGTCTATACTATACACTACATGTTACATGAATACCTCTACATAGATACACTTACATGAATATGTTTACATAGATACATTTACATGGATACTTGTACCTAGATACTATATGATGAGATACTAGTACATATTATACGTGTAGATTAGTTCTGTCTATCCTAGTACAAAAGGATACTAGACGTGACTAACCATTCCGACACCCAACTGTTAGCAACAAAGGTAATGAACATCTACGAATGCCTACGGTTACTACTTATCCTAGGGGTACCTTTACGGGACTAACCATTCCTACACCTTGTTGTTAGCTACAGAGGAGAATGAACATCTACATACGTTCAAGGTTAACACTTTTTTGGCAGTCGCGATGTCGAGTTAATCCTAATACAAAAGGATAACACTTACATGGCTATATTTTTCCTATTACTTTTATTTTGTGATACATTCACATAAACAATGAGGTAGACTATATATATTGTTAATAGTAGTCATACAAGGTAAAAACCAGCTTTGTTACTTTCAAAATGGTCTAGTCTTCGTAGAAGACTACTCTTTATACTAAAAAAATCATAGGGATTTGCTAGGGTATTCAAACGCTTTCAACTACTTTCAAACAATTCATTCTTATACAATCTTTTTTCTAAATGTTTACAAGTCTTGACTTTACAGTTTTAGAATTCAAGGACACATTAATACTTATGAATTCACCAGCTTTATTGTTGATACTCGCTTTCAAAATACTTGTATTCTCAGGTCACAAATAGACAGGTACGACGACCAGTTTTTGTGAATATGGAGAAATCAAGACTCCTATTTTATTTTGATTGTTCATTATGTTGTCTTATACTATGAAAGAACAAAATTGTAACTAAAATTATACTATTAATTCAATGGATGATGTTGTTGCTTGTTTACTACTTTGCATTGCTGTGATACATTACATGACGTCCTCCGCCCCAGAACGTTCTTCCGTTCCGGTTTTGGGGTGTGACAGATTGGTATCAGAGCGTTGTTTATAGTGAATTAAGTATATCAATCCATAAAAGATATACAGAGTATAAATACAAGGGGATTAAAAATACGCTAACCAGGATTTTATACTTTTAAATAATCAAATATTTAACAAAGTATACGGGCCTGCATTCATACTAAAATCCGTGTCACAATGACAAGAACAAAAGTATTACGATTGTTGAATATCACAGGTAAGCTCGGGGATGTATGGTCAGTCTTGGGAGTGGCATAGCCTGATCAACTATACTATTCTGAGGAGTGATTAGCACATGCCCAAGAATGGTTGTGATGTGTCAACATGTCTAAAAATTTACCAACACTACTACAATAAGAACATTATAACAGAGCCTAGGTCTAAATACCATAGAGGTGTTTTGTGTTACTATAATTACTTACTTGAGAACTAAAAAGGATCTTCATTACTAAGTTGATAGTTTCTAAGTGGATACACTAAGGTTATATGCAACTAGGTTGTTATGGACTTAGAATCTGTGAAATTTTTGATTTACTCCTGTTCCTTGTGAATTTGAAGTTAAGGTCACTTATTCGAAGGCCTATCCTGTTTTGATTTCATATGATTGGTATGCACTTTACAAATAATGATGTAACTAATGAAGATTTTCTAATAATTATCTAGATAGTTCGTCTAATGATTATTTCCTTACCTTAATTCTTGCATAGATAACATGGCTGGACTCCATCACCACGGTAATCCGTACCTTCCGAACGAAGTCATTGTTGGATGGTTTGGAGAAGAAACAAAGAATGATCATCCAATCCCTTTGAATGATCACCATGATGAAGACCTTTCGGATGGTGCTAACTCTGAACCCGAAGTTGAGAACCTACCCCAGATAGCTCCCATTCCAAATCCTAACCCTCGTCCGACTTTTCATGGCCCGACGCCTCCTTGGGTCGAATGTTTGGAAGCATGGAGCGAATATCAAGATCAACCTATGTCGTTTAATGGAGACCGAAGCTTCTACAACATAAATGAAGGGAGCACAGCAGACAGAGTTCTACCAATCCTGATCCGTAGAGTTGCCAGAAGCGGAATTCGGGGTAGGACAACTCTACATCGTATTGCAGAAGCTGACACCAATGGAGGAATGCATATCCTTCGCACCAATCACCTTGAGCATGCTCGTGAGAGATCTGAGAGAGACCACGAAACCCTGTTGCAAGCACTAGCTAAAACCCGAGCCGAAGTCATAGAGCTCCGAGTACGTTAGAGGGTGTACGAAAGATACCTACTTTATATGGAATGTCAACGAGATCATAGGGGTGACCGTCACCAGTAGGAGATGCTTTACTTTCCTTCCTTGTTTTAAAGAACCGTGTTCCTGTCTATCTTTTGTGGAACACTTTCTATGTGACTATCATGTATTGTAAGTACTTTAGTTAGGTCTTTATGCTGTCAAAGACTTTTCTACTCCGGATTTAATGTAAGACCTTCTAGAAGGTAAAATTTTACCAAACTTATTACATCTTAAACATCCATGATATTGACTGTCAGCTAACTTTCGAGTCACTCTTTGTTTAAAAACTTTCATCATACTTTCATTGGGGTCTATCTGAAACTTGCTTTAGTCAACTCTCTGGACTATAGTAATTTAACTCTGGAATCATTTTCAAGCCTCTTTCAAAGGTTGGACCATATTATCCACCAACCTATAAGATCTCGGCTTGAAGGACAAACGTCTTGAGACAATTGTACGAACTTACTTCCACTCTTTGCTAGGAATGCATCATAGGGATGTCGGTCGAACCCACGAGAACATACTTCTATTCTTTACATGAACAATTGAACTACGTCTAGGTTCAACCATACTCGCTCACAAATTCATTTTTCTTTTCGTGTAATAGAATCATGTCATCGAAGAAAAACGATCAACCCATCATCCAAACACCTACTCTTCAGATTGATGCAGCTACCTTTCAAGCTGCAGTCTCGGTTGTCGTGACAGCTATTCTGACCCACCTTAACGTTAACAACGCGAATGTTAGCGGGATTGTTAACGATATTTCCAATCTAGGTAACAATCAAGTACTTCAACGAGCAACAAACTACCATGACGCCCTAAATCCCAAGCCCAAGAATAACAAACAAAAGTTCCGGGCTAAGGCTAAAGGCAAATCACCCCAGGGGGCGAGCAAAAGACAACAACCTGTGGCAACCTTCGCAGCCACGACATATGTACCTCCTACTACCATCCCTTCTGGTATCCAATTATCCCTACACCAGCCAGGCAGTATGCCGGAAACCTACCGAAATACAATAAGTGTAGCTTCCATCATCTGGGTAGTTGTCGTTCGTTACACTGCTTTAAGTGCAATAAGAATCGACACACTACCAGCTGCTGCAGGACATAGATCCAACACATTACTTCAATGACCAATGTCCAAATCTCTTGGATATTCCATCTATGTGGCATAATGGGACACTTCAAGAGGGATTGTCCAACAAAGAAGAACGACGGTGAATCTGGAGGAGTTTGACCTCAGAATGGAAAGAGGAAACGAACGACCCTACTATAGTATAGGTTCACTTCCAATCGTCAGTATTTTGTATTCTTTTAAAACATGTTTAAAACTAGTTCAACTCGAGTCTTATCTTTTGCGAGATCCCGTCAGTTAAGGGACCCTCATGCTGCATATACTTGCCTTTTGTAATATACTTTGTTCGCCGCAGTATTCCTGTAGTTACTCTAAAGTACCGCAACCTCGATAAAAGTTGCACCATTGTGTTTTGTCTGTAACGCCTTTATGTTCAAATCTAATGTCTTTTACTTCTATGTAAGTCTGACATTATCATACAACTTGACTCAACTCGACCCGCACAATAATAGATTCGTGCGTACATCTCTTTCTTCGAAATCGTCTTTCTAGCGAAGCCGTCATTCCAGAACACTAAGGTGCTCATTCATAGATTACCTCATGTTTCTTATCCTTTCCGAAGAAACCTCGGTGAACCTCCCCGAAGTACCACTCATACAGTACGTCAAGTTCAAACCCAGGACCTTTACGGTTGATCTATCACTGGAGAATGTATACAAAGGGGTGGTATATAATCAAGGTTCTACAAGTTTAGAATTGATGATTCCACTTTAACTCTTTTCCTTGTTGGGATGTGAGATTAAATGAGAATCATTAATTCGACTACCTTTTCAATTTTAATTATATACGACTCGTATACACGAGACTGCGATTGATCAATGTATGACTTCTAATATGAACTTCAAGACGGATACTGCCCAAGACTACGAGTGCTCGCATCATCATGCAAACAAACTTAGAATCCAATATTGATCCTGTAACCAGATCGCCCTACGGTCTAACGCCCATGGAGCTACAAGAACCATCCGGACAACTTAACGAACTACACAACAATGGAATGGAAAGACCAAGCATATCACCCTGGAGAGCTCCGGTGTTTTTCTTCAAGAAGAAAGACGAATTGTTTCATAGGTCCATCAACATCAGAGACTTCAATAGGACTTCCATTAGAAATCATTACCTTCTGTCTCGCATAGATGAATTGGTTGATCAACTGCAAGGAATGAAGTGCATTTTAGAAATGGACCCAAGATCTGAATATCACCAGTTGCGAGTGTTAGTGAAGGATATGCTGAGGACGACCTTCCAAACTCGATACGGACAGTACGAGTCCGTAGTAATACCCCTCGGATAGGACTAATATGCCCGTAGTATTCATAAACGTAATGAATAGGGTACGCCGTTCTTACATGGATCGATTCGTCATTGTCCTTGTAAATGACTTACCTATCTACTATCGTAGTAAGAAAGGGAAAGGAAACATCCACAACTTAAACTACCCCATGAACTTAGTAACGTACATTTTACCTTTCACGTGTCGAACTTGAAAACATACCTTTCCTTCAGGAATCTCGTAATCCCACTCAACGAGATCCTCACCTTCGTGGAAGAACCGTAGTGACCATCGATCGAGAGGTCAAGCGGACGAAGCAATGCCGCCTCCCATTAGTGAAGGTTCGTTGGGATACCAACCGAGGACTCGAATTCACATATGAGCGCGAGAACCAATTGATTAGGAAGTTTCCCCACCTCGTTACTCGATTTTTCATACATACTCCTTTACCTAAATTCTAATTTCGGAACGAAATTTCCTCTAACAGGGGGATGATATGACAACCCGAAATTTTCCATCCAGTACAGTCAAACACTTCATTAAAAGTAAAACTCATTTCTGCTATCTTTTAGCACAATTAGGAGTATATTTGAGTGTTCAGAGCCTTGTACACTTAAGGAATAAGTATCGGGTTTATCGGTTGAAGTTATAGCCCAAGGAAATGATCTTAAACACCTCTGCAAAGAGTTTACGACCAACACATGGGAGTTTATATCCGTAAAATCTTGCTTATATGGTGAAGAAGTAGGCATTTGCTCATTTCTCCCTTCCATTAGGCCCAAATCCTCTCAAGTATCATCTAGATCTTCGTCCCCGATCTTCAAAACTCGTAAGCTTATTGTCTTAACTAGTTGATATCTTTCATGAACTAGTAATCTTACATGATTTCATCCATAAAATCATTCCATTTTGTAGATCTTCAAGTTTCACAAAGAACACCAAGAACACACACTAGTGTTCTTGGCCAAAACCGACCATTCAAGCTCCTAGATTGTAAGTACTCTTGATCCAACTCATAGTACACTAGGTTTATCATATTTAGAGATTATAAAACATAATAAATCATGGGATTCAAGGATTTTATGGCCAAGACAAGTTCTTGGGCCATAAACCCCTTTTAAGGGTGAAAGTGACACCCTAACACCATAGTAAGCTTTGGTTAGTGACATAGAACCTTACACCATTAACCTAAGGACCACAATTCACAAAATGGTACTTCTTACCATGATTTTACAGCCGTAAACTCATGGGGAAGTGGTCCTAGGACTGTAAACACAATACAAGTTCATTTTAGGACCTTAAACCCACCCAAACACATGTTTAAAGCTTTAGAGCACTTAACCACTTAAGCCCTTAGAGTTTTAAGCTCCTTTTGGTGACCAATTGAGAGTTTACGGCCAGGAGTAAACTCCCCTGGGCCATAAACTCCAACAAACATGGTCATTGGACCATAAACTTGCATATGATGCCTTGCATTCCTTTATTGCAACCCGATAGCCTCCTAGCACTTGACCAAAGTGTTTTCCTCGCAATAGGATGTTTATACATGTTTAGATACTGTTATAATCACTAATTGTTTATATACATATGTCTTCATATGTAATTACGATCATTGTGTGTGTCTAAGTCTTCACTTGACACCAAGCACTTGTCCGACACTTCCTTATGATCCACTCACTGCAGGTGAGTTCATACCCCTAAATTAACCTTTGAAATGTTTTTAAATGTTTATAAATGCTTTATAGGGGGAATACAAGTTAAATCTGTTGGGTTTTGAGCATTCTAACACTCCTAAGTGTACATGCAACCCTAAATACCTTGGATCTATGTTTTCTCTATTATACATGCAAATATGAACATCCAAGGTATTATCCTAATCTAGCATACAAAACTATCAATATAACAAGATAGAATACATACCTCTTTGATGGTGCTTGTCTTCATGAAGCTTGAGTGCTTAGTGCCCCAAGTGTGACACCTCAAATGGTTCACACAACACCATAAGCACTTGGAATAACTTAGAGAGAAATTAGAACACTTCATGAAATCGTGTAGCCCTCCTAGAATAATCTAGTCACCGATTTTGGGAAGAATAATATCTTTATATAGTGTTACAATTAGGGTAAACCCTAATTGTCATGACTTTCCATTTCCTTGGATCCATGGGTTCAAATACACCATGGAGCATCCATGGAGCATCATATGGGTTTTGGCCCAACTAGATAATCCATGGAGCATTAGCCCACTATATAAGTATGGATGATTTACACAATCAACCCATATATTTAATTTAGTCTTCTTTTGATCACTTAATTAATCCTAGATTAATTCTTGATCAATACTAATTAAATAATCTTATTATTCTTATTATTAATATACTAGAACTTATAATATATTAATAACCATAAGTGTCTTATTTCTCTCATTATAGTCTATCCAAGTGCATGATGCCATGCAACCCAAATGGACCATGCCGGGTCGGGTCAAGTCTTACCAATTATAGTTATGGACTTAGACATTAATCCAACAAAATCATGTTTAGGTATTATATCAATCAGATTTGATTAATAACTAGCATGCAAATGGATTTACTATACGTTAACTGTTTTACCAAACAGATTTCTTCAAATGACTTTCTTAAACGTTTTTACATGTTTAAAACTCTTTATCAAACTGTCTTACATACTATAAGTTTCCTTTTAAACTCAGTTACCAATGTGTTGTCAAAAAAAGGTTTTCCTTATACTTAAACTGTCTTATCAAACAAAATACTCTCAAATCGTTTTATAAACTGACATCAAGTCATCGTTTCTTAGTATTAAACCTTTCAAAGGTTTTACAAAACTTCTTTTATGCTTCTATATTATCAAGTTCATGCCCATATATGTATAATTATATAAGTAATGTTTAAAGAACTTAAGAAGGCTAGTTCACTTTATTTCCATTTCCTTGTTGGGATGTGGCTTTAGGGTATTGGTTAGTCGTCTGAATGTTGTCTAAATAATAGTCATATACCATGTATACATATATAGAAATAAAAGTTTCCTCAGCTAGTTCAGTATCTTTGGGTAGCAAAGGCATACTTCAGGTTATACACGTACATTACCAGTAACTATAATAGGTGTAGTTAGGAGATACTATTTACCATTCCAAGTACAAGGAATCACACAATAGTCAGTTCATTCATGAGTCTATACTATACATTACATGTTACATGAATACGTCTACATAGATACGCCTACATGAATACATTTACATAGATACATTTACATGGATACTTGTACCTAGATACTATATGATGATATACTAGTACATATTATACGTATAGATTAGTTCTGTCTATCCTAGTACAAAAGGATACTAGACGGGACTAACCATTCCAACACCAAATTGTTAGCAACAGAGGTAATGAACATCTACGGATGCCTACGGTTAATACTTATACTAGGGATACCTTTACGTGACTAACCATTGCTACACCCTACTTTTAGCTACAGAGGAGAATGAACATCTACGGACATCCAAGGTTAATACTTTTTCGGCAGTCGCGATGTTGTGTTGTTCCTAATACAAAAGGATAACACTTACATGGCTATATTTTTCTATTACTTTTATTTTGTGATACATTCACATAAACGACGAGGTAGACTATATATATTATTAATAGTAGTCATACAAGGGAAAAAAGCAGCTTTGTTACTTTCAAAATGGTCTAGTCTTGGCAGAAGACTACTCTTTATACTAATAGAAATCATAGGGATTTTCTAGGGTATTCAAACGATTTCAACTACTTTCAAACAGTTCATTCTTATACAATCTTTTTTCCAAATGTTTACAAGTCTTGACTTTACAATTTTAGAAATCAAGGACACATTAATACTTATGAATTCACCAACTTTATTGTTGATACTCGCTTTCAAAATACTTGTATGCTCAGGTCACAAATAGATAGGTACGACGACTAGTTTTTGTGAAGACGGAGAAATCAAGACTCCTATTTTATTTTGATTGTTCATTATGTTGTCTTATTCTATGAATGAACACACTTGTAACTAAAATTATACTCACTACTAGAAAAACAGCTTTTCACGACGCGCAATCAATGACACGCGCTGATAGAGGAGAATGAACATCTACGGACATCCAAGGTTAATACTTTTTCGGCAGTCGCGATGTTGTGTTGTTCCTAATACAAAAGGATAACACTTACATGGCTATATTTTTCTATTACTTTTATTTTGTGATACATTCACATAAACGACGAGGTAGACTATATATATTATTAATAGTAGTCATACAAGGGAAAAAAGCAGCTTTGTTACTTTCAAAATGGTCTAGTCTTGGCAGAAGACTACTCTTTATACTAATAGAAATCATAGGGATTTTCTAGGGTATTCAAACGCTTTCAACTACTTTCAAACAGTTCATTCTTATACAATCTTTTTTCCAAATGTTTACAAGTCTTGACTTTACAATTTTAGAAATCAAGGACACATTAATACTTATGAATTCACCAACTTTATTGTTGATACTCGCTTTCAAAATACTTGTATGCTCAGGTCACAAATAGATAGGTACGACGACTAGTTTTTGTGAAGACGGAGAAATCAAGACTCCTATTTTATTTTGATTGTTCATTATGTTGTCTTATTCTATGAATGAACACACTTGTAACTAAAATTATACTCACTACTAGAAAAACAGCTTTTCACGACGCGCAATCAATGACACGCGCTGATAGAGGACGGGCATTTGTGCGTGCCCTAAAAATTGATGTTAGTTTTCCAAAATATGAAGCATAAAGGGCACGCATTTTTGCGTGCCCTTAAATCAGTGTCTAATAAAAATAAAAATAAAAGCACGGAGGGCAACTTAAATAAAATGTGCGCCGTCTAACCATGTCGTTTTATAAATTTTAATGAAACGCACGTTGCATCTCTCATGGGGGGAAATGAAATCCAAAAAATTAAAAACCCCGCTTTGTTTCCATCGGCTGAAAACCCTAGCTCGTCCCTGTTGAAAAACCGCTTTCGTTCTTTCTTCTCTCTTGATTCTCAAACATCCACCGCTTCACTTCTCCACAATGTGCTCAAAGTAGCCGTTCAAGTACCTGATAGTGGTCCATGTGTCACATACATCGGCGAAGGCGGTTCTGACAATTTCGTCAAAATGGTCCACAACGGAATCGAGTATGGTGACATGTAGCTGGTTTCCGAAGAATACGACATGTTGAATCCATTGGGAAACTCTTGAACAAGGAACTACACAAAGTGTTCTTCGAATGGAATCTGGGGGATCTTCAAAGCTTCTTGATTGAAATCACCGCAGACATCTTCGAAATCAAGGACGACAAGGGAGACGAATATCTAGTCGACAAAGTGTTGGATAAACAGGCATGGAACAGACTGGAAAATGGACCATCCAACAAGCGGCGGATCTATCAATCGTTGCCCCCAGGCGTCTCTGGATTCGTGATTCCTGAGCAGATTAAAAGAGGAACGTGTTGAAGCTGCTAAGATCTTTAAATACGGTGGGTTCGGTGATATTTTGGGCACTCAAAATGTGGATACACAATAAACTGGTTCTTTCACGCCCTCAACAAGCATTCTATCGGGTTCGTAATTCCTTTCCAAATCTTGGGTGTTAATCTTTAATTCGGAATTACGAAATTGAAATTGTGCATATTCTTTTTATGCACGGACATAACTACTTCGAAATTGACCTAGATATACATCGATTCAGCTACATCTCATGGAAAGCACTTGATGCATTCCAGGGACGATTGAAACACGGGATTCTTGGCATTGGTTTAACGATTCAGGTAAATTGGGTTTCTGGTTTTTGAATATGGAATTGGATTTTGTGTTGTGATTCATAAACTGAATATATGTATTTGATTGGATTCTCAATTTTTAGGCATGACATCCTGAAGAACTACCCAAGCAAGTTTTATGTTGTGTTAGGCTTAACAAGATCGACTTTTCTGATCATGGTCAAATCCCAAAAATTTTAATACCAAATAGTGATTAATGCTACAGAAAAATGAGAATGGCTGTGGAGTATTTTGAATTGAGTAGAAAAGGTGCAGCCCTCATGGATATATTAGCAGAATTGCCAAAGTTCCCTGAACGTGAGGTATATTTAGTTTAGGGTTTTAATTGATCTATTTGTTTAATAGTAGACCACATCTTAGATAATTGATGTTGACTTTGATTATCTATTTGAAGTTCTCATTGATTAAGAAAGCAGAAGACACTGAAGTTGATACGGCAGGGCTAAGCTGATACTGCAGAGCTAAGTCCTCATTAATACTCCACAACTTAGTATGGTTAAAATCCCCACCGTTGACCATAATTCTGTGAATGTCTTGGAAAAGGACTATTATACCCTTTCTGTAGGTAGGAAGTTAATCATTTTGCAGATCTTATGTTATGGTGCCCTGGATTCTACAGAACTAAAGGCAGAAATAGACAATCTTGATGCAGTTATTTTATTCACTGAACCTGTAAAAGATACACCTATAAAAAGACGAGGTTTCCCTCCTAAAACCCCTTTACCCAAAGATCAAGAACCTGTAAAAGATATTCCTATTCCTAGTATTTAAAACCAGAACCTCTACTCATTCCGCCAAGATCACGCATAACCTAGTAACACAAAAACCAAAAAGTTATCTTTTTATGATTTTCCCAAAGTACCCTTTAATTAATTAACTAATTAATGATGTTAAATTCGAAAGCTAACCTTGCAGAAAGAGATATTACCACAGATGATGCTTAAGCATGCTGCTCGACTAGGTAAAACTTTTTTGAATCAATAGTGTTAAAAATCATATACCCAATTCATTTTTTTTTTCATGTCTAATGCTAGATGTATGAGAAACAGAAGAGTTCACTGTTTTAGCAATTTGGGTATCTGAAATTCTTGAAGTTTGTTGTGATTTCAATCTAGATTCTTGTAATGAGGTCATCTGATTTATTCTTTCATGTTTTTCTTCTCTTCTATCTGTTCTTGAAGTATCTAAATGCACTTCTTGTTTTTCATTTCTGATGTTAGATTGCATATGTGAAACATAAGAGTTCTCAATTTTAGCAATTTGGGTATCTGAAATTCTTGAAATTTGTTGTGATTTTACTCTAGATTCTTGTAATGAGGTCATCTGATTGATGGTTTCACTAGCACTACATGTCCACTTGGAGCTAAAGGCATATTAAGTTCTGCATCTAGATCGGGTTCATTATCAGGTTGAATATATGAAGGTACCCCTTCACCTTCAGTTTCTTGACCCATGTCTGCCTCCAAAGCATCAAGTTCTTAAACATTTCCATGAAGTGAAGTTAACATTTAAAAAAAGAAAAATAATAATAATGAATTTGTGCTTACCACCCATGAGATCATCTTCATCAATATCATCTGGCACACTAAACTTCTACCAAGAGATTCTTGTATCTCACTGCTTATATCCATCATGTCCATCATTTCATCTTGCAAATTCTAAACATAAAAACAAGATTAAATGATCTGTAATTACAAAGTATCAAAAGAAAGATATTCATAATATTTATACTAACATCAATGTCTTGTATCTTCACAGTTTCTATCATTCCTTTCAGCTCTTTGTTTGATCTCGTTTGTAGCAAATGCTTGATAATTGTAGCACATACTGTTTGTTGAGCATCTTTAATACCTTCTGAAGCGAATGCAACTTGACCCAGGTTGAATGTTTGATTGTACAACATGTCACGTTGCCCTTCATACCTGCTCAAGTATAACTTACTTTCATTATCAACTCTAAAGTAGATCCAAAAATTCGAGGAGGTTATCTTGCGTTCACTTCTCAGGTAGGTTTTTTAATTCATACCCATGTTCAAAATACAAAAATATGTGATCCTTTTTTATTAAACATTTAAAATGCTATAAAGTTTATATGTTATTGTGTTGAAGAACTAACCTAGTGTACTTCATTTGAAAAAATTATCAGATGTTGTCTGTAGGTAAGAAAAATTCTTCATTTCCTTCTTTCTTATTATTCAGATTTTACAGTGTATGATTTTATGATTTGGATTGCAATGAAAAATATTAGATGTGGAGATGCTCAAATCTCTGCCACCAGATTCACCTGAGCAACAGGAGTACATAACAGCCATCCAAAATGAGGATGGATACAACTGGGGGTAATTCTAATTCATGCTCTTTAATTCTTGATTCTAAAATTTGATTTGTTCTAAAAATTATAAATTTACTCTTTTTTTTTCAATAAAAAGTTATAATCCTGTGTTATGGGGAGTCCCTAAAGGAAGCTATTCAACTAACCCTAAGGGTTCATTTCGTATAATAGAGCCTCACCTTATTGTTCATATTAACTCTTGTTTTCAATAAAAAATTAAATCAAACATGGTTCTGTAACTTTTGTTCATATTAACTTTTTTTTTTAACTATGATTACAACATGGATGCACTATGTGGTCCTGATGGTTAACTTCTAGAGAAGTTAAGGAATTTAGAGCCTCGGCTTATTGAGCACATTAGTAATGAGCCTCGTCTTATTTAGAAGCCTTATGCTACAATTATTTTACAAGAGCAATGGCCATTTATGTAATTTTACCAGTGCCTAAATCTTGTATCAAAATGCATATTGTACAATTGACAGCATCCAGAAAATTTGAGGAATCTTTGGCATTGTTTAAGTTACTTGCACCAGAAGATTCTAACCTTCGAGCCTCAAAGTAGCAGTCAATTCATATCAGGTAATATTTATGGACCTGAGAAGTTTTTTGGATATGAGTGGTAAAGTTTACTTATCAAGAGCTTCATCTGGTACGTCAGATGACATGGACAATTTTTCACCTTCTCATACACCGAAGAGGTTATTTCAGATGCTATTGGACACACCCATGAAAGCAATCAATCCAAAAGATCAAACAAGGTAACAATTTAACATTATTTAGAGTGAAGAGTATTAAAAGTTTTGATATATATATATTTTTTTAATTTTTAGGGGAGAGTCAACATGCCCCTTGACTCAGGTGCTAGAGAGATGGCATCAATATTAGAGATATGGGATCTTTGGGAATCTTCAAAATGAAATGGTATGTTACTCTTTGATAATGTCAACATCATTCATCAATTATGTTGTGGGGTGAGTAGACTGCATATAATGATGTTCGAACTTTTATAAAGATTCCTGAATCATATTTGAAGTTTCTTTTGTTTACTCTTCATGAAGGAGGTTCTAGAAGCAATTCGTATAAGCTGTACAGGGTACCATACCAACAAGGCTTTTGCTGATTTTGTTAAGCAATTTGGTCTTCTAGTTCCCAACGTTTTAAGATCAAAGTAAGTAAAATTGATTTAAATCCTAATGGATTTGTTTACTTATCACTTGTTAAGCAATTTGATCTATATATTTCTTGCAGTTCAATCGTCGCCATCGATCTAAGTCGACCCTGATCTAGATTAAGGTCACCGTGGGTTGTTAGTTTTATAGGAATGTATAACTCATGTTAGCAATGTATTACTTTTGTTTAACATTTGAATGATCATTTGTATGATATAATAATTTGTGCAATTTATTTTATTTTTTATATATGAGATTTTATTTTATATTATGAGACATTAAATGTGTCATGTAATTTGAAAATTAGTAAATTTACGTAAATCTATAAATAACTTTTTTTTAAAAAAAAAAAAAGTTACGATACGCAAATATATGTGTCATCTTCATTTATGACATGACCTTTCTTGACAGCTGCTTACGCATTGCGTGTCATAAATGCGCGTCGTAAATGCGCGTCGTCTCTAGACGACGCGCAAAAGCGTGTCATCTCTCGTTATGACAGGGCCTTCCTTGACGTGCATTTGTGCGTCGTCTGAGCGTTTTACGACGCGCAATGAGTGTCGTAAAAGGCTGTTTTTCTAGTAGTGACTATTAATGCAATGGATGATGTTGTTGCTTGTTTACTACTTTGCATTGTTGTAATACATGACATGACGTCCTCCACCCCAGAACGTTTCCGCCGTTCTGGTTTTGGGGTGTGACAGTTTTATAGTTTCAGCATGAACTCGACAAGTTAGTAAGAAGTCTCGATGAGTAGATAGGGTTTTTCCCGACTTTCTGGACGTTGCATGGACTCGACGAGTTGGATAGCCAAAGTGGCGAGTCGACTCTGATTTTCATGACTCTCTAAGATCTGAAGGAACTCGACGAACCAGTAGGTTGCACTCGACGAGTTCGGTCAACGCGGACTGTTGACCTTAACCATTAACTTTTACTTTGACCAAGGGTTGACCTGTTTGACTTCTGGGGGTATTTTAATCATTGGTGGATGTAGGTGATTGAGTTCTGAGCTGTATTTGGGGAGTTTGACATTTATCATCCTAAGCTACTTGTGAGGTGAGTTGTCCACACTATACTAGCAGGGCCGAACGCACCAATGCTGGCCCTTTTCATATTTGTATATGGGTTGATTACATGATATGCTTATTGGTTTGCATCCTGGTAGTTAGGATGGTGATATGGTTAGTGATCTGGTAGGTCGGTATCCTGGTATATAGGACAATGCAATCTTAGTGACCGGTTAGGTCGGTATCCTGGTTACAGGATGTTTCTATGAATAGCGATATGTTAGATCGGTTTAACTGTTATATAGGCTAGTTTATGATATTTATGTGCACATGATTGTTTGATTAGTGGTTGGGTTGAGGCGGGCCTACTTTGTGCTGAAGGCCAACATACCCAGTGCGTACCGGATAGACTACAGACCCAAATAGGGCGTACTAGTCAGGCTGAAGACCCAACGAGCTGTTTGGGTAGGCTGAAGGCCCTGAGAGGCAGTTCAGACATGCCGATGGCTCGGAGAGAAATCTAGATAGACGGATGGCCCTACAAGGCGGTCCAGTCATGCTGATGGATCATTATGCATGCTATTTGTTTATATGATATTTATATGGTTTGTATGGCGTTGGTATTTAGGGGGAACTAACTAAGCTTTGGGCTTACAGTTTTGGATTTTGTTTCAAGTACTTCAGATAATCGCGGGAAGGCGAAGGCGTGATCATGCACCTCTTTACATTTTTATTATATGGATTCTAGGATACTGTGATGTCTAAACGAGTATGAAAACACTTTGTAGTAACTTCATTTTTATTGAATGATTTAAATAGTTTTAAATTGGCTTGATTTTATGAGTATGAAAACACTTTGTATTTTATGAGTAAGTCCTCTTTTACCTAGTTAATTAACCAAAAGAAGCGCTTTAGTTAATATTAACCTTTTACTGAGCTAATTAAACAAGCTCTTAATTAAAATTATAAAAGCAAAATTAATCTCTATATACAATTCTCTACAATATTCATGAGATTTCAGTTTATATCATAGTTAAATCCCAACATGGAACCAATATGAAACTTGTTACTTATTATCAGTTGATGAGAACAATTATATATTCCATTAACTGATTAACTAGATTGATTTAATCCAAAATGAGGTGAACATGCTAAAAGGAATCAAAATCAAGCATTCATTAAGCACAAAACTGAAACAACTAGATAGAATCTCACAATAAAAACCAAATTTGATGTTTAATCACATAAAAAGTACTAATCTTTTATAGAACTGAAATCTAGAGTTTTTGCAATACATGGCTAAAATCTGATGAAAACAGATAAAAAGAGAAATCAAACAACTAAATCTTACTAAACTAATTAAAAGAGACAATCCATAGTCTTTAGATCTTCAGAAATAAACGGAAACGAAGAAAACTCGCCAAACTCGTCTAAAAAGGGTTTCTTTTCATCTCTCGTCGTCCCGGGTTCAACTGAGAGGTTATCTAGTATTTATATAGCATACTAATACTAGCAACAAATAAGGGTCCTAGAAAAAAAAAACATGGCTCGTGCTTGGGAAGCACGACCTGTTGTTGCATACACACTTAAAATATCCAAAATAATGCACTAGTTTGAATAAGGAGGTAGGCATGATTCGTGCTTAGGAGGCAAAGGCCGTGCTTCAGTACCATTGTTTTAAAAATGCCTAAAAAAATTCTAAAATCTTCCTGTTAAGTTTTGTAAGTAAAGAATGCCTGTTTTTGGTAAGACATGACCCATATTTTTGTTTAGTGTTTTGGCTGGAAATAAGCTCCAATTATGCTCCAGGTATGCTCCATATATGCTCAAGATATTCTCTAAATATGCTCTCAAGACTTTCAAATTACTGCCCCGCTTCAAATTTCATGAAATAGACAACAAAACATGAGTAGTACAAGAATTCTTGTGAAATACGTGAGTTGAACATTATGTAGACTAATGCATATGAAAAAAAAACATAAAATATGGTAAAAATACTACACATACTACTATAAAAGATGCATAAAATGACATCTAACAAATATCCCCAAACTTAAAATCTTAGATGCTCTCAAGTAATAAGAAGATTAAAAATTATAAACAAAATGGAAAGATGTAGATCACCTAAAGGGAACTTAGAACAAAAACTAAAAATAAAAATAAGGAAACTAAAAATACTTCACTCTATTTATTCATTTTAGCTCTTTTCACATGATCAAACCTTACATCGATGTAGCTCCAATAAAATCATGAACTTAGACAACAGTCTCAGTACATTCTACATTTATTGCAGTTTCAAAACTCATATTTAGTATGCCAAACTTACCTTTGAGTAAATATTTTTTTATGTGGAATTATATTTTTAAAAACAATGTAGTTTGAAAACCAATTTCACGAAAATGCGTTTATAAAAATTTTACTTGATTAACCCCTCCTCTTTTTCCGTACTCATCTAGAAAACACAGTAAAATCCATTGTGGATAGAAAAATACAAACTTACTGTATCGCTTGTGTTTATTGCTAGATTATTTCATAGTCTGTGATTGCTTGGGTCAACTACTATAACATTTATATTTAAGGAATAAGAAAGGATTATTCATATATTTATGTGCTTACTTGTTATATATGATATGAGTTGTATTTAAAAATAAAATAAATTAAATTACCCATCGAAGATAAAATATTTATTAGGATAAATAGGCTTAACCTAGTTGTAGCATACATCATAAGGTTTCCAGAGATATAAGGAGAGTTCGAATCCGACTTCATATGAAAGAGTTATGCTTCTCCAAAGTTTTTGCGATTTAACCGGCACGACTTAACATCTTGTAAAAAGTAGATTTTTGATAAATTACTTTTTAGCCTTAGTAGTCTAACCGAGAGTCGTAGTAGTCAATAAAGCGAGAGCGTGCATACTTTGACAGAGAGGAAGTTATGATTTTTTCAAGATTCGGCTTAGCAGTATGCTGTTCAAAAATTGGATTTTAGATCAGTCTATATTTATCCAAAATAATCTAAATGAGAGTTCAAGATCTCGTTATTAGGAGTTCAAAATAAAAAGTTTGTTGAAAACAGACACCGGATGAGAGAGTTATTGTTTTTTATACGGGCTTTAACAGTCTAAGCGTGATTGAAAAAAATATAATTTGAAAATTAGGCGACATAATCTAAACGAGAGTTATTGATCTCATTAAGATCTTTATAGGGGGTAAAGATCGTGTACAACAAACTTCTTATGAAGGAGATATGAAATTTTGAATATCTGAAAAATGGTACGTGTGCGCGTCAGGCGCAAAGCGTGCCCGACAAGAGCACACAGTCTCGCCAAATTTGCGATACGTATCAGACCAGCATTTAGCCATGTCACTATGTCCCAACCAGGAGCATGGAGCATCCCGTTTAGGCATTGTGTGTATCCAAAGAATTCAGCCTATAAATAGCAACTCATTCCTTCATTTATCCTCACACCTCTCAATTGAGTTTTCTCTGAAATTCTCGATATTTATCCCATTTTCCTCATTTCTACTATGCGACGAAGCCCTACAACACCCATGAGTACTCATACGAGTAGTAGCCCTTGAGTAGGAGATCCCGAGTCAGTAATCCTCCTGAGTAGATCTCGGTTCTCGGCTATAGTACGTTGTAAGTGAGCTACACTTACGCTGCTTTCATATAATTTATAATCGTAGATATAAGTTGTTACTAGGAACTTATAAGTAAGATTTATCAATGATTCCAAGACTTTATGATGCTTAATCTACTTTGGGGAGTAATTCCTAGGCTGGATTTAGTGAGGTGTTTAAAGTGTGATTTCCAAACAGTATACTCTGTATACCAAATTGACCCTACTTCCGATATGATCGTACCTCGTTAATCATTACTTAGCTCTTGAAGTAGACTTTGGGATTATTAAGGAATCTAAACCCTTAGGATAATAGAACAATACCTAGCATTATGAACATCTAGCTCTTTTCGAAAAGGTGTAAGGCGAAGCTCTGCCCGATTCAATAATCATTAGACACTTTTGAAAGGTGAGTGCATAGTTACTATCAAAATCATAATCTAAAATAAAAGTTTATTTCTGAGACATTAAATGCTTGACTGTATCATCTGTGCTATATGCTATTGGTATAATTAGGATAATACTATTGAATTTTGAAAGTGTATTGGAAATCAATTTTCCTTTAGTTATATGTCTTGCCTTAGGTTAACAATAATAATTTTAAAGGACACTACGTTGAAATTAAGTTAGATATCGATTAGGTCTCATGATTGGGGTAGAGTGTGTGAGATCAGAGAGAAGTGTTTCTCTTCTTTCTTGAATGACCAGAAATGGTGGGCCAGGTTGGACAACTGGCAAGTATGTCTGGGTCATTGACCAGAGTAGATGACAACACTTGACTTTTCTAGGTAGTCTAGTGAATTACGTTGCTAGCATGGACTTATAACTCACAGACGTAGATAAAATAAGATACCATATTTATCAAATTTCTGGACATTGGTTTCCTTATATGACTTACACTAACCAAGGACACCTCTATCTATGTAGTCAAACAGTTGCTCAAACAATTCATCAGGTTGGCTGATTCCTCCATATAATCATCACTTTAGGAGCTATGAGGATCGATTGGGTTAGGTAGTTAGTCTTAAGTTAGATTTTACATAAAAATATCTGATAATGTTATTTGCAGGAATAATATTAATTATTATCACTAAATTATTATGGTTTTAAAAACCCTACGTATCTCACCAGGTTTTCCCAAACCCGGCCCACTTATTTTTATGTATCACAAGTAGTAGAACCAAGTCTATTGTAGTCTAGTTAGGATGTTGAGTGGAATAAAGAGATGTACCTAGTAGTTTCAGGACATTTTATTATCTATGTTGTAATGTATGTTTGGATATGAACAACGACATCCTCGAGGTTTTTAATAAAATGAAATAACTTTTGATATCTCAAAATGTTTAGTTTAACTGGGAAATTCCACATCTCGATTTTATAAATCATAAAAACTGTTTTAACTGGTTTTTAAAAAAAATGGTGGATGTCATAGTTGGTATCATAACATTAGTTTAAGTGAACTAGAAATTTAGGAAAATTCTAGACTTCAACTTAGAAGCTAAGTACGATTGGTGAGATGTACGATAAAATACTTTAGGATAAATGCATTAGTTTCCTTAGACTCTAACACTAGCATAATATCGGAGGACACCATGAAATATATATATATATATATATATATATATATATATATATATATATATATATATATAATGTAGAGCATCTCTATCGTAAAACTTCTCGCCTCTATAACTATAAAACGTGATGACAATCACTTGTAGTGGAAGATTCATCAATAACGAAGGAGGTCCAACACCTTAGATCGTCGGAAGAGTAGTCGTTCAAATACTGATGAATGAAGCTCTGGAAATGATCAAGACATGCTCGATAAGCAGTGACATGATTTTAGGGAGCTCTTGGCTCAGGAACTAGCTAACACTAGATGAGGGGTACATTTGATCAATGAGTCGGTAGTTGTTGAACACGTCAACAACAGCACGATTCCTTCTCATCTATAGACAGTCCAGAAAGAGAATGATGACATGGAAAGTCATCAAGGACCAAAGAAACTAAAGATCCAGAGAAACGATGAACCAAGAGGCTATTAAAAGTATAAGGACTTGACAAACTGCAAGCCTTCATCATTTAATGGGAACAAATATCTCGTAGGAGTAATGGACTAGATCTCGAAGATGGTGTTTATAACATGTGGTTGCACGGGGAAGCTGCAAACCACCTATGTTGTGAAGCAATTCAACGGCTTAGTGCTTTGTTGGTGGAACACATTATGGCATATCTTGAGCCTCAACAAACCACTACGGCTGGCATGGGACGAATTCTTGACCCATTTCAAGAGAAAGTTTTGTTCAGCTGAGAAGATGCTATAATTAGAGAATCTATTGTTGGCCTTGTCGAAGGGAAGCATGTCGGTGGACGAGTACACCAATGCTTTCACTAATAAGATGGAGTTCATTCTTCGACTTGTTCCAGCCCAACTAACCAATATTGATATCTATGTGAAAGGATTTCCACGGGAGTACACTGTATCGGTGAACTAGACACTTACTTTTGAAGCGGCTGTTTGCCCTGCAGAGTCTGTGGAGTGTATGTTGAAGAAGAGAGTTGCTGACAGTACTAAGGTTTTTGAAAAGAAGAAGATTCAGGGAAGCAGCAACAACAACAACAACAACAACAACAACAACAACAACAACAACAACAACAACAACCACAACAACGACAACAACAACAACAACAACAACAACAACAACAACAACAACAACAACAAAAACAACAACAACAACAACAACAACAACATAAACAACAACAACAACAACAACAACAACATCATCAACAGCAACAACAACAACAACAACAACAACAACAACAACAACAACAAAAACAACAACAACAACAACAACAACAACAACAACAACAGCAACAGCAACAGCAACAGCAACAACAACAGCAACAGCAACAACAACAACAACAACAACAACAACAACAACAACAACAACAAGTTTTCAAAGTTGAGCAACAAGTTTGGGAGCAGCTAAGCACAACAACCACAACAACAACAACAACCACAACAACAATAACAACAACACCAACAACCACAACAACAACAACAAAAACAACAACAACAACAACAATAATAACAACAACAACAACAACAACAACCACAACCACAACCACAACAACCATAACAACAACAACAACAACAACAACAACAACAACAACAACAACCACAACAACAACAACCACAACAACCACAACAACAACAACAACAACAACAACTACAACAACAAGTTCTCAAAGTTAAGCAACAAGTTTGGGAGCAGCTAAGAAGGGAAGTGGTGCGACTAATGCACGAAGAAGAATTTCGGCGATTGTGTCGTGTGCTTCAAGTGAATCAAACCCAACCATATTTCCACAAATTTCCCAATAAAGGAAAAGTTTGATTTAATTATGGAGAGGATACACACATAAAGGGAGAGTGCCAAAAGGTTGAGAAACCTATCCCAATGATCATGCCACAAAATCCCAAGGGTAGAAGCTATCAGATGACCCTCAATAAAGAAAAGGAAGAGAAAATGTTTCTTCAAGAACATTTGTAGTTAATAAAATTTATCCAAAGATATTATTTGATTATGGAGCAGATTGTTCGTTTATATTGCAAGAATTTAGTAAGAAACATAGATTATCACCAATTACACTAAATACCCCTATTTTAGTAGAAGTAGTTGGTGGTATGAATATGTAACAACAGCAAAATTTAGGTCAAAATTTAAACTTTTATAAAACCATAATTAAGTATACTAAGTGGTAGATATCGTAACAAGGTTTTCATACATATAAAGAACACTAAAATCCGAGTTATAACGAAGAAGTTATGACCATTCTAAGTTTCCCGACAAAAACCGGCAATACGAAGCTACGTAAAAACGCAAAGTTTCAATAAAACACTTGTTGACCTTAGGTGTCTAAATGAAAGTCATAGATATTGTCAAACCATAACCGTACATAAAAAGAACGTCCAAATCTGACTTCGTATGAGGAAGTTGTGATTTTTCTAAGTTACAGATGTAGCAGTAGACAACTAAAAACTCAAAATAGAGATCGAAAGACTTTTGGCCAAAACAACCTAAATGATAATCAAAGGGATCAACAATTCTAGCGCAACGGTAAAAAGTCTGACGAAAACGGACGTCGGATGAAGAAGTTATGGAACTTTAACGGACTTTTCCTGTCCCGACCTATTAAAAATATAATATTAAAAATAAAGTCAAAACTAGCCAACGGAGTCTAAACGAAAGTTGTAGATCGTAGTCTCACCTTTGCGTGGATATAAAGAATGTCGAAAACGGAGTTCGTATGAGAAAGTTATGAATTTTTGAAGTTTGTTAATTAATTTATATATAAATTAAAGTAAAGCCCGGTATTATCCGAAGAAGGAGTCACCGGTCCGATCCCTCGTACGCCCAGCGTACCAACGTATTCCCCGCGTACCCGGATGCTAGGCTCCAGTTCGGCCACATCGCCCAATGCTCCAACCGAGGATACGGTCAGCGATGACGTCCCGTACGCGCCGCGTACGGGAGTACGCCCCGCGTACGTGTGCCCTCCAGCCCCTATATAAAGGATGCGAGGGTGCCAGCCAAAGTTGCTCAATTCCCTTCTTACTCGCGCCGAAACTCTGCGTTTAAGCCCCCGAGACCCTCCCAAATCCCCGGTTTTCATATCCAAGGTGGGAAGAAAGTTTTACACTCCCGAGACTCCCAAGATTTCCCAAGAATCTCGACAGATCCGCTTTCTCGAGTAGAAGTTCCGCTCGGTTATCGTCATGCTTTCTTCAATCAATCAAGTGAGTTCATACCCCTTTCAAACACACTTTAAATACATTTTAAATGCTTTTATACTCTTTTAGGGGGGGGAATACAAGTAAACATATGGTTATTATCGTGTATTTTATAAAGTTTCACTTCGCTTGTTTTACCGAATAAATCACTTGGAACTCATTACTATTATGGAAAACTCTTGTCATACTTTGTGTGCATTAGACTTATGCAAAGTATATAATTATTTCAAAGTACCTTTCATTGTTAAGTCGTTTTATACATTCTAAAAACTTATGATTTATGCTTTGTCAAACATTGTGAAAAAGGATAAGCTTTGCATATAAAAACTATCACTTTAATACAGGCTTAGTTGAGAATCCATGAGACGTGTATATCCTCAAACGTTACTTTTCTTTATTAGAATGTAATGTTGCAAGTCCTGTCTATAACCAGAGTCTCCTGTTCGGAGAACGTGTCAAATGTGTATAGATCTATACGAGAAGTCATGATCCCGCGCCCTGACTGTTAGCTACAGTCCGTCCTTTGGGGTGACAGTTGTCATAACGCTGCGACGCCTGAAGAACGTCGTTACAGGCATATTATGTTTAGTATGGTAATAAAACTCATCGGATATACAATTATTATGGTATTATGCTTTTATGAACGAGTAGCTATTAAAACTATTCTTCATCTAACAAATGCGATCTTCGTATAGCTTTATTATATAAAACTATGACACAACTTTTAAGAACGTCGGTTTCTTGTGATTTTCGGTCGTAGAGACTGCCATTTACGTTAGGAAAATAAGGGTTTTTCCTATATACAAACCAAACAACTAATAGGAAAATAATGGATTTTCCTTGTGCAATTATTTACAACTTATAACACGAACTTTCATATGCATTTCATACTTTTATAAGAAAATAAGGGTTTTTCTTGGAAAACACAACAATTCGTATCTCAACCATTAGGGAAAATATGGGATTTTCTGGATCTAATACATTCACTTTCAACACAAAAAATCACAACTCTTTACATTTGAAATACTGCGTTTTCTGGAAAATATACACGAACTTTCGAATGGCGTACATTTTCTCAAAAAACTACTCATGAACTCACCAACTTAATTGCTGACACTTTTTCTTTGAAATAACTTGTATTCTCAGGGAACTGCTAAGCAGATTTGGAAATCAACTTTTGGGGATTAACGTACTGACGTTAATTACTTCTTTTGAAGGATGTTTATGTATTTATCTTTTGAACATTTAATGAATACAATTATGTAAACATCTTGGAAACTTTAATATATATGGTGGTGTGTACTTTCCTTTCTATGAACTGTTATGATACTGAATATGATGTCCTCCGCCCCTAAACGTTTCCGCCGTTCTGGTTTGGGGGTGTGACAGAATATATCTATTGGCAACAGGTTACAGGTCATAACTATTGACTTGAATGCAAACAAATTTCAACATGATCTATTACATTTTAAGTTGAATGAGTTCGACGTAATTCTCGGTATGGATTATTAGGGAAAAAACCTTGCAGACATCCTATACGGAAGGAAGATGGTGTGTCTTAACCTCTGGGAGAGAGCCATTCATGGTTTACGGTAATACAAGTAGAGTGAGATCCGGAATCATCATGATGATGAAAGCCAGAAAATGCATATCCAAGGGATGTTCAACATTCTTGGCATACATTATAGATGTGAAGAAGGAAATGAGGGTAATGAATGATATATATGTGGTGCAAGATTTTCCAGAGGTATTTCAAGATGAATTAACAAGATTAACACTAGAGAGGCAGGTGGAATTCATAATTGACTTGTTGCCAGCCACGATGGAAATTATGAAAGCACCGTATCGTTTAGCAATGACAGAGGTGAAGGATTCAATGATACAACTCAAGGATTTATTGGACAAAGGTCTTATAAGACCTAGTTCATCACCCTAGGGAGCTCCAATATTATTTGT
Source organism: Lactuca saligna (assembly GCF_052625555.1). Taxonomy (NCBI): domain Eukaryota; kingdom Viridiplantae; phylum Streptophyta; class Magnoliopsida; order Asterales; family Asteraceae; genus Lactuca; species Lactuca saligna. The sequence continues at coordinate 150,643,749 of NC_136421.1, forward strand.
AAAGAAGAAGGATGATACTATGTGAATGTGTATTGACTATCGTGTCACACCCCCAAACTGGAACGACAGAAACGTTCGGGGGCGGATGACTTCATGTGGTAACGTAACAATTGAATACATAGTAAAGAAAGCAATATAACCATCATATATATATATATATATATATATATATATATATATATATATATATAATTGAAAGTTTACATTGTTTAAAAGGTACATGTTCAAAACCAATTAAAATATGATGCTAAAATATGAATTTAAACTAGCGCTGCAGCATCCCTTCTTCAAAAACTGTTTGTTACCTACAATTACGGAATTGTTGGGACATACAAGTAGTTTTGAAAGAGTAGATTAACATATAAGCTGGTGAGTTTCATAAGTATTAAATGACAATGTTTGCATGAACTTAAAACGAGACGGTTTGTTTTTGTTTGTTGGTTCCTAGAAAATCTCATATCCTCTACTAGTGTAAATGTAGCCTTCCATCAAGACCAATGTTTGTTTCTAGAAAATTTATGTTTTTCCGTAGGTGGGTAGTGGTTTAGAAGTTCCAAAATTTTATCACGATAAGGTTTTTCATGCCTTAAGTAGTTAATTAATATACGTATAAAATTTCCAATACGTCTGAAAAACCCCGTAAATCAATTTGTTTTTGATACTCCATGTGAGTTTTATAACCATGCTATTTAACTAAAAATGCCTATATATAACGTTCTTCAGGCGTTGGAATGTTCTAACATTTGTCACCCCAAATGGTGTATTGTAGCTAACAGTCAGGGCGCAGGGTTGTCAATCCCATATAGATCTATACACAAACACCATGCTCCCCCTCCAAGGGATTCTGGTATATAATACAGCACTTGAAAAGTGGATTCGAGCGTACGTGAAGTTTAATGTCTCACAAAACTTAGTATAAAACAGATTTACATGTGAAAATGTTCGTTTGTTCTTGTATATGAAAGTGACTTCTTGAAATAGTATTTCTAGTATGTAAAAGTTCGTAATTTTCTCGTAAAACTATACCTATTATAGTTTTCTAAAAGTGTGTCTCGTTTGTATAGTAATCCCTAGTGAAATGCTCACTTGTTATGAAAAGTATAGTTTTTGTAGTGCCAAAGATGGTCACATATACATACAGTATACGAAGAGTGTTTGATTTACATATATACATAAATCATTTCTTGTTTCAAAGATAAGATGTTATTGTGGTATATTTTGCATACGAAGGTTTCCCTATAATAGTTATAAATCACATATGATTCCATTGATAAAAAGTGTATAATGAAACTATATATAACACACGGTAATAATCGTGTGTTTTACTTGTATTCCCCCCTTAAAAGCATATAGAAGTATTTATAAAACATTTAAAAGTGTGGATTATAGGGGTATGAACTCACTTGAAAGATCCAAGAAGGCGAGATGAAAACCGAGCAGAATTTCGACTCGAGAAAGCGGATTTTCTCGGGATTCTTGGGAATCTCGGGAGCACAAACGACCTTTGGGACTTGAGCAAGGAAACCGGGGCTTCGGGATATCACGTGTACGGAAAAAGAGGCAAAAATGTAAGAAAGATGAGAGGAGTTGGGCCTTTTCTTTGAAACCCTCACATAAGGGGTGGTAACCACCTCGGTATGCTGGGCGTACGCGTGCGTCATGCATGACCGATTCCTCGACTGCCTCGGAGCTTCAGATGGGACGGGGCATTGCCTCGCATAGGGGCGACGTGGACGATCCGAGGCCTAGGCCTCGAGTACGCTAGGCATACGAGTGTACGTTGGGCGTAACTCGGATCGGCCTGGTCACTCATCCTTCGGATAATACTGAAATTAAATATAAAATTTATATTTTTATTATTTAATAAATTTCAAAAATTCATATATTCTTCATACGAACTCCGTTTTCGATGTTCTTTATATCCACGCGTAGGTGAGACTACGCTCTACAACTTTCGCTTAGATTCCGTAGGCAAATTTTGAAATTATTTTTATTATTTATTTTTAAAAGGTCGCGGTGAGAAAATTTTGTTAGAAATTCATAACTTCATTATCCGACGTCTGTTTTTTCCAGACTTTTTACCGGTGAAAAACCATTGTCGAGACCTTCGATTCTTATTTAGGTCATTCTGGCCAAAAGTCGTTCGATCTCCGTTTCGAGTTTTTAGTTGTTTGTCGCTAAGCCGAACTGGGAAAATTCATAACTTCCTTATATGAAGTCAGATTTGGGCGTACTTTTTACGTACGATCACGGTTTAATGACATCTAACATAGTAGGTAATTAATTAGAGACTTTTGGACATTTTGTTTTCGAAGTTAATTTCATGATAACAAAAGTGGTTACAATACTTGACTTTTTAGGTCATTACATAGAGTTAAAATATCGGGTTGTCACATCATCCCTCCGTTAGAGGGAATTTCGTCGTGAAATTTAAAGTAAGAAAGGTACTTGTGAATCAGAGAAAAAGATGTGGGTACTTTTGTTTCATCTGATCTTCGCGTTCCCATGTGAATTCAAGTCTTGGCGTGGCGTTCCAACAAACTTTCACGATGGGTATGCGACTTTGTTTCGTTTGTTTGACCTCTCGGTCCATGATTTCTACCGGTTCTTCCACGAAGTTGAGGCTCTCGTTGATGTCTATCTTATCGAGTGGGATAACAAGAGTCTCATCGGACAAACAGTTTTTCAAGTTCGAGAGATGGAAGGCTGGATGTATGTTACTAAGTTCACGTGGTAGTTTAAGTTTGTAAGCTACAGGGCCGATTCTGGCGAGAATCTCGAAAGGCCCTACGTATATTGGATTTAGCGTTCCACGCTTTCCAAAGCGTATTCAGCCTTTCCACGATGAGACCTTCAACAGAACGCGGTCTCCTACCTGGAATTCCAAAGGTTTCTTCCGTTGGTCAGCGTAGTTTTTCTGTGGGTCTCTAGAGGCTTTCAACCATTCACAAATCTGAACGATCTTCTATGTCGATTCCCGTATGATTTCCGGACTGGTGAGAGTGCTTTCAGGATCTCGTCCTTTAGCTAACTGTGTGTCGCCAACTTCAGTCCAACACAAAGGGGACCTGCACTTACGGCCATAGAGGGCTTCAAATGGAGTAGCCTTTATGCTCGTATGATAACTATTGTTGTATGAAAATTCGACAAGGGGTAAATGGATATCCCATGCCTTTCCAAAGTCAATCACATAGGCGCTCAGCATATATTCCAAAGTTTGTATCGTTCTCTCACTTTTCTTATCTGTTTGTGGATGGTAGGTTGTACTCATGTCTAGCCTAGTCCCCAGGTAACTTTGTAGTGACTGCCAAAACCTTGAAGTAAATCTACAATCTCTATCGGAGATAATGGACATCAGAACACCATGCAGTCGCACTATTTCCCTTATGTAAATTCTTGTAAGCCTTTCCATCTTGTTAGTCTCCTTGATTGGTAGAAGATGTGCGGATTTGGTCAATCTGTCAACGATGACCCATATGGTATCAAGTCCACCCGTTGTCTTGGGCAACATGGTTATGAAGTCCATAGTAATCCGTTCCCATTTCCATTCCGGTATCACAGGTTGTTGTAGTAATCCTGAAGGTTTCTGATACTCGACCTTAACCATAGCGCAAGTAAGACATTTACCTACGAAGGTAACAATTTCTGCTTTCATGTTAGGCCACCAGTATAGTTTCTTAAGATCCAGATACATTTTATCTAAACCTGGGTGAACGGAATACCTCGTGTTGTGTGTTTCGGTCATGACCACGTCTCTGAAGCCACCATGTCTCGGTGTCCAGATACGGTCCATGAGATAATATGCTCCACCACCCTTGGTTTCTTGATTCTTTTTTATTCCTCTCAAGGATTCACCCGTCACATGTTCAGGTTGTAAAGCTTCCAGTTGAGCCTCCTTAATTTGTGTGGATAAGTGGGAATGGATAGTCATAGTTACAGATTTAACTCTCCGACCAATGTATTCTTTTCGACTGAGGGTGTCAGCTACTATATTGGCCTTGTCAGGATGATAACGAATTTCGCATTCGTAGTCATTGAGTAGCTCGACCCATCATCGTTGTTGCATGTTGAGCTCCTTTTGATTGAAAATGTGTGAAGGCTCTTGTGGTCGGTGAAAATAGTACTCTTCGTTCCGTACAGGTAGTGTCTCCAGATCTTCAAAGCAAATAACACTGCTCCTAACTCAAGATCCTGTGTTGTATAGTTTACTTCGTGTATCTTAAGATGATGGGAGGCATATGTAATAACCTTCCCTCTTTGCATAAGAACACAACCAAGTCCTTGATTTGATGCATCGCAATACACTACGAAATCTTCTATCCCTTTGGGGAGGGATAGTATCGGTGCGGTGCACAAGGCTTGTTTCAGTGTTTGGAACTCCTCTTGTTTTTCTTCCTAGTCAAAGGCTACACCTTTCTGGGTTAATGCAGTGAAAGAACATATTTTTATGGTTTGAGCTAGGAATCATTATGTATAGATGATAGTGACTTTATTTATGTGTTTGTGAGGTGTAGTGTAATGTGTGCTGCCACCCATGTGTGTGCGGCAGCACACATCTGCTTGTTAGCACTCTCATATTCTTGGTGTGAGGGGTACTATATATAGCTTCTGAGATGTGTCAGATATTATGATTTTTGCTGGTGTAAGAACTTGGCTGCAGTTGTATTTCCCTCAAGATGTACCAGACATTTATTGAATATAAATGTGTGCATGCTTGTTTTTAATTCTTCTTCCTCTACATCTCTTTTATTAAAATTAACTTCATTGATTACTAGATTGGATCATTAGATTTGGGACTTACAATTGGTATCATAGCTGAATTTGGTATCATTTGAAGTTACTTTTTGATTAAAGTACTGTTGAAGGTTTGCTGCCAACTGTTGAAGGTTTGCTACCAAACTGTTGAAGGTTTGTTGCCAATAGTGTGTGCGGTTAAAGTGTTTGCGGTTAAAACTTGTGTTGTTGACTGTGTGCGGTTAAAAGTGTTGGATTAATGTCTAAGTCCATAACTACAATTGGTAAGACTTGACCCGACCCGGCATGGTCCATTTGGGTTACATACCATCATGCACTTGGATAGACTATAATGAGAGAAATAAGACACTTATGGTTATTAACATATTATAAGTTCTAGTATATTAATAATAAGAATAATAAGATTATTTAATTAGTATTGATCAAGAATTAATTTAGGATTAATTAAGTGATCAAAAGAAGACTAATTAAATATATGGGTTGATTGTGTAAATCATCTATACTTATATAGTGGGCTAATGCTCCATGGATAATCAAGTTGGGCTAAAACCCATAGGATGGTCCATGGATGCTCCATGGTGTATTTGAACCCATGGATCCAAGGAAATGGAAAGCCATGACAATTAAGGTCCTACCCTAATTGTAACACTATATAATGATATTATTCTTGACAAAAATGGGCCACTAATATACACTAGTATTATTCAAGAAGAGGGCTAGCCGATTTCATGAAGTGTAGAACTCTCTCAAGTTATTCTAAGTGTTTTGATGATTGTGATTCCATTTGAGGCTTCCACACTATTGGGGCTAGGCACTCAAGCTTCATGAAGACTTTCTACATCAAAGAGGTATGTATTCTATCTTGTTACACTCATTGTTTTGTATGCTAGATTAGGATAATACCTTGGATGTTCTTATTTGCATGTATAATAGAGAAAACATAGATCCAAGGTATTTAGGGTTGCATGTACACTTAAGAGTGTTAGAATGCTCAAAACCCAACAGTGGTATCAGAGCCTAGGCTTGTTTTCTTGTTATACTTGCAAATGGAGCTGAAAAATCGAGTTTTAATGCTGTCAGCCCAGCAGACTCGCCGAGTCCATGAAGGGACTCGACGAGTCCAAGGCAAAATGCATCCAACTCGCCGAGTTTTGTTCATGCACTCGACGAGTTGGACCCCAAACAGCATATTTTTGAGGTTTTTGGCTAGAAATGGACTAGGAACATTACCCTAAGTTGTTTTTGAACTTATAAACTTGTTTTTTAATGTGGTAATGTTCATGCTAATCCATTTTCAAAGATAATTGTCAATAGATTCATGTTTTGTATTAGTTTAAGGTTTAGACTAATTACATGAAGAAGTTTGATATGAATTATCTTGTTCTTATGAGTTGCTTAGATTAATAGAAAAGTTAATTGAAATAATTTTTTTCAATCCATTTTAATCTAAGAGTTGAGTATAAAATGTGTTTGTGTAACTTGTCCTCAAGTTACATGAAGAGTCACATTAAAGACTCATAAAACTCATAAAAGTTGGTAATGGTTACAAAATGAAGAGTCTTGTGTCATTGAATTTTTTTATGACTCCATAACTTGTCCTCAAGTTATGGAAGTTCAAGAGTCACTTCATTAAAGAGTAAAAGTGTAACCTTAATTAATCCCATAAGTTACAAAAATAAAGAAAAGTTAATTCTTTTATTAGTTTAAAGTCTTCCATAAGTTATGGAACTTGAAGAGTTTTTTGGATTAAAACTACTTTAAACACATAAGTTATGGAATTAATTAGTTTTGAATAGTTTCAAAACTTGCCCTCAAGTTTTGGAATTTGAAAAGTTTTCTCTTATGAATACTTTAATTCCAAGTTAGCCCTTAGAATTCTAAAGAGTTAAAATTCAACACTTATACTATTTATAACATTAATGGTTAATTATTATATATATGTATAAGAACAAGTCGTTTTACCGTTAGTAGGCCTCATTCACGAAGCCGGTCTATAAGGTGGATATAAGGTTGTTGCCTATAAAATGGTGACTTAATGGGTGTATACTCTCACCCACCGCTTGCTTGACTGGTGGAGGGTCGTTAGCTGAACGGGTAGGACAATGACTTTAAATTCTCCCTTCATTAAAAGTATTAATGATAAATACTAAGTAACTAAACTCTTAATAATTCCCAATCTTAGTTACTTTAGGAAAAATGTGAATTTGGTGCTAGCCCATGGAATTCACACTTTGTACCTTACCAAGTCGTTGGTGGAGCGTGTGTGGTTAACCGGCACACTAACTTGGACTAGTAAGGACCACGAAGGGTGACTTAATGTTTGTCATAGATCAATGGAGCATGTGTGGTTAACCGGCACATTGATAAGGTGATAATATTAAGGGTACCAAGTGAATTGGTATGGTTATTCACACCTTGTTTTGTGATCCTTGGCATCCCAGTCACAAAATTTGAGAGGGCACACTCGAGATTGAAACATGCCATTGAAAAGTTCAATGAATCTCAAAAGATCTAGGAATTTCAAATCCAATTAAAACCTAATAAATTATTTCGTTTTTCATGGTGGAAATTGGTGAATCGTCATTCGCCTACCTTCAAATATTTTATAGCTTGGATTACGGCATCCCTCTTCCAAATTATAAAATATTGTGTTGGGTCCTAGCCTTAATATTTCATATTGGGTGTCATATTAAGGACTTTAAATCAACTATCTTGAATATCTCCCAAAACATGTCTGGTTTAGACATTTATGATCTTCCCAAATCTCTTGAAGATGATATTCCTCAACATCATGCTTCACTTCCTCTATCTCCAATTATTCTCCCTCACCCACAACTTCTTGAAAAGTTTAAGGTCACTCGAGCCCTATTGGCAAGTAAAGGTCTTGGTGTGGTCACATCTTGGAGATGTAGTCACATATTGACAAGCCGGGAGAGTTGGGTGTTAAAGTCTTGAGAAAGTTGGTGGTTCAATCACTTTCTAAGTCACATAGTGAGTTCTTTTGGAACACCTATGAAAAAAGACTATGACAAGACCCTTAATGATTTTACCTATTTGTTAAGATCAACTTCCTCAAAACTAAATGGACATTGGAAACGGTAGCATTGGATATCTAGAAAAGCATTTCTCTTCCCAATGGAAAGGGATCGGCCATAGTCAAATCGGTTGACCAAATGGTAAAGAGAAAAACTAAGTCTGTGATAGTCCCGTGTACCATTATCAAAGGGTCCATATGTTTATATTGCCAAAGAAAGGGGCATTGGTTGCAAAGTTGTCATAATTTACCTAAGGATGTTAAAGTCAATAAGTTTGACTCTACTTCAGGTAAAGTCCACTATCTAACTCTGCTAAGTTTCTATTTGGAGATTCTTATTACATAATGTGAATGGGTCACATGCTGATGTATTTTAAGAATCAAAGAAAAGATAGGAAGCTTAAAGAAGTATATGCTGATTTTGATTGCGAAGATGGGTTTCGATCGCATGGTTCGGTAATCAGAATTTTGAGCTGTTGCTTAAGAGTTATAATATATTGCTTGTGAATAGATAACAACAAGGTTTTCATGTGGATTGTAAGGATAAGTTTTTCCGCAAAGTTTTAAAATAAAAGAAAAAAGGGTTTTTAATTTTATTTATTTTAAAAAAATATCCTTACAATGGCATTTATGGAAAAATTGTTGCTTATATGTTTCCAGTAATAGCAATATTGGAAAGTGGATTTGATTCTTTCATTTGTGGTAGTGTCTGAATTTACCAAATGAAGAAAGTTTTTCATCACCCAAGTTTCAATTGGACAGAAACTCGGAATCATACAAGTTGTATTGTATGATGAATGAGAATTTTCATCTTTGAAAATTAAGACTAATTCTTTGATCACATGTATATGTGAGTCAATTGAAGGACTAAGGAATTAGGTACACTGGGTGTGCACTGGTCAAGGTCCACCACAAAGATTGATTTGTCATGATTTACTAAAGATTAGTAAATATGATTATACTTATAAGGTTAAGTATAATTCTGTAACATTGGAAAGGTTCCAATGTATGGCAGAGCGAATAAGAAGAATCTAATTAGGCAGAAGGATAAAAGTTTCTCAAATCTGAAAAGATGGGAGAGTACTTTAGTATCATATTTCATGATCATCTTAATGATTATGAAACCATATCACAAATTCATACTCTAAGGACGTCTTAGTGCATTGTTATGGCTAAGAAGAGAGGTCATGAATTGTTGGATTGGTTAAGATCAAGAAGATGAGTCATACTTCGTTCCAAAACAATTCTTAGAGTCATACTCCAAGATTGTAACATTGAGTGACATAAAGTAAGGTTTAAAACACTTATCAAATGTAGTGTGAAATGTTTCTACTCTTGTACATTTGAGATTGGTAAGTTGTGATGTCTTGGATGAGACAAAGACCAACTAAGACCAATTGTGTGAAGTGTTAGTCTTGATAAGAATCCGCACTATCCCTTGAATATTTGTTTTGTCAAGGAATGGTTCTTGACTGGGGAAACTTATATGTCAAAGGGACAGTGGGAGCCTTAAAGATCCTGAAAGAGTTTCAAGATTTAATCAAGAGTAAAACCTGTAATTTATCACTAACACACGACTTAAGGTTTGCAACCTATCGTGTTGACATAATTCTTATTTCTGTACCTACTTCAAATAAGTTGAATTTGCATGAGAGTTATCAGAGTTCAACTTGGAAGTATTGGTGGGCCTTGTGCTACCAAGGTGACAAGAAATTAAGATTGAACAACTTTAATCCATGTAAGGCTGAATTTATCACTAACCTTATCTTGTGATTATGGTTTTGACAAATTCGCATGGATAGGAACTCATACACTATAAAATCTAAGTGTCATAAGGTTTCTCTCCGATTCATGAAAATGATGGTGAGGAAACGCTTTCGCTAAGTAGATTTTATGTAAATATCAGTTGTGTTATTTGCATTTTCAAAAGTCGTTAGTGGAGCGCGTGTGGTTAACCGGCACACTAACATGGACTTGTGAGAAATGGCAAATGCCTAAGCAATTGAGACTATGATTACGGCATCCCTTTTCATAGTTCTGAAAATTGTTTAGACACACATGTGAGCTATCTAAGAAAGGGTGTATGAATCTAAATTTCAGAAGTTCAGCAGATTTCTGGATATATGTCAGAGCTAGTGGGAGCATAAGTGTTATGCTGATAATCATCATGTTAGTGGGAGCATGATTATTATGATTAGTATTACAAGCTAGCAATGTTAATTATAGAAAACAAAGTTTCAATCCGTGAAGTTGCAAGGGTTGAAAAGTTGTTTTGCTATAATTAAGGGAGAGGAAATTATACTTCATGTCAATTCTAAAGCTTAGATTGAGATTTTAATCATCTTTAGTCAAGAATATATATGAATTTTGTGTTGGAATGGTTCAACTTGAAGAAATTCTATATATATTGCATTTTCAAAATTCGATTATGATTACGACATCCCTCTTCATAGTTAAATTTTGAAAACATGGCAAATAAAATATTGTAGCAAAAGACTGGTCTAGTATCATGTCTTTATGTCAAACATCATGAATCGTGTCCCATATGCTTCGGATATAGGATCGATTTCACGTGCTATAATATTCATCCTTTCTAAATTTTCCAAATGCTTAAGGCATATAGAAGGGAAAAGTCTAGAACTGGATATGACTAAAGTGATTAAGCAATTGTCAAGGACAATCTAAGGTTCGCCAAAGATTGGTTTCTCAAGGACAATTGGAAGTATAGTGATAATTTTAGCAGGACCATATTGACATTTCCTGAAAAGAAGTAACTCTTGTTCGGAAGTGATATTCAAAATGGGACTATGGAAATGTCTCCATAGGTGGAAGTTATTCAATCTATGTAAGATTAGAAAACCTTAATGCAAGAAGGATGTTCAAAGCAATGTACTTTGAATATGAGACTTTCGTTCCATAGAAGTTGACCTCCTTTGGAATGCTCTGTAATGGTTGTTGTCAAGTCTTTCTAACTTCGTGCATAATCATTACAAGATGATCAATGCATATAAGTTTAGAATCTAACAGATTTCAGTAAATGACATGAATTTGGAATTCTTGCATTTACAATAAGGATTTGGTATTGTGAAATGAGTATCATTGGAATCATGTTCAATTGATCTACATCACAATGTAAGGATCATAGACAAACATAGTGTGCATACTTGAGGTATGGCATAACTATTGTTTAGAAAAACAAAGTGTACATGCTAGGAGCATGGGACGACTGTTGTTTTTATTCAAGTCTTAAGTTGATTATTTGAAACATGGAATAATGTGTAATCAATATGGTGATAAATAAAAGGTGGTTTTATTTATATTCAAAAGGGTTCTGAGACCATATTGGATTCGATTATTATTGTGTTTCACTTTGCATGTTTTGACTTCCAAAATAGCTAGGTTATTCTTTCTGAATGACTAAGTTATTTAAACACTCCACAGTCGTTCATATGTTGGAAGTAGGTATGAATCAAGACTGTCATGAATCGGGTTTGTAGATGGCTAAATGTGTTTAGTCATGGCAATGGTTGCTACAACATTCATGAGTGCTCATAAGCTATGAGTATTGGAATAAACCCACGCTCACTTGTATCACTTCATGGAATTTATCTCGAGTGATCGTGAGACGGTAATATCATATAAATCTTCAAACCTAGAGATATGAGTTGTTACCTATGAGTTGGTTGTGCATTGATTGCACGTAAACGCATCAGTAACTTGATGTTATAAAACGTGCCTTTGTGTACAATTCAACAAGTAGTAGAACAAGCATATGAGTCGAAGTTTATTTGTTCCTTCTAGAAATAGAAGCGATATTTGGGCCCCTCGATGATTTTGTTGTGACCTATGTACCGGCCGGTCAGAACTGAATTGATGTGTTCGATTACGTTCATTGTCAAACAAATCGAAAATCAGGAAACAAACTGCTGGACAATAAGTACGACGTGGTTCCATGTATTTGTCCGGCTGATATCATGAGAACAGAGGATTATAAGATCCCTTATCTAATGGACAAGTCATTGACAAGGTCAGAGTTCATCTACAAGGTCAGAGTTCGACAGAAGCTTTTGAGAGCTACGATTGCCGGTTGGTTCCTGAAGTCATACGCAATAATAGTTTTAGACTTATCCAAGTGGGAGACTGTTGGATTAATGTCTAAGTCCATAACTATAACTGGTAAGACTTGACCCTACCCGACATGGTCCATTTGGGTTGCATACCATCATGCAGTTGGATAAACTATAATGAGAGAAATAAGACACTTATGGTTATTAATATATTATAAGTTCTAGTATATTAATAATAAGAATAATAAGAATATATAATTAGTATTGATCAAGAATTAATCTAGGATTAATTAAGTGATCAAAAGAAGACTAATTAAATATATGGGTTGATTGTGTAAATCATCTATACTTATATAGTGGGCTAATGCTCCATGGATAATCAAGTTGGGCTAAAACCCATAGGATGGTCCATGGATGCTCCATGGTGTATTTGAACCCATGGATCCAAGGAAATGGAAAGCCATGATAATTAAGGATTTACCCTAATTGTAACACTATATAATGATATTATTCTTGACAAAAATGGGCCACTAATATACACTAGTATTATTCAAGAAGAGGGCTAGCCAATTTCATGAAGTGTAGAACTCTCTCAAGTTATTCTAAGTGTTTTGATGATTGTGATTCCATTTGAGGCTTCCACACTATTAGGGCTAGGCACTCAAGCTTCATGAAGACTTTCTACATCAAAGAGGTATGTATTCTATCTTGTTACACTCATTGTTTTGTATGCTAGATTAGGATAATACCTTGGATGTTCTTATTTGCATGTATAATAGAGAAAACATAGATCCAAGGTATTTAGGGTTGCATGTACACTTAAGAGTGTTAGAATGCTCAAAACCCAACAAAAAGTGTGTGCGGTTAAAAGTTTGTGTTGTGTGCGGTTAAGGTATTGTAATTGTGTGTGGTTAAAAACTGTGTGCAGTTAAAAGCTTGTGCTGTGTGCGGCTAAGGTGTTTTAATTGTGTGCGGTTAAAGCGGGTGCTGTTAAGTTCAGTGTGCGGTCAGCTTTGTGTGTACGGCTCAATTCAGTGTGCGGTCAGCTTGGGGTGTGCGGCTCAAATCTGTGTGCGGCTGGCTTAGTGTGTGTAGCTGGTTTGGTGTGTGGCTGGATTAGTGTGTGCAGCTGGTTTGGTGTGCGGTTGGCTTAGGTGTTGTTTGTTTTTTTGAAGAGAAATTGCTTGAAGTCTGCGGACCACCTCTTCAATCCTCTGTAGCAGAAGAGGTGGAAAAAACAGCTGCAGCATGTAATAAAAAATATGTTTGTTTTTTAACGTCTGCAGACTGCTGCAGTAAGTTAAACTAATGCGTGAAGAGGTTTGAAGAAGTTGGTTTAGTGCTGCGCCACGCAGCACACACGCAACAGTTTTTAAGTCAGAAGTCTTCTAAAAAACAAACCGCTGCGAATGACCAGGTGCTGCGCGTGTGCTGCGCGGCGCAGCAATAAGTGGTTTGAAGTGGTTTTTTTAAAAAAACAAACAGCACCTTAGTGTGTTCAGCTTGTTTGGTGTGCGGCTGGCTTAGTGTGTACGATTGAGGAGTGTGTGTTTAAAAGTGTTAGTGTTCGGTTGAATATTTGCTCAAATGGAATCTCAAAACATGACTGCTCATCAAGATTTGGATGCAATTATGGGAACAACTACTCGTATTCCTAGATTGTTATCAGCTAAAGGATTTCCTGAATGGAAATACCGAATTGAAAAATACATCAAAATGAAGGATTTCAAAATTTGGAGAAGCATCTTGAGAGGTCCAATTTGGATTACTTCAACTCTAGAAGATGGAACGGTAATTGACAAACAGATTGAAAACTACATTGATGATGATTTTGAACGAGTTGAAGAACAAGAAAAGGCTCTTGCCACACTAACTATGGCATTGTCTCCTGAAATTGCACAAGGTTTTTGTGAGTATACATCAGCAAAAGCCTTATGGGAAGCGCTCGTAGAAGTTTATGAAGGAAATGAAGACATGAAGCAAAGCCGACAAGACATGCTCCGACAGAAATTCAACATGTTCAATTATGTCGTGGGAGAAACATTGGAAAATCAATTGCAAAGATTTATCACATTAACCACTAAAATGAGCTCCGTAGGTGTGATGGTTACAAGGTCTGAAATCAACAAGAAATTACTTAATTCTCTTCCAAAATCAAGGGACATGAATGTCTCAGTGATTAAAAAGACAAAAGACCTGAACCGTTTAAGCTTGTTTGAAACAATGGAATCATCAAATCTTGCGATCTTGATGATAAACAAAGAGAAATCAATCATGTCAACTCATACTCTTCAGCCAATCATGGAATTCAAAACAACAACACAGCTTTTTCAAGCTTTATCACCCATCAAAATACTAAAAACCAGGTTCCCCAAGTTCAACCTCATGCAATCCATCAAAACACACCATACATCATACGTAAAATGCAACAAACTCAAATCCCTCAATCCATATCTCAAGTTGGTTCTAGTGTTTTTCCCTCCATAAACTTTTCAGTTCAATCTCATGGAATTTGTTCCCGAAGTTTACTTTCAAAGGAAAAGGAGGAAAATATGGCTCTAGCTACTGGGTTAGTGAACTGCTACAATGCTTTTGTTGCTGGAGACCTCTCTCCACAACTCTCATTCACTGATCTTGATCAAATTCATCGTGAAGATGTGGAAGAGATGGATATTACTTGGAAAATGGCAATGGCTGTATTCAGGGCTAAAAAATTCTCAATAAATACTGGAAAGAACAACTAGGGTGTAAATTCATATAAAAAAATGGGTTTTAGCAAAAGGAAAATTATGTTGTTATGATTGTCACGAAACAGGACATTTTGCACAGGAATGCCCAAAACCTGATCAGCAAGTAAACTCTGACAGAACCATGGTGTTAGTGACTTATGTTCACAACAACAACAGAGGATCATCTTCAAATAATCAATCTGCAAACATGGCAATGGTAGCTTAATCGTTCAACTGGGAAGATCAAGTTCAGGCCCTAAACATTTCGGGACCTGAAAAGGCAAATCTTGCTCAAGTCAAGGATGCAAATAAAGAGATGGAAGCAGATCCGAAGGAGGAGATGATGAATTTGCAGTTTGCATTCATGGTTCAGACCACTCCTGAACCCGTCAAATTTGAGGTTAGTGAATTCGGTTGTTCTCAATCTTGTATTAAAACTGTTAAGTTTTTGAGAGATCAAATTGAATTAATCAAAAGAGAGAACGAGGACTTGAAATATGAGAGATATACTCTTAGGAAAAATCAAAAGCCCTTAAAAACTCAATTAGAAAATAAAACAAAAGACTTTAAAAAATTGCAAGAGGATTACAGCAACAAATGCGAGAACTATGATCATCTCAAAAGAAAACTTGCTGCTGTAACTATGGAACTTGACACATTGAAAAATTGTTTTGAAAAAGCTGAATTTAATTTCAAAAAATTCGATGGGTCAAGTGAAAAGATTGCAAAATTAATCGAAGGTCAATCGCACTGGAGAGATATCACTCATGGTAATCAAATAAAAGTTGGATTAGGTTTTGAGAGTGTCCCTCCTCCTTTTAATCACAATTATACTATTATCCCCATGTCTCAAGAAGAAATTGACAGAGAACCTTGCATAGTGTATGGAAAGTCAGCTTCTGAGCAGGAAATACAATCTAGTTATGAGGCTTTGCATACTAACGTTTTTACTTCAAATGCAGATATTGTTGGATAAGGTGTCTAAGTCCATAACTATTTCTTGTATGTACTTGACCCGATTAAATGAGAGAAATATATGGGTTGATTATGGCACCATGCAATTGGATAGATTAAATGAGAGAAATAACACTTGGAGATTATTAATATATTATAAGTTCTAATATATTAATAATATTATTTGATTAGTTTGATCAAGAATTAATTTAGAATTAATTAAGTGATCAAAAGATAACTAATTAAATATATGGGTTGATTATGTAAATCATCCATATCTTGTATAGTGGGCTAAGAGGCTCCATGGACTATCAAGTTGGGTTCCACCCATAGGATGCTCCATGGATGCTCCATGGGAGTTACAAACCCATGGGTGATGGAAATGAAGAGTCATGACACATTAGGGTTTACATGGTGTAACCCTAGATGTGTCAACACTATATAAGAAACATATTCTCCACCAAAATCGGCTACACTAAGGAAACAAGAGGGCTTGGCCGAATTCAAGAAGTGTGCATTCTCTCAAAAGTCTTTCCAAGAGCATTTGGTGTTGTGTGAAGCATTTGAGGCATCACACTTGGGGTGCTAGGCTCATAAGGTTTCAAGGAACACAAGCAACTACAAGGTAAGTTATTCTATCTATCATTCAAGTTAAAATTGTTCCCCATGTATGCTAGATAGGAATATAGCCTTGGAATTCAACTTTGCATGATAATTAGACAAACATAGATCCAAGGTTACTAGGGTTGCATGTACACTTAGGAAGTGTTAGAATACTCAAAACCCATCAGTGGTATCAGAGCATAGGCTTGTTTGCTTTTTATTTGTGCTTAAAAGTTGAAAAAAGTCGAAAATCTTGCTGTCTACGAATGGACTCGTCAAGTCCATGGGGGCGACTCGTCGAGTTCACGTGTATCTTCAACCTACTCGGCGAGTAAGATCATGCACTTGGCGAGTAGGGTCGACAGATTGCAGAATTTCGACTTTAGTTGCTGGAAATGGACTAGAAACATTACCCTAAACTGTTTTGGTACTTGAAAACTTGTTTTGATGGTGTAATGTTCTTTCTAATTCATTTACAACAACTAGTTATCACAATTACAAAGTTTTAAGTGTAATTTTGATTTATGAATGTGTTCAAATTCATGTTCTTGTTCTTATGATGTTTTAGATGATCATAGGAATTATTTGTAATCTATGTGGTAGATTAATTCTTGATCATAATGTGTTTTAATGGAGTCCATAACTTGTCCTCAAGTTATGGAAAACTAAGAGTCACACTTGAATTAAAACCATTAAAAAGAACACAAGAGTTAGAAAAATGAAGAGTCTTCATTTTATTACTCTATTGAACTCATAAGTTACAAGAAATGGAAAGTTTTGAAAGTTACAAAACTTGCCCTCAAGTTTTTGAACAAGTAAAGTTAAGTTAAAACTTTAGTTCCAACCCTTAGAATTTTAAAAGTTAAAATTCAACCCTTATACTTATATTATGATGATTTAGTGTATATATATATATATATATATATATATATATATATATATATATATATATATATATGTATGTATGTATAAGAACAAAGTCGTCTTACCGCTAGTACGCCTCATTCACGAAGTCGGTCTATAAGGTGGGTATAAGGTTGTTGCCTATAAAATGGTGACTTAATGGGTGTCTACTCTCACCCACCGCTTGCTTGACTGGTGGAGGGTCGTTAGCCGAACGGGTAAGACAAGGACTTATAAATTCTCATTCAAAGTATGATGAATATTATAAAGTAACTAAATGTTTTACTAAATTCCCAATCTTAGTTACTTTAGGAAAAATGTGAATAAGGTGCTAATCCATGAAATTACACTTTACACTTTGTCTAAGTTGTTGGTGGAGCGTGTGTGGTTAACCGGCACACTAACTTGGACTTAACAAGGTAGGTAAAGGGTGAGTTAAGGTTTATTATAGTATCGGTGGAGCGTGTGTGGTTTACCAGCACATCGATTGAGTGATAAACTTTAAGGGTACCAAGTGATTTGCATGGTTACTTCACACCTCGTTTTGTGATCCTCAGTATCCCAGTCACAAAACTTGGAGGGCACACTCGAGATTGAAACATGCCTTTGAAAAGTTCATTGAATCTCAAAGAATCTAGGAATTTCTAAGAACCAATCATAAAACCTAATATCTAATATTTCGGTTTTCGTGGTGGAAATTGGTGAATCGTCATTCACCTACCTTTCAAATATGTTATAGCTTGGATTACGACATACCTCTTCTAAGTTATAATATATTGTGATTGGATCCTAGCCTTAATATTACATTTGGGTGTTTTATAAAGGACTATCTTAATATCTAAACTAATCTTGTCCTCTTCCTTCAGATGTCTTCAAACAATGCTGCTTCTGGCTCGAATCCTAATAGCTCCTTTACTCTTATGAGCTTGTGTGGGAAAGGTACTTTTGATGGATCCAACTTCAATGAGTGGATCAGAAACATCAGGATGATTACCCGCCATGAGGACAAAGAATATGTCCTCGACAAGGAGCTTAACGAGATTGATGAGACCACTGCAACTCCTCAGGAGATCGCTGACTTTCAGGCACATGAAAGGGATGCTACGAAAGTAGCATGCATCATGATGGCCACAATGACAGCAGAACTCCAAAAGTCCTATGAGGATTTCTACCCTTATGAAATGCACCAAGATTTGATGGAAAGATACAATCAAAGTGCACGACAAGAGAGGTATGAAATCATCTGTTCCATGATAACAACCATGATGAAGGACAGGGATTCCATCACGAGCCACATGCAGAAAATGCAAAGGTATGTGGATCGATTGTTGAAGCTTAATGTGAACTTCCCTGAGGAGCTTGCAATAGATATAATTTTGCGCGCCTTACCATCGTGATATGATCAATTCCGCATGACATATCACATGAATAAGGAAGAGGTCACACTCAGGAAACTTCAGGGACTTCTCAAGACCGCAGAATCAGGTCTTAAGGGGAAGTCGGTTGTTAACACTCCTACTCCAAACTCCACTCCGGTTTTGGCAATCGGGAAAAGTCGAGGGAAGAAGAGAAAGAGTTCTTCGAAGGGTACCAAGCTTAGGACCCTTGATGGCTCTTCTTCAAGTGGAACCAAGAAAGGTTTTGTCACTCCTTCTTCTGACCCAAAAGAGGCTGAATGCTTCTATTGCCATGAAAAATCACATTGGAAGCAGAACTGCCCAAAATACCAGCAAGATGTGAAGGATGGGAAAGTTAAACCCAACCATGTAGGTATTTACACTATCATTTCTAATAACTCACCCCATTCGAAATCTTGGGTCCTTGATACCGGTTGTGGTATTCACATTTGTTGTGACTTGCAGGGACTAGGAAAGTTACACCTGTCACCAAGATTGGAGTTTATACTTTATCGCTAAGTAGTGGGTTAAATTTAGATTTGAATCAATGTTGTTATTCGCCAGAAATGGCAAGAAATATTATTTCCTTTCATGCATTGTACAAACAAGGTTTCACCTTTTCATTTGATAATGAAGTTGGTTCGATTAATGCTTTCTTTAATAATGTTCTTTATTTTAAAGCATTTCCTTGTGATGGTGTGTATGAAGCTGTATCTGTTGTAGATCACTTAGGAAATAATGTTTTGTGTATTGATTCTCCTAGTAATAATAACTTGGATAAAGCATCATTATGGCATTGTCGTCTTGGACATATAAGCAAGAAACACATAGGCCAACTCCAAAAGGTTGGAGTCTTGGAGTCGTTTGACCTAAAGTCAGATGATAGTTGCGAATCATGCTTACTTGGAAAAAGGACAAAGTCACCCTTCACAGGCTCGTGTGAAAGGGGTGAAGGTTTGTCGGACCTTATACACACGGATGTGTGTGGACCATTCAAACATGCACAAGGGATGCTAATCGTTATTATTTGACTTTTACTGATGATTACAGTAGATATGGATATGTCTACTTAATCAAGCATAAGTCAGAGACTTTCGAGAAGTTTAAGGAATTTAAACAGGAAGTCGAGAATCAATTGGGCAGGAACATTAAGATGCTTCGATCCGATCGAGGTGGTGAGTATCTTAGTTCAGAATTCCTCGACTATCTAAGGGAATGTGGGATTATCTCACAATTGACATCTCCTAGGACACCACAGTTGAATGGTGTGGCTGAGAGGCGTAATCGAACCTTGTTAGACATGGTTTGTTCCATGATGAGTCGAGCTTCGCTACCAATCTCATTCTGGGGGTATGCCTTAGAGACTGCCGCCCATACTCTTAATCTAGTCCCTACAAAGAAAGTTGCCAAAACTCATCACAAGATGTGGACTGGTAAAGTATCTATACTAGACCACATCAAGATTTGGGGTTGCGAGGCTTTCGTGAGACGCGAGACTCATGATAAGCTCGAACCTCGAAGCGAGAGGTGTATTTTCATCGGCTACCCACAGCAATCCTTTGGTTACCTCTTCTACAGACCTAGTGACAATGTGGTCTTTGTAGCAAGAAGAGGAGTCTTTCGAGAAAGAGAGTTTATAAGCCAAGGAGACAGTGGGAGGCAAATTGATCTTGAAGAAATTCAAGAGTCAAGTGGTGAAGGAACTTCAAACTCTAGCCCTCAACTTGAGGAGGAAACTCCTGTTGAGCCAATTGACGAATCTGTACCTTTGAGGCGTTCCACGCGAGTTAGGAGTGCACCTGAGCATTACTATGGATTCCATATTACTGCAGAATGTGAGACACTTATTAGTGATGAGACACTATTAAGTCAAGATGACCCTAACAGCTACGAGGAAGCCATGGCAGGCCCCGAGTCTGCTAAACGGAAAGAGGGTATGGATAGCGAGATACAATCCATGTATGACAATCAAGTTTGGAACTTGGTTGAGAATGTACCAGGTCGTAAGACTGTAGGGTGCAAATGGGTCTTCAAGAAGAAGACCGACATGGATGGAAAAGTACACACTTATAAGGCTAGACTGGTTGCAAAGGGCTTCTCTCAAATTCCTGGAGTGGATTATGATTAGACCTTTTCTCCGGTAGCCAAGATTAAGTTTATTCGGGTTCTGTTAGCCATAGCTGCATTTCATGACTATGAAATATGGCAAATGGATATCAAAACCGCTTTCCTTAATGGAAAGTTGGCTGAAGATGTTTACATGAGTCAGCCAGAGGGTTTTGTCAGCAACGAGTACCTTAATAGAGTGTGTAAGCTTGAGAAATCCATCTATGGATTAAAGCAAGCACCTCGCAGATGGAATCTTTGCTTTGATGATAAGGTCAAGGAATTTGGCTTTTCTAGGAGTGAAGATGAATCTTGTGTTTATGTCAAGGCTAGTGGGAGTATAGTTAGCTTTTTGGTATTGTATGTGGATGACATACTACTCATAGGAAACGACATTCCAACCCTGCACGAAGTAAAGTCCTGGCTTGGGAAGTGTTTCGCTATGAAGGACCTTGGTGAAGCTGCCTATATTTTAGGGATAAGGATCTTGAGAGATCGGAGTAAAAGACAAATTGGACTTAGTCAGAGTACCTACTTGGATAAGGTGCTGAAAAGATTCAGCATGCAGGACTCCAAGAAAGGAGAGTTACCCTTCCAGAGTAACGCCAAATTGAGTAAGGCACAAAGCCCTAGCACTGAGGCTGAGATAGCAGAAATGAGTCGAATACCTTATGCTTCGGCTGTAGGTTCGATCATGTATGCTATGACGTGTACTCGACCTGATGTAGCCTTTGCCCTGAGCATGGTTAGCAGGTTTCAGGGGAACCCTGGCAACGCACACTGGACTGCGGTAAAGAATATTCTCAAGTACTTACGAAGGACTAAGGACTGGGTCCTTACCCTCGGTGGGAGTGATGACTTGAGAGTTGTAGGGTATAGTGATGCTAGCTTCCAGACTGATAGGGATAATTTCTGCTCTCAGTCAGGCTGGGTCTTTACCCTAAATGGAGGAGCAATTTCTTGGAAGAGTTCCAAGCAAGAGACAGTGGCAGATTCTACTTGTGAATCAGAGTATATTGCAGCGAGCGAGGCGGCAAAGGAGGCTATATGGCTAAAGAACTTCATCGGAGACCTTGGAGTAGTACCAACTATTAAAGAGCCAATGGAAATTTTCTGTGATAGTGAAAGTGCTGTTGCCTTAGCCAAGGAACCAAGGGATCACGGGAGATCCAGACACATCGAAAGAAAATACCATTTTATTAGACATCAAATAGAAGAAGGACTCCTCGTGGCAAAGAGGGTATCATCGGATGAGAACCCAGCATATCCGCTCAAGAAGGGATTGACTCGGGTTAAGCATCTCCAGCATGCTCGGAGCATAGGGCTGAAGGATGATATTAGATTTAGTAGTTAGATAACCTCGAAATTTGTAAAGTGTAATTGACATTAGATGATGAATAAAAGGTGCTTTATTTATGAGTAAAGTGTTACTATCTCTTGTCAATCGTTTACTATATTTCTTTTGCATGTTTTGACTTCCAGAATAATTTTGTTTGGTATAACATATTATTCAAACCTCCACAGTCGGTCATATGTCGGAAGTAGGTATGAATCAAGACTATCATGATTGGTTGCATAGGTCTAAGGTGTTAGACAAGGCTACAACAATCATGAGTGTTCATAAGTTCTGAGCATTGGACTCAACCCACGCTCACTGGAATCACTTCATGGAATTCTATCTCGAGTGATCGTGAGACGGTAATATCATATAAGTCTTCAAACCTAGAGATACGATTTGTTATTTACAAGTTGGTTATGCATTGATTGTACGTAAACGCATTGGTAACTCGATGTTATAAATCGTACTCTTGTGTGTAATTCAATGAGTGGTAGAACAAACATATGAGTCGAAGTTTATCTGTTCCTTCTTGGATTAGAAGCTGATATCTGGGCCCCTCGATGATTTTGTTTTGACCCATGTACCGAGCCCGGTCAGAATTAAGTTGATGTGTTCAATTAAGTTCTTTGTCAAACAAATCGGAAATCAGGAAACAAACTGTTGGACAATAAGTAAGACATTGTTCCATGTATTTGTCCGACTGATATCTAGAACAGAGGATTATATGATCACTTATCATAAATGGCATACCATCATCTTCTCAGTTCTGATAAACCTTGAAAAGAGCTACGATTGCCGATTGGTTACTGAAGTCATACTTGCAGTAATAGTTATTAGACATATCCAAGTGGGAGACTGTTGGATAAGGTGTCTAAGTCCATAACTATTTCTGGTATGTACTTGACCCGACCCGGCATGGTCCATTTGGGTTGCATGGCACCATGCAATTGGATAGACTAAATGAGAGAAATAACACTTGGAGATTATTAATATATTATAAGTTCTAATATATTAATAATATTATTTGATTAGTTTGATCAAGAATTAATTTAGAATTAATTAAGTGATCAAAAGATAACTAATTAAATATATGGGTTGATTATGTAAATCATCCATATCTTGTATAGTGGGCTAAGAGGCTCCATGGACTATCAAGTTGGGTTCCACCCATAGGATGCTCCATGGGAGTTACAAACCCATGGGTCATGGAAATGAAGAGTCATGACACATTAGGGTTTACATGGTGTAACCCTAGATGTGTCAACACTATATAAGAAACATATTCTCCACCAAAATCGGCTACACTCAGGAAACAAGAGGGCTTGGCCGAATTCAAGAAGTGTGCATTCTCTCAAAAGTCATTCCAAGAGCATTTGGTGTTGTGTGAAGCATTTGAGGCATCACACTTGGGGTGCTAGGCTCATAAGGTTTCAAGGAATACAAGCAACTACAAGGTAAGTTATTCTATCTATCATTCAAATTAAAATTGTTCCCCATGTATGCTAGATAGGAATATAGCCTTGGAATTCAACTTTGCATGATAATTATACAAACATAGATCCAAGGTTATTAGGGTTGCATGTACACTTAGGAAGTAATAGAATTATCAAAACCCATCAGATATATCAATAGTTCAGGGGGAGCATGCAGCTGAAACTTTTGAGTCAAATAATGTTGTGATTGAGTCTGGTGTTAATTATAGTAATGAGTCTGTGTCAAAATCAAACACAAATGTTTTTGTGTCGGGTGGTATTTTAGTTCAGTCTGACAATGTTGTTTCTAATAATGTTATTTCTGATCAAACTACTAAACCTAAATTACATGTCTCTGCATCTAACACATCTGTCACTACATTCCATGATGGTTCTTACAAGTGTAAATGTGCTAGAAATGGAAAACCAAAGAATAAAACTTTCAACAGCAGTACCAAAGTTACTGATAACAAACAAATTTGTTTTAACTGTGGCACTGCTGGACACATTGCAAGAAATTTCATGAACCCGATGTTTGTATCTCATACAACCGAAAGGGGGAAGAATGAATTTTGGCGACGATCTTTAACTAGGAAAATTCCTAAAACTCGTTCTAGAAATGGAGATTTGAATACAACATTAAACAAAAAGGTTGAAATATTTCAAAAGCATAAACAGGTCTTTCATAATAACAACAAATGCTTGCCAAAATCAACTCGGGTTACGCCTAAGTCGAATTTGTCAAAAAGCAGGACAGGATCTTCCAACTCAAAAACAAAGAAAGAACAATCTCCATTACTCTCTAACTCAAAAACAAATAAAAATTACAAATTTTTAAAACCTAACCTTTAGTGGATTCCAAAAACTGTTTCAGAACAATCTCCATTACTCTCTAACTCAAAAACAAAGAAAGAAGCAAATGAAAAACTTGAAAAAGGAAAAGGTCAACCCAGGATTGTGATGACCTGGGTCCCTAAATCTAACTAATTCCACTTATCGTGCAGGGACGGTTGCAGAGGAATGTCGCCAGACCTTGGTATGTCGACAGCGGCTGCTCCCGGCACATGACTGGAGACATATCCTAATTGCACAGCATTCAAACTTTTAATGGAGGATATGTTTCTTTTGCGGGCGGAGAGGGCGGAAAAATTACTCAAAGAGGAACTGTTTCTAATGGAGTATTGAATTTGAAAATGTTAACTTTGCTCTGGAACTGAAGCACAGCTTGCGGAGTGTATCCCAGATATGTGACAAAGGCTATTCTACTCATTTCACAGATAAGGAATGTCTGATCTTAAAGCCTGGTATTATTATCCCTGAAGATTAGATTCTTGTACAATCTAAGCAGGATGCAAATGCCTATATTATAGACATGGATAGCAATTTCCCTGATGATGTCACTTGTCTCTTCTCGAAAGCTTCTGAACAAAATGCGATGCTATGGCATCGTCGTCTCGGTCATGCGAATGCAAAGAACTTGAATCGTCTTGCGAAGAACGATTTGGTCCGCAGGTTACCCATCAAAGATTTCATTACTTTTGAAAATGTGTTTCATGCGCTCAGGGAAAACATCATCGAAAACCACACTTTCCAAAGTAGATAAACTCCATAAGTCAAGTGCTCGAGTTATTGCATATGGAATTATTTGGTCTGGTTAATGTTCTATGTATCAATCGCAACTCTTTCTGCCTTGTTGTGATAGATGATTACTCTCGTTTCACTTGGGTTTCTTCCTGTCTAACAAAGCTGAAATTGCTAATCTTATCAAAAGATTCATTGTCATGGTCGAAAATCAGACTAACAATCGAGTGAAAGCGCTATGAAACGATAATGGAATAGAGTTCAAGAACATTGTTCTTGATCATTTTTGCACTGAGAAAGGGATTGTGCGTCAATTCAGTTATGTTCGTACACCTCAACAAAACGGGGTTGCTGAACGTCGAAATCGAACTCTAAAAGATGCCGCAAGGATGATGCTCTGTGATTCCAAGCTTCCTGTATTCTTCTGGGCAGAGGCGATTAACACCGCATGTTATGTTCAAAATCGTGTGCTAATCAACATAGCCAAAATGAAGACACAGTATGAGATTTTATTTGGGTACAAGCCATCTGTCAGTCATTTCCGAGTGTTTGGCTGCCCTTGCACCCTTCTCCACTTGGAATCAAATCCCAAATTCAATGCCAAAGCCAATGACTGTTACTTTGTTGGATATGCTGCTCGAACTACGTACAAGGTGTATAATAAGAAGACTAAACAGATTGTAGAATCCTTTGATGTTCGTTGGCTTGAAGAAAATGAGACAGATGCAAGAGTGGGTCCTGATTGGTTATTTGACTACACATCTCTTTTCAAATCATTCAATGTGTCCTCATATAATCAAAAGGGATCTACTTCCAATTCAAAGATTCCTAGTGATGACGAACAAGACGAAGTTGTCTATCGACCACCATTGATTTTTTCTGATCCTCCATTGGTACCTACTACTCACTCTGAATCTTCTGAGTCTCATGATGCTACTGTTACTCCTATAACTCCGATGGAAAGAGAGTTCATGAACCATGAGACTTCCGTTGTAACATCAAATCTGATGGAACTTCTCTTTCCAGAAAGTATTGCAGAAGAGTTTGTAACAGACTCTTCAAACGAACCTGGTTCATCTTCTACCGATCATACAGCAAATGATGGAGCGGTCAATTTTCATAATCATCCTGTTTCTATCATTGATAGTAGTTATCAGATCCCTACACGTATTCAGCAAGATCATCCGATAGAGAACGTCATTGGACAGCTGGGCGACGGTGTTCAAACAAGAAGCAAAAGTGGGGATGTAAATACATGTCTCTACTCTTGTTTCATCTCTCAAATTGAGCCTAAATCTGTCGATATGGCTCTGAATGAGCCCAGCTGGGTTGAAGCCATGCATGATGAATTAAATCAATTTGAGAAACCCGGAGTCTGGAAATTGGTGGAGCTACCGAAAGGAATGAAATCTCTTGACACTCGTTGGGTATTTCGAAATAAACAAGACGACTCAGTTGTCATTGTGCGCAACAAGGCAAGATTGGTGGTTCAAGGGTTTCAGCAAGTTGAGGGTCTTGATTATACAAAATTTTATGCTCCAGTTGCTCATTTGGAAGCCATTCGTATCTTCCTTGCTTATGCTTCTTACATGAACTTTACTGTATACCAAATGGACGTTAAGACGGCTTTCTTGTATGGAAAAGTCAAGGAGGAGATTTATGTTGATCAACCACCTGGTTTTATTAACTCATCTCTTCCAAACCATGTTTACAAGTTAGACAAAGCTTTGTATAGATTACATCAAGCTCCTCGACCTTGGTATGGTACTCTTACTCAGTATTTGCTCAATCACGGCTATTCCCGAGGCACCATTGATCAAACCTTATTTCTCAAGCATGTCGGTCCAGATCAAATTCTTGTTCAAATTTATGTGGATGACATCATTTTCAGGTCGACCAGCCAACAACTTTGCAAGGAGTTTGAAGCGGTGATGAAGAAGCGTTTTGAGATGAGTTCACTTGGGGAATTGACCATGTTTTTGGGGCTTCAGGTCCAACAATCTTCAACCAGAATCCTTATTCATCAATCAAAATATGTGGAAGATGTACTGGAGAAGTTCAGGTTTCAGGATGCAAAAGTTGCTCTTACACCCATGGCGGAACACCCTCTTCTGACTCCTGATCTTGAGGGTGAATCCGTAGATCAAACTCATTATCAATCAATGATCGGATCACTCATGTATCTTACTGCTAGTCAACCAGACGTCATGTTCGCGGTCTGTCAATGTACTCGCTACCAGGCTAATCCTAAACTCTCTCATGTAATTGTTGTTAAAAGGATTTTTCGGTATCTTAAAGGGTGCCCAAAACTGGGTCTTTGGTATGTGAAGAATCCCGAATTTGATCTTTATGCTTTTGCAGATAGCAATTATGGTGGGTGTGAGCTTGATAGAAAATCGACTTCAGGAGAATGCCAATTTCTGGGAGATAGATTGGTGTCATGGCAATGCAAGAAGCAGCACACAGTCTCAACCTCAACAGCAGAAACGGAATATGTTGCTACATCTACTTGTTGTTCTCAAGTCATCTGGATCCAACATCAATTGTTGGACTACGGTTTGAATTTTCAAGAAACCCCTATTTTTTGTGACAATGAGGCTGCGATTCAAATTGCCAAAAACCCGGTCCAGCACTCAAAAACCAAACACATCGACATTAAAATTCATTTTATTCGAGAATGTTATGAACGTTCGCTCATTTGGCTAGAACAGGTCCCCTTTGATAATAATGTAGCAGATCTGTTCACCAAGCCTTTTAACAAAGCTCGGTTCGATGTGTTGGTTAATTTTCTAAAAATGATTCATTTTGAGGATTAATTTTTTTTTAATTTTTTAATAAATTTGTGCAATTTATTTCATTTTATTTTCTTTATGCACAAATTTAGGGGGAGAAAATCCAAAAACATTAAAAAATAGAAAATCCAAAAACATAGAAAATCCAAGAACATTAAAAAATTAGAAAATATGTTTGAGGGAGGGAAGTGATATGATCATTTGATAACAGGCAACCTGAGTCTGTGTAACGTACCCAAAGTTGAAAGGTCTATGCTTTGGTTCGATGTGTCGGTAGGCACGAAAGATTCTAAATGGACATGACTAGGTAGAATTGAACTTAGGAAATCAAATGACTTGACAAATCTTAACCTAGATAGTTCCGTTTAGTCTGACCATACGACACTCGGATAGGTTGAGCAGGGAGATATATATGAGAATCTACTCGTCACATTAAATGAACCCGTATCTGGAACCATGGTTTAACTTTTCCTCCATGTGCGGATTATGTCCTTAATTCCGGTATTGATGAGGCGACTGGTAAATTCCGATGAATTAGGTCTGTAGAAAATCATTTTCTTTCTTTCTGTCTGTTAGTCATATGTTGCCTCCTCTGCGTGATTGGAAGAGATCCGACCTGGACTATAACATATGCAACTCTATTTCTTTGCATATTATATATATATATATATATATATATATATATATATATATATATATATATATATACATCTGAAATCCTCTTATCTGTTAGCCATATGTTGTCTCCTATGTGTGACTAACAATCCGACCTGGTACACAGCATATGCACTATAAGTGATAATATTGTGAATCTATCTTCTCCCCTAATGATGGTTTGCTCATCCGATGTTAGGTGTACTCTAGAAGTCTTTGATTACTGGGGCATATCTGGAAGCGGGAAACATGTTCCAGTACAATTAAAATTGAACACTCAAAGATTGTCTATAGATCTCGCTGCTCAATTTAAGTGGACAACAATATCCCTGGTCATCGTCAGCTGAATGGTCCTTAAGATATAGTATCTAGAATATTAGGATCAGATATAATATCTAGGAACTTAGGATCACATTGTCTTGTCACTTATAGTATGTCCTAATTTTGTCACAATTTTTCGTGTTTAAGTGGACAACAATATCGATAATCGACCAGACAAAGATGTGAATATGAAAGGTACCGACAAGCGGATAATGGTTGTCAAAAAACTTTGATCCCTAATCCTCAACAGGTTAAAGCAATTTATATAGGTTTAAATTAATTCTTGAAGTTAAATATATTTTTAAATCTCATTTTATTTTATTTTATTTTTATTTTTATTTTTATTTATTTATTTATTTTTTATTTTATTTTATTTTATCTTCAATTTTTCATTAAATCTTTGAAATTAAAATTTTATTAATCCTCAAAATAATTTGTTTTTTTTTTAAATTACGAAGTGAAAGGGTTTTTGGATAAATAATTAAAGGATCAGGGGGAAAAAGTGAAACATGCTCACATATAAAAGGAATGCGTGTGCGGTATCTTTATCACATTCTCTATTCAAGTTTCAACCGCACACTCATAAAACTCTCTCAAAATCGTTTGAATTTCCATTAAAATTATTGTGAAATCAAGGTGTTCACGTGGTAATTTTCATGAACGCAGTTAAAATTTTAAATTATTTTCACAAAATTTTCATGGTTTGCTATTAAATCTTCTAAAAAATTGTTTCTTTTATGTGTAACCGCACACAGTGTGTGCGGCCGCACACGTCCGTGTGCGGCTGACCGTGTGTGGCTACACTCATTCATGTTAAGAACGTGTGCGGCTGACTGTTTGCTACCACAAGGAGTGTGTACGGCTGACCTTGTACAGCTGTACACATGCGTGTGCGGCTGAGTGTATCTGCGTGTGCGGCTGAAATTTCTTTTGTTGCCCTAATTTTTCATGTGTTAACTTTCAGATTAAAATGGGAGACCTGGAGTTTGCTAAAGGTCATAATTCTGAAATTTTTCTTGAAGATCTTCCTGCAGCCCACAATGACTTGAAATTCATTGTGGATGGTTTGAAGAAGTCATGCTTGGTTCATTGCTTATCTACAAACCCTACCATCTACCAAATCTTAATTAAGGATTTCTTGAGAAATGTTGAAGTAAAGAAGAATGATCGAGGCGAAAAATTTCTGGAAACAACAATTGAAGACAAGAAAGTTCTAGTCACAGAAAGCATCATCAGAGAATCTCTTCAAATTGAGGACAGACCTGAGTACCTCATGGAAATTGAAGTCCATCAAATTGAGAAAATTTTGGAACATATGGGATACGAAGGAACTTTTCCTCCTACAATCAAAAAGCTGCTTCCGCCATACTGGAAACTGTTAGCTCATGCGTTCATAAGTTGTGTTTCTGGCCGGAGATCAGGAGCTAATGAGATTTCGCTAGCCAATACTGGTGCTATTGCTGCATTGGCAACAAGTTTTGAGTTTAGTTTCTCAAAATTCATTTTGAATGAAATGATATTGAATATTGAAGGAACCAAAAGAGACAAATTTTGCATGTATCCAAGATTCCTTCAAATCATCCTTATCGTAACTCACCTTGAGTTGCAGAGTGGAAATGATACTCTGGATTTCAAATCCATTGGTCCAAGTGCCTTTGGATTAATGAAGCAAAAGAGAGGTGGAAAATTTGTATTTAAAGGAAATTTTCCTTTAATAAAATTTGGAATTTTTAAAGAGGATGATAAAGAAGAAGCAGCAGATAAATCCATGCCGAAAGAAGATGAATACACTCATAATTCTCCCTCTGAGCCTGTAGTGGAGGAGATTCATCAATCTCCCACAGGTTGTGTTGCTGATGAGCATGATCATCAGAAAGCAAATGATTCAATATCTTCTAGAGGGGATGACGACGATGATCTTTATGAAGATGTAGAGTTTTTAAATGAAATCGACTTTACAGGAATCAATGATGATATTCCAACAAACATCGAGTTTGATTTTGGTGATGAAGATTTTGATCCCTTTCTGGATACTCCCAGCAGCCATGCAAATAAAGTCAATGGAGTTGCTTCTCTAGCAACCAAGACTAGAAGTGAAGGAAACTCTCTCAAAATTCTGCTCACCCCTCCAAGCCCTTGGAAATCACTACAAGTCAAGGAGATGTGACATCAGAGATTCCTCCCTCTATGTCACCTGTCTCAACATCAACTCCAGTCATTTCTATGATATCTGAACCTTAGACTTCCTAGACCTCCATTAGAACAAGCCAATCTCTTGAGAGTCTGGAGGTACCCTCTGTGAAAAGTGCTCCTCAAATTATCTCAACAATCACTACAACCACTGCTGACTCTCCATCAAAACAGACTGATGAAGGTCCAAGCACCATGTTCGAGACTGGTGGATCTTCTTCTATTCCAGAATATTCCCCAACACGACCTTCTCTTGATGAAGCATCTATCAGATTAGTAAAACTTGTAGCTCAATCTAGTCCAACCTCGTCACACGGAAAAGGAATATTATTTAATGAGGGACGGATAGATGATGACAGATCTTCTTCATCTGATTTACGAGAAGAAGTTGGAATCCTCCGTCAAAAGCTCATTGAAAAATCTATTCAGATGGATCGGCTCTCTGCACATATTTTTGAGCTCAGGGCAAAAGATGAAGAAAAGACCAAGCAAATCAAGGATCTACAAACGAGTCTCGGTTCTGTTCTAGCAAACTATTTCAATCTCAAGAACGTATTATACGATGCCTTTGGTGAGAAAGTCAAAGCCCTTTTCCAACAGCCTCATGGAGTAGTTGATCCTCCTTCTATTCAATCACCTCTTACAACTAATGATCTACCTGTTGACCCACCTGTTCCAAGAACAACTACCATTGTAGACAGATTTGAAAAGGAACCTGAAGGCAACAGAGCGAGAATTACAATCAAGTAGGGCAAAAGAATCACAAAACATAGCGAAGGTCTTCTATTCATGAAAAACTCTAATGAAAATCACAAAACGAAAGACCCTGTATTGACAGTAACAGATTTGAAGAAAAGGAAGTTTGGTGATGAATACGGTGACAAAACAGGCATCCGAATGTGGGCCTTTGATCCAGTGATGAATTTGTGGGTAGTAAAGCGAAAATCAGGAGCTTCTGAATGTTACAAAAGCACCCATGATTTCAACTCCTGGACCAAAACTGATCTTGTTGAATTATCTAGGGCCCCATTCCATAATCCCTCTGAAGATCAAAATGCTTCAAATTTCAAAAGATTCCTTGACAGACAGGTCAAAGAGAACTTTCCTTCAATGAAAACTACCAAAGCTCTATACAAAAAGGACAAAGATGTTCTTGATCTAGAAACAGGCGAACCCATGAAGATTATACTTTGGCCTGCAACTAAGAAACATAAGGCAATTCCCATTCCTCAACACTTTCATGAGGGATATCTAGATGACATGGAATTTTGGGTATATGATGACGAAACAGCCACTGCAGCGACCAAATTCAAGAATCGAGAACATATTCTGAGATTGATTAGTGCCAAAGATCTTTTACGCTTCAGAGAAAAAGATATATGAACTTTGGCCCGTCATCAAATCATTTGCAGAAAGGATGTCATGGAGGCTACTGCTAAAGAATTCGCTGCAATGGTGGCTACAATTATAAATGGAAGATTGTGGATGGGTTCAATGGGGAGATCAGATATGAGGTTGTTTGAGAAGCCCGATAAGGAGCCAAAGGAGTAAAGACAAGACCATGCTAGTCTCAAACCAAGGGGGAGACTGAAAGAACATATTTTTATGGTTTGAGCTAGGCATCATTATGTATAGATGATAGTGTCTTTATTTATGTGTCTGTGAGGTGTAGTGTAATGTGTGCTGCCACACATATGTGTGCAGCAGCACACATCTGCTTGGCAGCACTCTCATATTCTTGGTGTGAGGGGTACTATATATAGCTTCTGAGATGTGTCAGATAGTACGATTTTTTTTTTGTGTAAGAACTTGGCTGCAGTTGTATTTCCCTCAAGATGTACCTGACATTTATTGAATATAAATGTGTGCATGCTTGTTTTTAATTCTTCTTCTTGTACATCTCTTTTATTAAAATAAACTTCAATTATTACTAGATTGGATCATTAGATGTGGGACTTACATGTAGTAAGAGGTTTCGCAATGCTAGAGAAGTTCTTTATGAATCAACGATAGTAGCCAGCTAGACCTAGAAATTGATGAATCTCTGTAGGTGTCTTTGGTGCCAACCAGTTCTCAATGGCCTTAATTTTGTAGGGGTCCACGTGTATCCCCTTGTGGCTAACAATGTGGCCCAAAAATTCGACTCTTCGAATCCAAAAGTCGCATTTAGAAAACTTCGCATAGAGCTTCTCCGATCGTAGTGTTTCTAAGACTCTTCGTAGGTGCTGACTATGTTCTTCCTTACTTCGGGAGTAGATAAGTATATCATCGATGAAGACGATGACGAACTTATCCAAGTAAGGACGGCACACCCTATTCATTAGGTCCATGAATACCGCTGGTGCGTTGGTTAATCCGAACGGCATCACTACAAATTCGTACTGTCCATAATGGGTTTGGAAGGCTGTCTTGGGAATATCTTCCTCTAGCACTCGTAATTGGTGATATCCAGATCGTAGATCTATCTTCGAGAAGTAGTTTGCTCCTTGAAGTTGATCAAATAGGTCGTCACTGTGGGGCAGAGGGTAACGATTTTTGACAGTAAGTTTGTTCAACTCTCTGTAGTCAATGCACATAAGGAACGATCTGTCTTTCTTCTTTACAAACAAGACCGGTGCTCCCCAAGGTGAGAAGCTTGGTCTAATGAATCATTTTTGGTGGAGTTCGTTAAGCTGACTGGAAAATTCTTGCATCTTTGCTGGTGCCAGATGGTAAGGCGATTTTGCTACTGGGGTAGCCTCTAGAACTAAGTCGATTATGAACTCGACTTGGCGTTGTGGTGGTAATCCCGATAGTTCTTTTGAAGAGATATCTGGAAAGTCGTGTACGTCTAGAATGCTCTTTATGTCCTTTACTTCCTGTATTGTATCGATGATGTGTGCAAGAAATGCATGATAATCCTTTCATAAACACTTTCGAGCTTGGATGCAAGAAATGATGTGAAGGTTTGTACTTGATTTGTCGCCATAAATCACTAATGTTTCATCGTTAGGGAGATTAAGGCGAACTTCTTTTTCAAAGCACATGATGTCGGCGCGAAGAAGACTTAACCAATCCATGCCAACTATGATGTCGAAACTTTTAATTTTGAGTGGCATGAAGTTGATTGGGAAAGAATGACCGTCTAAAGTTAATGTGCAACTCATGTATATGCAGTTAGTGTTTTCCGTTTTTCCATTTTCCATTTCTATAGTGAATGATTTTTCTAACATGCTAGGTTTACGTTTAAGTAAGTGAATAAAGCTTTGGCTCACGAAGCTTCTCTCTGCTCCACTATCGAATAGTATGCATGCATATGAATTATCAAGAAGAAACGTACCAGCAACTACTGTAGGATCAGCTACGGCTTCTTCGTGACCTATAGCCAAAACTCGTCCCACTCCGCTGGTATTCACTGCCTTCGGGCAATTTCTTTTGTAGTTACCCACCTCGCCACAACCGTAGCAAGCTTGACCTATACCAGTATTGGGGACTTGAGTGATCGGCTTTACGGGGGCTTTGCAGAAACGTACAGTGTGTCCATTTCTATTGCAGTTGCAGCACTGCATTTCCCGATAAGGTCCATTGTGGTGGTAATTGCATTTGGTGCACTTTGGAAGGTTACCCACATAAGGCTTTGTTGGGTAGAGGTTTGTAGGAACGGTAGTAGGTACAGTAGCAGCATTCACTGTAACTAGTTGTTGTTTCTTCGAGGATTCTTAGGAGACCCACCCTTCCCCTTATTCCATACTCTCTTCTTGTTATTGTTGTTGTTGTTTCCTTTTTGTGGTTCTGTTGCAGAAATTGTTGAGTTCTGATGACTTCCGTGATCAATAAGAGATTGTGCCAGCTCTTTGGTACTTTTAAAAGTGTCAGGTTTTGAAGCTAACACGCTTGACTGAATTTGGGACGATAGTCCCCAAATGTATCTCTCTTTTTCTTGCTCTCAGGAGCAATCATATATGGGCAAAGGATTGCCAGATCGCAGAATCTGTTGGTATAAGTTGCTATGTCGGTACCAATCATTCCAAGAGTCGAGAGTTTGTGCTCGAGTTTTTGAATCTCTCCTTGTGGACAGTACTCTCTGATCAGCATGATTTTTAAGCTCTCCCAGCTTATTAAATTCGCCACTATCAGAGTAAGTACCTTAACGTGGCCATTCCACCAAGTTAAAGCTCTATCAGTAAGTGTGTAAGTTGCAAACTTGACTTTTCTGTGCTCGGGACAGGAGCATATTTCAAAGATTGATTCTGTTCTTTCAATCTACTGCCTCAAAATCATCACACCACCAGTTCCATTAAACATATGGGGCTTGACATTCGTAAAGTCTTTATAGGTGAACTCTCGTGGTTACCCATGACGCTGGCCATGGTTGGAAGGAAGTGTGCCAATTCCTGAACCAGTAGTAACAGGGGTATTGAATTTTTGACATGGCATCCGCTACAGCTGCGGTGACTACTGCTTGGAACATGATAGCTTCAAATTGAGGAGGTGGAGGCGGTAGTGGTATCGGTGCTTCCCCACCGTTGTTTCGTCTCGGATTTCTACGCGGAGGCATCCTTCAACTATAGATTGAAAAGACAAAGGTGAGAATTCCATAGTATAGAAAATAAATGTGTCTCATGAACTAAATCGCTATAGTTCAATAACAGATGATACTATGAGTCTCAAAGATAGAAGAATGAAAGTTATTCGTAAATCCAAATATATGAAACAAGTGTATGGTTTTTCCATAATATTTTAAAGATAGAACGAAATAGTCAACGTAGTAATAATAGCGTGCCAATTATATTAATATAATGGTTGATACAACGATCACGAAAATTTGACCCCTAAAAGGAACTCCAGTTACAAGGTTTAAGAAAATAAAACTTTTAGTCGAGGTCCTAACTTATAAATAAATTTGGGATTTTGGCAATGTGAAAATTGTCAAATTCAGGTCATTCTCGGACTCATGCATCTTTATAAAAACCATTCATGCACAACATGCCATGGCCTAGTAGTATAAATTAGGTCAATAATCTTGCATAAACTAGGATCCAACTAAGATCTAGGACTAATATACCTGACTCTTACGATTCTAGTAAGTTGCTTAACTACAATAGGAAATACCTATACCATGATTAGAATGAAACTTCAAACTTTGTTACAATTGAAAAAGGGTATAAAACCCTAAAAATAAATTAAAATATTCTAATTACATTCCATTATGATGGTGAATATCAAACAATGTTCCAAAAACCCTAAAGAGCCAAAAATCCAAATTTATAAACCTTAAAGTTAAAAAACTTTATAAAATTGTCTATAAGCTTCCTAATATCAATTTTTTATTAATCAAATTATGGATTATAATCAATGAAATAAAAATTTAAATTATCAAACATTAAGCATAATTTATTAGTTAAAAACAAGATTTTTAAATAAATCAAGAATTGCTTAATAAACACTTTTATAAAAATAAGGAATTTATAAAAATTAAGGAGGGAATTGTATAAGATTTGAATTTAGGATAAAGGAGGCTTTAAGGGACTCAAAACTCTAGCCATCCCCTCTCCCCATGCCCTCTCTCTTCCCAAAACATCAATCATTAAAAACAATCTCCACTCTTCCACTTCTCTCTTCACTCTCTCTCACACTCCACCCTTTCAAATCTTAAACTCTCTTCCTCACTCTCTAAACCCACAAAATTTTTCAGTCAAGAACACCTCTCCACACTCAAATCTTCATCTTCTTAGGTTAATCTTCAAGGTATACACGAAAATCCTTCACCTTTCCTTACTTTTCCTTCTTGTTTTTAAAGGGTTTTCTTGTATTTCTCTTCCTTCTACACCATTCTTTGTGAACATTCATGAACATGTTCATGAATGTCGCGCTTGATGATGATGGTGGTAGGGTTTCACCAAAGAACAACATGCATGTTGTTTAATGGCGAAATCCAAGGACCAAAACCTATGTCAAACACTAAAGTTCAGATTTTTACAAGTTTTAAAGGTTCATACACCTTATGCATTCAAGTATTTCCTTTAAAAACATCACTATGACAAACATCTGTCCATGCATGGTCTTCAAACCGTGATGCATGTGATGAACACCAAGCTAAAGAGCTTGATGATCAAAGTACATTGTTAATAGTGCATGTAAACGATTTTGTCTATAAAAATATCTAAAAGTTTTTTCTGTTCAAATCAAAATTTTTCCAGATTCCCATTAAGGTAATATGAACATCTGGAAAATTTCAAGAGTTTTTATCATTTCTTTGATTTATTAAAATTGTTACAAGAAAACAAGAGCATAAATCACATAAAATACTTCCATAGGTCTATAAATCTGGAATATATTCGTGGATGACCCCCACGGTGAATAATAACCTCTCATTAAATTTCATCGATTTATGTTGCTGTTTAATATGATTTTCGATTTTCTTTTTGTTGGGTACAATAAATCACAAAACCACTTTAGATAGTGTGGAAATTGTATCTAACAATTTTTGCAGCCCTTACCTGTGGTGGGAGACTCATAAAAATAATTTCAGAAGTTTTCATAATGCCTTCGTATTTTCCCAATTTTTGGTAATTATAATGGCCTAAAAATAGGAAAAATAGTTCTGATTATCCAAAGCTCATGAAATTTTACAAGAACATCATGTTGTACAGTAGGAGGTTATAAAAATTTTGGATGATTTTTCTCTACTATAAACTATTTTTCTCTTATTTTCTAAGGTTAAATACACTTAAATACAATTAAATACACATAAATACCCAAAATCGGATTATACAATATGAAAACCACTTTTGATATTTTTTCCAGACTACTTACACTGTAAATGATGTTACAAAAATTTTTTGGTAATTTATTTTAACTGTTTATTATTTATTCTTTAGTTAATGATTATTTAAGGGGATAAAACAAGGAAATATAGAAATACCCACTGGAGAATATTTTTTTTTTATATTTTTTCCAGCCTAGTTATGTATAATAATAGTTAAATAAAAAGTTTGGGTAATTTTGTAAACCGTTTTCTGTTTATTCCAATTTTTATTGGAATAAATGCTCAGAAATCATAAAATATAATTAAACAGCTTGGAAATTCATTTTTATATTTTTCCCAGCTTAGTAATGTGTAATAAAAGTAAAATAAAAAGTTTGAGAATTTTTATCCTTTGAATGCTATTTTTCGTGAATTTATGTTATTATGAAGGCTTAAAATTTTGGAAAATAGTTAACCATATCAAAAATTCAAGGAATTTTTTTCGGAAAACTCCTATTGTATTTAGAATGAAAAATACAAGGTTTGACAATTTTTAGAAACTATTTTATAATATTTTATATTTTTAGGAATTTAAAACACATTTAAATGTGTTGAAACACCCTTAAATTTATATTACTCAATCTGGAAAATTAATATCCAAAGTTGTATTAATCGCATAACTTGTAGAATTTCATCATTTCAGAAAAAGTGTGACCAATTAATATAAAATTCAATATTATAACATAAATTGGCATTTCACTATATGTAGAGTTTAGTATATTAGCATTAGATTTCGACATGGAAACTCACTAGTGTGTGTTTGATATCGTAGGATCCTGGTATTAAGACGTTGGTATATTCCGAGGCACCACTGGTATCTACTCGAAACATTGTGAGTATTCACGCACTCCCCTATTTTCAGTTTTTATGTTTTGGGGTGGAAAAGCATGTCCAGAAAAACTATTATTTGCATGTTGTATTTAAATTGATTTGTATCAAACATGATGTTGGATAAGGTGTCTAAGTCCATAACTATTTCTGGTTTGTACTTGACCCGACCCGGCATGGTCCATTTGGGTTGCATGGCACCATGCAATTGGATAGACTAAATGAGAGAAATAACATTTGGATATTATTAATATATTATAAGTTCTAATATATTAATAATATTATTTGATTAGTTTGATCAAGAATTTAATTTAGAATTAATTAAATGATCAAAAGATAACTAATTAAATATATGGGTTGATTATGTAAATCATCCATATCTTGTATAGTGGGCTAAGAGGCTCCATGGATTACCAAGTTAGATTCCACCCATAGGATGCTCTATGGATGCTCCATGGGAGTTACAAACCCATGGGTCATGGAAATGAAGAGTCATGACACATTAGGGTTTACATGGTGTAACCCTAGATGTGTCAACACTATATAAGAATCCTATTCTCTACCAAAATCGGCTACACATATGAAACAAGAGGGCTAGGCCGATTTCAAGAAGTGTGAATTCTCTCAAAAGTCTTTCCAAGAGCATTTGGTGTTGTGTGAAACATTTGAGGCATCACACTTGGGGTGCTAGGCTCACAAGGTTTCAAGGAACATAAGCAACAACAAGGTAAGTTATTCTATCTTTCATTCAAGTTAAAAATTGTTCCCCATGTATGCTAGATAGGAATATAACCTTGGAATTCAACTTTGCATGATAATTAGACAAACATAGATCCAAGGTTATTAGGTTTGCATGTACACTTAGGAAGTGTTAGAGTGCTCAAAACCCATCAGTGGTTTCAAAGCCTAGGCTTGTTTGTTTGTTATTTGTACTAACAAGTTGAAGAAAGTCGAAAAACTTGCTGTCTGACTGCTGAACTCGCCGAGTCCATAGGGGGACTCGTCGAGTTCACTTGTATCTTCAACCTACTCGTCGAGTAGGTTCATGCACTCGGCGAGTAGGATCGACAGAGTGCAGATTTTCGACTTTAGTTGTTGGAAATGGACTAGAAACATTACCCTAAACTATTTTGGTACTTGAAAACTTGTTTTAGATGGTGTAATGTCTTTGCTAAATCATTTACAACAACTAGTTATCTAAATTACAAAGTTTTAAGTGTAATTTTGATTTATGAAAGTGTTCATATTCATGTACTTGTTCTTATGATGTTTAGATGATCATAGAAATTATTTGTAACCTATGTGGTAGATTAATTCTTGATCATAATGTGTTTTAATGGAGTCCATAACTTGTCCTCAAGTTATGGAAAACCAAAAGTAACTTGAATTAAAACCATTAAAAGAACACAAGAGTTAGAAAAATGAAGAGTCTTCATTTTTATTACTCTATTAAACTCATAAGTTACAAGAAATGAAAAGTTTTGAAAGTTTACAAAACTTTCCCTCAAGTTTTGGAACAAGTAAAGTCTTGTTAAAACTTTAGTTCCAACCCCTCGAATTTTAAAAGTTAAAATTCAACCCTTATACTTATATTATTATAATTTAATAATTATATATATATATATATATATATATATATATATATATATACATATATATGTATGTATATATATATATATATACATATATATGTATGTATATATATATATATATATATATATATATATATATATATATATATATATATATATATATATGTATGTATAAGAACAAAGTCGTCTTGCCACTAGTACGCCTCATTCACGAAGCGGATCTATAAGGTGGGTATAAGGTTGTTGCCTATAAAATGGCAACTTAATAGGTGTCCACTCTCACCCACCACTCGCTTGACTGGTGGAGGGTCGTTAGCCGAACGGGTAGGACAAGGACTTATAAATTCTCATTAAAAGTATGATGAATATTATAAAGTAAATAAATGTTTTATTAAATTCCCAATCTTAGTTACTTTAGGAAAAATGTGAATAAGGTGCTAATCCATGAAATTACACTTTACACTTTGTTTAAGTCGTTGGTGAAGCGTGTGTGGTTAACCGGCACACTAACTTGGACTTAACAAGGTAGTTAAATGGTGACTTAAGGTTTATTATAGTATCGTTGGAGCGTTTGTGGTTTATCGGCACATCGATTGAGTGATAAACTTGAAGGGTACCAAGTGATTCGCATGGTTATTTCACACCTCGTTTTATGATCCTCGGTATCCCAGTCACAAAACTTGGAGGGCACACTCGAGATTGAAACATGCCTTTGAAAAGTTCATTGAATCTCAAAGAATCTAGGAATTTCTAAGAACCAATCAAAAACCTAATATCTAATATTTCGGTTTTCGTGATGGAAATTGGTGAATCGTTATTCACCTACCTTTCAAATATGTTATAGCTTGGATTACGGCATACCTCTTCTAAGTTATAATATATTGTGATTGGATCCTAGCCTTAATATTACATTTGGGTGTTTTATTAAGGACTCTCTTAATATCTAAACTAATCTTGTCCTCTCCCTTCAGATATCTACAAACAATGCTGCTTCTGGCTCTAATCCAAATGGCTCCTTTACCCTTATGAACTTGTGTGGGAATGTCACTTTTGATGGATCCAACTTCAATGAGTGGATCAGAAACATCAGGATGATTACCCGCTACGAGGACAAAGAATATGTCCTTGACAAGGAGCTTAAGGAAATTGATGAGACCACTGCAACTCCTCAGGAGATCGCTGACTTTCAGGCACATGAATGGGATGCTATGAAAGTGGCATGCATCATGATGGCCACGATGACAGCGAAACTCCAAAAGTCCTATGAGGATTTCTACCCTTATGAAATGCACCAAGATTTGATGGAAAAATACCATCAAAGTGCACGACAAGAGAGGTATGAACTCATCTGCTCCATGATAACAAACATGATGAAGGATGGGGATTCCTTCATGAGCCACATGCAGAAAATGCAAAGGTATGTGGATCGATTGCTAAAGCTAAATGTGAACTTCCCTGAGGAGCTTGCAATAGATATAATTTTGCACTCCTTACCATCGTGCTATGATCAATTCCGCATGACATATCACATGAATAAGGAAGAGGTCACACTCAACAAACTTCAGGGACTTCTCAAGACCGCTAAATCAGGTCTTAAGGGGAAGTCGGTTGTTAACACTCCTACTCCAAACTCCACTCCGGTTTTGGCAATCGGGAAAAGTCAAGGGAAGAAGAGAAAGAGTTCTTCGAAGGGTACCAAGGTTAGGACCCTTGATGGCTCTTCTTCAAGTGGAACCAAGAAATGTTTTGTCACTCCTTCTTCTGACACAAAAGAGGTTGAATGCTACTATTGCCATGAAAAATCACATTGGAAGCAGAACTGCCCAAAATACCAGCAAGATGTGAAGGATGGGAAAGTTAAACCCAACCATGCAGGTATTTACACTATCATTTCTAATAACTCACCCCATTCTAAATCTTGGGACCTTGATACCGGTTGTGGTATTCACATTTGTTGTGACTTGCAGGGACTAAGAAGAAGTGAGAATGTGGAGCAAGGAAGAATAAACTTACTCATGGGGAATAGGAAAGTTACACCTATCACCAAGATTGGAGTTTATACTTCGTCGCTAAGTAGTGGGTTAAATTTAGATTTGAATAAATGTTGTTATTTCCCAGAAATCGCAAGAAATATTATTTCCTTTCATGCATTGTATAAACAAGGTTTCACCTTTTCATTTGATAATGAAGTTGGTTCGATTAATGCTTTCTTTAATAATGTTCTTTATTTTAAAGCATTACCTTGTGATGATGTGTATGAAGTTGTATCTGTTGTAGATAACTTAGGAAATAATGTTTTGTGTATTGATTCTCCTAATAATAATAACTTGGATAAAGCATCATTATGGCATTGTTGTCTTGGACATATAAGCAAGAAACGCATAGGCCAACTCCAAAAGGATGGAGTCTTGGAGTCATTTGACCTAAAGTCAAATGATAGTTACGAATCATGCTTACTTGGAAAAATGACAAAGTCACCCTTCAAAGGCTCGTGTGAGAGGGGTGAAGGTTTGTTGGAGCTTATACACACGGATGTGTGTGGACCATTCAAACATGCCACAAGGGATGCAAATCGTTATTATTTGACTTTTACTGATGACTATAGTAGATATGGATATGTCTACTTAATCAAGCATAAGTTAGAGACTTTCGAAAGGTTTAAGGAATTTAAACAGGAAGTCGAGAATCAATTAGGCAGGAACATTAAGATGCTTCGATCTGATCGAGGTGGTGAGTATCTTAGTTTAGAGTTCCTTGACTATCTAAGGGAATGTGGGATTGTCTCACAATTGACACCTCCCAGGACACCGCAGTTGAATGGTGTGGCTGAGAGGCGTAATCGAACCTTGTTAGACATGGTTCGTTCCATGATGAGTGGTGTTTCGCTACCAATCTCGTTCTGGGGGTATGCCTTAGAGACTGCCACCCATATCCTTAATCTAGACCCTACAAAAAAAAGTTGCCAAAACTCCTCACGAGATGTGGACTGGTAAAGTACCCAAACTAGACCACATCAAGATTTGGGGTTGCGAGGCTTTTGTGAGACGCGAGACTCATGATAAGCTCGAACCTCGAAGCGAGAGGTGTATTTTAATCGGCTACCCACAACAATCCTTTGGTTACCTTTTCTACAGACCTAGTGATAATGTGGTCTTTATAGCAAGAAGAGGAGTCTTTCGAGAAAGAGAGTTTATAAGCCAAGGAGACAGTGGGAGGCAAATTGATCTTGAAGAAATTCAACAGTCAAGTGGTGAAGGAACTTTAAACACTAGCCCTCAACTTGAGGAGGAAACTCCTGTTGAGCCAATTAACGAATCTGTACCTCTGAGGCGTTGCACGGGGGTTAGGAGTGCACCTGAGCATTACTATGGATTTCATATTACTTCAGAAGGTGAGACACTTATTAGTGATGGGAGACTAGTAGGTCTGGATGACCCTAACAGCTACGAGGAAGCCATGGCAGGCCCCGAGTGTGCTAAATGGAAAGAGGCTATGGATAGCGAGATACAATCCATGTATGACAATCAAGTTTGGAACTTGGTTGAGACTGTACCAGGTCGTAAGACTGTAGGGTGCAAATGGATCTTCAAGAAGAACGACATGGATGGTAATGTACACACTTATATGGCTCGACTGGTTGCAAAGGGCTTCTCTCAAATTCCTGGAGTGGATTATGATGAGACCTTTTCTCCAGTAGCCAAGATTAAGTCTATTAGGGTTATGTTAGCCATATCTGCATTTCATGACTATGAAATTTGGAAAATGGATGTCAAAACCGCTTTCCTTAATGGAAAGTTGGCTGAAGATGTTTACATGAGTCAGCCAGAAGGTTTTGTCAGCGACGAGTACCCTAATAGAGTGTGTAAGCTTGTGAAATCCATTTATGGATTAAAGCAAGCACCTCGCAGATGGAATCTTTGCTTTGATGAAAATGTCAAGGAATTTGGCTTTTCTAGGAGTGAAGATGAATCTTGTGTGTATGTCAAGGCTAGTGGGAGTATAGTTAGCTTTTTGGTATTGTATGTGGATGACATACTACTCATAGGAAATGACATCCCAACCCTGCAGGAAGTAAAGTCTTGGCTTGGGAAGTGTTTCGCAATGAAGGGCCTTGGTGAAGCTGCCTATATTCTAGGGACAGGGATCTTGAGAGATTGGAGTAAAAGACTAATTGAACTTAGTCAGAGTACCTACTTGGATAAGGTGCTGAAGAGATTCAACATGCAGGACCCCAAGAAAGGAGAGTTACCCATCCAGAGTAACGCCAGATTGAGTAAGACACAAAGCCCTAGCACTGAGGCTGGAATATCAGAAATGAGTCGAATACCTTATGCTTCGGCTGTAGGATCGATCATGTATGCTATGACATGTACTCGACCTAATGTGCTTTTGCCTTGAGCATTGTTAGCAGGTATCAGGGGAACCCTGGCAAGGCACACTAGACTGCGATAAAGAATATCCTCAAGTACCTACGAAGGACTAAGGACTGGGTCCTTACTCTCGGTGGGAGTGATGACTTGAGAGTTGTAGGGTATAGATATGCTAGCTTCCAAACTGATAGGGATAATTTCTGCTCTCAGTCGGACTGGGTCTTTACCCTAAACGGAGGAGCGATTTATTGGAAGCGTTCCAAGCAAGAGATAGTGGCTTATTCAACTTGTGAAGCAG
This sequence comes from Lactuca saligna, assembly GCF_052625555.1. NCBI lineage: Eukaryota > Viridiplantae > Streptophyta > Magnoliopsida > Asterales > Asteraceae > Lactuca > Lactuca saligna. The sequence goes on from NC_136421.1 coordinate 150,688,521, forward strand.
AGTATATTGTAGCAAGCGAGGCGGCAAAGGAGGCGATATGGCTAAAGAACTTCATTGGAGACCTTCGAGTTGTACCAGCTATTAAAGAGCCAATGGAAATTTTCTGTGATAGTGAAAGCGTTGTTGCCTTAGCCAAGGAACCAAGGGGTCACGGGAGATCCAGACACATTGACAGAAAATACCATCTTATTAGACATCGAATAGAAGAAGGACTCCTCGTGGCAAAGAGGGTATCATCGGATGAGAACCCAGCAGATCCCCTCACGAAGGGACTGACTCCGGTTAAGCATCTCCCGCATGCTCGGAGCATAGGGCTAAAGGATGATATTAGATTTAGTAGTTAGATAACCTCGAAATTTGTAAAGTGTAATTGACATTAGATGATGAATAAAAGGTGTTTTATTTATGAGTAAAGTGTTGCTATCTCTTGTCGATCGTTTACTATATTTCTTTTGCATGTTTGGACTTCCAAAATAATTTTGTTTGGTATAACATATTATTCAAACCTCCACAATCGGTCATATGTCGGAAGTAGGTTTGAATCAAGACTGTCATGATTGGTTGCAGAGGTCTACAGTGTTGGACAAGGCTACAACAATCATGAGTGCTCGTAAGTTCTGAGCATTGGACTCAACCCACGCTCACTGGAATCACTTCATGGAATTCTATCTCGAGTGATTGTGAGACGGTAATATCATATAAGTCTTCAAACCTAGAGATATGATTTCTTACTTACAAGTTGGTTATGCATTGATTGTACGAAAATGCATTGGTAACTCGATGTTATAAAACGTGCTTTTGTGTATAATTCAATGAGTGGTAGAACAAACATATAAGTCGAAGTTTATCTGTTCCTTCTTGGATTAGAAGCTGATATATGGGCCCCTTGATGATTTTGTTTTGACCTCTGTACCGGGCCCGGTCAGACCTAAGTTGATGTGTTCAATTAGGTTCTTTGTCAAACAAATCGGTAATCGGGAAACAAACTGTTGGACAATAAGTTAGACATTGTTCCATGTATTTGTCCGGCTGATATCTAGAATAGAGGATTAGATGATCACTTATCTTAAATGGCGTACCATCATCTTCTCCGTTCCGAGAAACCTTGAAAAGAGCTACGATTGCCGATCGGTTCCTGAAGTCATACTTGCGGTAATAGTTATTAGACTTATCCAAGTGGGAGACTGTTGGATAAGGTGTCTAAGTCCATAACTATTTCTGGTATGTACTTGACCCGACAACGCACGGTCAATTTGGGTTGCATGGCACCATGCAATTGGATAGACTAAATGAGAGAAATAACATTTGGAGATTATTAATATATTATAAGTTCTAATATATTAATAATATTATTTGATTAGTTTGATCAAGAATTAATTTAGAATTAATTAAGTGATCAAAAGATAACTAATTAATCTATGGGTTGATTACGTAAATCATCCATATCTTGTATAGTGGGCTAAGAGGCTCCATGGATTATCAAGTTGGGTTCCACCCATAGGATGCTCCATGGGAGTTACAAACCCATGGGTCATGGAAATGAATAATCATGACACATTAGGGTTTACATGGTGTAACCCTAGATGTGTCAACATTATATAAGAATCCCATTCTCCACCAAAATCAGCTACACATATGAAACAAGAGGGCTAGGCCGATTTCAAGAAGTGTGCATTCTCTTAAAAGTCTTTCCAAGAGCATTAGGTGTGAAGCATTTGAGGCATCACACTTGCGGTGCTAGGCTCACAAGGTTTCAATGAACATAAGCAACAACAAGGTAAGTTATTCTATCTTTCATTCAAGTTAAAAATTGTTCCCCATGTATGCTAGATAGGAATATAACCTTGGAATTCAACTTTGCATGATAATTAGACAAACATAGATCCAAGGTTATTAGGGTTGCATGTACACTTAGGAAGTGTTAGAATGCTCAAAACCCATCACATGATTGTTATTGTATTGCTATGTCTCTCTGTATGTTTATGCAACACGGAACATGAGAACTTATCGTACTAAGGTCCTTCCCTTATCTCTAACCATTAACTCTTTGAGCCAATGGTCATTATGGATAGCGCTATTAGGAATTGACAACTCCGCACTCGCCTTATTGCCGGAGTGCATGATACCATATTCGTCTATGGAACAATAAGCATAGATCTCGATAGGGCTTCAGTCATAGGTTTTGTTGAGACTCATTGTTTGCTCATACACATATAACTCATTTCTCGTTATAGTAATAAACGTGTTATCAATAATAGCAATCAAACTTGTTTCTCATTAAATCAATGTAATTGTATTTATAAAAAGCCATATTCCAAATCTTGATTTTATAAACTTGTGAACTCACCAACTATTTTCATAGTTGATGCTCGTTTTACATGCTTTTTCAGGAAATAATTAGTCAGTGGATATAAAGATTCATCATCATAGAGCATGCTGCATCATGTTGAAGTTATTTCTGAAGTTATATTTTGAACAATGTTATTTTAGAAAAACTTGTACTTGTTTCTTTTAAGCTATGGGTTGTAAACTTTTGAATATTGCTATGGTGATGTATCTTTATCTTTTGCAATGAAACCGTTATTGCTGTCATATCTTGCGTTTCCGCTTTAGCGGGGTGTGACAGGCAAGCACTACCTGCGACGTGGGTTGCGCTTGGAGCTTGACTCCGCATCTGATTTCTTTGATTCTATAAGACGCCTATCGAAGGCGGCTTGTTGTTCCCTCAACTCTACGAGAGCTGCAATCATTTGTGTTTGGAATGAGTTGGCGCGGAGATGGGTGTCATCCTGCAACATATCCAGTCGACGGATGTCGGAAGTGTGAACATGTACTTCCACGTTGACTTCGTGAATTCGATTTGCTTGGACCCCCAATTGATAGGACTGGTTGTTCATTTTACCTACCATGACCGGGAGTGCTCGGTCGGCTGAACCTCCGTCCCTGATGTCGTAGAAGTTCCGACACATACTGTAGGGAGAGGATATCCCTTGTTGTTGGCTCCAATGGTGGAGGTGACTTCCCCAAACGGGAGTCGGTCCCTGGAAGTTCCTCCTAATGGCTAGAGGGTCGACTATTTCTGGTTTTGAGTCTGTACCAGAGTCACCCCCTTCTTCCAACTCGATAGGTTCTTCATCCTCTTCGGGATCCTCCTCTACCCATCCTACATTACCCTAGTTCGGGTAGTAAGGGTCCCCTGGTGGGTGGAATCCAGCCATCTGACTATACGAAAATAGGGTTATAAGATTTGAACAAAATTTGAAAACATGTAACAATAAACATGTCGATTAAACTATTGTATACACCAAATACTCCTATAGTATTTAAATTTGTATGTTTGATACTAGTGTCTATTTTGGTAAGTTTTGACTTGTTTCTCACCACGATCATTCCTCGACATATGTTAGTCTAATTTTGGATAAATACAGTTGATCAGGCTATATTCGTCCGAAATTCGATTACATATATCGAGAACTAATCGTAGTGTCCAACTCGTCTTAATACTCTTTTGTATAGTTCTAACCATGAAAATATATCGTTGTATGCATGTATTTTGCATTTTTATGACCCAAAATAATCTATTTAAATGAAACGAGGTTTTAGGTGTAAAAACGTTTTGTCAGAGACTTTGAGTCCCTAAGCATTTATAGTTTGTATATCTTATGTGGTTCGATATACTTAGTTCACTATAAAAAGTGCTCTGATACCAATCTATCACACCCACAAACCGGAACAACGGAAACATTCGGGGGCGGATGACTTCATGTGGTAACGTAACAATTGAATGCATAGTAAAGAAACCAATGTAACCATCATATATATAATTGAAAGTTTACATTGTTTAAAAGGTACATGTTCAAAAGAAATTACAATATGATGCCAAAATATGAATTTAAACTAGCGTCGCAGCGTCCCTTCTTTAAAAGCTGTCTGTTACCTGCAATTACGGAATTCCTAGGACATACAAGTGGTTTTGAAAGAGTAGATCAGCATATAAGCTGGTGAGTTTCATAAGTATTAAATGAAAATGTTTGCATGAACTTAAAACGAGATGGTCTGTTTTTGTTTGTTGGTTCCTAGAAAATCCCATATCCTCAACTAGTGTAAATGTAGCCTTCTATCAAGACCAATGTTTGTTTCTAGAAAATTTATGTTTTTCCGTAGGTGGGTAGTGGTTTAGAAGTTCCAAAAATTTTATCACGATAAGGTTTTTCATGCCTTAAGTAGTTAATTAATGTACGTATAAAATTTCCAATACGTCTGAAAAACCCCGTAAATCAATGTGTTTTTGATACTCCATGTGAGTTTTATAACCATGTTATTTGACTAGAAATGCGTATATACAACATTCTTCAGGCGTTGGAATGTTCTGACGTTTGTCACCCCAAATGGTGTACTGTAGCTAACAGTCAGGGCGCGGGGTTGTCAATCCCATATAGATCTATATACAAACACCATGCCCCCCTCCAAAGGATTCTGGTATATAACACATGACTTGAAAAGTGTACTGAAGCGTACGTGAAGTTTAATGTCTCACAAAACTTAGTATAAAACAGATTTACGTGTGAAAATGTTGGTTTGTTCTTGTATATGAAAGTGACTTGTTGAAATAGTATTTCTAGTACGTAAAAGTTCGTAATGTTCTCGTAAAACTATACCTATTATAGTTTTCCAAAAGTGTGTCTCGTTTGTATAGTAATCCCTAGTGAAATGCTCACTTGTTATGAAAAGTATAATTTTTGTGGTACCAAAGATGGTCACATATACATACAATATAAGCAGAGTGTTTGATTTACATATATACATAAATCATTTCTTATTTGAAAGATAAGATGTTATCGTGGTATATTTTGCATACGAAAGTTTCCCTATAATAGTTATAAAGCACATATGATTCCATTGATAAAAAGTGTATAATCAAACTTTATATAACACACGGTAATAATCGTGTGTTTTACTTGTATTCCCCCCCCCCCCTTAAAAACATATAAAAGTATTTATAAAACATTTAAAAGTGTGGATTATAGGGGTATGAACTCACTTGAAAGATTGAAGAAGGTGAGATGAAAACCGAGTAGAATTTTGACTCGAGAAAGCGGATTTTCTCGGGATTATCGGGAATCTCGGGAGCACAAACGACCTTCGGGACTTGAGCAAGGAAACTGGGGCTTCGGGATATCATGTGCACGGAAAACGACAAAAAAACACAAGAAAGATGAGAGGAGTTGGGCCTTTTCTTCGGAACCCTCGCATCCCTTTTATAGGGGGTGGGAACCGCCTCGGTACGCGGGTACGCTGGGCGTACGCATGCGTCATGCGTGACCGCTTCCTCGACTGCCTCAGAGCTTCGGATGGGACGGGGCATAGCCTCGCATAGGGGCGACGTGGACGATCCGATGCCTAGGCCTCGAGTATGCTGGGTGTACGAGTGTACGCTGGGCGTAACTCGGATCGGCCTAGTGACTCATCCTTCGGATAATACCGAAATTAAATAGAAAATTTATATTTTTTTTATTTAATAATCTTCAAAAATACATATCTTCTTCATACGAACTCCGTATTCGATGTTCTTTATATCCACACGTAGGTGAGACTATGCTCTACAACTTTCGTTTAAATTCCGTCGGCAAATTTTGAAATTATTTTTATTATTTATTTTTAAAAGGTCGCGGTGAGAAAATTTCGTTAGAAATTCATAACTTCATTATCCGCCGTCTGTTTTTGCCAGATTTTTTACCGGTGAAAAACCATTGTCGAGACCTTCGATTCTTATTTAGGTCATTCTGGCCAAAAGTCGTTCGATCTCCGTTTCGAGTTTTTAGCTGTTTGCCGCTAAGCCAAACTTGGAAAATTCATAACTTCCTTATACGAAGTCAGATTTGGACGTTCTTTTTACGTACGATCACGGTTTGATGACATCTAACATAGTAGGTAATTAATTAGAGACTTTTGGACATTTTATTTTTGAAGTTAATTTCATTATAACAAAAGTGGTTACAATAGTTGACTTTTTAGGTCGTTACATAGAGTTTAAATATCGGGTTGTCACGTATCGGGAGCTAAACAAAGCTACGATAAAAAATATGTATCACTTAGCTAATATACATGACTTGTTCGATCAATTGTAGGGAGAAACCATTTTCTCCAAAATTGATCTCATGTTAGGCTATAACCAGTTGAAGATTAGAGAACAAGATATTGAAAAGACAGACTTTATAAAAAGTTATGGGCACTTAAATTCCTTGTTATGGCCTTTAGACTAACAAATGTTCCAGCTGCATTCGTGGATCTGATGCACCCAGTTTGTAAACCTTTTCTCGATAAATCGCTAAAATTATTTATTGATGATATTTTCATTTACTCCAAGAACAATCAAGATCATAGTAAGCATCTCCAAGAAGTACTAGAATTCCTTAAGAGGGACAAGCGTTATGCAAATTTTTCCAAATGTAAAATTTGGATACCTTAGATTCATTTATTGGGTTATAAAGTTAACCAAGAAGGAATTATGGTTGACCAAACAAAGATAGAAGTTGTGATGAAATGGGAGACACCAAAGAATCCCACTGAAATCCATAATTTTATGGTATTAGCGGGCTACTATAGAAGATTCATCCTGAAAATTTCTTTGATCATAGCTCTATTGACAACCATGACCTAAAAAGGAGTTCTCTTTAACTGGAGCGAGAAGCGGGAAAGAGCTTTTCATGAATTGAAGAAGAGAATGTGTGAAGCAACAATCCTTATCCTACCAAAAGGAACTGATGAATTTGCAGTTTTTAGTGGCGCTTCTAAGATTGGATTGGGATGTGTCGTTACCCAAAGGCACAAAGTAGTATCTTATGCCTCGAGACAGGTGAAGCCCCTTGATCAGAATTATCCAAGTTGTGATCTAGAGCGTGTAGTAGTGGTTTTCACCATAAATACATGTAGAAATTATCTTTATCAAACGAAATGGAAACTATATACGGATCATTTGAGCCTTAAATATCTCTTTGTTTAGAAGGAATCAAAGAATTGTGAGAGAGGATGAAGCCAAGGAGAGAGCTAAAAGAGAAGCAAGGTCCGTTCTTGAAAGCAGGAAACTCTTGTTTCCTATTTGGACGTTAAAAAGAATTCAAAGTCATGTTAGTATTGGTTAGAAACGGTTATGTCGTTTGTCACACCCCCAAATCAGACGGCGGAAACGTCTGGGGGTGGAGGACTTCATTTGTAGTATCACAACACATGCATCATAGTAATCAAAGTACAAACAACCATTGTATTTAAAAGTATAATATTTACATGTGTTCAATCGTTGTATATTGAGACCAAAATAGTTATACAAAAGAAGAAGATAAGACTCATAATGGCTCCATCTTCTCAAAAAGCTCGGGGAGTACCTGTTATTATTTCCCTGAGAATACAAGTAATTTGAAAAGAGAGTATCAACAATAAGTTGAGTGAGTACATAAGTCTTTATGTTTACATGGGTGTCTTTGTATGTTGAATATGAAAATTGTTCTAGAAAATCCCGTATTTTCTATGGTAAGTGAAAAGTAGATTTATTCCCATAAAACCGTCCTATTTGTGAACCAATGTATTTGTAAAACTGGTAATTGAGTGTGTGAATGGCTTCGCCAGCGGTTATTGAAATCTATAGTATACCATTGTACTTTGTATTTTGTAAACTAGTACTTTGAAGATGTATTTATGTTTAGTTGTTTATACACTAACGTGTTGTTAATATCTTTTTAATGAGTTATTATAACCATACTAAGACCTGAACGCCTGAAACAAATGGCTTGTGAGCGCTTAAATTGTTGATAACAATTTCCACTCATTGGCTTGTATGCCTGACTGTAGCTGGCAGCCTGAGTGCGGGGTTGTCAATCTCGATATAGATCTACACACAACTTGTTTCGATCCCCGGACTGGAGATTCTGGTTATAATGCCAGGGCTTTACCTTGGTTGTCTAAAATGAATTAAACAATCTGAATTGGATATCTCATAAAAAGCATATGAACGTTACATGTATATTAGTTATGAAAACCCAATCATTCTGAAATAAATGGTTGATAATATATTCTTGAATTAGTATTCCGAACATGTATTTGACAAGTGTAAACCCTTGATTTGTCTTGAATTAAAACCCTTGTTTCATGTAAAACAGTGTATTCATGTTTACTTAAATCATGAAGTATTGCTCTATGTATTATAAATTATACCTATTATAATTTATATGTACTTTATGAATTGGTAATAACTATTTTTGCATGTAATCCTTTGCTCAACATATTACAAAGGGTATTTAAACTAATGAGATAACTTATATATTTATATACATAAACAATTTTACATATCCAAATATGTATATTTGGGAAAAATATAAGTTTATAAAAGAGTTCAATATTTGGAGTATTTTTGATGATTTAAAATCATTTTATCGTGATTTGAAATCATTTATTTATAACACAAAGTTTTTGTGTTATACTTGTATTCCCCCCCCCCCCCCCCCCACACACACACACACATTAAAACAATAGAAATTATGAAGATATAGGGGTATGAACTCACATGATAGATGGTAATTTGGACAGAGTTTTGACAGGAGAGAGGATGAATTCTCAAGAATTTCAAGGCTTCAAGGCTTACTTCGGGTTCGAGTCTTAATATCGGGGCTTTAGGGGTTGTATATGAGCTTAGGGGAGTGGAGAATGTGAAAGAGGGTGAAATTTGGGGTGAAAAAGTGAAAATTCTTTGGAGCCCTCGCATGCCTTATATAGGTCGAAGCCTGGGATCCGAGGCCATGCGAGGCTGCCACGTTTCGGACAGGTGGCGAAGGGAGGGGGCTGCTTCGGTTCGGAGGTTCGCTGTTGGCTAGCTCGGATTGGACCAAACTTCGGTCCAATAGAAAGGCGACACGTGCAAACTGGAGGGTGTGAGGGTGAGGTCCGGTGTGTCTCATGCGATGCTGTCCAGTTCTTACTAGCCGTCGGACTTGGTCGAATCAGGAGGTGACACCCGAGGCTGCGGCCCAATCAGAAGACGCCACGTGGAGGCTCGCATGCGAGGGTGACGTGGCGTTACTGTTCATGCGAAAATTCCCGGGTTTTGTTATTTTTCTTTATTTTTTTGCCAAAACTTGTAAAACTCATAACTTTCGCATATGAACTCCGTTTTTGACGTTCTTTATTTGTACGCGTAGGTAAAATTATACTCTACGACTTTCGTTTAGACTTCGTTGGCTAATTTTGAATTTATTTTTAATATTATTATTTTAAACAGACCAGGACGTGAATCCGTTATAAATTCATAACTTCTTCATACGACGTCCGTTTTTATGTGTCTTTTTACCGTTGTACTACTAATGACAAGACCATCAATTCTTGTTTAGGTTGTGTCGGCTAAAAACCACTCGATCTTTATTTCGAGTTTTTAGTTGTATATTGCTATACTGAAACTTCGAAAAATCATAACTTCCTCATACGAAGTCAGATTTTGGCGTTCGTTTTATGAAAGTTCTCGGTTTAACATAAACTACAACTTTCATTTGGATTGTTAAGGCTAGAAAGCCTTTTATCAAAATTTCAGTTTTTACACTGAACAGTGTTTTGCCGGTTTTGTCGCGGATTTTCGATTAGTAATAACTTCTTCTTTATAACTCGGATTTTTGTGTTCTTTATATTTTTGGAAACCTTGTTACAATATCTATCACTTGGTTTATCCCAATTGAGATTATTTCATAATTTATTTTTGAGGATCAATTATATAAATACACATAGTATGCTAAAATTTCTCTTTATTTATTTACAAAGAAGTACAAAATGACCTATACTATTACATAGGTTTGAAATAACGGTTTGTTACATTATCCCCCCGTTAGAGAGAGTTTCGTCCCGAAATTTACTTTACAGATAGACTAGGGAAAAAGATGTGGGAATTTCTGTTGCATTTGATCTTCCTGCTCCCAAGTGAATTGAAGTCCCCGCCTTGCATTCCAGCGAATCTTCACTATCGGGATGTGGCTTTGGTTGGTTTTCTTAACTTCCCTGTCTAGTATCTCTACGGGTTCTTCCATAAAATTGAGGCTCTCGTTTAACTCGATTTCCTCGAGTGGTATCACAAGAGTCTCGTCGGAAAGACACTTTTTCAAGTTCGAAACGTGGAAGGTAGGATGAATGTTACTTAGTTCTTGGGTAATCGTAGTTTGTAAGCTACAGGGCCGATTCGGGCAAGAATCTCAAATGGTCCTATGTACCTTGGATTTAGTTTGTCATGCTCTCCAAAGCGTATCATGCCCTTCCAGGGTGAGACCTTCAGCAAAACTTGGTCGCCAACCTGGAATTCCAAGGGTTTTATCCTTTTGTCTGCGTAGCTTTTCTATCTATATCTGGAAGCTTTAAGTCATTCCTGAATTTGTACGATCCTCTCAGTAGTTTCTCGAATAATTTCTGGACGTGTGAGAGCGCTGTCAGGAGTTTGACCTTTAGCTAGCTGCGTGTCTCCCACTTCTGCCCAACACAAAGGGGATCTGCACTTGCAGCCATAAAGGGCTTCAAATGGAGCAGCTTTTATTCTAGTGTGATAACTGTTGTTATAAGAGAACTCAACAAGGGGTAAATGAATATCCCATGCCTTCCCAAAGTCTATCACACAAGCTGGTAACATATCTTCTAACGTTTGAATCGTCCTTTCACTTTATCCATCGGTTTGCGGATGGTAGGCTGTGCTCATGTCTAGCGTAGTTCCTAGAGAGTTTTGTAAACACTGCCAAAAACGAGAGGTGAATCTACTATCTCAGTCTGAAATAATGGACATCGGTACACCATGCAGTCGGACAATCTCCTTAAGGTATGTTCTCGTTAGCTTTTCCATCTTATCAGTCTCTTTGATTGGTAAGAAGTGTGCGGATTTGGTTAATCTATCGATGATTACCCAAATAGTATCATAACCACTTGATGTCTTGGGTAACTTGGTTATGAAATCCATTATAATCCGCTCCCACTTCCATTCAGGGATTTCAGGTTGTGGTAATAATCCTGAAGGTTTCTGGTACTCTACCTTAACTTTGGCGCAAGTAAGGCACTTGCCCACAAAGGTAGCGATTTCGGCCTTCATGTTAGGCCACCAATATAGTTTCTTAAGGTCCAGATACATCTTGTATGAACCTGGGTGGATGGAGTATCGGGTTTTGTGTGCTTCATTCATAACCACATCTCTGTAACCACCGAACTTTGGTGTCCAGATTCGGTTCATGAAATAATAGACTCCATCATCCCTAACTTCGAAGTTCTTATCCATTCCTCTTAGGGTTTCACCTGCCACGTTTTCGAGCTTCAAGGCTTCAAGTTGAGCTTCCTTGATCTACGTGGACAGATGTGAATGGATTGTCATGGTCAACGACTTTACCCGGCGTCCCGAGTATTCTTTTCTACTAAGGGTGTTAGCTACTATATTTTCTTTACCAGGGTGATAAAGAATTTCACACTCGTAATCGTTCAGTAGCTCCACCCATCGTCGTTGTCTCATATTCAGCTCTTTCTGATCGAAGATATGTTGGAGACTTTTATGGTCCGTGAATATTGTGCATTTCGTGCCATATAAGTAATGTCTCCAGATGTTTAGAGCAAACACCACTGCTCCTAGTTCAAGGTCATGTGTTGTATAGTTGACTTCATGTGTCTTTAGCTGTCTTGAGGAATAGGATATAACCTTTCCTCTTTGCATAAGAACACATCCAAGCCCTTGATTAGAAGCATCACAGTACACTACGAAATCCTTTGTCCCTTCAGGGAGAGACAGGATCGGTGCACTACACAAGGCTCGCTTCAGCATTTGGAACGTTGTTTCTTGCTTTTCTCCCCAACTATAAGTTACACCCTTTTGGGTCAGAGTAGTAAGAGGCTTAGCTATTCGAGAGAAATTTTGAATGAATCTACGATAATATCCAGCAAGACCTAAGAATTGACGGATTTTTGTAGGTGTTTTGGGTGCTGACCAGTTTTCAATCGCCTTTATTTTGGAAGGGTCGATGTGTATTCCTTCTGAACTGACCACGTAACCTAGGAAATCTACCTTCCCGATCCAAAATTCACACACTGAAGATTTCGCATAGAGCTTCTCCGATCTAAGTGTTTGTAATATTTGACGAAGATTTTGGCCATGTTCCTCTTTGCTCTTTGAGTAGATAAGGATATCGTTAATGAAGACTATAATGAATTTATCCAAGAATGGATGACACACTTTGTTCATTAGGTCCATGAACACTGAAGGTGCATTCATCAATCCGAATGGCATCACTATAAACTCATAATGACCATAACAAGTTCTAAACGCGGTTTTCGGAACGTCTTCCTCCAAAATTCGTAACTGGTGATACCCGGATCTTAAGTCTATCTTCGAGAAGTAGTTCGCCCCTTAAAGTTGGTCGAACAGATGGTCAATGCGAGGTAGAGAGTATCAATTCTTGATGGTAAGTTTATTCAGTTCACGGTAATCTATACACATGCGGAATGATCCATCCTTCTTCTTTACGAACAAAATCGATGCTCCCCAAGGTGAGAAGCTTGGTCTTATGAAACCTTTGCTTAGGAGTTCGTTAAGTTGCCTAGATAATTCCTGGATTTCAGAAGGTGCAAGATGGTAGGGGGATTTGTCTATAGGGGTAGCTCCAGTGATTAAGTCGATTCGGAATTCGACTTGTCGTTCGGGAGGCACTCTTGGAAGATCATCGAGAAATACATCGGAAAAGTTGCAGACCTCTGGAATGCTTGCGATGTCTTTCACTTCATGATTTTTGTCTACTACATGAGCTAGGAATGCACAATACTCCTTGCGAAGGTATTTCTGTGCCTTAATGCAAGAAATTATCTGAAGGTTCATTCCGGGTTTGTCGCCGTAGATAATAAGAGTTTCGTTAGTTGGCAAGTTCAAATGAATAGCTCTTTCATAGCATAGGATGTCGGCATGGTTGGGGCACAACCAATCCATACCTATTATGATGTCAAAAATTTTGATAGAGACCGACATAAGGTCTATTAGGAAAGATAAGTTATTTATGGTAAGGATACATCCTATGTATATATCATTGGTGGATTCGGATTTCCCATTAGCCATTTCTATTGTGAAAGTTTTATTTAGTGGTTGGGAGTTCTGATTTAGTAGATGTTTAAAGTTATGACTCACGAAGCTCCTCTCAGCACCACAATAAAAAAGAATGCATGCATAAGTATTGTTGAGAAGGAACGTACCCGTGACCACTGCAGGGTCTACCACCGCTTCATCGTGACCTAGTACTAGAATTCTCCCAACCCCACTAGCATTTCCAGCTTTTGGACAATTTTTCTTGAAATGCCCCACATCACCGCATTGGTAGCATGCTCGACTTACTCTAGCGATAGGTACTTGGTTAAGGGGTTGAGCTGGTGTTCTATAGAATCAGGCAGTATGCCCTTTCCTGTTGCAGTTACGACACTTCATTTGAGGGCAATTCCCGGTGTGGTGAAAATTACACTTGTTTCATTTAGGGAGGCTACCGGCATAGGATTTAGTTGGTGTTGGGTAGTTAGGGGTAACAGTAGGTGCAGTAGTAGGTATGGTAGCAGACACAGTAGTAGCATGGACTGCCACTATTTGTTGCTTCTTTGAAGGTTCCAAAGGAGATTTTCCCTTTCTTTTGTTCCAACCCTTGTTGTTGTTGTTGTTGTTGTTCTCCCTAGGTTGTTCTGGGGAAGTAACCATAGAGTTTTGACAGTTTTCATGGTCAATAAGTGACTGTGCCAGTTCTTTGGCACTGTCAAAGGTGACAGGTTTAGATGCAATGACGCTTGCTTGTATTTGGGGCGACAGTCCCCAAATATACCTTTCAATCTTTTTGCTCTCTGGACACAGAATCGCCAAGTCACAGAATCGATTCGTGTAAGTCGTTATGTCGGTACCGGTCATAGTAATACCCTAGAGTTCTTGTTCCAGTTTCTAAATTTCCCCTCGTGGGCAGTATTCCCGCATCAACATGGCTTTTAGGTCCTCCTAGCTTATAGTATTAGCCACTGCTAAAGTTAATGACTTAACATGGCCATTCCACCATGTTAGGGCCCTATCTAAGAAGGTAAAGGCAACAAATTTAACTTTGCTACCCTCTGGACAGGAGCAAATTTCAAAGACCGCTTCTCTCTTCTCAATCCACTGCCTTAAAACCATCACTCCTCCAGTTCCATTAAAGGTCCTGGGTTTGGCATTCGAGAAGTCTTTATAAGTGCACTCTCTCGAGTGCTTATGGCCCTCGACAAAGTTAGAAGGACGTGGATCAGCTTCCAACTCACTATTACCAGGAGCATTGATATGAGATAAGGCAGCCGCTACCGCTGCTGTGACTGCTGCTAGGAACATGGCAGCATTGAACTGAGGGGGTGGTAGTGGAGGTGGCGTCGGTGCTTCTGGTTCATTGTTACGCCTTGGATTCCTACGAGGCATCTTTTTCTATAAAATTCAATAAAGAGATAGTAAGATTTCAAGAATGAATATGAATTTGATATCTTTGAACTTAAACACTTAATTCGCAAGAAGCTTGTAAAGAATTCGGAATAGGTGTCCACTACAAGTATAACTTGCAATAGAATAATATAAAATGGAGTGGCTATTTTTCAAAGAGTATCTACATACCTGTCGATTGTCTTGATATGTATGTAATCTGTATATTTTGACTCTCAAATAGGTCCACAATATTATGAAAGTATCAATATCAAACCGACCTACCGAAATTAAAAGTTTTCGCGGCCGTATAGAAAAGTATGAAAAACAACACTGGAATATATATCCCAAAACTTTAGAATGGAAAGTTTGTGAAAATTGTAATAGCTCTTCTTGAACTAAGGTGCTTATTATTTTATTGATGCTTGATTTTGTACATGTGATGAAAGTAGTCTATACATTCAGTATATTAAACTAGAAAAGTAGTGTAAACACTACTTGCGACGGTTGCTGTGACGGTTACTGGGTTCCGCTTCGTTTTGCGATTTCCAGCGCTTTTCTTGGGCAGCTTGATGCCCCCTTAGTTCTTTGATTTCTGATTCAATAGTATTAAGTTGTTTTTTAAGGGCTTCAGTATGGTTTTGGGTATCATCTTGCATCTCGTCAAGACGAATGATATCTGCGGCGTTAGCCTGCGCAGCCGCATTTACTTCTAGGATTCGGTTGATTGACATCCTTGATTGATCAAATTGTCGGGCTATTCGGTTCACTATAACTAGAAGAGCTCTGTCAGCTGTTCCTCCTTTTGAGATGTTATAGAAGCCCCGTGCCATTCCGTAGGGAGGGCGTTGGCCGTCTTTTTGACTCCAATAGTTTATGTATTGGCCCCACTCGGGTATGGGGATTGCTTCCTCTTGTGTGACAACCCTATTTTTCTCAAAAGCATTGTAAACATTCGAAAGCTAAAAACAACGAAATTAATCTCGAAAATAAAGTGTTCAGGTATCTAAGTTGGGATGCATCGAATATTAGAGATCATGCCCAGGTTTCCAAAAACATAAAGAACACTCAAAACCGAGTTATATTGAAGAAATTATAACCACTCGTATAATTACGACACGACGTTAAAACATAATTTGACGTAAAAAGTAGAATCTCAATAAAATACATTTTTGCCTTAAAGTATCTAAATAAAAGTCGTAGATCTCGTTGAAAGATGAGCGTGCATAAAAAGATCGCCCAAATTAGACCTCGTATGAAGAAGTTACGAATTTTCAAAGTTTCGTAACAGTAGTAGAGGGCTAAAAACTCGGATTAAAGATCGAGTATTATTTAGCTATCGCCACCTAAACGGAAGTTGAAGATCTCCTCGGTGGTAATAAAAGAATCAAGAGACAAACGAAAACCGACGTCGAATAAAGAACCTATGAAATTTTAACGAACTTTAGGGGGCCCGACCTATTAAAATTATATCATTAAAAATAAAGTCAAAACTAGCCGACGGAGTCTAAATGAAAGTTGTAGAGCATAATCTCACCTACGCGTGGATATAAAGAACGCGAAAAACGGAGCTCGTACGCGAAAGTTACGGAATTTAGAAGTCGGAAGCAGGGATTACGCCCTGCGTACTCTGGGAGTACGCCCCGCGTACTAGACCCAGAGTCGGGTCTCATCAACCCGCCCAAGCTACGCTCGGCTAGACTCAGTAGTCCCATCAACCCGCCCAAGCTACACTGGCTAGACCCGAGTCGTAAGCCATGACGCCACTTTACGCCCCGCGTACTCCGGAAGTACGCGCCGCGTACGGGGTTTTCCAGCCCTATAAATGGAAGGCATAAGCTTCGAGTTTAGGCACACCTTCACCATTTCTCAGCCATTCTCCCAGTTCCAGAGACCATTTCATTGCCTCGGTTTCCGCACTCGAGCCCCCGACGAAAGATTTACGTTGCAGAGGTCCCCGAAGAGCCCGACGACGCAACTATCCGCGATAGAAACTCTGCTCAACTCTAGCCCCTCTCTTCAAACTTAACGAGTGAGTTCATACCCCTACTTTTCAATTCTTTTTCATGTTTTAGGGGGGGAATACAAGTACATTACACGTTAAAAGTATCGTTTTATAAACATAAATGAAATTTCTAACTTCGAATATCGATACAAACATCTTATGTATACAAGGGCGAGTATATCACTAAGTTATTTCTACGAAATGGAACATACTATCTGAAAAACTATAATGGGTATAGTTAGCAAGTCAATCCTACATTTTATACAATTTGAAAAACGAACCACTTTCAAAAGAAGTAAGGTTATTTCATGGTAAATCTATTTATACTAGTCAATGTGAGACATTTAAACTTCAACGTACATTTTTGTATGCATTTCAAGTCCTGTATTATATACCATAATCTCTTGGAGGGAGAGTGTGATACTTGTGTATAGATCTATACGGGATTGACAATCCCGCACCTAAACTACTAGCTATAGTTAGACCGGCAGGTCTGGGGTGACAAATGTCATAACACTGCAACACTTGAAGAATGTTGTTACAGGCCGTCAGTGTCAATAGTATGGTTATAAAACTCACATAAAAAGTATAAAACAAGATTGATTTACGAGATTCATATGTGCATCGCAGTTTTCCTACATTATAATTTCATACTAAATTATTGTCATTATTGTTTATAAAAGTTACTAATACATTTCCAGCTTTGGAACCTTTTTCATTTTACAAGAAAATATTGGATTTTCTAAAAACCTCGTTTACCAATTTACTACCAAAAGGAATATACTTTTCAACTCGGAGCACTCATGAACTCACCAACTTAATTGTTGACACTTTTCAAAACCACTTGTATTTCTCAGGGAATCAGTGATACAGGTAAACTACCAGCTTTTGGAAGAAGGAACACAAAGGATGATTTTATCATTAAACATTTATTCATCATATTGTAATACTCTTTTGATAACATGTATAACGCAACAATACACGTTTTCATTTTTATATATATGATGGTTGTGTTACTTTCTTTACAATATTCAGTCGTTGTGATACTACGTGAAGTCATCCACCCCCGAATGTTTCCGCCATTCTGGTTTGGGGGTGTGACAGATTGGTATCAGAGCATTGTTTATAGTGAACTAAGTATATCTAACCACATAAGATACACAAACTATAAATACAACGGGAACCAAAAACCCTCTGATAACAACATTTTCATAGAAATATATTTTCTTTTAAATATATACATTTTTACCGCACGTATCAGTCTCGCGTCATGACAAGTTTTTTCTAAAAAGTAGTATGGCAAGTTGCAATACCACGATCGAGCCTTGGGGTATGTAATCAAATCAAGAATAAATATAGCCTGATCAACTATATTTATCCTGGATTTGACCAATATACGTCAAGGAATGGTCGTAGTAGTCAACAAGCCAAAAACTTATAAAATCTAAATTCGCTAAATTGAAATAATATAAGTCTATTATTAAACGATAAAACATTGCGTTCAGTAAAGATATAAATAGGCTTAGGAAGTCGTTAATTAGAAATTTTTTTCTTATAAAAATCTCATACCTCTATCCCAGTACAGACAAATGGCCGGATTTCCTTTACCGGGAGACCCCTACTACCTAAATCAAGGTAACGGCGGCTGGATAGAAGAAGACCTGGAGGAAGACCCAGAGGAAATCGAAGAAGAAATCGAAGAAGAAATCGAAGAAGAAATCGAAGAAGAAGTTGAAGAAGAATTCGAAATCGAAGTCGGAGAAGAATACGAAGTCGACGAGGAGATCGTGGAAATTTCTAGCGGAACAGATTCCGAACCAGAGGTAATCGACCCTCCCATCCCCCATCCTCCAGTGATCAGGCCACATCAACCGGGACCCATTCCCATATGGGGAAGCCACCTCTACTACTGGAGCCGTCAGTAAGGCGTGCATCCTCCATTTGGCATGTGTCGGGATTTTTACAATGTCAGTGGAGGAGGCTCAGCTGATCGAGCACTTCCCGTTGTCGTGAACGCTATAGCTAACCAGAACTACCAGGCAGACCAACAAGCAACCAGAATTCGAGAGATCAATGCTGCTACCCAAGGTAACGCCTCCGACATCAGCCGTTTGGAAGGACTACATGAGAATATCCAAATCTACACGGGGACACTACAGAACCAAATGATAACAGCTCTAGATGATATAAGGGAGATGAAAGAACAACAAGCAGAATTCGAGAGGCGACTGATGAGAGTCAAACGGTCAGATGCCGAATCCAGCTCCAAACGCCACAAGTAGAGTTTGTTCAAGCTCCAACAAATTTTGATATAGACTACGACTGCGGATAAAGTTTTTCTCGTATTTTCTTTTGTATCTGTAAAACGGAGACCTCTTAAATAGGTCAAATTTTCCTAGAAGCCTAATGAAACACACCTTAGGTGTGATATATATATATATATATGCTGTGCCTCTTTATATACCTCTCGAAATTAATTAAATTGTTATATCTAATTTGAAACCAAAAACTAAAGTCAAAACAAATTACAAGATACGACTAACCCTCAACTACACGATTGTCAAAACATTAGAAACTTATAGTATTCATTCTTATTTTCTCTACCAGAACATGCCTCCTCGTAGAACAACACGTAGAAACTCAACTCCAGCACCACCTCCACCACCTCCTCCAACTATGGATGCAGCTATGTTCCAAACTGCTGTAACGGCCGCTGTAACCGCGGCGATGGCTCAAATGAGCAACAATGGGTCGGGAGGTGGAATAAATAGCTTTACCAACGGCCCAAGCCAAGGCCGTACTGGAGTCTGCACTTACAAAGACTTCACTAATGGAAAACCTATTCCCTTTTATGGAACTGGAGGAGTATTGGCTCTGTCCCAATGGATAGAGAAAACGGAAGCCGTATTTGAAATTTGCGCATGCCCGGAAGAAAGCAAAGTAAAATTTGCTGCCTGTACATTCTCTGAACGCGCCTTGACATGGTGGAACGGCCACGTCAAGACACTAACCCTGGTGGTGGCAAACTCCATGGTTTGGGAGAATTTGAAGTGATTGCTCCTACGGGAATACTACCCAAGGGGCAAGATTCAGAAGCTGGAACAAGAATTGTGGAACCTTTCGATGAAAGGATCGGACATCGCAGGCTACACCAATAGGTTCAGCGATTTGATAACGCTTTGTCCTGGGATGTTGATTCTAGAAAGCCAAAAAGTGGAGAGGTACATCTGGGGATTATCACCCCAACTGCGAGGAAGTGTGCTAGCTTCCAAGCCCATGACTTTCGATAGTGCCAAAGAACTGGCGCAATCTCTTGTGGATCATGGCGTCTGCCAAGGAGTCACGACTATCGCAACTGAACCAACCAAAGGGAACAATGACAACAATAACAACAGCAAGAAAAAATACTGGAACAAGAGGAAGGGACTAACCTCGCAAGAACCTTCAAAGAGACAAATGGTGGCGGTTCATGCTGCTACTACTCCCAGCACAACTCCTACAACTTCAACGCCAACAAAACAATATGCAGGGAACTTGCCAAAGTGCAGCAAATGCAACTACCATCACCACGGTAATTGCCGCGAGATGTACTGTAAGAACTGCGACAGGAAAGGGCACACAGCCCGTTTCTGTAAGGCACCAGCGCGGCCATTCACTCAAGTTCCTGGTACTGGAGTAAGCTAAGCATGTTATGGATGTGGAGAAACCGGGCATTTCAAGAGGGACTGCCCCAAGACAAGGAATGTTGGTGGTATTGGGAGAGTGCTGGCGATAGGTCAAAATGAAGCAATAACTGATCCAACAGTAGTTACGGGTACGTTTCTCCTCGACAACATTTATGCATGCATACTATTTGATTGCGGTGCGGAGAGAAGTTTTGTGAGCCATAAATTCAAACATCTACTTAACCAGAGACCCCAACCACTTAATAAAATATTCACTGTAGAAATGGCTAATGGAAAAACAGAAAGCACAAGTGATATGTACGTCGGGTGCACATTAAATTTAAACGAACACTTATTTCAAATCGACCTTATGCCCATTTCGATAAGAAGTTTTGATATAATCATCGGTATGGACTGGCTGAGTCTTCACCATTCCGACATTCTTTGCCATGAAAAGGCCGTCCGTCTCAATCTTCCCAACGGTGAAAATCTCATCATATATGGAGACAAACCTAGTGCGAAATTACAAATCATCTCCTGTATTAAAGCACGAAAATATCTTCGCAAGGAATACCATGCCTTTCTAGCCCACGTAGTAGACCAGAAGAAAGAACCAAAGAACATTAAAGATATTCCAGAAGTCTGCAACTTCCCAGACATTTACCCCGAAGATCTCACAGGAATCCCACCGGAACGTCAAGTCGAATTCAGAATCGACTTGATCCCCGGAGCCACCCCAGTAGCAAAGTCACCTTACCGTTTAGCTCCAGCCGAGATGCAGGAACTGTCCAGTCAATTGAACGAGCTGTTGAGCAAGGGATTCATTAGGCCAAGTTTCTCACCATGGGGTGCACCAGTCCTGTTCGTGAAGAAGAAGGATGGATCTTTTCGCATGTGCATCGATTATCGAGAACTGAACAAACTGACAATCAAGAACCGATATCCCCTTCCACGTATAGACGATCTTTTTGACCAACTACAAGGAGCGAGCTACTTCTCGAAAATTGACCTAAGATCCGGTTATCACCAGCTACGAGTACTAGAAGGAGACATCCCCAAAACGGCTTTCCGAACACGATATGGTCACTACGAGTTTGTAGTGATGCCCTTCGGATTGACAAACGCTCCAGCAGTGTTCATGGATTTGATGAACCGAGTATGTCGCCCCTTCCTGGACAAATTCGTGATCGTATTCATAGATGATATACTCATCTATTCTAGAAACCAGGAAGAACACAGCCAACATCTCCGCCAAGTTCTAGAAACATTAAGGGCAGAGAAACTTTACGCAAAATTTTCCAAGTGCGAATTTTGGATTCGAGAGGTGGATTTTCTAGGACACGTAGTAAGCAAGGAAGGAATACACGTGGATCCCTCGAAGATCAAAGCAATAGAGAATTGGACGATTCCAAGAACCCCTACAGAGATCCGACAATTTTTAGGACTCGCCGGGTATTACCGAAGGTTCATACAGAATTTTTCCAAGATTGCCAAGCCACTCACCACACTAACTCAGAAAAATGTGACCTTCGACTGGGGAGAAAAACAAGATGCCGCATTTCAAACACTAAAACGAGCATTATGTAGTGCGCCCATCCTAACCCTGCCAGAAGGGACGGAGGACTTCGTGGTCTATTGTGATGCATCAAACCAATGACTCGGGTGTGTCCTGATGCAACGAGGGAAGGTCATCGCCTATGCCTCAAGACAACTAAAGACGCATGAAGTGAACTACACAACCCACGATCTTGAGCTAGGAGCAGTCGTTTTCGCTCTAAAGATATGGAGACACTACCTCTACGGCACAAAATGCACGATCTTCACTGACCATAAAAGCCTTCAACATATTCTCAACCAGAAAGAACTCAACATGAGACAAAGACGGTGGGTAGAACTACTAAGTGATTACGAATGCGAAATTCGATATCACCCCGGAAAGGCTAATGTAGTGGCGGATGCACTCAGTAGGAAGGAATACTCAGGTCGCCGAGTGAAGTCCCTAACTATGACGATCCATTCCCACCTGTCCACGCAAATCAAGGAAGCCCAAATAGAAGCCTTGAAAGTTGAAAATGTGGCAGGAGAAACCCTAAGGGGAATGGATAAGAATCTTGAAACCAAGAACGACGGAGTTCGTTACTTCATGGATCGAATATGGACACCAAAGTTTGGTGGATTCAGAGAAATCGTCATGGACGAAGCCCATAAAACACGATACTCCATACACCCCGGCTCCGACAAGATGTATCTCGACCTCAAGAAGTTGTACTGGTGGCCGAAAATGAAAGCCGAAATTGCTACCTACGTGAGTAAATGTCTGACGTGCGCTAAGGTCAAAATAGAATACCAAAAGCCTTCAGGTTTATTACAACAACCAGAAATACCCGAATGGAAGTGGGAGCGGATAACTATGGATTTCATAACCAAGTTACCCAAAACGACAAACGGACTCGACACCATTTGGGTAATTGTCGACAGGTTAACTAAATCAGCGCATTTCCTACCGATCAAAGAGACGGATAAATTGGAGAAGTTAACAAGGACGTACCTCAGGGAAATTGTACGACTGCACGGTGTGCCCGTATCCATTATCTCGGACCGAGATAGTAGATTCACCTCAAGATTCTGGCAGTCACTACAAAGAGCTTTGGGGACAAGACTAGACATGAGTACCGCTTATCACCCTCAAACCGACGGCCAGAGCGAGAGAACCATACAAACCCTAGAAGACATGCTGAGAGCCTGCGTAATCGATTTTGGCAAAGCATGGGATACACATCTACCCTTGGTCGAGTTCTCGTACAACAATAGCTACCACACCAGTATCAAAGCTGCCCCGTTCGAAGCCCTCTATGGCCGCAAGTGCAGGTCACCTTTATGCTGGGCCGAAGTGGGAAACACCCAACTAGCAAAAGGACAAGCAACTGACAACACACTTACTGGGCCAGAAATCATACGGGAAACTACGGAGAAGATTGTTCAAATCCGAGAACGTCTAAAGGCATCAAGGGATAGACAAAAGAGTTATGCAGATAAGAGACGAAAACCCTTCGAATTCCAAGTTGGAGACCGTGTCCTACTAAAAGTCTCGCCTTGGAAAGGATTGATACGCTTCGGAAAACGTGGGAAACTGAACCCCAGATACATCGGACCATTCGAGATCCTTGCGAGGATCGGTCCAGTGGCTTACAAACTTAGACTACCTCAGGAACTCCACAACGTACACCCTACCTTTCATGTATTAAACCTAAAGAAATGCTTATCCGACGAGACCCTTGTCGTCCCTCTAGACGAAATTGCAATAAACGAAAACCTCCAATTTGTAGAGGAACCGGTAGAGATCATGGATCGGGAAGTCAAAAGGACTAAACAAAGCCGCATACCTATCGTAAAGGTCCGCTGGAACGCCAAGCGAGGACCTGAATATACCTGGGAACGAGAGGATCAAATGAAACAAAAGTACCCGCATCTTTTTCTTAATTTGTAATATCTATCTTAGATTAAATTTCACGTCGAAATTCCCGTAACAGGGGGATGATGTGACAACCCTATTTTTCTCAAAAGCATTGTAAACATTCGAAAGCTAAAAACAACGAAATTAACCTCAAAAATAAAGTGTTCAGGTATCTAAGTTGGGATGCATCGAATATTAGAGATCATGCCCAGGTTTCCAAAAACATAAAGAACACTCAAAACCGAGTTATATTGAAGAAATTATAACCACTCGTATAATTACGACACGACGTTAAAACATAATTTGACGTAAAAAGTAGAATCTCAATAAAATACATTTTTGCCTTAAAGTATCTAAATAAAAGTCGTAGATCTCGTTGAAAGATGAGCGTGCATAAAAAGATCGCCCAAATTAGACCTCGTATGAAGAAGTTACGAATTTTCAAAGTTTCGTAACAGTAGTAGAGGGCTAAAAACTCGGATTAAAGATCGAGTGTTCTTTAGCTATCGCCACCTAAACGGAAGTTGAAGATCTCCTCGGTGGTAATAAAAGAATCAAGAGACAAACGAAAACCGACGTCGAATAAAGAACCTATGAAATTTTAACGAACTTTAGGGGGCCCGACCTATTAAAATTATATCATTAAAAATAAAGTCAAAACTAGCCGACAGAGTCTAAATGAAAGTTGTAGAGCATAATCTCACCTACGCGTGGATATAAAGAACGTGAAAAACGGAGCTCGTACGCGAATGTTATGGAAAGTCGGAAGCAGGGATTACGCCCCGCGTACTCTGGGAGTACGCCCCGCGTACTAGACCCAGAGTCGGGTCTCATCAACCCGCCCAAGCTACGCTCGGCTAGACCCAGTAGTCCCATCGACCCGCCCAAGCTACACTGGCTAGACCCGAGTCATAAGCCATGACGCCACTTTACGCCCCGCGTACTCCGGAAGTACGCGCCGCGTACGGGGTTTTCCAGCCCTATAAATGGAAGGCATAAGCTTCGAGTTTAGGCACACCTTCACCATTTCTCAGCCATTCTCCCAGTTCCAGAGACCATTTCATTGCCTCGGTTTCCGCACTCGAGCCCCCGACGAAAGATTTACGTTGCAGAGGTCCCCGAAGAGCCCGACGACGCAACTATCCGCGATAGAAACTCTGCTCAACTCTAGCCCCTCTCTTCAAACTTAACGAGTGAGTTCATACCCCTACTTTTCAATTCTTTTTCATGTTTTAGGGGGGGAATACAAGTACATTACACGTTAAAAGTATCGTTTTATAAACATAAATGAAATTTCTAACTTCGAATATCGATACAAACATCTTATGTATACAAGGGCGAGTATATCACTAAGTTATTTCTACGAAATGGAACATACTATCTGAAAAACTATAATGGGTATAGTTAGCAAGTCAATCCTACATTTTATACAATTTGAAAAACGAACCACTTTCAAAAGAAGTAAGGTTATTTCATGGTAAATCTATTTATACTAGTCAATGTGAGACATTTAAACTTCAACGTACATTTTTGTATGCATTTCAAGTCCTGTATTATATACCATAATCTCTTGGAGGGAGAGTGTGATACTTGTGTATAGATCTATACGGGATTGACAATCCCGCACCTAAACTACTAGCTATAGTTAGACCGGCAGGTCTGGGGTGACAAATGTCATAACACTGCAACACTTGAAGAATGTTGTTACAGGCCGTCAGTGTCAATAGTATGGTTATAAAACTCACATAAAAAGTATAAAACAAGATTGATTTACGAGATTCATATGTGCATCGCAGTTTTCCTACATTATAATTTCATACTAAATTATTGTCATTATTGTTTATAAAAGTTACTAATACATTTCCAGCTTTGGAACCTTTTTCATTTTACAAGAAAATATTGGATTTTCTAAAAACCTCGTTTACCAATTTACTACCAAAAGGAATATACTTTTCAACTCGGAGCACTCATGAACTCACCAACTTAATTGTTGACACTTTTCAAAACCACTTGTATTTCTCAGGGAATCAGTGATACATGTAAACTACCAGCTTTTGGAAGAAGGAACACAAAGGATGATTTTATCATTAAACATTTATTCATCATATTGTAATACTCTTTTGATAACATGTATAACGCAACAATACATGTTTTCATTTTTATATATATGATGGTTGTGTTACTTTCTTTACAATATTCAGTCGTTGTGATACTACGTGAAGTCATCCACCCCCGAATGTTTCCGCCATTCTGGTTTGGGGGTGTGACATCTTGCCTTTGGGGATGTATCCCCGGGTTGCAAACTTGTGGCTCTATATCAGTACCACTTGACTCGCTGTCCTCAAAGGGTTCTTCGTCTGAGTCTTCTTCTGGATCTTCCTCTATCCATCCTTGATTGCCATGATTTAGAAAATAAGGGTCCCCTGGTAGATGATGTCCTACCATTGTGTCTGTACGAGAATAAGGTTAGGAGAAATGCCTGACAAACTAAAGCATATCAATGTTTACATATTTTTATAGTATTTTAGGTTATGTTCTAAAGTTTCTTCTGTAGTTGGTAAGTTTTAGATACGTCACAACACTACTATTACTCCCAAACACATATTGGTCATATCTGAAATCAATATAGTTGATAAGGCTATATTAATTCTAGATGTGATTACATAACTATCCGGGTTTGAATGTAATGTTCAACATCCAAATACTTTTAAGTTCTTATGACTATGTACTTGTACGTATGAGGGTTAGTATACTTCTTGTAAAAATACTTAGAATTCTTAAAAATATACTTGTAGTCAGAGTTCTCAGCCCCAATACATTTATAGTTTGTATATCTTTTATGGATTGATATACTGAGTTCACTATAAACAATGCTCTGATACCAATCTGCCACACCCCCAAATCAAATGGCGGAAACGTCCGAGGGTGGAGGACTTCATTTGTAGTATCACAACACATGCATCATAGTAATCAAAGTACAAACAACCATTGTATTTAAAAGTATAATATTTACATGTGTTCAATCATTGTATATTGAAACCAAAATAGTTATACAAAAGAAGAAGATAAGACTCATAATGGCTCCATCTTCTCAAAAAGCTCGGGGAGTACCTGTTATTATTTCCCTTAGAATACAAGTAATTTGAAAACAGAGTATCAACAATAAGTTGAGTGAGTACATAAGTCTTTATGTTTACATGGATGTCTTTGTATGTTGAATATGAAAATTGTTCTAGAAAATCCTGCATTTTCTGTGGTATGTGAAAAGTAGTTTTATTCCCATAAAACCGTCCTATTTGTGAACCAATGTATTTGTAAAACTGGTAACTGAGTGTGTGCCTGACTTCACCAGCTGTTATTGAAATCTGTAGTATACCATTGTACTTTGTATTTTGTAAACTAGTACTTTGGAGATGTACTTACGTTTATTTGTTTATACACTAACGTGTTGTTAATATCTTTTTAATGAGTTATTATAACCATACTAAGACCTGAACGCCTGAAACAAACGCATTGTGAGCGCTTAAACTGTTAATAACAATTGCCACTCCTTGGCGTGTATGCCTGACTGTAGCTAGCAGCCTGAGTGCGGGGTTGTCAATCCCGATATAGATCTACACACAACTTGTTTTGAACCCCGGACTGGAGATTCTAGTTATAATGTCAGGGCTTTACCTTGGTTGTCTAAAATGAATTAAACAATCTGAATTGGATATCTCATAAAAAGCATATAAACATTGCATGTATATTAGTTATGAAAACCCAATCATTCTGAAAGAAATGGTTGATAATATATTCTTGAATTAGTATTCCGAACATGTATTTGACAAATGTAAACCCTTGATTTGTTTTGAATTAAAACCCTTGTTTCATGTAAAACAGTGAATTCATGTATACTTAAATCATGAAGTATTGCTCTATGTATTATAAATTATACCTATTATAATTTATATGTACTTTATGAATTGGTAATAACTATTTTTGCATGTAATCCTTTGCTCAACATATTACAAAGGGTATTTAAACTGATGAGATAACTTATATATTTATATACATAAACAATTTTATATATCCAAATATATATATTTAGGAAAAATATAAGTTTATAAAAGAGTTCAATATTTGGAGTATTTTTTATGCTTTAAAATCGTTTTATCGTGATTTGAAATCATTTATTTATAACACAAAGTTTTTGTGTTATACTTGTATTCCCCCCCCCCCCCCCCCCCCACACACATTAAAACAATAGAAATTATGAAGATATAGGGATATGAACTCACATGATAGATGGTAATTTGGACAGAGTTTTAACAGGAGAGAGGATGAATTCTCAAGAATTTCAAGGCTTCAAGGCTTACTTCGGGTTCGAGTCTTAATACTGGGGATTTAGGGGTTGTATATGAACTTAGGGGTGTGGAGAATGTGAAAGAGGGTGAAATTTGGGGTGAAAAAGTGAAAATTCTTTGGAGCCCTCGCATGCCTTATCTAGGCCGAAGCCTCGGATCCGAGCCCATGCGAGGCTGCCTCGTGTCGGACAGGTGGCGGAGGGAGGGGGCTGCTTCGGTTCGGAGGTTCGCTGCTGGCTGGCTCGGATTGGACCGAACTTCGGTCCAATAGAAAGGCAACACGTGCGAACATAAGGGTGCAAGGGGCGTGCGAGGGTGAGGTCTGGTGTGTCTCATGCGATGCTGTCCGGTTCTTACTGGACCTTGGACTTGGTCGAATCAGGAGGTGACACCCGAGGCTGCGGCCCAATCAGAAGACGCCACGTGGAGGCTCGCATGCGAGGGTGACGTGGCGTTACTGTTCATGCGAAAATTCCCGGTTTTTCTTATTTTTGTTTATTTTTTTGCCAAAATTGTAAAATTCATAACTTTCACATACGAACTCCGTTTTTGACGTTCTTTATATGCACGCGTAGGTAAAATTATACTCTACGACTTTCTTTTAGACTTCGTTGGCTAATTTTGAATTTATTTTTAATATTATTATTTTAAACAGACCAGGATGTGAATCCGTTATAAATTCATAACTTCTTCATACGACGTCCGTTTTTGTGTGTCTTTTTACCGTTGTACTACTAATGACAAGACCATCAATTCTTGTTTAGGTTGTGTCGGCTAAAAACCACTCGATCTTTATTTCGAGTTTTTAGTTGTATATTGCTATACTGAAACTTCGAAAAATCATAACTTCCTCATATGAAGTTAGATTTTGGCGTTCTTTTTATGAAAGTTCTCGGTTTAACATAAACTATAACTTGCATTTGGATTGTTAAGGGTAGAAAGCCTTTTATCAAAATTTTAGTTTTTACACTAAACAGTGTTTTGTCGGTTTTGTCGCGGATTTTTGATTGGTCATAACTTATTCGTTATAACTCGGATTTTAGTGTTCTTTATATTTTTGGAAACCTTGTTACAATCTCTATCACTTGGTTTATCCCAATTGAGATTATTTAATAATTTATTTTTGAGGGTCAATTATGTAAATACACATAGTATGCTAAAATTTCTCTTTATTAATTTATAAAGAAGTACAAAATGACCTATACTATTACATAGGTTTGAAATAACGGTTTATTACATCGTTCGACCTCCATAAATACTCAGGAGTCGCAACTGGATCTTCCAATTACATCTAAAGCCTTCAAGTTTCAGTCTTTCATCAAGGTTGCGAATGTTCCCATCTCTGATAATGGTGTTGATTAACTTTTCTTCCAATTTTATCTTAATCACATGAGGCTGCAATATGAAACTTGGAGTGCCAGAAAAATCAAAGAAGTTAAGGTCACCAGACCAATCGATGCTAACAGATTTCCAAATGCAAAATTCAATGTTGCCAGAGGTTCTACGAGTCAAGTTCATGTGTTCACTCTCGCAGACCTCCCATGTATCAATCCTTATGAATGGATAATTCTCTACAAGTTGTTGCTACGAGAGACACAGAAGTACGAAGCTGTCATCCATTACCTTAAGCTTATGATCATTTTGTATATCCAAGAGGTGGGCACTATGGATGTAGAGATAGTTGAAGTGTTATGAAAGAAGCCTACTGTAGTTCCTAAAGAATCTCCTAAGGGGTTTGAAATGTTGATGCTTGTAGAAATCTACATGGAAAGCTTGTATCTTTTCTTTCAAGTGAGGGATAAGAATGATGATGACTATCGCGAAATGTGTTTCTTCCTCCCAGACAAACACTTATACACCGCATCTTGTTTTGAGTTCATCTTGGATCATGTCAACAAATACTAGGCGAACGGTGAAGGTGATAAGAAGTGCTTCTTGGACATGATTCGTTGGTATTTCCAGGTTCATAAAGCATTATTGAGCATAATACCAAATATTTTTGAAGTACAAAAGCGTATACAAAATTGATGTTTGCTCACCTCAATTGACGCAAATGGGGAGATTCTTGGGTATTAGATGTTGCGTTATTAGGATTTTTGTATAGCCTATTATGTAAAAGGTTTGGGGTTGTCCATCCTATATTTATTTCTATAACCCTAATCACACCTCTACAGTAGCAATTCTTTGTCGAGTTCTTCTGATGCGTGACTTTTAATTATTCAACATATTTTGAATCATCGTTGTGTTATTTAATCTATTTGAATCAAAACGATCTTTTCAAGGATTTACATCCTAACAATCAAAAATATTAGAGTGCCACAAAATGCCCAATAACAAAATCTCGCAGCGAGTGTGTACAATAAGATATTCGCCATCCAGCGATCCTCAGAATTACCTGAAACACATATAATCAACAATTATAAGCATGAAGCTTAGTGAGTTGCCTAAAATACCAAATACAACACAACATAAATTAATAGGTATGGGTTATCAGCAACCTTGGGTATTATCAGTAGTTGTAGTGGGAAAAAAACACACCTTGTGGGTTATCAGTAACCCTGGAGACTACCCGAAGTCTCAGTTACACATAACCAACATAGCACAATAATAACAACCAGACCCAGCTGGTCATCACAATAAGATATTCACCATCCATCAATCCTCAGAATTACCTGAAACATATGTAACAAACAAACCCAGCTGGTCATCATAGATGCGTCTATTCTACAACAAATATAAGAATAAGTGAGTAGACTCACCTGATACGGATGACAGATAAATATTACACCCAAACTGTTGGAACTAGACTCCGCCTAATAACACAATAATTAACCCTAATTAATAATTATGGTCCTTAACCCAACTCACATGTCCAATCCCACAACTATGTTCCTTAATGGAACAAGACCATTTTCCCCTCCTATGGCCCGAACCCTAAAACTTTGACAAAAATTCAGAGTCATCAAAAAGTCAACCTCCTAGCGTGTATGTTAGGTGTATGCTTTTTACACACCACATACTTGAAGAATTAGCTAAGTCAGGGTCAAGCCTGGCTAGGCTAGGCGTAGCTAGATGTATGTTGGGTGTACGTCATATGAAATAAGCTTAAACCTTATTTCATTAAGACTTGCAATCCAAACATATATATGACCTCCATAGAGCCTCTTAATCCATAAACTCCATAAGTTTAAACCTTTTCATGGCTGAAATAAGCTTAAAACTCAAAACCTTAACTTAAATCATACCCAAAACCATTACACTCTTACATAGGAAGAAAGGGACATTCAAGCAAACATTTTGAGGAATCTATAAGACCTAAAACACATGAAAGGATAGCTAATGTGATTTGGTGTCACACCCCCGAACCAGACGGCTGAAACGTCCGAGGGCTCGCGTGACTTAAATTGAATATCATCACAATGAATATACATGAATCAGAACATAAACATCACCATGCATCAATGTATTACAACTGGAATTGTTCACATCAAGTACAGTGGTTTAAAATTTCAAATCCATACATACATTGTTTGATAGATTTCAAAAGCAAAAACTCCTTAACACACTTGGTACTTATTCCTCGGCTTAACTGTTACCTGAAAATACAAGTTATTTTGAAAAGCGGTCAACATATGAAATGTTAGTGAGTTCATAAGTACGTTGTGTTAAAATGATTCGTGTAGTTTGCAAAAACCCAGAAAATCCGACATTTTATGAAAGGACCATTGTTTAAAAAAAGTGTGAAAATCCGTACAATATGCATGATGATTTCAAAACATGTATAATTGAAGAAATTAGTATTAAACATACAAGTTAAAATGTTGAACTTTCTCAAATTGTTATTCCGCCACAATGAATGATTTTGATTACTCTTCCTTGATTGCTCGGGTGGTGTTGGATTAATTAAGGTTTGTGAGTTGTTATAAGCAAGCATTAGAAATGCCTAGTTTATAACTACAGTTTACGAACGATCCTTAGAGGCATAGCCCGTTATAACTTACTTAATCCAACCACCTTGATTACTCTCGATTATCGCCTAAATCTATTTACGTCGGTTACTCATAAGTCTAGCAAACGAGGAAAAAGGAGGGGGACAATCCTGTTACTTCCGTGAGTTTACTTTAGGCCATCAGGGATGCGAAAGACTCGTTGGCCCATCTCGCATTTGATTACCTTTACCTTACTGGCAATACTATTGGATCACTAAGACCCAAAAGCATTTGAGAGCCATTTAAGGTCCCTTTATATGGAATTGGACCATAGGAGGCGCAGTAACACGTAAGTGTTATCCCTTTGGGCCCAAAGATCATGTGAATGGACTTGCAAGGTACAACAAGCATGATTTGAAACTTTTAAGCCCAAAGTTTGAATAATTACTCGTTTTAGGTATCGCTTAACCTTTTGTAGGGTTTGATTTAATGGTTGTTGTTTTGTATCGATTCGAGACCGATCGATTTGTTTATACGATATTTGGAGTTATACGTGTATTTGTCTTCCAAATTTTGTCAACTGTAGATTAGTATTTTTGACTCTATCTTGTATAAATAATATAATTGATTCAAAAGTAGTGGTTTGACCTTTTCAGCCTTTTCTTTTGTAAAATGAAAAATTTAGTCCTTAATATAAAAGAAAAGACATTTTTACCCCTTAAATCATTTTCTTGACACCTTTGTATCATAAATTTGTCGAAATGATGGTTTTAACTTAAAATTTATTTTGTTAACTGTTTAAGTTTTTTTAGAATAGTAATTTTTGCCTAAAACCCAACTTTTCATAATTTTTACAATTTTGGCCCGAAATGCAAAAACTTTACATTTTTTTTCCTTCTTGGAAATGAAAAGAATTTTAGACCCTTGAAATAGTTTTATTACCCTTTGTATCCCCTATTTTGAAAAAAGCTTCATTTCAGCCCCTTTAGTTGTCATTTTTCGGAATTTTTGGGCTTATTGGGCTAAAAGGCCCAAAATTAGCCCATTAAGCTAAAAGTTCACATTTCAAGTCCTTTGAAAATTTCAATATTTAGAAAAACAATTATGGAAACTATTTTGACTCTTTTGGCCCTTAAGAAACCGTGATTTGGCAACTTTTGACCCAAACTTTTGTATTTTTGACAATTTAAGCCTAAAAATGGGTTTTATGTTGAAGTATGTTTAACACAATCTTATAAGTTATTATTCTTCACTTGTTTCATGTAAAATAACTTAGATCATGTTTGTTTACTTTCTCATGTCATGGATCTCGAGTTAACACCCCTTTTTAGTTACATGTTCATCACAAAAACACATGAAATCATACATACATGCCTAAAATCACACATAGCATACACATACACATAGATATACACATTTTATTGTATTCTCCCACATAAAACATAAGAAAACCGAAAAGAGAGGGGTATGAAACTCACCTTGAGTTGTGGTTTCGGTTTTGAAGAGAAAAATGAAGAAAGTTTCGATCCTAGCAAGTCTTACTAGAAGATCTCGAATTTAGAGGCTTCTAAGATGCAAGATCACAAGCTTGAATAGATTTAGAAGAGAGTTTTGATGAAATGAAGTAGCTAGATCATGGATCCAAGCATGATTTTACCTTAGATGATGACATTATAGGATAACCTCCTTGAAAAGCTTTCTAATCTCGAAAACTTGATGAAGAAAGGAGAGAGTTTCTTTGAGAGTGTTTAAGTGAGATGTGTGTGTGTGTGTGTGTGTTTGTGTTGTTTCAGCCAATCAGAAAAGAGAGGAGAAGAGAGAGTAGATGAAGTAATGATTGCATGGAAATATGAGTTATATGCATGGAAATCCAAGAGGAAATAATGAGGTGGCATAGCAAAAGTCAACTTCCATTTCTTCTCCTTTTTTTATATAGATATAGATGGGCCGAGAGAAGGGAAGAAAAAAAATGTTGGGACTTTGGTGCTTAAATCCAAATCATGGGCCCATGTTGATGATTTTCGGCCCATTGGGCTCCTAGGGTGCCTCACGGCCCAACTTGTCAAAGAGAATAAATTTTATGGCCCATTTAGGTTAATTGGATTTGTTATGGCCCAATAGAGCCCATTAGGGTATTTTATTTCATTTTAGGCCCAATATGGCCCAAAATGTTAAAATAAATGAAGGTGGGTTTAATTTAGAGCCCATATAAGAGTTCCAAGCCCAAAGATATCAAATTGGAAACTTATTGGTCCATTAGGCTCAATAGGGAAATCCTAGTCCAAAATGGACTTAAACCGGGATTTCTAGGGTTTCTAATTGTTTGTTGATTATTTGCAGTGCTTGTATGAAGTGTTTGATTGATGTTTTGTTGTTATTGACTAAGCATCATACATGCTTTCACATTATCGGTTCACATTTGTTATCATTGTTCAATGTTTACAAGGCACCAAATTCCTAGTTGTGACATCATCCCCCCGTTGGAGGGAATTTCGTCCCGAAATTCTTTTGAAAGCTAGATTTGAGAATGCGAGAATACGTGAGGGTACTTCTGCTTCATCTGGTCTTCGCGTTCCCATGTGAATTATGGCCCACGCTTCACGTTCCACCGTCCTTCACAATCGGAATGCGACTTTGCTTAGTACGCTTCACCTCCCTGTCCATGATTTCGATTGGTTCTTCGACGAATAGGAGATTCTCGTTGATTTCTATTTCTTCAAGGGGAATGACGAGGCTTTCATCGGATAAGCAGTTTTTCAAGTTTGAAACATGGAAAACAGGGTCTAAACTACTAAGCTCTTCGGGTAGCTG
Organism: Lactuca saligna; assembly: GCF_052625555.1. Taxonomy (NCBI): domain Eukaryota; kingdom Viridiplantae; phylum Streptophyta; class Magnoliopsida; order Asterales; family Asteraceae; genus Lactuca; species Lactuca saligna. The sequence continues at coordinate 150,723,183 of NC_136421.1, forward strand.
GAGTATGTACGCCACTGGACCAATTCGGGAAAGAATATTGAAAGGTCCAATGTATCGTGGATTCAAGTTTTCCCATTTTCCAAAATGAATAACCCCTTTCCAGGGAGAGACCTTTAACAACACCTGCTCCCCAACTTAAAACTCTAAGGGCTTTCGCCTTTGATCAGCGTAGCTCTTCTGTCGGTCACGTGATGCTTGTAGTCGGGCTCTAATTTGAACTATATTTTCAGTTGTTTAACGTATGATCTCCGGTCCCGTTAACGTCTTGTCTGATGTCAGTTATTTCGCTAGCTGGGTGTCACCTACCTCAGCCCACAAAGCGCCTCGAAAGGAGCAACTTTGATGCTCGTGTGGTAACAATTGTTGTATGAGAATTCGACTAAGGGTAAGTAGGTATCCCATGGCTTCCCAAAGTCTATCACACATGCGCGAAGCATGTCTTCAAGTGTCTGAATGGTTCGTTCGCTTTGACCATCCGTTTGTGGATGATAAGAAGTGCTCATGTCGAGATGTGTTCCAAGGGCTTTTTGAAGTGATTGCCAAAAACACAAAGTGAATCTACTATCTCTATCTGAGATGATAGACACTGGCACCCCGTGGAGTTTCATAATTTCCTTGATGTATATCCTCGTCAACCTCTCCATCTTGTAGGGTTCTTTTATTGGGAGGAAATGAGCGGATTTCGTCAATCTATCGACTATTACCCATATGGTGTCCAATCCATCTGATGACTTGGGTAGCTTGGTCACAAAGTCCATAGCAATCCTCTCCTATTTCCACTCAGGAATTACTGGTTGCTGTAATAGTCCCGAGGGCTTCTAATATCCACCTTTACTTTAGCGCAAGTAAGGAATTTGCTAACATAGGTGGCAACCTCTGCCTTCATGTTAGGCCACCACTAGTGTTGCTTAATATCCAAGTACATTTTGTCTGAACCCAGATGGATGGAGTATCGCGTCTTGTGGGCTTCATTCATGACTACCTCTCTGAATCCACCAAGTTTAGGGACCCAAATTCGGTTCATGAAATAGTATGTTCTACCCTCTTTCACTTCAAGATTCTTTTCCATTCCTCATAATGCTTCGCTTGTTTTCTTCTCTTCCTTCATGGCATCAGACTGGACTGCCCTAATCTGAGAGGTTAAGTGGGATTGGATGGTTATTGAGAGAGTTTTCACGCAACGATTTGAGTATTCTTTCCAACTCAAGGCATCTGCTACCACGTTAGCCTTGCCTGGGTGGTACTTGATTTCCCACTCATAATCGTTTAGTAACTCAACCCATCTTCGTTGCCTCATGTTCAAATCTTTTTGATTTAGGATATGTTGGAGGCTCTTGTGGTCCGTAAAAATGGTGCACTTTGTACCGTATAGGTAGTGCCTCTAGATTTTTAAGGTGAAGACCACAGCTCCCAACTCCAAATCATGGGTTTTATAATTTACTTCGTGTGTCTTTAGCTGTCATGATGCATAATCTATCACCTTCCTACGTTGCATAAGTACACAACCTAAGCCCTAATTATACACATTGCAGTATACTACGAAATCTTTTGTTCCTTCTGGTAATGATAGCACCGGCGCGTTGTAGAGTGCTTGTTTCAGACTTCGGAATGAAACTTCTTGCTTGTTTGTCGATTCAAAGGGTACACCCTTTTGTGTAAGCATGGTAAGCGGCTTGTCTGTATTAGAGAAGTTCTGGATGAATCTCCTGTAATAGCATGGGAGACCCAAAAATTGGCGGATGTCTGTGGGTGTTGTTGGAACTGCCCAACCTTCAATGGCTTTGACCTTAAAAGGATCCACGTGTATTCCTTCTTGGCTAACAACATGACCCAAAAAGTTCACACTACAAAGCCAGAACTCACACTTAGAGAGCTTTGCATATAGCTTTTCGGTTCGCAGGGTTTCCAGGATTTATCGAAGATGTTGGCCATGCTCTTCTTCCCTTCGAGAGTAAACTAGAATGTTGTCAATGAAAACAATGAAAAAGTTGTCGAGGAATGGTCGGCAGATTCGATTCATTAGGTACATGAATGTGGCAGGGGCATTCGTTAGAGCGAAGGGCATTACAACAAATTCATAATGCCCATATCGAGTTCGGAAAGCAGTTTTGGGGATATCCTCTTCCTGGAACTTTACTTGGTGGTAACTAGATCGTAGATCTATTTTAGAGAAATAGCTTGCTCCTTGGAGCTGGTCGAATAGGTCATCGATTCACGGGAGTAGATAGCGATTTTTGACTATGAGTTTATTTAGCTCTCTATAATCAATGTGCATTCTAAAAGATCCATCCTTCTTCTTGACAAAGAGAACTGGAGCTCCCCATGGTGAGAAACTGGGTCAGATGAATCCTTTATCCAAAAGTTCGTTGAGTTGATTGGACAATTCTTGCATCTCTATAGGAGCTAATCGGTAAGGCTATTTAGCGATGGGAGTGGCTCCTGACACAAGGTCAATTCGAAATTCAATTTGTCTTTCTGGGGGTATCCCCAGAAGATCATCAGGGAAGACATCCGGGAATTCGCGAGCTACTGGGATGTCTCGAACATTAACCTCTTCCATGGATTTGTCTACTATATGAGCCAGGAACATCAAGTCTTTCTTTCATAGATACTTCTGTGTCTTGATGCACGAGATAAGATGAAGGTTTGTGATGGGTTTGTCTCTGTATAAAATTAGGGTTTCGCGGTTTGGAAGGTGAAGGCAAACGACCTTCTCGTGACACATAACTTCAGCATGGTGGCGGCTTAACCAATCCATGCCAATAATCACATCTAAACTCCTAATGGAAACATGCATTAAATTTATTTGAAAGACGTGATGATTTAAGGCTAGGGTACATCTGATATAGATTTCCCTAGTGGATTCTATTTTCCCATTACCATTTCCACCGTAAGCGTTTCATTGAGCTTCTGGGGTTATTTTAGCAAGTGTTTAAATTTATTGCTCACAAAACTTCGCTCTGCTCCAGTATCAAATAGGATGCATGCATAATTGTGGTTTAGGAGAAACGTACTGGTAACAACAGTGGGATCCTGAACCGCTTCTCCCTGTCCCATAGATAGCACCCTTCCTGCTCCTCCGTTCCCAAGGTTGTTGGTGTTGGGGAAATTTCGACGGATATGTCCAGTCCTTCCTCATCCATAGCAGGTGGGGCTTGACCCTTTGTTATTACCGCCATTGTTGGCGTTGTTGTTGTTGTTGTTGTTGTTGTTGTTGTTGTTGTTGTTGTTGTTGTGTCTTTGTTGTTGATTTTGGGGAGGGTAGGTTTGGCAGTACCTTGCTGTGTGACCCTTCCGATTGCAACTGGTGCAATGCAATTCTCTGCATTCTCCATTATGATGGTGACCACACTTGTTGCACTTAGTAAGATTACCGGGATATTGCCTAGGAGCACTTGGAGCAGCTGAGGCTGGAGCATGTGGTGTGGGTGTAACTTGGGTGGTTGCAGCATTGAATGTCACTGTTTGTTGCTTCTTGGATGATTCCGAGCCTTGACGTCCCTTCCTCTTGTTGTTCTTTCCTTTCTTGTTGTCACTTTCCTTCTTACCTTCAACCTCCACCGGCTTCTCGCCTTTCTTGTTGTTGTGGTCATACAGTCTCTTGGCCAATATCTTAGCACCGTCGAAGGTTTTGGGATTTGAAGCTATCACATTTCCTTGGATTGAGGAGGTTAGTCCCCAGATGAATCATTTGATTTTCTTCCCCTCCGAAGTGATCATGCCAGCGCACAACAGAGACAGTTCGCTAAACCTTGATATGTATGCATCTATATCGGAGTTTCGAACGGTGAGATTCCACAGCTCTTGCTCCATTTTCTGAATTTCGCAACGAGGGCAGTACTCGGCCATCAGCATTTCTTTCATCTCCGCCCATGGCATGGAGTTGGCTACGGGAAGAGTCATGGCTTCTACGTGTCCGTTCCACCAAGTGAGAGCTTGATCAATGAAAGTGCATGCAGCAAACTTCACCTTCATTTCCTCCGGTCATTCGCATATCTCGAACATCGATTCCACCTTCTCAATCCATCTTTTCACGGTTAGCATTCCTCCAGTGTCGTTAAAGGGTCGTGGCTTGGCATTAGTGAAATCCTTGTAGGAGCAAATCTTGGTAGGTCCTTGATTTATCCCGTTGTTCGAACTTCTAGCCCCTTGTCCATTGACTCCTCCATTGTTGCCTTGGTGGATTTGTGACACGGTTGCAGTGACCGCAACAGATACAACTGCTTGGAATGCAGCTGAGTCGACTTCGGGTGGGGTTGGCCGAGGGTTTCCGTGGGTTGGTCGTTGAGGCATCTTTCTGTCATGAAACGGAAAGATGTTGAGTGCCTATGTTTTTTTTTGTGAGATTATGGCCTAATGACTAGGTTTATATCATGTATTTAGGTAGTTTCGTATATCAACATATAAACATAGAAGCATAGCACATAACAAGTAACAACATCACAAAAAAACACATATATTTTTCATTAATAATGTTCGTACTTTGTTACATGAAAATTTGCTCTAAAGAGCATACATAAGCGGTGCAAGTTCGACAACATAACGACTCTATGAGTAGTGTAATCACTTAAACATAGAGTCGATGGTATATAGTATAAATCATAGTGCATAATACTAGGGAATGGTAAGGCTAATCCTAGTCGTGGTGGGACCTACCAGGGGGTGGTGTTGTGGAAGTGGACGCTCCTTGTAAGCGAGCCACCTATTGTTCCGCATCTTGGATTCGAGCCTCCCACCTTACCTGCCTCATCTGGAACTCTCGGATAACTTCTCAGGTCTCCTGCTCTGCATGCTTGACCCTATTCCACCTTTGGTGCATCTAATCGGCGGTGCTCTGAGCTAGGTCGCCAGTGTTCCGCAATCGTCTCACCATGATCAGAAGAGCATGATCGGCCGGTCCTCCATCGCTCAGGTCATAGAACTCGTGGGACATGCCGAACGGGGGTCGATGTCCCTGCTGTCTGCTCCACCTCCAAAGATCAATACCCTAGGGGGTGTTGGACCAGTGGGGCCCACCCGATAAGCAGGCACCCTAATCGGGTAAGGGGGTTGATGACTTCGGACTCCGAGTCCGAATCACCATCTTCGTCATCACTTAGCTCCTCCTCGAGACCTCCTTCGACTTCTTCTTCTTCCCGGTCCATCAATAGCTCAGCAGGTCCATCCTCGGCTTCTTCCTTGGGTTCCTCTTCATTCTCTTCCTCGGATTCCTCTTTAGGCTCCTCCTCGGGTTCCTCCTCAGATTCTTCCAACCATCCGTTATTTCCCTGGTTAGGGAAATAAGGATCTACGGGGTGATGGAAACTAGCCATGCTGTCTGTGAGAGTGCATAAACATGCTATTATTATTCCTAAGACGCTTTAATTATTGTATAAGTTGTGTTGATGTTCTTCTTTTTGGTAGTAGAAGGGTACGTTCTTAGGTTTACCTACTATCGCGATTTTCCACGGAGCATGCGATAGTTGTACCTCAGAGGAAATGTAGTTGATCAGGATACATTTACTCCTTAATATGACTATGAATACTCCCGACATAACTGACATGTCATCATTATCTTGTTCGGTTTGGTACTATGCTATCTTTCCTGTGTCTTACGAGTAGGAGTGTTTTATCGTTGTGTTTTTATTTGATTTGTTTTGTTTAGAGTTGGTTTGTCCCCGATTTGGGTTATAGTTGCATATCAATGTGTGGTTAGATATGCTAGTTCACTATAAACCTAGCTTTGATACCATCCTGTCACACCCCCGAACCAGACGGCGGAAACGTCCGAGGGCTCGCGTGTATTAAAATTGAATATCATCACAATGAATATACATGAATCATAACATAAACATCACCATGCATCAATGTATTACAACTGGAATTGTTCACATCAAGTACATAGTTTTAACATTTCAAATCCATACATACATTGTTTGATAGATTTCAAAAGCAAAAACTCCCTAACATACTTGGTACTTATTCCTCCGCTTACCTGTTACCTGAGAATACAATTTATTTTGAAAAGCGGTCAACATATGAAATCTTGGTGAGTTCATAAGTATGTTTGCAAAAACCCTGAAAATCCGACATTTTCTGAAAAGACCATTGTTTAAAAAAAAAGTGTGAAGATCCATACAATATGCATGATGATTTCAAAACATGTATAATTGAAGAACTTAGTATTAAATGTACAAGTGAAAATGTTGAACTTCCCCATAAAACCTGATGTTTTCCAAATACAAAAAATACAGTGATTTCTCAAATTGTTATACCACCACAATGAATGATTTTGATTACTCTTCCTTGATTACTCGGGTGGGGTTGGATTAATTAAGGTTTGTGAGTTGTTATAAGCAAGCATTAGAAATGCCTAGTTTATAACTACAGTTTACGAATGATCCTTAGAGGCATAGGCCGTTATAACTTACTTAATCTAACCACCTTGATTACTCTCGATTATCGCCTAAATCTATTTACGTCGGTTACTCATAAGCCTAGCAAACGAGGAAAAAGGAGGGGGACAATCTTGCTATTTCTGTGAGTTTACTTTAGGGCATCGGGGATGCGAACGACTTGTTGGCCCATCTCGCATTTGATTACCTTTACATTACTGGCAATACTATTGGATCACTAAGACCTAAAAGCATTTGAGAGCCATTTAAGGTCCCTTTATAAGGAATTGGACCATAGGAGGCGCAGTAACACGTAAGTGTTATCCCTTTGGGCCCAAAGATAATGTGAATGGACTTTCAAGGTACAACAAGCATGATTTGAAACTTTTAAGCCCAAAGTTTGAATAATTACTCGTTTTAGGTATCGCTTAGCTTTTTGTAGGGTTTGATTTAACGGTTGTTGTTTTTGTATCGATTCAAGACCGATCGATTTATTTATATCATATTTGGAGTTATACCTGTATTTGTCTTTCGGATTTTGTCAACCGTAGATTAGTATTTTTTTTGAATCAATCTTGTATAAATAAAATAACTGATTCAAAAATAGTGGCTTGACCTTTTCAACCCCTTTCTTTTGTAAAATGACAAATTTAGTCCTTAATATAAAAGAAAAGACATTTTTAGCCCTTAAATCATTTTCTTGACACCTTTGTATCATAAATTTGTTGAAATGATGGTTTTAACTCAAAATTTATTTTGTTAATTGTTTAAGTCAATTTAGAATAGTAATTTTCAGTTAAAACCCAACTTTTCACAATTTTTACAGTTTTGGCCCGCAATCCAAATTTTTACATTTTTTTATCCTTTTTGGAAATAAAAAGAATTTTTGACCCTTGATATAGTTTTTTTTTACCCTTTTTATCTCCTGTTTTAAAGAAAGTTTCATTTCAGCCACTTTAGTTGTCATTTTCGCAATTTTTGGGCTTATTGAGCCAAAAGGCCCAAAATTAGCCCATTAAGCTAAAAATTTACATTTCAAGTCCTTTGAAAATTTTAATATTCAGAAAAACAATTATGGAATCTATTTTGACTCTTTTGGCCCTTAAGAAACCGTGATTTGGCAACTTTTAACCCAAACTTTTGTATTTTTGACAATTTAAGCCCAAAAATGGGTTTTATGTTGAAGTATGTTTAGCACAATCTTATAAGTTATTATTCTTGATTTATTTGATGTAAAATAACTTAGATCATGTTTGTTTACTTGCTCGTGTCATGTATCTCGAGTTAACACCCCTTTTTAGTTACATGTTCATCACAAAAACACATAAAATCATACATACATGCATAAAATCACACATAACATGCATATACACATAGATATACACATTTTATTGTATTCTCCCACATAAAACATAAGAAAACCGAAAAGAGAGGGGTATGAAACTCACCTTGAGTTGTGGTTTCAGTTTTGAAGAGACAACTGAAGAAAGTTTCGATCCTAGCAAGTCTTCTTGGAAGATCTCGAATTTAAAGGCTTCTAAGATGCAAGATCACAAGTTTGAATAGATTTAGAAGATATTTTTGATGAAATGTTGTAGCTAGACCGTGGATCCAAGCATGATCTTACCTTAGATGATGAAATTGTGGGATAACCTCCTTGAAAAGCTTCCTAATCTCGAAAACTTGATGATGAAAGGAGAGAGTTTCTTTGAGAGTGTTTAAGTGAGATGTGTGTGTGTATGTGTTTGTGTTGTTTCGGCTGAGAGGAAAAGAGAGAGTAGATGAAGTGATGGTTGCATAGAAATATGAGTTATATGCATGGAAATCCAAGGGGAAATAATGAGAGAAGGGAAGAAAAAAAAATGTTGGGCCTTTGGTGCTTAAATCCAAATCATGGGCCCATGTTGATGATTTTCGGCCATTGGGCTTCTAGGGTGCCTCTCGGCCCAACTTGTCAAAGAGAATAAATTTTATGGCCCATTTAGGTTAATTGGATTTGTTATGGCCCAATAGAGCCCATTAAGGTATTTTATTTCATTTTAGGCCCAATATGGCCCAAAATGTTAAAATAAATGAAGGTGGGTTCAATTTAGAGCCCATATAAGAGTTCTATACCCAAAGATATCAAATTGGAAACTTATTGGTCCATTAGGCCCAATAGGGAAATCCTAGTCCAAAATGGACTTAAACTGGGATTTCTAGGGTTTCTAGTTCTTTGTTGATTATTTGCAGTGTTTGTAAGAAGTGTTTGATGGAAGTTTTGTTGTTATTGACTAAGCATCATACATTTTTTCACATTTTTGGTTCACATTTGTTATCATTGTTCAATGTTTACAAGGCACCAAATTCCTAGTTGTGACATTTGGAGTGCACTATACTCACAAAGATACAAGCTTGGGATAAAAGCTCCTAATAACCCATCTAAGGAGATCTAGAAAGAGCATCAACAAGGTATAGACTTTAAACCTTCAAAAGATGCACAAGATGGGGTAGTTTTTGGATCCATAAGATTTCAAGCAATACCACATTCTTCAATAATCTTCTTCTTCAACAAGAGAGCACCAAAATCACTAACATGCTTCAAAATCTTCACACAAAAGGCTTAGGCTCAAGATTAGTATTTGTAAGGAGTTGGAGTTGATAAGAAATGTCCAAGGGAGGGATAAGGTGGATTAAATAGGATGCAAATCCTTTAAATTTACGGTTTATGAGCAGACTTGGTACTTCCTGCGTACCATATATACGCCCAACGTACTAGCATGCATCTTGTGTTCTATGCCTTGATCATGTACGTTGTGCGTACCTCACGTAAGCTCATCGTATGGGCTGAAATGCAAGGCTTTTATCATAAAGGGCCAAATATTCAAACTTTAATTAAACCAAAGACTAAAATGAAAAGACCTGAAAAGTAGATGTTACATACAGAGTGAATGAGACTTAACAGAGATGATATATATATATATATATATATATATATATATATATATATATATATATATATATATATGTCAGAGTATATTAGTCTGTGTATAGATGAGATTAAACACAATATGAGAGACAGAGTAGAGAAGAGATAGAGTTAAGATATACACAGAGTATGAGATGAGTTGGAGAAGTAACTGTGAGTACAAGTAAAAATTACAAGAATGAAAATAATAAAATATAGGAGATTAACTCACTAGGCCTAGTGTATGATGTAGTAGAGATTTTATGTTTTTGCAGGTTTGGGTACTAGCAGTTGTGGTACCAGTGGAGAAGAAAGGAGCACAAGAACAATATTAAAATAGTAGAATGCTATTTTTGTATTCTTCATTTTGTATAGATAGTTATATTTTATTGTGCTTACCTGATTTAACTTAGGATGTAAAAGTTTTAAATTTTGAGTATATTTTCTAAAATTTTAAATAAAAAAATTTATAATTCTGATAGATTAGATGTTAAAGAACGAAGGTATCTCATGGTGGTTGCACATTAGCAAAGTACATTGTTGATTCCGTTCTAGCTCATGACAATTTTTCTTACAACATCAAACGCACATAACGACTTCGTTTCTTACCCTTTTTCGGTGATCTTTATAGCCACATGAAGCTAGGAGCGTATTCCACAACTCTAATAAGTCAATTCCCACTTAATCAGTATAGGTATTAATCTATTAAGTCACAAAGTAGGCCTAAAAGGTAGAAAATTCCTCTTTTAAACTTTTAAATAAAAACACATATTCTCAAGCATTCTTACTCTTGAACTTACTTATCTAGCCTCTTCTTAAGGACTTAAACTCCTCCTGGACATTTTCATGAAGTAACAACTTCATAATCTCATCTTTTTATCATAATTGACCAAATTGCTCTTTTGGTCAATATTTGATTAAAATTCAAATCTTTCCAAATTTTTGGTTGTTACATTTAGCTACTTCAGTTAACTTAAGATTGAAAAAATGAAAGGACGTTTAAATATGAAGATTCGCAAACGATTACGTGAATCTATAAAAACACTAATAAAAGCGTACAAATCAATAGTGTTGAATGACGATATATAACGGAGAATTAGGGTTTCAATTTGAATATAAAGAGTTTTATGTTAGTGAAGTTTATAAAAATGCCCAAAAATATTTTACCATTGGCAGGAAAGCATATTGTCACACCCCAAAACCGGAACAGCGGAAACGTTCTGGGGTGGATGACGTCATGTCAAGTATCACAACATATACAGTATAGTAATAAAAGTACAACAACCATCACATTAATAGTAATAGTTTTACATAAGTTGCATTTCATAGAGACATTAAAGTAATACAGAAACTAGTAAAGATGCAGCTCGGTACTAAACTGGCTTCACCAAAATCCCCAGGGATGTACCTGTCTATCGCTAACCTGAGAATACAAGTTATTTTGAAAGAGAGTATAAACATTTTTATAAATGCTGGTGAGTTCATAAGTATTTTAGTGTCATTTGTGTAAGTAAGCATTTTATTCACAATAACTTCTTAAAAAGTAGTAGTTTTAGAACCTACGATGTAATAGAGTCCTTTCCAGAAAATCCTATATTTTCTAATTAAAAGCAGTCTTCTACCAAGACTCGACAGTGTCATGTTTTAAAGAGAAATTTTTCCCTGAAATACTATCATTACCAAAATACGGTATTTGACTTTAAAGAAAGTAGGAGAATATCACTAGTAAAAACATTAAGGAAATTAACACATGCTTCAGCAGAAACTACTGCTGACTAAGGCAAAGAAATCATCAACTCCAGGAGAGTATCGAGTGAATGATATGCCTGGCTCAGTCTAACAAAAGGAAACACAGACCCCAGACGGTATCAAATGTACAATATGGCTAGCAAGGTCTAAAACAAATAAACACGGACCCCAGAGTGTATCAAATGGAAGATATAGCTAGCAAGGTCTAAAACAAAGGGTGAATGTGAACTCGTATGTAACCATGCTGATCGACGATAGAGAATCCGATGACCCTCCAGGTCACGCGTGGAGGTAGTGGAAGTAGTAGTAGTGGCTTTATGTCACCCATGGGCCTTACCTGCGCGGACTGTAGCTAGTAGTCAGTGTGTGGGAGTGTCAGTCCCGTATAGATCTATACACATGATGTCGCTCTCCTTCCTAGAGACCGTAGTTACACGGTGTTGGCGCAATGAAGCACCATAGAGAGAAATAGTGTGTGACATTCTTAAGTAAGAGTGTAACATCATAAAATTGCCAACCAAAAATTTTCCTTTTTACAACCATTAAGACATGAGTAGTTAGTTTAGATTTCCAAAATAATGTCGTAGTCTCAAACGATTACATAACAAAAGATAAAATAGTTTTCCCTAGTGTGTGTACGATCACGCTGGCGCCTTCCCACGGTCCTCACTCGTACCTGTAACACATAAGCAACAACTGTAAGCATAAAGCTTAGTGAGTTCCCAAAATATAACATACGCACATATGCCTTTCCAGGCCTTGACCTTCCGGTCCATACGTTTCAGGGGACTTCCGTCCCGACTGGGTAAACCTTCCGGTCCTACCCACATTAACCTTTACAGTCCATATGACCACGCCTTCCGGCCCATATCAATCATATCATACATGACACATATAGCAAATAACTTAACACACATAAAGCATATATTCCATATCATATTCGACCTTCCGGTCACATAGTCAAAACCCTTCCGGGTACAGTATAGTGAGAAGACTCACCTCGTATGCCTCGCTAAGTTGCTAATCGTAAATCCTGGAATCACTCGGGCTCGAACCCTCGAGCTGCAATCCTCCTACGATATATAAATCTATAAATATTACTTGTACCACTAAGGTGGACCATCCAAATCAAGTCAACACAGGTTGACCCGATCAACAGTCTTTAGTTAATTTGGACTAGACTCGGCGAGTGCACAATAGTGACTCGGCGAGTCTACGCGTTTTTACCAACTCTCAAAATTTTCCCTTTGACTCGTCGAGTACTCCCCCGACTCGACGAGTTCCACCTGGGCCTGACTCACAGGGCCACTGCGACTCAACTCGCCGAGTCGAAGGTCAACTCGGCGAGTCCCATCCTGACTCGGTCCACCTGTCAAAACCTTTCCAACTCTCTGCGACTCACTGAGTCGCCCACAACTCGGTCCAGTCTACACACAAGATGGTCCCAAGGACAATCTTCAAGTGACTCGTCGAGTCTGTTCTTCAGACTCGGCGAGTCCATGCCATGCACCAGTTAAAACTGGCTTTTGCGGTCAGATCCGTTCCATAAATACATAGTTCTGGCCTTCCCAAGCTTATTTGTCACGTAAAGTCTCAGTCTTGGTTGCCATGCAATGCATACAAGGCTTATTTTGAGGAAACAACCTTTAATATGGCAAGTATAACTTCTAACTCAAAAGGGTGGGCATAAAGCTTGTCATAAGGGGTCTCCTGGACCTGCTAAAGTCCAGATCTAGGTTCCATGTCTCCATAGGACCTCTCATACTTCTTATTCAAGCCAAGAAAGGCAAGAAGAAACCCTAGATTTGGCCCATCAACACAAAACACGAAGATTGGCTCAGAAAGTTACCTCAAGAAGACCCCCTTGATGAAATAGCAACAGATCTAAGCTCCCCAACACTTCAAGCTTGCTCCTCTCCCTCCTTTCCTTGCACTATCACACAAAATGAAGAACAAAAGGCCTTCAAACACACACACAAGGGCTTACAGACGTATGGAGGCTCTTAGGGTTCAAGGTGGCCGCATATGAGGGCCATAAGGTCCTTTAAATAGAGCTTAGGACCGGGGAATTAGGGTTTCATTAAACAGTGCGGACTCGTCGAGTCCGGACGCGAACCCCCGCTAAAAACCGCGACCCGACTCGGCGAGTTCAACCACCGACTCGCCGAGTCCCCTCACAGAATGTCAAAAATATAAAAGGAATGAAGATACCTGGGAATCCGGGTTGTTACAAAGAGAGAGAGGGAGATAGAGAGAGAGAGAGATAAAGAGAGAGAGAGAGATAGAGAGAGAGAGAGAGATAGAGTGAGAGATAGAGTCTCCTAACTATTCCTATAATAGTTAGTAGGGTTACAGAAACATAAATAATAGAGAGAGGCATTTACTACACAAGGCGATGTAATGATCGAGAGCGAGAGAGCGAGAGAGAGAGAGAGAGAGAGAGAGAGAGAGAGAGATAGAGAGAGAGAGAGAGCGCTTTTATGTCCATATAGGTATACATGATATATAACTAATGTTTAAACAACCTTCGGACGGATATCCGATACCCACCAGACGACATCCCAACGAGGAAAAGGAAATTGGGCGAACTAGCCTTCCTAAGTCTTTTAAACATTATTTATATAACTATAAAAATACAGGCATGCATTTAACGAAGCATAAGTATTTAACGAAGCAGAAGTATTTAATGAAGCATAAGTAGTTAACGAAGCAGAAGTATAGAAGCATAGAAGAAAACTTTAACGAAAACTTTGGAAAACCTTTAAACTTAAGAAAATTGTGACTTGTTATCCTTTCGAAAAATAAGCTTGAAGACCTTTGGAAATCCTTTGAAAACCTTTCATAAACAAGTTTTGAATGTAATCTTGATAAAAAAAAAATATAAGTAAAGACGTTTTGGAAAAACCATTTATAGTATCATACTTGGTAAAACAGCTGGAAGTGTAATAAATCCTGGTGCATGCGGGTTATTAATCACATATGATTGATATGATAAATGGCATTTTTTAACTTGTATCCCCCCCCCCCCAACAAAAGCATGTAAAAACATTTTAAAAGGTTATTTCAGGGGTATGAACTCACCTGTTGTAAGTGGATCGGATGAAGGTGCCGGTTGGGTGCTCGGTGTCAAATAAAGACTTGAACACACTTAGTGACCTATTAACATATGATGAAATATGTTTACATATATTTAGTAAATATAATACTAAATAAACACATATACGCATCCTAAAGTGCGGAAAACACTTTGGTTAAGTGCTAGGAGTGTCCCGGGTAACATCTAAGGGAGTGTATGGCCTAGATAGGGAGTTTACTCTTCAAGAGTAAACTCTTTATAGAGTTTACGGCCCTAATACCAACTCCCCATGATATTATGGCCATAAACTCACGGTGGTGGTGTTCTAGGATGCTAAATGGTCTTATCTCACTCATAGAATTAGGCTAAGTCCAAATATAAGGCATATGAATGGGTTTAAGGCAACAAATGGACCATTTAAGGATTTCACAGCCCTAAACAAGGAGTTTATGGCCGTAAAGTCTCACATGGTCATTTCCTTCATAGATCTAATCCTTAAATGATAGAGCATAAAGTTCTAAGCTTTATTCCAAGTTAAATGGGGTGTTAGGGCATCATTTGGTCACTTTTTGGGAGTTTACGGCCCATGGACCAATCCTAGGGGGGTTTACGGTCGTAAACTCCTCTGTCCAATGATTCTTTGATGTTAATGCCTTTACTTCAATGGTGGTTGCCTCTAGACATTTTCCAAGGCCATAGGAGGTGTTTGAGGGCATTTCTAACACCTTAAAAGGTGTTCATGGCCCTTGAAGAGGGGTTTACGGTCCAAGAGTGTTCTTGGGCCGGAAACTCATGTTTACTCTCCAAAATGCAAGGTTTTAGTGTTCTAATCTCAAAGGTGTAAGTCTACAAGTCATATCTAAGCCCTAGGAGTAATTTAGAAGGGTTTTGGGGCTTCAAAACCTCACTTAAGGGTGTTGACGGTCCAAGAGTGTTCTTGGGTTGTAAACACATAATTTGGCCCTTATTTCATGTCTTAAACACGAATTTGCATGTTAATTAAGCTACACAACAAGTTAGGATACATTACTTACTAGTTTGGGGCTCGAAACGAGCGTTTTGGATAGAAAGCAAGTTGTAGAGAGAGTGTAGAGAGAGAGTGGAAAATCTCAAATGGACTCCACTTACCCTTATATTGGGGTTTGAGTTGGGGCTCAGTGGAAATCTACCCGATACTAATGTTAAATGGGGCTTTTGTTCGCACCCGATTAAATGGTCGTATTTTGACTTGGTTGAAGCTAAAACTTTTCAAGGGATTATTGAGGGTGTTTCTAATTTGTTTTAAGTCATTTTAAAAATCCCAAATTAATTAACCAATCCAAAAGTTTAACGGACAGTTTAATAAAGCGAGGCTTATTAACGGAAGGAGGGGTTAAAACTGACGAGATAAATTTCGGGTTGTCACATCATCCCCCCGTTAGATGGAATTTCATCCCGAAATTTAGGTTTAGGCAAGGAAGTGGCATAAATAAACAGGTAGAGGTATGATAGCACTTCCTATTCGGTTGTTCCTCACACTCCCAAGTGAACTATGGCCTTTGCTTGTCATTCTAAGAAACCTTCACTTATGGGATGCGGATTCCGTCTCGTGCATTTAGCGATTCCTACAGGTTCGTCTTACGAAGTTAGGGTTGCCAATGGTTTCTATCAAGATGAGTGGGATACAAAGAGTGACGTCAGGCAAACACTTATCAAGTCTAAGAAGTGGATTGATTTGGGGTGAAACTTGTTGAATTTCCGAAAGTAGTAGTGGTCTGACGAGGGTTGGATCAATCTTTGTAAAGAATCTCGGATGGTCCTAAGCTCTCGGAAGGGTAGGGATTTTTAGTACTTAGAATAGAGTGTACTTCTATGGCGATATCATCACTGGCATGATCGCCAATACGAAGTTCAAACGTTCTCTCTCATACTGGAAGTGTAGTCCTTCAGGTTGGTTCTTAGAAAGCTCGGGTTCTCCTTGGATTCGTGTTTCCTGTCAATTGGCTTTCAGAGGTTTTCTAAATCATTGGATGGATTGCATGTCTACGGGTATCTGTTTGTTGCAGGGTGGCTATCTAAATCTTGTGCAAAATGAACCTGCAATTCTGATTCTTGATATGTTTCTAATGAAAACTCTCCGGGTCGGGGAGATAGGGTTTCACCAGACGAGTGCTTAGAAAGTTTTTAAACTTTAAATTATCGTCTAGTTAGTGCGTTCACAATATGATTCCTAACGGGAAAGGATCATGCTCTTACTTGCCTTGCTGTTTCATGAATAGCAGGCTCTGCTCAGGGCTAACTCAATCCTTAGAGATTTTCTGAAGTGTTGGACTATCTCGGGAGGTGGTTCTACTATTTCTGTGCGGGATAGTATTCTTGGAACACTTATTAGTCCAGTGAATCTCTAAGGCGTTAGTTTATTTCAGTTGCAGAAAGCGCGTGCTCTTGTATAACCCATCGACTAACACCTAGACTGGTGTCAAGTCTATAATCTCTTCGGGATCTGGGTTATAAGGCTTAACGCAACCTACTTTCACACTTTAATCAAGTATTCTTAACTGCGGAGGTTATCCTGTGGTTTTTGGCATTCTAGTGTTCACTTCGGAGAATGCAGTTTATTATCTACAGGGCGACGGTGACTTCTTCCACGTGAGGGGGCGGAGTGTCCTAGGCACTACTCGTCGGTAACGGGGTGGACGAAGTGCCTGAGTAGTGTGAACATATTCTGCAACTATTCTTCCGGTGGTTTTGAGTTTTCTCGATCTAAGTCAAATCTAGTAAGTATAGGGTTCCGTCATTCGGAACTTTAATCTCCTCATCCAATCTTCTCAGAGTTTAACTTATCACAGCTTCCAGGGTTCCAGGATATTCGCTGAGATGCTTAATTCGTGGGATTAAGCGTGAGTCGATAGTCGTAGTCAATGTCCTTGAGTCTTACGACTCAGATTTCTTCACCAACCAAGGGTGTTAGCTACTATGTTCGCTTAACCGGGATGACAACAATTTTAGATTTGTGGTCATTATAGTAGCTCAACCCGCAGTGTTTCTCTTGACTCTAGCTCCTATTTTATGGAATGATGAAGGGTTTTACTATGAGGTTCGTCGTAGAGCTCATACTTGGCTTAACCACTAATACTTGGTGTATGCAAGCCGTATATAATTGAGGTCAGAAGTATGTTCAGTTGTGTGACTCCACCCCATACCCACAACCCAACGAGGAACAAGGAGTTGCGAGGAAGCACACATCTTAAATATTTTTTATCTCAATTATATACCACTCTTATGCATATACTCAGTTATAGTAGTCAATCACATGAGTTTTATCCTCTTGATTCATGAACCCGTTTGCGAAGTGTGAAGGGTCTTTCTGGGGGATCTATGGAGTATGCTTCGGGTGGTTATCATCTTCTGGAATACCTGCAGTGTCTTTCACTTCGGTTTCTATATGTCTAAGAAGGGTTGGTTAACAGCACGCAGTACCCTTCTCCAGGGTACTTCGGAAGGTTTTGATATAAGAGGGATGACTGACGGATCGCATTAGGTTTTACTATTATTTTCAGGTTCGGAAGAACCTTTATTTGCCAAAATGGCTATGGTGAAAGTTCTTTTTACACAACACTAGCGATTTACACATGGTTGCACGAAGTCGAACCATGATTGATAGAGGCGTCGAATTGGCATACTTCGACATGATATAGAATGAGGGTCGATAGGATCATGTACTAAACGGGCACATAAGTTCTAGGCATCTCGGGTTTCTTCCCGTGTATCCCTGTCGCGGATACTTGGACCGATAGAGTCATTGCGGAACTATAGAGGGTCCTGAGTGTTTTCTGAGTAGAGTACCTTTCATGAATGGATTCTCACGAGGCCTTTCTATAATCGCCTAGCATATACTGGTCATGTATAATTTAAGGTGGAGAGGACTGTTGACTGAGCGACTCCGCCTTAAATCCACAACCAAACGAGGAATAGGAGATGAGGTGGCATTCACTCACTCTAGGTCTATCCATCTCAATTATACATGGTCGTAACGTATATACCTAGCCATTATAGGTTTACCTGATGAAATTTTAAATTTTATAACCGTGCTACAACTTTCGCCTTAACGGGGAAGTATTTACATTTAGAATTAGCCGTTTAATGTTTTCATTTAGTTATCTGAGATTCAGAGATGTACCAAAAATCTACCGGGTTCCTTGATGCTTCTCCCTAAGCATTAGAGTTAGACTCCTCATGTGTCCCGGTCTTTTCTTTCAATTAGGCAATCTCGCTTTAGGTGCCCAATCTCACCACATAGGTGGCATACTGGATTGTTCGTCACCTTGGTGGTTGATGTACTAAACTCAACCGGGGTTCTGCAGATGCAAGCGGTATGCCCCCTTCATGTTGCACCTAGCACAAAAGAGTTCCCGGCATACACCATGATGGTGGTAGCTACACTTGCTGCAGTGGGGAAGGTTTCCTAGGTATGGTCTTCTTGAAGTCGGGATGGAAGGGTTGACAGGGGTATTGACTGTCTCGGCTCGTTGCCCTTCGAAAGGTCCTTGAGCCGAGGCACTTCCCTTCTCGATCTTGAACTTTCTCTTCAGTGGAGTTGGCTGAGGTTCTTGGGTGGTTGGGTATGCAGGTGTTGGTTTCTGCTATCTATTGCTAGGATTGGAAGTCCCGATAGGGCTCTTGCTAACATTGCCGTTGTTAGCATTTAGTTGAGCCACGACAGCTGCTACGGTTGCCGAGACTGCAGCCTGGAATGTAGCTTCATCGAATAGGAGAGTAGGTTTCTTGCCAGTGGATCGGTTACGCTTCTTCGGAGGCATGGTTTTCTTACACAGAAGGAACACAAGCTGATGAGACACGACGGTTAACCCTAGACGTGTCTATCCTTACTATATTAGGCATAAACTTTTCCCGTGCCTCGAAGATTGGTTGTCTGAGTGTCGACCTACATCCCTATGATGTAGTCCGGGTATTCAAGGTAGGGGTATGAGTATTGGAAAAGCCATAAGAAGGGAGTCGTTCCTACTAAGTTACCTTTATATTGGCAAAGGTTCACTCTTCGGCTTGGAAAGATTTGAGAACAGTTCGGAACGAAGACCACGGGAAGAAAGGCTCATGAAGACTTATGGCTAACCACCCTTAATAGAGGTGTTGGGATTCTCTCTAATTGTATTACTTGCGACGAGAAAAGGCGATTTACCTAACACATAGCGTGAGTAATGTAATCACTAACTTACCAAATTGTATTATTTTATGGGTGTATTAGCATGACGAATATGAGGAAAAGACACTTCTTGGGTTCCATGTACTGGCTCCCTCTGTCTACCTCGTATCTTTGACTGGGACCGGCGTTGGTTTCCTTCGGGTAGTTACCTAGGGTTCTTTTCTCATATAGACATATTGGATTTCTACTCCGTCTTACTTCCGATTCTGACTCTGGGTGTCATCACTTCATGATGGATGACTGGAAATCTCAGAAGTTCAAGTGAATTTCCCACCGATGTCCCTAAAAACGTATAGGCACTTGGTGATTTCAATAGTCTCGACCTAGTTCATTTATTTCCGAACTGGAAATCTTCTCAATGAACTTCCCCTGGATCTTCATCAACTCTTCTGGCTTGCACTGAAGTGGATAGGGTTTTCTACCGGGTTCATGCAAGAATGGAAATGTCTAAAGAATCATAAGAGATTATTAACATTTCACTAAGTGATCCATATCGAGTCCTGCTAAAATTACATAGGGTACACAAATCATATATAGCTTAGATCCGATAGGCCTTCGAATATGTGATACTATTCTATGTCCATATCCCAACGAGGAAAAGGAAATAGAGCGAAACCACACATTCTTAGTCTATGGGATCGTTATTATATATAACCTTGGAAGTGTACCCTATGTAATCATAGGTGTATCAATAAGGGATCTTTTTAGTTTTTCACACAAGGTTATCTATGTATCCTAAAATAACCCTATGGTATTTTAAATTTCTTGTTTGCTTCTTAACTTCTGAATATGATTCTGGGATAAATGTGAGTCTTTTAGTATTTCAAAATACTCCCATAGTATTTTAAACTTGATGTTTGGCTCTGGCATTCCTAGTTGGTAAGTTTCAGACTCGTTGCAACACCACTATCACTCCCAAGCACACGTTCATCGCACCACGAATAAATGTAGTTGATCAAGTTACATTTATTCCAGCATACGTCTACATAACTGCCCAGGTTTGACGGTAATACTCAACATCCGAAGACTTTTATTCTTGTTCTTCTTGTGATACTTGTGTTTGAGTGTTTAGAGTCTGGATGTTCTTATACTTTGGTAAAATATGGTTATATTTTAAAGTATAATTCTTGGTCAGATTGTTTTATCCCTATGTATGTATAGGCTGTATATCTTTTATGAATTAATATACTGAGCTCACTATAAACAATGCTCTGATACCAATCTTTTGAAAGCGAGTATCATCATTTTTATAAATGCTGGTGAGTTCATAAGTATTTTAGTGTCATTTGTGTAAGTAAGCATTTTATTCACAATAACTTCATAAAAAGTAGTAGTTTTAGAAGCTACAATGTATTAGAGTCCTTTCCAGAAAATCCTATATTTTCTAATTAAAAGCAGTCTTCTACCAAGACTTGACAGTGTTATGTTTTAAAGAGAAAATTTTCCTTGAAAAACTATCATTACTAAAATACGGTATTTGACTTTAAACAAAGTAAGAGAATATCACTAATAAAAACATTAGGGAAATTAACAAATGCCTCAGCAGAAACTACTGCTAACTAAGGCAAAGAAATCATCGACTCCAGGAGAGTATCGAGTGAATGATATGCCTGGCTCAGTCTAACAAAAAGAAACACAGACCCCAGACGGTATCAAATGTACGATACGGCTAGCAAGGTCTAAAACAAATAAACACAGACCTTAGACAGTATCAAATGGAAGATACAAGTAGCAAGGTCTAAAACAAAGGGTGAATGTGAACTCTTATGTAACCATGATGATCAACGATAGAGAATCCGATGACCCACCAGGTCACGCGTGGAGGTAGTGGCAGTAGTAGTAGTGGCTTTATGTCACCCATGTGCCTTACCGACATAGACTGTAGCTAGTAGTTAGGGTGTGGGAGTGTCAGTCCCGTATAGATCTATACACATGATGTCGCACTCCTTCCCGGAGACTCTGGTTACACGGCGTTGGCACAATGAAGCGTCGTAGAGAGAAATAGTGTGTCATATTCTAAAGTAAGAGAGAGAGGGAGATAGAGAGAGAGATAGATAGAGAAGACAGAGATAGAGTGAGAGATAGAGTGAGAGATAGAGTAAGAGATAGAGTGTGCTAATTATTCCTATAATAGTTACTAGGGTTCCAGAAACATGAATAATAGAGAGAGGCCTTTACTACATAAGGCGATGTAAGCGAGAGAGAGAGAGAGAGAGGGAGAGAGAGAGAGAGAGAGAGCTTTTATGTCCATATAGGTATACATGATATATAACTAATGTTTAAAAGACCTTCGGATGGATATCCTATACCCACTAGACCACATCCCAACGAGGAAAAGGAAATAGGGCGAACTAGCCTTCCTAAGTCTTTTAAACGTTATTTATATAACTATACAAATACAGTCATACATTTAACGAAGAAAAAGTATTTAACGAAGCAGAAGTATTTAACGAAGCAGAAGTATAGAAGCATAGAAGAAAACCTTAACGAAAACTTTGGAAAACCTTTACACTTAAGAAAATTGTGACTTGTTATCCTTTCGAAAAATAAGCTTGAAGACCTTTGGGAATCCTTTGAAAACCTTTCATAAACAAGTTTTGAATGTAATCTTCATAAAACAATATAAGAAAAGACGTTTTGGAAAAACCATTTATAGTACCATACTTGGTAAAATAGCTGGAAGTGTAATAAATCCTGGTGCATGCGGGTTATTTATCACATATGATTGATATGATAACTGGCATGTTTTAACTGATGGGTTTTGGTCATAAGACATCCTATGTGCTCATACAAACCCTAACGCTTGGATCTAGGTTTCTTTATTGTACATGCTTTGAATCCAAGACTATAAACCCTAATTCTAGCATATGGAAATCGACATTAACATATAATTAGGTTTAAGAACATACCTTGATTGTTATATAGCAATAACAATCACAATTCCATCTTGGATTGACTTTGGAATACTTAGAGTCACAAGTGTCACTCCTCTAATGGCTTACAAACACCAAGAGCAAATGGAGAAGGTATAAAGAGAGAGGAGAGAGGTTAGAATTCGTCTCTAAGAATTCTTGGGAAGGGATACACGAATTCATGACCCAAGGGGTGTTTATATAGGTGTAGAGATAGGGTTTCAGTCATTATCCTTATCTAGTTGCTTATCCACAAAGCAACCAATAAGATAATCCTTGAATCCTTATCATACTCGAATTCTAAGGCTCTTTATCCTTAAATTCGTCCAACCTATCAATAAGATAACTCTTACCTTATTTTGTAACTATCACATAATTACAATTCAACCCGTCTAGTTTAATTAATTACACTTGATCACAAAACTAATCCTTAATTAATTATTGACCAATATTAATTAAACAAATATGATTTCTCCTTTAATATATTATTCTTAAAACATATTAATAAATCATATTATCCTCTCTCTCCATATATTTCTCCAATCAAGTTGCTTTGGTGAAGGCAACCCAAAAGGACCATGCACTATATAAAGACTTGAACACACTTAGTGACCTATTAACATATGATGACGTATGTTTACATATAATTAGTAAATATAATACTAATTAAATACGTATACGCATCCTAAAGTGCGGAAAACACTTTGGTTAAGTGCTAGGAATCTCCCGGGTAACATCTAAGGGATTGTATGGCCTAGATAGGGAGTTTACTCTTCAAGAGTAAACTCTTTATAGAGATTACGGCCCTAAGACCAACTCTCCATGAGTTAACGGCCGCAAACTCATGATGGTGGTGTTCTAGGATGCTAAATGGTCTTATCTCACTCATATAATTAGGTTAGGTCCAAATATAAGGCATATGAATGGTTTTAAGGCAACAAATGGACCATTTAAGGAGTTCACGGCCCTAAACAAGGAGTTTACGGCCGTAAACTCTCACTTGGTCATTTCCTTCATAGATCTAAGCCTTAAATGATAGAGTATAAAGTTCTAAGCTTTATTCCAAGTCAAATGGGGTGTTAGGGCATCATTTGGCCACTTTTTGGGAGTTTACGGCCCATGGACCAATCCTAGGGGGGGGGGTTTACGGCCATAAACTCCTATGTCCAATGATTCTTTGATGTTTAATGCCTTTACTTCAATGGTGGTTGCTTCTAGACATTTTCCAAGGCCATAGGAGGTGTTTGAGGGCATTTCTAACACATTACAAGGTGTTCACGGCCCTTGAAGAGGGGTTTATGGTCCAAGAGTGTTCTTGGACCATAAACTCATGTTTACTCTCCAAAATGCAAGGTTTTAGTGTTCTAAGCTAGAAGGTGTAAGTCCACAAGTCATAACTAAGCCCTAGGGGTAATTTAGAAGGGTTTTGGGGCTTCAAAACCCCAATTAAGGGTGTTCACGGTCCAAGACTGTTCTTGGGCCGTAAACACATAATTTGGCCCCTATTTCATGTCTTAAACATGAATTTGCATGTTAATTAAGCTACACAACAAGTTAGGATAAATTACTTACTAGTTTGGGGCTCGAAACGGGCGTTTTGGATAGAAAGCAAGTTGTAGAGAGGGAGTGTAGAGAGAGAGTGGAAAGTCTCAAATGGACTCCACTCACCCTTATATAAGGGTTTGAGTTGGGGCTCAGTGGAAATCTACCCGATACTGACGTTAAACGGGGTTTTTGGTCGCACCCGATTAAATGGTGGTATTTTGACTTGGTTGAAACTAAAACTTTTCAAGGGATTATTGAGGGTGTTCCTAATTTGTTTCAACTCTTACTAAGTCATTATAAAAATCCCAAATTAATTAACCAATCCAAAAGGTTAACAGACAGTTTAATAAAGCAAGGCTTATTAACGGAAGGAGGGGTTAAAAATGACGGGATAAATTTCGGGTTGTCACACATGAAGTTCACATTAATTTCATAATGCCACCATGTTTCTTAAATATAAAATAGAAAATTCGTACATATCTCAGCCACCAAAATTTCAAAAGCAATGATCTACATTAATCATCGTAGTTCCTATCGATTTTTGGGTTCCTACACAATCTTTTATATATATATATATATATATATATATATATATATATATATATATATATATATATATATATATATATATATATATATGTTGTAAAGGAGCAAATGATGTTTGTGATAATGAAAACAATCAAAAGATCCATCCAGAAATAGGTAAGATTTAGTAAAAGACTAGCAGCCAATCAGATGAAACTATTGCTTACCCTCGAAGGGTGATGTGCTTACAAGGTTATCAATTCTAAAATGCAGGAATTACCCACAGTGCAAAACGACGTCGGTTGTTGGAATGTGTTGTGAAATAAGCTTAGAGCACTTAAAACCCAAATTAAAGCTGCTAAGTACTCACACGGCTTAGAAGGACCACCACTTGTAGACATAGATTAAACTAAGTTAACTTTCATGACAGTTGGGCATATTTACATGCAATATCGTGGTAATATATTTCAAGGTTCTAAATAAAAAAATGTTCGATTTAGCGGTAATGTCAAGTTTCAAGTTTTTTTGAGTTGTAGTGACCACGTCGTTTTTAAAACATGACTTAAAGCAACAATTTTATATAGATTTTCTACTGTTATTTATTTTTATATACATATGTGACTTAAGGTGACATTTTATAAAAGTCTGACGTTAAGTATAAGCTTTTGAGCCATAACGTGTCTTAGCAGAGCCACGATGCGTTTTTAAAAACATTGGTATATTTTATAGTGGATGTTAATTTCTAGTATGAGAAGCTTGGGTTGGTTGATATGTAAACTGGAAAGTTATTTTTTGATTTAATGGGTTGAATGGCGACCTTTATCATTTATAAATATATTTGAATGTTTTTTTAATGTAAAAACACATTGTATTTATAGAAAAATATGGTTTATAAATGAAAAAAAAATGTATTCATAGGGTTTAAAATATAATTAAAAAATGTTTATGTGATTTGAAATGAAAAATGATCAAAGAAAATTGGAAAAATTTATATTCGATTTGGAATAAAAGATAATGTCAAAATTAAAAAAAAAAAAAAAAAAAAAAAAAAAAAAAATAGAGTTAAAATTGAAAAAAGAATGAAACTTATTGTCTTTTGTAGAAAAAAATCAATGATGACAAATTAGAATGTCATTTCAGTAGGTCACGTTATCTAAACTCACACGTTTTTGTTCGACGTCAGCAGGTAACCGAGTGATTGGAAAAGTGGTTAGATTATAAAATTTTGAAAAACACAGTGACAAATTTAGAAAAAAAAAAACACAATGTAAAATTAATGACTTATGTTTTATTTTCCTTTTAGAATCCAGTGAAGAAAATGTGTTTTTTTAATGTGTATAACTGATTTTTAATTTATTGTATGGATCGTTGGAATGTGGTGTGTTTTTCTTTTTACAATGTAGCTGAAGAAGAATTATGTACCAATGCCATAAAAGACTTAATTTTAAAATGAGAAATCCACATAAAAATTTCATATATTTTGCTATTTAACCATTGAAACCGATAAATGTTTATTAAATAACCTTTGTAATCAGTTAATATTGGTATTAAGAGTTAAATTGCAAAATAAATAAATAAATAAATAAATAAATAAAATGAATGACTTTTTCCTTAAAATGTTTAAAGTTTAGACACTTTTATGGAGATTTTTCTTTTATATATATATATATATATATATATATATCTATATATATATATATATATATATATATATATATTTGTGTGACATCATTATTTTTAAAGTAAAAATATGTTTATTTCAAAATCGAGTATTTATAACTATGGAATGTCTCATAAAAAGTATTTCCGAAAAAATATTTTTCATTCATTTAAAAAAAAAACATTAGGATGTCATAATTGATACAAGAAGGATAAGCATACACAGAATTATTATTGGTCTTACAATATCTAATGGTCTATATTTTGTTTAATCTCTCATTAGATCTAAACATCAAACACCTTCGTATCGATACTTGTGATAAAAAGAAATTGATTGGGTTAGGTTGAGAAACCTGACGAGTACATAGACTTTTCAACCCACACTAATTAGTGATGACAATTGATGACACGACACGAAACGAAATTAGGACAAACCTGAAATTTGAATTCGTTTCATATCGTGTTCATGTCGAGTATAAAAAACACGATGTCGTGTTGTGTCATGTTTGTGTTCGAAATTCGACATGAAATTGATACGATTTACCATTTGTATGTCGTGTTTATCGTGTTATATATGCTAAAGTACTAATTAAATAAACTAACTTTTATTTTAGTTTATCTTTGTTGTGTCATGTCGTGTTTGTCGTTTTTTAATTAGTGTGTTTTTGTGTTAGTTAAAAAAACACGACATTGTGTCGTGTCGTGTTCGTGTTACTTAAAACCTTATCATGTTGTGTTGTGTCAGACAAAAACACGACACGATGGCCCGATTTGCCACCACTAACAATAATATAGTTAATATGTTTACTTTTCAAACAGTTAGCCCGACTGCCAATCCTTATTTTCTTTTGTTTTTATCTTAAGGATATACCCTACGGATCATAATAATCATTGTTGTTGACAGTACTAAATTAGGAAATTCTTTACAATACATATCAGTAGGTTTTCTTTTATATTCATTCCTAAGAACCTATGATAAGGATCATTATAATCATCGATGACAATTTTACATTTACATGGATTTCTCTGCAATATATATCAATAGGAATATAGTACATCAAATGAGCACGCAGTTCAATGCTTATAGGTTATGAGCATCTATACGTTCCACATGACTATCATTAATAGTTTGGTGGTCGTCATGTATACTCTGTTAAATGAATACATTGCTTAGTACGGTAGTATTAGTAAGTCAAGGACTATTATTATTAATTTCATCTCTCATCATCCATCTCCTATATTATTTTATTCATCATTCATTACCCATCACTACGCAGTATAATATAGATATTAAAATACATATGTAGTATAACTCGTATAAAACTTATCTTTATAATATATCATATAACACAAAACGTCTATGCATATAAGCACATATAGGAATCAATTATCTAAATGCTTCATAACTATGTGTCGGATGAAACAAACTAGACATTCACCTGTTAAAACTGGATAACTAGAGAGTTAGGCAACTCTTCTTTAACACTCTAAAAATTCAAGCCAATTTAAACTTTTCAAAAACATCCCAATTTCTTTAAGTTATTACAAAAAGGTTTTCAATACATTTATTATCAGAGTATTCCCAGAACCATAACATAAAACATAAACGTGAGGAGCGGTACGATCACTCCTTCGCCTTGCCACGGTCTCCTGAAGTACCTGAAAAACATTAAACCACAACTGTAAGCCCGAAAG
This sequence comes from Lactuca saligna, assembly GCF_052625555.1. Classification (NCBI taxonomy): domain Eukaryota; kingdom Viridiplantae; phylum Streptophyta; class Magnoliopsida; order Asterales; family Asteraceae; genus Lactuca; species Lactuca saligna. The sequence continues at coordinate 150,750,868 of NC_136421.1, forward strand.
CTTAGTGAGATACCCCCAAAATACTAACCACATATATCACGCATAACATATCATAACCGAACAGAATAGCCATGCACTTCGGGTCTACTGTGTGACTGGTCCGCTGCATCGGTCCTTCAGTCCACCTGATCCACCCTCCGAGTCTAGCCATATCCCTCGAGTTTGCAGTGTCGTTGGTCCGCCCGCACCGAGCCTTCAACCCACCTGGTCTACTCTTTGTGTCTACAGTATGACTAGTCCGCCCGCATCGAGCCTTCAGTCGGCCTGGTCCACTCTCCGAGCCTCATCACATCTGGTCCGCCCTCGTAGGGCCTACAGCCTATCCAGACCGCTCGCTGGGCCTTCGGAATAACCGGTCCGCCTTGGGTATGTTGGCCTACAACACAAAGCAGGAACCGCCTCAACCCAACCCCAGTCAAACAACCATGTGCACATAAACATACAATAATATAAGAATTCACATCCAATCAAACCGATCTAGCAGATCACATAATATAACATACTCTAAACAGGATACCGACCTAACCGGTCACTAGCATAGCATCATCCTATATACCAGGATACCGACCTTCACCAGGTCTGTAACATATACCATCCTAACTACCAGGATGCAAACATAGCAAAGCAACAACATAAGAACGATACCCGGATTACAATCCGATAAAGGGCCAGCCTTGGTGCCTTAGACCCTGTCGATATAGTGAGGATAACTCACCTTGCAATTGCTGACTGAAAAGATAAGATCACGCTGCTCGAACCTCCGACACGAACTCCACTCCTGATAATCCCAAAAGACCAAACCCAATAAATACCAAAATTACCAAAATGCCCTTGGAAGTCAACTGGTCAACTCTTGGTCGAAGTCAAAGTCCTCAGTCAAAGCCAAACTTCATGACTGACCCTACTCGCCGATTCAGCCCGCTGACTCGCCGAGTCCCTCAACTCTGAAAATCCCATCTCAACTCATTGAATCATCCCTTGCCTCACCGGTTCTTTGCTCAACGAGAAAAGGCTAGGACCTCAAGACCAGACTCGCCGAGTCCATGAACAGACTCGCCGAGTCCAAGGCTATCTTCAACCAACTCGCCAAGTTGTTCTTCCAACTTGTCGAGTTCCTGCCCTCTTTCATGCAACTCGCCGAGTACACCCTTGTGACTCGCCGAGTACCCCTAGATCTTAATCCATACAGAAGCTTTCTAGGCCATGTAGATGATCCAAAACATAGATCTACCATTATACAACCCATTCATCACATAAAGTGGCAACCTTTACATGAATCCAAAAAGATCTAAGCATATAACACTCTAGGGTTAGGGTTTGGGACAAGATGGCTTCACCAATCACTCAAGAACAGGGACTTTAATGCACTCTAGACCTTCTCCATTCCAGATCTGAGGTAGAAACCCCAGATCTGACCTCCAAACTCGAAATATCACAAGCTATTCCTTCAAAATACTCCAAAATGATGAATCTATATGAATAACAGCCCAAGGAATGAAATAATACCTCAAAAGGAAGCTCCAACAGAAGAGAAATCTGATTCCTAGCAAAGCCCCTTGCTCCAAGCCTCTTAACTCTCCAAGATCTCTTCCAAAAGCTCTTCTCCAAGGTTCAAATGCTCTCAAATTACTCACAAACGTGAATTAAGGTTTTCTGGACTTCAAGAGAGGGTAAAGAGGTTAGGGAGAGGGTATAATGTCCTTTATATAGGGCTCAACCCCCGGGATTAGGGTTTTCTCCATACAGCACCAACTCGCCGAGTCCAACCATGAGACTCGTCGAGTTGGTCACTTATCACTCAATGTGTATGCGACTCAACTCGCCGAGTTGCTCTTCCACATTTACACTTGAACCCAGAACTTGCACTCATGAACTCGGGATGTTACAATTCTCCCCACTTAAATTAGGCTTCATCCTCGAAGCCTGCAGCAACACAACTCTAGAACTACTCTCGCAATGCACCTCCTGACATTAACCAGACCAGGTTCCTCAAACACAACCAACGAAACCCAAAACCCAACCTTCCTTCTTGCGGTGTCCTGACCACTGCTTCAAGCCGGCCACCAGCCTTATCCTCTAATAACCACACTTATCAACCGAGTACCACTCCATGATACTTCACTCGCTCCAAATCACAACAATCACTTGACTCATACGAGCTAAAAATAACCCTGAACCACCGGAATCCAGATTTGAGTCCGACTTTATCCACTCCATGCTGACAGGATGACACTTCCCTCAGTCTCACAGCAACTCCCATGAGTCCCCTAGGATGAATTTCCACTACATACATAATCCCTTGAGCAAAATCAAACTGGAAATCCAAGATTCCATCCCTGCATCCCTTCCGATCCCCTTGGCCCTATACCCACAAAATTCCTTCCGCGACCTCAGCAGACATCCAACCTGGATGTGATTCCAAACCACCGGCGCAAACACATTGCTCAACAACCATGATTGGAACGCCTCAATCATACCTCCACGCTACTGCTTTCATTTCCATGAACTTACACTCCCTCTCGGAACTACATACCTTTCCCTTTCCTTATCCAAGGAAATCTACTTGGCTGCCTTATCACTATGACAAGTTCCACAGTGGTAGCCCAATGCTACACCATTCCTTTATAGCAGAACCGCTATCCCATGCACCCCGCATATTCTAAATCTACTCGCAAGGGCTCTCGAGTCCATGCACTACCTTCCACTAATCATGATCAATAATCGGGGCCAGACCTTCTGGTGCTATCACATCGCAACATAATCATTCCATCTCCTCATACAAATCTATAACACATGCAGAATCTTCAGCATGACTGGACTGCTTTACCAGGCCTTCAGCCAATCTGGACCACTCTCAGAGTCTTCAACATGTCTGGACTACCCTCCAGGGCCTACATCCTGTCTGGAACGTTCTCCGAGCCTTCAGCCTGATTGGTACGCCCACAGGCCTTCAGTCTCCCCGGACCGATCAGACTATCGTATCTCATCCCGAACTATCCTTCCTGGGACTCTTCCATGTATACTGTTCTAGCCCTCTAGGGGTTCCAAACTCTAACTCCATCCTACATACTTACTCCCGGCCTAATCCTGGCCTTCCACAATCAATCGCCCTTTTTACAAAACCCTTAGTCTATATCCCGCCCCACTTGCCTGTCACTTGCTCAAACCAGCCTACGCTCTTAGCTGACAGAACCGCTGCTGAATCCCAGACAGCTAATCAACCTCTCATGCTTTCCGACCTTCCGGAGAATTTTCCAATTCTCCCCACTTAGAGCTCTGACTATCAACCACCAGTCGCCATAACCGAACTCATTTAGCATCCCTACACAACACAATCCCTTACACGCGAACTGATTCCCACTAAGACGAGCAACCTTCACAAAGTTACATATCAACACATATCATCTCGGACATCGAAAGAAACCCGACATTTAGCAAACCACTCCTCAGACTGAAGATGTTACCTGACTTTCAGACCAAAAGACGAATTTCCCACTAATAGTCCTCATGAATGATAACCAACGAAATTTCCATCACCAAGCTCTCAAGGAACAATGATTACAGTACCATAAATCACACAACGGGACTAAAAATACAATACTCCATAATCATCACGAGATAATAATACATCAACTAAGAAACATACCCGCAGCTGCATCCGACACTACTCTAACCTCCTCTGCTGCAAGCTGAAAAGCATGACCCTAAGCCCTTAGGGGTTCCGCTCCACCCTGACCTCCACCCGTAATCCTCAAAGGGGTCGGTGTTGGACAGTGCACCGGTCATACAGCAAGCTGTGGATAGTTGACCCTCTAGTGTCCAACCTGATGGCAATGATAACAAATCCTCAAATCCCAAACCGGGGGTGTCTGCCGACAATTCCTCGCATAGTGCCCCTCCTTTCTACATTTGCGGCATGCACCACCGAACCTACAAACTCCGGTGTGACCCTTCCCACACCTTCCACAAGTGCGGCTGCTCTGATCTCCCAATCTAGAATCAATGGTCTTGGACCGTTTCGGTGCCGGCTACGACTGTGTCAGGGCCTACCTCTGCTCTCTCAACTGCAACTCAATCTCCCACTCACGCTGCCTAGTGACCTCCTGCAACTCTAACAAGGTCTTGCACCTCTGCGTAGACACAAACTGCCTGATATCCCTCTTGAGCATACTCAGATACCGGGACATCTGAGCCTGATCCAAAGCGAACTCAGGGCAAAACATCGCCCTCTCAGTGAACATCTTGGTGAACTCCGTCACCGACTCGGAATCCTGCTTCAGCTCCAGGAACTCCTGGGCTAATCTCTGCATCTCCACTCGCGGAACATAGCGAGTACTGAACATCTCCCTGAACTGATCCCAAGAAACTACAGCTCGTTGTGCATCAGAATACGATCCCGTGGTCAACCTCCACCAATCCTTCGCCCCGAGCCTCAAAAGGTTCAGAGCACACCTCACCCTCTGATCAACAGGGAATGAACACGTAAAGAAACACCCCTCCATGTCTAACAACCATCTCATAGCAACAATCGGGTCTTGAACTCCATTGAAGGTAGGGGCTTCGTATTATCGAAGTCCCGATACTGAAAACCTCTACTGGCTCCTCCCCCTGTCGCTGCTACAGCCGATGTAGCTACCGTGGCAGCTGTCTCTGCAAGAGCTGCATAACGCTCATCAAAATACTCAACCATAGTGGTCTTGATCGACCCAAACAATTCTAACAACTCGGCTCGGAACATTGTAGCAACCTAATCATGCAGGATCTCACGAATCCTAGCATCCAACTCGTTTGTGCTCATCTGACCGATAACTTCGGGTGGTGCTGACCCACCCTGACCGCCCTCTCTTGCTCCCAATCCTGATCCGGATCTGCTCCCAACATGCCTCGTAACCACCATACTGAAAAACACTGCAAACATCAGATACCTCCCACTAACCCGGGAACTAACTCTTAACACCGCCCTAGGGGTTGTGACTTCCTTGGTACGCGTATGGGTCTTGTGCTTTCAGTAGTACGGGCCCATACTACCTTCCACACCTACCCGTGTTTATACCAAGTATCACCACAACACCAAAGAGAAGAATAGGCATATCAAGTACTCAACCCTCACTCCTAGAGGAAATCACTTTAAATCTCATACAGAAAGAAACCCTAGGCTAGCAGGCATCACAAATCAGGCCATACTATCATGCAATTCCTGAAGATCCCTGGCCTAGTACTAGCATGTTGTTCTATCATAACACAAAAACAAATAATTTGCAAGGTATTTTAGGGCTGCTTACTGGATCCGGCTGATCGTACCTCCGCGTCCTCTTTTAGTTATTTTGAAAACCATTTTAAATTCTCTTTTGAAAACTCTCCTTGATTTGAGACTGGATTCACACGAATGTTCCTCCAATTCACTCAAACCAAGGCTCTAATACCAACTTGTAACACTCTAAAAATTCAAGCCAATTTAAACCTTTCAAAAACATCCCAATTTCTTTAAGTTATTACCCTAGGCTAGCAGGCATCACAAATGAGGAGCGGTACGATCACGCCTTCGCCTTGCCACGGTCTCATGAAGTACCTGAAAAACATTAAACCACAATTGTAAGACCGAAAGCTTAGTGAGATACCTCCAAAATATCAGCCACATATAACACGCATAACATATCATAACCGAACAGAACAACCACGCACATTGGGTCTATTATGTGACTGGTCCTCCGTACTGGGCCTTCAGTCCACCTGGCCTACCCTCCGAGTCTAGCCATATCCCTCGAGTCTGCAGTGTGGTTGGTCCGCCCGCACTGGGCCTTCAACCCGCCTGGTCCACTCTCTGTGTCAACAGTATGACTGGTCCGCCCGCATCGGGCCTTCAGTCAGCCTGGTCCACTCTCCGAGCCTCGGCACATCTGCTCCGCCCTCGTGGGGCCTACAGCCTATCCGGACCGCTCGTTGGGCCTTCGGAATAACCGGTCCGCTCTGGGTATGTTGGCCTACTGCACAAAGCAAGACCCGCCTCAACCAAACCCCAGTCAAACAACCATGTGCACATAAACATACAATCATATAACAATTCACATCCAATCAAACCGATCTAGCAGATAACATAACATAACATACTCTAAACAGAATACCGACCTAACCGTTCACTAGCATAGCATCATCCTATATACCACGATACCGACCTTAACCAGGTCTCTAACATATACCATCCTAAATACCAGGATGCAAACATAGCAAAGCAACAACATAACAACGATACCCGGATTACAATCCAATAAAGGGTTGGCCTTGGTGCCTTAGACCCTATCGATATAGTGAGGATAACTCACCTTGAAACTGCTGACTGAAAAGATAAGATCACGCTGCTCCAACCTCCGACACGAACTCCACCCCTAATAATGCCAAAAGACTGAACCCAATAAATACCAAAGATTACCAAAATGCCCTTAGAAGTCAACTGGTCAACTCTTGGTCAAAGTCAAAGTCCTTAGTCAAAGCCAAACTTCATGACTGACCCTACTCGCCGAGTCCCTAAACTCTCAAAATCTCATCTCAACTCACTGAGTCATCCCTTGACTCACCGGTTCTTAGCTCAACGAGAAAAGGCTAGGACCTCAAGACCAGACTCGCTGAGTCCAAGGCTATCTTCAACCAACTCGTTGAGTTCCTGACCTCCTTCATGCAACTCGCCGAGTACACCCTTGTGAGTCACCGAGTACCCCTAGATCTTAATCTATACAGAAGCTTTCCAGGCCATGCAGATGATCCAAAACATAGATCTACCCTTATACAACCCATTGATCATGTAAAGTGGCAAACTTTACGTGAATCCAAAGAGATCTAAGCATATAACACTCTAGGGTTAGGGTTTGGGACAAGATGGCTTCACCAATCACTCAAGAACAGGGACTTTAATGCACTCTAGACTTTCTCCATTCCAAATTTGAGGTAGCAACCCCGGATCTGACCTCCAAACTCGAAATATCACAAGCTATTACTTCCAAATACTCCAAAATGATGAATCTATATCAATAATAGCCCAAGGAAGGAAATAATACCTCAAAAGGAAGCTCCAACAGAAGATAAATCCGATTCCTAGCAAAGCCCCTTGCTCCAAGCCTCTTAACTCTCCAAGATCTCTTCCAAAATCTCTTCTCCAAGGTTCAAATGCTCTCAAATTACTCACAAACGTGCATTAGGGTTTTCTGGACTTCAAGAGAGGGTAAAGAGGCTAGGGAGAGGGTATAATGTCCTTTATATAGAGCTCAACCCCCGGGATTAGGCTTTTCTCCATACAGCACCAACTCGCCGAGTCCAACGATGAGACTCGCCGAGTTGGTCACTTATCACTCGACCTGTATGCGACTCAACTCGCCGAGTCTACCCATGGACTCGCCGAGTTGCTCTTCCGCATTTACACTTGAACCGTGAACTTACACTCCTGAACTTGGGATGGTACATCTTCACTTAAGTACTTAGCTTTTCCTATGATGTGATGTGGGTTCATATCACTAAGTCTTAGACTTATATTCCTTGCGACTACTGATAATCTAGATTACTCACTAATACTAATGTCTACATCAAGATCTATCATGTAAGGAATAACTAGGTAGGATCTTATCCAAGGTAGGCTCTGTTTGGTATACAAAGTATACTGTTTGGAAATCCCAATTTAAACACCTCACTATATTGATCCTACACATCACTCCTGTAAGTAGATCAATCAATATAAGGACCTGGAATCACTAATAAATCTTATTTACAAATTCATAGTGATGACTATGAATATAAATATAAGTTACATTGAAAGTGATATAAATGTAACTCAACTTACAAAGTTATTCCTGACAAATGTCCCAAAAGTAAACCAGAAGAACTCCGACCTGATAACTACTAATATCAGGCACTCAGGGACCTTAGAGCTTCGCCAAAATACCTTAAATACAAATAATGTTTGAGTTAAGGAAGTAGAAACTTGAGAGAGAATGCTAGGAAAGGTGTGGGGGAAAGAAAAAGTTGTTGAGGCAATTTATAGGTAGATATTTAATGAATCATGTTGCACCGCGACTAGGTGCGCACCATATCCTAGCCTGGTCGGCCTCCACGACTGTGACACATGGCGTTCAGCAGGTGGAGTGGGGTGGCCCTTCTAGAAGCTTATGTCTCGCGCATCTAAAAAAAATTCAAAAATTCATAACTTCTTCATATGAACTTCATTTTTGATGTTCTTTATATCCACACGTAGCTATCGATGAGATCCAAAACTTTCATTTAGACTCCATCGGCTATTTCTCAATATATTCTTTTATTTATTATTTTAGAAGGCTCAGACTCCTAAACTCCATTTAAAATTAATATCCTTTCCATATGACATTCGTTCCCGGTTGTCTTTATATCGACAGACTCCTATTTATGAGATCTTCAACTCTCGTTTAGATTATTTTGGCTAGAAATCAACCGATTCGGTTTTTGATTTCTATGGCTGCACTATTGCATTGATATTTCGAAAAATCATAACTTCCTCATATGAAGTCATATTTGGACTTTCTCTATATGCACACTCTCGGTTTTACGAATACTATGACTTTCGTTTAGGTTTCTTAGGCTAATAAGCAACCTATCTAAAATTCATTTTTACGAAACACATAGATGTATTGGTTTAATCACCAAAAATAGAATAAGAATAACTTCTTCATACGAAATCATATATCAAAGTTCTTTATTTATATGAAATCCTTGTTACATATACTATCACTTTAGTTAATATTATGTATCCTAAATTTTCTTGTCGAATCTGCGGGTGTTACAATTATCTCCCTCTTAGGATGATTAGGTCCCATAATTATCAGCAAAACAGGTCTTGTATAATGATGCCACACATTACCTTTCCATCGTAGGTAATAACCGTGAATCTTATGTTATTTCAAATGAATTTCTAAATCTTGGACTTCTTTACTGCTGGTGGTGCTCAAACATGCAATTGTCCTTCATTCTTTGTTAGAACTTCGGTCCTAACCTTCGAATCACCATTAGATCTTTATCATAAACTCCTTCTCATACTCAAATGGACCCAATCTATGGTAAGGTCTTTATATTGATTACCGTAACAAACCGAATGGTCATGCTGTAATGACCTTCCAACGCATGATGCAATGGATATAATTAGGTCTCATTGAGTATAGCTTCTGCATGGAAGATACATTCCTACACGTTATAATGTGATATAATCATATCATAGCATGTAGCACTTCTAGCTACAATTTGCTTAGTCTTAACGACAACTCTAATACTTCAGTCAATCGCTTCAGTTTTCTTTTCCTTTAACCTCCGAACTTAAGCCAGATGCTACATCAAAATTCGTTCTCTAAACCGAGTAAGTTACTTCTTAGTTTTTATCTTAGTAAGACTTGATTTTTATGACCACTAGGGTCGGAATACATTCATCTTCTTTAGTCATTACCAAAACGAAGGTAACAATGTAAATGAACAAAACAAGATCAATTACTAGCGCCTTAGTAACCTTGTGACTATTCTTGATCCAAGTGTGAGTCCTGTGCTTCCGGTAGTATAGGCCTCCATTACGTTTCACACCTACTCATACTTGTCCCAAGAATTGACTTCTAGTCGCCTAAGTTACTACATATAATGAGTTCAAAACAATTTAACACCTATGATAGTGTAAAATAATCAGGGATGTATTATTTCTTGAAAATGATTACATCTTTATTCAAGTTTACAAAACGTTATGCATATTTAATCAGGCTACATCACATAATAACATCTATATCCGATTACCATATTGTATCTTAGACATCCTAGATAAGTAACTTCTTTCTATTGTCTTACTGAGGATACATTTTCTTCCTCCTTTACCACCTTGAGAGTCATCTGAGAGACTCGTGCAACTTATTTCTTCCTTGGGAAGTCCTTTACATGATACCCTTCTTCTTTACATTGAAAACATACCCTTTCAATTTTTCTACATTCATTAGCATAATGACCAGTTATTCCACACTTGTAGCAGAGTACATCTTCTTTACATTGTCCAAAATGCTTCTGTATGCATCCTTTACACCATTTTCCTTGTTCTTTTCCCCATGATTGTTGCCATTGGGGCTAGGTTTTGAAAACCTACTCTTTTTGTTGGACTATGAGGATCCTTCATTAACCCTCTTTTCTGCGACTTCATCTTGGTTTGTGGTTCCTCCTTCGATAATGACTTCAAGAGATTTAGCAATTCGGGTAGTTGTTGTCAAAGTGGTTGCTAATTTCACCATTGGACCAAAATCCATTGGTAGTCCATTAGCAAATCTTTCTACCTTGGAGGGTTCGGTAGGAACCATGTGAGAAGCTAACTTATTTTCTTAGTAAATGTTGCAGCATACTTAGTAACGCTCATGTCTCTTTTCTTCAGATTCTAGAATTCCTTTCTCATTTCTGATAGGTCTCTTTCTGAGCAGTATTCCTTTATAAACTGTACACCAAAGTCTTTACATGACATCTTCCATGCTTCTCCCTTCGGCATAGTGAAAACCGTTCATTTCCACTATATTAACACACCATTTTGTAGTTATCTGGATAGGAAAATTGTCTTCAATATGTTACTATAGTTGTAACTCTCAAATATCATCTCCATTTCATAAATCCAATCCATAACTACTATTGGTGTTGGCTTTCCAGAAAGGCTTGGTGGCTGGGATGCCATGAATTCTTCATACGTGCATCCATCCCTATCAATCACTTCTGTATTATTTTCCTTCCTACTCCTTCGTGGTTCAACCTATCTAATCGATCTACTACAATTTCGTTCTTCTAACCGTTCCTTCTTCAACTCATATTGCACAATCGATGCTAAGTTCATCCTGATTATCTTAAAGTAGTTGTCTTATCTCCTCTATTTGTTGTTCTAGCATTGCTTGTAGCATTTCCAGAACTCCTGCCACTATGATGGGTTCGGGTGCAAGTGAAAACGACTGGTGCATGCCCAATCACATGCTTAGGCTCAAGCACTCGACTTCCATTGACATTTTCTAGTCCACTATGTGTCCTCACCATGACCTTCTATATAAAAACACAATCGTTTATGGTACTAGAATCACAAGTATATTATGATAGAAAATATTTTTGTTATGGTTTAGACCTATGATCATCTTATCACTCTGAAAAGTTATATGCCAGTTCTAATGTCATAATTTAGAAGCATGAACATATAAAAATTCGTTATCTAATTTATAGTCGACAACAGACCTTTCATTTTGTTAAGTAATAACAATTTGGCAACCTAAGGCAAGCTATAATATAAATCATTTAACACATTACAACAAATTATGCATCTTATTCCTAAAGCATTCTAGTTCTTGTATTAATTTAGATATACTATCTAATATAAAATGAACACAGAACTCAAGATTATTATTTGGCATTCTAAGTTTAAGTCTAAATATCCTAAAAATTCCTAATTTTCATAAACTAATTCTTTCATACCAACTGTGACATCCCTATTTTTACATTTAGAACAGACCTTTTTATTTATGCTTATTACAAAACAAACTTTATTTACAAATGCGGAATTTGTATGATATTTCCGAAGAAATGATTTTCATTGATTTTAAAAATTTTTGTGATGTCATAACTGATACAAGAAAAATAAGCATAAAAATAATCATTATTGGCCTTGCAATATCTAATGGCTTATATTTCCTTTAATCTGTCAACAGATCCAAACATCAAATAGCTTCGTATCGATACTTGTGACACAAAGGAACTTAGTGGGTCAGGTTGGGAAACCTGGTGATTATATAGGATTTTCAACTCACAATAATATAGTTAATATGTTTAATTATCAAACAGTTAGCGTGATTTCTCATCCCCATTTTCTTCTATTTTTATTTATAAGGATCTACCCTAAGAATCATCATAATCATTATTGCTGATAGTGTTGTTTTATGGTCTCCGCAATACATATCATTAACTTCTCTTTTATATTAATTCCTATGGATATTTCATAAGGATCATCAAAATCGTTGATGTTGATTTTACTGTTACAATGATTTATATGCAATACATATCAATAGGAATAAAGTACATCAAATGAACATGCTTAGCCAGGTTATAATCTTGTTTGTGTTCCATCGGACTGTCATCAATAGTCTGGTGGTCGTTATCTATACTTTGTTAGATTATTACATAGCTTAGCATGGCAGTACTAGTAAATCAAGTCCTATTATTATTAATTGTGATATCCGACCCAGGTAAAAACCATCTTCTTGTATTTATTTGAAAATGAGTGACCATGATGTGCTGAAGCAACACCATGACATGGCGTATCAGTTTGGATCGAAGGATTTTAATGACTCACCACGGTGTGGTATTGAGGGACCATGACATGGAGGGTTCTTTTTAGTGAAAAACCTAATCTTCGGGTCTTGGAACCAATTTAAGGAACATTAAGGCTAGGGTTTCAGCCTCCATCTTCTTCCCAACCTCAGGAAACCTAAACCCTAGCCTCCATTAAAGTTATGAGCTCATTCTTGGTGCACTTTGGTGATTTTAGAGGAAGAATGAAGCATTTGGTGGGGTGGTTTCATGGTCTCTTAGACCTTGGTGAGTGCCCAAGACTAAACCTTTTCTACCCATGTTTTAGATGGACTTAAGTGATGGGATCTAATAAAGTTTGCAACTTTATGTAACTCTAGGTTAAAATGATCAAGTAGTGTCTTAGATTTGGATTATAATCAAGTTTTGATGTCATGTATGGGATTTTAGTCAATAAATCCTATTTCTTCCCTAAAATGTAAAATGGATGTTTTGGACGTTCAAGTCCATAAAGCCATGATTTTTTAAGGTCACTTGGTAGTGTGAAACCATTCTGGAAACTTTAGAGGTGCAACTCTAAGGATTTGGTGCTTAATGAGAATTGTGATCCTTTAATTCACCATTAGTGATGGGGTTTGGGAGTTTGGCTTATGGAAGGGTTTGAAGGATAAACTTGGAAACTTAACACATCAAGACCATGCAAAGGACTAGATTTAAGCCTTCAAGTTTTAGTAGTTGAAGGAAACAAGACTTAATGGTTTAAACTGTTCAGACGTGTCACCATAGAGTTGTTGAGGTCGCCACGACGTGGTGACTTGGTCCAGCCCCATCTATTTTGGTGGTTTACGACCACGACGTGGCCAAGTGGTGGCTAGTTGGGTTGACTTTTGACTTTTTACTTTTGGCCTGGATTTGACCAAAGTTCAACTTATGGGGATTTTAAGTACTTTGAGCTTTAGCTTGAGTTTTGGTCACTCTTATTTATAAAAGTAACCGGCAGAGTTGGATTTAGAGTAGTGTGTGGTTTTAGCTTATTATTCGTCTGTGAGGTGAGTTTTCTCATTGTATCCATGGGTTGAAGGAACCAATGCTGACCTATTACTATGTTATATAGGATGATAGTTGTTATGTGACATATATATGTTTGCATGTTCGGGTTGAAATAAATCCTAGGCCGGGGCTCACTATGGGTTGTTTGGGTTGAAATAGACCTAAGGATGGGGCCCACTATTGTATGTTTGGGTTGAAGATACCTAGGGAGGGGGGCACGTGTGTTCATTGGGTCGAAATACCATCTAGTTAATGGCCCACATACGTATATCGGGTTGGTTTGTACCCCAGGGTTAAGCCCAGTTGTACGTTTTGGTATGAGGTACTTTGGGGAAATCATTAAGCATTTTGCTTACAATTTATGCTTATGGTTTTAGGTACTTCTGGTTCGAAAGTGAAGGGCCCGACATGATGGCACAACATACTCCCCTCATGATTTCCACATTTTAAATAATTGTACTATGACATTTTTAATATCATATTTGATGATGGTTATTGGAATAATTAATGAATGAAATTTATAGTCTTTAAATGGAAATTTTTATCACGATTTGTGGGTTGTTACAAGTCGATATCAGAGCCTTGGTTTGAGGGATTCAAGCACACTCTCAGGTGTATCATAAATCAAACTGAGGAAATGATAATCTTTTGAAAAGAAAATGAAATGGAATTTCTAAAAAGATTTTTAATTAGAAAAAACGGTAGGGTGTCATTTGTGCAATCAGCCGAGCTTAAGTAGTCGGTTCCCAAATATCCCATACCTGTGTGTTATAGTTAGTACGCTTAATATGAGAATTTCATGCTAGGTTAGGGCTAAGGGTACCTTCAGGAATCATATGATAAAATTGTCTTTTCTGTGTGATGCCTTGTATCCTATGGTGAATTTGATGTTATTATTACTTGGAATTGATATCAGCTCAATTAATTTCTAATTGTATGCTTTCAAAGTTGTATATGACTAGGATCATATAGCCCTAGAATGATTGATTTGGCCTAATTTCTTGTTCCTTGTTTGGTTGTGGACTTAGGGAAGAATCATCATTTGACAGTTTATGTGATTCCATTTGTGTATAGCTTAAGTGTATAAGGAAACCAGTGGTGTTGTTTGAGGTTCGCGACACTGCGAGGGTTGGACTTGTGGATTCCTTGGAAATCCTAGGATATGTATGCTGTTAGAATAGGATTGGTGTATGGTTCTAGTGAGGTGACTTAAAGGGATCATGACGACCCTTGAGTAAGGTAAAAATATGTATGAAAGGTAGTATTAGGCTCGTATTACTGGAAGCACAGTATATATACCTGAGAGAAGAGCAGACTTGGAACCTCTAAGGAGGCATATGTAGTGAGAATTCCTTTGAGTCATATATTGATAGTTTATATGTTGTGTTTCATTTTGAGGATGGTGATGATTAATTGAGAAGGTTCTGGCTCTGGTTCTAGTTAAGATTCTGGCTCAAGTACAAAACCGATTGATTAGAGACCGCACGAGTTCATTTCGGCTGATGTTACTCGCAATATCTTGGATGATACTCCTGTGATGTTCGGTACCAGCAGTGAGGGGAATATTGAGTTGATGGATGAGAGGCCTAGGTCTTTTCGAGCTGAAATTGACGCGTTTCAAATAGGAGCTCAAACTCCCTCATTTCGGGAGTTCAAGGCTGTCACACCCCCAAACCAGACGGCAGAAACGTCCGGGGGTGGAGGACTTCATTTGTAGTATCACAACACATGCATCATAGTAATCAAAGTACAAACAACCATTGTATTTAGAAGAATAATATTTACATGTGTTCAATCATTGTATATTGAAACCAAAATAGTTACACAAAAGAAGAAGATAAGACTCATAATGGCTCTATCTTCTCAAAAAGCTCGGGGAGTAGCTCTTATTATTTCCCTAAGAATACAAGTAATTTGAAAAGAAAGTATCAACAATAAGTTGAGTGAGTACATAATTCTTTATGTTTGCATGGGTGTCTTTGTATTTTGAATAAGAAAATTGTTCTAGAAAATCCTATATTTTCTGTGGTATGTGAAAAGTAGTTTTATTCCCATAAAACCGTCCTATTTGTGAACCAATGTATTTGTAAAACTTGTAACTGAGTGTGTGCCTGACTTCACCAGCTGTTATTGAAATCTGTAGTATACCATTGTACTTTGTATTTTGTAAACTAGTACTTTGGAGATGTACTTACGTTTAGTTGTTTATACACTAACGTGTTGTTAATATCTTTTTAATGAGTTATTATAACCATACTAAGACCTGAACGCCTGAAACAAACGCCTTGTGAGCGCTTAAACTGTTAATAACAATTGCCACTCCTTGGCGTGTATGCCTGACTGTAGCTAGCAGCCTGAGTGCGGGGTTGTCAATCCCGATATAGATCTACACACAACTTGTTTCGAACCCCGGACTGGAGATTCTAGTTATAATGTCAGGGCTTTACCTTGGTTGTCTAAAATGAATTAAACAATCTGAATTGGATATCTCATAAAAAAGCATATAAACGTTACATGTATATTAGTTATGAAAACCAAATCATTCTGAAATAAATGATTGATAATATGTTGTTGAATTAGTATTCCGAACATGTATTTGACAAGTGTAAACCCTTGATTTGTTTTGAATTAAAATCCTTGTTTCATGTAAAACAGTGTATTCATGTATACTTAAATCATGAAGTATTGCTCTATGTATTATAAATTATACCTATTATAATTTATATGTACTTTATGAATTGGTAAATAACTATTTTTGCATGTAATCCTTTGCTCAACATATTACAAACGATATTTAAACTGATCAGATAACTTATATATTTATATACATAAACAATTTTATATATCCAAATATGTATATTTGGGAAAAATATAAGTTTATAAAAGAGTTCAATATTTGGAGTATTTTTGATGCTTTAAAATCGTTTTATCGTGATTTGAAATCATTTATTTATAACACAAAGTTTTTGTGTTATGCTTGTCTTCCCCCCCCCCCCCCATTAAAACAATAGAAATTATGAAGATATAGGGGTATGAACTCACATGATAGATGGTAATTTGGACAGAGTTTTGACAGGAGAGAGGATGAATTCTCAAGATTTTCGGGGCTTCAAGACTTACTTCGGGTTCGAGTCTTAATACCAGGGCTTTAGGGGTTGTATATGAGCTTAGGGGAGTGGAGAATGTGAAAGAGGGTGAAATTTGGGGTGAAAAAGTGAAAATTCTTTGGAGCCCTCGCATGCCATATATAGGCCGAAGCCTCGGATCCGAGGCCATGCAAGGCTGCCTCGTGTCGGACAAGTGGCGAAGGGAGGGGGCTGCTTCGGTTCGGAGGTTCACTGCTGGCTGGCTCAGATTGGACCGAACTTCGGTCCAATAGAAAGGCGACACGTGCGAACAGAAGGGTGCGAGGGGCGTGCGAGGCGTGTGCTAGGAGCATGCGAGGGTGAGGTCCGATGTGTCTCATGCGATGCTGTCTGGTTCTTACTGGACCTCGGACTTGGTCGAATCAGGAGGTGTAACCCGAGGCTGCGGCCCAATCAGAAGACGCCACGTGGAGGCTCGCATGCGAGGGTGACGTGGCGTAGCTGTTCATGCGAAAATTCCCGGTTTTTGTTATTTTTCTTTATTTTTTTAGCTAAAACTTGTAAAATTCATAACTTTCGCATACGAACTCCATTTTTAACGTTCTTTATATGCACGCGTAGGTAAAATTATACTCTACGACTTTCGTTTAGACTTCGTCGGCTAATTTTGAATTTATTTTTAATATTATTATTTTAAACAGACCGGGACGTGAATCCGTTATAAATTCATAACTTCTTCATACGATATCCGTTTTTGTCTGTCTTTTTACCGTTATACTACTAATGACGGGACCTTCAACTCTTGTTTAGGTTGTGTTGGCTAAAAACCACTCGATCTTTATTTCGAGTTTTTAGATGTACACTATTATACTGAAACTTCGAAAAATCATAACTTCGTCATACGAAGTCAGATTTTGGCGTTCTTTTTATGAAAGTTCTCGGTTTAACATAAACTATACTTTCATGTAGATTGTTAGGGCTAGAAAGCCTTTTATCAAAATTTCAGTTTTTACACTGAACAGTGTTTTGCCGGTTTTGTCGCAGATTTTCGATTGGTCATAACTTCTGCGTTATAACTCGGATTTTATTGTTCTTTATATTTTTGGAAACCTTGTTACAATCTCTATCACTTGGTTTATCCGAATTGAGATTATTTAATAATTTATTTTTGAGGGTCAATTATGTAAATACACATAGTATGCTAAAATTTCTCTTTATTAATTTACAAAGAAGTACAAATTGATCTATACTATTATAGAGGTTTGAAATGACGTTTTGTTACAAAGGCTTTGAAGCTCCTGAATTCATTAGAGTTAAGGACCCCATCATTAACCGACGTTGGTCGCTGACACGTAGAATACGCAACGAACGAGTTTTTTTCCATGAGGGGGAAAAGGTGGGATTTGCATCCTTCTTATTGACAGACTGCACACGAGATTGGTGGGATGAAGTTGGCCGAGTTGTAGTGTTAGTGGCAGTGGCAGCCATGACGTATGAGGATTATTTGTTGAGGTTCCAAAAGGAGTTTGCATTGGGTATTAAGGTGAAGCAACTGGCGAGAGAGTTTTAGGTACTTCGGCAGACTATTGAGATTGTGGCGAAGAATACCGCCAAATTCAAGGAGAGGGCTCTGTTGGTTCCACATTATGCTACGGATGAGGAGATGAAGAAGAAGAGATACCATTAGAGCTGACAATTTGTCTACCTAGGATGGGTTCGGGTTCAACCTATTTATTAATTGGGTTGAAAATTTCAACCCAACCCAACCTGTTAATTTAAATAGGTTGGTATTTCCAACCCAACCCAACCTTTCAGATAAATGGGTTGTCATTGGGTTGACCCATTTATGTAGTTCCTAAGCCAACCTATTAAATAAATTGGTTAAATTTAGGCTGACCCATTTAAAATAAAAATAAATTAACTCGCGATATCTTGGATGATACTCCTTTCATGTTCGGTACCATCAATGAGAGGATTATGGAGCTGATGGATGAGAGGCCTAGGTATTTTCGAGCTGAGATTGATGCGGGTCAAATAGGAGCTCAAAACCCCTCATTTCGGGAGTTCAAGGCTTTGAAGCTTCTAAATCCATTGGAGTTAAGGACCCCATCATTAACCAACGTTGGTCACTGACAAGTAGAATATGCAACAGACAAGTTTTTTTTCCATGAGGGGGAAAAGGTGGGATTTGCATCCTGCTAATTGAGAGACTGCGCACGAGATTGGTGGGATGAAGTTGGTTGAGTTGTAAGGTAAGTGGAAGTGGCAGCCATGACCTATGAGGATTTTTTTGAGGTTCCAAAAGGAGTTTGCATCGGCTATTAAGGTGCAGTAGATGCCGAGAGAGTTTTTGTAACGCCCGCGTTTCCAGGCTAGGCATTTTCGTTGATGTAATAGTCTAGGTTAACCTTTGTAACCCCAATTTGAAGTAATAAGAATGTATCATTTGAGTATTATGTGTTTTGTGTTTACTTGCTTAATTGTGTGATATGATTAATTAAGAATAAAATGAGCGTCAAAATTTAAGAGTATCATAAACTTGATATCGTTGGATAATGTTGTAGTAGTTGAAACGAGGTTTCCGAATATATATAGAATGCCCAAATCTGAATTCGTATGAGGAAGTTATAATTTTCTGAAGTTTCGAATTAGCAGTATGCAGCCCGAATACCTGATTTGAAATCGAGTGGTTTTTAGCCGAAACAATCTAACTAGAATCGAAGATCTCGTTGTTGGTATCGAAGCGATAAAAAGTTTGGCGAGAACGGACGTCAAACGAAGAAGTTATGAATTTATAACGAAATTTTCTGTCCCGGCCTATTAAAAATAAATTCAAAATTAGCCGACAGAGTCTAAACAAAAGTTGTAGAGCGTAGTCTCACCTACGCGTGGATATAAAGAACGTCGAAAACGGAGTTCGTATGAAGAAGATATGATTTTTCGAAGTTTATTAAATAATTAATAATTAAATTTAATTATTAAATCCGGCATTATCCGAAGAGGAGTCATCGGACTCATCCGAAGTACCCTCAACGTACTAGCGTACGCCCCGCGTATAGCGAAGCATGACACGCCTCGCACTCGAGTTCTTCAGATACGTAAGCAATGACGATTCTGAGGCAGTATGCCCCACGTACTACAGTACGCCCCGCGTACTCCAAGGCTCCAGCCTCCTATAAATAGGATCCGAAGGCAGCCTTAGTTCTTTTGCAATTTCTTCCTTCTCTCTCTAGTCTTTGCCTTGTTTTTCATGCCGTTTGTACCCCGAAGCCCCAATAATATTCCCGAGCCCTGAAGTAAGATCTGAAGCCCTGTGGATCCCGAAGAGCGTTATTCGCGAGCCGAAGCTCTGCCCACGAGGAGCCGATTTTTGTGAAGATCTTCCAGGTCTGCGGAGGAACACCTCTTCTACAAGCCGTAGTGTTGCCCGATCATCTTCTGATCAAGTGAGTGTGTAGTTACTTTCTTCTAACGCATAATTATGAAGTATTTTATACGAAATACGTGTTATGTTTATAATTTTGTTATTATGTGCGTGAATGTATATTCACTCTCTTCTATCTCATAGATCTGATTAACTTTCTATGAAATACGTGTTATGTGGGTGTGCCTCATCTGTTATGTGGAATATGTATTGAATGAAAATGATATACAGGTTTTGAAACTATGTATAAAAATGTATGTTTGATCTACTAATATGTTGGGTAGAACATGGGTAGATAGTTGGTGTGTAATAAACAGAAGAGAGGCCTCGATGTTGTTTTGATCCAGTCATCTAGCGGAATTTAGATGATGACCACAGACTTTTCTAGACAGTCCAGTGGAACGCTAGCAGGCTCATAACCTGTAGGTGTTAATGAACTTGGGTGTTCATTCGCTGTAATCCATCCCCCTCATGGTTGCCTTATTTGACTTATATTGCTGAGGAACCCCCAAAGCATGTGTTGTCACCCCGATGAAATATTCTTAGACTAGGTCCCTTGTGTTAGTTATTTTAGGGACATAAAGTGAGAATAATGGGAATGGGTAATTGGGTTATTGTTGGTTGATGAAAATTAATTTAATTATTTATTGTGGGTTGAAAACCCTATATGCTCACCAGGCTCCCAAGCCTGACCCACTCAATTTTATTTGTATTATAGGAAGTGGCGCAAGGGCATAAGATGGATGAACCATCAAGTTGTTTTGTTTGCATGTCTGTATATGTATATATTTGTTGAATGACTTGTAATGTTATCTTTTATGCTTTATGGTATGTATCGGAACATGACATCCCGAGTTTTGATTATATAATGAAAATACATTTCTTTTATGAAATGCCTTGGTAAACATTGTTTTATCACGTTTTGTTTTTGGGAACAAATTCCGCAACTCTTTCAAATCAAAAGGATTTACTCTGAAGTTATTTTAAAAGCATAAATGAAAATCGGTCTTTTCTGGCCGAGATTTTGGGGATGTCACAGTTGGTATCAGAGCATTAGCTTAAGCGAACTAGGAATTTGTAGGATTTCTAGACTTAAACTTAGAATGCTAAGTGGAATTTTGAGATGTGTGTCTGTTATATTTTAGACACAAGCACTAGTTTATTTTAGTAAAGTTGCCTAAAATGCTTTATGTGCTAAATGTTATATGTTGCCATATATGATATTATTTGTTCGAATCTATGGTCTGTTGCCGACCGGATCTAGAAACTTTATGTGTGTAGGATTCTATGCGTACGTCTACGATATTAGATCTAGCATGTAAACGTTTCAGAGTGATAAGGACGATTTAAATATCTATCATGAATGAGGATCTAATTTCACCTTATTCGGTGTGTAGATCAAAAATGGTGAGAACGAGAAGTGGAGTTAGAAATGCTGATGAAAACAGGAATCAACCACCACTAATTGAACAAATACCTGTCGTAGCAGCAACACCTGAGCCAATAACCATGGCTGGTGTGCAAGTGATGATTCAAACAATGTTGGATCGTCAGATGGATGAAACTAGGCGGTTGCTTCAACAGAATTGTGAAGAACTGTCAATTCGTGTGGAGGAGCCCGAATTAAATGAAGGGCACTCGGAAGGTGGAAACTTCAGTGGGTGTGTTAGTCAAGCCAACCTACCGATAGTTAGGCAAGACAACCATGATGGAAGGAATGATGGAATGGGATGCAAGTACAAGGGCTTTCTAACTTGCAAACCATCAACCTTCAATGGAAAGGAGGATCCAATTGGAGTTATGGATTGGATCTCAGAAATGGAATTGGCATTCATGACTTATGGCTGCAGAGGCAAGTTGCAGACTATCTATGCAGTGCGTCAATTCCGAGGTGGAGCCGTTCGTTGGTGGAACACTCTAGGGAAGACTTTAAGCCCTAGTGAGCCACTGCAATTGACATGGGCAAATTTTTTGGTGCAGTTCAAGCGCAAGTTCTGCTCGGCTCAAAATCTGTTGGAACTAGAGAACAAGTTTCTGACATTGACGAAAGGCAGCATGTCAGTTGATGAGTACACTAATAACTTTACAGATATGATGGAGTTTGCTTTGCGCATCATTCTAGATGAGTTGACAAAGGTTGACCGGTATGCAAAGGGACTCTCATGGGAGTACGCAGTGCCAGTTCATCAGGCACCTACTCTAGAGGTAGCTATCTGGGCTGCCAAGTCTGTTGAAAATAGGATTAAGGGGAGAACCACCGACAAGGTTGAAGTTGGTGAGAAGAGAAAGTTTGAGGGAACATCTGGTTCCGGTAAGAAAAGCAAATTTTCGAAATCTGATTCAAAAAATTTTGGTGGAGGAAAAGGAGGCGAAGCGAAGTGGTGTGATAACTGTAAGAAAAAGCACTTTGGGAAATGTAGTGAGGATGTAACCTGCTACAAGTGTGGAAAGGTTGGGCATATTGCCAATAAGTGTCCGAACAACAAAAGGATGTGTTTTGGTTGTAATGAAGAGGGGAATATTTTGAAAGACTGTCCGAAGAAGAAGGAGGCAGCTAGACCCAACATTCCGCTAAAGCCGAAGGCGAGAGCATTCCAGATGACACTAGAAGCTGCTAAAGATGAAGCTGATGTCGCATCAGGTACCTTTCTCGTAAACACATTGCCTGCCCAAATTTTATTTGATTCTGGAGCCAACTACTCCTTTATATCGCATGAATTTGGTAGAAAACTAGTTTTGCCTGTTGATAGACTAGATAATGCTTTATTAGTCGAAGTTGCTAGTGGGAAGTTTGTACCTGTTAGCCATCGTACGAAAAACATCTTAATCGACCGTAATGGGAATAAGTTTCACGAAGAATTATTACCTATCAAACTTAATGGTTTCGACATCGTGCTGGGAATGGATTGGCTTAGCGCCAATGATGCCGAAATTTTATGCAAGAAGAAGATAGTTAAAGTAAAACCGCCAGGGAAAGAGTCGTTTATGGTGTATCGGGACAAACGTCGAGTGAATTCTGGAATCATTTCCCTAATGAAAGCCAGAAAGTGTTTGACCAAGGGATGTACATCATATTTAGCACTCGTGATTGATGCTAAGAAGGAAAATAAGGTGATGCAGAGTATTCCAGTGGTGTGTGATTATCCGGAAGTTTATCCCGAAGATCTTCCTGGATTACCACCTGATAGACAAGTGGAGTTCAGAATTGACTTGTTACCAGGAACCACGCCAATAGCAAAAGCACCTTATCGATTAGCACCGACAGAGATGAAGGAGCTGATGATGCAACTTCATGAGTTATTGGACAAAGGTTTCATTAGACCTAGTTCATCGCCCTGGGGAGCTCCGGTGTTATTCGTGAAGAAGAAAGATGGAAGTATGAGAATGTGCATTGATTGCAGAGAGCTAAACAAGGCAACAATAAAGAATAGATATCCGTTGCCAAGGATGGATGACCTATTTGATCAATTGCAAGGTTCGAGCTATTTCTCGAAGATCGATCTTAGGTCAGGATATCATCAACTAAAAGTAAGAGAGCAAGATATCGAGAAGACTGCATTCAGAACTAGATATGGACACTACGAGTTCTTGGTTATGTCGTTTGGACTAACCAATGCTCCAGCAGCATTCATGGATTTAATGAACAGGGTTTGTAATCCGTTCCTTGATAAATCCGTGATAGAGTTCATAGACAATATTCTGATTTACTCGAAAAGCCAGGAGGAGCATGGCAGACACTTGCAAGAAGTTTTAGAAGTTTTGAAGCAGGAGAAGTTGTATGCAAATTTATCCAAATGTGATTTTTGTATTCGTGAAGTCCAATTCTTGGGTCACATGGTCAACCAAGAAGGGATAATGGTTGATCCAGCAAAGATTGAAGCTGTAATGAAGTGGGAACAACCGAAAAGTCCCACGGAGATCCGAAGCTTTTTGCGATTAGCCGGATATTACCGAAGGTTTATCCAAGGCTTTTCTTCGATAGCTACTCCGTTGACAGCTCTGACCCACAAAGGAGCTACTTATGCTTGGAATGATAAGCATAAAGAAGCATTCAAGAAGCTAAAGAAGAAACTATGCGAGGCATTGATACTTTCTCTACCCGATGGAGTTGAAGACTTCGTTGTTTATAGTGATGCGTCTGGGGTTGGATTGGGTTGTGTTTTGACCCAAAGAGAAAAGGTGATAGCATATGCGTCTCGACAGCTGAAAGAGCATGAAAAGAACTACCCGACTCATGATTTGGAGTTGGCAGCGGTAGTTTTCGCTCTAAAAATATGGAGGCATTACCTCTATGGCACGAAGTGCAAACTTTTTACTGATCATAAGAGTCTCCAATATCTCTTTGGTAAGAAGGAATTGAATATAAGGCAACGATGCTGGCTAGAATTACTTAAAGACTACGATTGTGAGATACTTTACCACCCCGGTAAGGCTAATGTTGTTGCTGATGCTCTCAGTTGGAAAGTCAATCTTGAAAGGAAAAGGCCAAGAGCGTTGAGAATTGAAGTTGTCTCGACTATTTTAGAAAGTATAAAGAAAGCTCAAAGCGAAGCTTCTGAGAAGAATGACCGAAAGGAGGAACGTTTGGGCAAAACGTTGGTGTTTGGTGTAAACAGTCATGGACTAAAGGTGTTCCAAGACCGGATTTAGATACCTAAGACAGGAGGAGTCAGAGATCTTCTTATGGAAGAAGCTCACAAAACCATGTACTCGATTCATCCCGGTAGCATTAAAATGTATAGGGACATAAAACCCTACTACTGGTGGCCGACGATGAAGCTTGATGTTGCAAAGTATGTGGCCGAGTGTGTGACTTGTGCGAGAGTTAAGACACAACATCAGAAACCATATGGAAGTTTAGAACCTGTACCTGTGCCTATGGGCAAATGGGAAGACATTGAAATGGATTTTCTCACTAAACTACCCAGAACAAAGAATGGTCACGACATGATTTGGGTGGTCATCGATCGATTCACTAAGAGTGCACATTTCATAGCAGCCAGGGAGAAATGGTCTATGGAAAAGATTGTGAATTCTTATGTGAAAGAAATTGTGAGACTTCACGGTGTTCTGTTAACGATTGTATCGGATCGTGATAGCCGTTTCACCTTGAGGTTTTGGAAAAGTCTACAAGAGGAAATGGGTACCAAGTTGTGTTTAAGTACAACTTACCATCCACAAACTGATGCTCAGAGTGAGAGAACAGTACAAACACTTGAAGATATGATGAGGGCATGTACCCTGGAATTCCTAGGTAACTGGGATGAACATTTACCTTTGGTAGAATTTTCCTACAATAATAGTTTCCACTCGAGCATTAAGATGGCACCTTATCAATCTTTGTACGGGCAGAAGTGTCGTACGCCATCTTGTTGACTTGAGGTTGGGGAAAAGTAGTTTATGGGACCGAAGATAGTTCATCAAACTGCTGAGAAGTTGAAAATAATTAGGGAAATAATGTTAGCAGCTCACAATCGTCAAAAGAGCTATGCTGACAATAAGCGAAGACCGATGACTTTCGAAGTTGGAGATTCGGGTTTGGTTAAATTCTTGCCATGGAAGGGACTTATAAGATTTGGTAAAGGCGAAAAGTTAAGTCCAAGGTTTATTGGACCGTTTAAAGTTCTTCAGAGGATTGGGAACCAAGCTTACAAGCTCGAATTACCCGAAGAACTAAATGGAATTCACAACACTTTTCATGTGTGTTATTTGAGGAAGTTCACTGGAGAAGCTCCTGATATAATTCCAATTTTTGAATTGAGAACTGATGAAAACAAGAGGTTAATTGAAGAACCAAAGGCAATTGTTGACTTAAAGACTAAGAAGCTTCGACGCAAGATGGTCGAATTAGTGCTTGTTCGTTGGAAACATTCGAATGGGCCAAATCTCACCTGGGAAACAGAGAGTGATATGTTGAGTCGCTATCCGCATTTGTTTGTTGATATGTGATTCCGGGGACGGAATCATCCTAAGGGGGAGAGAATTGTAACGCCCGCTTTTCCAGGCTAGGCATTTTCGTTGATGTAATAGTCTAGGTTAACCTTTGTAACCCCAATTTTAAATAATAAGAACGTATTATTTGAGTATTATGTGTTTTGTGCTTAATTGCTTAATTGTGTGATATGATTAATTAAGAATAAAATGAGCGTCAAAATTTAAGTGTAAAATAAACTTGATATCATTGGATAATGTTATAGTAGTGGAAACGAGGTTTCCGAATATATATAGAACGCCCAAATCTGACTTCATATGAGGAAGTTATGATTTTCTGAAGTTTCGACGTAGCAGTATGCAACCCGAATACTCGATTTGAAATCGAGCGGTTTTTAGCTGAAACAATCTAAACGAGAATCGAAGATCTCGTTGTTGGTATTGAAGCGATAAAAAGTTAGGCGAGAACGGACGTCAACGAAGAAGTTATGAATTTATAACGAAATTTTCTGTCCCGGTCTATTAAAAAAAAAAGTCAAAATTAGCCGACGGAGTCTAAACAAAATTTTGTAGAGCGTAGTCTCACCTTCGCGTGGATATAAAGAACGTCGAAAATGGAGTTCGTATGAAGAAGATATGAATTTTCGAAGTTTATTAAATAATTAATATTTAAACTTAATTACTAAATCCGGCATTATCCGAAGAGGAGTCATCGGACTCATCCGAAGTACGCCCAGCGTACTAGTGTACGCCCCGCGTACAGCGAAGCATGACACGCCTCGCACTCGAGTTCTTCGGATACGTAAGCAATGACGATTCCGAGGCAGTACGCCCCACGTACTCTGAGGCTCCAGCCTCCTATAAATAGGATCCGAAGGCAGCCTTAGTTCTTTTGCAATTTCTTCCTTCTCTCTCTAGTCTTTGCCTCATTTTGCATGCCGTTTGTACCCCGAAGCCCCGATAATATTCCTGAGCCCCGAAGTAAGATCCGATGCCCCAGGGATCCCGAAGAGCGTTATTCCCGAGCTGAAGCTCTGCCCGCGAGGAACCGGTTTTTGTGAAGATCTTCCAGATCTACGGAGAAACACCTCTTCTACAAGCCGTAGTGCTGCCCGATCATCTTCTGATCAAGTGAGTGTGTAATTACTTTCTTCTAACGCATAATTATGAAGTAGTTTATACGAAATACGTGTTATGTGTATAATTTTGTTGTTATGTGCATGAATGTATATTCACTCTCTTCTATCTCATAGATCTGATTTACTTTCTATGAAATACGTGTTATGTGGGTGTGCCTCATCTGTTATATTGAATATGTATTGAATGAAAATGATATACAGGTTTTGAAACTATGTATAAAAATGTATGTTTGATATACTAATATGTTGGGTAGAACATGGGTAGATAGTTGGTGTGTAATAAACAGATGAGAGGCCTCGATGTTGTTTTGATCCAGTCATCTAGCGGAATTTAGATGTCGACCACGGACTTATCTAGACAGTCCAGTGGAACGCTAGCAGGATCATAACCTGTAGGTGTTAATGAACTTGGGTGTTCATTCGCTGTATTCCATCCCCCTCATGGTTGCCTTATTTGACTTATATTGCTGAGGAACCCCCAAAGCATGTGTTGTCACCCCGATGAAATATTCTTAGACTAGGTCCCTTGTGTTATTTATTTTAGGGACATAAACTGAGAATAACATGAATGGGTAATTGGGTTATTGTTGGTTGATGAAAATTAATTTAATTATTTATTGTGGGTTTAAAACCCTATATGCTCACCAGGCTCCCAAGCCTGACCCATTCAGTTTTATTTGTATTACAGGAAGTGGCGCAAGGGCATAAGATGGATGAACCATCAAGTTGTTTTGTTTGCAAGTCTGTATATGTATATATTTGTTGAATGACTTGTAATGTTATCGTTTATGCTTTATGGTCTGTATCGGAACATGACATCCCGAGTTTTAATTATATAATGAAAATATATTTCTTTTATGAAATACTTTGGTAAACATTGTTTTATCACGTTTTGTTTGTGGGAACAAATTTTGCAACTCTTTCAAATCAAAAGGATTTACTCTGAAATTATTTTAAAAGCATAAATGAAAATCGGTCTTTTCTGGCCGAGATTTTGGGGATGTCACAGTTTTAGGACCTTCGGCAGACTACTAAGACTGTGGCGAAGCAAACTGCCAAATTCAGGGAGAGGGCTCTTTTGGTTCCGTAGTACGCTACATATAAGGAGATGAATAAGAAGAGATACCATTAGAGCTGACAAGGGGCCTACCTAGGATGGGTTCGGGTTCAACCTATTTATTAATTGGGTTGAAAATTTCAACCCAACCCAGCCTGTTAATTTGAATGGATTGATATTTCCAACCCAACCCAACCTTTCAGATAAATGGGTTGTCATCGGGTTAACCCATTTATGTAGTTCCCAAGCCAACCTATTAAATAAATTGGTTAAATTTATGTTGATCCATTTAAAATAAAAATTAATTAATTAACTAACAAAATATTACACCACTTAAATTAGTTATACACTTAAATAAAATTTCAATGTATGACAAAAGCACAATCTCAATTCACATATACAAAGAAACTGTTAAAATAACATTAAAGATTTGTAATTTCTAAGTGATTTTTTAGAGTGGCTAGTGTTGTTGGTGCAAAGAAAAAAGGTAGGAATTAGGATTCCATTTTTTAAATATAAATAATAATACAAACATTGTAATTTATAAAATAATATTTAGATTAATACATGATAATATTTAAATAATTATTAAACTAAATATAAGTTAAAATTAAATGGATTGGTGGGTTGAAAACGGGTTGATAATTTTTGCTCAATCCCACCTATTTAATTAAATGGGTTAGACAGGTTGACCCATTTAACTAAAATAGGTTGAAAATCTCAACCCAAACTACTAATTTTGGGTTGGGTTCGGGTTGGATTGGTGGGTTAGGTCGATTTTTTCCAACTCTAGATACCATGACATGTTGAGAGAGGATATGCAGGAGTTTGTGAGCTCTTTGGGGTGTAAGACCCTGAATGATATGATTGAGAAGTCCCGCGAGTGGGAGATTGAGTTGGAGTTGTGCACGAAACAGATGTCGGGGCAGGTATAGACAATGGTGGTCCAGGGTAAGAAGCCCAAGACTTTCGACTCACGCACCAGATGCACGCAGGGCCGGAGCCGTTGTGGTAAATGCGGAAAGCCATACTGTGGGGCATGTCGATTTTCGGTTTCATTATGTTTCAGATGTGGTTAGTTGGGAAACACGATAAAAGACTGCCCTAGGATTGCTCTTATTTTCTTTCATTGCAATCAGAATAACCATAAAAAGGCCAATTGTCTGATATTGTCAGGAGAAGAAGTAGATGTGGTTATTGGTATGTGGTTTATCCTTATCTTTTATTGCTTTCCTTATTGATGCTCGTGATTATATTTGATCTTCCTTAGGGACCATTTTGTCCAATGATATGACTTCTCATGTTCGGTTTGATTCGTGTGCTGCACGATCCTTTGTATCTCCTACCTTTAGCAAAAAGTTTTGTGATGCTCCTGAGATTATGGATTACTCGTTAGAGGTCGAGATTGCTGGTGGCTATACTATAAGTGCATCGAGGGATCATCGTGGGTGTGTTTTGAATCTGGTTAGTAAGAGATACCCTCTTGATTTGGTGTCGTGTAACACCGTAAATTTTCAAACCAAAATTTTCATTTTAAAACACAATAAAACACATGTCACATTTTCTCAAAATCTCAAGTATCAATTTATCAACACATATTTCAAAAATTGTTTCTCACAAATCAAGGATCCTCCAAAACATATCTCCAACGCAGGTGTGTGTACGATAAAGTCGGTGCCTTCCCGTGATCCTGAGAAGTACCTAAAACACGTAACACATAACACAGTAAGCACGATGCTTAGTAAGTTCCCTTAAATACCACACATAGCTCGTTAGTGACTCGACGCTATAACTCAATAAGACCCTTCGGTCAATGTGTCACAGTGGGACCCTCCGGTCCCACAACTAGGGTGGACCCTTTGGTCCTAACTCAGATGGACCCTTCGGTCCTAACTCGGTAAAATCAAAATAATACACAACATATAAACATAATGTAGGATATCACAAGACTCAATAAAAGCAAATAAGACTCTCCGGTCACACCACTCAGATTACCACACTAGGTAAGTCTAGTGAGATGACTCACCTTGTAAGTAAGCAAGTAACAACCTCGTACACGTAATCTCGAACTAGCCTCTGCCTAACACATAGGATAATTATCTCTAATTAATACTCTATTCACACTCAAAATAAACTGAAGGTTACACTCTCTATTTCTAACTCTTAAGATGAGTAAAATACCATTTTACCCCTCCATGGTCTCCATTACTCATGTTGACCAAACCCTAAAGTCAACAGAATTCAAACTCGAGTTAACAGTCCATGTTTGACTCAACTCGCCGAGTGCATCCATTTGACTTGTCGAGTCCACTCGTTTCCTCAGAAGTCTCGAGAAGTTCCATCTCAGTTCATCGAGTTAACCACCAACTTGCCGAGTTATCGGATGATCAAACTCATCTGGACATACCCTAACCGACTCGTCGAGTCAGCTCATGGACTCGGCGAGTCCCTTAAATATGATTTCTCATTCAGATGTTTCAAAGTATATTTACCACTCTAAACACAAGATCTATCATCCCAATACTTGATTGTCAGGTAAAGCTTCGATTTTTACATTCATGCATGACATATTTGCTCCATATTACCAACTACATTCTCTTACAAGGTGTTAAGCATAAAAACCTCTTTTGGCTTAATAAATATGGGACCTTAGTACTCAAGCGACCTCACAAGGTCCGAATCTCAAGTCTAGAACTCTTAATAGACTCCATGCACTCATTGTCCCAACCAAAGGTGGTAAAAGCCCTAACTTCCATTCTCAAGAGATCTAACTAAATAAAGGAGAAAGTTGCAAGCTTTTACCTTCCAGAGGAACTCTAAGTGCAGGAATTGTTGGATCCCATAGTATCTCCTCGTCCCCAACTTTCATCACCCATCTTTCCTTCCGAAAGATTAACCAATATACTTAAAAGTTAGCTCAAACACTCTCTCTTAGCTCGATGGCCGATTAGGGTTTCTCTTAGTGAGGTTGGGCATCTGGTAAGGTGCAAATGGGGACATAAGCTCTCTTAAATAGGCCCCAACCCCGGGGATTTAGGTGTCATCACATAGCACCTGCTCGGTGAGTTGACTCTCTGGCTCATTTAATAGTTTATTAATCCCACATGGCCAAATACCACTCTGCTCAACGAGTTGAAGCACCTACTCGTCGAGTTGCTCAATAGACTTCAAAAATAAAATAAGTAAATAAATAATATACATGGGAGTCCGGATGTTACAATTCTCCCCCACTAGAATCAGACTTCACCCTCGAAGTCATGCTCTGGAAATAGCTCTAGGTAGTGCTCTCGCATCTCGGATTCCGACTCCCAAGTCAACTCAGACCCTCGCCGAGGTTGCCATTAGACCTGAACAAGGGGCACCTCTTTGTTCCTCAGAACCTTCAACTTTCGATCCAAGAATGCAATCTGCCTCTCAATATAATTTAGTGTAGCACCTGATTCCCGGTACGTACTCCTTGTAATTAACATTTTTAAATTAATGCATTTTTGTCTTGGACTTGGCGAGTTGATGGACCTACTCGCCGAGTAGGAGAGGGATAAGATGCGGGGACTGAACTTTGGACTCGGCGAGTAGGTGCTCGGACTCGACGAGTAGAACCTGTTTCGGAAAAAACCATAATCCGGGTGTTTCCACCCTATTTAAACGCTCTAACTTGGCCTCCTTTGTCCCTAACACTTCCAGAGAGTTGAAGAGCGAAATCCTAGCCCCCATTTTGTTCTTGAGAGTGATTTTGGCTTTGTGAACAAGATTTGGAGCTTAGAAGAAGAAGAAAGAGGTTGTGGTGTGCAAGGAGGAGAGGTAGATCCGAAATCTACACTGCAAGAGGCTTCCATTTAGGTAGAAAAGCCCCTACCTTGATCACTAGTTCTTTAGATCCCCTTTTGTCCTTAAAATGGTGGGTTTCAAGCCCTAAAACACCATACTCCTTGTGTTTGTGCTTGATGGTCCGAAAGGACTTCAGATCTAGACAATATGGATGTATTAGAAGTATAAAGTTTCTGTGGTTTGAGTGATTGAGGTCCCCATTGAGTGTATGAACTCATAAAAAGCTTGGATTTGCCTATTGGAGCTTGTAGGGACATGCATGCACGTAAAGTTTGCAACTTTACGTGATAAGCATGCCCTAGGATCATAGATCTATGGTTTTGAAGTAACTTTACGTGATAAGCATGCCCTAGGATCATAGATCTATGGTTTTGAAGTGTTGCATGTCGTAGATTTGGTCTATATGGTAAATGGGTCAAGGGACTCGGCGAGTCCCAAAGTGGAACTCGATGATTTCTATGATGATTGCCTTAGACTCGAAGAGTCCTTTGAAGATTTCCTGGAGCTCGGCGAGTTGTTCTTCAAACTCGGCGAGTTGTTCCTGGACTTGACGAGTCGGGTCGCGAGTCGGTTCAATCGTCCCAAGTAATGAGTTAAGGGTGACTCAGTGAGTGGGAAGAAGGATTGGTCGAGTACGACCGGGTTAATAGGAGAAGGACTCGGCAAGTCTATGCCGTGACTTGGCGAGTCCAGTCAAATAGATGTTGACTTTGACCAAGGAGTTGACCTTGGACCAAGGGATGGTCAGTCTTTTGATCTAAGGGTATTTATGGGTGTCTAATCTTTGTTCATGATTTATAGACGGAGGATTACCATTTCAGCAGTAAGGCGCTCAGCAAGCAGACTTTAGCAGCTACTTTCGAGGTGAGTTACCTTCCAGTAGTGGTGGGTCTACAACCACAATGCCGGCCCACAAGTAGGAGGCGTATGTTAGATGATTGTCTTTGTGATATCATCTAGGTTGCTACTACCAGATACGTGATATTATGGCATGATATGTGATAGTGGTAGAGTTCGGTCGTTAGGATCGAAGGGTAGGTCAGGCACCCCAGCTATGTCTGACAATATGTGATGATATGTTTATATGCCAGTATGATCTATTATATGTGTTAGTGGTAGTAGGAGGGGAGCAGTCCCCGAGGTTCGGTCGTTAGGACCGAAGGGTAGTCAGCACCCCAGAACGGCTTGTCATGGGTAGTCAACACCCCAGAATGGCTTGACATGGGTAGCTCGGCACCCTAGAATGGCCGTACCGGGTAGGTCGGGCACCCCAGAATTGTCTGGTAGTATGTATGCTATGTGATTACATGGTATGTGGTATAGTAGGGGAACTCACTAAGCGTCATGCTGACGATTTTCAGTTGTTGTTTCAGGTACCTCTTCTGTCAAGGGGAAGGAGCTGGCGCGGTAGCAGCACATCACACACGCTCTTTTGATTTCCGCACCAAGAGTCATTCTGGGATTTTGTACTGTGACATTTTCATGTTTTATGTTTTGGTTTACGGTCACGAGACATGTTTTATCAAATATTATGATTGTGTGATATTTTGTTACAAACGCTTTTTCAAATCGCTTAATTAAAAACGAAATTTTTGGCCCATATTTTTGGGATGTTACATTTAGGCTCGCATCTACTTGAATGTCCTCTAATGGTACCACTGCCACCTAATCGGCTACACTATTCCTCAACTTGGACACGTGGAAGGTGTTATGGATCTGACTCTACTCTGCAGGTAGTTCCAACTGGTATGCTACCTTACCTACTCTATTGGTCACTCTGAAAGGACTGATGTATCTGTGACAACGCAAAAAATTTCTATTATGTACAACCATCCACTTCAATATGAGTCAAAACTATTTTTGCTAACTTTCAAACTTTTTGGAATAAGTTTGAGTGGTTTAAAATTAGTACTTCAAGAGATAACTAGAGAGTGGATGCCCTA
The DNA here is from genome assembly GCF_052625555.1 of Lactuca saligna. Taxonomy (NCBI): domain Eukaryota; kingdom Viridiplantae; phylum Streptophyta; class Magnoliopsida; order Asterales; family Asteraceae; genus Lactuca; species Lactuca saligna. The sequence goes on from NC_136421.1 coordinate 150,784,632, forward strand.
GTGTTTGTTAAGCATCAATTAAGTTCCAAAAACTCTATGAGTTTGAGTTTACGGACCAAATGGTATTTTGCCCGTAAACCCTAATGGCTATATAAGTGAGACTTGGTTATTTTTCTCACTTTTTCACAATTCCAAGATCCAAACTCAAATCCTCTCAAGTACCATCCGAATTTTCCGTCTTGATCTTCAACTTGTAAGTGTTTCTAGCCCTAATATGCTTAAATCAAGTGTTATACTTCATGAAATCATCCAAACACCCCAAAGAAAAGGTGTTCACGGCCCAAGAATCTTCTTGGACCATGAACACTAAAGACGAGGCCAAATTGTGACCAATGTCCCTCTAGACCCTTGAAACAAGCTTAGAAGCAACCCTTGACATGGGTAGACCTTAAGAGCATCAAGAAAACGCCCAAATATCACAGGGAACTATTGTTTACGGTCCAAGAATCTCCTTCGACCGTAAACCCTAAAAAGGGTGCTAAAGGTTGCCAAAGTGCCCCTAAACTCTTGCCAAAACTTAGAAACAAACGTAGAACCTTCCTTTGATGTGTTAAGACAAGAAAACCACAAAAATGTCCCATGTTTATGTGTTTACGATTTGGGGAGATCCCAAAACCGTAAACACCCCAATGAAGGTTATAATGCCCTATAACTTTTTCCATAAGCTCAGAAACTAGCCTAGACCTTTACCCGGAAGTGTTTAAGTCTTGAAAACATCATTTGACCATGAACCATTTGGGTTTACTACCTTAAACCCAAGGAAAAATGGTCCAAAAACTGTAAACCCTATAAAGGGGTGATATGTTGCCCTAATCACTTCCTAAGGCTAAGAGTTGAAGTTAGGATGCTTCAAAATTACTTCTAGGACTTCAAAGCACAAAATGGTCAAAAGGACATGAGTTTACGGCAGTAAAATCATGGGATTACAAAAGTAAATTCAAGTGGAGTTGGTTACAAAACCGTAAACACCAATTCGTGCCATTTCACTTCCCTTTGTTGAATCACATGTGATTCCAACGCCTAGCCAAGGTGTTTCCTAGTCCCGGAAGGTGTTTCCTTTCATATTGTTCTTTATAAAACACTATATTCATGTCAATATGTGTCCTTATATGTCATTTAGGACTTATTGTGTCACAGGATTTCATTCCTGGAACTTCTCATCCGTACGCGTATACCCGATTGAATCACCCACATCAAGTGAGTTCATACCCCGTAACAAATCTTTTACTATTTTAACTGTTTTAAGGGGGGAATACAGGTTGAACACAATGATAATTGTGTAAATGTTTGTTGTTAAACATCTTTCAAAATGTTACTTATGTTATTTATAAGTTCTCAAAACATTTCAAAACTCGTTTAAAGTTATGTTACTTTATAGTTATACAAAACTCTATTTTTAAAGTACAAAGATAACTTAGAAGATAAATGAGTTTGAGTGGTTTAAAGTTAGTACTTCAAGATGAGTCAAAACTATTTCTGCTAACTTTCAAACTTTTTGGAATAAGTTTGAGTGGTTTAAAGTTAGTACTTCAAGAGATAACTAGAGAGTGGATGCCCTAGTGTTTGTTAAGCATCAATTAGGTTCCAAAAACTCTAAGAGTTTGAGTTTACATCCCAAATGGCATTTGGACCGTAAAACCTAATGGCTATATAAGTGAGACTTGGTTATTTTTGTCACTTTTTCACATTTCCAAGATCCAAACTCAAATCCTCTCAAGTACCATCCGAATTTTCCTTCTTGATCTTCAACGTGTAAGTGTTTCTAGTCCTAATATGCTAAGATCAAGTGTTATACTTCATGAAATCATCGAAACACCCCAAAGAAAAGGTGTTCACCACCCAAGAATCTTCTTGGACCGTGAACACTAAGATGAGGCCAAATTGTGGCCAATGTCCCTCTAGACCCTTAAAAGAAGCTTAGAAGCAACCCTTGACATGGCTAGACCTTAACAGCATCAAGAAAACACCCAAATATCACAAGGAACTAGTGTTTACGGTCCAAGAATCTCCTTGGACCGTAAACCCTAAAAAGGGTGCTAAAGGTTGCCAAAGTGCCCCTAAACTCTTGCAAAACCTTAGAAACAAACATAGAACCTTCCTTTGATGTGTTTAGCACAAGAAAACCACAAAAATGTCCCATGTTTATGTGTTTACGGCTTGGGGAGATCCCAAAACCGTAAACACCCCAATGAAGGTTATAATGCCCCATAACTTCTTCCTTAAGCTTAGAAACTAGCCTAGACCTTTACCCGGAAGTGTTTAAGTCTTGAAAACATCATTTGACCATGAACCACTTGTGTTTACTACCTTAAACCCAAGGACAAATGGTCCAAAAACCGTAAACCCTATAAAGGGGTGATATGTTGCCCTAATCACTTCCTAAGGCTAAGATTTGAAGTTAGGATGCTTCAAAATCACTTCTAGGACTTCAAAGCACAAAATGGTCAAAAGGACATTCGTTTACGGTAGTAAAATCATGGGTTTACAAACGTAAACTCAAGTGGAGTTGGCTACAAAACCGTAAACACCAGTTAGTGCCATTTCACTTCCCTTTGTTGAATCACATGTGATTCCAATGCCTAGCCAAGGTAATTCCTAGTCCCGGAAGGTGTTTCCTTTCATATAGTGGTTTATAAAACACTATATTCATGTCAATATGTGTCCTTATATGTCATTTAGGACTTATTGTGTCACAGGACTTCATTCGTGGAACTTCTCATCCGTACGTGCATACCCGATTGAATCACCCACATCAGGTGAGTTCATACCCCGTAATGAATTTTTTACTATTTTAACTGTTTTAGGAGGGGGGGGGGGGGGGAATACAGGTTGACCACAATGATAATTGTGTAAATGTTTTTTGTTAAACATGTTTCAAAATGTTACTTATGTTATTTGTAAGTTGTCAAAACATTTCAAAACTCGCTTAAAGTTATGTTACTTTATAGTTATACATAACTCTGTTTTTTAAATTACAAACATAACATAGAAGATAAATGAGTCTTTTCAGTAACAGTCCAGGTAGAATATTAGTAAACTATTATAGGTATAGTTTAGGAGAATTCTATTCATTACCTCTAGTACAATGCAGCACACAAAGAAATAATACCATAACAGAACAAACAGTGAAGAGAATCAAACAATACCATACCAAAACAAAAGTGAAGAGAATCAAACAATACCATAACAGAACATACAGTGAAGAGAATCAAGCAGTACCAGAACAGAATATAACAAATAGGGTAAGTTGCTGTAGCATGAGAACACACAAACAAGATCTAATTATATCAATGAATCACTAACGCATTAGTGATAGTTATATTGGGTATACATGATCATATAACTTTAATGTGAATTACGCGACTTGTAAGGAATTATTGGGGTCGCGGTTGGTTACCTTAATCTCTTTTCATTGGGAGCGTTTTAGTAGGGGTTCTAGCTTTCACATTATGACCGTAATAAAACAAATATGTTTTTAGGTTATTAGTACATCATCATGTCATTATAAACAACCTCTGTGTACTTACTTTTCACATTACTTTCATAAAGTGTCAGTACCACTTGAAAGTTGATCTATTTTCTAGTCATGATAGATATAAACTAGGGAGAATATACTTTTACATTTGACAAAGGAACAATCGACTTTAACACATAACAGAAGATGCCTTGGTAGAAGGCTATGATTAAAGGTTAGGATCATAATGCAAAATTTATGATTCCTTAATGTATACACTATAGGATACATATATGCTAATAGATTCTGACAGCTAATAGGATGTGTGCTCTTCGCTTCACTTCTTATTCTCGTTGGATTGTGGGCTTGGAATGAGGTCACCCAATCTATTATCTACACGACTATATATATATATATATATATATATATATATATATATATATATATATATATATATATATATATATATATATATGCTTAGTATCCATTAAGTCATCATAAGGGTACCAGGTATGGATCAGGTTATAGGACACATAATCAACACACAGTTTTTCTAGTACAAAACTTGCTTTCAAAGTCAGTACTTTTGGTATACAAAACTAGAGATTTCCCAGATAAGGGCTTAATCCATTTTATTAAGCCAACACAGTTTTAGAGACTTTAGGTGAGTAACTCTATAACACCTTAGTTTATACACCATGTGTCACACCCCGGAACCGAAGGCGGAAACGTTCCGGGGCGGAGGTGACTTCATGTGAATATCATAACCAATGTACATAGTAAGCGAAGTAAAGCACAAAACATTACATTACATTACATAGATTTCATTACATTAGTTGAAAAGTAAAGTAGTACAAGTTTCATAGATACCTGGTTTAAACAAAAGAAAGACGTGACTTCTATTCGCTCCGTCTTCTGCAAAAGGACGCGGGGTACCTGTCTAAGTAGAACCTGAGAATACAAGCATTTTAAAAATCAGCATAAAACTGGTGAGTTCATAAGCGGTTTGTTTTTATAAAGATGCACGAGTTCCTTTGGTTTCCTGAAAAAGCGGTTATCCAAGAAAATCCCATATTTTCTTAAAAGTAAAGTTTACCAAATCCAAATTGTAAGGTAAAAGATGTACACTGAAAACGTGATTGTTCTTGTATATTGTAAAGTTTAGTTATCTAACTTATTACACTTTTCTGGTTACATACTACTGTTACTCAGGAAAATCCTATATTTTCCTACATGTGTGGGTGTGTGAACTATTATCGATTCTGATTATGTTCAATGTTATCCCCAGGAAAAACCCATGTTTTCCTGAATGTGTGTGTGTGTGAACTGTTACCGATTCTGATTATGTTCAATGTTATCCCCAGGAAAACCCCATGTTTTCCTGAATGTGTGTGTGAACTGTTACCGATTCTGTAGGTGCGAACTATTACCGATTTCCGATTATCCTCAAACGTACATTAGTTTTACTACGTACATAAAACTAATAAATAAGTGTAAAGCGTTAAAAATCTTGATTGCGAGTCCTTAACCATACTTCAGACTAGATATGACTCGGGTCGTGGCCAGTATCCTTTCTATGACTTTCATCACCCTTGAACCTTTCGGTTCGGCTGTAGCTAGCAGCCAGGTGTGGGATTGTCAGTCCCGTATAGATCTATACACTCAATTCACACTCTCCTACGTTCGGAGATTCTGGTTATAGGGTTAGTCCTCCACTCTCTCGAGCCAAGGAAGTGTTACAGAGGACGTGTCTCCAATCTTTAAGATTTCCCTTTACTTCTCGTGCCTAGGGAAGCAGTATCTATGAATATCTAAGTTCTAATAGATCATGTCCTGTACACTCGAGCCTAGGTGTTTTATTAAGGACATTACAATGTTTTATGTATTCTAAAGGTATCTGTCCTTTACACTCGAGCCTAGGTGTGTTATTAAGGACATTACGATTGATTTATGTTTTCTAATGGTGTCTGTATTTGCTACTCGTGCCTTGGGTATTCTATTACAGACTTTACATATGATTTATAATCTCAATCAATATAAGTGTGAACAATCAATTGTAAAGTATACAACATAACATTATATAATAAGAATTGAAAATCGGTTTGAACAAACAACTCTGCGAGTTAAAACAGTTTGTTAGTAAGTTTTCAATTCTTAAAAGTGTGAGAATTATGAAACCACTTAAAATGAAATAATGAATTTAAGTACAAGATATCCTTATACTTTTGCTTGTATTCCCCCTGAAAACATTTAAAAATCATTGAAAAAGGGTAGGGGTATGAACTCCCCGGTCGAGAAGCGTGTCAGATTGGATGCTAAGTATCGGTTCGGGGCTTGATAACGCGTGAGGTTCCTATGTAATATGAAATGATATGCAAATGTATCTAATTAGACCTTAAATCACTAATTAGATATGATTATACACTCCAAGACGCGAAAACACTTCAAATCAAGTGTTTGGAGTGACCCGGGTGACATCTAGGGACGTATAAGGCTCGGATATGGAGTTTACTCCTCAAGAGTAAACTCATAAGAGGGTTTACGGTTCTATGACCATAATACCATGAGTTTATGACCATAAACTCATGGGTGGTGTCTTCTTGGATGCTAAATGGTCTTACAATGCTCAAAGGAAAGTTCTAGGGTTGATTGTATGGCTTAGGAAGTGATTTGGACTTGAAAGGGCCTTGGAAAAGGAGTTTACGGTTTATGAAGATGATCTTGGGGAGTTTACTACCTTAAACACATGAGTTTACTACCTTAAACTCATGTTTATCCATGAATCATGCGTTTTTGTGGTTGGAGGTTACGCATACAAGGTTCTACATTCAATTCCAAGCCATACAAGGTGTTAAAGACACTTTAACACCTATTTGAAGAGTTTATGGTCCAAGAAGATGAATTTATGGTCCAAGGATATGAGTTTACGGTATAAGAATGTTGTTGGACCATAAAGTCAAGTTTGATCCATTTACATATGTTTTGGTGCGTCATTTGAAGGATTATAAGGTTCTACACTCTCATGGAAGCATCATGGAAGCATTTGGAAGTGTTTAGGGACATTTTGACACTTTAAAAGGAGTTTATGGTCCATGAATGTGGGTTTACGGTCCAAGCATGTTCTTGGACTGTAAACTCATGTCCAATACTCAAATGGTACGAATTTGGGGTCCTAAGTTCATGCATGCAAGTTTCTAAGCCATATCTAAGCACTAGAATGGGTTTGGAGTGGTTTTAGGGCTTCAAAACCCTCTCAATGGGTGTTCACGGTTTTGGGAGGGTCCCTAGACCGTAAACACTTGTTCTTGGATGTTTTTGGAAGTTTCAAACATGAATTTGCATGTCAAACAAGTTAAACAACCTGCTAGGATGAAGTACTTACCAAATTGAAGCTTGCAATGGGGTTTTTGGATGAATTTCGAGTTCTAGAGAGAGAGAGTAGTAAGAGAAAGTGTATAGAAAGAGAGAAAAATATTCAAAATGATGTCACTCACTCCCTTATATAGGGGTTGAGTTTATGGCTCGGTGGAATTCTACCCGATACTGTCGTTAGATGGTGCTTTTGGTCGTACCCGATAAATTGCCGTAATCATGACTTAAACGAAACTAATAATTTTCCAAATAAATATGGAAAAATATTTTAATGTTTTTAACGCATCCCGACACTTATGTAACTGAATTAAAAGTCGCAATTAATTTAATTTAACTCTAAGGTTAACAGAAAACTTTGAATACGAACGGTTTTATTTACCGGATACGGTTTATAGTGACGGAATAAATTACGGGTTGTCACACCATGTTTATATATAAAGCTAATACCCAATAGATAGTTAATGGTGTGTTTTCCGCCTTACTTCCTGTTCCCGTTGGATTGTGGGTGTAGGGCAGATTCACTCAATTAACTTTCTACCCAGTATCAGATTATATATAGCAGTATAAACAAAGCTATTATAAAAGTAGTCACCGTAGTCATTATTTTACTATAAGAAATATAGGTTTTCTTAAAGAACTTTTCATTAGATATAAAGGAACCACTACAAATAACTCCACGAGTAATAAGTGAATACAGTATAGTTATATATGACAACGATCTAACAACTAATGGAATGTGTGTTATCCGCCTTACTTTCTGTTCCCCGTTGGGTTGTGAGCTTAGGGCAGATGCGCACAATCGATTGTTTGTTTACCCTGAGTATACATAATTTGTACCCACTTAGTACCCATAGAAAGGCTTGTAGTGTCATTTTACTTAACTTTCATTCAAGTAGGAAATATATGTTCTTCTAGAGGAACAGGCGAACCTTTCAAAACAGAACTTACAGCTTACATCACTTTTACATATACATTTTCCACAACACTTTACAACTTACTCACATCACTAAAATCTTATGAACTCACCAGCTTAATTGCCGATCAACTCTTTGAAATAACTTGTATTCTTAGGAGACTATTAGACAGGTGTTCGTGTAGGAGATTCAGAAGATGGAGCATTATAACTTCAAATCTTGTTTTGTTATTTGTGTATTAATTCTATGTTCTGTGAATACACACATTGTAAACACTTTCTTTCTAAATGAAATGGTTGTTCATTACTTGCTTACCATATACATATCTCGTGATACTAAACGTGACGTCCTCCACCCCTGAACGTTTCCTCCGTTCTGGTTTTGGGGTGTGACAGTATCGGGGCCCCATCTTGCCCTGTTTCCTGAATTGGATCACCCCTTTCCATCGGGATACCTTCAGGAGGACAAAGTCTCCAAGTTGGAACTCTATCTAGAATCGTCGCCGATCTGTGTAACTTTTTTGGCAACTATGGGTTGTCGGTAACCTCTGTCTGACATGCTAAATCTACCCGGTCGTCTTCAGTACTATCTTCAATGCCACCCATCACTCTCTACCCCACTTCTCCCTAAAAAATGGTAGTCCGACGTCTCCTCCCATATAGAAGCTCAAAGGGAGGCATACCAATACTTAAATGATGGTTGTTGTTGTAGGAAAACTCAGCCAAGCGTAAGTAAGTGTTCCAATTTCCTCCGAAGTCATTAACACATGCACGCACCATGTCCTCAAGCATCTTAATTGTCTGCTCGCTCTGCCCTTCCGTCTGCGGGTTATACGCGGTACTAAATGAAATGGGTGCCCAACTCCTCATGAAATTTCTTCCAGAACCTGAAAGTAAAATGCACGTCTTGATTTCATACTATCAAGGTCGGCACTCCATGCTATGCTACCACCTCTATCCACATAAATCTCAGCCAATATCTCTAAGATGATACGCGTGCTGCTCTCTGGATCTCGAATACACCAAAATATAATCGATGAACATGATCACCGATCGATCCAAAATAGGCCTACACACCTGGTTCATGAGTTCCATGAACGCTACCGGTGCGTTAATGAGCCCGAAAGGGTGTCTTCTAAATATCCTCCTCCCAGACTCTCATATGATGATATCCATACCTCAAATTGACCTTGTAATACCAAGACCCTCTGCAACTGATCGAAAAATTGTCGATCCTTGGAACTGGATAACGGTTCTTAACTGTCAGCTTGTTCAACTCCCGATAATCAATACATATCTGTTGTGAACCGTCGTTTTTTTTTTTGAAAAAAAGGATCGGCGCTCCCCACGGCAAGCTACTCGATTTGATACTATCGAGGTCGGCACTCCATGCTATGATACCACCTGTCTCCTATAAATATCAGCTAGTCTCTCTGCAGAAGAGCACTTACTAATAGCGAGGAAGTGAGCATTCTTCGTCAACCGGTTCACAATCACCCATATCACATCAACCCCACACGTAGTCCTCAGTAACTTGGTGATAAAGTCCATATACACTTGTTCCCACTTCCATAGTGGAATCTTTAAAGGCTGTAATGGACTATATGAACGCTGGTGCTCTGCCTTAATCTGTCAGCATGTCAAGAACCTCTCAACTACCCATGCCACATCCCTCTTCATACAAGGCCACCAATAATCTCTCTTTAGGTCCAAATACATCTTAGTGGCCCCCGGATGGATTGAGAATCTTGATCTATGCACCTCCTCCATCAGTATATGTCGAGCTCCACCCATGTAGGGCACCAAAATCCGCCCTCGAAAATTCATAATCCCACGACTATCCGTCAAAAACTCACACACCTGCCACATCACCCACTCCCTCTTGTGGTTCTTCGGTCTCACGGCCTACACCTGGGCCTCTCAAATAGTATCTAAGACTGGAGTCATCATTGTCATCCTCAGACACACATCTCGGATCGAAGCACTCGTTGCTCTACGACTTAGGGCATCGACTACCACGTTAGCCTTTCCCGGATGATACATGATCTCATAGTCATAGACTTTCACCACATCCAACTACATCCTGTGTCTTATATTTAGGTTGGGCTGATCCATGAGATACTTTAGGCTCTTGTGGTCCTTGTATATGGTACACCAAACCCCATACAAATAGTTACGCCATATCTTGAGGGCGAACACTACTGCCCCCAGCTCAAGGTCGTGGGTGGGATATCTTATCTCATAAGGCTTCAACTGCCTCGATACGTATGCTATTATATTCCCCTCTACATCCGCACCACACCCATCTGTAAAATGGACACATCATAGTAAACGAAAAAGTCCTCCACCCCCTCAGTAAGGGCTAACACTGGGGCATCGCACAATCTCTGGCGAAGAGTCTCAAACGAGGCCTGCTGCTTGGGACCCCAAATAAAAGTAACACCCTTCCGGTTCAAACTAGTGAGTGGGACGATAATCTTGAAGAAATCTCTGATAGTAGCCGGCCAAACCTAGAAAAACTCCTGATCTCAGCACCTCCCATCTCATCACTGCCTCGATCTTAGCCGGTCGACCAATAACCCATTCTGGTTAACGAGGTGTCCCAAGAACTGGACCTCTTATAACTAAAAATCACTCTTGGAGAATTTGGCATAAAGCCTCTCCGTCCTCAATACCCCAAGAATCTCTTTAAGATGCTCCTTGCGCTGCTCTCTGGATCTCGAATACACCAAAATATCGTCGATGAACACGATCACCGATCGATCAAACATAGGCCTACATACCGGTGCGTTGGTGAGCCCGAAAGGCAACACCACAAACTCGTAGTGCCCATAACAAGTCCAAAAGGGTGTCTTCTGAATATCCTCCTCACAGACTCCCATATGATGATATCTAGACGTCAAATTGACCTTGGAATACCAAGACCCCCCTGCAACTGATTGAAAAATCATCGATCCTCGGAAGTGGATAACGGTTCTTGACTGTCAGCTTGTTCAACTCCCGGTAATCAATAAACATTTTTTGTGAACCATCCTTTTTCTTGACAAAAAGGATTGGTGCTCCCCACGGCAAGCTACTTGGTCTGATAAATCCCTTCCCAAGCAACTCCTGGAGCTATGAGGATAACTCCTACATCTCTAGTGGCACAAGGCGATAAAGGGCCTTGGCGATAGGCGTTGCTCCCGTAACCAAATCAATTCAGAACTCCACTTGCCTCTCTAGAGGCACACCCGATAACTCCTCGGGAAAAACATTCGAAAACTCACTCACTATCGGAACCTCAGCGATAGAACTCGACCTCTCTGTAGAAACCCATGTATCTATCACATACGCCACAAAGCTCCTACAACCTAGTTGCAAACTCTGTTTCGCTCTAGTAGCAGAGAAAAAAGCCAACCCAGATCTAGTACCCTCGCCATACACTGTAAGAACTCCCCCACTAGGGTCTCGTATGGTCACCATATGATGCTCACAGTCGATCACAGCTCCAAACTGACTCAACCAATCCATGCCCACAATGACACATACATCACCCATCGCAATCAACACCAGATCTATCAAAAACTCAACAATAGAAAACTGAAGCACAAATCCCCAAATCACATCAGTAGCAAACACCGTATGCTTATTGGATATAGAAACTCTTAGAGGTCGACTAAATGCCTCATATCGAATACTGATGTGACGATTAAAAGCTTGTGATACGAAAGATCGACTTGCACCCATTTCGAAAAACATCAAAGCAGTTACAGAACTCACACGAAAAGTACCAATACACATCACGATATAAGCATAACATAACTGAAAATAACATAAGTAAAAGAACACGTACCGACCATGACATCTGTTTCTACACGGAATCCTCCGCTGTCAACTAAAAGGCTCTCCCGCATACCCTCAGTGCCACGACCTTTGGTGGTCGTTTGTTAGTAGTACGCAAAGCTGCAGGTGCAGAACCTTGAACTGACCCCTGAATGAGCTGGGGACACTTGGCCTTCTGATGGTTAGTCTGGTTATAGTGAAAGGATTCTGCAAACCCCTTGGGGGCAATCCTTTGCCATATGCCAATCTTTTCCACACTTGTAGCAAATCCCTGCCCGACACGTCCCCTCACGATTCTTGCCGCACTTCTCACATGTGTGGCCCTTCTGGCCTCCTGATCTTGAATCAGTGGGCTTAGTCCGCTTGGCTGCCGACTGTGACTGTGTCGACCGCCGATCTCTCCCCTAAGACTCTGCCTCCTCCCTGACCTGAGTCTTTAGCTCGATGTGCATTCTCCGAGCATTTTCCTGAAGCTCGGAAAATGTCCGATAAGACGAGTTCACCACAAACTCTCAAATATCCCTCCTCAGAATGCTCAAATACCAGCTTATGCGTGTCTGCTTAGAAGACACATGCTCAGGGAAGACCAACGCCCTCTCATTATACATCCTCATAATCTCCAATACTGGCTCTGTCTTCTGCTTAAGAGACATAAATTCCTGGGCCAATCGTTGCCTCTCCACCGGGGGCACATACTCATCTCGGAACATCAGCGTAAACCTTTCCCATGTCACTATAGTATGCCCTGCAGGAGTAAAATTGGTTGTCACAAACTTCCACCAGTCTTTCGCCCCAAGCGAAGTTGGTTCAGCGCGAACTGAACCCTCAAATGCTTCGGAAATGAACAAGTGTAAAGTCATCCCTCAATATCAGAGATCCTTCTCATCGCATCAATCAGATCTTGAGTCCCATCAAACTCTGGTGGCTTTGTGCTGCTGAACTTCAGATACAACAACGAGTCACATCCCTGTGGCTTGGCAGCGGCTACAACTGCGGTGGCTGCAACTGTAGTAGCCTCGGTAACAGCAGCTTACCACTCATCAAATGTATCGATTAGGGTGGTATTGATAGACCGAAATATCTCTGGTATAGCCTCTCGTATGGCTGTCGCCAACTCATCATGAATCATCCTGCAAATCTCCTCATCGCTAACTCCACTGCTCTCTGGGTTGTGGTATGTACCTACCATGATGTGTCTAAAACACAAGACAAAATCATTAGAGACTCGCTCACACTCGATCACTTCCCCCTACTTGCTCTTTAGCATCCAAATGATTCTTACTTGGGCTACTCACAGATCCGGAGCTTTCAGTAGTACGGGCCCAATACTACCTTCCACACCAACCTGCGGTCACCCCAAGTCCTACTCCTAGTTTCCCAAGTTACAAGTACTCCATCTCTCATGAATATAAGACTACTCTCTCAATAGACCCCTCTCAATCTCATCCATGTGTCTCTTCTAGATATTCTCTCAACTCAAAAACCCTCTCTACGTGATTCTTACTAAATACTCTTACTCAGCTCATACTCAGAAGCACATCACAGATAGCAGCAACTCCTAGGCTAAGGTATCACAAATCAATCAACTCTACTCCTAAAATATGGAATACCTAGCTTACCCTCTAGCAAGCATAATAATATCTCATAACACAAAAAGTAAGGATATTTTGGAAAACTACCGTTTGGTCTCTGGCTGATTGTACACACTGCTCCAACTTGTTTTCTCTTAAACTCTTTCTCATTTTAGAAAAATTATTTCTTTTGAAAATATTTCTCAAATCCCCAGTTTGTGTCCAAACACACCCGGAGGTGCATCCAAATCCCTCAAACCAAGGCTCTGACACCAACTTGTAACACCGTAAATTCTCAAACCAAAATTTTGTCACACCCCAAAACCAAGAACGGCGGAAACGTTCGGGGGCGGAGGACATCATGTACAGTATCACAACAATGAAAAGTAGTAAACAAGCGACAACATCATCCATTGCATTAATAATATAATTTTAATACAAGTGTTCTGTCAAATTATAATAGACAGCAAAGTATAAAAAAAATGAAAGATGAGTCTTGAACGGGCTCCATCTTCTCTAAACCTTGCATTGGTACCTGTCTACTGTTGTCCTGAGGATACAAGTTATTTTGAAAGAGAGTATCAGCTTTAAAGCTAGTGAGATCATAAGTATTAATGTGTCTTAATTTGTATGTAAGTATTTGTTTAACATGTAATGAAAGACTGGAAAATGTTTTGAAAGAAGGTTCGTGAAAGTATCAAAATGTTTGTAAAACAACTGTAAACGTATGAAAAACTCTAGAAATCCCTATAATTTCTACTATGTTAAAAGGGAGTCTTCTACCAAGACCCAACTGTTCTGAATGTAGTCTTCTACCAAGACTTAACTGTTTTGTATGTTCTTTTCTTGTAAAAGTGTGTAATTTTCCCTAAGTGTAACTATTATTAAAAAAATATAGTTTGTACAACAATGTTTAAGTGAAATGATAACTAACTATATATAAAGGGTAACTTAATGTAGTACTGTAGTGTTGTAATATAAGAACTACTGCTGGACCAACTACTTTAAACCGGATTTATATTAACGTATCATGTGATAAATTGTACCATACAATCGACTGGTCAAACGACAATGTAGGTTGTAAAAAGGTATGACGTTTGGCACCCGCAGACCTGTAGGTCTGGCTGTAGCTAGCAGCAAGGTGTAGGATAGTCAATCCAATATAGATCTATATGCAAACTTACGCTCTCCCTCCAAGAGACTCTGGCTACAGCTCCGGCCATGACATTGAAGGCATGCTCCGATACAGTGGATCACAATTTTGTTAACGTATTCATGTATATGTAATGTACTGTAATCTTCTACGTGTGCTAGTTGTAATGTGTGTTCTCTCTCTATCTAGCATGAATAGTAATGTACTGTGTGTAGTAGCTGTAATGTATGTTCTGTCTATCTAGCAAGTATTAACTCATGAATGAACCGACTCATTGTATGATATCCCATTCTAGTAATAGTTCTAGTATCTTCCTAAACTACCCATATGGTGGCTTACTAGTAATTAACTGTGACGTATGAACATGGATGTATACCCCTGCTACCCAAGGGCATTGGATGAACTGGACGAACCTTTATGACTATATATGTACATAAGATATATACATGTATATATATATATATATATATATATATATATATATATATATATATATATATATATATAACTAATATTTAAAGGACCTTCGGACAGATACCCAATATCCCACCAGACCACATCTCAAGCGCGAAAAGGAAATAGGGTGGATAGCCTTCCTAAGTCTTTTAAACATTTCTTATATAACTATACATATATAGGCATGCAATTGATAAAATAAAAGCATAAAATAAGTTTTATTATCTAAGAAAAGATCGACTTGATGTCAAACTGTAAAACGGTTTGAAAGCATGGGTTTGATAAAACAGTTTAAGTATAAGGAAACATTTGTTTGAAACACAATTGTAATGAGTTTGAAATGAAACATACAAGGTAAAATGTACAGTTTAATAAGGAGTTTTAAACATATAAAGTGTTTACAAACAACATTTGAAGGATACTGTTTGGTAAAACGGCTAATGAGTAGTAAATCATTTGAATGTTGCTTATTAACCACATGTGATTGATGTAATAAGTAGCATGATTCTACTTGTATCCCCCCCATAAAGTATTAAAAAACATTTAAAACATTGATTAAGGGGTATGAACTCACCTGTTGCGAGTCGATCGGAAGGAAGTGTCGGATAAATGCTTTGTGTCAAGTGAAGACTTAGAGACGCACAAAGATCCTAATTACATATGTAGACATATGTATATAAACAATTAGTCTTTAAACAACTAATAAACAAGTCAAGACACTCTAGGACAAGACAAACACTTTGTATAAGTGTTATAAGTGCTAAGGAGTGCATCTAAGTGTTGTAGGGAAAGGCTAGTGTGTTTGGGGTTCCTGGAACACTCCTAAAATGAGTTTACTCCCTAAAGATCAACACCCCTTGAGTTTACGGTCGTAAACTCCTAACCTTTTGACCAATGGTTGATTTGAAGTCTTCTAAGCTATTCTAAGCATTCCTATTTCATGATTTAGCCTTAGGAAGTGTTGTGTGGCATCAAAACACTCCTAAATGGAGTTTACCCTCTAAGGACCATTTTTCATGAGTTTACTACCTTAAACTCATGAGTTTACTACCTTAAACTCCTAAGTTTATCGTATTTGGGGTTTTCAAGTCCTTTGCTAAATCATGGCACTAGTGTAGGTTAGAATTAGGCTTAAGGCACAACTATGGGACATTTACACACCTTTTGGGGTGTTTACGGTTTTAGGACATCCCCAAACCGTAAACACATAAAAATGGAAAGTTTTGGTGCTTTTTGTCTGATAAACTTTTCAAGGATGAACCTAGACAAGTCCCTATGGAATTGTGAAGCATCTAGGCACCTTAACACACCATTTTGGCCATATACATGGTGTTTACGGTTTTGGGACCTCCCAAAACCGTGAACGCCTTTATCTTGGTGTTCTTGGGACTTTTCTTTAGTACAAACATGTATAGCAAACTTAAAATGACTTTAGGATAGAAGTACTTACATTGTGGAAGCTTGAAATGAACTTTAAGTCCAAGAACACTAGTGTGTGTTCTTGGTGTTTTGGAAAAACTAATCAAAACACAAAAATGGATGGATTAAAGGATGTACAATCACTAGATTAAGTGATATACTAACTTGAAAGGGCTAGAAACACTTACTAGATTGAACATTTTGAATAAAAACTTGGATGATATGTGAGAGAATATTTTGGAGTTTACTCTTTTGGTGTTAGGGGAGTAAACACAAGAATCACTAGTTTTAGGGAGTAAACTCATGCTTATGCATGAGTTTACGATTTTTGGATGATTTTTTGACCCAAACTTAAAAGTTTGGTCGTGAACTTCTAAGACACGAGGTGTTTGCGGTTTTTAAATTTCAAAACTCAAGACGACACTTTCTTTCACCCGTTCGCTTAAAAATAATATTAAAATAATGAAACGAACTTTAAATTTATTAAAAATAAGAAATAATGACATTAACTTAAGACAAGAGGTGGTTGACTTTTAGGGTTTGACCGAATGAAAATTTCGATTTGTCACATCATCCCCCTGTTAAAGGGAATTTCATCCCGAAATTAGAATTTAGGTAAAAAAGTAGGTATAAATGATCGAGTCGAGAGGTGGGAAACTTCCTAATCGATTGGTTCTCGTGCTTCTAAGTGAAATCGGATCCTCGGTTGGTATCCCAACGAACCTTCAATAACTGGCGACGACATTGCTTCGTTCGCTTGACCTCTCGGTTGGGGGTCACTACGGTTCTAATACGAAGGCGAGGGTCTCGTTAATCTCAATCTCATCGAGTGGGCTTACGAGAGACCTAACGGAAAGGTACGGTTTCAAGATCGAGACGCGAAGAGTAAAATGTACGTTACTGAGTTCGTGGAGTAGGTTTATTCTGCGAGAAACATGACTGATTCTGGTAAGAATCTCGGAGGTCCTGACAATCTTGGATTTAGCTTTCCACGCTTTACGAAGCGTAATAAGCCATTCCCAGAGTGAGACTTCCTAAAGAATTTGGCCTCTCACTTGGAATTCCAAAGGTTCTTTCTCTTGCTTAAGTTCCCATTCAAGGGCCACCCCTGTTGGGTCAAAGTCGTAAAGGTGTCTGTAATTTGCGAGGAGTTCTCGATGATCTATGATAGTAGATCTGTAAGACCTAGAATTTGGCGAATTCCTGTCGGCATCCCTGATGTCGACAAATTCTCAACGGTTTTCATTAATTGATAGAGTACTCAAGAATTTCCACATTACTAATAGCGTGTCTTAGGAAATTTTGACTCTTAAATTCCAAAACTCATTTTCAGAGAACTTTGCGAAAAGTATGTCTGAGGGTAATGTTTTCCATGGGTTCCTTCTTACTACGAAGGCAGATAAGTAAGTCGTTACATGGAGAATGATGAACTGATCCAAGTAAGAAAGACGAACTCTATTCATTAAACTCATGAATGCTTCAGGCGTATTGGTCCTCTCCGATGGGTATCACTACGGACTTGAAGTGTCCGCATTGAGTTCAAAAGGTAGTCCTTCGGACATCCTTCTCTAACACTCAAACTGGTGATATTCGGATCTCAAGTCCATTTTTGAAAGTAATTCTTTCCTTGCGTATGCTCAACCAATTTATCTATGCGAGGCAGAGACAATGATTTCTAATGGAAAAATCTGGACGGAGCCCTCGATAGCCGAGGCACATATGATGTAATCCGTCGATCTCTGGAAGATTAAGACCGGAGCTCTCCAGGGTGAGAAGCCTAGTCTTCCAATTCTATTTCTACGTAGTTCACTAAGTTGTCCGGACTGTTCTTGTATCTCCATAGGTGTTTAGACTGAAGGGAAATCCGTTTACAGAATTCTTACTGGGTTCTAAGTTTGTTCACATGACGATGCGATTACTCGTAGTCTTGGGCAGTTCTCCGTCCTGAAGTTCATTTTAGAATCCATACTTGGTTCAATGATAACCATCTCGTATATACGAGTCATATATAATTAAGATTGAAAAGATAGTCGAATAACTGATTCTTCTTTAAGCTCACAACCTATCGAGGAAAAAGAAGTTCAAGCGGAATCATCAATTCTAAACCTGTAGAACCTTGATTATATATCGCCCCTATATATACATTCTTTGATGACAGATCAACCGTATGGATCTTTGGATTGAACTTGACGTACTGTATGAGTGGTACTTCGGGGATTTCTTCAGAAGGAAAAGAACTATGAGGTACTCTATGCATGAGTACTCACGTGTTCTAATATGACGGCTTCGTGGGAAAGGCAATTTCGAAGAATGAGGTGTACGTATGAAGCTATTTTTGTGAGGATAAAATTGAATCACGTCGTATGATAATGTCAGAATCATAAGGAAACTTAAACACATTAGATTTGAACATAAAGCGTTACAAACGAAACACAACCGTACAACCATCAACAGAGTTACAGTACTTTAGACTACTACAAGACTATTGCTGTGAAATAAGGTATACTACAAAAGGCAAATATACGCAGCACGAGAATCCTTATACCGACAGGATCCTGCAAAAGATAGGACTCTAGTTGCACTAGTTCTGGATAGTTTATAAGTCTGTTACAACGAAACGCCTAAATTACATTAACGTGGGTCCGGAGTATTCTCTCTTGCGGTAGTGGTCGGTAGCATACTTCCGTCTGTGCCATCATTTGCTGCCTCTGGGCAGCTCCTTTTGTAGTGACCCACCTTGCCACAATCGTAGGAAGCCCGGTTCACAACGGTGTTGGGAACTTGGTTGATCGGCCTTGTTAGGCTCTTGCAGTAACGTATGGTGTGTCCCTTTTTGTTGCAGTTTGAGCACTGCATATCCCGACAAGGTCCATGGTGGTGATAACTACATTTGATGCATTTTGGGAGATTCCCATCATATTGTCTGGCTGGGTTAGGGATGATTGGTATACTCGAAGGAATGCTAGTAGGAGGTACCGATGTCGTGGCTGTGAGGGTTGTTATTGGTGGTTGTTTCTTGTTCGCCCCTCGAAGCGATTTATCCTTCTTTTTCGCCCAAAACTTCCGTTTGTTACTCTTGGTCTTGGAACTCGGGGTGTTGTGGTAGTTTGCTGCTCATTGAGGTGTTTGATTGTTACCCGGATTGGAATTGTTCTCAACAATCCCGCTAACATTTGCGTTGTTAGCATTAAGGTGGGTCAGAATAGCTGACACGGCAGTCGAGACTGCAGCTTGTAAGGTAGTTGCATCAATCTTAAGCATTGGTGTTTGGTTGAGGGGTTGATCATTTTTCTTTGCCGACATGATTCTGTAACACGAAAGATAAGGATTTTGTGAGCGATTCTGGTTTACCCTAGGTGCACTTCGATTGCTCAATCAAAGAGTAAGAGTATGTTCTAGGAAGGGTTGACCAACATCCCTATGATGTAGTCCTAATACGGATTGGAAATATGTTCGCAAAGGTTTGACCTACATCCCCATGATGCAGTCCTAGTACTCAGTGGAAGTAAGTTCGTAGACTGGTCTCAAGACCTTTATCGTTCAAGCCGAGGTATCGGTGGTTGGTGAATAACATGATCTAACCACTGAAAGAGACTTGAAAATGTCTCTGGAGTTAAATTATTATAGTCCAATGACTTGACTAAAGCATGTTTCTGATACACTCCAACGAAAGTATGATAATAGTACTTGAATAAAGAATGACACAGAAGTTATCCGACTGTCCATATCTTTGATATTCATGACGTAAAAGTTCGGGAAAACGACCTTGTAAAAAGTTCTTACATCATATCCAGAGAAGATAGCTCTTGACACCATAAGGACCTAACCAATAGTACTTACAGTACATGATAGTTTCATAGAAAATGCCACATCGGGAAAAGACGAAAAAAAATGATTCCCTTTTTAACAAGGAAAATAAAGTAAGGAATCTACTACTGACGACAGTCATCCCTCTAGTTAACTCTCAGTTCAGCCAGTTAACGTTCCACCTCAAGTAGGTGTCTTTCGTACACCCTCTGGCGTACTCGGAGTTCTATGACTTCAGCTCATGATTCAGCCATTACTCACAGCAGGGTTTCATTGTTTCTCTCAGATCTCTCATGAGCATCTGCTAGACAAATGGTGCCGAGGGTATGCATTCTCACATCAGTGACAACTTCAGTGATCTGATGTAGGGCTGTCCTACCTTGAATCTCATTTCGGGCTACTCTGCGGACAAAGATTGGCAAGATTCTGTCTGCTGAGCCCCCATTGCTCAGGTCATAAAAGCTTCGGTCACCATCAAAGGGCATGGGTTGATCTTGTCCTTGGCTCCATGTTTCCAAAACATTCAACCCATGGATGCATCGGGCCATGAAAGGCCGGACGGGGTTTAGGAATTGGAAAGGGACCTACCGGGGGTAGGTTTCTCAACCTCGTGGTGATCATTCAAAGGAATTGGAGGGTCATTCTCTGGTTCTTCTCCAAACCATCCAGCAATGACATGTTTGGAAGGTACGGTTTGCCGTAGGCATGGAGTCCAGCGATGTTATCTACGCGAGAATTGGGGTAAGAAAATAATTATTAGACGAACTATCTAGATAATTATTTAGAAAATCTTCATTAGTTACATCGCTATTTGTGAAGTGCATACCATTTATATGTAATCGAAACAGGATAGGCCTTCGAATAAGTGACCTTAACTCCAAATTCACACAAAACAGGGGTAAAGTAAATTTTTCCCAGATTCTAAGTCTATAACATCCTAATTACATACATCCTTAGTGTATCCACTTAGCGACTATCAACTTAGTAAAGAAGATCCCGTTTTAGTTCTCATGTATAAAGTACTTATAGTAATACCAAATACTCCTATAGTATTTTAAGTTTAATGGTATGTTCTACTGTTCTTATTGTGGTATTGTTGGTAAGATTTTAGACTTATTGCAACCACACAACTACACTTAGGCACATGCTAGTCAACCCTCGGATAATATAGGTGATCATGCTATATCTTCCCAGTTTTGACTATATGTCTCTAAGTCCACCTGTGTTGCCCAACAATTGTAATTCTTTTTTACTATCCTATTGACACCGATTTTAGTATGAATGCAACACGTATACTTAATTAAATATTTTATTATTTAAAGTATATACTCTTGGTCAGAGTATTTTTCATCCCTATGTATTTATAGTTAGTATATCTTTTATGGGTTGATATACTTAATTCACTATAAACAATGCTCTGATACCAATCTGCCACACCCCAAAACCAAGAACGGCGGAAACGTTCTGGGGCGAAGGACGTCATGTACAGTATCACAACAATGAAAAGTAGTAAACAAGCGACAACATCATCCATTGCATTAATAATATAATTTTAATACAAGTGTTCTCTCAAGTTATAATAGACACTAAAGTATAAACAAAATGATAGATGAGTCTTGAATGGGTTCCATCTTCTCTAAACCTTGCATCGGTACCTGTCTACTGTTGTCCTGAGGATACAAGTTATTTTGAAAGAGAGTATCAGATTTAAAGCTAGTGAGATCATAAGTATTAATGTGTCTTAATTTGTATGTAAGTATTTGTTTAACATGTAATGAAAGACTGGAAAATGTTTTGAAAGAAGGTTCGTGTAAGTATGAAAATGTTTGTAAAACAACTGTAAACGTTTGAAAAACTCTAGAAATCCCTATAATTTCTACTATGTTAAAAGGGAGTCTTCTACCAAGACCCAACTGTTCTCAATGTAGTCTTCTACCAAGACTTAACTGTTTTGTATGTTCTTTTCTTGTAAAAGTGTGTAATTTTCCCTAAGTATAACTATCATTAACAAAATATAGTTTGTACAATAATGTTTAAGTGAAATGATCACTAACTATATATAAAGGGTAACTTAATGTAGTATTGTAGTGTTGTGATATAAGAACTACTACTGTACCAACTACCTTAAACCGGCTTTATATTAACGTATCATGTGATAAATTGTACCATACAATCGACTGGTCAAACGACAATGTAGGTTGTAAAAAGGTACGACGTTTGGCACCCGCAGACCTGCAGGTCCGGCTGTAGCTACCAACAAGGTGTAGGATAGTCAATCCTGTATAGATCTATACGCAAACTCACGCTCTCCCTACAAGAGACTCTGGCTACAACTTGGGTCATGAAATTGAAGGCATGCTCCGATACAGTGGATCACAATTTTGTTAACGTATTCATGTATATGTAATGTACTGTAATCTTCTACGTGTGCTAGCTGTAGTGTGTGTTCTCTCTATCTAGCATGAATAGTAATGTACTATGTGTATTAGCTATAATGTATGTTCTCTCTATCTAGCAAGTATTGACTCATGAATGAACCGACTCATTGTATGATATCGCATTCTGGTAATAGTTCTAGTATCTTCCTAAACTACCCATATGGTAGCTTACTACTAATTAACTGTTATGTATGAACATGGATGTATACCCTTGCTACCTAAGGGCATTGGATGAACTCAAAGGACCTTTATGACTATATATGTACATAAGATATATATAACTAATATTTAAAGGACCTTCGGACGGATACCCAGTATCCTACCAGACCACATCTCAAGCGCGAAAAGGAAATAGCGTGGATAGCCTTCCTAAGTCTTTTAAACATTTCTTATATAACTATACATATATAGGTATGCAATTGATAAAATAAAAGCGTAAAATAAGTTTTATTATCTAAGAAAAGATCGACTTGATGTCAATCTATAAAACGGTTTGAAAGCATGGGTTTGATAAAACAGCTTAAGTATAAGGAAACATTTGTTTGAAACACAATTGTAATGAGTTTGAAATGAAACATACAGGGTAAAATGTACAGTTTAATACGGAGTTTTAAACATATAAAGTGTTTACGAACAACATTTGAAGGAAACTGTTTGGTAAAACGGCTAATGAGTAGTAAATCATTTGAATGTTGCTTATTAACCACATGTGATTGATGTAATAAGTAGCATGATTCTACTTGTTTCCCCCCATAAACTATTTAAAAACATTTTAAACATTGATTAAGTGGTATGAACTCACCTGTTGCGAGTGGATCGAAAGTAAGTGTCGGATAAGTGCTTGGTGTCAAGTTGTGACAACCCGAAATTTTCATTCTGAATAAACCATATCAAGCCAATAGATGTAGATCAGTTACAGTGAAAATTCAGACTTAGAATATAAGTTTGGTAGTCTCAGGGTTTTACACCAAAAAGGGATATTCGGAGAGTGGTTGCACTACGATTTTGGTGCAACACTGTAAATTCCATTACCCTAGATCATTAGAATCCATTCCGAGAATAGAAATATTTTCTGCCAAAAATCTCAGGACTATAAATAGAATTTTGTACCAAATTGGTTCATTAGTTGAATTCCATTTAGAGAAAAGCCAATTTCTCTCTCACGGATCTTCGGGTTTTCATCCCAGATTGTGAGTCTACTTCCCTAGATGTTTTTTAATACTTTTTATATGCTTAATAACATTATTTACATGTCCAAAACACAAGATCCGGGAGCTTACGGCCCAAGAACGTTCTTGGGGTGTAAATTCCAAAACAAGGCCTAAAGGCCATCTAGTCCCAATTCCTTGTTAGTCAACTAGTTAAGGACTTAGTATATAAACATTTGAGGCTAGAAATCATTCAAGAACACCAACCTTTTTGGAGTTTACGTCCCAAGAGCTTCTTGGACCGTTAACACCATTTCCAAGGGCCAAAGTGTGCCCTAAATGACCCCTAAGGCTTAAGGCATTTATCCTCTAATGCTTGTAGCTAATTTGGACACCAAAACACTTCAAAATCATAAAGTTCTAGGAGTTTACGGCCAAGAAAAGCTCTTGGGACGTAAACCCCTTTTTCAAGGGCTAAAAGTGCCCTAATCACCCCCAAAGGCTTGGACTCTATTTTTGGCAAATACCTTAATGTGTTTAGGACCTAGGAAACATAAGAAAAGCACAAGTATTGAAGAGTTTACGGCCAAGAATGGTTCTTGTGCCGTAAACTCCCATAAAGGGGTCAAAGGACACCCTAAACACTTCCTTAGGCCATGACACAATTTGGGCATGTACCTAGATGAGTTATGGACTAGCTAAAACATTTAGAACCCCATGTGTGAGGGAGTTTACGGCCCAAAATGTTCTATGGCCGTAAAATCCAAGAAATGGTACCAAATGGTGCCATAAACCCTCCTAAAGCCAAGAACTAAAGCCTAGACTTGTTCCTAGAAATGTTTGAGAGTTGAAAGCACCATAATCACCCTACCAAGGGAGTTTACGGCCGTAAACTCCAAGGGAAAAGGGTCCTTGGGCCGTAACCTCCCCAAAGGAGTCAATATGGTGCCCAAACACTTGTATAGGCCTTGAAACAATTCCCACTAAGGTTGTAGTAATGGAAAGTACCATTCCAAGCCTTGGTTGAGAGTTTACGGCTAGGAGCTTACTCCCCTAGGCCGTAAACTCCAATGAATATGGTCATTAGACCTTAAACTCACATTAGGGGCATTGCACTCCTTTGTTGCAACCCATTAGCCTCCTAGCACTTGACCAAAAGTGTTTTCCTCGCGCTTAAATGTTATTACTTGTATAATTAGTGTTATAATCACTAATTATTTGTATACATATGTTTTCATATGTAAATAGGATCATTGTGTGTGATAACAGTCCGTTCAATTCCAGTCACTTACTGCAGGTGAGTTCATACCCCTTAACTAATGTTTTAAACTCTTTTTAAATGTTTTATGGGGGCGGGATACAAGTAGAATCATGCTACTTATTATGTCAATCACATGTGATTAGTAAGTAGGATTATATTACTTATTACATCAATCACATGTGATTAATATACAGCATTCAAATGATTTGGCTACTCATTAGCCGTTTTACCAAACAGTTTCCTTCAAATGACTTTTTATAAACATTTTATATCTTTTAAACTCCTTTTTACACTGTATAGCTTACTCCGTACATTTCCTTTCAAAATTATTTACAACTGTGTTTCAAACAAATGTTTCCTTATACTTAAACTGTTTTATTAAACTTATGCCTTCAAATAGTTTTATAGATTGACATCAAGTCGATCTTTTATTAAAATAATACTTATATTTCAAATGTCTTACAAAACTTATTTATGCTTTTATATTATAAATTGCATGCCTCTATATGTATAGTTATATAAGAAATGTTTCAAAGACTTAGGAAGGCTATCCACCCTATTTCCTTTTCGTGCCTTGAGATGTGGTCTGCTGGGATATTGGGTATTCGTCCGAAGGTCGTTTAAATATTAGTTATATATCATGTGTACATATATAGTCATAAAAGGTCCTTCCAGTTCAATATATGCCCTTGGGTAGCAAGGGTATACATCCATGTACGTACGTACCACTTAGATTACTAGAAAGCTACCATATGGGTAGTTCAGGAAGATACTAGAACCATTACTATAACGCGATATCATACAATGAGTCAGTTCATTCATGAATCAATACTTTCTAGAACATTACAGTAAATTACATATACAACTATATACTAGGACGAGAACATATACAACTATACTAGAACGATTACATTACTATACTTGCTAGGTAGAGAGCACGTACATTACAGCTAGAACAGTTCATTACATTACAGCTAGAACAGTTCATTACATTACAGCTAGAACAGTTCATCACATTACAACTAGAACAGTTCATTACATTACAGCTAGAACAGTTCATTAAAGTACATATACAAGAATACGTTAATTATTGTGATTTAAATCGGAGCATGACTTAAATGGCATGGATTGAGTTGTAGCCAGAATTCTCTTGGAGGGAGAGCGTGAGTTTGTGTATAGATCTATACTGGATTGACAATCCTACACCTTGCTGCTAGCTACAGCCGGACCTGCAGGTCTACGGGTGCCAAACGTCATTCCGTTATTACGACCATTCATTATGTTGTTGTTACTAGTCAATAGTATGGTGCAATTTATCACATAATGCCTTAATATAAAATTCGGTTTAAGGTAATTAGTACGGCACTAGTTCTTACAGCACTACACCATAGTACTATTTCATTTTCCCATTACATTCACATCGTGAACATTCACACGACGCACAATAATGTAGAAACTATATTTTTGGATAATGATAGTTATACTTGGGAAAATACATACTCTTAAAAGAAACATACATTCAGAACAGTTAGGTCTTGGTAGAAGACTACATTCAGAACAGATAGGTCTTGGTAGAAGACACCTTCATATACTAGTAGGAATCATAGGGATTCTAGGGTTTTTCAAACACTTACAATTCATATACACTTTCAACACTTACAATACATATACTTACATATTCTTACATACAAATTAAGACACTAAATACTTATGATCTCACCAACTTTAGAGCTGATACTGGCTTTCAAAATTACTTGTATCCTCAGGTCATCATAGACAGGTACCGATGCAAGGAGAAAGGAAGATGGAGCTTGTTCAAGACTTATCTTTCATTTTGATTTATGCTTTAGTGTTTATCAAAATTTGACAGAACACATTTGTATAATAATTATATTATTAATGCAATGGATGATGTTGTTGCTTGTTTACTACTTTACATTGTTGTTGATATTATATATGACGTCCTCCACCCCAGAACGTTTCCACCGTTCCTGGTATTGGGGTGTGACACAAGTGAAGACTTAGACACGCACAAAGATCCTAGTTACATATGAGGACATATTTATATAAGAAATTAGTCTTTAAACAACTAATAAACATGTCAATACACTCTAGGACATGACAAACACTTTGTATAAGTGTTATAAGTGCTAAGGAGTGCATCTAAGTGTTGTAGGGAAAGGCTAGTGTGTTTGGGGTTCAAGGAACACTCCTAAAATGAGTTTACTCCCTAAAGATCAACACCCCTTGAGTTTACTGTCGTAAACTCCTAACCTTTTGATCAATCGTTGATTTGAAGTCTTCTAAGCTATTCCAAGCATTCCTACTTCATGATTTAGCCTTAGCAAGTTTTGTGTGGCATCAAAACACTCCTAAATGGAGTTTACGGTCTAAGGGCCATTTTTCATGAGTTTACTACCTTAAACTCCTAAGTTTATGGTATTTGGGGTTTTCAAGTCCTTACCTAAATCATGGCACTAGTCTAGGTTAGATTTAGGCTTAAGGAACAACTATGGGACATTTACACACCTTTTGGGGTGTTTACGGTTTTGGGACATCCCCAAACCGTAAAAACATAAAAATGGAAAGTTTTGGTGCTTTTTGTGTGATAAACTCTTCAAGGATGAACCTAGACAAGTCCCTAAGGCATTGTGAAGCATCTAGGCCCCTTAACACACCATTTTGGCCATATACATGATGTTTACGGTTTTGGGGCCTCCCAAAACCGTGAACACCTTTATCTTGGTGTTCTTGGGACTTTTCTTTTGTATAAACATGTATAGCAAGCTTAAAATGACTCTACGATAGAAGTACTTACATTGTGGAAGCTTGAAATGAACTTTAAGTCCAAGAACACTAGTGTGTCTTCTTGGTGTTCTTGGTGTTTTGGAAAAACTAATGAAAACACAAAAATGGATGGATTAAAAGAT
This sequence comes from Lactuca saligna, assembly GCF_052625555.1. Classification (NCBI taxonomy): domain Eukaryota; kingdom Viridiplantae; phylum Streptophyta; class Magnoliopsida; order Asterales; family Asteraceae; genus Lactuca; species Lactuca saligna. The sequence goes on from NC_136421.1 coordinate 150,812,376, forward strand.
GTATAAACACTAGATTAAGTGATATACTAACTTGAAAGGGCTAGAAATACTTACTAGATTGAAGATTTTGAATAAAAACTTTGATGATATTTGAGAGGATATTTTGGAGTTTACTCGTTTGGTGTTTAGGGAGTAAACACAAGAATGACTAGTCTTGGGGAGTAAACTCATGCTTATGCCTGCGTTTACGATTTTTGGATGATTTTTCAACCCGAACTTAAAAGTTTGGTCGTGAACTTCTAAGACACGAGGTGTTTGTGGTTTTTAAATTTCAAAACCCGAGACGACACTTTCTTTCACCCGTTCGCTTAAAAATAATATTAAAATAATCAATCGAACTTTAAATTTCTTAAAAATAAGAAATAATGACATTAACTTATGAAAAGAGTGATGGGCTTTGTTCATAAGAACATCCTATGTGCTCATACAAATCCTAATGCTTGGATCTAGGTTTCTCTATTGTACATGCAATTTATCCAAGACTAAAAACCCTAATTCTAGCATATGATAATCGATATTACCATAATAATGGGTTTAAGATATTACCTTGATTGTTATGTGGGAATAACAATCTCAAATCCTTCTTGTAATGACTTTAGAAAGCTTACAGTCACAAATGTCACTCCTTTAATGGTTCACAAACACCAAGAATAAGAGGATGAAGAGGAGAAGAGAAGGAGGCTGCCCAAAATCATCCAAAACCCTAGAGAACCAGTTCACCACGTTTTTGGGGCTTAAGGGTGTTATATATACATGTAGGCTATTAGGAATTTAAACTAGGAAACCCTAATCTGACTGCTTAAGCCCTAAGCAGCCCATGGATTCCTTTCTTAAAGGCCTTGGACGATTTCTAATGGGTTTCCCCATAGAATTTGTCCAACCTTATATAATAAGGTAATCCATAGCCCAATTACAATTATCTTATAATTACAATTCCAGTCCCTTAAGTTTAATTAATCTCTTTTAGCCACAAAATTAATTATCTATCAATTCTTGACTAATATTAATTAAACGATATGATTTCTCCTTTAATATATTATTCCCATAATATATTAATAAACCATATTTAATCCTTTCTCTCCATAATTTATCCTATCAAGTTGCATTGGTGAAGGCAACCTAAAAGGACCATGCACCATTGGGACAAGTACATACCAAAATAGTTATGGGTTAGACACTAATCCAACAGTCTCCCACTTGGATAAGTCTAATAACTATTTTGCGTATGACTTCAGATCCTGATTTGCAATCATAGGTTTCCAAATCCGTTGTCAACTCTGATCCTATCAGATACGCGTGTCCTTTAGATAAGGGATCATATATTCCTACATTCTAGATATCCTATAAGACATGATTTCTAATCATTCTCTCTGTATCATTTCTCGACTTCCGATTTATGATGACTGACTAATTGAACAAATCAAATTATCCCTAACTCGGCCAAGCATTTACGTTTGTCATCATTAAATCATCGAGGGGCCCAAAGATATCGCTTTTATCTTACTTTGGATAAAAGGAACGGATAAAATTTGATTCAATGCTTGCTTGCACTCACTCACCGAATCACACACAACAATATGTTTTATAACGCCAAGTTACTGGTGCCTTTAAGTCGCACCCCAAAACCACGAACGGCGGAAACGTTCTGGGGCGGAGGACGTCATGTATGCATCACAACAATTGTAAAGTAGTAAACAAGCAACAACATCATCCATTGCATCAATAGTAAAATTTTAATCACAAGTGTTTTCTTTCATTGTACAAGATATGATAATAACTTATCAAAATAAAAGACGAGTCTTGAGTGCTCCATCTTCTCTAAACCTTGTATCGACACCTGTTTATTTGTAACCTGAGAATACAAGTTATTTTGAAAGAGTAGATCAGCATTTAAGCTGGTGAGTTCATAAGTATTTAATGTCATTACTTTGATTAGTTGATATGAAAGACTGGTAAATAAATGATGAAACATTTAGTATAAGTATGAAAAGCTCTAGAAAATCCCATATTTCCTACTAGTATAAAAGTAGTCTTCTACCAGGACTCGAATGTTTTGAAAGTAGTCTTTTACCTAGACCTGACTGTTTTGACAGTACATATCTCTTGAAAATGTGACGGTTTTTCCTTGTTTAACTCTTATTAGTAGCCCCTTAAGTATACCTGAAATGGTATCAACCTAGAACATCCGTAGACTGCTCATTTACCTCTGTTGCTAACAGCCGGGTTTAGGAATAGTTAGTCCCTTATGTATACCCACGATGGTATCAACCTAGAACATCCGTAGATTGTTCATTTACCTCTGTAGCTAGCAGTGGTTGTCGGAATGGTTAGTCCCTCAAAGTATGATGTGGTAATAGGAGATAAAGTCCCAGTCTACCTCGTCGATGATGTGATTGAATCACAAGGTAAAGATAGAAAGGCGAACAATATAACCGTATCTAGACATATAACATGTAATATTAAATTGCCATATAATGTCTATGTAAAAGTATTCATGTATAAGTATTCAAGTAAGAGTATTCCTTCATATAACATGTAGTAGTGATTTGCCATATAATGTTTATGTATAAGTATTCATGTATAAGTATTCATGTATAAGTATTCACGTAAGAGTATTCCTTCATATAACATGTAGTAGTAATTTGCCATATAATGTTTATGTAAAAGTATTCATGTATAAGTATTCATGTAAAAGTATTCCTTCATGTAGTCTGGACTCATGAATGAACTGACTCTGGTGTAATTTCTTGTAGTAGTGAAAATGTTTTGTTTACTCTAAACTATTCCTATAATAGTTTGCTAGAATGTAATTGATGAATGACCAAGTAGGTTTATACACCATTGATATCTATTTGTATCGGAACTAAATTACTGAGGGAACATTTATGACCATATATGTATACATGATATATAACTAATATTTAAACGACTTTCGGACGAATACCCAATATCCCACCAGACCACATCTCAAGGCGCGAAAAGGAAATAGGGTGGATAGCCTTTCTAAGTCTTTTAAACATTTCTTATATAACTATACATATAGAGGCATGCAATTTATAATATAAAAGCATAAAGAAGTTTTGTAAAACCGTTGAAAAGTCTAATAAAGGTTTGTGACTTGATGTCAGTTTATAAAATGATTGAAAGTATTTTGTTTGATAAGACAGTTTAAGTACACGTAAAACCATTGTTTGAAAACACCTTTGTAACCGATTTTGAAAGGAAGCTTACAGTATGTAAGACAGTTTGATAACGAACTTTAATCATGTAAAAACGTTTAAGAAAGTCATTTAAAGTAATATGTTTAGTGAAACTGTTGAACTTGTAGTGAATCTATTTGTATACTAGTTATAAATCACATATGAATGATTTATTAACAAGGAGTATCCCAAAATATTGATGTTTTTCGTACCAAAATAATCGTATGTTTGTAGTACTAAAATAATCGTATGTTTGTAGTACCAAAGGTGGACACATATACATACAGTATAAGCGGAGTGTTTGATTTATATATAAATAACAACACTTTTCAGTTTCCGAAAGATATGATATTATCGTGATGCATTTTGCACACGAAAGTTTCTTTATAATGATTATAAATCACATAAGATTCCGTTGATAAAAAGTATAAAACGAAACTTTATATAACATACGATAATCATCGTGTGTTTTACTTGTATTCCCCCCCCCCCTTAAAAGCATATAAAAATATTCATAAAACATTTAAAAGTGTGGATTATAGGGGTATGAACTCACCTGATTGATTGAAGAATGCGTGACGAAAACCGAGCAGAACTTCTACTCTAGAAAGCGGATCTCTCGAGATTCTCGGGAAATCTCGGGAGTCTCGGGAGTGTAAAACTTTCTTCCCACCTTGGATATGAAAGCCGGGCCTTTGGGATGATTCCGAGGGTTGAAACGCAGAGCTTCGGCGCGAAAAAGGAAGGAAATTAGCAATTTTGGCCGGCACCCTCGCATGCTATTTATAGGGGTCTGAGGGGGTTGCGTTACGTGGGGCGTACTAGAGTACGCGCTGCGTACTCATGCGTCATGCATGAGCGCATCCTCGGTCGAAGCATTGGAGCGACGTGGACGAGCCGGAGCCTAGCATCCGAGTACGCTGGGCGTACGACGGTACGCTGGGCGTACGAGGGATCGGACCAGTGACTCCTCCTTCGGATAATACCGGGATTTAATTTAATTTAATTTATATTTAAATTAATTAACAAACTTCAAAAATTCATATCTTTCTCCACGCGAAGGTGAGACTACGATCTACAACTTTCGTTTAGACTCCGTCGGCTAGTTTTGATTTTATTTTTAATATTATATTTTTAATAGGTCGGGACAGGAAAAGTCCGTTAAAGTTCCATAACTTCTTCATCCGACGTCCGTTTTCGTCAGACTTTTTACCGTTGTGCTAGAATTGTTGACCCCTTTGATTCTCATTTGGGTTGTTTTGGCCAAAAGTCTCTCGATCTCTATTTCGAGTTTTTAGCTATCTACTGCTATATCTGTAACTTAGAAAAATCACAACTTCCTCATACGAAGTCAGATTTGGGCGTTCTTTTTATTGACGCTCTTATATTAACATATTCTATAACTTTTGTTTAGATTGATAAGGCTAAATCTCGCTCTATCGTAAATTCACTATTTACGCTTCCTGGTGCCGTGCCGGTTTTGCCGTAAAACTTCGACAGGTCATAACTTCTTCGTTATGACTCGGATTTCGGCATTCTTTATATCTTCGGAATCCTTCTTTCGACCACTACAACTTTATTTAACCCAAATAAGAGTTTAGGAAAGTTAAATTTTGACCTAAATTTAACTTGCGTCCCAACATATCGTCTTGAAATATCGGGTTGTCACATCATCCCCCCGTTAGAGGGAATTTCGTCCCGAAATTAGAGTTTAAGCGGAATTGATACTACGCTACAGATAGAAATTTTATTTGATCTTTTGTATTCCTAAGTGAATTTAGATCCTCGCATGGCCTTCCAGCGAACCTTTCACTATTGGGGAACGGCTTTGTTTCTTTTGTTGGCCTCACCAGTGTGATAACTCCTCTTGGTCGAACGTATGTTGAATGTTTTTGTTGACTGTGAGGATAGTACATCTTGTATCCTACAAGTAGTGCTTCCAGATCTTCCATACAATTACTGTTGTCCCTGATTCAAGATTATGTGTTGTGTAGTTAACTTCCTGCGTCTTAAGCTGGCTCGAGGTATAGGCAGTGACCTTTCCTCTTGTATAAGAACAAAACCAATTCATACTGATTATGAAGTCAAAACCTTGTGGTTGATTAGGTGACGTGAAAATCTAAACTAAAGTATGATTGCTCATGACTTAAGGAAAAATGGTAGGTACTTTTGTTCTATCTGACTTTCTTGTCCCAATCGACAGAAAGGGCACGTGTTGGCTTCTAAGTTTATTCGCATGGTAGCATAATCATTTGTAAATCTTGGGCAGTCTCCGTCCTGAAGTTCATAGTAGAACCTATACCAGGCTCACCAATCGTAGTCCCGGGTATACGAGTCCTATATAAATAAGCTTGAAACTGTGGGTCTTTGGATTGAACTTGACGTATTGAACGAGTGGTACTTCGGGCGGTTTGCTAAATTTCTCCTTGGGGAGGATGAGAAACATGAGGTGCTCTATGAACGAGTACTTTGTTGTTCCGGAATAACGGTTTTGCTAGAAATACGATTTTGGAGGAATAGATGTACGTATGAAGCTGCTTTTGTGAGGATAGAATTGAATCAAGTAGTATGATAATGTCGTAATCATAAGGAAACTTAAAGACATTAGATTTGAACAAAAGATGTTTACAGACGAAACAACCGTGCAAACATCAACAGAGTTTCGGTACTTTAGACTTACCACAAGACTATTGCTGCGAATATGATATACTACAAAAGACAAGTATACGCAGGACGAGAATTCCTATACAGACAGGATCTCGCAAAAGGTAAGACTCTAGTTGCACTAGTTCTAGTTGGTTTATAAAAACATAGATATTACTGACGGTTGGAAGTGAACCTATACTATAGTAGGGTCCTTCGTTGTCTCTTTCCATAATGAGGTCACACTCCTCCGGATTCACCATCATTCTCCTCTGTTGGACAGTCCCTCTTGAAGTGTCCTATTACGCCACATAGATGGCATATTCGAGAGATTTCGACATTGGTGGTTGAAGTAATGTGTTGGATCCGAGTCCAGCAGCAATTTGTTGTATGTCCGTTCTTGTTGCATTTAAAGCAATGTAACGGACGACAACTACCTAGATGATGGAAGCCGCACTTATTGCATTCTGGTAGTGATTCCGGCATACTGCCTAGCTGGTGTAAGGACAATTGGGATACCAGAAGAGATGGTAGTAGGATGTACAGATGTCGTGGTTGCGAAGGTTGCCACATGTTGTCGTCTTTTGCTCATCCCTTGGGGTGATTTTCCTTTAGACTTAGCCCAGAACTTTCGTTTGCTATTCTTGGGCTTGGGATTCGGGGTGTCGTGGTAGTTTGTTTCTTGTTGAGGTACTTGACTGTTACTTGGATTGGAATTATTGTTAACGATCCCGCTAACATTCGCGTTGTTAGCGTTGAGGAGGGTCAGAACAGCTGACACGGTAGCCGAGACTGCAGCTTGAAAGGTAGCTGCATCAATCTGAAGAGTTGGTGTTTGGTAGATGGGTTGATCGTTTTTCTTCGGCGACATGATTCTGTTATATGAAAAGAAAAATGAATTTATGAGCGAGTATGGTTGAACCTAGACGTACTTCGATCGTTCATGTAAATAATAGAAGTATGTTCTTGAAGGATTGACCTACATCCCTATGATGCAGTCCTAGTGCTGGATGGAAGTGTGTGTATAAAGGGTTGACCCTGATGTACTTAGATTGTTCATGTTAAGAGTACGACGATGTTCTCGAAAGTTTGACCTACATCTCTATGATGCAGTCCTAGTACAGAATGAAAGTATGTTCGCGAAGGTTTGACCTACATCCCTATGATGCAGTCCTAGTAATGAATAGAGGTAAGTTCGTAGAATGTTCTCAAGACGTTTGTTGTACAAGTTGAGGTATCGTGGGTTGGTGAATAACAAAATCCAACCACTGAAAGAGACTTGGAAATGTTTCCGTATTTAACTTGCTATGGTCCAATGACTTAAATAAAGCAGGTTTCAGATAGACTCCAATGAGAGTATGATAAGAGTACTTGAATGAAGGAAATGACACAAAAGTTAGCCGGCTGTCAATATCTTGGATATTTACGGCGAAAAGGTTCAGGGAAATGACCTTGTAAAGGTTTTACATCATATCCACAGGAGGTAGTTCCTGACAGCATAAAGACCTAACTAAAGTAGTTACGGTACCAGATAATTTCATAGAAAATGCGACACCAGGCATAGACAGAAAATACGATTTCTCTTTTTATAAGGGAAATAAAGTAAAGCGTCTACTACTGGCGACGGTAATTCCTCGGGTGAATTTTTAGTCCAACCAATTGACGTTCCATGTCAAGTAGGTGTCTTTCGCACACCATCTGGTGTACTCGGAGCCCTATGACTTCGGCTCGTGATTCAGTCAGTGCTTGCAGTAGGGTTTCATGGTTTCTCTCTGATCTCTCGTGAGCATCTTCTAGCTGAATGGTGTGGAGGGTATGCATTCTCGCATCGGTGACAACTTCGGCAATCTGATGTTGGGCTGACCTGCCTTGAATCTCATTTTGGGCCACTCTGCGGCCCATGATTGGCAAGGTTCTACCTGCTGAGCCCCCATTGCTCAGGTCGTAAAAGTTTCGGTCGCCAATAACTGGCATGGGCTGATCTTGTTATTGGCTCCATGTTCCCAAGCATTCCACCGAATCAGGCGTCGGGCCATGAAGAGCCGGACGAGGGTTAGGAATTGGAAAGGAAGTTGCTCGGGGTAGGTTCTCAACCTCTAGTTCGGAATTATCATCGTAAGAAAAGACTTCATCACGGTGATCATCCAAGGGGATAGGATGATCGTTCTATGGTTCTTCTCCAAACCAAACAGCTATAACTTTATTCGAAAGATACTGGTTGTCAAGGGGATGGAGTCCAACTGTGATTTCTATGCGAGAATTTAGGGTAAGTGGATAATTATTAGACGAACTATCTAGATAATTATTTAGAACACCCTCATTAGTTACATCACTATTTGTGAAGTGTATACCAGCTATGTGTAATCTAAACAGGATAGACCTTCGAATAAGTGACCTTATTTCCAAATTCACATAGAATAGGGGTAAGGCAAAATTACCACTGATTCTAAGTCTATAACATCCTAATTACATGTAGCCTTAGTGTATCCATTTAGCAACTATCAACTTAGTAATGAGGATCCCGTTTTAATTCTCAAGTATAAAGTACTTATAGTAACACCAAATACTCCTATGGTATTTTAATTTTTATGTTATGTTCTATTGTTCTCATTGTGGTAGGGTTGGTAAGATTTTAGCATTATTGCGACTACACACTTAAACTTAGGCACATGCTAGTCAACCCTCGGATAATATAGGCGATCAGGCTATATCTTCCCAGTTTTGACCATATGTCTCTAAGCCCACTTGTGTTGCCCAACAATCGTAATTCTTTTGTACTGTCCTAGTGACACTGATTTTAGTATGAATGCAACACGTATACTTACTTAAATATCTTATTATTTAAAGTATATACTCTAAATCAGAGTATTTTTAATCCCATTGTATTTATAGTTAGTATATCTTTTATGGGTTGATATACTCAATTCACTATAAACAAAGCTCTGATACCAATCTGTCGCACCCCAAAACCACGAACGGCGGAAACGTTCTGGGGTGGAGGACGTCATGTATGCATCACAACAATTGTAAAGTAGTAAACAAGCAACAACATCATCCATTGCATCAATAGTAAAATTTTAATTACAAGTGTTTTCTTTCATTGTACAAGATATGATAATAACTTATCAAAATAAAAGACGAGTCTTGAGTGCTCCATCTTCTCTAAACCTTGTATCGACACCTGTTTATTTGTAACCTGAGAATACAAGTTATTTTGAAAGAGTAGATCAGCATTTAAGCTGGTGAGTTCATAAGTATTTAATTTCATTACTTTGATTAGTTAATATGAAAGACTGGTAAATAAATGATGAAACATTTAGTATAAGTATGAAAAGCTCTAGAAAATCCCATATTTCCTACTAGTTTAAAAGTAGTCTTCTACCAGGACTCGAATGTTTTGAAAGTAGTCTTTTACCTAGACCTGACTGTTTTGACAGTACGTATCTCTTGAAAATGTGACGGTTTTTCCTTGTTTAACTCTTATTAGTAGCCCCTTAAGTATACCTGAAATGGTATCAACCTAGAACATCCGTAGACTGCTCATTTACCTCTGTTGCTAACAGCCGGGTTTAGGAATAGTTAGTCCCTTATGTATACCCACGATGGTATCAACCTAGAACATCCGTAGATTGTTCATTTACCTCTGTAGCTAGCAGTGGTTGTCGGAATGGTTAGTCCCTCAAAGTATGATGTGGTAATAGGAGATAAAGTCCCAGTCTACCTCGTCGATGATGTGATTGAATCACAAGGTAAAGATAGAAAGGCGAACAATATAACCGTATCTAGACATATAACATGTAATATTAAATTGCCATATAATGTCTATGTAAAAGTATTCATGTATAAGTATTCAAGTAAGAGTATTCCTTCATATAACATGTAGTAGTGATTTGCCATGTAATGTTTATGTAAAAGTATTCATGTATAAGTATTCATGTATAAGTATTCATGTATAAGTATTCAGGTAAGAGTATTCCATCATATAACATGTAGTAGTAATTTGCCATATAATGTTTATGTAAAAGTATTCATGTATAAGTATTCATGTAAAAGTATTCCTTCATGTAGTCTGGACTCATGAATGAACTGACTCTAGTGTAATTTCTTGTAGTAGTGAAAATGTTTTGTTTACTCTAAACTATTCCTATAATAGTTTACTAGAATGTAATTGATGAGTGACCAAGTAGGTTTATACACCATTGATATCTATTTGTATCGGAACTAAATTACTGAGGGAACATTTATGACCATATATGTATACATGATATATAACTAATATTTAAACGACTTTCGGACGAATACCCAATATCCCACCAGACCACATCTCAAGGCACGAAAAGGAAATAGGGTGGATAGCCTTTCTAAGTCTTTTAAACATTTCTTATATAACTATACATATAGAGGCATGCAATTTATAATATAAAAGCATAAAGAAGTTTTGTAAAACCGTTGAAAAGTCTAATAAAGGTTTGTGACTTGATGTCAGTTTATAAAATGATTGAAAGTATTTTGTTTGATAAGACAGTTTAAGTACACGTAAAACCATTGTTTGAAAACACCTTTGTAACCGATTTTGAAAGGAAGCTTACAGTATGTAAGACAGTTTGATAACGAACTTTAATCATGTAAAAACGTTTAAGAAAGTCATTTAAAGTAATATGTTTAGTGAAACTGTTGAACTTGTAGTGAATCTATTTGTATACTAGTTATAAATCACATATGAATGATTTATTAACAAGGAGTATCCCAAAATATTGATGTTTTTCGTACCAAAATAATCGTATGTTTGTAGTACTAAAATAATCGTATGTTTGTAGTACCAAAGGTGGACACATATACATACAGTATAAGCGGAGTGTTTGATTTATATATAAATAACAACACTTTTCAGTTTCCGAAAGATATGATATTATCGTGATGCATTTTGCACACGAAAGTTTCTTTATAATGATTATAAATCACATAAGATTCCGTTGATAAAAAGTATAAAACGAAACTTTATATAACATACGATAATCATCGTGTGTTTTACTTGTATTCCCCCCCCCCCCCTTAAAAGCATATAAAAATATTCATAAAACATTTAAAAGTGTGGATTACAGGGGTATGAACTCACCTGATTGATTGAAGAATGCGTGACGAAAACCGAGCAGAACTTCTACTCGAGAAAGCGGATCTCTCGAGATTCTCGGGAAATCTCGGGAGTCTCGGGAGTGTAAAACTTTCTTCCCACCTTGGATATGAAAGCCGGGCCTTTGGGATGATTCCGAGGGTTGAAACGCAGAGCTTCAGCGCGAGAAAGGAAGGAAATTAGCAATTTTGGCCGGCACCCTCGCATGCTATTTATAGGGGTCTGAGGGGGTTGCGTTACGCGGGGCGTACTAGAGTACGAGCTGCGTACTCATGCGTCATGCATGAGCGCATCCTCGGTCGAAGCATTGGAGCGATGTGGACGAACCGGAGCCTAGCATCCGAGTACGCTGGGCGTACGAGGGATCGGACCGGTGACTCCTCCTTCGGATAATACCGGGATTTAATTTAATTTAATTTATATTTAAATTAATTAACAAACTTCAAAAATTCATATCTTTCTCATACGAACTCCGTTTTCGACGTTCTTTATATCCACGCGAAGGTGAGACTACGATCTACAACTTTCGTTTAGACTCCGTCGGCTAGTTTTGATTTTATTTTTAATATTATATTTTTAATAGGTCGGGACAGGAAAAGTCCGTTAAAGTTCCATAACTTCTTCATCCGACGTCCGTTTTCGTCAGACTTTTTACCGTTGTGCTAGAATTGTTGACCCCTTTGATTCTCATTTGGGTTGTTTTGGCCAAAAGTCTCTCGATCTCTATTTCGAGTTTTTAGCTGTCTACTGCTATATCTGTAACTTAGAAAAATCACAACTTCCTCATACGAAGTCAGATTTGGGCGTTCTTTTTATTGACACTCTTATCTTAACATATTCTATAACTTTTGTTTAGATTGATAAGGCTAAATCTCGCTCTATCGTAAATTCACTATTTACGCTTCCTGGTGCCGTGCCGGTTTTGCCGTAAAACTTCGACAGGTCATAACTTCTTCGTTATGACTCGGATTTCGGCATTCTTTATATCTTCGGAATCCTTGTTTCGACCACTACAACTTTATTTAACCCAAATAAGATTTTAGGAAAGTTAAATTTTGACCTAAATTTGACTTGCGTCCCAACATATCGTCTTGAAATATCGGGTTGTCACACTTTACATATCATGAATGTGCAACCGACTCGCAAGATACAACTCACACATCTCGGTTTCAAGAATATAAGATATTATCATCTTACCAATCACTTGTGATACAATTCATGGAGTGATCCAAGTCAGCGTGGGTTTAATCCAATGCTCAAATCATATTCATAAGCACTCATGAACGTTGCAGCAAACATTTTCTTATGTCTAATACTCTTTAGACAATCCACACACCAATTCATGACAGTCTTCATTCATATCTACTTCCAACATATGAACGACTGTGGCCCGTTTGAATAATTTGACTGTTCTAAAGCAGTTAAATTATTCAGGAAGTCAAAACATGCAAAGTGAAACACAAGAATAATACTAATCCTATATGGCCTCAAGCCTTTGAGCATAAATAAAACACCTTTTATTTATCACCATATCGATTACTCATTATTTGTTGTTTCAAGTAATCAACTTCTTACTTGAATTATTACACTTGTCCCATGCTCTTATCATGCACACAATGTTTACCTATGGTTCTTACTTTGTGAAACATATCAAATGAACACATTTCCAATCATACTCATTTCACAACTCCAAATCCTTTTTTCATAAGTGAAAAAATATCAAATTCTTGCCACTTATGGAATATGCTAGATTCTAACATTTTATGCAATGATCCTTTCGTAGTGTCATAGCACAAAAGTCAGAAAGACTATTGCCAACGATATTACAAAGTCCTTTATCACAGATTGTTACAATAAAATTCCTTAGATATGATGTCTCTCACTCAAAGTACATTCCTTTGAAAATCCTTTTGCATAAAAGTTTCTAATCTAGACATAGATTCTCAATACTTAACTCCCAATATGGAAAACTTTCCATACCTACCATATGGCAACATATTCTTAATAGAATCTTACCTATTCATAATAATGTCGATATACTCCATCCAATACTATACTTCCAACTACTCACAAGCGACCAATCCTCAACGAACTTTGGATTGTCCTTTGATAGTTGTTTAATTATCTTAGTCAAAACCGATTCTTGTCATTTTCCCCTCTAAATGCGCTAGACATTTGGAAAATTTTAGAATTGTCAAATATTATAGCATTTTCAATCGATCCTATACCCGAAGCGTATGGGACATGATTCATAATGTCTTACATAAATATTTGATACTTTATAAATCTTCTACCATAATATTCTATGTACTATGTTCTCACAATTCAAATTATGAAGAGGAATCCCGTAATCATAATCAAAATTTAAGAACACTCTATGTATCCTTGACTAAATTTATTAACATTCCACAACCTAAGCCTTTAGTTTTGAAATGAAGCATAATATTCTCTCCCTTAATTATAGCAAAACAACTATTCAACCCTTACAACTTTGCAAAGTATGACTCTTGTTTTCTATAATTAATATTGCTAACTTGCAATACTTGCCTTAATAATCATATAATCATAGAATTTATGCTCCCACTATCATGATGATTATTATAAACATAACACTTATGCTCCGCACTAGCTTTGACATGTATTCAGAAAACAACTTAACTTCCAAAAAAACAATACTTATTGAATTTCTTAAGTTTATGTTTCTAATACCTAATGCTTTGATAATCCTTTATCTAAGCTTATACACCTTTGCATTAGATAGCTCATATGTGTGTCTAAACAATTAATACTAATTTCCAAATCTCACAATTCGAATCATGGAAAGGGATACCGTAACCATAATCGAATTCAAGAATACAATTTTTCAATTGCTATCTTCTTAAAATCTCTCTTAGTGAAAGCATTTCCTCACAGTCATTTTCATGAAGTAGGGAATCTTATGACACTTAGATTTAATGGTGTATGTGTGTGTTCCTATCCATGTGAATTTGTCAAAACCAAAGTTTGCGACAAATCCAAACTCATATGGACCGAACATTCTCAATCTTGATTTCTTGCCTTATGGTAACACGGCTGCCCACCATGTCTTCCAAGTAGTTAAGCATCTCACCCTTTCCTATCAATGTACTCTACATTGATTAAGGTCCTTTCCTTTTATGCATTCAAATGAGAATTCATAGGACTCATATGCATAATTAACTCGATTGGAATGACACAGAAACATAATAGTGTCAACACGATAGGTTGTAAACCTCAACTCGTGTGCTAGTGATGATCGATAAGGTTTATTTTGATTTGTTCTTGAACCTTTCAAGACCATTAAGACTCCCACTGACTCCTTGACATATAAGATTCTCTTGTGAATAAACATTTCTTGACAAACAAATATTCAAGAGTTAGTGTAGCTTTTATCAAAACACTTCATAAATTTGTCCTAGTTGGACTTTGTCTTATCCAAGACATCACAACTTTCCTCATTTGATGAATGTTATAAACCTTCTTAATACTTGTTACTCAATGTCACAATCTTAACTCTAAGACTTGTTTTGGAACGAAGTGTGATTGACTTCTTGATTTAACCATTTCTTCAATTCTTGATTCCTCTTCTTATACATACAATTGTAGTAAGATTTACTTAGAGGATCAATTGAGATATGGTTCTTAATCATTAAGACCTATCATAAAGATTAAAAGGTACTCTCCCCTCTTTTTAGAATGGAGAAACTTTTATCTTTCTGCCTACTTGATTCTTCTTATTCGTTCTGCTTATTAATTTAGACTTTTACTATCAATTCAGAATTACACTTAATCTTATAAGTGTATTCATATTTACTAAACCTTTAGTAAATCACGACGAATATCTTTGTCACTCTTATAGTGGACTTTAATCAACACACAACTTTGTGTACTCGATCTCCTAGTCCTTTGTCAACGAATTAGTCTAATTACCAAACGTGAAAGTTTATTCATTCATCATACAATTCTTGTTGTATGATTCCATATCTCTATCCAATAGAAACTTGGGCGATTAGAAACTTTCCCTTTTGGTAAATTCTCGACATTTCCACAAATAACATAATTAAGAATCACATCCATTTGTTGTAAATATACGAACATCAATTTTCATAACGATTTCATTGCAAGGAAATAAATAAATAAACACATCAAACAAATTTTATTTTATTTATAAAAGTAGCGGAAAACATTTGTCCTTACAATGCAAAATCAACTGAAAAACTATGTAATAAATATTCCTAACAACTCTATCTAAGCTCAAAATCTAATCTTCGAATCCATGTCTTCGTGATTAGATTTATCTTGCTATTTCATCAAGCTTCCTCTCTTTTCATCGATCCTGCAAAACATTCAAATGCAATATTATCACATTAAGAATCAATGAATAGGAACTTAATCGAGTTAGATAGTGGATTTTACCTGAAGTACAACCATACTCTTTGACTCTCCCATCTTCTGGACTCTTCAGTCTTTTAGGGCAGACTTGTATCCAACGCCCTTTCTCTTGGCATCAAACACAGGTCGGTTCTCCTAGAACGTCCTCGAAAGCATGCTTGGTTGACTTTCCCAACAAATACGCTCTATTGCTTTGCCAAATCATTTCTGATTCAGCAGCAATGAGCATGTAACTTAGGTCAATGAGGCTTTTGTCATGATCCATCATATAATATTTTCTTTTGAACTCATTATATGATTTGGGAAGTGACTGCAGAACCCAGTTCACAGCTAACTTATCCGGGAATGACACACCCAACATTTTCAACCTATCAATGTTTGATTTCATTCCTAGAATGTGAGCACACACGGGTTTACCATCTTCATGTTTCATTTCCAATAGGGATTTAGTGACATTGAACCTTTCAATTCTTCGATCTTGTGGGTTAGGGAGAACAACGGGAGGAGGAGGAGGAAGTGAAGCATGATCTCTTGTTCCTCGATCGAATCGTGGAATATCATCTTCATGTGGAAAGCTTGTTCCACGGGATTTGGGAAGACCATAGTTGTCGAACTTTGACATCTAAAAAAACAGGAGAAAACATAAATTCACGTTAGTTAATAGATTGAGTCCTTAATAAATCACCCAAATGAGATATTAAGGCTAGGACCCAACACAATACGCTACAACCTAGAAAAGGGATGCCGTAATCTAGTTGTAGAATATTTGAAGGTAAGTGAATGACGATTCACCAATTTCCACCATGAAAAATGAAAAAGAAATTTAAGTTTAAAATCTATGAAAACTCCTAGATCCTTTGAGATTCATTGAACATTTCAATGGCATGTTTAAATCTCGATACGCCCCTCTTGTTTGTGACTGGGATGCCGAGGATCACAAAGCGGATGTGAATAACCATGCAAACTTACATGGTGTCCTCACATATTACAATCACCTATTCGACGTGTCGGTAAACCACACACGCTCCACCGAACAATGACTAACATTGAGTCACCCTTTGCTACCTTTTCTTAGAACCAATTAGTGTGTCGGTAAACCACACACGGTCCACTAACGTCTTCGCAAGGGCACAAAGTGTAATTTCATGGAATTGCATCAATCCACTTTTGCCTAAGTAACTAAGATTGGGAATTTGTAAAAACATTTAGTTACTTTTGTACTTCATAATACTTATAATGGAAGGTTTTTGTCTTATACTACCCATTAGGCTAACGACCCTCCACTAGTCAAGAGTGCGGTGGGTAAGAGTGGCTACCCATTCAATCGCCATTTTATAGGCAATTTACTTAAACACCCCTTATAGACCAGCTTCGTGAATGAGGCCTACTAATGGTAAGACTGACTTTTACTCATACATATATATATATATATATATATATATATATATATATATATATATATATATAATTTTAGACTTTTAATGTTATATATAGTATAGGGTGTATTTTACACTTTTAAAATACTAGATGGTGAAATTTAACGATTATACTTTTAATTCAATTAAACGTAAACCAAAACTTTTATGGATTTATTAAACCTCTTTTAATTATACGCCTTAATTAATTAATAAAACCACAAGGGTGTGATTTGAACTTTTCAAAACAATACTAGGGTTTTTAGAATTTAACATTTCTAAATTAATCTTTTCATCAAAATTTAAATTCGAAAACTTGAGGCCAAGTTTTGAAACATTTCAAAACATTAGGGTTTAGAATTTAAATATACATCAAAATTAAACTTTTATTCAAAATTTAAATTCCAAAACTTGAGGGCAAGTTTTGAAACCTTTTCAAAACATTAGGGTTTCAACTATTTAAATTTCAAAACTAAACCTTTGAGTTCAAATTTAAACTATAAAACCTAAAGGGGAAAATTGAAACTTTTCATAACACAAGGATCAAATATCAAATAATATAAATTAAACAATTAATTTCATCATTATCTATATTTGACCTAATTTCAATTTCTTGCAAAATAAGTTACCCAATTAATACAAATAATCCAATCTTTATCATATAAGGAAGTTATTATCTAATCAATTGGTAACTATCTTGTGTTTTGGCAAGGATATTCTTTAAGAAACAATAAAATTCGTATTTTATAGGTTTAAAATGAATATGGTAATTATCCTTAAGCAAAACAGAAACAAAATCCGAAATTTCCTCTGTCTGACACTCCGACTCGCCGAGTAAGGCTGACTCGTCGAGTCCAGGTAGTGACTCGCCGAGTCAGGTCGAACTGAAGGCCAGAAAACGATTTTCAGCTACATAATGCATCAATACAATAGAAACCAATCTAGGCTTTGAACCACTGATGGTTTTTGTCCATAAGAACATCCTATGTGCTCATACAAGCCCTAATGCTTGGATCTAGGTTTCTTTATTGTACATGCAATTCATCCAATACTAAAAACCCTAATTCTAGCATATGATAATCGATATTAAGATAATAATGAGTTTAAGATATTACCTTGATTGTTATGTGGCAATAACAATCTCAAATCCTTCTTGTAATGACTTTAGAAAGCTTAGAGTCACAAATGTCACTCCTCTAATGGTTCACAAACACCGAGAGCAAGAGGATGAAGACGAGAAGAGAAGGAGGCTGCCCAAAATCGTCCAAAACCCTAGAGAACCACTTCACCACGTTTTTGGGGCTTAAGGGTGTTATATATACATGTAGGCTATTAGGAATTTAAACTAGGAAACCCTAATCTGACTGCTTAAGCCCTAAGCAGCCCATGGATTCCTTTCTTAAAGGCCTTGGACGATTTCTAATGGGTTTCCCCATAGAATTCGTCCAACCTTACATAATAAGGTAATCCATAGCCCAATTGCAATTATCTTATAATTACAATTCCAGTCCCTTAAGTTTAATTAATCTCTTTTAGCCATAATATTAGTTATTTATTAATTCTTGACTAATATTAATTAAACAATATGATTTCTCCTTTAATATATTATTCCCATAATATATTAATAAATCATATTTAATCCTTTCTCTCCATAGTTCATCTTATCAAGTTGCTTTGGTGAAGGCAACCCAAAAGGACCATGCACCATCGGGTCAAGTACATACCAAAATAGTTATGGACTTAGACACTAATCCAGCAAAGAGGTGGTTGACTTTTAGGGTTTGACCGAATGAAAATTTTGAGTTGTCACAAATTTTCATTTTAAAACACAATAAAACATATTTCACATATTCTCAAAATCTCAAGTATCAAATTATCAACACATATTTCAAAAATTATTTCTCACAAATCTAGGATCCTCCAAAACATATCTCCAATGTGGATGTATGTACAATCAAGTCGGCACCTTCACACAATCCTGAGAAGTACCTGAAACACATAACACAAACATGGTAAGCATGAAGCTTAGTGACTTGTCCAAAATACTACACATAGCTTGTTAGCCACTCATGGCTATAGCTGAATAAGACCATCCGGTCAATGTGTCTCAGTGGAACCCTTTGGTCCCACAACTCGGGTAGACCCTCTGGTCCTAACTCAGATAGACCTTCTAGTCCTAAGTCAGTAATCTCAGAATAGTAAACAAAATATAAACATGATGCGGGATATCATAATACTCAATATAGGTACATAAGACCCTTTGGTCACACAACTTGGATTACCACACTAGGTAAGTATAGTGAGAAGACTCACCTCGTAAGTAAGCAATTAACAACCTCGTACACATAATCTCGAACTAGCCTCTACCTAACACATAGGATGGTTATCTCTAATTAATACTCTATTCACACTCAAAATAACCGAAAGTTACACTCTCTCTTTCTAACTCTTAAGATGGGTAAAAGACCATTTTAGCCCTCCATGGTCTCCATTACTCATGTTGACCAAACCCTAAAGTCAACAGAAGTCAAACTCGAGTCAATAGTCCATGTTTGACTCGACTCTCCAAGGGCATCCATGTGACTCTTTGAGTCCACTCGATTCCTCAGAAGTCTCGTGAATGTCTAGTTCAGTCCGTCGAGTTGACCCCTAACTCGCCGAGTTATCGCATGATCAAACTCATTGGGACAAACCCTAACCGACTCATCGAGTCAGCTCATGGACTTGCAGAGTCCCTTAAATATGATTTCTTATTTTGTCGCTTCAAAGAAGATCTACCATTCCAAACCCTAGATCTAGCATCCCAAGACTCGATTGTCATGTAAATATTCGATCATTACATTCATGCATGGCATATTTGTTCCATAATACCAACTACATGCTCTCATAAGGTGTTAAGCACAAAAACCCTCTTTTGGATGAATAAAGTTGGGACCTTTGGACTCAAGGGACCTCACAAGGTCTAGATTCAAAGTCTAGTCCTCATAATAGACTCCATGCACTCATTGTTCCAACCAAAGGTGGTAAAAGACCTAACTTCCATACTCAAGAGATCTAACAAAATAAAAGAGAAAGGTGCAACATTTTACCTTCCACAGAACCTCTAAGTGAAGGAATTGTTGGATCCCATAGTATCTCCTTGTCCCCTTCTTGTATCACCCTTCTTTCCTTCCAAAAGATTCACCACAATACTCAAACGTTAGCTCAAATACTCTCTGTTAGCTCAACAGCTGATTAGGGTTTCTCTCAGTGAAGTTGGGCAGCTGGTGAGGCGCAAACTGGGACATAAGTTCTCTTAAATAGGCCCCAAACCATGGGATTTAGGTTTTCATCACATAACCCCTACTCGGCGAGTCGATTCTTGGACTCGTCGAGTAGGTTATTAATCCAACGTGGCTAAATACGACTCTACTCAACGACTTGAAGCACCTACTCGTCGAGTTGCTCAATAGACCTCAAAAATAAAATAAATAATAAATAATATACATGGGAGTCCGGATATTACATACTGATTCTTCTGTGAAGATCAAAGGTTATCATCAGGATTGATTGGTTAGGCTCCAAAGGGGCCGTGATTGACTATGTGCGACAACTAGTGAGTATTCGCACCCCATGTGGGGGAGAATTGGTAATTTCTGGAGAGGGAGCATTTTAGGGGTCAGGTCTCTGTTCAGCTGCGAGGACCAAGAGATATCTTTAGCAGGGCTGTTATGGGTTCTTAACTTATGTTGCAGACACTCGAGTGGAGGGCACAATAGAGTTGAGTAGCATGCCCATCGTTCGGGATATCCCCAATTTATTTCCTTAGAATTTCCCAGTAGTGCCTCCCAAGAAGTAGGTTGAGTTTCGGATTGATCTGGTTCCTAGCACAGGTCTAATAGCTAAGGCACCATATTGGTTGGCTCCACTTGAGATGCAAGAGTTATCTATGTAGCTTTAGGAGATGCAAGACAATGGATTTATTCAGCCAGGTATCTCACCTAGGGGAGCACTAATCCTATTTGTGAAAAAGAAGGATGGTTCATACAGGATTTGCATTGACTATTAGGAATTGAATTAGCTAATGGTGAAGAACCATTACCCACTCCCAAGGCATGATGATTTATTTGACCAGCTCCAGGCTGTATCTTTGTTTTCCATGATTGATTTGCGATTGAGGTACCATTATATGAGGGCCACGGATAATTATGTGTAGAAGAAAGCATCCAAGACTCATTATGGTCATTTCGAGTTCATGGTGATGCCTTTCGGGCTCACCAATACACCAACAACGTTTATAGATCTCATGAATCGGGTTTATAGGCCGATACCGGATCGATCAGTGATCATATTCATTGATGATATTCTGGTCTACTCCAAGACCAATGAGCAACATGAGGAGCACTTGCAAGAGGTTTTGGAGACCATGAGTAGGGAGAGGCTTTATGCTAAATTCTCCAAATATGAGTTATGGTTGCACGAGTCGTGGTTCTTGGGGCACATCGTCAACCAGAAGGGTATATTTGTCGATCCATCCAAGATCGAGGTTGTTATGCGATGGGAGGTCCCTAGTACCCCCTATGAGATTCAGAGCTTTATAGGTCTCGTAGGGTATTATTAGAGATTTATCCAAGATTATAGTGCCTTCGACCCACTTGACGAATAGGAATGTGACTTTTTGGTGAGGGTTCGATCAACTATTTTCTTTTGAGATTCTGAGGTAGAGATAGTGTGAGGCCATGATTCTGGTGCTTCTCGAAGGATTGGATGATTTTGTGGTTTATTGTGATGCCTCTATTTCAGGTTTGGGTGTTGTCCTAATGCATAGGGGTCATGTGATTGTTTATGCTTCGAGGTAATTGAAGCCTCATTAGGAGAATTTTCCTACACATGATTTGGAGGTAGGGGATTTGGTTTTTTCCCTCAAGATTTAGATGCACTATCTATATGGGGTTAAGTGTATTGCTTACACTGACCATAAGAGTTCGAGGTACTTATTAGATCAATTGAATTTGAGTATGTGGCATAGGTGTTTGGATGTGGTTAAGGACTATGATTGTGAGATTCGATACAACCCTAGGAAGGAGAATGTGGTGGCCGATGCCTTAGGATGCAAGGCTGTGGGTGCTCATATAAAGAATATTTTTTAAGGATGTTTGTTACTTCGCCTTTGATGGATTTAATCAATAACGCTCAGATTGAGGGATTGAAAAAGGAGAATTAGAAAGTCGAGTGAATAATAGGTCATATTCCTTTGTTTGTTAGAGATAGTCAAAAGTTGTTGACTCGGTATGGTAGAGTATGGGTTCCAAATATTGGTGGGGTGAAACAAATCATTATGGAGGAGGCACATAAGTCAAAGTTATCAATCCGTCTAGGGCCACAAAGATGTATCGAGATCTGAAATTGAGTTATTGGTGGCCCTGTATGAAAAGGGAGATAATATGGTTTCTCAGGTGGTGCCTGACTTGTAGGAAAGTCAAGGACGAACATCAAAGACCCCATGACAAGATGCAACAGTTACCTATTCCCATATGGAAGTGACAAGAGAATACCATGGATTTCATCACAAAGTTGCCAAGCATAGCACATGGAGTTGATTCAATCTAGGTTATTATGGATAGGTTGAGCAAAAGTTCTCATTTCATACCAATTTTTGAGAGTAGATCTACTGAGAAGCTAGCTGACATCGATATTCGCGAGGTGGGTACATAGTTGCATTTTAGTACAACATATCTATAACGCTCGTGTTTCTATGCTAAGCATTGATGTGATGATGTATTAGTTAGGGTCAACAATTGTAACTTATTTTGAAGTAATAAATAGGAATTACTTGAATACTATGTGAATTATGTGATTTTATGTGCATTATACTTATTTATAAGATATAATAAATTCTTAATGAGAATAAGCATCGAAAATAAAATAATAGATAAACCGAATATCTATGAAGAAAGTTGTAGTGGTCGTGACAAGCATTCTAGAGATATAAAGAACACTAAAATCCAAGTTATAATGAATAAGTTATGACTTGTCGAAGTTTTGCCGACTAACCGACACGACACCGTGTAACGTAAAAAGTAAATTTTTGATAAATTAATTTCTAGCATTAGTGATCTAAACGCAAGTCGTAGTATACGTCAAACCGAGAAGGTGAATAAAAAGAACGCCAGAATCTGACTTCGTATGAGGAAATTATGATTTTTCTAAGAATTGGCATAGCAATGCACAGCCCGCAATTCAAATTTTAGACCGATCGATTTTTAGCAAACACAACCTAAATGATAATTGAAGATCTCATTAACAGGAGCTGAACAATAAAAAGACATGTAGAAGTTATGAGCTTTACGCGGTCATTAACAATGTAATCTTCTCAGACTATTAGCTTTAAAATCGTCAAGAATTAGCTAATGTAGTCAAAAGGATATTTGTAGATCTTGTCAATACCTATGCGTGGATATAAAGAATGATAAAAATGGAGCTTGTATGCAAAGGTTATAGAGTTTATAAGTCAGAAGGGTGTTGCTGCAAAAGGGGTGACATGGCACAATATAGGCCAGAATTTATCCTCTACATTTTGCCACCAGAATGGTGACCCATGGCACAAAATTGAAGAATTGGAGGTCAAACTCGACGATTTGGGCCAGTTTTCAGCATATAAATAGTATGCACAGGTGCCTCCATTTTTCACACCAAAACCCATTCTCTTATCACTCTAACTTCTCTCTAAGCCTCCCAAAACACCCCCAACCTCTAGTATCTTCTAAGTGCTAGAGGAAAGCCCCGGAGCAACTGAAGGCTCCGAGAAAAAGAGCCTTTTGGCTAGGAAGTTCTACCCCCGCAGAGCCCGGTTCCAAGCCAAACCACCTGGTAAGTGAGTTATGCTTACCCTACTTTAAGTATACCTTATGTTTAAGTTTATTATCATTTTTATCAACTTATAAACTATATATAATATATATATATATATATATATATATATATATATATATATATATATATATATAAAGTGTTATTATAATACCTTTAACTACTCGCGGTACGGGAAATCTGGTTTGAAGAGCCGCATAGGGTTGTTAGATTTCTGAACAACTATAATGCCAAAATGGTCCTACCTTCCTCTGTTTCATGTATGGACCCTGTCTGTACATAGTGGTTGAAAAGTATTGTTTAATACTTATAAAATAATAGCACTCGTGAATAGTCGCAATAAATATTAGACTGAAATTTAGCAGTAATAATACTAGGTTTCGTCGAAGAAAATTATATTGTTAAGAAGCGAAGAGCTATCCAAGGTGGAATCACCATTTTAACAATTGAGTGCATAGTTACTTTCATCTTACACATAGATATGAAGTATTTAATATAATTATGTGCTATGTGTGCATATTTTATGTGTTCTTGATATCTATGCTGGATGAACGATTTATACATGTTTTTAAAGATTTAAATTATATACATATTTTATATCTACAAAAATGTTGGGAAAAACATAGGTAGATGAAATAGTTGATGTGTGCTAAAATGATGAGAGGCCTCGATGTTGACCATGATCAAGTCATCTAGTGGAATATAGATGATGAACACAGACTATTCTATACAGTCTAGTAGAATGCTAGCAGGCTCGCAACTTGTAGGTGTTTGTGAACGATGTGTTCACCGGTCTACTCTATCCCCCTCATGGTTGCCACACAGACAACTAATTCTGAGGAACCCCTTTAGCAGTAGTCTCCATCTTGATGAAAATCCTTAGGATAGGTCCCTTATAAAAGATGTTTTATGGACATAAAGTGAGGATAACGGGAATAGGTAATTTGGTTGATTGATTTAATGAAACTAACAAACTATTTATTGTGGGCTGAAAACCGTATGTACTCACTAGGCTCCTATCCCTAACCCATTTAGTTTCTTGTATTATAATTAGTGGCACAACAACATAGATGTGATGACTTGATGAGGCATTATGGATTATAGGCTAGTAGATATAAATAAATGTTGTAAGGCCTATAATCTTTCTGTTTATGCTTTTGATTTGTATTGACCATGACATCCCGAGGTTCTTAATATAATGAAATACATTTCTTTTGAAATTTCATCATTTCACTTATTATTAGAAAATTTTAATTATTAAATAAATTAATATTCACTTACATGTATCTCATGTTATTTTATATTTGGAAAAATTACAATAATATTAAATGGTATCATAACTATCTCTAAAGTTATGATTTTGAAAATTGTAAACGATGTTAATTAATGAAATATTGATAAAGATGTTTATTCTTTGAAAATAACCTAGGTAAAAAAAATTATACGTAAACTCAATTTTAGTATTAAAATTTTATATATGAAGATATGATCATAGCATATTGGAATTTATTTACAAAAAGATTCGTAATAATTTACCTTTTTAATAGTTTTTATAATCAGATTTTTATCATTTGTAAGGGTTGTGGCATTAAGTCACATGGGTAAGGCTTTAATGGTTATGGAATTAATTCATACAGGTTAGAGTTTCAGGGTAATGGCATTAAGTCATATGGGTTAGGAGTTAAGGGTAATGGATTATTTCATATGGTTTAGGGTTTAAGGTTAATTGCATTGAGTCATATGGGTTACGGTTTAAGGGTTATGACATTAAGTCATATGGGTTAGGGTTTAAGTGTAATTGCATTAAGTCATATGGGTTATATTTAAAGGGTAATGGCATTAAGTCATATTTGCTAGCATTTAAGGGTAATGGAATTTAGTCATACGGGTTGTGGTTTAAGGGTTATGGCCTTAAGTCAAATGGGATACGGTTTTAAGGGTAATGATGTTAAGTATTATAGGCTAGGGTTTAAGGGTTATGGCGTTAAGACATATGGGTTAGGGTTTAAGGGTTGTGGCATTAAGTCATATGTGTTAGGGTTTAAGGTTTTATGGAATTAAGTCAGATGGGTTAGAGTTTAAGGGTATTAGCATTCAGTATTACAGGTTAGGATTTAAGGGTAATGGTTTTCAGTCATATGGGTTAGGGTTTTAGGGTAATGCTAGTAAGTCATATGGGTTAGGATTTATCTAACATCCTGAGATTTTGCAGGTATTTCCGAATCCTCTCTTCTATTATTATTTTGTCATTTTGTAGTCCCTGGGTTAGAAGAGTCAACCCATGAGGAGCCTAAGGGATAATGTTGCAACTTTAAGAACAAGACTAGTATACTAAGGGTACATAAGGTACGCTAAGCGTGCTAGGTGAGCCCTAGTACGCTAGGCGTAGACTTGTGTACGCTAGGCATACTCGCATCAGATGCAAACCCTAATATTTAGGGTTTGAGTGCCATATAAACATCCTTATAAGCTCATAACCCTCCTTTACCTCAGCCTCCAAGGATTTGAGCCATTTTCCCCAAACCCTAACCTCTTTCTTGAGTATGTGTGAGCTAAGAGAGTGTGCTTTGAGTAGTTAGATAAGAAGGTGTTGCAATAAGAAGTTGGAGAAGGAGGACAAGCTTGTAGATCTGAAGTTTCTTTATGCTCACGAAGCTCCAAAAGGTAAAAGCTCCAAAAAATTTGCTTGCATGATGTAGATCATTCCATGCTAGCTTTATGGAACCCTTTCTTGTCCCAAAAGTCCCAAGTTAGTGCATGGTATGATTTGAATGAAACAAGTTGTCCTTTCAAATCCTAGAAGGGGTCTAAAGTGATAAAAATGATGCCCTAATGGCTGAAAGTTACCCATGCACGTAGTAGAAAGGTCTTAATGGGTTAATACCATTTATTAGGAACTTTCTGGATGTCCGAAGTCTTAAAGTTCAAGAATTTATGGTTCTAAGGCACTTTTGGTCGATGGATCTTGAGTTTGGACTTAAGTGCTTAAGCAATTAAGCACTTATAAGGGTTTTGGCAAAACCTCGCCAATGCCCCATGTAATTTCTGTATGCCCAATGCACTAAGTCAACTACGCCCAGCGTACCAGACAAGTATGCCCCGTGTACGCCCTCCGTAAGGCTTTTGACGATTTGGTGTCACACCCCGCTAAAGCGGAAACGCAAGGTATGACAGCGATAACGGTTTCATTGCAAAAGATAAAGATACATCACCATAGCAGTATTTAAAAGTTTACAACCCATAGCTTCAAAAGAACAAAATACAAGTTTTTCAAAATAACACTGTTCAAAATATAGCTTCATAATAGCTTCAACACGATGCAGCATGCTCTATGATGATGAATCTTTACATCCACTTACTAATTATTTCCTGAAAAAGCATGTAAAACGAGCGTCAACTATGAAAATAGTTGGTGAGTATCACAAGTTTATAAAATCGAGCGTACAATAAGGCTTTTCGTAAATACAAGTACATTGCTTCAATGATAAACAAGTTGATTGCTATTAATGAATACAAGTTTATTGCTATAACGAGAAACGAGTTTGTATGTGTATGAGCAAACAATGAGTCTCAACCAAACCTATGACTGAAGCCCTATCGAGATCTATGCTTATCGTTCCATAGATGAATATGGTATCATGCACTCCAGCGATTCGGGCGAGTGAGGAGTTGTCAATTCCTAATAGCGCTATCCATAACGACCATTGGCTCAAAGAGTTAATGGTTAGAGATAAGGGAAGGGCCTTTGTACGATAAGTTCTCATGTTCCGTGTTGCATAGACATACATAAAGAAACATAGCAATACAATAGCAATCATGTTTGATACAATTCAATTTAAGTACAACATGCAAACAATAGTTTTTCTGGACATGCTTTTCCACCCCAAAACATAAAAAACGAAAATAGGGGAGTGCGTGAATACTCACGATGTTTTGTGTAGACACAAGCGGTACTTCGGGATGCACCAACGTCTTACTACCGGGATCCTACGACACCAAACACACGCACTAGTGAGTTTCCATGTCGATATCTAATGCTAATATACTAAACTCTACATATAGGGAAATGCCAATTTATGTTTTAGTATTGGATTTATATCATTTTGTTACACTTTTTCTGATGTATTGAAATTTTACAAGTCGTGCGATTAATTACAACCTTGGAAGGTTAATTTTCCAAATTTTAAGTCTCAATAACAACATAAATTCACGAAAAATAGTATTCGAGGGATAAAAATTCTCAAACTTTTTATTTAACTGTTAATACACAACACTAAGCTGGGAAAATTATAAAAATGGATTTCCAAGCTGTTTAATTATATTTTATAATTTTTGAGCATTTATTTCAATAAAAATTGAAATAAATAGTAAACAGTTTCCAAAATTACCCAAACTTTTTATTTAATTGTTATTATACATAAATAGGCTGGGAAAAATATAAAATATATTTTTCAGTGGTTATTTGTATTTTTCCTTGTTTTATTTCTTTAAATAGTCATTAATTAAAGAAATATTATTAAACAGTTAAAATAAATTACCATAAATTTTTGTAACATCATTTACAGTATAAATATCTTGGGAAAAATATCAAAAGTGGTTTTCATAATGTATAAACTGGTTTTGGGTATTTATGTATATTTAAGTGAATTTTAGTGCAATTAACTTTAGAAAATAAGGGAAAAATAGTTTACAGTGGAGAAAAATATTCAAAATTTTTATGTAACCTCCTACTATATAATATGATATCCTGGCAAATTTTCATGAATTTTGGATAATCAGAACTATTTTTCCCATTTTTAAGCCATTATAATTACCAAAAATTGGGAAAAATAGCTAGACATGATGAAAAATCTTGAAATTATTTTCTTGAGTCACCCATCACAAGTAAGGTATGCGAAAATTGTTAGATACAATTTTCACATCCTAAAAAGTGGTTTTGTAATTTATCATGTCCTAAATAAAAGAAAATTAGAAATCATATGAAACAGTAACAAAAATTGCTGAAATTTGGTGAGGGGTCATTATTCCCCATAAGTATCATCCATGAATTTATTTAGGATTTATTGACCTCTGGAAGTATTTTATATGATTTATGCCCTTGGTTTTAGCAATAATTCTAATAAATCAAATAAATAACAAAAGCTCTTGAAATTTTCCAGATTATCTCATGCATGCAAGGGCTTTCAAAAGTAAAAATGTTAAGAATGTATTCAGAAGAGAAATGAGGGTAATGATTCCAAACAATTTAAGAAAAGTTGCATGCAATAATGCATGAAGTGTAGATGTGGCTGAGGTTCATGAATTTTTGTAGCCCATTCAGTGAGGTTTTGAAGCCACGAAATTTCAACCATAACTCACTAGATATGTTAAGTTTCTAAGGTATTTTTCCTAAGATTTATGGTTGGGTTTAAGACCATTGTTTAAGCAAGATAAAAATAGTGATCACAGAAAAAGAGCTGTATGCGCAACCTTTTTGTAAAATCTGCCAAAAATCGGATATTTAATATTTTACAGTAAGACCAGTTGGGTTTGAAAGTTAACTCGTGGAACTAACCAATACAAAAAGAATATCATGCTTTGGTTAAAAAATGACTGAGTTATGACTGTTCAAAGTCGAACAAAATAATCTGGCAGATTGCATGTTTGCTTGTGTGCATTTTTAGGGTATTTCAATAAGAACATCATGCATGTCCTTGGTAAGGCCCGATTTCTAACACATGCATGGAATGAATGAGGATTCAATATGTACTAGAAATGGTTTAAATGCTTTTGGTCATGCATGAACATAAAAGAGATGGAGAAGAACATGAAATATTAGATTTTGATGTCACATGATCATATGTGCATCTTTTTCACTCCTTGCATGGGTTTGATCCCGGATTTTCACCATTTCAAACACATGCATTGTGTTATGGTGAGAATCTACAAACCACAAGGGGAGAATAAAGATTTCTAGCCATGGAAAGGCATAGAATCCGAAAGGTAGAGAAGACTAAGAAGAAAAAGAGGTTTAACCATGAAACTATGGAAGAAGATGTTGTTGTTTACCTTGGTTTTGATCTTGAGAGAAGTAAGAACACTTCAAGGTCTTCAAAGTCTTGAAATTTGGCAGAGAAATGAGAGAAATTTCGTGAGTTTAGAGAGAGAGAGGAAGAGGGTGAAGTGTGTGAAGAGAGTGAAGTGAGAAGAGTGAAGAGAGAAGAGGTGGAGTGTGGGTTTGAGTTTAATCATGAGTTTTGGGAAGAGAGTGCATGGGGAGAGGGGAGATGGCCAGATTTTTGAGGCATTAAAGCCTCCTCTCTCCTAAATTCAAATTTTTATAAAAAATCCCTCCTTAATTTTTATAAAAATCTAATTTTTATAAAAATCTAATTTTTATAAAAGTGATTCTTTAAGCAATTTTTGATTTATTTAAAAATCTTGTTTTTAACTAATAAATTATGATTAATACTTGTAATTTATATTTCTATTTCATTGGTATAATCCATAATTTGATTAATAAAATTTGATATTAGAAAGTTTATAGCCAAATTTTATAAAGTTTTTAAGCTTTAAGATTTATAAATTTGGATTTTTGGCTGTTTAGAGTTTTTGGAACATTGATTGATATTCCACAACATGTTGAAGTATAATTAGAGTGTTTTAATTTATTTTTAGAGTTTTATACCCTATTTCAATTATAACAAAGTTTGAAGCTTATTCTAATTATAGTATTGGCATTTCCTATTGTAGCTAAGCAACTTACTAGAATTGTAAGTATCAAGTATATTAGTCCTAGACCTTAGTTGGATCCTAGTTTATGCAAGATTTTTGACCTAATTTATACTACTAGGTCATGGCATGTTGTGCATGAATGGTTATTATAAATATGCATGAGTCCAAGAATGACCTGAATTGACAGTTGTCACAGTATCCCCCACTTAAAAAGAATTTCGTCCCGAAATTCATTCTATATCATCGCTTGTCATCGCATGGGAATAGTTGCGGATACTTTTCCTTTATGTAATCCTCGCGCTCCCAGGTGTACTCCGGCCCGCGTTTTGAGTTCCATCGAACTTTCACAATCGGGATCTTACTCCGCTTAAGTTGTTTTACCTCCCTGTCAAGGATTTCTATCGGTTCCTCAACGAAGCTCAGCTTATCATTGATCTTAATTTCCTCCAGGGGTACTATTAATGTTTCGTCGGCTAGACATTTCTTAAGGTTGGAGACGTGGAATGTGTCGTGAATGGCGCTTAACTCTTGGGGCAATTGGAGTTTATACGCTACCGGACCAATCCTTTCAAGGATTTCAAAGGGTCCAACATATCTCGGGCTTAGTTTTCCTTTCTTACCAAAACGCACAAGCCCTTTCCAAGGCGACACTTTTAAAAGTACCTTGTCTCCTACTTGGAATTCTAATGGTTTTCGACGATTATCCGCATAACTTTTCTGACGATCTCTAGCAGCTTTAAGCTTATCTTTGATGATAGTAATCTTGTCAGATGTTTCCTGGATAAGTTCGACTCTAGTCAACTGTCTGTCACCGATTTCTGTCCAGCATAAGGGCGAACGACACTTGCGTCCATACAATGCTTCATATGGAGCACATTGGATACTCGTGTGGTAACTGTTATTGTAGGAAAACTCAATTAGGGGCAAATGAGTATCCCAATTTCCTTTGAACTCAATGACACACGCTCGTAGCATGTCTTCCAATGTTTGTATTGTTCTCTCTGTTTGCCCATCTGTCTGAGGGTGGTAAGCTGTGCTCAAATCTATCTTGGTTCCTAGTGCCCTCTGTAACATCCACCAAAATCGAGATGTAAAACGACTATCTCTATCAGAAATGATAGATAGGGGTACACCATGCAGAGAAACAATTTTGTCGATGTAGATTTGGGCCAATTTTTCCATCTTGAAATCTTCTCGAATAGGGAGAAAGTGAGCGGATTTCGTCAGTCGATCCACTATGACCCAAATTGAGTCATGACCTTTAGCAGTTCTAGGAAGTTTGGTAACAAAGTCCATAGATATTTGCTCCCATTTCCATTGGGGAATTTCAGGTTGTTGCAACAACCCGGAAGGTTTCTGATGTTCAGCTTTGACTATTGAGCATGTCAAACACTTCCCGACGTACAAGGCAATATCCTTTTTCATTCCAGGCCACCAATAGTACTCTTTAAGATCCTTGTACATCTTATCTGCTCCAGGGTGGATGGAGTATTTAGATCGATGAGACTCTTCTAATACCATGTCTCTCAGGTTGTTAACCCTTGGAATCCAGACCCTGTCTTTAAAATAACGAACTCCATCAGGTTTGGTTTCAAATCTTTCTTCCAAACCATGTAAAGTTTCGCCTGGAAGATTTTCCTTGCATAACGCTTTCTCCTGGGCATTAATGATTTGAGATTTCAAGCTTGTCTGAATTACCATTCCCAAAGCTCTCACACGGGAAGGTTTCACTCTTACCTTCCTACTAAGAGCGTCGGCTACTACGTTAGCCTTTCCTGGGTGGTATCGTATCTCACAATCATAATCACTAAACAACTCTACCCATCTTCTCTGCCGCATGTTTAACATTTTCTGATCCAGGATATGCTGAAGGCTTTTGTGATCGGTATAAATGGTGCATTTGGTTCCGTACAATTAATGCCTCCATATCTTAAGGGCGAAAACTATTGCTCCTAGTTCTAGATCATGGGTGGTATAATTCTTCTCATGCGGTTTGAGTTGTCTGGAAGCATATGCAATGACCCTATCTTTTTGCATTAGCACACATCCTAATCCTTGATGAGACGCATCACAATACACCACAAAGTTCTCTGATCCTTCTGGTAAAGCCAGAATTGGTGCATTGCACAGCTTGTTTTTCAGGATTTGAAACGCCTCTTCGTGTTTCTCTTCCCAGAGAAATTTTCTATCCTTTTGGGTCAAAGATGTTAATGGTTGAGCAATCCTAGAGAAATTCTCAATGAAGCGTCTGTAGTACCCAGCTAATCCTAGGAATTGTCGTATTTCTGTCGGGGTTTTGGGGGCCTCCCATTTCTTGATTGCCTCTATCTTAGCTGGATCTACATGGATTCCTCTTTCACCGATCACATGACCAAGAAAATGTACTTCCCGAATCCAAAATTCACACTTAGTGAACTTGGCATACAATTTTTGTTCCTTCAACAGCTCCAACACTAGCTTTAGATGTCTATTGTGATCTTCTTTGGTCCGCGAGTAAACAAGTATGTCATCGATAAAGACAATTATAAACCTGTCTAGGTATGGTCTACAGACCCTATTCATCAAATCCATGAATACAGCGGGTGCGTTCGTTAGTCCAAAAGGCATGACTAAGAATTCATAATGTCCATAACGGGTTCTAAACGCTGTCTTGTGAATGTCCTCTTCGTGAATTCTTAGCTGATGATACCCTGACCGAAGGTCGATTTTTGAGAAGTAGGAAGCGCCCTGCAACTGATCGAACAAGTCATCTATTCTAGGGAGGGGATATCGATTCTTGATTGTCAACTTGTTCAATTCTCTGTAATCAATGCACATTCGGAACGAACCATCTTTCTTTTTGACGAATAACACTGGGGCTCCCCAAGGTGAAGAACTTGGTCGAATAAACCCTTTGTCTAGAAGTTCTTGAAGTTGTCCGGATAGTTCTTGCATCTCGGATGGTGCAAGGCGATATGGTGCTTTTGCTACCGGTGCCGCTCCGGGAACTAAGTCTATCCGAAATTCGACCTGTCTATAAGGGGGTAGACCGGGCAATTCCTCCGGAAATACTTCGGGATAGTTTTGAACCACTGGAATCTCCTTGAGTTGCTTAGCTTCAGGTTCTCTTTCTAGCACATGGGCCATGCATGCAATACAATTCTTCTTCAGGTACTTGTGAACCTTCACGCTTGATACTATGTTTAAACTTCTTCCTGGCTTCTCACCGTGTATGATAAGGGTTTCTCCATTAGGGAGAGGCACTCTGATGACTTTCTCATAACAACCAATGTCTGCTCTATTTTTGGATAACCAATCCATCCCTACTATCACATCAAAACTACCTAGCTCTATAGGAATTAGGTCAATGCTAAAGAGTTTATCAGCTAAATTCAGAGTACAACCAGGAATTATATCACTAGCCCTAATTTCATACCCATCAGCAAGTTCAATAGCATATGCAATCCTCATCTTTACCGATTTCAAGCCAATTAACGGTCTAAATGCTAAAGAAACAAAACTCCTATCTGCTCCCGCATCGAATATTACTGATGCAAAGTGGTTGTTCAGGAGGAACGTACCTGTTATCACTTCAGGGTTCTGACGAGCTTCTTCTGCACCAATCACAAAGGCTACACCTCTTGGCTGTCCAACTTGATTTCCTTGAAAGTTTTTCCTGGCTTGGCCTTGTCCATTGTTACCAGGTCCATTGTTCAGTTTAGGACATGCTCTACGGAGATGATCATTACTCCCGCACTCGTAACATGTCCTTTTTCCCTCCTTATTCACCTTACAATACTTCGAGTAATGGCCTGTTTGCTTACAGTTTTGGCACACCGGGCAAGCTCCCTTGTGATGGAAGTTACACTTATTGCACTTCGGAAGCGACCCTGAGTACTGCTTTCGCTCCTGCACTTCTTGTCCTTGAGTTTTCACTGGTTCTTGCTCCTGGGCTCTTACCATAAAGTTTCTTGAGACTTTCTGCTTCCTCCCTGACTTGCCTCCATACTTCTTCTCTCCCTGATCTGCTGGCTTCCTCTTGCTACTAGAGCTTTCCATTGTCGATGCTCCCATCCTTATCACATCACAATCAATAATAGCCAACCAAACATATAATATGCTGTCATCGCATGACCTGCCTCTCGTCTAGCAGCACTAGCAGTGTCAGCAGTCTCCATCGAATGCTGATACAGGATTTCCATTCCTGCCAAGACTTCATCCAAAACTTCTCGATGCCCAGCTATCACAGCGAGACTGTGACGTTGGCCCGCTGCTATCGACTGCAATCTCCAGGACTCCTCCGGGGTCATACCTGGCTGTCTGACAGGTATCCCTATGACTTGCTGAGGTGAGGATGCTCTTGGTCCTACATCGCTGGGTCCTACCCCGCTAGGTCCTGCCGTGCCATGTCCTGCTGTGCTGGCGGGTATCCTTCCTGGAATGGGGACACTCTTCCTCGCTGTCCTCCGAATGCGAAGTCCATAGAGCGGTGGCTGTGGCAACACCGATGTCGGTGATGCCTCGCGTCGTTGACTCGGGGCGTTTTCATTGCTGATCTCCACCGAGTTCCCAGTATCTTCCGTATCCTCTGATGGGTCTTCTTCTACCGAGGCAGGGGGGATTACGTCGAGGGATAACAGTGACGTAGCCGGATTCATCGGCTGAGGCGGTAGCGCGGGAAGATGACGATCTTGACATAGTGGACTGTGACATAGTTTCAATGAGATATGAAATAAATGACAATGCATGCCTATAATATGCAATGCTTACACACACCAAAATTAACCTTCTGAAATTTTTAAATAAGGTTTTCTCAAATATTTTTGTTGAACATATTCCCATTATAATTAGCTCAAGCTTTGTATAAATCTTTTCTTAATTAAACATAGGTGATCAGGCTATGTTTAATCAAGGTCCAATAATACAACTCCCGACCTAATTAGACTAGTAATATGTTTGATGTAAAAAGAATTTCTTTGTAAGTTTTAGTTATAGGTTGTGTTTTCTTAAAGAAAAACCGATGTTCTCTATAACTTTAGCTCTGATACCACTTCTGTCACACCCCGCTAAAGCGGAAACGCAAGGTATGACAGCGATAACGGTTTCATTGCAAAAGATAAAGATACATCACCATAGCAGTATTTAAAAGTTTACAACCCATAGCTTCAAAAGAACAAAATACAAGTTTTTCAAAATAACACTGTTCAAAATATAGCTTCATAATAGCTTCAACACGATGCAGCATGCTCTATGATGATGAATCTTTACATCCACTTACTAATTATTTCCTGAAAAAGCATGTAAAACGAGCGTCAACTATGAAAATAGTTGGTGAGTATCACAAGTTTATAAAATCGAGCGTACAATAAGGCTTTTCGTAAATACAAGTACATTGCTTCAATGATAAACAAGTTGATTGCTATTAATGAATACAAGTTTATTGCTATAACGAGAAACGAGTTTGTATGTGTATGAGCAAACAATGAGTCTCAACCAAACCTATGACTGAAGCCCTATCGAGATCTATGCTTATCGTTCCATAGATGAATATGGTATCATGCACTCCAGCGATTCGGGCGAGTGAGGAGTTGTCAATTCCTAATAGCGCTATCCATAACGACCATTGGCTCAAAGAGTTAATGGTTAGAGATAAGGGAAGGGCCTTTGTACGATAAGTTCTCATGTTCCGTGTTGCATAGACATACATAAAGAAACATAGCAATACAATAGCAATCATGTTTGATACAATTCAATTTAAGTACAACATGCAAACAATAGTTTTTCTGGACATGCTTTTCCACCCCAAAACATAAAAAACGAAAATAGGGGAGTGCGTGAATACTCACGATGTTTTGTGTAGACACAAGCGGTACTTCGGGATGCACCAACGTCTTACTACCGGGATCCTACGACACCAAACACACGCACTAGTGAGTTTCCATGTCGATATCTAATGCTAATATACTAAACTCTACATATAGGGAAATGCCAATTTATGTTTTAGTATTGGATTTATATCATTTTGTTACACTTTTTCTGATGTATTGAAATTTTACAAGTCGTGCGATTAATTACAACCTTGGAAGGTTAATTTTCCAAATTTTAAGTCTCAATAACAACATAAATTCACGAAAAATAGTATTCGAGGGATAAAAATTCTCAAACTTTTTATTTAACTGTTAATACACAACACTAAGCTGGGAAAATTATAAAAATGGATTTCCAAGCTGTTTAATTATATTTTATAATTTTTGAGCATTTATTTCAATAAAAATTGAAATAAATAGTAAACAGTTTCCAAAATTACCCAAACTTTTTATTTAATTGTTATTATACATAAATAGGCTGGGAAAAATATAAAATATATTTTTCAGTGGTTATTTGTATTTTTCCTTGTTTTATTTCTTTAAATAGTCATTAATTAAAGAAATATTATTAAACAGTTAAAATAAATTACCATAAATTTTTGTAACATCATTTACAGTATAAATATCTTGGGAAAAATATCAAAAGTGGTTTTCATAATGTATAAACTGGTTTTGGGTATTTATGTATATTTAAGTGAATTTTAGTGCAATTAACTTTAGAAAATAAGGGAAAAATAGTTTACAGTGGAGAAAAATATTCAAAATTTTTATGTAACCTCCTACTATATAATATGATATCCTGGCAAATTTTCATGAATTTTGGATAATCAGAACTATTTTTCCCATTTTTAAGCCATTATAATTACCAAAAATTGGGAAAAATAGCTAGACATGATGAAAAATCTTGAAATTATTTTCTTGAGTCACCCATCACAAGTAAGGTATGCGAAAATTGTTAGATACAATTTTCACATCCTAAAAAGTGGTTTTGTAATTTATCATGTCCTAAATAAAAGAAAATTAGAAATCATATGAAACAGTAACAAAAATTGCTGAAATTTGGTGAGGGGTCATTATTCCCCATAAGTATCATCCATGAATTTATTTAGGATTTATTGACCTCTGGAAGTATTTTATATGATTTATGCCCTTGGTTTTAGCAATAATTCTAATAAATCAAATAAATAACAAAAGCTCTTGAAATTTTCCAGATTATCTCATGCATGCAAGGGCTTTCAAAAGTAAAAATGTTAAGAATGTATTCAGAAGAGAAATGAGGGTAATGATTCCAAACAATTTAAGAAAAGTTGCATGCAATAATGCATGAAGTGTAGATGT
The DNA here is from genome assembly GCF_052625555.1 of Lactuca saligna. Taxonomy (NCBI): domain Eukaryota; kingdom Viridiplantae; phylum Streptophyta; class Magnoliopsida; order Asterales; family Asteraceae; genus Lactuca; species Lactuca saligna. The sequence goes on from NC_136421.1 coordinate 150,849,922, forward strand.
GGCTGAGGTTCATGAATTTTTGTAGCCCATTCAGTGAGGTTTTGAAGCCACGAAATTTCAACCATAACTCACTAGATATGTTAAGTTTCTAAGGTATTTTTCCTAAGATTTATGGTTGGGTTTAAGACCATTGTTTAAGCAAGATAAAAATAGTGATCACAGAAAAAGAGCTGTATGCGCAACCTTTTTGTAAAATCTGCCAAAAATCGGATATTTAATATTTTACAGTAAGACCAGTTGGGTTTGAAAGTTAACTCGTGGAACTAACCAATACAAAAAGAATATCATGCTTTGGTTAAAAAATGACTGAGTTATGACTGTTCAAAGTCGAACAAAATAATCTGGCAGATTGCATGTTTGCTTGTGTGCATTTTTAGGGTATTTCAATAAGAACATCATGCATGTCCTTGGTAAGGCCCGATTTCTAACACATGCATGGAATGAATGAGGATTCAATATGTACTAGAAATGGTTTAAATGCTTTTGGTCATGCATGAACATAAAAGAGATGGAGAAGAACATGAAATATTAGATTTTGATGTCACATGATCATATGTGCATCTTTTTCACTCCTTGCATGGGTTTGATCCCGGATTTTCACCATTTCAAACACATGCATTGTGTTATGGTGAGAATCTACAAACCACAAGGGGAGAATAAAGATTTCTAGCCATGGAAAGGCATAGAATCCGAAAGGTAGAGAAGACTAAGAAGAAAAAGAGGTTTAACCATGAAACTATGGAAGAAGATGTTGTTGTTTACCTTGGTTTTGATCTTGAGAGAAGTAAGAACACTTCAAGGTCTTCAAAGTCTTGAAATTTGGCAGAGAAATGAGAGAAATTTCGTGAGTTTAGAGAGAGAGAGGAAGAGGGTGAAGTGTGTGAAGAGAGTGAAGTGAGAAGAGTGAAGAGAGAAGAGGTGGAGTGTGGGTTTGAGTTTAATCATGAGTTTTGGGAAGAGAGTGCATGGGGAGAGGGGAGATGGCCAGATTTTTGAGGCATTAAAGCCTCCTCTCTCCTAAATTCAAATTTTTATAAAAAATCCCTCCTTAATTTTTATAAAAATCTAATTTTTATAAAAATCTAATTTTTATAAAAGTGATTCTTTAAGCAATTTTTGATTTATTTAAAAATCTTGTTTTTAACTAATAAATTATGATTAATACTTGTAATTTATATTTCTATTTCATTGGTATAATCCATAATTTGATTAATAAAATTTGATATTAGAAAGTTTATAGCCAAATTTTATAAAGTTTTTAAGCTTTAAGATTTATAAATTTGGATTTTTGGCTGTTTAGAGTTTTTGGAACATTGATTGATATTCAACAACATGTTGAAGTATAATTAGAGTGTTTTAATTTATTTTTAGAGTTTTATACCCTATTTCAATTATAACAAAGTTTGAAGCTTATTCTAATTATAGTATTGGCATTTCCTATTGTAGCTAAGCAACTTACTAGAATTGTAAGTATCAAGTATATTAGTCCTAGACCTTAGTTGGATCCTAGTTTATGCAAGATTTTTGACCTAATTTATACTACTAGGTCATGGCATGTTGTGCATGAATGGTTATTATAAATATGCATGAGTCCAAGAATGACCTGAATTGACAGTTGTCACATTTGGGTTTTGGGATTGGGCTATTTTTTGGGGCCACTTTGACATAGGCCTTGTTGGACTTTTTAATAATTGGATTCTGGGAAAGTTTTTGATTTGGATTTTAAAATAAGGAACAATTTAGGAGTTGGGACCAATTGGGGAAATTAGGTGAATAATAGGCATTAAGTTATGGACTTCTGGACAGTGGATTTGATAATTGGGCATTGGCCTAATTTTGAGAAAATGCAATATCGTCTATGTGGACCTTTAGTCAAGATTGATATCTCATGTGTTGAGTTAGTATTTGATTATTTTGGATAGTTCAGAATTTTCAGTGAGACAGCAATCTGAGACTTTCAGTCTAGTTCAGCACTACTTGCGATGTGAGTTATCCTCACTATACTAAGGGATCGAAGGCACCAATATCGACCCAATGAATTTGATATCCCCGTAGTTAATGATGTGTTGAGTATTAGATAGTTACACATGCTAGTTTGTTATGCCAGTTTGGTAGATCTGTAGGACTACCTGTGTCATTGTTTGATTATTTGTATGTGCATTTAGTTGTATATATAGACATGTTGTGTTGGTAGGGTTGAGGTTGCACGACTTCGTGAAGTGACCAACAAACCCTGGAGTATGCCAGACTAATGCTGAGGGTTTAAGGGTATTGGAGCATTCCAGTTGTGAGCTGAGGTCCAGGGGAGCATGCCATACACGCACTGAGGGCTGATTAGTTATATTTTAGTCTTAGGACTGAAGGGGGCAAGCAAGTTATAAGTTGTGGGCTCGAAAGCAAACCAAATTTATGTTGTGGGCTCGGAGGCAAGCCAGATGTGAGTTATGGGCCTGGAAGACAAGTCAGAATCATACTATGGGCCCAGGGGTAAACTAGTCTATAAAGTTGTGGACCCATTACATGCTGTTATTATGTGTATTATTTGCTATGTATCAGTATTTTGGGGGAACTCACTAAGCTCCGGGCTTACAGTTCAGTTTTGATTTTAGGTACCTTGGATGATTACGGGAAGGCAAAGGCATGATCATACAACTCCTCACTTTTTATGACCTTGTTTACTGGGATACTCTAATGTAGAACTGTTTCGATAAGAAATTTGTAATAAATGTGGGTTTCTAAATGTTTTAAAAAAGTTTTAAATTGGCATGATTTTATGGATGTTACAAGTCGGTATCAGAGCCTTGGTTTGAGTGAATTGGAGGAACACTTGTGTGAATCCAGTCTCAAATTAAGGAAAATATTTTCAAAAAGTTTTTCAAAATAATTAAATGTGGATGCAGAGTGTACGATTAGTCGGAGCCAGTTGTGAGAGTTGTGAATCCACCATGTATGTGTATATTTTTGGGTGTTGTGATGATACTTGAGACAATTATGGGTGGGTGTGGAAGGTAGTATGGTCCCGTACTACCGAGAGCACAGGACCCATATGCCTAGCAAGGAAGTCACAAGCCCTAGGGTTTAGTTGGGAGTTGGTTCCCTATTATTTATGCAGATTATCTGATATCTTCTTGGTGTAATTTCAAAATGGTGGTTACGAGGCATTTTGTGACTACATTTGGATCGGGATCGGGACAGGGCGATCAGGGTGCCCTGGCAGCAGTCGAGATCATCAGCCAAGATAGGACAGCATAGACAGAGGATCGTGTCAGGGAGATCATCCGTGAGGAGGTGGTCGATATTGTCCGGGGTCAAATTCTGGAGATATTTGGGTCTATTAAGACCACCATGATGGAGTATTTTTCATGACAGATATGCAGCCCTAGCTAAGATGGCTACCACAACAACTATAACAGTAGGAGGAGGAATTGAACGAGCTTTTCAATACCGAGAGTTCGATAACACGAAGCCCCAGAAATTTGATGGTACTCAGGATCCGATCAGGTCCATTAGGTGGATGTCTGACGTGGAGGGCTGCTTCTTCACGTGCTCATGTCCTACTAACCAGAAGGTCAGATGTGCCCTGAATGTGCTGAGGTCCAGGGCAAAGGACTGGTGGAGATTTATGACTGGGTCATATTCAGATGACCAGAGAGCTGCAATTACTTGGGAGCAGTTTAGGGATATGTTTCTGTTGGATAAGGTGTCTAAGTCCATAACTATTTCTGGTATGTACTTGACCCGACCCGGCATGGTCCATTTGGGTTGCATGGCACCATGCAATTGGATAAACTAAATGAGAGAAATAACGCTTGGAGATTATTAATATATTATAAGTTCTAATATATTAATAATATTATTTGATTAGTTTGATCAAGAATTAATTTAGAATTAATTAAGTGATCAAAAGATAACTAATTAAATATATGGGTTGATTAAGTAAATCATCCATATCTTGTATAGTGGGCTAAAAGGCTCCATGGATCATCAAGTTGGGTTCCACCCATAGGATGCTCCATGGATGCTCCATGGGAGTTACAAACCCATGGGTCATGGAAATGAAGAGTCATGACACATTAGGGTTTAACCCTAGATGTGTCAACACTATATAAGGAATATGATCTCCTCCCAAATCGGTTACACTAAGTAATAAGGGGGCTTGGCCGATTTTGAAGAGTGTGTATTCTCTCATAAGTTCTTCCAAGAGCATTTGGTGTTGTGTGAAGCATTTGAGGCATCACCACTTGAGGTGCTAGGTTCACAAGGTTTCAAGGAACACAAGCAACAACAAGGTAAGTTATTCTATCTATACTTTATGATAAAATTGTTCCCTATGTATGCTAGATAGGAATATAACCTTGGAATTCAACTTTGCATGACAAATTAGACAAACATAGATCCAAGGTTATTAGGGTTGCATGTACACTTAGGAAGTGTTAGAATGCTCAAAACCCATCAGTGGTATCAGAGCCTAGGCTTGTTTGTTCTTATTTGTTCTTAAAAGTTGAAAACAGAATCGAAAATTTGCTGTCTGCGATCGGACTCGTCGAGTCCATAGGGGGGACTCGCCGAGTCCATGTGTATCTTCAACCAACTCGGCGAGTCATGTTCATGCACTCGGCGAGTAGGGTCGAATGAGTGCAGAATTTCGATTCAGTTGCTGGAAAATGAATTAGAAACATTACCCTAAACTGTTTTGGTAATTGTAAACTTGTTTTTGGTGGTGTAATGTTTTGCTAATTCATTTACAACAACTAGTTATCAAAATTACAAAGTTTTATGTAATTTTTGATTATGTTCATATTCATGTTCTTGTTCTTATGATGTTTTAGATGATCATAGGAATTATTTGTAACCTATTTGGTAGTTTAATTCTTGATCATAATGTGTTTTAATGGAGTCCATAACTTATCCTTAAGTTATGGAAAACCAAGAGTCACACTTGAGTTAAAACCATTAAGAAAAACACAAGAGTTATAAAAATGAAGAGTCTTCATTTTATGACTCTATTAAACTCATAAGTTACAAGAAATGAAGAGTTTTGAAAGTTACAAAACTTGCCCTCAAGTTTTGGAACAAGTAAAGTTAAGTTAAAACTTTAGTTCCAACCCCTAGAATTTTAAAAGTTAAAATTCAACCCTTATACTTATATTATGATAATTTAATAATTATATATATATGTATAAGAACAAGTCGTCTTACCGCTAGTACGCCTCATTCACGAAGCCGGTCTATAAGGTGGGTATAAGGTTGTTGCCTATAAAATGGTGACTTAATGGGTGTATATTCTCACCCACCGCTTGCTTGACTGGTGGAGGGTCGTTAGCCGAACGGGTAAGACAAGGACTTATAAATTCTCATTCAAAGTATGATGAATATATAAAGTAACTAAATGTTTATTAAATTCCCAATCTTAGTTACTTTAGGAAAAATGTGAATAAGGTGCTAATCCATGAAATTACACTTTACACTTTGTCTGAGTCGTTGGTGGAGCGTGTGTGGTTAACCGGCACACTAACTTGGACTTAACAAGGTAGGTAAAGGGTGACTTAAGGTTTATTATAGTATCGGTGGAGCGTGTGTGGTTTACCGGCACATCGATTGAGTGATAAACTTTAAGGGTACCAAGTGATTTGCATGATTACTTCACACCTCGTTTTGTGATCCTCGGCATCCCAGTCACAAAACCTGGAGGGCACTCCCGAGATCGAAACATGCCTTTGGAAAGTTCATTGGATCTCAAAGAATCTAGGAATTTCTAAAACCAATAAAAAACTAAATATTTAATATTTCGATTTTCGTGGTGGAAATTGGTGAATCGTCATTCACCTACCTTTCAAATATGGTATAGCTTAGATTACGGCATACCTCTTCTAAGTTATACTATATTGTGATTGGATCCTAGCCTTAATATTACATTTGGGTGTTTTATTAAGGACTCTCTTAAATCTAAACTAAACTTGTTCTTCTTTTTCAGATGTCTTCAACTAATGCTTCTGGCTCGAATCCTAATGGCTCCTTTACTCTTATGAGTCTGTGTGGGAAAGTCACCTTTGATGGATCCAACTTCAATAAGTGGATCAGAAACATCAGGATGATTACTCGCTACGAGGACAAAGAATATGTCCTTGACAAGGAGCTTAAGGAAATTGACGAGTCCACTGCAACTCCCCAGGAGATCGCTGACTTTCATACTCATGAAAGAGATGCAACCAAGGTGGCTTGCATCATGTTAGCCACCATGACAGCTGAACTCCAAAAGTCTTACGAAGACTTCTACCCTTATGAAATGCACCAAGATTTAATGGAAAGATACCATCAAAGTGCACGACAAGAGAGGTACAAAGTCATCTGCTCCATGATAACAACCATGATGAAGGACGGAGAGTCCGTCACGAGCCACATGCAGAAAATGCAAAGGTATGTGGATCGGTTGCTGAAGCTCAATGTGAACTTCCCTGAGGAGCTTGCAATAGATATCATTTTGCACTCCTTACCATCGTGCTATGATCAATTCCGCATGACATATCACATGAACAAGGAAGAGGCAACCCTCAGCAAACTTCAGGGACTTCTCAAGACCGCAGAAACAGGTCTTAAGGGGAAGTTGGTTGCTATCACTCCTACTCCAGAAACAACTCCGGTCTTGGCAATCGGGCAGAGTCGAGGGAGGAAGAGAAAGAGATCTTCAAAGGGTACCAAGGCTCGGACCCTTGATGGCTCTTCTTCAAGTGGAACCAAGAAAGGTTTCATTACTCCTTCTTCTGACCCAAAAGAGGCTGAATGCTTCTATTGCCACGAAAAAGCTCATTGGAAGCGGAACTGCCCAAAGTACCAGCAAGATGTAAAGGATGGGAAAGTCAAACCCAACCATGCAGGTATTTACACTATCATTTCTAATAACTCACCCCATTCGAAATCTTGGGTCCTTGATACAGGTTGCGGAATTCATATTTGCTGTGACTTGCAGGGACTAGGAAGAAGTGAGAATGTGGAGCAAGGAAGAATAAACTTAATCATGGGGAATAGGAAAGTTACACCTGTCACCAAGATTGGAGTTTATACTTTATCGCTAAGTAGTGGGTTAAATTTAGATTTGAATAAATATTGTTATTCGCCAGAAATGGCAAGAAATATTATTTCCTTTCATGCATTGTACAAACAAGGTTTCACCTTTTCGTTTGATAATGAAGTTGGTTCGATTAATGCTTTCTTTAATAATGTACTTTATTTTAAAGCATTACCTTGTGATGGTGTGTATGAAGCTGTATCTATTGTAGATAACTTAGGAAATAATGTTTTGTGTATTGATTCTACTAATAATAATAACTTGGATAAAGCATCATTATGGCATTGTCGTCTTGGACATATAAGCAAGAAACGCATAGGCCAACTCCAAAAAGATGGAGTCTTGGAGTCGTTTGACCTAAAGTCAAATGATAGTTGCGAATCATGCTTACTTGGAAAAATGACAAAGTCACCCTTCACAGGCTCGTGTGAAAGGGGTGAAGGTTTGTTGGACCTTATACACACGGATGTGTGTGGACCATTCAAACATGCCACAAGAGATGCTAATCGTTATTATTTGACTTTTACCGATGATTACAGTAGATATGGATATGTCTACTTAATCAAGCATAAGTCAGAGACTTTCGAGAAGTTTAAGGAATTTAAACAGGAAGTCGAGAATCAATTGGGCAGGAACATTAAGATGCTTCGATCCGATCGAGGTGGTGAGTATCTTAGTTCAGAGTTCCTCGACTATCTAAAGGAATGTGGGATTGTCTCACAATTGACACCTCCCAGGACACCGCAGTTGAATGGTGTGGCTGAGAGGCGTAATCGAACCTTGTTGGACATGGTTCGTTCCATGATGAGTCGAGCTTCGCTACCAATATCATTCTGGGGGTATGCCTTAGAGACTGCCGCCCATATCCTTAATCTAGTCCCTACAAAGAAAGTTGCCAAAACTCCTCACGAGATGTGGACTGGTAAAGTACCTAAACTAGACCACATCAAGATTTGGGGCTGCGAGGCTTTCGTGAGACACGAGACTCATGATAAGCTCGAACCCCGAAGCGAGAGGTGTATTTTCATCGGCTACCCACAGCAATCCTTTGGTTACCTCTTCTACAGACCTAGTGACAATGTGGTCTTTGTAGCAAGAAGAGGAGTCTTTCGAGAAAGAGAGTTTATAAGCCAAGGAGACAGTGGGAGGCAAGTTGATCTTGAAGAAATTCAAGAGTCAAGTGGTGAAGGAACTTCAAACTCTAGCCCTCAACTTGAGGAGGAAACTCCTGTTGAGCCAATTGACGAATCTGTACCTCTGAGGCGTTCCACGAGAGTTAGGAGTGCACCTGAGCATTACTATGGATTCCATATTACTGCAGAAGGTGAGACACTTATTAGTGATGAGACACTAGTAAGTCAAGATGACCCTAACAGCTACGAGGAAGCCATGGCAGGCCCCGAGTCTGCTAAATGGAAAGAGGCTATGGATAGCGAGATACCCATGTATGACAATCAAGTTTGGAACTTGGTTGAGAATGTACCAGGTCGAAAGACTGTAGGGTGCAAATGGGTCTTCAAGAAGAAGACCGACATGGATGGTAAAGTACACACTTATAAGGCTAGACTGGTTGCAAAGGGCTTCTCTCAAATTCCTGGAGTGGACTATGATGAGACCTTTTCTCCGGTAGCCAAGATTAAGTCTATTCGGGTTCTGTTAGCCATAGCCGCATTTCATGACTATGAAATTTGGCAAATGGATGTCAAAACCGCTTTCCTTAATGGAAAGTTGGCTGAAGATGTTTACATGAGTCAGCCAGAGGGTTTTGTCAGCAACGAGTACCCTAATAGAGTGTGTAAGCTTGAGAAATCCATTTATGGATTAAAGCAAGCACCTCGCAGATGGAATCTTTGCTTTGTTGAAAAGGTCAAGGAATTTGGCTTTTCTAGGAGTGAAGATGAATCTTGTGTATATGTCAAGGCTAGTGGGAGTATAGTTAGCTTTTTGGTATTGTATGTGGATGACATACTACTCATAGGAAACGACATTCCAACCCTGCAGGAAGTAAAGTCCTGGCTTGGAAAGTGTTTCGCTATGAAGGACCTTGGTGAAGCTGCCTATATTCTGGGGATAAGGATTTTGAGAGATCGGAGTAAAAGACTAATTGGACTTAGTCAAAGTACCTACTTGGAGAAGATTCTGAAGAGATTCAGAATGCAAAACTCCAAGAAAGGAGAGTTGCCCATCCAGAGTAGCGCCAAGCTGAGTAAGACAAAAAGCCCTAGCACTGAGGCTGAGATAGCAGAAATGAGTCGATTACCTTATGCTTCGGCTGTAGGTTCGATCATGTATGCTATGACGTGTACTCGACCTGATGTAGCCTTTGCCTTGAGCATGGTTAGCAGGTTTCAGGGGAACCCTGGCAAGGCACACTGGATTGCGGTAAAGAATATTCTCAAGTACCTACGAAGGACTAAGGACTGGGTCCTTACCCTCGGTGGGAGTGATGACTTGAGAGTTGTAGGGTATAGTGATGCTAGCTTCCAGACTGATAGGGATAACTTCCGCTCTCAGTCGGGCTGGGTCTTTACCCTAAATGGAGGAGCAATTTCTTGGAAGAGTTCCAAGCAAGAGACAGTGGCAGATTCTACTTGTGAATCAGAGTATATTGCAGCTAGCGAAGCGGCAAAGGAGGCGTTATGGCTGAGGAACTTCATTGGAGACCTTGGAGTTGTACCAGCTATTAAAGAGCCGATGGAAATTTTCTGTGATAGTGAAAGTGCTGTTGCCTTAGCCAAGGAACCAAGGGATCACGGGAGATCCAGACACATCGACAGAAAATACCATTTCATCAGACATCGGATCGAAGAAGGACTCCTCGTGGCAAAGAGGGTATCATCGGATGAGAACCCAGCAGATCCCCTCACGAAGGGACTGACTCGGGTTAAGCATCTCCAGCATGCTCGGAGCATAGGGCTGAAGGATGATATTAGATTTAGTAGTTAGATAATCTCGAAATTTGTAAAGTGTAATTGACATTTGATGATGAATAAAAGTGTTTTATTTATGAGTAAAGTGTTGCTATCTCTTGTCGATCGTTTACTATATTTCTTTTGCATGTTTTGACTTCCAGAATAATTTTGTTTGGTATAACATATTATTCAAACCTCCACAGTCGGTCATATGTCGGAAGTAGATATGAATCAAGACTGTCATGTTTGGTTGTCGAGGTCTTGGACAAGGCTACAGCAATCATGAGTGCTCATAAGTTCTGAGCATTGGACTCAACCCACGCTCACTGGAATCACTTCATGGAATTCTATCTCGAGTGATCGTGAGACGGTAATATCATATAAGTCTTTAAACCTAGAGATATGATTTGTTACTTACGAGTTGGTTATGCATTGATTGTACGAAAAACGCATTGGTAACTCGATGTTATAAAATCATGCTCTTATGTGTAATTCAATAAGTAGTAGAACAAACATACGAGTCGAAGTTTATCTGTTCCTTCTTGGATTAGAAGCTGATATCTGGGCCCCTCGATGATTTTGTTTTGACCTATGTACCGGGCCCGGTCAGAACTAGATTGATGTGTTCAATAAAGTTCTTTGTCAAACAAATCGGAAATCGGGAAACAAATGTTGGACAATAAGTAAGACATTGTTCCATGTATTTGTCCGACTGATATCTAGAATAGAGTATTATATGATCACTTATCTTAAATGGCGTACCATCATCTTCTCAAGTTTCGAGAAACCTTGTAAAGAGCTACGATTGCCGATCGGTTCCTGAAGTCATACTTGCAGTAATAGTTACTAGACTTATCCAAGTGGGAGACTGTTGGATAAGGTGTCTAAGTCCATAACTATTTCTGGTATGTACTTGACCCGACCCGGCATGGTCCATTTGGGTTGCATGGCACCATGCAATTGGATAAACTAAATGAGAGAAATAACGCTTGGAGATTATTAATATATTATAAGTTCTAATATATTAATAATATTATTTGATTAGTTTGATCAAGAATTAATTTAGAATTAATTAAGTGATCAAAAGATAACTAATTAAATATATGGGTTGATTAAGTAAATCATCCATATCTTGTATAGTGGGCTAAAAGGCTCCATGGATCATCAAGTTGGGTTCCACCCATAGGATGCTCCATGGATGCTCCATGGGAGTTACAAACCCATGGGTCATGGAAATGAAGAGTCATGACACATTAGGGTTTAACCCTAGATGTGTCAACACTATATAAGGAATATGATCTCCTCCCAAATCGGTTACACTAAGTAATAAGGGGGCTTGGCCGATTTTGAAGAGTGTGTATTCTCTCATAAGTTCTTCCAAGAACATTTGGTGTTGTGTGAAGCATTTGAGGCATCACCACTTGAGGTGCTAGGCTCACAAGGTTTCAAGGAACACAAGCAACAACAAGGTAAGTTATTCTATCTATACTTTATGATAAAATTGTTCCCCATGTATGCTAGATAGGAATATAACCTTGGAATTCAACTTTGCATGACAAATTAGACAAACATAGATCCAAGGTTATTAGGGTTGCATGTACACTTAGGAAGTGTTAGAATGCTCAAAACCCATCAGTTTCGTGCTCGCTGTATTCCATGGGTCGAGTGGGAGCGTTTAGCTCAGGAGTTCTTGGAGTTGAAACAGGATGGTGAGACAATGACTGAGATCACCCGTAGGTTCATGGGGAGGGTGATATTTTTCTTGGATTTGCTTCTGATCAGGCTCAGATGAAACGTTATCTGAGGATGCTCAAGACTGAAATCTGTCAGTTTGTTGCTACCCAACGATGTGATACTCTACTGCAATTACAAGAGGCCGCCAGGCAGCGTGAGCTGGAGATCGAGTTACAGTTACGGGAGCAGAGGCAAGCCCCAACACAGTCACAGCCGGCACCAAAGCGGCCCAAGACAACTGATTCAAGGACCGGAGGTCAGCATGGCTACACTTGTGGAAAGTGCAGAAAGGGCCATTCTAGAGTTTGTCGATCAGGTAGCGGGTGCCACAAGTGTGGTAAGGAGGGGCATTATGCAAAGGATTGTCGCCAGACCGCCCCGGTTCCAAGTGTAAGGTTATGTCACCACTGTGAGCTGATTGGCCATGTGAAGGCCAACTGCATGTTGCTCGCCGCTAAGCCGGCGCAAGCTCCCGCAACAACTACCCTATGGATTACTGATAAGAGGCAGGGTAGAGTGGAGCCCCTAAGGATGCAGAGGCATTCCTTCCAGCTTAAAGCACATGAGGCCAAGGCACCACCAAACATGGTTGCTAGTATGTTTCTATCCCTTACCTTACTAATTATATTTGTGTTATGCTTATATGGTTGTGCCCGTGGTTAGGTACATTTTTAGTGAACTCCTTACCTGCATTGGTATTGTTTGACTCGGGGTGATTCAGTCGTTTGTCTCTCTGACATTTAGTAGGGAGTTCAGTGTGCCAGTAAGAGAGTTAGAGTGTTTGTTTTAAGTCTCTATCGCTAACGAACATAGGGTTTACGCTTCTTTAGTATATCGGGGATGTGAGTTGGAGATCTTCGAGGTGTCTTTCCCGATAGACTTGATTTTGATTCCCATGTGGGATGTGTGCGTAATCGTCAGTATGGATTGGCTTAGTCGCTTCAGTGCCATGATTGACTACGAGGGTCAGCGAGTGGTGGTTCGAACACAAAGTGTGGAGAACTAATTGTCTATGGAGAGGGTACCAGATTGGGTTCAGGGTTTTGTTTAGCTGCCAGGGCTTGATAGTATACTCAGCATGAGTGTGCGGGATATTTCACGTATGTGGTGGATATGCCGGTCAGATATCATATTTTAGTTTTAGAGGTTCTGATAGTCAGGGAGTTTGCTGGCGTGTTCCCGAAGAAGTTACCAGACGTGCCTCTGGAGAGGCAGGTTGAATTTAGTATTGACCTAGTGCCAAGACGTCGTACTATTTGGCACACCAGAGATGCAGGAGCTATCATCACAGCTGTAGGAACTTCTAGGCAAGCAGTTCGTTCATCCGAGTAGTTCTCCGTGGAGAGCGCCGATTCTTTTCATCAGGAAGAAGGATTGTTCATACCGGATGTGCATTGACTACTGGGAGTTGAACAATTTGATGGTGAAGAACCGTTATCTACTCCCAATGATAGATGATCTTTTGGATCAGTTGCACGGAGCATATTGCTTCTCCAAGATAGACCTGAGGTCCGAGAACCATCGGGTCAGGGTTAAGTAGGAAGACGTGGAGAAGACCGCGTTCTGAACTCGTTATGGACATTACAAGTTCGTGGTGATGCTATTTGGGCTAACCAACGTGCCTGTAGTATTTATTGACCTGATGAATCAGGTCTGCAGACCGATGCTCGATCGCTCGGTCATCAAATTCATAGATGATATCTTGGTATACTCCAAGACTCGAGAGCAACATGAGGAGCACCTTTGGGAATTAATGGGAGTTTTTAGGTGGGGAGAACTTTAGGCCAAGTTCTTAAAGTGCGAGTTTTGGTTACGAGAGGTTCAGTCCTTTGGACACCTTCTTAACCAGGAGAGGATTTTGGTCGATCCATCCAAAATCAAGGAGGTTATGCAGTAGGAGGTTCTGAAAACTCCCTTGGATATCACGAGCTTTTTAGGATTGGCAGGGTACTACTAGATATTTATATAGGATTTATCCAATATTGCAGTACCCTCACTCGTCTGATGAGGAAAGGGGTGGATTTTCGGTGGGGCCGCAAGCAGCAGAGGGTGTTTGAGACCCTCCGACAGTTTCTAAGCGAGGCTCTAGTATTGACTCTTCCAGAGGGAGTTAAGGATTTTGTGGTGTTCTATGATACATCTATCACGGGACTGGGAGCGGTCCTCATGCAAAGAGGACGAGTGATAGCCTACGCATCTCGACAGCTGAAGCCGTACGAGACAAGATACCCTACTCATAATTTGGATTTGGGAGCGGTGGTATTCGCTCTCAAGATTTGGAGACATTACCTCTACAGGGTCCGATGTACCATATACACAGATCATGGATCAACCAAACCTGAACATGAGACAGAACAGGTGGCTGGATGTAGTCAAGGACTACGATTGTGAGATCCTTTACCACCCAGGTAAAGCGAATATGGTTGCGGATGCTTTGAGCCGCTAATCAGCTGGATACTACTCCGACAATATGTATGAGGATAACAGTGGATTCTCCACTTGAGGGATTGATTGGAGAGGCTCGAGCAGAGGGTATATGTCAAGGGTTTTGAGCATTCTAACACATCCTAAGTGTACATGCAACCCTAATAACCTTGGATCTATGTTTGTCTAATTATCATGCAAAGTTGATTTCCAAGGTTATCATCCTATCCAGCATACATGGAGAACAATTTTAACTTAAATAATAGATAGAACTACATACCTTGTTGTTGTAGGTGTTCCTTGAAATGAAAGAAGGAAGGCAAAGGTGTGATTGTACATCTCCTCAATTTTTATGACTTTGTGTACTGGGATACTCTGTTGTAGAACTATTAGTAAAAAATTTGTAATAATTATTAGTTTCTAAATGTTATAAAAAGGGTTCAAATGGGCATGATTTTTAGGGATGTTACAATTTAAGGTAATGGCATTAAGTCATGTTGGTTAGGTTTTAAGGGTAATTGCATTAAATCATATGGGTTCGGGTTGAAGGGTTATGGAATTAAGTCATATGATTTAGGTTTAAGGGTAATGACATGAAGTCATATGGGTTAGGGTTTAAGGGTAACGGCATTAAGTCATATGGGTTTGTGTTTAACGATAGTGGCATTATGTCATGTAGGGTAGGGTTTAAGTGTAATAGCAATAACTCATAGGGGTTAGGGTTTAAGGGTAATGGCATTAAGTAATATGTGTTATGGGTTACGGTTTAAGGGTAGTGTTATTAAGTCATATGGGTTAGGATTTATGGTTTATGGCATTAAGTAATAAGGGTTAGGGTTTATGGGTAATGGCATTAATTCATACGGGTTAGGTTTTAAGGGTAATGACATTAAATCATATTGATTAGAGTTTAAGGGTAATATCAATAATTCATACATGTTAGGGTTTAAGGGTTATTACATTAAATCATATAGGAGAAGATTTAAGTATTATGGATTTAATTCATATAGGATAAGGTTTAAGGGTTATGGTTGTAAGTCATATAGGTTATGATTTAAGGGTTATGTCATTAAGTTATATGGGTTAGGGTTTAAGGTTTATGGCATTAAGTCATATGTGCTAGGTTTTAAGGGTTATAGCATAAGGTCATATGGGATAGGGTTTTAAGGTTAAAGGTTTACAGAATTAACTCATTTGGATTAGGGTTTATAGTTTATGGAATTTAGTCATATCGATTTGGATTTAAGGGTAATGACAGTAAGTCATTTGGGTTAGGGTTTAAGGGTAATGGCATTAAGTCATATAGATTAGGGTTTAAGGGTAATGGCATTAAGTCTTATAGGTTAGGGTTCAAGGGTTATGGCACTAAGTCATATGGGCTAGGAATTAATGGGAATGGCATTAAGTCATACGGGTTAGGTTTTATGGGTTATGGCATTAAGTCATATGGTTTAGGGCTTAAGGGTAATATCATTAAGTCATATAGGATATGGTTTAAGGGAAATGGCATTAAGTTATATAGGTTAGGGTTTAAGGGTTATGGCATTAAGTCATATGGGCTGAGGTTTAAGGTTTATGGCATTAAGTCTTATGGGTTAGGGTTTGAGGGTTATGACATTATTTCACATGGGTTAGGGATAAAAAAAATTAAACCATTTTACTCTAAACGTGTGTGTGTGTGTGTGTCTATATATATATATATATATATATATATATATATATATATAGATATATATATATATATATATATATATATATATATATATTACAATATGTACATTTGGTATTCTGTTAATCTTAGTTATCAACACTAATAGTATATAAAAATTAAAACTTATTTATTAGATAAATCTTACATTTATATAAACCAAATTGGTTGTTGCTTATTTGTATTGTATATAAGGAAATAATTATCAAGTATCTTATAATTTTTAATTAAGTAATATAAGTTTATTTAGTGTATGTTATTTTAGTCAAAATGGTTGTAATTTGTATAAGATCATGGTGTTTGATGTTCAAGTACATTTATGAAATTGTGAAATGTGACAAAATTTATTGGTATTTCATAGTTAAGTGTATAATTGTATACAATATATTTGATGTAGGTTGTTATTTTTTTAGTAACTTTAAGAAAGTTTCTATATTTGTTATAAACTATAATTATGTATATGATTTCATTAATAATTTCATGTATGTTTCTATATTTGACATTTTGAAATATTGAATATTATCTAAAAATTACTTTGACCTAGTATCTATTAACCAGATCGAAATCGTGATGAAGGTTTGTAACCGATTCCCTCCGACACTCTTTCTTTGAAATTAGGCTACACAATTCTTCACTTCAAATAAACCTTTCTAAAAATATTCTACAACTTTATCAAATCATCAAAGTGATTCACATGTAAAAATGAGAAAACTGTCAAGATTGATTCATTAGCCGGTCAATTTGTGAAACAAATTCTATTAAAGGTGCATTTGCAATATTATTTTGTTCATATGCGAATAATTGAAATCCTCTCTATCAAATCGAAGCTATATTGTTGGCAATATTGTTGGATAATGTGTCTAAGTTCATAACTATTTCTGGAATCTACTTGACCCGGTTGGCATGGTCCAATTGGTTCGCATGGCATTACAACATTTGGATAGATTAAAAGATAGAAAGGACACTTAAGAATTATTAATATATTATAAGTTCTAATATATTAATAATATTATTTAATTATTATTGATCAAAGAATTAATTTGGAATTAATTAAGTTAACAAAAAGAGACTAATTAAATATTTGGGGTTTATTGTGTAAGTCATTTATTCTTGTATAGTAGGCTAATGATCTATCGTTTATATGAATTGGGCTAAACCCATCAGGTGCTCCACGGATAGTCCATGGGGGGACTTGACGATTCCATGGTTTATATGAAATGGGCTAACACCGTAGGAGTGTTAGAATGCTCAAAACCCTTTAGTGGTATCAGTGACTAGGCTTGTTTACTTGATACTTGATGCAAACTTGTTGGATAAACTCAAAAATTAGGTATGTGCTAAGTGAACTCATCGATTCCATGGGCGGACTTGACGAATTCATGTGTAATATCATCCTACTCGTTGAGTAGGTTCTTGCACTCAACAAGTTGGATCCCCTGATTGCAGATTTTCGAGTTTTGCTGCTAGAAATGGACTAGAAACATTACCCTAAATTGTTTTGATGTTATAAAAAAAATTTTAGATGGTGTAATGACTATTCAAAATTTCAAGTTTTGTATGGTTTATTTATGATTCTTGAAACTGTTGATATGAACATTCATGAACTTATGAGTTTAGAATATCATAGGAATTATTTGTAACTTGCTTGTTATTTTAATTCTTGATCTTGATGTGTATTAATGGAATCCATAATTTGTCCTCACGTAATCGATTACCAAAAGTCACGCTTTTAAAGTCCATTCAGAAACACATAGGTTACTTAAAAATGAAAAGTCTCCCATTTTAATAAACCATTAACTCATACGTTATGAAAGATGAAAAGTTTTGAAAATTACAAAACTTGCCCTCAAGTTTTGGAACATGTAAAGTCTCTTTAAAAACTTTAGTTCCAACCTCTAGAATTTTAAAAGTTAAAATTCTACCCTTATATATATAATATATATATATATATATATATATATATATATGTATATATATATATATATATATATATATATATATATATATATATATATATATATATATATATAAGATCAAGTATTTTTAACGTTAGTAGGCCTCATTCACGAAGCCGGTCTATAAGAGGGGGGGGGGGGTATAAGGTTGTTGCCTATAAAATGGCAACTTAATGGGTGTCCACTCTCACCCACCGCTTCCTTAACTGGTGGAGGGTCGTTAGTCGAACGGGTAGGACAATGACTTTAAATCCTCATTAAAAGTATGATGAATGCAAAGTAACTAAATGTTTTAAAAAATTCCCAATCTTAGTTACTTTACGAAAATGTGAATAAGGTTCTAACCCATGAAATTACACTTTGCACTTTGCTTAAAGTCGTTAGTGGAGCATGTGTGGTTAACCGACACACTAAGTTTGACTTTACAAGGTAGGAAAAGGGTGACTTAAGGTTTATTATAGGTCGGTGGATCGTGTGTGGTTAACCGGCACATCGATTGAGTGATAAACGTTAAGCGTACCAAGTAATTTGCATGGTTACTTCACAAATTTTTTTGTGATCCTCAGCATCCCAGTCAAAAAAACTTAAAGGGCCCACTCGAGATTGAAACATGCCCTTGAAAAGTTCAATGAATCTCAAAGAATATAGGAGTTTGAAAAACAATTAAAACCAAATTATCTATTTCATTTTTCATGGTGGAAATTGGTGAATCATCATTCACCTACCTTCAAATATTTTATAGCTTGGATTATAGCATCCCTCTTCTATGTTATAAAATATTGTGTTGGGTCCTAGCCTTAATATTACATTTGGGTGTTTTATTAAGGACTATCTTTATATCTAATCTAAAATTGTCTTTCTTCTTTTTCAGATGTCTTCAAACAATGTTGCTTCTGGCTCAAACCCTACTAGCTCCTTCTCTCTCATGAACCTTTGTGGGAGAGTCATCTTCGATGGTTCCAACATTATGGATTGGATCAGGAACATCAGGATGGTCAGTCGTTACGAGGACAAGGAATATGTCCTTAATAAGGAGCTAACGTAAATTGATGAGTCCACTGCTACTCTAGAGGAGATCGATGACTTTAGGGTACATAAGAGAGATGCCACAAAAGTAGCATGTATCATGTTGGCCATGATGACTGTCGAGCTCCAAAATTCCTACGAGGACTATAACCCTTTTGAGATGCACCATAGCTTGATGGACCGCTAACATCAAAGTGCTCGCCATGAGAGGTATGACATCATCTGCTCCATGACTACAACCTAGGTGAAGGATGGTGAACAACCATTTGCGGAAGCTAAATGTGAACTTCCCTGAGGAGTTGGCAATTGACATCATTTTGCACTCCTTACCTTGTTATTTTGATCAATTCTGAATGACATACCACGTGAACAAGGAGGAAGTTACACTCAGCAATCTTCAAGGAATCTTGAAGGCCGCCGAAAATGGTCTTAAGGGTAAGTCGGTTGTTACCACTCCAACTCCTACCGCGTCCCCTGTCTTGGCAATCGGGCGAGGCGAAGGGAAGAAGAGGAATAGCCCCTCGAAGGGTACCAAGGGAAAGTCCCTTGAAAGCTCCTCTTCAATTGGAACCAAGAAAGGTTCTATCACTCCTTCTGCCAACTCTAAAGAGGCTGAATGCTTCTATTTCCATGAAATGCCACACTGGAAGCAAAACTGCCCAAAGTACCTGCAAGATGTAAAGGATGGAAAAGTGAAACTCAACCACGCAGGTATTTACACTATATTGTCTAATAACTCACCCCATTCTAATTCTTAGTTCCGTGATACCGGTTGTGATATTCATATTTGTTCTGAATTGTAGGGACTAATAAGAAGTGAGGATGTGGAGCATGGGAAGCTAAGCTTAACCACGGGGAATAGGAAAGTTTCACCAATAACCAGGATTGGAGTTTATAATTTGTTGCTAAGTAGTGGTTAACATTAGTTTGAATAAATGTTGTTACTCGTCTAAAATGGCGAGAAAAATTATTACTTTTCATGCTTTGTACAAACAAGGGTTTACCTTTTCTTTTGATAATGAATGTGGTGGTATTAATGCTTTCTTTAATAATGTTCTTTATTATAAAGCATTACCTTGTGATGGTGTGGATGAAGTTGTGTCTGCTATAGATAACTTAGGAAATAATATGTTGTGTATTAATTCCTCAACTAACTTGGATAAAGCAGCATTATGGCATTTCCATCTTGGACATGTAAGCAGGAACCGCATAGGCCAACTCCAAAAGGATGGAGTCTTGGAGTCATTTGACCTAAATTCGAATGATAGTTGTGAATCTTGTCTACTTGGAAAAATGATAAAATCACCCTTCAATGGTTCTTGTGCTAGGGGTGATGGTTTGTTGGATCTGGTACACACGGATGTGTGTAGACCCTTTAGAAGCGCCACAAGGGATGCTAACCGCTTCAATGTGACTTTTATTAATGATTATAGAAAATATGGATATGTATACTTAATCAAGCTAAAGTTAGAAACCCTTGAAAAGTTCAAAGAGTTTAAGCAGGAAGTGGAGAATCAATTGGGCAGGAACATTAAGATGCTTTGATCCGATTGAGGTGGTGAGTATCTTAGTACAGAGTTCCTTTACTATCTCAAAGAATGTGGGATTGTCTAATAATTGACACCTCCCAGGACACCACAGCTTATTGGAGTGGCTGAGAGACGTAATCGAACCTTGTTGGACATGGTTCGTTCCATGATGAGTCGACCTTCGCTACCAATCTCATTCTGGGGGTATGCCTTAGACACTGCCACCCATATCCTTAATCTAGTCCCTACTAAAAAGGTTTCCAAAACACCTCATCAGATGTGGATTGGAAAAGTTCCCAATCTAGATCACATCAATATTTTATGGTTGCAGGGCTTTCGTGAGGCTCGAGACTCATGCTAAGCTCGAACCTCGATGTGAGAGGTGTATTTTCATCAGCTACCCACATAAATCCATTGGTTACCTCTTCTACAGACCCAATGATAATGTGGTCTTTGTAGCAAGTAGGGGGGATCTTTCGTGAGAGAGAGTTCATAAGCCAAGGAAACAGTGGGAGGAAAATTGACCTTAAAGAAATTCAAGAGTCATGCGGTGAAGGAACGTCAAACCCCTAGCAATCAACCTGAGGAGGAAAATCCTGTTGATCCGACTGACAAGTCTATACCTCTGAGGCGTTCCACGAGAGTTAGGAATGCACTTAAGCATTACTATGGTTTCCATATTATTGCAGAAGGTGATACAGTTATCAGTGATAACACACTGATAGGTTTGGATGAACCGAACAACTACACGGAAGCCATGGCAACCCTGAGGCTGCTAAATGGAAAGAGGCTATGGACAGTGGGATACAATCCGTGTATGAAAATAAAGTTTGAAACTTGGTTGATAATGTACCAGGTCGTAAGACAGTCGGGTGCAAATGGATCTTCAAGAAGAATGCCAACATGGATGGTAATGTACATACTTATAAGGCGTGACTGGTTGCAAAGGGCCTTTGTCAAACTCCGGGAGTTGATTATGATGAGACCTTTTCACCAGTAGCAAAGAGTAAGTCTATTAGCGTTATGTTAGCCATTGTTGCAGTTCATGATTATAAAATTTGGCAAATAGATGTCAAAACCTCTTTCCTTAATGGAAAGTTGGCTGATGATGTTTACATGAGTCAGCCAGAGCGTTTTGTCAGCACAAAGTACCCTAATTGAGAGTGTAAGCTTGAGAAATCCATCTATGGATTGAAACAAGCACCTCGGAGATGGAATCTTTGTTTCGATGAGAAAATCAAAGAGTTTGGCTTTTCAAGGAGCGAAGATGAATTGTGTGTATATGTCAAGGCTAGTAGGAGTGTAGTTAGCTTTTGGTATTATATGTGGATGACATAATACTCATGGGAAATGACATCCTAACTTTGCAGGAGGTTAAGTCCTAGTGTGGGAAGTGTTTCGCTATGAAGGACCTTGGAGAAGCTACCTATATCTTAGGGATAAGGATTTTGAGAGACTGGAGAAAAAGACTAATTGGACTTATTTAGAGTACCTACTTGGATAAGATACTGAATAGGTTCAACATGCAGAATTCTAAGAAAGGAGAGTTACCGATCCAGAGTAACATCAAATTGAGTAAGACTAAGAGCCCAAGTACAAAGGCTGAGATAGCTGAGATGAGTCGAGTATCATATGCTTCCATTGTAGGCTCGATGATGTATGCTATGACTTGTACTCGTCGTGATGTGGCGTTTACATTGAGTGTGGTCAACAGATATCAGGGGACCCTGGCAAGGCTCACTGGACTGCGGTAAAGAACATTCTCAAGTACCTACGGAGGACTAAGGACTAGGTCCTTACCCTTGGTGGGAGTGATGCCTTGAGATTAGTAGGGTATAGTGATGCTAGCTACCAGAATGATAGGGATAATTTCCCCTCTCACTCAGGTCGGGTCTTTACCATAAATGGAGGAGCAATTACATGGACAAGTTCCAAGCAGGTGACAATGGCTGATTCAACTTGCGAATCAGAGTATATAGCAGCAAGTGAGGCAGTAAAAGAGGCGATATGGCTAAAGAACTTCATTGGATACCTTGGAGTTGTACTTGCTATAAAAAAAGCCTACGGACATTTTATATGATAGTGAAAGTGCAGTTGCCTTAGCCAAGGAACCAAGGGATCACGGGAGATCCAGACACATTGACAGAAAATACCATTTGATCAGACATCGAATAGAAGAAGGACTCCTCATGGAAAAGAGGGCATCATCGGATGAGGACCGAACAGTGGTATCATCCTACTCGTTGAGTTCATGTGTAATATCATCCTACTCGTCGAGTAGGTTGTTGCACTAAACGAGTAGGAGCCCCTGATTGTAGATTTTCGAGTTTTGCTACTAGAAATGGACTACAAACATTACCCTAAATTGTTTTGATGTTATAAAACTTTTTTTAGATGGTGTAATGGTTATTCAAAATTTCACATTTTGTATGGTTTATTTATGATTCTTGAAACTGTTGATATGAAAATTCATGAACCTATGAGTTTAGAGTATCATAGGAATTATTTGTAACTTGGTTGTTATTTTTATTCTTGATCTTGATGTGTATTAATGGAATCCATAATTTGTCCTCACATAATGGATTACCAAAAGTCACGCTTTTAAAGTCTATTATGAAACACATAGGTTACATAAAATGAAAAGTCTCCCATTTTAATAAACAATTAACTCATAAGTTATGAAAGATGAAAAGCTTTGAAAATTACAAAATTTGCCCTCAAGTTTTGGAACATGTAAAGTCTCTTTAAAAACTTTAGTTCCAACCTCTAGAATTTTAAAAGTTAAAATTCAACCCTTATACTTTATAATATTACAAATTAATAATAATAATAATAATAATAATAATAATAATAATAATAATAATAATAATATATATATATATATATATATATATATATATATATATATATAAGATCAAGTATTTTTAACGTTAGTAGGCCTCATTCACGAAGCCGGTCTATAAGGGGGTATAAGGTTGTTTTCTATAAAATGGCAACTTAATGGGTGTCCACTCTCACCCACCGCTTCCTTAACTGGTGGAGGGTCGTTAGTCGAACGGGTAGGACAATGAATTTAAATCCTCATTAAAAGTATGATGAATGCAAAGTAACTAAATGTTTTAAAAATTTCCCAATCTTAGTTACTTTACGAAAATGTGAATAAGGTTCTAACCCATGAAATTACACTTTGCACTTTTCTTAAAGTCGTTAGTGGAGCGTGTGTGGTTAACCGGCACACTAAGTTTGACTTTAAAAGGTAGGAAAAGGGTGACTCAAGGTTTATTATAGGTCGGTGGATCGTGTGTGGTTAACCGGCAAATCCATTGAGTGATAAACGTTAAGCGTACCAAGTAATTTGCATGGTTACTTCACAACTTTTTTTGTGATCCTCGGCATCCAAGTCAAAAAACTTGAAGGGCATAGGCCAACTCCAAAAGGATGGAGTCTTGGAGTCATTTGACCTAAATTCGGATGATAGTTGTGAATCTTGTCTACTTGGAAAAATGACAAAATCACCCTGCAATGGTTCTTTTGCTAGGGGTGAAGTTTTGTTGGATTTGGTACACATGGATGTGTGTGGACCCTTTAGAAGTGCCACAAGGGATGCTAACCGCTTCAATGTGACTTTTACTGATGATTATAGAAAATATGGATATGTATACTTAATCAAGCAAAAGTCAGAAACCCTTGAAAAGTTCAAAGAGTTTAAGCAGGAAGTGGAGAATCAATTGGGTAGGAACATTAAGTTGCTTTGATCCGATTGAGGTGGTGAGTATCTTACTATAGAGTTCCTTTACTCTCTCAAAGAATGTGGGATTGTCTCATCATTGACACCTCCCAGGACACCACAATTTATTAGTGTGGCTGAGAGGCGTAATCGAACCTTGTTGGACATGGTTCGTTCCATGATGAGTCGACCTTCGCTACCAATCTCATTCCGGGGGTATGCCTTAGACACTGCCACCCATATCCTTAATCTAGTCCCTACTAAAATGGTTTCCAAAACACCTCATGAGATGTGGATTGGAAAAGTTCCCAATCTAGATCACATCAAGATTTTAGGGTTGCGGGGCTTTTGTGAGGCGCGAGACTCATGTTAAGCTCGAACCTCGATGTGAGAGGTGTATTTTCATCAGTTTCCCACAGAAATCCTTTGGTTACCTCTTCTAAAGACCCAATGATAATGTGGTCTTTGTAGCAAGGAGGGGGGGGGGGGTCTTTCGTGAGAGAGAGTTCATAAGCCAAGGAAATAGTGGGAGGAAAATTGACCTTGAAGAAATTCAAGAGTCATGCGGTGAAGGAACGTTAAACCCCTAGCAATCAACCTGAGAAGGAAAATCCTGTTGATCCGACTGACAAGTCTATACCTCTGAGGCGTTCCACGAGAGTTAGGAATGCACTTAAGCATTACTATGGTTTCCATATTACTGCAGAAGGTGATACAGTTATCAGTGATAACACACTGATAAGTTTGGATGAACCTAACAGCTACACGAAAGCTATGGCAACCATGAGGCTGCACAATGGAAAGAGGCTATGGACAGCAGGATACAGTCCATGTATGACAATAAAGTTTGAAACTTGGTTGACAATGTACCAGGTCATAAGAAAGTCGAGTGCAAATGCATCTTCTAGAAGAAGACCGACATGGATGGTAATGTACATACTTATAAGGCGTGACTAGTTGCAAAGGGCCTTTCTCAAACTCCGGGAGTTGATTGAAATAAGCACCTCGCAGATGGAATCTTTTTTTCGATGAAAAAGTCAAAGTGTTTGGCTTTTTGAGGAGCGAAGATGAATCGTATGTATATGTCAAGGCTAGTAGGAGTATAGTCAGGTTTTGGTATTGTATGTGGATGACATAATACTCATGGGAAATGACATCCAAACTTTGTAGGAGGTTAAGTCCTAGCTGCCTATGTCTTAGGGATAAGGATTTTGAGAGACTGGAGAAAAAGGCTAATTGGACTTAGTCAGAGTATCTACTTGGATAAGATAATGAATAGGTTCAACATGCAGAATTCCAAGAAAGGAGAGTTATCGATCTAGAGTAACGTCAAATTGAGTAAGACTTAGAGCCCAAGTACAAAGGCTGAGATAGCTAAGATGAGTCAAGTACCTTATGCTTCCATTGTAGGCTCGATGATGTATGCTATGACTTGTACTCGTATTGATGTGGCCTTTGCATTGAGCATGGTCAATAGATATCAGGGGACCCTGGTAAGGCTCAATGGACTGCGGTAAAGAACATTCTCAAGTACCTATGGAGGACTAAGGACTGGGTCCTTAACCTTGGTGGGAGTGATGCCTTGAGATTAGTAGGGTATAGTGATGCTAGCTACCAGACTGATATGGATAATTTCCCCTCTCAGTTAAGTTGGGTCTTTACCTTATATGGAGGAGCAATTACATGGACAAGTTCCAAGCAGGTGACAATGGCTGATTCAACTTGCGAATCAGAGTATATAGCAGCAAGCGAGGTAGTAAAGGACGAGATATGGCTAAAGAACTTCATTGGAGACCTTGGAGTTGTACCGGCTATAAAAAAATCCTATGGAAATTTTCTGTGATAGTGAAAGTGCAGTTGCCTTATCCAAGGAACCAAGGGATCACGAGAGATCCAGACACATTAACAGAAAATATCATTTGATCAGAAATCGAATAGAAGAAGGACTCCTCATGGAAAAGAGGGAACGATGGGATGAGGACCCAACAGATACTCTCACGAAGGGATTGGGTAGGGTTAAGCATCTCCAGCATGGTAGGCACATAAAGCTGAAGGATGAAATTAGTTTTTGTAGTTAAATAGCTTTGAAATTTGTAAAGTGTAATTTACATTTGATGATAAAAAAAGTTGTTATTTATTTATGCGTATAAGTATTCCTATCTTTTGTCAAATGTTTACTATCATTTCATTTTGCATGTGTTGACTTACAAAATAATTATGCTACGGTATATCATATTATTCAAATTCTCCATAGTCGGTCATATGTTACAAGTAGATATAAATCAATATTGTCATGAATTGGCTTATAGATATCTAAGTTGTTGGACATAGCAAGAGGTGCTACAATACTCATGAGTGCTCATAAGTTTTGAGTTTTGAATTCAACCCACACTCACTTGTATCACTTCACAGAATTTATCTAGAGTGATCGTGAGATGGTAATTTCATATAAGTCTTCAAACCTAGATATATGAGTTGTTTACTATGAGTTGGTTCTACATTGATTGTACGAAATCACATTGGTAACTCGATGTTATAAAACGTTCCTTTGTGTATAATTCAACAAGTACTAAAACAAGCATATGAGTCGAAGTTTATTTGTTCCTTCTTGGATTAGAAGAATTATCTGAGCCCCTCGATGATTTTGTTTTGACCTATGTACCGAGCCTGGTCAGAACTAAATTGATGTGTTCGATTAAGTTCTATGTCAAACAAATCAGAAATCGAGAAACAAACTGCTGCACAATAAGTAAGACTTTGTTCCATGTAATTCTCCAGCTAATATCTACAACAGAGGATTATATGATCAGTTATCTCAAATGGAGTGTCATCATCATCTCAGTTCCACGAGACCTTGTAAGAGCAATGATTCCTGATCAGTTCCTGAAGTCATTCTTGCAGATATAGTTATTAGATTTGTCCAAGTGGGAGACTGTTGGATTAGGTGTTTAAGTTCATAAATATTTCTGGAATGTACTTGACCCGGTTGGAATGGTCCATTTGGGTTGCATGGCATTGAAACATTTGGATAGACTAAATGAGAGAAAGGACACTTAAGAATTATTAATATATTATAAGTTCTAATATATAAATAATATTATTTAATTAGTATTGATCAAAGAATTAATTTGGAATTAATTAAGTGATAAAAAAGAGACT
The DNA here is from genome assembly GCF_052625555.1 of Lactuca saligna. Classification (NCBI taxonomy): domain Eukaryota; kingdom Viridiplantae; phylum Streptophyta; class Magnoliopsida; order Asterales; family Asteraceae; genus Lactuca; species Lactuca saligna. Next base: position 150,877,162 of record NC_136421.1, read on the forward strand.
AATTAAATATTTGGAATTGATCGTGTATATCATTCATTCTTGTATAGTGGGCTAATGATCCATGGTTTATACGAAATAGGCTAAACCCATAAGGTCCTCCATGTACAGTCCACTAGAGTTAGAAACCCATGGATCATGGAATATGGAAATCCATGGCAATTAGGGTTTACATGGTGTACCCGTACTTGTGTCACAACTATATAAAGACCCCTTGTTTAGCATAATCGGCCACTACAAGCAATTTAAAGAGGGATAGATGAATTTTGAGTCTAAGTGTACTTCTCTCAAGGTTATTCCAAGTGTTGTGATGTTGTGTGAGAATTTTGAGGCATCAGACTTGAGGTTCTAGGCTTAAAAGGATCTCAAGGAATCTAAACAACAAAAGGTATGTACTTCAACTAGCTATTGTGTTTAAAAGTTCCCCATGCCATGCTAGTTTGGTTAATAACCTTGGAAAATCAAATTTGCATGTATCTTAGTAAAACATAGATCCCAGGTTTCTAGGGTTGCATGTACACCATAGAACGTGGATGTATGAAAGAAAAGATGACTATCGTTGTGTCTCCTCTATTTTCATACAAGGTGTGCAAAAAAGCTATGGACTTTGATACTAGTAAGAAAAGTTATATGGATGAAGATTGAATCAAATGTCCACAAACCAAATGTCATAATATATTATATCTAGTACCTGATAAGGTAAAGTATCATTTGTAAAAGTCAGGTTCTATTCCAAATTACTGGTTTTGGGGCAAACATGGCAAAACATCCTTAGATGATATTACAAATTTATGGTGGATGATACATACACAAATTTGAATGAATATCATGAATCTACTTATAGGGAAATGGTTATTTATGGAATGGCCCTGGGTTTTATTTGTAATAATCCAGATTACGATCCAAGTGTAGTAGAAAAAAACTATAAGTTAGGGGCAACCGATAAAGAGTTCTGGTTTGGATGTAAAAAGTCACACAACTATCTATTGTAGCTAGACTATTAAATATAAAATCAGAGGATCGACTCCCTGAACAATTCTATGATGCTAGCTTCCAATTAATGAATGATGGTTACTGGAGGAGAATGACATGTTGGGTAGATTAAACGAGAGGAAAAAGTTAATACAATCAATAGGTTTACCTGTGGAGGTGATTGATTGTTGTAGTTCTAGATATATGATATATTGGATGGGAGAAAAAGATCTTGATCGGTGAAAATTTTGCTATGCAGATAGGTACAAACTATCAAAAAATTTGTCGACACTTTCCCGTGTTCCCTATAAGAGAATCATTACTTTCCTTTGACTCCAAGGTTGAACAAAATGTATGCTTCACAAGCCACAACTGTGTCATTACGATGACACTTTGAGGATCATGAACATAATGTTGGTATAATGTGTCATCCATCCGATTCTGAAGCTTGGAAGCACTTTGACAGAATCATCCTTCATTTGGAATCAAAACACAAAATGTTATATTAGGCCTCTGTACATATGTGTTTGCACTTCATCTTGGCCTTATTATAAACCTTATAATTTTTCACCTTTTATGTGCATGAAAGAGCCTTACATGTTTTTTTACCACAATTGTTTCAGGACCTAGAGTCCCTAAGCATAAAATACATGTATTTCTACAACTGGTTGTTTCAGAATTGGATCAGTTATTGGAAGAAGGCGTATTAATATATGATATATATTTAAAACAAAGTTTTAATGACAAGAAACTTTGATATGCACAATTAGCCATTTTCCAACTTATGTAATGTTGTCAGGATGGTCTACAGTAGCTATACTAGCATGTCCACATTGTACGAAATATACACAAGTATTCAGGCTATAGAATGGTAATAAGATGTCATGATATGAATTGTATAGAAGATTTCTCCAGGCTAATCACCCATATAAAAAGGATACGAATAAATTCAATAGGAATTGTGTAGAGACAAAACACCATCCTCTGAATAAGAATAGCGAAGCTACTTTAGTGGAAATTGAAAAATTAGGTTTGTTAAAAGTAACCGAACTAAATGTTGATGATGTAAACAAATCATGTGGCAATCATCGTAGGATAAAAGTAAAGTGTATTTTGGGATTTACCATATTGGAAAAAACCTCATTACACATAAATTTGATGTTATGTATATTGAGAAAAATATATTTGGGAATATTTTTATACTATAATGGATGTCAAAATGAGGAAAAGGGACAATGCAACAATGAGAAATGGAACCCTCATAGATTCGGACTAGACATTTAAGATGTAAAAAAAAAAAATTATTCTTCGTACGAGCAATAAATAGATAATTTTGATAGAATATAATTAGGATAAATAATCTTAACAAAAGTTATAGAAAATGTGACAAGGATTCCGTGCATATAAGGAACACTTAAATTCGACTTTGTATGAAGAAGTTATGCTTCTTCAAAGTTTCGCAATTGAACAAACACTAATCTACGCACCGTAAAAACTGAATTCTATACGGATTGCTTCTTAGCCTAATAGATCTAAATGGAAGTCGTAATAGTTGTAAAACCAAGAGTGTGCATATAGAGAACACCTAAATATCACTTGGTATAAGGAAGTTATGATATTTTGAAGTTTCAGCATAACAGCAAGCGGCATAGAAACCGAAATTGAAATTGGTCGATTGTTAGGAAAAACAATATAAACGATTATTGAATATCTCAAAAATACCTATCTATCGATATAAAGGAAGTCGAGAACAAATATCGTATAAGAAAGTTATGATTTTTACACGAACTTTAACAGTGTAAGCTGCCAGATTCTAAACGAAAGTTGTAGTAATCATCGATAGCTATATGTGTATATAGAGAGTATCGAAAACGGTGCTAGTACGAAAATGATATGAATTTTTTAAGTAAATTAAGTTTTTCTGCATACAGACAACCCGACGCAGCCTACCATATCTGACCATGGGTGTGGCGCGCCCAGACATGGGGTGTGGCATGCCTCCCTTTCTAGCCCTATAAATAGTGCATTTTATAGCCTTGTTTTTCACCCATTACTCCTAATCCTCTGGAATCCTTTCCAACCCCTTAGCCCCTTTACTCGTTAGTTCCTGACTGCTTTAGCGAGGCCCTGTGGCATCATAGAGCCGAAGTATTTGAAGCTTTTATTTCGGGGTTTTTTCCACGTAATTACTGATTCTCGTTAGAAAGATTTGTAAGTTAAGTTACACTTGTCCTCATTTAAGTGTAACTTATACTTATAGTTATAGTCGTTATTATGAACCTATAAATAAGATTTATTAATGATTCCAACCCAAATTACTGATTGATCTACTTATGGTAAAGATCTCTAGGATGGATTTAGTGAGGTGTTTAAAGTGAGATTTCCAAATAGTATACTCTGTATACCAAACGGACCCTGCCTCCGACATGATCCTACCTGTTTATTCCTTACTTGATAAAACTTGATGTAGACATTAGGATTGTTAAGAAATATATACTATGATTATTCAGGAGGAATATCAGACTAAGACTTAGTAATAATCATATCTAGGTCATGTCAAGGTGCTAAGGCGAAACGTTGCACAAATTCTGAGGCATCCACTTTTAAAAAGTGAGTGCATAGTTACTTTTAGCTTACACATAGATATGAAGTATCATTATATGTTGTATGTGTTTATTATTTGTGTTTTTGATATATGTGCTATATGTAATAATATGATATGATTTACTATATAAACTATGTTATCATATTTAACATACCGGGACCAATTATCTAACAGAGTATAGATAACAACCACTAAGTTTCTTTATATCACAGGTACAAATAAGAAAGTACAATCCACTTAGAGATTCGAGGAGTTTAGGTCATTAGTAAAATAAGTCAATGTAATGCCTACAATGACAACATTTATGCTTATGTTTTGTATCAGTTTTAACATCCCAAGTTTTAATAATCAATGAAAAAAATTTATTCTGAAATACTTTTTATGGGACAAATTTTACATTACACTTTATTTAAAATAAGCATAAATAAAAGGTATTTTTGGACCATGAAAATTGGGGATGTCACAAGAAAAGATCTGAAAGTCTATTATAGGAAGAGAAAAGGAGTTGAAGAAGATCAACGAGGGTACTATGCTCTAGCAAGTAATTAGAAAAAAGTTATATGTGAATGAGTGGAGAAACTACGTTTCCTTGGCGGTTATGTTTATAATTTGGGGAGGTGTGTAGATTTAACTGCATTTATATTGTTTGGAATGAAAATCCTTGAGTGCATTATTTTTCTACAAGGATTGATGCAAACTGCATTTCGTGAGATGTTTCCAAAATCTTTGTGGGAAGCATTAACAGAGTTGAGTCTTTTCTTTAAAAAGATTAACTACAACATCAATCATTAAACAAGACATGTAAGGATTGAAGTTAAAATCCCAATAATTCGACGTAAATTAGAGACAAACTTTTTCCGAGGTATTTTTAACTCTATGGAACATTTACAGGTACAGTTTTCATAGGAATCAAAGATAGCCTGTCCTGTCCAATATCATTGGTTGTGTTCTGTTACTTCAAAGTATATGTTGTTATTTTCGTAAGTTGTAACTTTGACTTAATTTACATTTATTTACAATAGATATATCTATCAGTTCAAAATATACTTGAAAAATAAATCTTGAGTGGAAGGGTCCATTGTTAATGTGTACCTGCTTTATAAAGCATCAATATTTTTCTCTCATTATTTTGAGAGTGGTGTCCCGACACGTAAGATAAATTTGCCTCGAATGATGATGGAGGAGGAGATGAGTAACCTGATGATGACGATGAAACATTAGATATATTTTCATATCCTGGTTGTCATTATGGAAAATTGAAGACTAGAATGTTGCCCTATGAGGAATTCAATGTCCCCATTCTTACATACTCCTTAATGAAGATAAGATCAACTATTACATTTAGTAATATATATTTCACTTTTAAGATCAACAACAATACTAGTTTGTTGTTTAATTGCTCCGAATAACATTTATGATGATTACATCATACTAACTTTGAAAATATAATTTAAATGGTAATACAAAATATTTGAAGATCACTTAAAAGATATTATTAGGGATATAAATCAATTGGAGCTTGCAGTTGAAGTGCAAAAGAACTTTACAGCATGTTTCGAAAACTATGTGGTTTTTAATTTTTAATTTTTTAATTTTATTATTTTTGGTTATGATTATAATTCTTAAGTGCTTCATCATTTTTCATATAGGTATGTAAGAACGAGATAAAAAATCAGTATATATTTGAGCTTTCTAGAATGTCATTAAGTATAGTCAAACTATATAACGTATACTTTGTCAATGGTTACAAGTTTCACATAGAAACTTGTGCTCTGAACAAATCAACAATGAATAGCATAATGTGTATTAGTAGTCTAGGAGTTGATTGTTATGGTAAGGTGGTGAAAATTTAGAAGTCGAGTACCCTGGTTACCAAGGAAAAGCACAATTTTGTTTAAATGTCATTGATATAATCCAACTGTTAGATTAAGATGTCTAAGCCAACAACTAAATTGGTATATTCTTGAAGTTAGAAGTAAAGTCATTTTTGGGTTACCCTCGTACCTAGAAATTTGTAAGAATTACATTTAAAGAGAGAGGATATGTTTATTAGTTTATTATATGATTAAGAAATTGTAATAAATGATTTGTTAGTATATTGTGGTTAATATATTAAATGGAAATAGATAATTAATTTGTTAATTTATTTTTTGATTAATAAATTAATATTAGTTCAATTGTTAAGATTGATTCATAAATTTATATCATTATTAAATTCATGTGAAATCAGTTAGAACCAAATAATTATTAATCGGCATTAAACTGGAATTAATTTTGGATTAGTTGGAACTAGTTAAATATCCAAGGGTTAAATTGTAATTATTCATAATTGAGCAAAGAAAGAAAATTCAAGAACCTATATAGCGGTGAACGAAATTTGGGAGTGTTCTAGGGTTTCTAGAGGATTCCTAAAGTTGATAAGGATACCGTATTTGAATAAGAGTAAATCTGAATATATTATTATTCAAATTTCGGGTTTTCCTTGTCTCATTCAAACTATAAGTAGGACCTCAAAACTTATGATTTTTGGACATACTCTTCCCATAAGGATACTTTGGCCAAAAATCTCCTCTCATTTCTCTCCACTTGTCATCTAGTTCTTAGGTTTGGGTGTGAGCCATTAGAGGCATCATCCTTTTGGTGTTAATCTTTCCAAATCCAACAACTACAAGGGATTGAAGTGATTTGGTTACTACAACAAATTAAAGGTATGTAACCCTAATCCCATGATTTAGGTTATATTAGGGTTTATGCTACTTTTTTTGTTTATTGTATGTTGCCTTCAAAGTGTTATGACATAGACCCGTTATAAGATGCATATACCCTCTTAATTTTTAATGTTTTATGCATTGTGCATGATTTTATATTCTATAAAAACCTACCAGTGGTATTAGGGCTTTAGCTTGAAAAACATTGATTGCACATCAGATGAATTGAACAAAATAGTTTCGAAAAAATTACTGAACTCACGACGTGACTGAGCATTTTGAACAACATGATATGTGTTTTTATAGAATTTCGGTTGTTATTTGGTTTATGGTATATTTGTTGGTAATTATCTGGTAACGATCTTACTTGATTCTAAAGTTTGGAATTCCTTGTGTGACAATTAATGAAACCCTAAATATTATGAGATATCCTTATTTGATAATTTTCAATTAGATTAATTAAATTGACTTATCCCTTATGAATTTAATAATTAATTTAATTATAATACTAATTAAAAGATAATTATAAACTCATATTAGTTTTAAAAGGATAAATTATTTATAAAATTAATTTAGATAATTAATTTTATAACCTTATATTTTGAAAAGATTTAAAATGCACCTTATAGTATATATGATTAAACGTTTAATATATTATGTGTATAAGAATCCTATAAAATGGTTGTTGAATGGATCTCCACTCTCACCCACCACTCCCTTGTTTGGTGGAGGGTTATTAGCTGAACATGATTGATAAGACATAACATCTTAAAATCATAATGTTATTGAAGTACTAGAATTCACTTTATAAATCTCACTCTAGTTACTTTAGGAAAAATGTGAAGTGTATGCTAATCCATGAAAAGGAACATCACTCTTTATATGTCATTAGTGGAACATGTGTGGCTAACTAACACAATAATTTAGGACTATAATGTTGAGGTGGTGGACAAATAAAACATTATCATTATTGATGGAGCGTGTGTGGTTTACCTGCACATTATTTCGAGATGATAAATGGCCTCGAGGCTGTTAAGCGGGTTTCCATGGTTATCATATCTTAATTGTGATCCTCGATATCCCAGTCACAATTGGTAAGAGCATAATCCGATATTAAACACGCCATTGATATGCTTCAATGAATCTTAAAAGTTCTAGGAGTTTCATAAGATTGAAACTGCTAAAAGCCTTACCTACCTAAGATAGATTCACAATTTGATTACGGCATCCCTCTTCAAAGTTAGAATAAAAAATATTGATCCTAGCCTTAATTTAATTTATTGTTAATAATTAAGGATTAAAATAAACTAACTTGAATTCACTCTTCTCCGACTTTAGATGTCTTATGAAGATAGAAATGGTCTTCCTTGGTCTTCTAGAAATATTTTTCCTTGTTCTTCTAGAAATATTTTTCCTTGTTCTTCTAAAGATGATCTTCCACATTTGAGTCAAGGTGAAAACGTTTTCCCTTCTTTGGTTAATGGTGGAACCGGACATCATCTTTCTTCAATATTTCCACCTCCTCATGTGACTCTTCCAACGTCACATTTTTCTCAAGTTGAATGATAGGAGACTACTTCTGCCTTATTGGTATGTACACGTCATGATGGAAACTCTATATGTACACATGTTCTGCAAATGAAATTGTCAAATAAAAAAATGGGTAGAATGGGTGTCATTTTTCCGAAGGAGCAAGTCATTGACTTGGTTCTTTTATCGATTCCAAAGGCATATAGTTAATTCTTAGAGAGCTTTTATATGAGGAATCCTGACGTAACCCTAATTGATCTGACCAAGATGTTGATAGTTGTTGAAGCAGAAATTCTTAAGAATACATCTAAAGCAGAGTTGCTTAAAGGTTCTAATTCCAAGAGTTCCATGGACGTTAAAAATGGTAACATTGTTGATCCATAAAAAATAATTCTTTCCCAAATAGAAACGGACCATCCAAGATCAAACCATTTGATCATATGGTAAAGAGAAAGTTCAAGTATGGGATCATTCCATGTGCTAAACCCAAATATTCCACTTGTTTCTACTACCAACTGAAGGGAAATTGGTTACGAGGTTGTCAAAAGTACAAGAAGGATCTTAAAGATAGGGAATTCAATTTCCGTGACTTTATCTGGTACATCCATTATCTAACTTGTCACACCCCGAAAACCGAAGGCGGAAACATTTCCGGGGTTGACTCCACGTAGAGTATCAAATCCAATGTACATAGTAAGTAAAGTAAATCAACCATTACATTACATATATGAAAGATTTACATTTGTTTCAAAAGCATAAGTTATACAAGTGATACATAGTATATATGAGAAATACAAAAATGAGTCTTCGGAAAACTCCGTCTTCACACAAAAGGATCTTCGGGTACCTGTCTAACTCGCACCTGAGAATACAAGCGGTTTGAAAATCAGCATAAAGCTGGTGAGTTCATAAGCATTTAGTTTTTCTGAAAATGTACAAGTTCCTTTGTTTTCCTGAAAAGTAATTATCCAAGAAAATCCCATATTTTCTTATGTAAAGTTAGTTTCCCAATCCGAAAGTAAAGTAAACGATGTTTAATTAAAACATGATTGTTCTTGTGAAATGTAATTCAATCGTTTAACTTATTACACTTCTCTAATTTCGTACTACTATTACTCAGGAAGAACCCCATGTTCTCCTGACTGTGTGTATGTGAACTATTACTAGTTTCTGACTATGTTCGGTGTCCTTCCCAGGAAAACCCCATGTTTTCCCTGACTGTGTATATGTCTTTACGGTTCTGGTTATGTTCAGTGTTCTCCCCAGGAAAACCCCATGTTTCCCTGACGGTGTGTGTATCTTTACTGGTTCTGGTTATGTTCAAAGTTCTCCCTAGGAAAACCCCATGTTTTCCTGACTGTGTGTATATCTTTACCGGTTTTGTTTATGTTCAGTGTTCTTCCCAGGAAAACCCCATGTTTCCCTGACTGTGTGTGTGTCTTTACTGGTTATGGTTATGTTCAGTGTTCTTCCCAGGAAAACCCCATGTTTTCCTGACCGTGTGTGTATCTATAATCCCTAAACGTACATTAGCTTTACTACGTACATAAAGCTAGTAAATGAATCTGAAACGTTAATAATCTAGATTGCAAGTCCTTAACCATACTTAGACTGGATATGACTCAGACCATGTTCAGTATCCTATTTATGACTTTTGTCACCCTTGAACCATTCGGTTCGGCTGTAGCTAGCAGCCAGGTGTGGGATTGTCAGTCCCGTATAGATCTATACACTCAAGCCACGCTCTCCTACGAACGGAGATTCTGGTTACAGGGTTAGTCCTCCACTATCTCGTGCCATGGAAGTGTTACAAGGACGTGTCTCCAATCATTAAGATTACTCTTTACTTTTCGACTAGGAAAGTAGTATTTACAACTGATTATATTCTACGTACCTGTCCTTTACACTCGAGCCTAGGTGTTTTAATAAGGACATTACACTCAAGCCTAGGTGTTATTTAATGATGGCTGTCCTTTTACACTCGACCCTAGGTGTATTATTAAGGACATTACACTCGAACCTAGGTGTTATTTAATGATTATGGTCCTTTACACTCGATCCTAGGTGTTTTATTAAGGACATTACAATGATTTATGTATTCTATCAGTTTAAATGTGAACAATCAATTACCAAGTACACAATATAACAGTGTATAATAAGAATTGAAAATCGGGTTAAAACAAACAACTCTGCAAGCTAAAACAGTTTGTTTAAAAGGTTTTCAATTCTTAAAGTGTATAATTATGAAACCATATAATTAAAATCATGTGATTGAGTACAAGATATGCTTGTACTTTTGCTTGTATTCCCCCCCCCCCCCCCTGAAAACATTGAAAAACCATTGAAAAAGGGTAGGGGTATGAACTCACCGGACTCGGAAACGTGTCGGTTTTGAATGCTAGACGTTGGTTCGGGGTTTGATTACTTGTGATGACCCTATGTAAAATGAAATAATGTCCATATATATACAATTAGAGATACATTCACTAATCATATGGAACATTACACTCCAATGAGGTTAAACACCTCAAAACGAGCGTTTGGAGTGACCCGGGTGACATCTTCGGACTTGTAATGGCACTAGGGACTTGGGACTTCAGTTTACTCTCCATAAGTAAACATTTAAATGAGTTTACAACCATAAAACACACACATACATGAGTTTACGGCCGTAAACTCATGTGGGTGTGGTTTTGATGGATTAAGGGCTCAAATGGACATAGGGATTGCTAGAATGGATTATCTAAAATACATTGGAACACTTGGAATGAATTTAAATCATCAAAATGATTATTTTATGGGAGTTTACGGCCTAATATAGGCTCCTGGCCGTAAACTCTTTAATCTTCATGAAAATGGTGTTAAATGTTTGTTAAAACAAATCACATGTGATTACTAGGATTATTCCAAGACCTTACATGAGTTTTATGGGACATTTGAGGGGTGTTATGGAGTTTACGGCCCATAAGACCCTCCTCATGGCCGTGAACTCTTATATAGGGTCATACAAAGTGTTTCAAGGTCTAAAACTTGCATAGAAGGGCTTCTAAAATTCATCTAAAGGCTTTAGGGGTGTTTAGTTTGCATTCTAACACCAAAAATATTGGAGTTTACGGCCCAAGAACAAGCCTTGGCCGTAAACTCTTAGAATTCCCACAAATGATGTGTTTAAGTCCCTTAAACTATTTTTGGTTGGTCCTTTGATTTATTCCAAGGCTTTTGGTGGTGTTGGACGGCTTTCTAACACCTTAGAATTGAATTTATGCCTTCTTTTGGGGAGTTTACGGCCCAAGCACTCACCTTGGCCGTAAACTCACATAAGTCCCTCAAACGTTATGTTTCAAGTGTCCAAATTCTAAAACCAAGGTCCTATAATTCATATCTAAGCCATAGAAGTGATTTGGAAGGGTTTAAGGGCATGAGAACCCTAATTATATGAGTTTACGACCCAAGAATGATCCTTGGCCGTAAACTCCTTTAAACATCACATAATTCATGTTTTAATTGTTTAAGGTCCATATCTTGAAGTCCCATAGCCATATCTAAAGTCCAATTGAGTTTAGGAAGGAGTTTAAGGGCTTAAAACCCCATTTAATGGAGTTTACGGCCCAAGCTTGCTCCTTGGCCGTAAACTCATGTTCTTGGTCCTAAAACTCAATTAGTTCATCAATTTGAAGGCTAAAGGTGTTGAATAACATGTTAGGGAGGTTACCTTAAAGATTTGAGGTTTTAAACTTGAGATTTGGACCTTAATTCTTGCTTGAGGAGAGAGGTTGAAAGAGTTTAGTGAGAAATTGGCCAAAGGCTTCAAAAGGAGTCTTAAACATGTTTATATAGTGTTCGGGACTTGGACACGATAGAATTCTACCCGATACCGGTGTTAGACGGGGTTTTTGGTCGTACCTGATTAAGTTACCGTAATCCGATACGGTAATATCTAGAAATATTCCGATCACTAAAGTTGAGTGTTAAAATGATTTCTAAATGTATTAAGAGACCCATTAAGTCATTTTAAATGTGTACTAGATAATGACTTAATTAAACGGAAGATCGGAAATCAAAATCGGAACGACGATCGGTTGCGCGAATTGTACTACGAAGGGGTTACAATAAATGATATGGAAATTTCGGGTTGTTACATTATCCCCCCGTTAAAGGGAATTTCGTCCCAAAATTCAAAGATTCGAACACGGATCCTGAAGTGGAAAGATATATGGGGATGAATTTACTGCATTTAGGTCTTCGCTTAACATTCTAGCGAACCCTCACTGTCAGGATGTGGCTTGGTTACGCATGATTAATCTCTCAATCTACGATCTCAATTGATTCATAAATGAAAATTTAGATTTTTATTTCCTCAAAGGAATTTACTAAGGTTTCTTCAGGTCGGCAAGCCTTACGAATAAAGATGCGGAATACCAGGTGGTTGCTATTGAGTCCTTAAGATAGCTCGGAGAGGGCTATAGAATCGATTCCTAACGAAGATCTTGAAGGATCTAAGGTTTCACGAGTTAAGTTTTTCCGCACTTCCCAAGACGTACTATGTCTTTCCAGGGTAAAACCTTCAACAAGTGGGTACACTTTCACAGGTCAGAGTAACTAAAGGTCCAATGGTTCTAAGGGGGACTCTTACGTGAGTCTGTGATCGTAGCCAACGGGACCCAAGGATCGACAGGTTCCATGGGTGCTCCCGGTGTCGACAAGTTCTTTATTGTCTTAGCTTTGGAAATGATCTACGAGTATGACTGCTTTGCTTATCTACATGAACAAGAGAATGGTTCGACCGAAGGGCATCACTACCTCCTCGTAGTGATCGGATCATGCCCTGATTGCTGACTTGCACACATTGTGCTTACTGAGGTTCGGTTACGAGGAAATTCCCGGGATTAGATCGATGCGAGACTAGACTACACGTTCGGAAAGAATTCTCAAGAATTCTTTAAAAACAGCATCGGGAAAATATCGTAGACTTCTCGTGTCTCGATGATCACTTGGACGAGAGATACGCGGGTAAACTTTTAAAGCTTTAATGTATGAAGATCATAGGAGTCAAGTCAGAGGAAGATTAGAACAAATGGCTTTCTCGAATCTAGGAAAGACAGCATGAATGAGGCTCGGTCATTACATGCTAAGGGTGACATCAAAGCATTTCATAAAAGTTCACCAATAGATCGAAGGGAAAAGAATAATCACTCGGATTGAGAAAACAATCTACGAATATGACGCAAGCGTTCTCATTTTCATATGATAACCATCTCGAAGACATACATTTTCAGTTACTCGTAAACGATAGGGTTTAGAAAATGTTCAAATGGATGGTTAATGAATTTCTTTTGGTGCTAGAATCGAAAAGAATCGCAGGCATACAAATTTAACGAGGGAAAATATACCTGTGGCAACCGTGGGATCGGTGGCTGTCTCTTCTTGTCCTATCGCTAAGACTCTTCCAATGTTACCAGGTTTTACAGTCTTAGGACAGTTTCGCTTGAAATGTCCCACTTCTCCACAACCATAGCAGGCCCGATCGATGCCCGCTCCAGAAGTTTGACTCGTTGATTGAGTTGGCGTCTTACAGTTCTTCGCCATGTGACCCTTTATGCCACAATTGTTGCAAATTACCTCTATACATGGACCGGACGAAAGATGATGATAGTTGCACTTGCCACAACTAGGAAGGGTTTCAGCATACCTATTAATAGATTTTCGGGTTGAGGACCCATCAACAGAAACAGTTGCAGAGGAAGTGACAGCGTGAATTGCCACCGTTTGCTATCTCTTTGAAGACTCGTGTGATGTTTGGGTTTTCTCTTTCTTCCCAAGTTTTCTTTTCTCACCACTCCTTACCGTCGGTTCAGTAGTGGTAACTGCCTCTTCAAGATCATCACTGTGATCGATTAGGATTTGTGCTAAACATTTGGCGCTGTCGTACGTATCCGGCCTCGCAGCTATGACATTTCCTTTCGTTGGCTGAGTCAGTCCCCAGATAAATCTCTCTATCTTCTTACTTTCCGGGGTAACCATTCCCGGACAAAGTAGTGCCAAGTCGTCGAACCTGGAAGTATAAGCAGCAATGTCGGAACCTTTCATCTTCAAGTTCCACAGTTCATGTTCTAACTTCTGCATTTCTCCCCGATGGCAGTACTCAGCCAACAGAAGTTCCTTCATGGCTTCCCAACCCATGGCGTTGGCTACAGGTAAGGTTAGGGATTTGACTCGGCCGTTCCACCAAGTTCAGGCTTTGTCAAGAAAGGTGTAGGCGGCAAACTTCACCTTGTCTGAATCTGAACAAGCGCAGATTTCAAAGATAGATTCGATCTTCTCGAACCATCGGGTAAGGGAAATGACACCTCCAGTGCCATCAAAAGACGTAGGTTTGGCGTTCAAGAAATCCTTATAGGAACCCTCTTTCCGGCGTCCCTGGCTATCTTCTGGGTTTTGGGATTGAGGACCACCTCCTGAACCGCTAGGGTTCATTTGTGACATGGCTGCCACCATTGCAGCTGTCATGACTGTCTGGAGTGCTGCTAGGTCAAACTGAGGAGGAGGTGATGGCGGAGGAGGATTGTCATTGCTCTTCGAGCTGGGTCTCTTTCTTGGAGGCATCTTGATCTAAAAAGATCAGGAAAAAGAGGATCATAAGTCCTCTGAATTGAATCAAGGAATATGGAACAGGGGATATCTCATCAAGACAGATATAGCATCATACTAAGCGATAAAGTAGGAAAGAGTTATCAAGACAAAACATTTTATCGCTAGAGGAATGTTCAAGTAACATCGCATATACGAGGATTTTCTACGAAGGATTGGCTCGAGAAATACTCCCATAGTATTTCATGGTTCACTGCAACGACGATTCGTTGTTTGAGATATTAGGTAAGTTTTAGGCATGCTGCGTACTACAGTCACTCCCAAGCACATGTTGGCCGTGTCTCGAACGAATATAGTTGGCCAGGCTATATTGATCCTAGACACGACTGCATAACTGCCCAGGTTTAACCGCAGTGTACAACATCCATTTACTTATGTTTTGTTCTACTTGTAGTTACGGATTTCGACGGGTCGGTATACTTGTATACTTTTAAAAATACTTACAGTTTTGAAGATACTTTTAATTCAGAGCACTTAGGCCCTTTAATGTTTATAGTTTTATACCATGTAAGATTTGGTATACTTCATTCACTATAAACAAGCGCTCTGATACCAATCTGTCACACCCCGAAAACCGAAGGCGGAAACATTTCCGGGGTTGACTCCACGTAGAGTATCAAATCCAATGTACATAGTAAGTAAAGTAAATCAACCATTACATTACAGATATGAAAGATTTACATTTGTTTCAAAAGCATAAGTTATACAAGTGATACATAGTATATATGAGCAATACAAAAATGAGTCTTCGGAAAACTCTGTCTTCACACAAAAGGATCTTCGGGTACCTGTCTAACTCGGACCTGAGAATACAAGCGGTTTGAAAATCAGCATAAAGCTGGTGAGTTCATAAGCGTTTAGTTTTTCTGAAAATGTACAAGTTCCTTTGTTTTCCTGAAAAGTAATTATCCAAGAAAATCCCATATTTTCTTATGTAAAGTTAGTTTCCCAATCCGAAAGTAAAGTAAACGAAGTTTAATTAAAACATGATTGTTCTTGTGAAATGTAATTCAATCGTTTAACTTATTACACTTCTCTAATTTTGTACTATTATTACTCAGGAAGAACCCCATGTTCTCCTGACTGTGTGTATGTGAACTATTACTAGTTTCTGACTATGTTCGGTGTCCTTCCCAGGAAAACCCCATGTTTTCCATGACTGTGTATATTTCTTTACGGTTCTGGTTATGTTCAGTGTTCTCCCCAGGAAAACCCCATGTTTCCCTGACGGTGTGCGTGTATCTTTACTGGTTCTGGTTATGTTCAATGTTCTCCCCAGGAAAACCCCATGTTTTCCTGACTGTGTGTATATCTTTACCGGTTTTGTTTATGTTCAGTGTTCTTCCCAGGAAAACCCCGTGTTTCCCTGACTGTGTGTGTGTCTTTACTGGTTATGGTTATGTTCAGTGTTCTTCCCAGGAAAACCCCATGTTTTCCTGACTGTGTGTGTACCTGTAATCCCTAAACGTACATTAGCTTTACTACGTACATAAAGCTAGTAAATGAATCCGAAACGTTAATAATCTAGATTGCGAGTCCTTAACCATACTTAGATTGTATATGACTCGGACCATGGTCAGTATCCTATTTATGACTTTTGTCACCCTTGAACCATTCGGTTCGGCTGTAGCTAGCAGCCAGGTGTGGGATTGTCAGTCCCGTATAGATCTATACACTCAAGCCACGCTCTCCTATGAACGGAGATTCTGGTTACAGGGTTAGTCCTCCACTATCTCGTGCCATGGAAGTGTTACAAGGACGTGTCTCCAATCATTAAGATTACTCTTTACTTTTCGACTAGGAAAGTAGTATTTACAACTGATTATATTCTACGTACCTGTCCTTTACACTTGAGCCTAGGTGTTTTAATAAGGACATTACACTCGAGCCTAGGTGTTATTTAATGATGGCTGTCCTTTTACACTCGACCCTAGGTGTATTATTAAGGACATTACACTCGAACCTAGGTGTTATTTAATGATTATGGTCCTTTACACTCGATCCTAGGTGTTTTATTAAGGACATTACAACGATTTATGTATTCTATCAGTTTAAATGTGAACAATCAATTACCAAGTACACAATATAACAGTGTATAATAAGAATTGAAAATCGGGTTAAAACAAACAACTCTGCAAGCTAAAACGGTTTGTTTAAAAGGTTTTCAATTCTTAAAGTGTACAATTATGAAACCATATAATTAAAATCATGTGATTGAGTACAAGATATACTTGTACTTTTGCTTGTATTCCCCCTAAAAACATTGAAAAACCATTGAAAAAGGGTAGGGGTATGAACTCACCGGACTCGGAAACGTGTCGGTTTTGAATGCTAGACGTTGGTTCGGGGTTTGATTACTCGCGATGACCCTATGTAAAATGAAATAATGTCCATATATATACAATTAGAGATACATTCACTAATCATATGGAACACTACACTCCAATGAGGTTAAACACCTCAAAACGAGCGTTTGGAGTGACCCGGGTGACATCTTCGGACTTGTAATGGCACTAGGGACTTGGGACATCAGTTTACTCTCCATAAGTAAACATTTAAATGAGTTTACAACCATAAAACACACACATACATGAGTTTACGGCCGTAAACTCATGTGGGTGTGGTTTTGATGGATTAAGGGCTCAAATGGACATAGGGATTGCTATAATGGATTATCTAAAATACATTGGAACACTTGGAATGAATTTAAATCATCAAAATGATTATTTTATGGGAGTTTACGGCCTAATATAGGCTCCTGGCCGTAAACTCCTTAATCTTCATGAAAATGGTGTTAAATGTTTGTTAAAACAAATCACATGTGATTACTAGGATTATTCCAAGACCTTACATGAGTTTTATGGGACATTTGAGGGGTGTTATGGAGTTTACGGCCCATAAGACCCTCCTCATGGCCGTGAACTCTTATATAGGGTCATACAAAGTGTTTCAAGGTCTAAAACTTGCATAGAAGGGCTTCTAAAATTCATCTAAAGGCTTTAGGGGTGTTTAGTTTGCATTCTAACACCAAAAATATTGGAGTTTACGGCCCAAGAACAAGCCTTGGCCGTAAACTCTTAGAATTCCCACAAATGATGTGTTTAAGTCCCTTAAACTATTTTTGGTTGGTCCTTTGATTTATTCCAAGGCTTTTGGTGGTGTTGGACGGCTTTCTAACACCTTAGAATTGAATTTATGCCTTGTTTTGGGGAGTTTACGGCCCAAGCACTCACCTTGGCCGTAAACTCACATAAGTCCCTCAAACGTTATGTTTCAAGTGTCCAAATTCTAAAACCAAGGTCCTATAATTCATATCTAAGCCATAGAAGTGATTTGGAAGGGTTTAAGGGCATGAAAACCCTAATTATATGAGTTTACGGCCCAAGAATGATCCTTGGCCGTAAACTCCTTTAAACATCACACAATTCCTATTTTAATTGTTTAAGGTCCATATCTTGAAGTCCCATAGCCATATCTAAAGTCCAATTGAGTTTAGGAAGGAGTTTAAGGGCTAAAAACCCCATTTAATGGAGTTTACGGCCCAAGCTTGCTCCTTGGCCATAAAATCATGTTCTTGGTCCTAAAACTCAATTAGTTCATCAATTTGAAGGCTAAAGGTGTTGAATAACATGTTAGGGAGGTTACCTTAAGGATTTGAGGCCTTAAACTTGAGATTTGGACCTTAATTCTAGCTTGAGGAGAGAGGTTGAAAGAGTTTAGTGAGAAATTGGCCAAAGGCTTCAAAAGGAGTCTTAAACATGTTTATATAGTGTTCGGGACTTGGACACGATAGAATTCTACCCGATACCGGCGTTAGACGGGGTTTTTGGTCATACCCGATTAAGTTACCGTAATCCGATACGGTAATATCTAGAAATATTCCGATCACTAAAGTTGAGTGTTAAAATGATTTTTAAATGTATTAAGACACCCATTAAGTCATTTTAAATGTGTACTAGATAATGACTTAATTAAACAGAATATCAGAAATCGAAATCGGAACGACGATCGGTTGCGCGAATTGTACTACGAAGGAGTTACAATAAATGATATGGAAATTTCGGGTTGTTACATAACTCCATATGTTCCTATTATAAGAATCTTAATACATGATATGATGATCATATTTTGATGGCATTGCAGGATCTAAAAGAAAAATGGAAGCTTAAGTAGAGTGAGTTAAATCTGATTGTGCGCAATGGATTTTTGTCACATAGTTCGATGTTTAGAATTTGGAGCTACTACTAAGGAGCAACGATAGTTTTAATAGATTGTTATTATCCTTTAGAGATGTCTAGAAATATAGTTTTTCATTTTTATGCATTGTAAGGACTTGTTATAATTTTCCTTTTAGCAATAAAATGAAATTTTGGTTTCTGCAATTGCCTTATCTTATATTTCCTTGCAATGGAATTAATGAAAAGTGTTTGTTATGTTTCTAATAATAGAAATATTAATAGTGTATATTGATTCTTCAAGAACGTGCTTGTGGTACTATCATCAATGACCAACTGAAGAGAGACCTCATCACTAAGTCTCAATTGGAAAAAAAATTGTAGTCGTACAATTCGAATTGCATGATGCAAGAAAATCTTATTCATTGGAAAATTATGACTAACTCGTTGTTCACCTGTTCAAATGATATAAGTGAAGGATTGATAGATCTAATGAATGTTCATATGGACCCTTCATATTCCACACAAGATACGACAACTCTATTCGTCGTGATTTACTGATGATATAGTAAATGTGATTATTTTTTTTAAGATTAAGAACAATTCTGATACTTTTAAAAAGGTTCAAAGTGTACCAGAACAAATATAAGAATCTATTTGGCATAAAGATAAAAGATTCTCCAATTAAAAAGAAAGGAGAGTATTTTAGTATCATGCTTTATCATCATCTGAGTAATTGTGGAATTGTATCACAATTAACCCTCTAAGAACATCTTAGTACAATTGTATGACTAAGACAAGGAATCAAACATTGTTGGAAATTGTTCGATCCATGCTCTAGTAATTGCAAAATCGTATCTTGAAACTCATTTCAAACTAAGAAGGAGGAAGACACCTCATAATATTTAGATTAAAGAATGTTTTCCTTACTCTCGCACGATTAGAATTTGATTTTTGATGGTTTTCGCTAATCGAGAAACAAAATAAAATTTGAGATCAATTCTATGAAATGTTTCCTTGTTAGGAATCAACACAAACTTTTGAATATTTGTTTTAGATCGACAAGGAATCTTCCTTGAGAGAAATATAATAGGTTAAGAAGTCAGTAGGAGTCATATTGATCTGGAGAACATACAAGAGTCAATCGACAATGATCCTTTTAGTTATCACTAGCACTCGACCTGAGATTTATAACTTGTTGTGTTTAATTGATATACTATAATTTATGTGTTTTTCCAGCTTAGTTGGAAATGCTTATGGGTTCTATGATCTTCATTTAACTACAAAAGTCAAAGCACAACAATCAGTAAAAGTATAATGGTAAATATGGGTGAGATACTAACAACATAGAAACATTAGTAGGCCCTTGAACTGCCAGAAGGCAACAAATTAATAAAGCGAAGTTCAGTACATAAAGGAAACAAAATTAGAATTTGGTTTCTCCTAAACCTTGACTATAGGTTAGAAACAATAAATTCACATGGATGGGAACAAATGTACCATAAAATCTAAGTGGAAATGATTTTGCTCTAATTCATGAAAATTATTGTTAATAAAATACTTTCACTAATAGATTTGAAGATCGGATCTATATGGATGTTGGTTGTGTAAATGGTTTTCTCAAATTCACAATATGATTACGACATCCCTCTTCATATTTTGAATTTTGAGGAATGGCAAGGAATTGTTTAAACTTTCGAGGGATAAATCTATCTATCTTGAAGGGGTTTAAATACACACACACATTATCTATGTAATGTGTAGAAGCTTAAGAAGTCTAGTTGGAGACTTATCGAAACATCGTGTAATATAAATTTGCACTTCCTTAAGAAAGTCAAAGGATGTAGATTTCTAGGAGTCTAGTGACTTTATGGGTACATGTCAAAGCTAGTGCTAGCATAATTGTTATGCTTGTATTGCATGTTAACAATATTGTTTGTATCGAACTATGTCCCTGTTTCTGCAAGTTGCAAAGTTCAAAAAAAAATTGCTACACTAAATTTAAGGGAGATGGAAATCATACTTCATTTTGAGTCTAAAGGTTTAGATCGTATGTTTAAATAGAACTTATTCAAATACATATATTAATATCATGTTGAAATGTTTCAACATAGGAGATTTGATATATAGAAATATTATAGCAAGAGATTGAACATATATCAAGTCCGTGTGTAGGACATAATGAGTCGAGTCTCATATGCTTCAAGTATAGGATCGATCACATATGTTATAATGTTCGCTTATTCTAATTTTTCAAATGATTTTAGCATTATATGAAAAGATTAGAATTTCATATGACTAAATTTGTTAAACTAATATCAAGAACATTACGAGGTTTACTGCGGACTGGTTTCTTACGGACAGTTGAGAGTATGATATTGTTAGGACGGACCATAGTGATGTTCTGGATTGATAGGATTGTTGGTCAGAATTGATTGTGATATGGAAATATGGAAATGTTTCCATTATGGTATATGCTTGTAGAATCTATATGTAAGTTGGAACCTTTAATGCAAAAGAAGTATTCAAATAGTGTATCTTGAATTTGAGGCTTTGTTACCATGGAATTGTTTTGAATAACAAGTTCCAGCATAATATTCTGTAATATCATAGGTTCACTCTTTGGGACTTTAGAACCTTGACATCATAGGACATAATTCATGTAAAGATGGAATTCCACTAAATCTTAGATAATGATAAAAATTCGGAATTGTGAAATGTGCATCAATGGAATAGTATCTAGTGGATTTGCTCACAAAGGAACGACCATAGAAAGGCATGGTATGCATTTTCATAAAATAGGAATGACTAATGTTATCTAATCCAAGTGGTTAGTTGATTACTAGAAACATTATACAATGAATAAATTTGTAATTTCTATTGTTAATAAATAATATGAATGATTTATATTCAATAAGTTTGAAATCATAGTTAATTAATTTGTTGTTGTGTTTAGCTTTGCAAGTTTACTTTCCATAGTAATTTTAATACTCCCTCTGTCACAAAATTATAGTCTCTCTTTCCTTTTTGGTTTCTCCTAAAATAATAGTCCACTTCTTAAAATAAATAACAATTTTACCAAAATATCCACTCATTATTACTTAACCAACTAAGCATTTAATGGAACATTAAATTCAAAGTAAGAACAAAACTGTCATTTTATTGTATAAAGTTAGTGGTAATTAATGCTTCCTTAATCTGTGTGTTTTTTGTCTGTGGACAATAATTTTGTGACGGAGGGAGTATTATTCAAAATTCCACAATCGCACATACTTTTGCAAATAAGTAGTGATTTAAGATTGCCATGAGTTGATTGTAGATTGTCGATTAAGGTTAGGACGTTGTAATTGGAATTGGTATAATATTCAAGAGTACTTTGAAAATAGAGATTTTAAGTATTAGAAAAACCCACGCTTAGATATTACTTCATGGATTTTATCATGAGTAATTCTAAGACAATAATATCTACTATTCCTAAATGGAGATATATATTTCGCAATTTACAAATTAGTTGTGCATTGGTTTACCCAAACGCATCTCCTAAATGGGTATTGTAAAGAGTAATTTGATGCATGATTCGGTTGGTAAAATATATGACCATATAGTCAAAGTAATTCTTTTATATTTCCTTAAAAGTAAAACTGATATGTTTTTGCCACTAGATGATTTGCTACCGACATCTAAAGTGCTTGGCAGAGCCCATAATAAATTGATGTGGTTTGACCATAGCCTGAATTCAGCCATCATAAATCGGGAAAATCGAGAAACATAATCTTGGACTATGAAATTGATTCTAATCCATGTCTTGTGTCCTTACGATATCTTGTAGAACGAAGTAATAGTTGATCACTTATCTTAGGCTCAATGTTTGATTTAGATTAGAGTTTTGCAGTGGCATTGGAAAGCACAGTTTGTTGTTTAGTTCAAGGTTTATACTTGCAATTGTAGTTATAGACTTATCCAAGTGGGAGATTGTTGGATTAAGATATCTAAGCCAATAACTAAATTAGTATATTTTTGTAGTTAGTAGCAAAGTCCTTTTTGGTTTGCCCTCATAACTAGAACTTTGTAAGAATGACATTTATAAAGAGAGGATATGTTTGTTAGTTTATTATATGATTAATAAATTGTAATAAATAATTTGTTAGTATATTATGATTAATATATCAATTGGAAATAGATAATTGATTTGTTAATTTATTATGTGATTAATAAATTAATATAACATCAATTGTTAAATGATTGATTCATTAATTGGTATGATTAATAAATTAATGTGAAATCAATTAGAATTAAATTATTATTAATCAGAATTCATCTGAAATAAATTCAATATTAATTGGAACCACTTAAAGGTCCAAGGGTTAAATTGTAATTTTTCCTACTTGAGCAAAGAAAGAAAATTCTAGGAGCCATATAGTGGTGAATGGAATTTGGGTTGTTTCTAGGGTTTCTAGAATATTCCTAAAATTGTTAAGAATAACTATGAATATTTTATTATTAAAATCTAGGTTTTTCCCTGTCTCATCACACTATGAATATGACCCCAAGGGTTATGATTTCCTGGCATACTCTTCCCACAACGATATTTTGGCCGAAAATCTCCTCTTTCCTCTCACCTCTTGTCGTCTAGTTCTAGGGTTTAGGTGTGAGCCATTAGATGCATCATCCTTTTGGTGCTAAGCTTTCAAAGTCCAACTACTACAAGGGAATGAAGTGATTTATTTACTACAACAAATCGAAGGTATATAACCCTAATCCCATGATTTCAATTATATTATCATTTATGTTAATTTTGTTTTTCATTATATGTTGCATTTAAAGTGTTACGACATAGACCCTTTATAGGATGCATGTACCCTCTTAATTATTAAGTGTTTTCTACATTGTACATGATTTTGTATTCTATAAAACCCATCACTAACACCTAACATAGGAGTTAAGGTTCTCAAACAATATAACTTGGTCGAAATAAATGTCAAAAGAAAATACAACAAGTTTGAGCCGTTTGTTTATGCATGCAAGCTACTCATGTGTGTTAGATTTGTTACACAAGTTTGAAAAAAAACAACTCAGACTAGTTAGATGCATTTAAAGTTAAACCTCATGGTTAGAATGATGTACATGAAAATTATAATCGAAAATACATTGATTTACAAGAGGATAAAGTTTTATAAAATGAAATCATTATATCAACTACAAATACAGACGATTATGATAATCATGACATGTCAAGCAACGATTTAAATAATGAAAATAACATTGATGAAAAAGGTGAATTTTATCACAAAAACAATGATGACATTCCTTGAATAAGAAGGGGATGAAGAAGACGTTGAGTATACCTTATTGTTTCTTTGGGATGGTTACATTGTTTAATTTTTAGTTTGTATATGCGAACTCGTAAATGTGATGTTATGTATTAGTGCATTTGGAGAGAATTAAATGTAATTTTATTATTCTTTGGTAAACATCAAACATTTATTACAAGGAGACATGTATTTTGAGATATTTGTGTGTATAATATTTTCATTTAATATCCAATGAAACCCACTTTTAAGTTATAATGCAGTTTCTTTAATTTGGAATGGTATAACCTTATTCAAGATAAAATAAAAATAACAGCAAATGCTTCTTCTTTCATGTAGTAGTAAAGAGATATAAAATTCAACCATAAAACAAACAAAATATACATTCATTTCAAAAATATATCATTTAAACCATAACTTACCAATTCGATTGATCATAATGATAATTCCTCCATTTGCATTCCACTCTTTACAATTTCAATTATAGAAATAGGAAAGATAAACTTACAACATCACAACAAAGAAACAAACCAAACATACCATCATGAACTTTGTAATTCCATCTTGACCACCTTCAACTTGAGGGCCATAACTACGTTCATCCATGTCTTGAATAAAAACTTGAGGGGGACTTCATTGATATGGAATTTGACAGGAGCATGGGGGGGGGGGGGGTATCTAAAATGACATGTTCACCATTCTCTTGAGATCTCAATTTATACAATTGGTATCAGAGCAGGTGTTCTTGATTCGATCAAGAATTAATCCATTGTGTCTTTCTAGATTTGGGGATTCTTCATTTTAAGTTTTGATCTTTGTGATTTAAAGAGTTTTTGGATTCTAGAAATTGAATTCATCTTTGATTCTATTCATAATTCGATTTTCTTCACTAGAATTCATGTGATTTTTTATTTCTCCTTAAAAAACCCAGGTTTATTTCAATTGATCAATGATAGCAGAAACAATTTGTGATGATTGGTTTATAAAGGGTTTTCCAAGGATATTCAGTTTTGAAGGAATTCTCCATTGTTTTGTAACCGGGTATTTTAAACAAAATCTACTCATTTCTAAGGAGAAATGTGAATATGGAAAGCTCAATGGCTATCCTATTGATCATGATCATCATAAGGTGTTGCTTGATCATTTGGTAACAACTTATCATGAAAGAAGGAAGAAGAAGAAAGATGGTGATGTAATTGAAGGAATTCGTCTTGATGAGTGCAAATATGGTGATAATTCTCTTGCTTCTTACCCGGATACTCATGACGTTAGAGAAAAAGGATTTCAAGTAAGTTTTTTGCTCAAATGGAGTTCAAACTGATGATCTTTTGTGTTCTTGTGATTTGTTTGAAGGAATGATTCCTTATCGGAAGCCAGTGATTCAAAAAATTCACAAGTATCAAACTCCAAAGCATTTGATTCAAACTCAGAAATTTTGTGGTATGGAAAGTGAGTTTGTTCATGAAATCAAGTCTTCAAGATGCAAAAAGATGAGAAAGAAAAAGAAGAAGAAGATTAAACAGAAAAATAATCAGGTTTATTCAAATGCTTTTGTGAAACCAAAATTGGTAAAGAAAATTTGGGTTCCAAAGAAAAATTTTCCAAAGGTTGCATTAAGTTTGAAGTTAAAACCCAAAAGTATTGGTGGTCCTTTTGAAGATGTCCTTGGATTGTTGAAGAACACAAAGAATGAGTTGTACATCACGCATAAAGGGTGGTACAATATTCAAATTGGAGATTTTCTCATTCCAACAAAAGAACCAAGATCTTCTAAATTTGATTCGTTCATTGAAAATGGAACTTGATTCGTCAAAAAGGTATCTCAAATTCTCAAATGGATTTAAAAACGTCCATGATTTTTATTCGTGCTTTACGTTTTTCATTTTTGATCGATTTGACTCATTGGAGCAAATCCGTTTCAACCCTATATCTAATAGAATTATTTTTGTTTAGATCAAAATCCTAAAAGAAATAATAAAAAATCAAAATCAAAATCATTTTTCTGCTACGTTCATGTGATTCGATTCGAAACCCAAAACATTTCCAATCCACTACTATTCATCAATTAATCTTTGTAGCCCAAAACTCAATCACTATTCATGTCTAATTTTTTAGCCCAATCTACAGTTCATTACTATTCATCAATTCAAATCTCGATTCCAACCTAACTTTTCGCTGGTATTGTACATTTATCAATATTTCGAATCTTTTATTTTAGTCCGAGTGAAAATCAAATTACATATCTTCATTCTCACATATCTTTTCTATTCGGAATCAAAATCTAAATACATTTGCATAAAGTATCATCAAATATGAGTTCGATTGTAATTGTTTTGAGTCAATATTGATTTTGACTATGATTTGAAAGCATGTTCGATTGCAAAATCTAAAAACGATTTCGATTTTGATGTACTTGGCTTGATTCGATTGAGAGTCGAATGTAGATTTAACTAGATGTTTGTTGTTCAAATCGAAAGAGTTTTGACAAATTGGTAGTCATCGATTGAAAATCATTGGATTTAGATTCAATTTTGACTGGAATCATAATTGGATTAGAGTTCAATTTGATTATTATTTGGATTTTCAATATTGGATGATTATAGATGGTGCTTTGATGGTGCTTCATCATTACAGAGTTACAATTGAATCAGTAATAATTGAAATCGAAAATTAAATTGACGGTGATATTTTGAATCAAATTTGGAAGTCAAGGTTGATGAAGGTTGACTACTTATAAAGTCAAATCTAATTTTATTGGCTTGATTCAGTGATGGAAACTGAATTGGACATTGAAATTGAATGTTTGTTGATTGATTTTGGAATTCGAATGCACGCCTTAGCGGAATCGAAGTCAATTTTGTTGATGTTTTTAATTACTCCTTGGAGTGGAATGTCTTTAAGTCAATGCTCTTTACCCGACTTCGAAGTTTTGGGTTACATTCTTGACACTCGATTATCAAAATTGATATTGGGAACGAGATGGTTTGGCAACAAAGATTTCAAAGTGATCGATATCAAGGGTCAAAGATTTTGGAGTCGACTTTGAAGGAATTGATGATTTGTAAAAGCGAAATATGTTATTTGATTTGGAGTCGACGACTTTTGAAGTCGAATTTGATGGTTATATAGGGATGATAATAAATTGTATCAAAGTTGAATACTTGAAGTCGACGATTGAATTTTGTGTCTTGATTTCGAAGGCTTCACAGTTGGAATGGATGTCGATGATTATAGACTTAAAAACGGAGGTTTTGGTTACACTCGACTTTCTACACTTGACGAGATGAGTGGAATCGAGCATCGATGTTCGAGGTTCAAAGGTTTGAGATAGGGTGTGACCGAGTATTGGGGATTGATGTTTGATGGTCGATACTTGGCTCTTATTCGACTGGTACACTTGGTTGTGCACTGATCAAGTCCACTACAAAGAATGATAAGGCTATTCGTCATGATTTACTAAACTTTAATAAGTATGGCAGGACCAATGAGAAGAATCAAATTAGGCAGAAAGATAAAAGTTTCTCAAATTTGAAAAGATGTGAGAGTACTTTAGTATCATGTTTTATGATTATCTTAGTGATTAAGATACCATATCACAATTGATGCTCTAAGGACATCTTAGTACATTTGTTTTACTAAGAAGAGGCATCGTGAATGTTGAAATGGTTGAATCAAAAGATAAATCATACTTCGTTCCAACACAAGTCTTAGAGTCATACTCTGTCACACCCCGAAAATCAAGGCGGAAACATTTCCGGGGCGGACTCCACATTGAGTATCAAATCCAATGCACATAATAATCAAAGTAAACAACCATTAAATTACATATAGAAATTTACATTTGTTCAAAAGTAAAGTTGTACATTTGTATTACATAGTATATTTGAACAAAAACAAGATGTGTCTTCTACGCACTCCGTCTTCGCCAAAATGGATCATCGGGTACCTGTCTAATGTGGACCTGAGAATACAAGCATTTTAAAAATTAGCATAACGCTGGCGAGTTCATAAGAGGTTTTTTTTTGAGAAAATGTACGAGTTCCCTTTTGGTTTCTTAAAATGTTACGACCCAAGAAAATCCCATATTTTCTTAAAAGTAATGTTTGGTTAACTGTTAAGTTACACTGTTCTGGTTATGTTCAACTGTGATCCCAGGAAAATCCCATATTTTCCTAATGTGAAAGATGTATACTGAAAACCTGGTTATCCTTGTAATGTGTGTGTGTGTTAGTTCACCAACCCAAAATTTAATGTAAAAGATGTACTCTGAAAATGTATTAGTTTTAACACGTTTATAAAACTAACATATACCAAGTAAACTAGTTACTTAACCCATTATTACTATAAAGTAAATCTCTGTTATCCAAATTGTGAGTTCCATAACCATATAATAGACTAATTAGGGCAATAAATAGTTCATCACCCTATATGACTTTCGTCACCCTTGAACCTTTCGGTTCGGCTGTAGCTAGCAGCCAGGTGCGGGGTAGTCAGCCCCGTATAGATCTATACACTCAAGTCACGCTCCCTATCTAAGAGATTACGGTTACGGGGGTGGTCCTCCACTCGTGTATCTCTGTGGAGTGTTTACCGAGGACATGTCTCCAATTACAGGATTAACAAACTTACTAGTAATAATACTGAAAGATCAATTGACTATCCTCCACTTGCGTATCTCTGTGATGTGTTACCGAGGACAAAACCAAGTTCAAATGTTATGCTTTTAATTGTTATATTAGGTCCCATTGATCATATCCCCATGAGTTTACGCCCGTAAACTCATGGGTGGTGGGTTCTTGGATCCCAATGGTCATACAATGCACACGGGAAGGTTCTAGGGTCGATTCCATGGCTTAGGAAGTGATCAGGACTTGAAATTGCCTTGGAAATGAGTTTACGATCTAAAGAGATGCTCTTGGGGAGTTAACTACCTTAAACTCATGAGTTTACAACCGTAAACGCATGTTTGTCCATGAATCAAGGGCTTTGGTGGTTGTAGGTTAATCCCATGTGATTCTAGGTCAAAATCCAAGCTATTCAAGGGGTTAAAGGCACCTTAACACCCTTTGAGAGGTGTTTACGGCCTAAGGAGGTGGTTTTACGGTCCAAGAATGTTCTTGGGCCATAAACTCAAGTTTATCCCATTTGATGATGATTTGGTGCATCACATGAAGGTTTATGAGGTTCTACACCTCCATGGAAGCATTTTGAAGGTGTTTAAGGGCATTTTGACTCATTAACATGAGTTTATGGTCCATGAATGAGGGTTTACGGCCCAAGAACATGCTTGGGCCGTAAAATCATGTCCATACATCATATGATACGATTTTGGGGTCCTAAGCTCATGCATGCAAGTTTCTAGGCCGAATCTAAGCCCTAGAAGTGTCTTGGAGGGGTTTTGAGGCTTCAAAACCCTCATATGAGGTGTTCACGGCCTAAGGAGGTTCCTATACTGTAAACACTTGTTTATGGTCTCATTACTCATAAAAATTCCGAATTTGAAGGTCTAAGATGCTAATTCATGAGTTAGGGAAGTAACCTTAGTGATTTGGAGCTTGTTTTGGATGATTTTGGGTAATTTTTTGATTTTAGAGAGAGAGTAGTGAGAGAAACTTTTTAGAGAGAGAGTAAAAGCCTCAAAATGATGTCACTCAATCCCTTATATAGGGGTTGAGTTTGTGGCCCGGTGGAATTCTACCCGATATTGTCGTTAGACGGTGCTTTTGGTCGCACCCGATAAAATTGCCGTA
Source organism: Lactuca saligna (assembly GCF_052625555.1). NCBI lineage: Eukaryota > Viridiplantae > Streptophyta > Magnoliopsida > Asterales > Asteraceae > Lactuca > Lactuca saligna. The sequence continues at coordinate 150,906,856 of NC_136421.1, forward strand.
TTTACGACTTAAATAAAACTAAATATTTTCTAAATGAAATAGAAAATATTTTAATGTTTTAAAATTTATTCCAACACCTTTTTAAAACATTAATAGAAGGCGCAATAATTTATCTAAAACGAAGTTAACGGAAAATTTTGGAATTTAACGGCTTTATTAACGCAAACGGTTTACAAATAATGGAATGGACTTCGGGTTGTCAGATTATCCCCCCGTTAAGATACAAATCATGGATCTCGGAAGAGATGCAGATACTTCTGTTTCATTGAGTCTTCACACTCCCAAGTGAACTCTAGTCCCCGCTTGGCATTCTAGCGAACCTTCACTATCGGGATGCGACTTTGTTTCGTGCGTTTGATCTCTCGATCCATGATTTTGATTGGCTCCTCCACGAAGTTTAAGTTCTCGCTGATCTCGATCTCGTCAAGAGGAATCACGAGGGTTTCATCAGATAAACACTTTTTAAGGTTTGATACGTGGAAGACGGGATGAATGTTGCTAAGCTCGTGAGGTAATCGAAGTTTATAGGCTACCGGACCGATCCTGGCGAGGATCTCAAAGGGTCCAATGTACCTCGTATTAAGTTTCCCAGACTTTCCAAAGCGTACCATGCCTTTCCAAGGTGAGACCTTCAATAGGACACGGTCTCCAACCTGGAACTCCAGAGGTTTTCTTTGTATGTCGGTGTAACTCTTTTGTCTATCTCGTGAAACTTTCAATCGTTCTCAGATTTGGATGATCTTTTCGGTAGTTTCGCGGATGATTTCAGGACCAGTGAGAGCATTGTCGGGAAATCGACTCTTGGCTAGCTGCGTGTCCCTTACCTCGGCCCAGCACAGAGGGGATCTACACTTGCGACCGTAGAGGGCTTCAAACGGAGCAGCCTTGATACTCGTGTGGTAACTGTTGTTGTACGAGAACTCGATCAAAGGCAAGTGTGTGTCCCACGACTGTCCGAAATCGATGACACACGCCCTAATCATGTCTTCCAGGGTTTGGATGGTTCTCTTACTTTGTCCATCGGTCTGACGGTGATAAGCCATGCTCATGTCTAGCTTAGTTCCAAGAGCCTTCTGGAGTGACTGCCAAAATCTGGAGGTAAACCTGCTATCTCGATCGGAGATAATGGATGCAGGTACACCGTGCAGTCGAACTACTACTTGGATGTAGATTCGCATGAGTCTTTCCATTTTGAATGATTCTTTGATTGGAATAAAGTGAGCGGATTTGGTCAAACGATCGACAATTACCCAAATGGTATCGTACCCACTCGGACACTTGGGTAACTTGGTGATGAAATCCATGGTAATCATCTCCCATTTCTACTCGGGTATCTCGGGTTGCTGGAGCAAACCCGAGGGTTTCCGGTATTCAACTTTCACTTTGGCGCAAGTCAAGCACTTGCCCACAAATGTAGCGATCTCGGCTTTCATGTTCGGCCACCAGTATTGTTTCTAGAGATCTAGGTACATCTTGTCCGAACCTAGGTGAACAGAGTATCTGGTCTTGTGTGCCTCTTCCATGACAATCTCCCTGAATCCTCCGGACTTTGGAATCCAGATTCGGTCCATGAAATAGTAGACTCCGTCACCTCTGATCTCAAGTTTCTTATCCATTCCCCTTAAGGCTTCGCTTGATTTGTTCTCGGGTTTGAGGGCTTCTATCTGGGCGTCTCGGATTTGCATGGATAATCGGGAATGGATAGTCATTGTCAGTGTCCTCACTTTACGGCTTGAACTATCCTTTCGGCTAAGGTCATCTGCTACCACATTGGCCTTGCCGGGATGGTAGCGAATCTCGCACTCATAATCGCTGAGTAGCTCTACCCATCGTCGTTGCCTCATGTTTAGGTCTTTCTGATTGAGGATGTGCTGCAGGCTTTTATTGTTATTGAAGATCGTAGTCTTGGTTCCGTAGAGATAATGTCTCCAAATCTTCAGTGCAAAGACTACGACTCCTAACTCCAAGTCGTGCATGGTATAGTTGACCTCATGTGCCTTCAGCTATCTTGAGGCATAAGCAATCACTTTTCCTCTTTACATAAGCACACAGCCTAAGCCCTGATTAGACGCGTCACAATAGATAACGCAGTCTTCTGTCCTTTCGGGTAGGGACAGAACATGTGCGCTACACAAGGCTTTCTTTAACGTCTGGAATGCAAATTCTTGTTTTTCACTCCAACAAAAGGGTACACCTTTATGTCTTAGAGTGGTTAGGGGTTTGGCGATTTTGGAAAAATTATAGATGAATCTCCGATAATAGTCGGCGAGACCCAAGAATTGACGGATTTTTGTGGGTGTTTTTGGTGCCGACCAATTCTCTATCGCTTTAATCTTGGAAGGATCCACATGAATTCCCTCCTCGCTTACCACGTGACCGAGGAAAGTTACCTTCCGGATCCAGAATTCACACTTGGAAAATTCCGCGTACAGCTTCTCGGATCTAAGGGTTTCCAACACTAACCTCAAGTGTTGCTTGTGGTCTTCTTCACTTATGGAGTAGACAAGGATGTCATCAATGAACACGATGACGAATTTTTCTAAGAAAGGACGACACACCCGGTTCATCAGGTCCATGAACATTGCTGGCACATTGGTTAGACCGAAGGGCATCACTACGAACTCGTAGTGTCCATACCGAGTCCTGAAAGTTGTTTTGGAAACATTGCTCTCATGAACTCGTAGCTGATGGTACCCTGACCGAAGATCTATCTTTGAAAGTAGCTGGCTCCTTGGAGTTGATCGAAGAGGTCATCTATTCGCGGAAGAGGATATCAGTTTTTGACGGTCAACTTGTTCAACTCACGGTAGTCGATACACATCCGAAAGGATCCATCTTTCTTCTTTACAAATAAAACCGGAGCTCCCCAGGGTGAGGAACTCGGGCTGATGAACCCTTTACTGAGTAACTCGTTGAGTTGGCTGGATAACTCCTGCATTTCTGCTGGAGCTAAGCGATATGGAGACTTGGCTATGGGGGTAGCTCCAGGAATTAGGTCAATGCGGAATTCGACCTGACGTTCGGGAGGAATTCCCGGAAGCTCTTCCGGAAAGACATCAGGAAAGTTACAGACTTCAGGGATTCTCGCGAGATCTTTAACTTCCTGTTTCTCATTAATGACATGGGCTAGGAATGCATGGCATTCCTTTCGCAAGAGTTTCTGAGCATTGATGCAGGAAATGATGCGAAGGTTGGAGCTAAGTTTATCGCCATAGATTATGAGAGTCTGACCCGTAGGAAGATTGAGATGGATGGCTTTTTCGTAGCAAAGGATATCAGCATGAGTAGGACTCAACCAATCCATGCTAATGATAACATCAAAGCTCTTAATGGAGACTGGCATAAGATCGATGGGAAATGAATGATCGTTCAGGGTAAGGGTACAACCTATGAATATGTCGCTAGCATGTTCTTTCTCACCGTTAGCCATCTCGATAGTAAACGTTTCGGTTAGTGGTTGGGGGTTAGGTTTTAGATTATGTTTGAACGAATGACTAACAAAACTTCTTTCAGCACCCGAATCGAAAAGAATACTAGCATAAGAGTTGTCGAGAAGGAACGTACCCGAAACAACAGTGGGATCGGTGACTGCCTCCTCCCGTCCCATGGCTAGGACTCTCCCGGTATTATCAGTTGTCGCTTTCTTGGGGTAGTTCCTCTTGTAATGCCCAACTTCTCCACAGTTATAGCAGGCTTTACCAACACCTGCTCCAGAGGATTGATTTGGAGATTGGGATGGTGCCTTACAGAATCGGACCGTGTGCCCCTTTTTACCGCAGTTGGTGCACGACAGTTCACGGCAGGGGTTGGGGTTATTGTGGTACTTGCATTTTTCACACAGAGGGAGGTTACCAACATATCTACTGGTAGGGGTCTGAGTTGTAGATCCGACAACAGAAGCAACAGCAACGGGGGTAGTAGCATCATGGACTGCTACAGTCTGTTGTTTCTTTGAGGATCCTTAGGAAGGTTGGCCTTTCTTCTTCTTCCAGAACTTTCTCTTTTCACCACTAGTTTTGGTCGTTCGGGAGTGGCGGTTGTTTCCTTAACTTCATCATTGTGATCAATCAGGATCTGGGCTAAACTTTTGGCACTATCATAAGTATCCGACTGTACGGATAAGACGTGTCCCTTCATTGGCTGGGTCAGCCCCCAAATAAATCTTTCTATTTTCTAACTCGCCGAGGTAACCATTCCCGGACACAGCAGTGCCAGGTCATCAAACCTCGAGGTGTATGCTGCAAGATCGGAACCCTTCATCTTTAGGTTCCAGAGCTCATGCTCTAACTTCTGTATTTCGCCCCGAGGGCAGTACTCAGCCAGAAGGAGTTCTTTCATGGCTTCCGAGCCCATAGCATTAGCTACAGGTAGGGTCAGGGATTTGACTCGGCCGTTCCACCAAGTTAGGGCTTTGTCACTGAAGGTATAGGCTGCGAATTTTACTCTATTGGACTCCGAACAAGCACAGATTTCGAAGATGGATTCGATTTTCTCGAACCATCGAGTGAGTGAAATGACACCTCCACTGCCATCAAAGGAAGTTCATTTTGCACTCATGAAATCTTTTTTAGAACCCCCTTTTCGGTGTCCTTGGCTATCTTCAACGTTTTGGGGCTGGGGACCACCTCCTGTACTACCAGGGTTCATTTGTGACATGGAAGCTGTCACTGCGGCAGTAATGGCTGTTTGAAGCATTACGAGATCAATTTGAGGAGAAGGTGGTGGCGGAGGATTGTCGGTCATTGAGTTGTTTCTCTTTCTTGGAGGCATCTTGATCTAATAAGATCAGGAAAGAGATGATGATAAGTCCTCCAAATTGAATCAATAGATATGACAATTATGTATCCCGAATAAGCGATAAAGCAAGAGAGAGTTATCAAAACAAATAATTTATCGCTAAGAGAGAGTTATCAAAGCGATAATGTATCCCGAATACAACACCCATTTACTTATGCTTTGGTCTACTTGTAGTTATGGATCTTGGTGGTTAGGTATACTTGTATACTTTTGAAAATACTTATATTTTGAACTATACTTTTAGTTCATAGCACTTAGGCCCCTTAGTGTTTATAGTTTTATACCATGTAAGGTTTGGTATAATTCATTCACTATAAACAAGGGCTCTGATACTAATTTGTCACACCCGGAAAATCAAGGCGGAAACATTTCCGGGGCGGACTCCACGTTGAGTATCAAATCCAATGCACATAGTAATCATAGTAAACAACCATTACATTACATATAGAAATTTACATTTGTTCAAAAGTAAAGTTGTACATTTGTATTACATAGTATATTTGAACAAAAACAAGACGTGTCCTCTACGCACTCCGTCTTCGCCAAAATGGATCATCGGGTACATGTCTAATGTGGACCTGAGAATACAAGCATTTTAAATATCAGCATAAAGATGGTGAGTTCATAAGAGGTTTTTTTTTTGTGAAAATGTACGAGTTCCCTTTTGGTTTCTGAAAATGTTACGACCCAATAAAATCCCATATTTTCTTAAAAGTAATGTTTGGTTAACTGTTAAGTTACACTGTTTTGGTTATGTTCAACTGTGATCCTAGGAAAATCCCATATTTTCCTAATTTGAAAGATGTATACCAAAAACCTGGTTATCCTTGTAATGTGTGTGTGTTAGTTCACCAACCCAAAATGTCATGTGAAAGATGTACTCTGAAAAAGTATTAGTTTTAACACGTTTATAAAACTAACATATACCAAGTAAACTAGTTACTTAACCCATTATTACTATAAAGTAAATCTCTGTTATCCAAATTGCGAGTTCTATAACCATACAATAGACTAATTAGGGCAATAAATAGTCCATCACCCTATATGACTTTCGTCACCCTTGAACCTTTCGGTTCGGCTGTAGCTAGCAACCAGGTGCGAGGTACTCAGCCCCGTATAGATCTATACACTCAAGTCACGCTCCCTATCTAAGAGATTATGGTTACGGCGGTGGTCCTCCACTCGCGTATCCCTGTGGAGTGTTTACCAAGGACGTGTCTCCAATTATAGGATTAACAAATTTACTAGTAATAATACTGAAAGATCCATTAACTATCCTCCACTTGCGTATTTCTGTGAAGTGCTACCGAGGACAAAATCAAGTTCAAATGTTATGCTTTTAATTTTTATATTGTGGGAAAACATTTGTGAAAATATAAATACAACAATTTATAATGTAATTCACAAATAACATGATAGTGTGTCCTGTAAGTTCAAATGGTTGTTTCTTACAAGTGTCAATGTTAAAAGCATATATAGTATGAAACACAATGTATATAAAACAAGTTTTAAGTACAAGTATCACTTGTACTTTTTTTGTATTCCCCCATGAAAATAGTGAAAATAGTGAAAATGGGTAGGGGTATGAACTCACCAGACAAGAAAACACGACGGTTTGGATGCTATGTGACGGTTTGGGGCTTGATTACGCGCGAGGTTACTGTGTAATATGAAATTATATGCAATTGTATCTAATTAGACTTTGAACCACTAATTAGACATGAATATGCACTCCAAGACGTGAAAACACTTCAATTCAAGTGTTAGGAGTGATATGGGTAGTATCTAAGGGTGTGTAGGGCCTAAATATGGAGTTTACTCTTCAAGATTAAACTCCTTAAGGAGTTTACGGCCCATTGACCATATCCCCATGAGTTTACAGCCGTAAACTCATGGGTGGTGGGTTCTTGGATCCCAAATGGTCATACAATGCACACGGGAAGGTTCTAGGGTCGATTCCATGGCTTAGGAAGTGATCGGGACTTGAAATGGCCTTGGAAATGAGTTTACAGTCTAAGGAGATGCTCTTGGGGAGTTTACTACCTTAAACTCATGAGTTTACAACCGTAAACGCATGTTTGTCCATGAATCAAGGGCTTTGGTGATTGTAGGTTAATCACATGTGCTTCTAGGTCAAAATCCAAGCTATTCAAGGGGTTAAAGGCACCTTAACACCCTTTGAGAGGTGTTTACGGCCTAAGGAGGTGGGTTTATGGTCCAAAAATGTTTTTGGGCCATAAACTCAAGTTTATCCCATTTGATGATGATTTGGTGCATCACATGAAGGTTTATGAGGTTCTACACCTCCATGGAAGCATTTTGAAGGTGTTTAAGGGCATTTTGACTCATTAACATGAGTTTATGGTCCATGAATGAGGGTTTACGGTCCAAAGAGCATGCTTGGGCCATAAACTCATGTCCATACATCATATGATACGATTTTCGGGCCCTAAGCTCATGCATGCAAGTTTCTAGGCCGAATCTAAGCCCTAGAAGTGTCTTGGAGGGGTTTTGAGGCTTCAAAACCCTCATATGAGGTGTTCACGGCCTAAGGAGGTTCCTAGACCGTAGACACTTTTTTATGGTCTCATTACTCATAAAAATTCTGAATTTGAAGGTCTAAGATGCTAATTCATGAGTTAGGGAAGTTACCTTAGTGATCTGGAGCTTGTTTTGGATGATTTTGGCTAATTTTCGGATTTTAGAGAGAGAGTAGTAAGAGAAAGTTTTTAGAGAGAGACTAAAAGCCTCAAAAAGATGTCGCTCAATCCCTTATATAGGGGTTGAGTTTGTGGCCCGGTGGAATTCTACCCGATACTGTCGTTAGACGGTGCTTTTGGTCGCACCCGATAAAATTGTCGTATTTACGACTTAAATAAAACTAAATATTTTCTAAATGAAATAGAAAATATTTTAATGTTCTAAAATGTATTCCAACACTTTTTTAAAACATTAATAGAGGTCGCAATAATTTATTTAAAACAAAGTTAACGGAAAATTTTGGAATTTAACGGCTTTATTAACGCAAACGGGTTACAAATAATGGAATGGACTTCGGGTTGTCACATACTCCAAGATTGTAACTTGAGTGATATAATCTTTTGAAGGCTTATAACACCTATCAAATGTAGAGTAAAATCTTTTCTTACTCTTGTACATTTGAAATTGGTAAGTTGTGATGTTTTGGATAAAACAAAGACCAACTAATACCAATTATGTGAAGTGTTTATCTTGATCAGAATCCGCACTAACTCTTGAATATTTGATTTGTCAAGGAATGGTTCTTAACAAGAGAATCTTATATGTCAATAGGACAGTGGGAGTCTTAAAGATCTTGAAAATTTTCAAGAACTAATCAAGAATAAAAACTTGTTGTTAATCACTAGCACACGACTTGAGGTTTATTACCTATCGTGTTGACATATTCTTGATTTTGTGCCTACTCCAGTTAGAGTTGACTATGCATGTGAGTTATATGAGTTCTCAGATGTTTTCATAACTACTTGGAAGCAATGGTAGGCCCTTGTGCTTCCAGGTGGCAAGAAGTTAGGATTGAACAAGTTCAGTCAATATGAGTTTGGATTTGTCACTAACCTCTTCCTGTGGTTATGTTGTTGAGAAATTCACATGGATAGGACATTCCTTAATTTCCCATTACATACTGATAACCCTTTTAAGGGTTTCTCAGGTCAAAGTCAAGTCAAAGTCAAGGTCAACACCTTGGTCAAAGTCAACTTTGGGTCAATGGCAACATCTGGTTGATTTAACTCGCCGAGTTGACCTAACAACTCGCTGAGTTCCCTAATCCTTACAAATCTAAACTTTGATCCTTCTCGCCAAGTCTTGCAAGAGCTCGCCGAGTTCTCCTTTGAAAAATTCAGGAGCTTCTTCAACTGACTTGCCGAGTTCATCCTTGAACTCGTCGAGTTCATCTTCGTTCGAGTTAAAGTGTTTCGTCCTTGACTCGCCGATTTATTCTTCATATAATTGGGATAATGCCTTGAACTCGTTGAGTAAGTTGATCTTCAAGTCCATAATCACGTTCATCTTGTTGAGTCCCCTCCTAGACTCAACCAGATTCTTATGAAATAGAAAAAGGTTGGGGAACCAATACTCGACTCGCCGAGTGCTATCAACAACTCGGCGACTCCCCTAAGGTCCATGTCCTTACAGTCGATTTCAGTTAAGCTCATTGCATCCAACGTGTAGATTTGAGCTCCTAAGGTCGATTTAACACGTAAAGCCACGAACTTTACGTCCATGCATGGGTCTTCAAGCCCAAAAGGTCCAAAAATGGAGTCTACAAGATACATGGGGCTCTTATGGTAATAAAGTTGGCACCTTTATGCCATGAGAACCCTCCTAGGTTCAATATTTGAAGTTATCACTCTATATTACATTCTAAACACGAAGGTGACTTAGAAATACCCCAAAATAACAAGATTCAAGCCCTAAAGAGTATCTAACAAATGGAAAGTCAAGGTTGAAGCATTTTACCTTGAATTAGTAGCAAATGAAGCAAAACCTCTGGTTCTACTTGCTTCTTCTGTAACCCCCAAGCTTCCGCTTCTTTCTTCAAGCTTCAAACAACCAAAAACACACAAAAATGTCTCAAGAACACTCCAAATGCTTTAGGGTTTCGATTTAGGGATTTCCTGGACTCTGAGAGACGATGGAGGCTGAAATAGGACAAGTTAAGGTGATTAAATAAGGTGCAAACCCTAAATACATCTAGGTAGTCCTACTCGTCGAGTCGGGCTCCTGACTCGTCGAGTAGGTTACTTAAAACCCACGTGCAGAATCTAGTCTACTCGACGAGTTAGGCCTCCAACTCGTCGAGTCCCAGTGTAAAACATGCAATTACTTAAATTTAAAATAAGTATCGGAAACTAGGTGTTACAACTCTCCCCCACTTATTTCAAACTTCGTCCTCGAAGTCCGTTGTTGCATCCGGAAAAAGCTCGGGGTAGTGCTTTCTCATCTTGTCCTTCGGCTCCGAAGTCCACTCTAAACCCATGCGGTGTTACCATTGCACCTTCACCAACTCCACCCTCTTATTCCTCAGGTCCTTTAACTTCCTATTGAGGATTACTACTGGTCATTCAATGTACTTTAGGCTGTCATCCACCTGAATATCCTCTAAAGGAACCACTACAGAATCATCAACCAAACACTTTTGTAGCTAAGAGATGTGAGAGTTACTATGAATCTGGCTAAGCTCGACCGGCAGATCCAGCGTATACACCACCTTGCCTACCAAGGTTGCAACCCTGAAAGTACTAATGTATATGGGGCCCAACTTGCCCCGCTTCCTGAACAAGATGACACCTTTCCAAGGTGACAACTTCAGGAGGACCATATCATGCTCCGGACCTACTGGATCCTCAATATCATCTTGAGTACCACTTCATTACTCCCCATAACCCTCTGTCTAAGTTCACCCCAGCTTATCGGGGTCCTGAGCTTCCACCCATATAACATCTCAAAGGGAGGATAGTCAATAATCGTGTCGTAGTTATTGTTGTAGGATAACTCTGCCAAGGGAAGGTAGGTACCTTAGCTACAACCAAAGTCAAGAACATAGGCCCACAACATATCCTTCAGTGTTTGAATGGTCTGTTCACTCTAACCACCCATATGTAGGTGAAAAGCAGTGCTAAAGTGCAGACGAGTACCCAACTCCTCGTGGAACTGCTTCCAGAATTTGGAAGTGAATTGCACGTCTCTGTCAGAAATCACATAGATTGGCACTCCATGTCGTGCTACTACCTCTCGAATGCAGATGTTGGCCAACTTCTCGACTGAAATGCTCCCCTGGATCGGAATGAAATGGCTGCTCTTGGTCAATTCATCCACGATGATCCAAATCGAATCTACTCCTCGCACGGTCCTGGGAAGCTTTGTGATGAAATCTTTAGTAATATTTTCCCATTTCCACATGTGGATGTCCAATTGTTTCATCTTTCTATGAGTCCTCTGGTGCTCTACCTTGAGCTTCCTACAGGTCAGGCATCTCTCGACATACCAGGCTACATCCCGCTTCATGCAGGGCCACCAGTAGTCAGGATGAAGACCTTTGTACATCTTCGTCGCCCCGGAATGGATAGGAAAACTGGATTTATGTGCCTCGTCCTTCAAATTGTTCTACACTCTGCCCTATTATGGCACCTGGACCTTCATGTGCTAGGTCAGCAACTCGCGGTTGTCATACTCAAACGAGGCCACTTGGCCTATGATCCGCTCGCACTTTTGCTACTCCTCCTTCAAACCCTCGCCCTGCACCTCTTGGATCTGCTCCAATAGTGGAGTCACTATAGTCATCCTTAAGAAAATATATCTTATTGGGGCTATCTTATGACTAAGTGCATCGGCTACAATGTTTTCCTTCCTCGGGTAGTAGAGGATCTCACAATCGTAATCGTTCAACACATCTAGCCACCGACCCTGCTTCATGTTTAGATTCGTCTGATCCATGAGGTACCTCAAACTCTTGTGGTCCATGTAAATGGCACATCAAACCCCATAGAGGTAGTGTCACCAAATCTTAAGGGTGAAGACAACCGCCCCCAACTCAAAATCATGCGTCGAGTAGTTCGCCTCGTGAGGCTTCAGTTGTCTCAAGGCGTAAGCGATAACATGCCCTCTTTGCATCAATACTGCGTCGAACCCTGAGATTGACGCATTGCAGTACACCACAAAATCCTCCACACTCTCTGATAGGCCGAGGATCGGTGCCTCGAAGATCCTTTTCCTCAATGTCTCGAACGCTGCCTGCTACATAGGTCCCTAACGAAAGACCATGACTTTCTTCGTCAATCGGGTCAAGGGTACGGCCATCTTGGAGAACTCTTGAATGAATCTCCGATAATAGCCTGCCAATCCCAGGAAACTACGAATCTCATATGGAGACTTCGGAACCTCCCACCTCATCACGGCCTGTACTTTGGCTGAGTCAACCAAAATATTGTTCTGGTTGACAAGGTGCCTAAGAAATTGCACCTCGTGCAACCAAAACTCACACTTGGATAACTTGGCATACAAGCTCTCCCTCCTTAGGGTATCTAAAACCTCTCTTAAGTGCTCCTTATTTTACTCCTACGTCTTGGAGTAAACAAAGATATCATCAATTAAAACTATCACAGACCAATCTAGCATCAGCCTACATATGCGGTTCATGAGGTCCATGAATGTGGCAAGATCATTGGTGAACCCAAAGGTCATCACCATAAAGTTGTAGTGTCCATAGTGAGTCCGAAATGCAGTCTTTTATACGTCTTTGTCTCTGACCCTCATCTGATGGTAGCCTGAACATAGATCTATCTTGGAAAACCAATACCCCCCGTGAAGCTTGGCGAATAGATCATCAATCCGTGGGAGTTTGTAATGGTTCTTCACTGTTACCTTGTTCAGCTCCTAGTAGTCTATACACATCCGATGCAACCCCTCCTTCTATTGTATTAGATGTCTAAGCCCATAACTATTATTGGTATGTACTTTACCCGAGAGTAGCATGGTCCATTTGAGTTACATATCATCAGGACAATTTGTTAGGATGGACTCTTGAGAGAAGGTTATATATGATTTATTAATATAAGTTATAATATATTAATATGAAATCATACGTTTTAATTAGTATTGATCAAGAATTAATTTGAAATTAATTTAGTGATCAAAGGAGACTAATTAAATCTATAGGGACTAATTATGGTAATTAGTTATATTTATATGTGTTGTGCTTATAATCCATGTTTGACCATGTTTAAGTATGGATACATAAAAAGTTAGGCCAAATTAACCATGCATCATAAAACCCATGGGTATGGATTTGGGTTATACCCATGACTCTTGGGATTCAACACATATAAATACATGTATCATGACCTAAAACCACCCCCTTGTGGATATGCATGTTCTTAGAGTTCATGAAGGTTTTAGGTTGCATAGAATTCTCTCTCAAATCCTACCTTTGTCCATGATGTGTTGTGACTTCATTTGAAGCTTCCACGCTATTGGAGCTAAACTCTTAGGGCTAAATACATGAAGACTTAAAGCTACATAAATGGTATGTTACCCTAACTAGTATCTTATACGTTTTATGTCAAATGTATGCTAGTTATAGGTTTAACGCCTTGGAAATCATTTGCATGTATAATTAATGAAAACATAGATCCAAAGTAATCAGGGTTGTATGTGCACCATAGGATGTTGTAGTATACAAAACCCATTAGTGGTATTAGAGCCTAGGCTTGGTTTTCAATTATACTTGATGCAATGCTGTAAAATTTCGATTTTTGCTGTTCTGGGCTGGGGAATCGCGGATTCCACAAATCGACTTGTCGAGTCCGTGTACAAATTCATCCAACTCGCCAAGTTTGTTGTTGCACTCGACGATTCGGAGCCACTGAGTGCATATTTTCGATGTTTTTGGCTGGACTTGGACTAGAATCATTACCCTAAGTTGTTTTTCAACTTATAAACCTGTTTTTGATGTGGTAATGATCATTCTAATCCAATCCAAAAGATAATTTTCAAAAGTTTCATGTTTTGTATTAGTTTAACGGTTAGGCTAATTACATGAAAATTGTTTGATTTGAATTGTCTTGTTCATTTAAGTTTAATCTAGATCGTAGTTTTTCTTGACATGTTTGTTTGTTTATTAGATGATTTGAATGGCCTTTAATGGATCTCATAACTTGTCTTCTAGTTATGGAAAACCAAAAGTCTTTCTTGTTAATGAATCTTTAAATGTCATGAGTTATGTATTTGAAGAGTTTTTCCCATAAATTGTTTTATGACATCCATAACTTGTCCCCAAGTTATGGATTTTCAAGAGTCTTGCCATTAAAAGCCATATTAAACTCATATGTTATGGATTCCAAAAGTTTTTTGAATTGTTCAAAACTTGCCCTCAAGTTTTTGAATTTATAAAGTCCCCCCCCCCCCAATGAATACTTTAATTCCAAATTAAACCCTTAGAATTTTAAAAGTTAAAATTCAACCCTTACTATTATAATATATATATATATATATATATATATATATATATATATATATATATATATATATGTATGTATAATAGTAAGTTAGTCTTACCGTTAGTAGGCCTTATTCATAAAGCCGGTCTATAAGGGGGGGGGGGGGGGGGAGGGGGGTATAGGCTACTGCCTATAAAATGGCAGTTTAATGGGTGTCCACTCTCACCCACCACTTTCTTGACTGGTGGAGGGTTGTTAGCCGAATGGGTACCAAGTTAATTTGCATGGTTATTCACACCTTGTTTGTGATCCTCGGCATCCCAGTCACAAACTTGAGAGGGCACAACCGAGATTTAAACATGCCATTGAAAAGTTTAATGAATCTCAAAATATCTAGGAGTTTCAATCCAATTAAAACTATATTAGGTTTTCATGGTGGAAATAAGTGACTCATCATTCGCCTACCTTCAAATATTTTATAGCTTGAATTACGGCATCCCTCTTCCAAGTTATAAAATATTGTGTTGGGTCCTAGCCTTAATATCTCATATTGGGTATCATATTAAGGATTTAAATCAACTAACTTGAATTTATCCCATTGTAGATGTCTGGTTCAGAAAACTATGATCTTCCCAAATCTCTTGGAACAAGCTTTCCTAATGAAGATGATGTCTCGCGATTGGATCATGGAAATCATACTTGTCTTCCTCCACCTCCTCCAATTATTCTCCCTAACCCATAACTTGTTGAAAGGTTCAAGTTCACTCAATTCCTATTGGCAAGAAAAGTCTATATGTTCTTACATCTTGGAGATGAAGTTACATATTGATAGGCTGGGAGAGTTGGGTGTCGACGTATCGAGGAAGTTGGTTGTTGATTGGGTTCTTTAGTCACTCCTTGATGACAGATCATGACATGATCTTTATTAATCTTACCTATTTTCTTGTTTTTGTTGAATCAACAATGATTTGGAGCACTGGTAAAGCGAATTTGATTGGAAGACCTACTTCCCAAACTTCCATGGACATTGACAATGGTGGCATTAGTAGTCTAGAAAAATTTTCTCTTCCTAATGGAAAGCAATCAGCCATGGTCAATTCGTTTGACCCAATGGTAAAGAGAAAGGCTAAGTCTGAGATAATCTTGTGTACCATTCCCAAAAGTCCATATGTTTCTTTTGCCAAAACAAGGGGCATTGGTTGCGAAGCTGCCCAATTTACCTGAAAGTTCGCTAGGATGGTAAAAGTCAATGAATTTGACTATGCTTCACGTAAAGTCCACTATCTAACTCTATTAATTTCCTATTAGGAGATTCTTATTACATGATGTGACTGGGTTACATTTTCATGTTTTGTAGAATCAAATAAAGGAAACTTAAAAGAAGAGTAAGTTGATTCTGATCGCGAGGAGATAGATTTCGATCGCATGATTCGAAGATCAGAATTTTGAGCAACTGCTTAAGATTTATGATAGATTGCTTAGGAATAGATAACAACATAGTTTTCATATGTATTTGGATTGTAAGGATAATTTTTTTCCGCAAGTTTTAAATAAAAGACAAGTTTTGATTTTATTTATTTTAAATTTCCTTACAATTGCATTTGTGAACATTGTTGTTTATATGATTCCATTGATAGCAGCATTTGAAAATGGATTTGATTCTTGCGTTTGTGTTAGTGTCATAATTTACCAAATAAAGAAAGATTCTCATCAACCAGGTTTAAGTTGGATACAAACTTGGGATCATGCAACTTGTATTGTGTGATGAATGAGAATTTTTATCTTTGGGAAATTAAGAATAATTCATTGTTCACATGTATATGTGAGTCAAGTGAAGGACTAGAAGATCGGGTACACTTGGTTGTGTGCTGATCAAGTCCACCACAAAGAATGATAAGGCTATTTGTCATGATTTACTAAAATTTAATAAGTATGGCAGGACCAATGAGAAGAATCAAATTATGCAGAAAGATAAAAGTTTCTCAAATTTGAAAAGACGTGAGAGTACTTTAGTATCATGTTTTATGATTATCTTAGTGATTAAGATACCATATCACAATTGATCCTCTAAGGACATCTTAGTGCATATGTTTTACTAAGAAGAGGCATCGTAAATGTTGAAATGGTTGAATCAAAAGATAAATCATACTTCGTTCCAACACAAGTCTTAGAGTCATACTCCAAGATTGTAACTTGAGTGACATAATCTTTAGAAGGTTTATAACACCTGTCAAATATAGAGTAAAATGTTTTCTTACCCTTGTACATTTGAAATTGGTAAGTTGTTATGTTTTGGATAAAACAAAGACCAACTAATACCAATTATGTGAACTGTTTATCTTGATAAGAATCCACACTAACTCTTGAATATTTGATTTGTCAAGGAATGGTTCTTAACAAGAGAATCTTATATTTCAAGAGGAAAGTGGGATTCTTAATGATCTTAAAAATTTTCAAGAACTAATCAAGAATAAAAACTTGTTGTTAATCACTAGCACACGACTTGAGGTTTATAACCTATCGTGTTGACATATTCTTCATTCTGTGCCTATTCTATTTAGAGTTGACTATGCATGTGAGTTCTATGAGTTCTCAGATGTTTTCATAACTACTTGGAAGCAATGGTAGGCCCTTGTGTTGCCAGGTGGTCAAAAGTTAAGAGTAAACAAGTTCAGTCAATATGAGTTTGGATTTGTCACTAACCTCCTCTTGTGGTTATGTTTTTGATAAATTCACATGGATAGGAACACATACACCATAAAATCAAAGTGTCATAAGGTTTCTCTCCGATTCATGAAAATGATGGTGAGGAAACGCTTTCAGTAAGTAGATTTTAAGGAGATAGCAATTGTGATATTTGCATTCTCAAAGACGTTAGTGGATCGTGTGTTGTTAAATGGAACACTAACATGGACTTGTAAGAAATGGAAAAGGTCTAAAAAAAACTGAGACTATGATTACAGCATCCCTTTTCGTAGCTCTAAAACTTAATTGGACACACAAGTGAGCTATCTAAGGAAAGGTGTATGATTTTGATAAAGTCTTATCAAAGCAACTCGTATCAGAAATCTGAATTTGGTAAGAAAATCAACAAAGTATTGATTTCTAGAAGTGTAGTTGATTTCTTAGTACATGTCAAAGCTAATGGGAGCATAATTGTTATGCTAGTAATTATCATGTTAGTGAGAGCATGATTATTATGTTAGGTGTTGCAAGTTAGCAATGTTAATTATAGAAAACAAAAGTTTCAATTGGGAAAAGTTGTTTTGCTATATTTAAGGGAGAGGAAATTATACTTCATATCAATTCTAAAAGTTTAGATTGAAATTTTAATAATCTTTAGTCAAGGATATATATATATATATATATATATATATATATATATATATATATATATATATATATATATATATGAATTTTATGTTGGAATGGTTCAACATAAGGAAATTCTATATATACTGTGTTCTCAAAATTCGATCATGATTACGGCATCCCTCTTCATAGTCTAATTATGAAAACATGGAAAATAAAAAATAATGTAGCAAAAGACTGGTCTAGGATCATGTCCTTATGTAAGACATCATAAATAATGTCCCATATGCTTTGGATATAAGATCGATTACATGTGCTATAATATTTATCATTTCTAAATTTTCCAAATGCCTAGGGAATTAAGAGGGGAAAAGGCCTGGAATTGGATATGACCAAAGTGATTAAGCAGTTGTCGAGGACAATCTGAGGTTTACCAAAGATTGGTTGCTCATAGATAGTTGGAAGTATGGTGTAAATTTTTGGAAAGGACAATATTGACATATTCTGAAAGGAGGTAACTCTTATTCAGAAGTGATAGTCATAATAGGGATATGGAAATGTTTCATAGGTGGAAGTTATTCATTAAATATGTGTAATATTAGAAAAACATAATGCAAGAAGGGTGTTCAAAGGAATGTACTTTGAATTTGAGGCTTTGTTTCCATGGAATTGCTCTCCATTGGAATACTTTGTAAATGTTTGTTGATAAGTCTTTGTAACTTTTGTGCATAGTCATTACAAGATGATCAATGCATATAAGTTTAAAATCTAACAGATTTCAGTAAATGGAAAAGAATCTTGTACTCTTACATTTATGGTAAGGGTTTGGGATTGTGAAATGAGCATCATTGGATTCATATTTAATTGATCCATTTCACAAGTATGGATCATAGAAAAACATAGTGTATATACTTGGAGTATGGCATAATTATTGTTTTGATAAACATAGTGTGCATGCTTGGAGCATGGCATGACTATTGTTTTGATTCAAGTATAAAGTTGATTATTCGAAACATTATACAATAAATAATGAGTAAGCAATATGGTGTTTAAATAAAAGGTTTTTATTTACTCGCAAAAGTGGTTGGGGGCCATATAGGATTAGTATTATTCTTGTGTTTCACTTTGTATGTTTTGAATTCCCGAATAACTAGGTTATTCAAACTCTCCACAGTCAATCATACGTTGGAAGTAGGTATGAATCAAGACTGCCATAAATTGGGCTTGTAGATGTCCAAAGTGTTTAGAGATAGCAAAAGTTGTTGCAACATTCATGAGTGCTCCTGGAATGAGATTTGAGTATTGGATTAAACCCATTCTCATTTGAATCACTTCATGGATTTTATCACGAGTGATCATGAGACAATAATATATTATATCTTTCAGACCTAGAGATATGATTTTTTGACTATGAGTTGGTTATACATTGATTGTACGGAAACACATCAGTAATTTGATGTTATAAAACATGCCTTTGTGTATGATTCAACAAGTAGTTAGTACAAGAATATGAGTCGAATTTTATCTATTCCTTTTACCCTTGGAGGGATAAAAGTGATATATGTGGGCCCCTCAATGATTTAGTGATGACAAACATAAGTGCTCGACCGGGCCTAGACTGATTTGAATTTGTTCAATTAGTCGGTCGTCATAAATCGGAAATCAAGAAACAACAAATGAATAGATAGAATGAGTATATTCCATGTCTCGGTCCATATGATATCTAGAATGGAGGATTATATGATCCCTTATCTAATGGACACGTCATTGACTAGGTAAGAGTTCGACAGCGACTCTTAAGAGCTACGATTGCTAGTCGGGTTCTGGAGTTGTACTTGCAATAATAGTTTTAGACCTATCCAAGTGGGAGACTGTTGGATTAGATGTCTAAGCCCATAACTATTATTGGTATGTACTTGACCCGAGAGTAGCATAGTCCATTTGGGTTGCATATCATTAGGACAATTTTTTAAGATGGACTCTTGAGAGAAGGTTATATATGATTTATTAATTAAGTTATAATATATTAATATGAAATCATATGTTTTAATTAGTATTGATCAAGAATTAATTTGGATTAATTTAGTGATCAAAGGAGACTAATTAAATCTATGGGGACTAGTTATGGTAATTAATTATATTTATATGTGGTGCGCTTATGATCCATGTTGGACCAAGTTTATGTATGGATACATAAAGAGTTTGGCCACACGAACCATGGATCATAAAACCCATGGGTATGGATTTGGGTTATACTCATGAGTCTTAGAACTCAACACATATAAATACATGTATCATGAACTAAAACTGCCACCCCCTTAAGGATATGCATGTTCTTGGTGTTCATGAAGGTTTTAGGGTGCATGGAATTCTCTCTCAAGTCCTACCTTTGTCCATGATGTGTTCTGACTTCATTTAAAGCTTCCACACTATTGGGGCTAAGCATTTAAGGCCAAATACATCAAGACTTCAAGCTACATAAAAGGTATGTTGCCCTAACTAGTATTTTATATGGTTTATGTCAAATGCATGCTAGTTATATGTTTAATACCTTGGAAACCATTTGCATGTATAATTAGTTAAAACATAGATCCAAGGTATTTAGGATTGTATGTACACCGTAGGATGTTGTAGTATACAAAACCATCACCTTCTTCTTCACAAACAAGATCGGGGCTCCCCAGGGTGAACTGCTCGGTCTAATGATCCCCTTGTCTAACAGCTCCTGCAACTATATAGACAACTCCTACATCTCAGGAGGAGCCAAACAATATGGTGTTCTGCATATCGGAGCCGCAACAGGGACCAGGTCGATCCTGAACTCTACCCATCTCTCCAGAGGTATCCCGGGCAGCTCCTGTGGGAATACATCTGCGTACTCTTTCATCACTGGTACATCACTCACTATCATCTTACTCGTCTCCCGGGTATCCATGACATTGGCGACATACCTAGCGCATCCCTACTGGAGATAGCGCCTAGCTCTCGCTGCTGAACATAACGTTCGTCCACGATGTGGCCTCTTGCCCTGAATCACTAGCTCTCCTCCACATAGGGTCCTAACATGTACCAACTATTGTGCGCAGTCGATCACTGCCCCATTGTGGCTCAACAAATCCGTGCCTATAATAACTTTGTTCCCACGCAACGGATGGGAAGCAAGTCTACCAGGTAGCGCTCGTCATATAACCTCAGAACACAATCTCTAAAAACCTCTGATGCTCGTACTGATCGATCGTCGGCAATCTCGACCTCTAGGGGCAATCAAACATGCCCGAAGACTCAAAAAACCTCCTGCTAAGGGCGAGAGAGACAAATGATCGGGTACCCCCGAATCAAACAATGCCAAAACTGGGTTACCGTTCACATGGAACGATCCTAAACAGCAAATGAAAAATACATATAAATATCATAAACAACATGAAATAAGATCTAGGGAGAAGAAAATTGTAATGCCCTGTTTGAAATCGCTTGGTTGGGGCCTCAGAAACCAAAGGGGTAGGGGTGATTCAATCTTTTCTGGGTCCCGAGATTTATCCGTAAGGTTTTAGGCTTGGAGGTGCCGAGGGGAGCGTATGGCTTCTTGCCACCTTTTTGTGGACATAAAGTTCCTCGGAAACGGACTTGGAATAAAGGAGTTATGACACTTTGTATTTATTGTCAATTTTAGCCCCTAATGGAAATTAGTGACAAGATGATCCCATGCATGCAAAGTGGCCAGCTCGAGAGTACATCCAGCGTATGCTGGGGTACGCCTAGTGTAGATGGAGAAAATGGTCACGGGTGATTAGAGACGTACGCCCATAGTAACTAAACCCTAATTTTTAGGGTGTGACACTATATAAAGAACATTAGACCCTCTAGGGTCAGCCTCCTTCTCATCCATACACCTCTCTTCGAAACCCTAACCCTAATAGGGAGAGTGTAAGCTTGTAAGGCCATCTTGGGGTGCACTTTGGTTCTTGAAGAGGAGTGATCATCTTGGCATCTCATGAATCAAGGAAGTGATTTTGGATCGTGGTTCTCCGGCTCATTTGCAAGTCTCAGAATGTATAAAGTTACTACCTAGCTATCTTATAGCTTGAGATCTAGATTAGGGCTTGTTTAGTGTTTCTAAGAGCTTTCAGACTATCTCTTGGGAGTTGAGCAACCCTAGAGCTTAGGGAGAGTAGATATGAGGTCCTTTGGTCTATCTACTTCATAAAAATGCAATCTTCATGAGTATTCTAACCTCATGCATGATTCCAGACCATTGGAAACGTCTTAATGGTTTTTTGGGAGCATATGGAGGATGCAAAGGCATAAAGTTACCAACATTATGCTTTAAGACGTCTTAATGGACGTAGATCTGAAGTTTGATGTGGAAATCCCAAGTGTTAAGCACAATATGGAAAAGTAGCTTAACAGAGGAGTACGCGGGCATACATGCTGGTACGCGCTGCGTACACCACTTCCAATTAGTATGCTTAGCATACATAATACTACACCCTACGTACTCATTAGTTTTGCACTTGTAATTTTTTAGGCCACGGGTTGGGCCCAGGAACGGGGAAATGGAGTTGGATTTCCGCACCAAGAGGAAGTCGGAGCAGACACAAAAAGTGGGAGGTTAGGCTAAGAAGCCTAAGACCTTAGATACTTCCAGCAAGGGTCGGTAGGGTCAGGGCCGGTGTGCCAAGTGCAATAGGGTGCGTAATGGAGCTTGTCGTATCACAGGCACGGGGTGCTGTGCATGTGGCTAGTAGGGCTACTTTAGCAGGGACTGCCCCACGAAGGGCTTGATTTGTTTTCACTGCAACCAGACTGACCATAAGCAGTTCAATTGTCCGAGGTTGCAAGGAGGAGGGGGAGTAGTGGCGGTGCCTGCACCCGCCACGATGAGGATTACCGATGGTCGCCCTGCAAAGGAAAATACTCCAATGGTGAAGAGTCGTGCATTACAGTTGATCACTGAGGAGGCTCAAGCAGCGCCAGACATTGTGGCTGGTACATGCCTATTATTTCTTGTTCTTTATTATTCATATGTATGATGTATACTTTATGTTGGTATAAGGACCTTTTTGGTCAATTGTTGGTGCATGTTTTGTTTGATTTGGGTGCTACCCGATCGTTCGTGTCTCTTGTGCTTAGCAAGAAGTTCTGGGATGCATCAGGAACCTTGGTTTCGCGCTCGAGGTAGAGATTGCAGATGAGCGCACGAGAGTGCCGCGAGAGTGGTGTCAGGTCGAGAAGCTAGAGTCATTGGAATTGTTGGGATTCGAGAAGTGGTTGCTAGTTTTCAAGAGTCATGTTGTTTGGAAGGGTTATTCGTGGAGCCCTAGCTCTATTAGTTGTCGGCCGTCAACAGACTGTCAATTGGACGGGAGAGGGTTTGGGAAATCCTTTCATGGTACACCCATCGTAGATGGAGAAAATGATCACGGGTGATTGGAGACGTACGCCCAGCGTACGCCCAGAGTCACTAAACCCTAATTTTTCGGGTGTGACACTATATAAAGAACATTACACCCTCTCGGTTCAGCCTTATTCTCATCCTTAAACCTCACTTCGAAACCCTAACCCTAATAATGATAGTGTAAGCTTGTAAAGCCATCTTGGGGTGCATTTTGGTGTTCCTGAAGAGGAGTGATCATCTTGGAGTCTCATTGATCTAGGAAGTGCTTTTGGATCCAGGTTCTCCAATTCATTTTCAAGTCTCAAAAGGTATAAAGTTTGTACATTATTATCTTATAGCTTGAGATCTAGATTAGGGCTTTTTTGGTGTTTTTATGAGCGTTTGGACTATCTCTTGGGAGTTGAGCAACCCCACAGCTTAGGGAGAGTAGATCTGAGGCCTTTGGTCTATCTACTTCGTAAAAAAGCAATCTTGATGAGTTTTCTAACCTCATACATGGATCAAGACCTTTGGAAAGGTCTTACTAGGTTGTTGGGAGCATATGAAGCATGCAAAGGCATAAGGTTGCCAAATTTATGCGTTAAGATGTCTTAATGGACCTAGATCTGAAATTTGATGTTCAAATCCTAAGTATTAAGCACTTGGTGGAAAAGTAGCTTAACAGAAGAGTACGATGGGCATACATTTAGTCACACGTCGCATGCACCACTTCCAGTGAGTATGCTTAGCATACATAAGAGTACACCCCGCATACTTATCAGTTTTGAGTTTGTAGTGTTTTGGGCCTTGGGTTGCATCTAGCAATGGACTTTGGGTCTTTGGGCTTCAGTAGGTCATCAGGAGTCAGAGATTTTGGGCCAGGAATATGTTTGGGCTAAGGTAAGGCCCATTAGAGGGATTGGCCCAATTGAGCAAGTTGGGCAATTGGTAGACAACTAATGGGCTTGGAAAGCCTACCTAGTGTTGGGTTTTGTTTTGAGGATTGGGCCTTAGTTTTGGATCATACTGGGCCAGGGGTAAAATGGTCATTTTACCGACCATTTTACCCCCCATGCATGGATTAACGATTATGGTATGGGCCCCAGTTGCTAATTGGGTATGTTGTTTCGGTATTGATGGTCAGGAAGTGGTTAGGGCAACAACTAACGATTTCTTCCAGAAGCTTCTGCATTCGAGGTGAGTCTTCTTGTAAGTCCCAAATCTGCTTGTGTATTAATCAGATATATTTGATGGTGTGGAATCCAAATTAAATAGATGATGCCAGATCAAAATAGCGAAGAAGAAGAAGAAGAAGAAGAATATCAATCTTGTATGATTTTATTAGAATGAAGTTCCTTACATAAGATTCACACACTTACGCTCCTTTCTCTCTCTTTCTCTTGGCCGTACACTCTCTTTTGTTCATCAATCAATCCTCACCCACCTAACACCTATATATACACTTGGGGAACATAATCCGCAAATGGGTTAACGGCCATAAATGAGTTTACATTTGTAAACCTGTTTATGACCGTAAACATACATACAGCCGTAAACACCAAGTTGTTTACGGTCCTAGACTGAAAAATATATATTTTCCTATAAAAGTAAAGTATAAACCAATATTTTAGACCCAACAATCTCCCCCTTGGTTTATAGCTTTCTTTTTTAATTGACCCAACAAGCTCGCCTAAAAAGTAGTTGGCTTTTCTTGTCAATCTTCATTTGTAGTTTGGATTCAACTTTAATCTTTGAATTCTTCACAACTTCAGGATGAACTTTATGAATATTTAATAAATGACTTCATCTCAAGTAGTTGGGCTTTTCTTCAGAATTTGACATTGAACGCACATTGAGTGAGGAGGCTTCTTGTACTGATTCTTGAGAGATAGCGCATTCAGCTTGAGAATCTTCAGAGAGAATGAATATTCTGGATCACTTTAGCACGTTCATAAATAACAGCAAACTAATTGAGGAAGATTCAATGAAATCCGTCATATAATCTTCAAGAACAACTTCACCTTGCTTCTAGGGTTGAAAGATTGAATGTTGAAAGAATAATCTTCATTTCTTTCTCCTTCGAATAAGAATTCTTCGATGATCACGGATGAAGCCTTGGCTCAGGAATTCTTGATACATTGTCATTTACATATGAATTCACTTTTCGAGACAAAACAAAACTAAAAGAGAACTTAGCACACAATATTTTTGGATTTTTCATATTTTATGGAAAAATAAAATAGAAACAAAAATATTTTTGGATTTTCAAATTTTCTGAAAAATAAAATAGAAACAAAAATATTTTTGGATTTTTAATTTTCTAATTTTTGTTTGATTTTTGATTTTCCTTATTTTTTTTATATTCTTAATTCTCCCCTAAATTTGTGCATAGAGGAAAACTATGAACAAATTTGACAAAAATAAAAAATATATATATATTTGGGATCAAAGTTGTGAGACTGCCTTAACTTTGTTTATCAGTACCATCACCTTCATGAATAGATTTGGTCAATTGCCACTATTGTGGTCCACTTAAACACAAAGAATATTAACAAAGTTTTCTAAATAAACAATTTAGCTGACGATGACCATGGTTATTGTTTTCCACTTAAATTAAGGAGCAAGATCTATAGACAACCTCTAAATGCTTCAATTTTAGTTGCACTAGAACATGTTCCCCACTTCCCGATCTACCCTAATTATCAATAACTTCCAAAGAACTCCTTACTTTAGGTGAGTAAAAATTATTAAGGAGGAGGACAGATATAGAGATAGAAGCATATGGTGTGTCCCATGTCGGATCTCTTTCAATCACGCAGAGGGGACAACATATGACTAATAGAGATAGAGGGATTGAGAGCTAGAATGTTGCATATGTTGTCTCCCAGGTCGGATCTTCCGATCACGCAGAGGGGACATAATATGTCTCACATATAGGAAGAATTGCACAGATAAAGAAGATGCATAGAAATAGAGTTGTATATGTTGCAATCCAGTTCGGATCTCTTCCAATCACGCAGAGGAAGCAACATATGACTGACAGATAGAAAGTAAGAAAATAATTTCTACATACCTACTCTATCAACCCCCCCCCCCCCAGCTACCCTATCAGAACCAGAATTAAGGACATAAGTCCATACATCAAGGAAAACTTAAGCCACAGTTCTAGATGCGTATTAATTTAGTGTATCCTGTGGCATCCCATGTTTATCTCACTGCTCAATCTACCTAAGTGGCGTATGGTCAGTCGAAATAATCCTATCTAAATCGACACTATCAAATCCTTCGTGCCTACCAACACATTGATCACAGAGTCTAGACAATTCAGATTCAGTCCTTTACATATGTTTTAGAATGTCCGTTATCACTCTCTTGATATCACTTCCAAATTAAAAAAAAAAACTATCAAAAAACTATAAGAAAATAAATAAAATTGTCTTTAAAATGAATCAATGAAAGAGAAACTCAGGAGTAACGAGAAGAGAACTCAAACTGTAATTCACCAATTGAATTTGCATCCAGAAGGTCTAAGAATAGCACGTATAATCTCAGAACAGATCCGAAAATTATTCATGTCATTAAGCATTAATCCCATGTGTGATCCCTTCCTTTCTTCCTTTCCCGCAAAGGACACATACTCTCAAACAAATTTTTGAGTGTTGCACAGTTGAGAGATGTCCCATATCATGTGCTTGGAACAGCCACTACCAACAAACCGAAGTCTGACTATATGCCTCCATAGCTGCTCCGACACAGAGCGGGATCAGTTAGTCTTCAGAACCCAATCCATTTTGAAACTGGGTTGACCTTTGTCATCTTTGCAAGGCACTCTCTCCCATAACATATCCTGCTTATCACAAGCATAAAATGTAAAAATATTAGAATCATTGGAAGATTTGGGAGATTCAACCTTTGGTACCCATTTGTAGTTGGGTTTAACCCATTTCGTGTTCGATCCGATGGGTGCCTCGGCACTTGCGTTTGAGCTTGAAGTTGGCCATTGAGATGACTTTGACCTGGCGGCTCTTTGTTTCGTTGGATCATCTCTTGAATTGTTCTTTTTGGACAGCATTCCCTTCTTGACCTTGGGATTTTGATTCTTGTTCTTTGGAGTTGAACTCTTAGACTTCTTGGCATTCCTGTCGCCATTTCGTGATTGTGATCTCAAATGATCTCCTTTGGAGAATCTCCCTCTTGGCACGTTTTGCTAGCCTTGTGCGTAGTAGGGAATGTATGCGTGATTTTGACAGTTTTTGGCAATGTGTCCAGGTGTTCCACAGTGAAAACATGTTTTTTTCTTCACTCGGAAGTCGCTTCTTCCTGCCCCTAGTGGCGTGCCCTTGCCATGTTTCTGGTTGTTCCCACAAGCACACTTGTAGCAGGCACTCTGATTTGATTGTGTTAGTGGTGTGTATTTACAAATAATAGGTTTATCTGAAGTAACTGAGTTAAAAGCAACAGATTATGAGTTCAAGGAGACATTAGTCTTTTCAATAGTGTTCTCCTTGATCTCATCTTCCGCTACTTTACCTGCACAGAAAGTAGAAACATTAGTATTCTTCACCCCAACACCCTCAGTTGGCCGTGATTGCTCAGTCTTAACTGAAGTTGGAGCTAGTTCAGGGAGTGGGCCAAACTGAGCAGGTGTCTCTTCCTCATTGGTCTCAAGGGGTGGGTTATAGTTGTCATTAAAGGGAGGTGGTACACTATGATACCCTAACCCCTTAGTTTGATTATCTTTGAATGTTAATTGTTTTCAATCATCGATGCAACTACCTCACTTGACACATCAAATTTCTTAAAGTTGAATTCAACATCTTTATATTTTGCTTTTAATGCATCAATTTTGGCAATCACGACATCAAAATCTTTCTTAAGATATCTATAATGAACGCATTTGTTGCTGTAATCTAACTGTAATTTCCTAAAGTTATTAGTCTTCGCCTCTAATTGTTCTTTTAATGGTTTCAGGCCTTTCCTAAGTTGGTACCCCTTATATTTAAGTTCCTCGTTTTCTCTTTTTAATAAATCGATGTGTTCATGTAAAATTTTAACAGTTTTAATGCAAGTTTGAGAGCATGAAACTTCATTGACCGGAATTTTTGTGGAACTTATTGTTTTTTTTTTTAATATGCCCTTTGACTTAAAACCTCAAAAGTCAACCTTAAAAGTCAAATTTAAAAAGTCAAACTTTGAAAAGTCAAACCGAAAAGCTAAATTTGAAAATGTGAAAGTTAAACGTGAAAGTAAAAGTTTAAAGTTAAAGGTCAAACTTAGATGTCAAAGTCAAAATTTAAAATCAAAAGTCAAAAATAAAAATCAAAAATTAAAAACTAAAATTTTTGGGTTCAAAATGAAATTTAAAAATAAAAGAAATTGATTTTTGGGCTGAAAGTGTAAAAGTTGCGAAATTAGGAATCAGGATAACAACTCCTTTTGAATTAAATCGCGAGGGTGTGGAGCAAGAAGCTTGCTAGATGACATGCAAGGGACGTTGGTTGCTGATGCGAGAGGTTGCGACATCGATCCTTGCAAACCCCAAAACCTTTTTGATGTATTTATTGCAGGTTCGAGAATGGAGTTATTTGATTTAAAATGTGAAGGCTTTTAATGTGTTCCTTGCTAGTTTAATTGGTAAGGCGCTGAGTTTGAAGAGGCAGGAGACCTCGGTTCGATCCCCAACACCTCCAATTTCCCCCTTTTTTTTAATAAAATAGTGCGAGGACAAGAAGTCGTTGAGTCGTGATCCGCGGGCCGTAAACGAACTTTGGGCCATAAACTCCAAAAACCCTAGCCGCAAACGCCGCCGCCGCCGAGAAACCCTAGCCGCAAACTGATTACAACCGAGAAGCCTTCAATGGCCGTAAACCCTTAAAAAAGCGACGTTTTTCACCCTTTTAATGCACCAAAACTCGATCAAAAACTCGTTTTTATCAAAAATTCAAAGACCACCCCCCCCCCCCTAATTTTTAGAGATCTATCAAAAAATGCAAAAATCCTTCAAAACTAAGATCAAATACGCTCCAGATCTGGAAAAATTGATTGATACAATCCAAGCTCTGATACCACTTGTATGTCCCAAATCTGCTTGTGTATCAACCAGATCCATTTAATGGTGAGGAATCCCAATCAAACGAATGATGTCAGATCAAAATAGAAGACAAGAAGAAGACGAAGAATATAAATCTTGTATGAGTTCATTAGAATGAAGTTCCTTACATAAGATTCACACACTTACACATACTTCTGCTCCTTTCTCTCTCTCTCTCTCTCTCTCTTTCTCTCTCTCTCTCTCTTATTCATCAATCATTCCTCACCCACCTAAAACCTATATATATATATATATATATATATATATATATATATATATATATATATATATGTATGTATGTATGTATCTATGTATATATACTTGGGGAACATGGGCCGTAAATGGGTTCACATCCATAAATGGGTTTACGGTCATAAACCAGTTTACGGCCAAAAGCACAACCATAAAGATACATGCATCCGTAAACACCAAGTTGTTTACAGTCCTAGACCGAAAAATATATTCTCCTAGAAAAGTAAAGTATTAACCAATATTTTAGACCCAACACTTCTCACAATACCAATAGGTCTAAGGCACCAAGGTCGGCCCATTTTATGATAGTTAGTATACTTGTTGTGTAGAGGTGTGTGGCATTGTTATGCATTGATATGTGGTAGAGATAGTTTTTACAACTAATGGTAGACATCGCCTGTATGGCTAATGGTAGAGATAGCCTATATGACTAAGGGTAGAGATAGCCTTATGGCTAGTGGGAGAGATTTCTTTATAGCTAATTGATATGTGTTATGTGGTAGAGGTACGTTTATAGCTGATTGATATGTGTATGTGGTAGAGGTAGCTTTTATAGCTAGCATGTTATGTAGTTTGTATGTGGAGTATACTCTGGGGAACTCACTAAGCTTCATTCTTACAGTTTGTTTATAGTTTCAGGTACTTCAGATTCCAAGGTCAAGGTCAAGGCATGATGGCACGGCATGTACTCTCTTGCAGACTTTTTGGGACATTATGATGTTTGGAATAAAAGTTGTATTTGACTTATGTTTTGAAAATAATTATAACTGGATTTCTTAATCTATGACATCATGTTCGCTTTTTCTAAAATGAAAATTTTCCTTTGAAAATTTGGGTCGTTACAAGTTGGTATCAGAGTCTTGGTTTGAGGGATTCGGGTAGACCCTCGGGTATGGCAGGACTCAAACTAAGGAAATGGTACAATTGTTTTCAAAAATAACATAAAAATGTTTTGAAATAAAGGAAAAGATGATAGTGTAATGCACGTGATCAGTCGAGCCAAGTAAGTAATTCCCTAATGTTCTACCCATGTTATTCTGATATTTCAGCTTGTTGATTATATGGAACTTGCTATGTGTATGCTTTTAAATTGTATACGGTTAGGAGCTTATAGCCTCAGAATGATCGATTTTCCTTATTTCTTGTTCCTCGTTTGGTTTTGGTCCTAGGGTAGAATCTTTTATTCGAAAGTCTATTTGATCCTTTTTTTCGTGTACAATTTGCATGCATAAGGGCAACCTATCATGATTAGTTTGATTGATATTAGTAGAGTAAATCTTAAGGCATCCTGAGATTGATGCATGTGGTAGTTGTGGAATATGTTTGGGTTTTTGGACGAATTGGAGTTATCAGGTAGAGCATTGGGGAAAGGTACATGTAGGTGTGGAAGGTAGTATTGGGCCCGTACTACTGAAAGCGCGGGACCTGTACTCGAACCAATGTTAGATCTAATGACTTCAAGGAGGACCGGTGTGGGGAGATCCCTTTATGGAAATCCTGATCGTTATGATTTATGATATTTCAGTCCAGCATGGTGGTGACACGATTTGGAGCAGGGGGGTCAGGATTGGGATCTGGATCTGCGGCAGGATCAGGCTACACTATTGATGTGATTGATGAGAGGCTGCGCGAGCTCATTGCAGCCGAGATTACCAGGGGCATCCTTGACACTACTCCAGTCATTTTTTGGATGGTTAAGGAGGGCATTATGGAGATCATGGAAGAGAGACTCAGATGATTCAGAACTGAGATTGTTGCGGGCCAGATTGAAGGCCCCAACTCCCTCGTTCTGGGAGTTCAAGGTGTGTGGGGCACCAAAGTTTTTCGGGGTAGGGACCCCATTGTTAGTCGACGCTGGGAGGCAGATACCGATAACGCCCAATGTACTAGTTCTTGCCCGGATGTGTCAAAGGTGGGATTTGTTTTTTGTATGCTAAGAGACAGGGCCTGGGATTGTTAGGGAAAGGTTACGAGTCAGGTAGGAGTAGCCGGTGTGGTTGAGATGATGTGGGTCGAGTTTGTTCAGCAATTCAACTTGGAGTTTGCACCAGCTACTGAGGTGCAACGGCTTGTAAGGGAGTTTCATCACTGTCAGCAGACCACCGAGACTGTGGCGGAAATCACCGCCAAGTTTTGGTAGCGAGCTTTGTTGATCTTGCAGTATGATACTAATGAGGAGATTCGGAGGACGAGATATCATTCCATGCTGAGGGGTGATATTCGGGACTTTATGTGCTTTACACAATGCAAAACCCTAAATGAGATGGTAGATAAGTCCCAGGAACGGGAAATGGAGTTGGACTTCCGCACCAAGCGGAAGCCAGAGCAGACACAAGCAGCGGGGGGTAGGCTAAGAAGCCTAAAACCTCAGATACATCCAGCAAAGGTCAGTAGGGTCAAGTCCGGTGTGCCAAGTGCAATAGGATGCACGATGGAGCTTGTCATATCACAGGCACGGGGTGCTATGCATGTCGCCAGCAGGCCACTTGAGCAGGGACTGCCTCACGAAGGGCTTGATTTGTTTTTACTGCAACCAGAAAAACCATAAGCGGGTCAATTGTCTGAGGTTGCAAGGAGGAAGGGAAGCGGTGTCGGTGTCTGCACCCGCCATGATGAGGATTACCGATGGTCGCCCTGCAAAGGCATATACTCCAATAGTGAAGCGTCGTGCATTACAGTTGATCACTGAGGAGGCTCACGCGGCGCCAGACATTGTGGCTGGTACGCGTCTATTATTTCTTGTTATTTATTATTCATATGTATGATGTATACATTATGTTGGTATAAGGACCTTTTTGGTCAATTGTCGACGCATGTTTTGTTTGATTTGGGTGCTACCCGATCGTTCGTGTCTCTTGTGCTTAGCAAGAAGTTCTGGGATGCATCGGGAACCTTGGTTTCGCGCTCGAAGTAGAGATTGCAGATGACCGCACGACGAGTGCCGCAAGAGTGGTGTCAGGTCGAGCAGCTAGAGTCATTGGCATTGTTGGGATTCGATAATTGTTGGCTAGTTTTCAAGAGTCATGTTGTCTGGATGGGTTATTCGTGGAGCCCTAACTCTATTAGTTGTCGTCCGTCGGAAGACTGTCAATTGGATGGGAGAGGGTTTGGGAAATCCTTTCATTCTTGCGTGTTGAGCGGATCTAGTTAAATCTAAGTGGGGGAGAACTTGGATATCCAGGATGGAAGCGAGTGTGAGATGAGGATGCATTTCACATCCCTATTGTTCGAGGAAATGCGGTCTTTGGGGCCGACCAAATATATGATAGCATGAGATAGGAGTTCTAGAAAACTTCCCAACTATTGGATCGCGTCTTCTTGACGCCATATACCAGGTTTGGAGGAGGGAACCAAGTAAGGTCCAGTAAGTATTTGAGTTTAGTTGGGAGTGTTTTAAGTCTACGGATGCAGCTGTAGCATTCACAGATTTGTTCAAATGACTTAGACTAGGGTAGACCAGTTCGCAAGGTCATGTGGAAACCATAGCTTATGTGGAATCAGGGTTGGTAATGATTATTCGGTCGGACATCTATGGGTGAGCCGGATGTTTATGGGAATTCAGAGTGGAATTTGTAGAGATTGTTGAGACAAGCGTTTGAACCTTAAGTTGCAGAATCTTGTGGATAAGTGGTACATGACACAAAAAGACTACGGCTGGGTGGTCCTTGTGTAATATCTTGGGAACCGGGTGGTTGGATCCAGTGCGAGGCTGGTAATTTCGGAAATCGGCTAAGGATGTCTAATTACTGGTCAAGTAAGGGTAATCAGATATTATGATGCATAACGGATCCCAAGGGAGTGATAGAGTATCGACCCGTTTTGGAGAGGAATCAGAATCGGGGTTCTCATGGATTTAGTTCAAGATCTTGATTCCATGAGATGGGATTCGGGAGTGTAAGGATGCCAAGGGCATCATATGCAGTATACCAAGGTAACGAATGGGTGTGGTTCGATGGTGGATTAAGCCATCACGATGTACCTCGAGTGGTTCCATCAGTAATGGGACCATGACATGTTGAACCCAGGAAAAGTCAGATCAAGGGAGGTTGCACATGATGTAAGTCTATAGTTTTTCTAGTAGCATTCATCGTTGTGTCGGATTCAGTGGCGACAGGTTGTCAACTTTTCATGATCGGATGGAGTAAGGATTAAAGGAGTCGAGACAGGAGGCATCGTTAGGGCGGTTATTGTCAGGCGGGGTGTCCTTCGTAGGTCATGTGGGACTGCTGAGCATATGTCTCTGGCATAGTTGGTAGGCAAGTTAGGACAAGGAAGGTCCCGAATTGTTCTTCAGAAAATCATTCATATGGCAGCAAGAGGAGTGGGGTGTGACTTCAATGATTTGGAGCCTATGAAAGGAATTGTGGTTTATTCATTAGTCATAGTTGGTCAGTGACTTTTGTTCTCTAAGAAGCCTCATGGTATCACGAATAGGAAGTATTCTATCTACGCCGATCTCTTGTGGAATCAATTTAAGGATGATTCGATGTGGGCAGTCTATCAAGGAGACAGAGCATCTCGAGGCTTGGGTTTCAAATGGAATAGATGTGATCAGGTCGCAAGGAAATCATTCATCCTCGGATTCTAGAACCTGCAAGGGTTGGTTTTGATTGCCTTGGGAAGATTGGAGTATTCCTGGGTTTGTGGTCGTGGTGCTCAGGTAGTCTGGTATGTCGGGGATGGTGATGCATGACTTCGAGGATGAAGTCTAGTTTAATTGGGGGAGAGTTATAACGCCCTATTTGAAATTGCTCGGTTGGGGCCTCGAAAACCATAGAGGCAGGGGAAATTAAGTCTTTTCTGGGTCCTAGGATTTATCTGTAAGGCTTTAGGCTTGGAGGTGCCGAGGGGAGCGTAAGGCTTCCCGCTACTTTTTCATGGATATAAAGTTCGTCAGAAATGGACTTGGAATAAAGGCATTATGACACTTTGTATTTATTGTCGATTTTAGCCCCTAATGGAAATTAGTGACAAGATGATCCCATGCATGCAAGGTGGCCAGCTCGAGAGTACGCCCAATGTAAGCTAGGGCATGCCCAGCGTAGATGGAGAAAATGGTCACGGGTGATTGGATACGTACGCCCAACATACGCCCAGAGTCACTAAACCCTAAATTTTCAGGTGTGACACTATATAAAGAACATTACACCCTCTAGGGTCAGCCTAATTCCCATCCGTAAACCTCTCTTCGAAACCCTAACCCTAATAGGGAGAGTGTAATCTTGTAAGGCCATCTTGGGGTGCATTTTGGTGTTCTTGAAGAGGAATGATCATCTTGGAGTCTCATTGATCAGGGAAGTGCTTTTGGATCCAGGCTCTCCAGCTCATTTGCAAGTCTCAAAAGGTATAAAGTTTCTACCTTGTTATCTTATAGCTTGAGATCTAGATTAGGGCTTGTTTGGTGTTTTTATGAGCTTTTGGACTATCTCTTGGGAGTTGAGCAACCCCAAAGCTTACGGAGAGTAGATCTAAGGTCCTTTGGTCTATCTACTTCACAAAAATGCAATCTTGATGAGTATTCTAACCTCATGCATGGATCAAGACCCTTGGAAAGGTCTTAATGGGCTATTGGGAGCATATGGAGCATTAAAAGGCATAAGGTTGCCAACTTTATGCCTTAAGACATCTTAATAAACCTAAATCTGAAGTTTGATGTTGAAATCTTGAGTATTAAGCACTTGATGGAAAAGTAGCTTAACAGAGGAGTACACTGGGCATACATGTAGGTACGCGCCACGTGCACCACTTCCAGTCAGTATGCTTAGCATACATAAGAGTACGCCCCGCATACTCATCAGTTTTGGGCTTGTAGTGTTTTGGCCCTTGGGTTGCGTCTAGCAATGGACTTTGGGTCTTTGGGCTTCGGTGGGCCATCAGGAGTCAGATGTTTTGGGCCAGGAATATGTTTCGGCTTAGGGTAAGGCCCATTAAAGGGATTGGGCCCAATTCAGCAAGTTGGGCCGTTGGTGGACCACTAGTGGGCTTGGAAATTCTACCTAGTGTTGGGTTTTGTTTTGAGGATTGGGCCTTAGTTTTGGATCATACTGGGCCAGAGGTAAAATGGTCATTTTACCCCCATGCATGGATTAAGGATTATAGTATGGGCCCTAGTTCCTAATTGGCTATGGTGTTTCAGTATTGATGGTCAGGAAGTGGTCAGGGAAACATCTAAGGATTTCTTCAGAAGCTTCTGCATTCTAGGTGAGTCTTCTCACCATACCAATGGATCTAAGGCACCAAGGCCGGTCCGTTTTATGATAGTTGGTATACTGCTTGCGTAGAGGTGTGTGGCATTGTTATGCATTAATATTTGGTAGAGATAGTTTTTACAACTAATGGTAGTGATAGCATGTATGGCTAATGGTAGAGATAGCATGTATGGCTATTGGTAGAGATAACCTGTATGGCTAAGGGTAGAGATAGCCTTGTAGCTAATGGTAGAGATAGCTTTATAGCTAATTGGTATGTGTTATGTGCTAGAGGTAGAGGTAGCTTTATAGCTGATTGATATGTGTATGTGGTAGAGGTAGCTTTTATAGCTAGCATGTTATGTGGTTTATGTGTGGGGTATGCTCTAGGGAACTCACTATGCTTCGTGCTTACAGGTTTGTTTATGGTTTCAGGTACTTCAGATTCAAAGGGCAAGGCGTAATGGCACAGCGTGCACTCTCTTGTAGACTTTTTATGAAACTCTGATGTTTGGAATAAAAGTTGTATTTGAAGTATGTTTTGAAAAAAATTATAACTGGATTTCTTAATGTATGACATCATGTTTGATTATTCTGAAATGAAAATTTTACTTTGAAAATTTGGGTGATTACAAAAACATACTCGTCACTACATCGGGCACGGAATGTGCCTCCTCAACAGTCGACTGGAAGGCTCGACTCCTCACCATCCGAGCATATGTCTTTCCCTGTCGACCATCCATAAGCCGCAGGGTCGCTGGAGCTGGTTCCATCACTGGCGCTGCTACTGCTGTCAATCTCGAGCAGTCGGCCTTTTTATGGCCCTTCTGATTGGAGTGAAAGCAAATTAGGTCTGATGTCTCGATGGTGGGGGGAGGGGGCAGTAAAATCCATGCCAAAGTACCCAGTCTTTCCGTACTTGTATCAGCCTGATCCCGTCCCAGTGAGGCAAACTCACTCATGTGACCTGCTGCATTTCCTACAGCGGCTCTGGACTTGTTGGCCCTTCGAAATAGATTCGAATCCCTTGGGTTTCTTCCCTGAAACCCATGTCACCTTCCCCTCTTCAGCCTTCCTCTTCCTGATGTGCTCAAAGTCAATCTCCCTATCCCTCGCCCTGGCTAACATAGAATCCAGGGTCGGGCATGCCGAGTAGATGACATGCGCCCGTATATCAGCTCTCAACATATCATGATAGGGGTCTTTCTCATCTCCTCATCTCCTGCATATTGAGGCACCAACAAGGCCCTCTCTCAAAACTTGGTGGTAATCTCTGCCACTATCTCTGTCGTCTGCCTCATATCGAGGAGCTCCCTAACCGGATACTAGAGCTCTACAATAGGCGCAAACTCTGTCCAAAACCGGGCCACAAAGTCTAACCAAGTCATGGCCGCAATGGATGAGGCTCCCAAAGAGTCACCAACTAACTTCCACCAATCTCTGGCTCTTTCTCTCAAACATTCTGCATCATACCAGGCCTTCGACCCCTCAGGGAAAAAGCTCGTCAACTGGGTAGACTCCATGTCTACAATCCATCTACTAACAGCAATGGGTTCCTTCTCCCCATTGAATTATGGCTCACCACATCCCCTGAAGTCCTTGAAGGAGAGTGTGCATTTCCCCATCTAGCCAAATGCCATATCGCTCTTGAACGCCTTGAGGTGATCCTCCATCAACTCGACAATCCCCTCCTTGATCGACCTGAAAATCGTCGGGGTTGCCTCAAGGATGCCCCTCGTGATCTCTGACGTGATAAACTCACGCAGTCTCTCATCAACTGGTTCAGATCCCGAATCTAAACTTGATCCTGATCCCATTCCTCCTGCTCCGTGATGCATAATCATCACCATTCTGAAATAAAGCATACAATTATCAGGGTTATACAAAATCTCGAGAGGTCTCATACACTCTACAAGTTCCCTGATTCTATCTCGACCCTCCTTGATTTGAGTACGGATCCTCTACTTTCAGTAGTAGAGGCCCATACTACCTTCCAAATCCATTTGTACTTTCCTAAAGGGTTGCTTTGACTTCACTGGGTCCTTACTACTACTGCCACACTCTTTTCTAATCTTGTCCTAGGCTTACCCTAGGGTAACTCTCCAACCCATTCTCCACCATCAGCTGCGTAAGAAGTTCTTGCCACCTTCACCTAACTAGCTCGCGAATACCATTATATATCCCTAAGACCAGATAATTCTTCAAATGAGAGGTCCTACCTTACAACGGTTGGACTCAAACAAAAGCTGCGAAATAGGGCTAGACCTAGCCTGTTGAAATTATTTAGTCCTTGCAATATGTAATGTAATGTATTCGTTTACTAGTTAGCTAAAGATAGCTAGAACTCCCATTAGCACAAATCAAGCAACATTCAAGCATCGAGTAACCCAAACCAAGCATATCCTATTCAGGTTATCCTGTCACTGGCCATTCAATACTATCATGCAGCTTAAGAAGCACATACAACATGCATATCAGGCATCTTCCTAGATCCTTAGCCATATTCTAGCAAGCACCTCTCAAATACATACAATAGGCATAAAAGGAATCCTTCCTAGATTATTAGCCCTAATCTAGCATGCAGTTCTCATAATCATATCATATCATAACATAAATGTATGGGTATCTTGGGAAAACTTACTTGAGCTCGGCCGGTCATGCACATCACATCCTTGTTCTTTCTCAAAACTTTTTACTTTAACTTCTAGAGAAACCATTTTCTTCTGAAAAATCTTTCAAACGCTCGATTTAAGTCCAGGCACCCCCGAAGGTGTGTCCGAATCCCTCAAACCAAGGCTCTGATACCAACTTCTAACATCCCAAAATTCAAGGCCAAAATTTTCATTTTTGATATAACAATTTAGAAAATCGCTTATGAGAAAATATCATCAAGTCATGTCATTTCACTAAAACCATAGTCACATGCCTCAAAGTCATATCATGAAAACAATAATAATAACATCAGAGTACAATCCCAAGAATGTCATGGTGCGGAAATCATGTGTGTGTATGTGATGTGCAGCTACCACGCCGACTCCTTCCCCTTCGATGAAGAGATACCTGAAACAAAACTGAAAATTGTACGCACGAAGCTTAGTCAGTTCGCCCATCATACCACATATCACATAAGGCCTGTTCCTCATTTTTCTTTCAATAGATATCTAGTTGGCATGACTATGAGTTGGGCTCCCCTTCGTTATCTTTCAATCAGTAGCCGGGAGCTAACCTCCCCTTCGGTATCTTACAACTGGTAATCAGGAGCTAACCTCCCCTTTGATATCTTTCAACTGGTAGCTGGGAACTAACCTCTCCTTCGGTATCTTTCAACCGATAACTGGGGAATATTTCACCCTACCACTACCACATAATAACATATCGTGAACATATAACTAGGTATGCATGGGTACTATCTACCCCCTACCACTATCATACAATTTGATTTTACCATCTCTTAGATCTCTCAGGTAGTCAAGGCAACTTCACTTTTAATGTCCCTTTAAATGGCAGTAGAAACAAGTAGACTCTTTGGCATTTTCACATGAAACTATCTCAGAACTAGCTTTTCTCTTAAGGTTAAATCTTTTGACCATAGCCAATTCCTTTCCCTTAGGAGAAGGAATCATTTCTAGACTGTCACACCCCGAAAACCAAAGGCGAAAACGTCCCCGGGGTTGACTCCAAGTTGTGTATCAAATCCAATGTACATAGTAATCACAGTAAACAAACATTACATTACATATATATGAAAGTTTACATTTGTTCAAAAGTAAAGTTATACAAGTTATACATATGCATCATATAAACAAAAGTTGAGACGAGTCTTCCACGCACTCCGTCTTCATCAAAAGAGATCACCAGGTACCTGTCTAACTTGGACCTGAGAATACAAGCGGTTGGAAAATCAGCATAAAGCTGGTGAGTTCATAAGCGGTTTTGGTTTATGAAAATGTATCGGTTTCCTTTAGTTTCCGAAAAAGTTGTTATCCAAGAAAATCCCATATTTTCTTATGTGAAATTGGTTAAGTTATCATTTGTTACCAATTCGGTTATGTATTGTATTTTACCCCAGGAAAATCCCATATTTTCCTAATTATAAGATCGGTTGTATATCACAAAGTATAGTTTAACACACAAAACTATATAATGAAAATCTTGGGATTACTATCCCGAAAGACATATAAGATAGTTTGACACATCTGAAAGTGCAGGTTTAAGATCATGGGATTATCATCCCGGACTAAACACGAGATAAGTTGATGTATATATGTAAATGTAGATTGAAACCATGGGATCACTATCCCGAATAAGATACAGATTTGGAAAAACCATGGGATCACTATCCCGTATAAGATATAGATACAAAACCTTGGGATCATTATCCCGTATAAGATATAGATTTAGAAAACCATGGGATCACTATCCCGTATAAGATATAGTTAAAGACCATGGGGAAAGACATGGATTTAGAAAACCATGGGATCACTATCCCGTATAAGATATAGATACAAAACCTTGGGATCATTATCCCGTATAAGATATAGATTTAGAAAACCATGGGATCACTATCCCGTATAAGATATAGTTAAAGACCATGGGGAAAGACATCCCGTACAAGTTATGAGTATAAAACCATGGGATCACTATCCCGAAAGAGATCTAGAAACAATATCATGGGATCACAATCCCGAAAGAGATATAAAATATAGATGCAAAACCATGGGATCACTATCCCGAACGAGATATAGTTTCTGAACCCAAACTATGAATAAGCTGGTATTAATACATATTGTGAGTCGGGTAACCATACTAATACGACAACATGACCTCCTTGACGTTTGTTAGACGTCGAACGATATCCAGAAATTTGTCACCCTAGGCGTGCCCGCCTAACTGTAGCTAGCAGTTAAGGTGTGGGATTGTCAGTCCCGAATAGATCTATTCACAAATTCCGCGCTCTCCCTCCAGGAGACTCTGGTTACACTTCCGGGGAGGATTTACTGATCATCCATAAAGGGTAGTGACTATCTCACAAACTAGTACTAAACTATTCACAGGGTTCTTGTAAGATATCGATATACAGAAGATTATGAAACATAGTACAGTAAAGTATAGATACATACATGAAATTATCTGACAATACATTAAAATGATACGGAGATAAACTGAATCAGACATAGTTTATCTAATAACTTGATATAGACATCAGTATACGATAGAAAGCATAGTAAAGACCCCCAGATTATTCCCATAATAATTTGATTAGTTTGATTGTTTCCTTAACTAAAATCCATTTAGTTGAAATCGAATAGTCATTCCTTATGCTCAGCATAATACATAAGGAGTAAAAGAGTTTATAGGTTTGTCACATATTGTTTGAAACACATCAATGTTGTGATTGGAAAACAGTTATAGTTTGCTTGTATTCCCCCCCTGAAAACATTGAAAACAGTGAAAAAGCCGTAGGGGTATGAACTCACCGGACGAGATACGAGACGGTTTGGATGCTAAGAGTTGATCCGGAACTTGTAAACACACGAGGTTCCTAATTATCATGTAAAGATACACATTTGTATCTAATTAGGACTTAGATTGATTGTTGGATAGGGACAAATGCTTCAAGTCGCGATAACACTCTGATACAAGTGTTTGGAAGGACCCAGGTGGCGTTTAGGGACATGAATGACACAAGGGACTTGGGAAATGAGTTGGGACATCAAAGGAACACCCCCCTTTAGGGATTTTATGGCCAAAACACCCATCCCCATGACTTTACGGCCGTAAACTCATGATGGGTGGTTTATGGTGCAATTTGGACTTCCAACACTTAGGGGATAATTTCTAAACTTGGTTTAAGGACTTGGAATGATTACAAAACATCAAATTGACCCCCTTTATGGGAGTTTACGGCCTAGCATAGCTCCAAGGCTGTAAACCCCTATTTACCCAAGAAAATGATGTTAAATGGTGCTAGAACAAATCACATGTGATTGGTAGAATTTATCCAAGGCCTATCATGAGTTTGCAAGGCACTTTTGGGGTGTTTATGGAGTTTACGGCCCATGAGACCCCCTCATGGCCGTAAACTCTTCTATAGGGTGCTTCAAGGAGTTTCAAGGTCTAAAACTTGCATGAAAGGACTTCTAAAATTCATCTAAGGGCCTTAGGGGTGTTTAGTTTGCATTCTAACACCAAGAATTTTGGAGCTTACGGCCCAAGAACAAGTCTTGGCCGTAAACCCTTAGAAATCCCATGAATGATGTGTTTTAGGCCCTCAAAGTATTTTTGGTTGGTCCCTTGATTTATTCCAAGGCTTTTGGTGGTGTTGGATGGCTTTCTAACACCTTAGAATTGGATTTATGTCAAGTTTTGGGGAGTTTACGGCCCAAGCACTCTCCTTGGCTGTGAACTCATCTAAATCCCCCAAAATTCATGTTTCAAGTGTCCAAATGCTAGAATCAAGGTCCTATAATTCATATCTAGGCCATAGAAGTGATTTGGAAGGGTTTAAGGGCATGAAAACCCTAATTATATGAGTTTACGGCCCAAGAATGATCCTTGGCCGTAAACTCCTTCAAACATCACAAAATTCAAGTTTTACATGTTTAGAGTCCATATCTTGAAGTACGATAGCCATATCTAAAGTCCAAACTAGTCAAGGAGGGGTTTAAGGGCTCAAAACCCATCATTTTTGGTGTTTACGGCCTAGGCATCTTCCTGGGCCGTAAACTCATACATTGTGTCCCATTTCATGATTAAGTGTCTAATTTGGAAGCTAAACATGCTATAGATTGAAGCTAGGAAGGTACCTTAAGGATTTGAAGCCTTAAAATTGAGTTTTGGACCCTTAATCTTTGGATTTTTGGAGAGAGGTTAGAGAGAGAGTAGTGAGAGAAGGAAAATCTTCAAATGAAAGCTGAAACACATTTATATAGTTCCTAAAATTTGCACGCGGTGGAATTCTACCCGATACCGACGCTAAACGCGACTTTTGGTCGCACCCGATTGAGTTTCCGTCACCCGACGGGAACATTATAAAAACTCATGAAATAAATGTTTTTGGGCTAATAACATAAGTTCCTGAGTGATTTAGACACTCATTAGAATAAAATAAACATATAAGTTTATACGATTAACTCCAAAGAGAAAACGGAACGAATCCGATAACGGCGACTTTCCGGGTAGAACGGGTTTTGGCGACGAACAAATTTCGGGTTGTTACATTATCCCCCCGTTAGAGGGAATTTCGTCCCGAAATTCAAAGAATAGGATATAGATCATGAGTTTGAAATGAAACTCGAATGGATTCGATATTTTGGATCATCACTTTCTCAAGTGGAATCGGGTCTCTACGAAGATTTCGAAACATACGATGTGGAATTAAACTTTAGACATTCGAATGAAATTCCCGGAAACTCTTCGGGACAGACATTTAGTAGAAAGATCTACTAACTTCTCGTTTCTCGATGATCACAGAAACGAGGAATGTGGTAATTCGTACCAGGAAAACTCTTGAGTTTTAAAGCATGAAACAATACGAAAGTTCGATGTCGAAGATCATGAGAGTTAGGTCGAGGAAGAGATATAGACGGGCGACCCTCTCGAAACCAGGATAACAACATGAATGAGACTCCGTCATTCCATGTTAAACGTAGCATCAAAGTATTATCGCGAAAGGTTTCCCATTTAACCGAATGGAATAGAATAGTCCTCTGGACCGAGGATTCAATCTATAGGTACGAAGTTAGTGTTCTCCATCTCATTGGTTAGTCGTCTCGATGATGCACATTTCGATCGCATACGAGGAATTGAGCTTAGAAAACATTCGAATAGATAGATAACAGGTTTCCTTCCAAACACGGGAATCGAAAAAAAAAGCTGCAGGTATAAGAGTTATCAAAGAGAAGTATACCTGCGGCGACAGAGGGATCAGTGGTGGTAGTTGCTTTGGGGCAATTCCTTTTGAAGTGCCCTGCTTCACCACAATTGTAGCAGGCTGGGCTGATTCCTGCTCCAGATGATTGGTTTGTTGATTTGGCTGGTTTTCTGCAGGTTCGAGACAGATGGCCCTTCTTGCCACAGTTGTCGCAGCTCCTTTCGCGACATGGACCAGGAATGCGGTGATGGTAGTTGCACTTACCACACCAAGGAAGACTGCCAGTGTATCCACTGGTGGGAGTATGGGCTGTAGAACCGACAGCTAAGACAGCAATAGGGGCAGTAGCAGCATGGACTGCTACCGTTTGCTGTTTCTTGGAAGACCCTTTCGTACTCGGGGCCTTTCGCTTGTTCCGAGATTTCTTTTTGCTTTCACCTCCACTTGTGTCTGACTCGGGAGTGGTAGTTTCCTCATCTGAATTGTCTTCTTGATCGATCAAGATTTTCGCAAGACATTTAGCACTGTCGTACGTGTCTAGCTTCGCAGCCAATACATTCCCTTTTGTTGGCTGGGTCAATCCCCAGATGAATCTCTCGATCTTTTTACTCTCCGGGGTAACCATTCCCGGACAGAGTAATGCCAGGTCATCGAATCTTGAAGTATAAGCTGTTATATTGGAACCCTTCATCTTAAGGGTCCAGAGTTCGTGTTCCAGTTTCTGAATTTCGCCTCGAGGACAGTATTCTGCAAGCAGAAGCTCCTTCATAGCTTCCCAACCCATGGCATTTACTACGGGTAAGGTTAAGGATTTGACTCGGCCGTTCCACCAAGTCAGGGCTTTATCAAGGAAAGTGCAGGCAGCAAACTTGACTTTGTCATACTCCGAACAGGCACATATTTCGAAGATTGACTCGATTTTCTCGAACCATCGAGTCAAGGAAATGACACCTCCAGTGCCATCAAAGGTTGTGGGCTTCGCGTTCATGAAGTCTTTGTAGGAACCCCCTCTTCGGTGTTCCTGGCTGTCTTCTGGATTTTGGTGTTGGGGACCACCTCCGGAGCCATCGGGATTCATTTGAGACATAGCTGCCACCATTGCAGCAGTCAGAACTGTTTGAAGTGATGCGAGATCAAATTGAGGAGAAGATGATGGCGGAGGAGGATTATCGTTGTTCTTCGAGCTGGGTCTCTTTCTCGGAGGCATCTTGATCTAAAAAGATTAGGAAAGAGAGGATTATAAGTCCTCTGAATTGAATCAAGAGATATTGAACAAGGGATATCTCATCAAGACAGATATAGCATCATACTAAGCGATAAAGCAGGAAGGAGTTATTAAAACAGAACATTTTATCGCTAGTGGAATGATCAAGTAACATCGTGTATACGAGGATTTTCTACGAAGTATTGGCTCGAGAAATACTCCCATAGTATTTCATGGTTGCGCTGCAGCGACGATTCGTTGTTTGGAATGTTAGGTAAGTTTTAGGCATGCTGCGTACCACA
The DNA here is from genome assembly GCF_052625555.1 of Lactuca saligna. Lineage (NCBI taxonomy): Eukaryota > Viridiplantae > Streptophyta > Magnoliopsida > Asterales > Asteraceae > Lactuca > Lactuca saligna. The sequence goes on from NC_136421.1 coordinate 150,951,224, forward strand.
GTCACTCCCAAGAACATGTTGGCCGTGTCTCGAATGAATATAGTTGGCCAGGCTATATTGACCCTAGACACGACTACATAACTGCCCAGGTTTAACCGCAGTGTACAACACCCATTTACTTATGTTTTGTTCTACTTGTAGTTACGGATTTCGGCGGTTCGGTATACTTGTATACTTTTGAAAATACTTGTAGTTTTGAAGATACTTTTAATTCAGAGCACTGAGGCCCTTTACTATTTATAGTTTTATACCATGTAAGGTTTGGTATACTCTGTTCACTATAAACAAGGGCTCTGATACCAATCTGTCGGGTGACGGAAACTCAATCGGGTGCGACCAAAAGCCGCGTTTAGCGTCGGTATCGGGTAGAATTCCACCGCGTGCAAATTTTAGGAACTATATAAACGTGTTTCAGCTTTCATTTGAAGCTTTTCCTTCTCTCACTACTCTCTCTCTAACCTCTCTCCAAAAATCCAAAGATTAAGGGTCCAAAACTCAATTTTAAGGCTTCAAATCCTTAAGGTACCTTCCTAGCTTCAATCTATAGCATGTTTAGCTTCCAAATTAGACACTTAATCATGAAATGGGACACAATGTATGATTTTACGGCCCAGGAAGATGCCTAGGCCGTAAACACCAAAAATGATGGGTTTTGAGCCCTTAAACCCCTCCTTGACTAGTTTGGACTTTAGATATGGCTATGGTACTTCAAGATATGGACTCTAAACATGTAAAACTTGAATTTTGTGATGTTTGAAGGAGTTTACGGCCAAGGATCATTCTTGGGCCATAAACTCATATCATTAGGGTTTTCATGCCCTTAAACCCTTCCAAATCACTTCTATGGCCTAGATATGAATTATAGGACCTTGATTCTAGCATTTGGACACTTGAAACATGAATTTTGGGGGATTTAGATGAGTTCACGGCCAAGGAGAGTGCTTGGGCCGTAAACTCCCCAAAACTTGACATAAATCCAATTCTAAGGTGTTAGAAAGCCATCCAACACCACCAAAAGCCTTGGAATAAATCAAGGGACCAACCAAAAATACTTTGAGGGCCTAAAACACATCATTCATGGGATTTCTAAGGGTTTACGGCCAAGACTTGTTCTTGGGCCGTAAGCTCCAAAATTCATGGTGTTAGAATGCAAACTAAACACCCCTAAGGCCCTTAGATGAATTTTAGAAGTCCTTTCATGCAAGTTTTAGACCTTGAAACTCCTTGAAGCACCCTATAGAAGAGTTTACGGCCATGAGGGGGTCTCATGGGCCGTAAACTCCATAAACACCCCAAAAGTCCCTTGCAAACTCATGATAGGCCTTGGATAAATTCTACCAATCACATGTGATTTGTTCTAGCACCATTTAACATCATTTTCTTGGGTAAATAGGGGTTTACAGCCTTGGAGCTATGCTAGGCCGTAAACTCCCATAAAGGGGGTCAATTTGATGTTTTGTAATCATTCCAAGTCCTTAAACCAAGTTTAGAAATTATCCCCTAAGTGTTGGAAGTCCAAATTGCACCATAAACCACCCATCATGAGTTTACGGCCGTAAAGTCATGGGGATGGGTGTTTTGGCCGTAAACTCCCTAAAGGGGGGTGTTCCTTTGATGTCCCAACTCATTTCCCAAGTCCCTTGTGTCATTCATGTCCCTAAACGCCACCCGGGTCCTTCCAAACACTTGTATCGGAGTGTTATCACGACTTGAAGCATTTGTCCCTATCCAACAATCAATCTAAGTCCTAATTAGATACAAATGTGTATCTTTACATGATAATTAGGAACCTCGTGTGTTTACAAGTTCCGGATCAACTCTTAGCATCCAAACCGTCTCGTATCTCGTCCGGTGAGTTCATACCCCTACGGCTTTTTCACTGTTTTCAATGTTTTCAGGGGGAGAATACAAGCAAACTATAACTGTTTTCCAATCACAAAATTGATGTGTTTCAAACAATATCTGACAAACCTATAAACTCTTTTACTCCTTATGTATTATGCTGAGCATAAGGAATGACTATTCGATTTCAACTAAATGGATTTTAGTTAAGGAAACAATCAAACTAATCAAATTATTATGGGAATAATTTGGGGGTCTTTACTATTCTTTCTATCGTATACTGATGTCTATATCAAGTTATTAGATAAACTATGTCTGATTCAGTTTATCTCCGTATCATTTTAATGTATTTTCAGATAATTTCATGTATGTATCTATACTTTACTGTACTATGTTTCATAATCTTCTGTATATCGATATCTTACAAGAACCCTGTGAATAGTTTAGTACTAGTTTGTGAGATAGTCACTACCCTTTATGGATGATCAGTAAATCCTCCCCGGAAGTGTAACCAGAGTCTCTTGGAGGGAGAGCGCGGAATTTGTGAATAGATCTATTCGGGACTGACAATCCCACACCTTAACTGCTAGCTACAGTTAGGCGGGCACGCCTAGGGTGACAAATTTCTGGATATCGTTCGACGTCTGACAAACGTCAAGGAGGTCATGTTGTCGTATTAGTATGGTTACCCGACTCACAATATGTATTAATACCAGCTTATTCACAGTTTGGGTTCAGAAACTATATCTCGTTCGGGATAGTGATCCCATGGTTTTGCATCTATATTTTATATCTCTTTCGGGATTGTGATCCCATGATATTGTTTCTAGATCTCTTTCGGGATAGTGATCCCATGGTTTTATACTCATAACTTGTACGGGATGTCTTTCCCCATGGTCTTTAACTATATCTTATACGGGATAGTGATCCCATGGTTTTCTAAATCTATATCTTATACGGGATAATGATCCCAAGGTTTTGTATCTATATCTTATACGGGATAGTGATCCCATGGTTTTCTAAATCCATGTATTTCCCCATGGTCTTTAACTATATCTTATACGGGATAGTGATCCCATGGTTTTCTAAATCTATATCTTATACGGGATAATGATCCTAAGGTTTTGTATCTATATCTTATACGGGATAGTGATCCCATGGTTTTTCCAAATCTGTATCTTATTCGGGATAGTGATCCCATGGTTTCAATCTACATTTACATATATACATCAACTTATCTCATGTTTAGTCCGGGATGATAGTCCCATGATCTTAAACCTGCACTTTCAGATGTGTCAAACTATCTTATATGTCTTTCGGGATAGTAATCCCAAGATTTTCATTATATAGTTTTGTGTATTAAACTATACTTTGTGATATACAACCGATCTTATAATTAGGAAAATATGGGATTTTCCTGGGGTAAAATACAATACATAACCGAATTGGTAACAAATGATACCTTAACCAATTTCACATAAGAAAATATGGGATTTTCTTGGATAACAACTTTTTCGGAAACTAAAGGAAACTGATACATTTTCATAAACCAAAACCGCTTATGAACTCACCAGCTTTATGCTAATTTTCCAACCGCTTGTATTCTCAGGTCCAAGTTAGACAGGTACCCGGTGATATCTTTTGATGAAGACAGAGTGCGTGGAAGACTCGTCTCAACTTTTGTTTATATGATGCATATGTATAACTTGTATAACTTTACTTTTGAACAAATGTAAACTTTCATATATATGTAATGTAACGTTTATTTACTGTGATTACTATGTACATTGGATTTGATACACAACTTGGAGTCAACCCCGGGGACGTTTCCGCCTTTGGTTTTCGGGGTGTGACATAGACTATCACTTTTGCCATTGTTAGGGTCCTTGGAAATTTGGGATGCAGATCTTTCATTGAAATTTTCTTGACCAGTATGCCAAATCATTTGTGATTCAGCAGCAATTAGCAAATATGTAAGATCGATAAGAGTCACATCGTGATCTGTCATATAGTAATATTTAATGAACTCACCATATGACTCAGGAAGTCATTGAAGAACCTAGTCCACAACCAACTTCCTCAAGAAAACGACTCCTAACATTCCCAGCCTGTCAATGTGTGACTTCATCTCCCATACATGTGCATACACAGATCTTCCATCTAGGTGTTTGCTTGCCAATGGGGTTTGAGTGACTTTGAACTGTTCAAGTCGAAGAATATGTGGGTCAGGGGGAATAATTGGAGGAGGTGGAGGAAGTGAAGTATGATTTCTAGTTCCTTGATCGAAACATGGAACATCATCTTCATGAGGAAATCCTTTTCAAAAAGGTTAAGGCATACCATAGTTGTCAAAACTAGACATCTACAAGGGGAGAAATTCAAGTTAGTTGATTCAATCCTTAATATAACACCCAAATGAAATATTAAGGCTAGGACCCAACACAATAATATATAACTCTGAAGAGGGATGCCATAATCCAATTGTAAACTATTTGTTGGTAGGTAAATGACTATTTACCAATTGCACCACAAAAACGAAATTTTAAACGAATTAGGATTTAAATGAAATTCCTAGATCTTTTGAGACTCATTGAACATTTCAATGGCGTGTTTAATCTTGATTATGCCCTTCAAGTTTGTGACTGGGATATCGAAGATCACAAACAAGGTGTGAGTAACCATGTAAATTAGCTTGGTACTCTCGAAGTCATTTATCATCGAATCAATGTGCCGATTAACCATACATGCTCCATTGATCAACGATAATTTACGAGTTACTCATTTCCATCCTTCATTAGTCCCATACTAGTGTGTCAGTTAACCATACATGCTTCACTAACGACCAACAAGGTGCAATGTGCAATTTCATGAATTAGCACCACATTCACATTTTTCCTAAATAACTAAGATTGGGAATTTATAAAACATTTAGTTACTTGTATTTCATTATACTTATTAATGAAAGTTTGTGACCTATCCTTCTCATTTGGCTAATGACCCTCCACTGGTCAAGAGTGCGGTGGGTAAGAGACTAAGACTGTATACCCAGCACCATTTTATAGGCAATTTCCTTAAACATCCCTTATAGAACAGCTTCGTGAATGAGGCCTACTAACGGTAAGACTGACCTTTTACTTACACATATATAATTAACTGTTAATTTTATATAGTATAAGGGTGTATTTTAAACTTTTAAAATACTTGGTGGTTTAATCTTTTAATAAATTAAGCTTTTAATTTAACTAATTTTAAACCATGTCATTATGGATTTATTAATTCTCTCTTTTAATTAAACACTTAATTAATTTAATAAACTCCATAAGGGTGTAATTTGAGGTTAGAACTACTCAAAAAGTCAAGGTTCTAAATTTAAGATTTCAAAATTAAGGCTATTTAATTAAATTTTAAGTTACAAAACCAAGAGTTGCACTTTTGAACCTTTTCAAATTACTAGGGTTTTAGAATTTATATTTCATAAAATGAGACTTTTTAAATTCCAATACTTGAGGAAAAATTTTGAAACTCTTCAAAACCTTTTGAATTATAAACTTGATGGCAAGTTTTCTAACTCCTTAAAACTTTTGAATTCCAAAACTTGATGGCGAGTTTTGTAACTCTTCAAAAACATTTAGATCAAATTTTAAACTAATAAAATAATCATATATATATATATATATATATATATATATATATATATATATATATATATATATATATATATATATATATATATATATTTATCTTTTACCAATTTGACCTAATGCAACTCATATTAAAAGATAACTTCAAATCAAAAAAATACAAATAATTTAGTTTATCATATAAACTAACAATTACTTAAAATTTTACAATATATCTTTTAATTGGATGAGGATAATCAATACCATATCATAAAAAATGAATATTATGATTCAAAATAGTTTGTGGTAATGATCATAATCAAATTCTAGCCAAAAAAACTCGAAAATCTGTCAACAGGCTGTCCAACTTGTCGAGTCTGGCAATAAACTCGTCGAGTTCATCATGGACTCGTCGAGTTCCATTATAGACACACTGAGTTCAGCCTATATATGTCATATTTCAATTTGCTCCAGCTTTGAACAATTAATCAATGCATCTATATAACAGAAAACATCCTAGGATCTGATACCACTGATGGGTTTTGAGCACTATTGTAACATTCCAAAATTCAAGGCCAAAAATTTCATTTATGATATAACAATTTAGAAAATAGCTTATGAGAAAGTATCATCAAGTCAAGTCATTTCATCAAAACCATAGTCATACGCCTCAAAGTAATACCATGAAAACAATAATAATAACATCATAGTACAATCCCAAGAATGTCATGGTGCGGAAATCTTGTGTGTGTATGTGATGTGCAGCTACCGCGCCGACTCCTTCCCCTTAGCTGAAGAGATACCTGAAACAAAATTGAAAACTGTAAGCATGAAGCTTAGTCAGTTCCCCCATCATACCACATACCACATAAGGCCTGCCCTTCAGTATCTTTCAACCAGTATCTAGTCGGCATGACTAGGAGTTGGGCTCCCCTTCGGCATCTTTCAATCGGTGGCTGGGAGCTAACCTCCCATTTGGTATCCTACAATTAGCAACCAGGAGCTAACCTCCCATTCAGTATCTTTCAACCGGTAGCCGGAAACTAACCTCCCCTTTGGTATCTTTCAACAGGTAACTGGTAACTATTTCACCCTACCACTACCACATAATTGTTGGAATAGTGTCTAAGGCTGCAACTATATTAGGCAAGTATTTGACCCGATTGTGCAAGGTCCTTTTGGGTTGCCTTCACCATAGCAACTTGACAGGGTGATTTATTATGAGAGAATAAATATTATTAATATATTGTGAGAATAATATAAGGAATAATATTATTATTATTTGATTAATAGAAGTCATAAATTAATTAGGAATTAATTTGGTGACTTAAAGAGATGAATTAAATAAGAGGGTATAAACTGTCAGTTGTTTGATAGTTACACTTTGGGCTATATATCCTTTAAGGATAAGGGTTGGACGATTTCTAGGGCTAAGGATAGCCATGAAATCGTCCAAGGCTAATCATGGAAAGGATTGGGATTGCTTAGGGCTTCAGTTATCCAATTAGGGTTTAAGGGTGAAACCCTAGGAGCCTTACAAGTATAAATAGACCTCTTAGGGTGGGGAAATCGGAACATGTGTCTTTGGAAGAACCCTAGCTGATTTTTTTCCTCTCTCCTCTTTCTCAAATCATCCTCCTTGCTAGTTGGTGTTTGTAAGCCATTAGAGGAGTGACATTTGTGACTCTAGAGCTCCAAGAACAAGAAGATCAAACAAGTGTTTCAAGGTAAACTTCTAACTCTGATTTTGTATTGTTCTTATACCTTATTAGCCATTAGAAGTCATGGATTCAATTCATGTTTAATTAGAGAAACCTAGATCCAAGCATTAGGGTTTGCATGTGCACATAGGAATGTTCATATGGCCAAAACCCATCAGTGGTATCAGAGACTAGATTGGTTTCTATTAAATTGATGCATGATTGTTTGTTTCTTCCTTGCAAGATTCGAATTTTGTGGATCTGAGTGTTGGACTCGGCGAGTCCCATAGTGGACTCGGTGAGTTACCTTGACTCGACGAGTCCAGTTGGGTACTCGGCGAGTCCGAGCGTAAGGAAGAGCAAAAATCGGGATTTTTGATATTTATCTTATGGAAACTTGCCTTTATCATATTAGATGAACCTAAATCCGATTTTTTTTGATATATATGACTATATGCTTGATCTAATAGAAGATGTTTATCAATTAATAAAATATTTAATTTCCTTATGTGATAATTATTAATTATTTTAATTAAATTGGTAAATTGTTTTGCAAAAAATAATTAAATAAATCAAATATGGATAACTATGTGATTAAATGTTAATTTAGATTATTTGTTATTTGATCCTCTATGTTTTGAAAAGTTTAAAACCTACCCTCAAGTTTTGAAATTTATGTTTTGTGATTAAAAGTTTAATTTGGACAATTTAAATTTCAAGCCCGAGAATTTTACAAGTTCAAAATTCAACCCTATACTAATATAATATCACAAGATTAATATATATATATATATATATATATATATATATATATATATATATATATATATATATATATGTATAACTAAAATGCTAGTCTTACCGTTAGTAGGCCTCATTCACGAAGCTGGTCTATAAGGTGGGAATAAGGTTGCTGCATATAAAATGGCGCTTAATGGGTGTACACTCACACCCACCGCTTGCTTGATCGGTGGAGGATCGTTAGCCGAACGGGTAGGATAGGGCAACCTCATCTCCTCATTAAAAGTATAATATGAAATACAAAGTAACTACATGTTTTTTTCAAAATTCTCAATCCTAGTTACTTTAGGAAAAGTGAATTTATGTAATCCCATGAAATTACACTTTGCACCCTTGCTAAGAAGTTAGTGGAGCGTGTGTTGTTTACCGGCACACTAATTGGTTCTAAGCGAAGGATGGCAAAGGGTGATTCATTGTTTATCATAGTTCGATGGAGCGTGTGTGGTTTACCGGCATGTCGAATAGGTGATCGTTACAATGAACACACCATGTGAATTTGCATGGTAATTCACACCCACTTTGTGATCCTCGGTATCCCAGTCACAAACAAGAGGGGCATATCGAGATTTAAACATGTCATTGAAAAGTTTAATGAATCTCATCCAAACCTAGTAATTCTCAATACATTTAGAACTTAAAGTTATGTTTTCATGGTGGAGAATTAGTGAATCATCATTCACTTACCTTCAAATTGTTTGCATGTTAGATTACGGCATCCCTTTTCTAATATGTAAATATTGTTGTTGGATCCTAGCCCTAATTTTTCTTATTGGGTGATTATTAGGGATCCAAATTCTAATCTATCTTTGTCCTTTCTATTTATAGATGTCAAACGCAAACAACGCTGCTGCTAGCTCGTTCACATTGATGAGCCTTTGCCAAAAAGTGACTTTCGATGGAACGAACTTTAGCGAATGGATAAGATACATTCGCACGATCGCTCGCTACGAGGACAAGGAGTATGTCCTCGATGAGAAGCTCGGGAAGATCAATCCTGAAATCGCTACTCCGGCTGAAATCACTGCCTTTGAAACTCATGAGTGTGATGCAACGAAGGTTCATTGCATCATGATAGCCACTATGAACTCCAAATTCCAAAAGTCCTACAAGGACATGTATCCGTAAGTATGCACCAAGACTTGTTGGAGAGATACCATCAAAATGCGAGACAAGAGTGTTACGAGATTTTCACTAACATGATTTCTACCAAAATGGGTCATGGAGAATCTCTAACCATGCACCTGCAAAAGATGCAAAGGTATGTCGATCGTCTTCGCAAGTTAAATGTTGACTTTGGGAAGACTTAGCAATCGACATGGTGATTCACTCATTGCCACCGTGTTACAATCAATTTAGGATGACCTACCACATGAATAAGGAAGAAGTCACCCTAAGTAAGCTCCAAGGTCTCCTTAGGGTTGCTGAGAGCAATATCAAGGACAAGTTAGTTGCACCTACTCCCAATCCACCCGCTGCTCCTGTTTTGGCCATTGGGCAAGGAAGAGGCAAGAAGAGGAAGGCTCCGTCTAAGAGCCACCGCAAGGGAAAGTCCCGAGATGGTTCCTCTTCTAGTGGGACAAAAGTTGATCCCGCTAAGCCTACTTCTAACCCAAAGGAGGTAGAGTGCCACCATTGCCACAAAATAGGGCATTGGAAGAGAAGCTGCCCAGAGTACCTGCAAGCTATCAAGGAAGGAAATATCAAGTCGTCTTTAGCAGGTATATACACAATTCAATCTAATGATTCATCTCATGCTATTTCTTGGGTCCTCGATATCGGGTGTGGTTACCACATTTGTTCTGAATTGCAGGGACTAAGAAGAAATAGGGATGTGGAGCATGGAAGAATAAATCTAATCATGGGGAATAGAAGATCATCGCTTGTGACCAAGATTGGAGTGTATTCTCTAGTGCTTAGGAATGGTTTATCTTTATATTTGAAAATTTGTTGCTATTTGCCAGAAATGGCTAGAAACATCATTTCATTTCATGGTTTGTTTAGAAAAGGTTTTAGATTTTCTTTTAATAATGAGAATGGTTCTATTTTGGCTTATCTAAATGGTGTCTTTTATTTTGAAGCAATACCGTGTAATGGAATTTATGAAACTGTTATGATTGTTGATAACTTAGGAAATGAGGTTTTATGCATGGATTCTTCCAATAGTATGGATAAGGCATCCTTGTGGCATTTCCGTCTTGGACATGTCAACAAGAAACGCATAGCCCAACTCTAAAAGGATGGAGTGTTGGAGTCATTCGACCTTAGGGAAGATGACACATGCGAGTCTTGTTTACGTGGAAAGATGACTAAGTCACCCTTCGCTGGTACGTGTGAAAGGGGTGAGGGTCAATTGGACCTCATACATACCGATGTGTGTGGACCGTTTAGATCTACCACGAAGGATGGAAACCGCTTCTACGTGACTTTTACCGATGACTATAGTAGATATGGGTATATCTACTTAATCAAGCAAAAGTCATAAACTTTTGAAAAGTTCAAAGAGTTCAAGAATGAAGTGGAGAATCAATTGGGCAGGAAAATCAAGATGCTTCGATCCAATCGAGGAGGAGAGTACCTAAGTCTTGAATTCCACAATTATCTCAAGGAGTGTGGAATAGTTTCACAATTGACGCCACCTAGGACACCGCAGTTGAATGGTGTGGCAGAAAGGCGTAATCGAACCTTGTTGGACATGGTTCGCTCTATGATGACTTGTACTTCGCTGTCTATCTCTTGTTGGACATGGTTCGCTCTATGATGAATTGTAATATTGATCTTAGATTAAATTTCGGGACGAAATTCCCTTAACAGGGGGATGATGTGACAACCCTATTTTTCCCAAAAACATTGTAAACACTCGAAAGCTAAAAACAACGAAATTAACCTTGAAAATAAAGTGTTCAGATATCTAAGTTGGGATGCATCGAATATTAGATATCATGCCCAGTTTTCCAAAAACATAAAGAACACTCAAAACCGAGTTATATTGAAGAAATTATAACCACTCGTATAATTACGACACGACGTTAAAACATAATTTGATGTAAAAAGTGAAATCTCAATAAAATACATTTTAGCCTTAAAGTATCTAAACAAAAGTCGTAGATCTCGTTGAAAGATGAGCGTGCATAAAAAGATCGCCCAATTTGGACCTCGTATGAAGAAGTTACGAATTTTCAAAGTTTCGTAACAGTAGTAAAGGGCTAAAAACTCGGATTGAAGATCGAGTATTATTTAGCTATCGCCACCTAAATGGAAGTTGAAGATCTCCTCGGTGGTAATAAAACGATAAAAAGACAAACGAAAACCGACGTCGAATAAAGAACCTATGAAATTTTAACGAACTTTAGGAGCCCCGGCCTATTAAAATTATATCATTAAAAATAAAGTCAAAATTAGCCGACAGAGTCTAAATGAAAGTTGTAGAGCATAATCTCACCTACGCGTGGATATAAAGACCGCGAAAAACGGAGCTCGTACGCGAAATTTACGGAATTTAGAAGTTGGAAGCAGGGATTACGCCCCGCGTAATCTGGGAGTACGCCCCGCGTACTAGACCCAGGGTCGAGTCCCATCGGCCCGCCCAAACTACGCCTAGCTAGCCAGGAGTCGTAAGCCATGACGCCTTATTACGCCCCGCGTAACCGAAGTACGCCCCGCGTACTCCGGCAGTACGCGCCGCGTACGGGGGTTTTCAGCCCTATAAATAGAGGGCATAAGACTCGGGTTTTGGCACACCTTCACCATTTCTCAGACATTCTCCCAGCTCCAGAGACCCTTTTCTCACCTCGGTTTCCGCACTCGAGCCCCGACGAAAGATTTACGTTGCAGAAGTTCCCGAAGAGCCCGACGACGCAACTATCCGAGATCGAAACTCTGCTCAACTCTAGCCCCTCTCTTCAAACTTAACGAGTGAGTTCATACCCCTACTTTTAAATCCTTTTACATGTTTTAGGGGGGGGGGGGGGGAAATACAAGTACATTACACGTTAAAAGTATCGTTTTCTAAACACAAATGAAATTTCTAACTTCGAATATCGATACAAACATCTTATGTATACAAGGGCAATTATATCACTAAGTTATGTCTACGAAATGGAACATACTATCTGAAGAACTATAATGGGTATAGTTAGCAAGTCAATCCTACATTTTTATACAATTTGAAAAACGAAACACTTTCAAAAAGGAGTAAAGTCATTTCATTGTAAATCTATTTATACTAGGTAAATGTGAGACATTTAAACTTCAACGTACATTTTTGTACGCATTTCAAGTCCTGTATTATATACCATAATCTCTTGGAGGGAGAGCGTGATACTTGTGTATAGATCTATACGGGATTGACAATCCCGTACCTAAACTACTAGCTATAGTTAGACCGGCAGGTCTGGGGTGACAAATGTCATAACACTGCAACACTTGAAGAATGTTGTTACAGGCCGTCAGTGTCAATAGTATGGTTATAAAACTCACATAAAAAGTATAAAACAAGATTGATTTACAAGGTTCATATGTGCATCGCAGTATTTCTACATTATATTTTCATACTAAATTATTGTTATCAATTGTTTATAAAAGTTACTAACACATTCCAACTTTGGAACCTTTTACATTTTACAAGAAAATATTGGATTTTCTAAAGATCTCGTTTACCAAATTACTACCAAAGGAATATACTTTTCAACTCGGAACACTCATGAACTCACCAACTTAAATGTTGACACTTTTCAAAACCACTTGTATTTCTCAGGGAATCAGTGATACAGGTAAACTACCAGCTTTTGGAAGAAGGAACACAAAGGATGATTTTATCATTAAACATTTATTCATCATATTGTAATATTCTTTTGATAACATGTATAACGCAACAATACATGTTTTCATTGTTATATATATGATGGTTGTGTTACTTTCTTTGCAATATTCAATCGTTGTGATACTACGTGAAGTCATCCACCCCCGAATGTTTCCGCCATTCTGGTTTGGGGGTGTGACAGATTGGTATCAGAGCATTGTTTATAGTGAACTAAGTATATCAAACCACATAAGATATACAAACTATAAATACAACGGGAACCAAAAACCCTCTGATAAAAATATTATCATAGAAATATATTTTCTTTTAAATATATACATTTTACCCGCACGTATCAACCTCGTAACATTGCAAGTTTTTCTAAAAAGTAGTATGGCAAGTTGCAATACCACGACTGAGCCTTGGGGTATGTAATCAAATCAAGAATAAATATAGCCTGATCAACTATATTTGTCCTGGATTTGACCAATATACGTCGAGGAATGGTCGTAGTAGTCAACAAGCCAAAAACTTATAAAATCTAAATTCACTAAATTGAAATAATATAAGTCTATTATTAAACGATAAAACATTGCGCTCAGTAAAGATATAAATAGGCTTAGGAATTCGTTAATTAGAAATTCTTTTCTTATAAAAATCTCATACCTCTATCCCAGTACAGACAAATGGCCGGATTTCCTTTGCCGGGAGACCCCTACTACCTAAATCAAGGTAACGGCGGCTGGATAGAAGAAGACCCGGAGGAAGACCCAGAGGAAATCGAAGAAGAAATCGAAGAAGAGGTCGAAGAAGAATTCAAAATCGAAGTCGGAGAGGAATACGAAGTCGACGAGGAGATCGTGGAAATTTCTAGCGGAACAGATTCCGAACCAGAAGTAATTGACCCTCCCATCCCACATCCTCCAGTGATCAGGCCACATCAACCGGGACCCATTCCCATATGGGGAAGCCACCTCTACTACTGGAGCCGTCAGCAAGGCGTGCGTCCTCCATTTGGCATGTGTCGGGATTTTTACAACGTCAGTGGAGGAGGCTCAGCTGATCGAGCACTTCCCGTTGTCGTGAACGCTATAGCTAACCAGAACTACCAGGCAGACCAACAAGCAACCCGAATTCGAGAGATCAATGCTGCTACCCAAGGTAACGCCTCCGACATCAGCCGTTTGGACGGACTACATGAGAATCTCCAAATCTACACAGGGACACTACAGAACCAAATGATAACAGCTCTAGATAATATAAGAGAGATGAAAGAACAACAAGCGGAATTCGAGAGGCGACTGATGGGAGTCAAACGGTCAGATGCCGAATCCAGCTCCAAACGCCACAAATAGAGTTTGTTCAAGCTCCAACAAATTTTGATATAGACTAGGACCGCAGATAAAAGTTTTTCTCTTATTTCCTTTTGTATCTGTAAAACGGAGACCTCTTAAATAGGTCAAATTTTCCTAGAAGCCTAAAGAAACACACCTTAGGTGTGATATATATATATATATATATATATATATATATATATATATATATATATATATATATATATATATATATGCAGTGCCTCTTTATATACCTCTCGAAATTAATTAAATTGTTATATCTAATTTGAAACCAAGAACTAAAGTCAAAACAAATTACAAGATACGACTAACCCTCAAATACACGATTGTCAAGACATTAGAAACTTATAGTATTCATTCTTATTTTCTCTACCAGAACATGCCTCCTCGTAGAACAACACGCAGAAACTCAACTCCAGCACCACCTCCACCACCTCCTCCAACTATGGATGCAGCTATGTTCCAAACTGCTGTAACGGCCGCTGTAACCGCGGCGATGGCTCAAATGAGCAACAATGGGTCGGGAGGTGGAATAAATAGCTTTACCAACGGCCCAAGCCAAGGCCGTACTGGAGTCTGCACTTACAAAGACTTCACTAATGGAAAACCTATTCCCTTTTATGGAACTGGAGGAGTGTTGGCTCTGTCCCAATGGATAGAGAAGACGGAAGCCGTATTTGAAATTTGCGCATGCCCGGAAGAAAGCAAAGTAAAATTTGCTGCCTGTACATTCTCGGAACGCGCCTTGACATGGTGGAACGGCCACGTCAAGACACTAACCCTGGTAGTGGCGAACTCCATGGGTTGGGAGAATTTGAAGCGAATGCTCCTACGGGAATACTGTCCAAGGGGCGAAATTCAGAAGCTGGAACAAGAATTGTGGAACCTTTCGATGAAAGGATCGGACATCGCAGGCTACACCAATAGGTTCAGCGATTTGATAACGCTTTGTCCTGGGATGTTAATTCTAGAAAGCCAAAAAGTGGAGAGATACATCTGGGGATTATCACCCCAACTGCGAGGAAGTGTGCTAGCTTCAAAGCCCATGACCTTCGACAGTGCCAAAGAACTGGCGCAATCTCTTGTGGATCATGGCGTCTGCCAAGGAGTCACGACTATCGCAACTGAACCAACCAAAGGGAACAATGACAACAATAACAATAGCAAGAAGAAATACTGGAACAAGAGGAAGGGACTAACCTCTCAAGAACCTTCAAAGAGACAAATGGTGGCGGTTCATGCTGCTACTACTCCCAGCACAACTCCTACAACTTCGACGCCAACAAAACAATATGCAGGGAACTTGCCAAAGTGCAGCAAATGCAACTACCATCACCACGGAAATTGCCGCGAAATGTACTGTAAGAACTGTGACAGGAAAGGGCACACAACCCGTTTCTGTAAGGCACCAGCGCGGCCATTCACTCAAGTTCCTAGTACTGGGGTAAGTCAAGCCTGTTATGGATGTGGAGAAACCGGGCATTTCAAGAGGGACTGCCCCAAGACAAGGAATGTTGGTGGTATTGGGAGAGTGCTGGCGATAGGTCAAAATGAAGCAATAACTGATCCAACAGTAGTTACGGGTACGTTTCTCCTCAACAACATTTATGCATGCATACTATTTGATTGCGGTGCGGAGAGAAGTTTTGTGAGCCATAAATTCAAACATCTACTTAACCAGAGACCCCAACCACTTAATAAAATATTCACGGTAGAAATGGCTAATGGAAAAACAGAAAGCGCAAGTGATATGTACGTCGAGTGCACATTAAATTTAAACGAACATTTATTTCAAATCGACCTTATGCCCATTTCGATAAGAAGTTTTGATATAATCATCGGTATGGACTGGCTGAGTCTTCACCATGCCGACATTCTTTGCCATGAAAAGGCCGTTCGTCTCAATCTTCCCAACGGTGAAAATCTCATCATATATGGAGACAAACCTAGTGCAAAATTACAAATCATCTCCTGTATTAAAGCACGAAAATATCTTCGCAAGGAATACCATGCCTTTCTAGCCCACGTAGGAGACCAGAAGAAAGAACCAAAGAACATTAAAGATATTCCAGAAGTCTGCAACTTCCCAGACATTTTCCCAGAAGATCTCCCAGGAATCCCACCAGAACGTCAAGTCGAATTCAGAATCGACTTGATTCCCGGAGCCACCCCAGTAGCAAAGTCACCGTACCGTTTAGCTCCAGCCGAGATGCAGGAACTGTCCAGTCAATTGAACGAGCTGTTGAGCAAGGGATTCATTAGGCCAAGTTTCTCACCATGGGGTGCACCAGTCCTGTTCGTGAAAAAGAAGGACGGATCTTTTCGCATGTGCGTCGACTATCGAGAACTGAACAAACTGACAATCAAGAACCGATATCCCCTTCCACGTATAGATGATCTTTTTGACCAACTACAAGGAGCGAGCTACTTCTCAAAAATCGACCTAAGATCCGGTTATCACCAGCTACGAGTACTAGAAGGAGACATCCCCAAAACGGCTTTCCGAACACGATATGGTCACTACAAGTTTGTAGTGATGCCCTTCGGATTGACAAATGCTCCAGCAGTGTTCATGGATTTGATGAACCGAGTATGTCGCCCCTTCCTGGACAAATTCGTGATCGTGTTCATAGATGATATACTCATCTATTCTAGAAACCAGGAAGCCAACATCTCCGCCAAGTTCTGGAAACATTAAGGGCAGAGAAACTTTATGCAAAATTTTCCAAGTGCGAATTTTGGATTCGAGAGGTGGATTTTCTAGGACACGTAGTAAGCAAGGAAGGAATACACGTGGATCCCTCGAAGATCAAGGCAATAGAGAATTGGACGATCCCAAGAACCCCTACCGAGATCCGACAATTTTTAGGACTCGCCGGGTATTACCGAAGGTTCATACAAAATTTTTCCAAGATTGCCAAGCCACTCACCACACTAACTCAGAAAAATGTGACCTTCGACTGGGGAGAAAAACAAGATGCCGCATTTCAAACACTAAAACGAGCATTGTGTAGTGCGCCCATCCTAACCCTGCCAGAAGGGACGGAGGACTTCGTGGTCTATTGTGATGCATCAAACCAAGGACTCGGGTGTGTCCTGATGCAGCGAAGGAAGGTCATCGCCTATGCCTCAAGACAACTGAAGACGCATGAAGTGAACTACACAACGCACGATCTTGAGCTAGGAGCAGTCGTTTTCGCTCTAAAGATATGGAGACACTACCTCTACGGCACAAAATGCACGATCTTCACTGACCATAAAAGCCTTCAACATATTCTCAACCAGAAAGAACTCAACATGAGACAAAGACGGTGGGTAGAGCTACTAAGTGATTACGAATGCGAAATTCGATATCACCCCGGAAAGGCTAATGTAGTGGCGGATGCACTCAGTAGGAAGGAATACTCAGGTCGCCGAGTGAAGTCCCTAACTATGACGATCCATTCCCACCTGTCCACGCAAATCAAGGAAGCCCAAATGGAAGCCTTGAAAGCTGAAAATGTGGCAGGAGAAACCCTAAGGGGGATGGATAAGAATCTTGAAACCAAGAACGACGGAGTTCATTATTTCATGGATCGAATATGGACACCAAAGTTTGGTGGATTCAGAGAAATCGTCATGGACGAAGCCCATAAAACACGATACTCCATACACCCCGGCTCAGACAAGATGTATCTCGACCTCAAGAAGTTGTACTGGTGGCCGAACATGAAAGCCGAAATTGCTACCTACGTGAGTAAATGTCTGACGTGCGCTAAGGTCAAAATAGAATACCAAAAGCCTTCAGGTTTATTACAACAACCAGAAATACCCGAATGGAAGTGGGAGCGGATAACTATGGATTTCATAACCAAGTTACCCAAAACGACAAACGGACTCGACACCATTTGGGTAATTGTCGACAGGTTAACTAAATCAGCGCATTTCCTACCGATCAAAGAGACGGATAAATTGGAGAAGTTAACAAGGACGTACCTTAGGGAAATTGTACGACTGCACGGTGTGCCCGTATCCATTATCTCGGACCGAGATAGTAGATTCACCTCAAGATTCTGGCAGTCGCTCCAAAGAGCTTTGGGGACAAGACTAGACATGAGTACCGCCTATCACCCTCAAACCGACGGCCAGAGCGAGAGAACCATACAAACCCTAGAAGACATGCTGAGAGCCTGCGTAATCGATTTCGACAAAGCATGGGACACACATCTACCCTTGGTCGAGTTCTCGTACAACAATAGCTACCACACCAGTATCAAAGCTGCCCCGTTCGAAGCCCTCTATGGCCGCAAGTGCAGGTCACCTTTATGCTGGGCCGAAGTGGGAGACACCCAACTAGCAAAAGGACAAGCAACTGACAACACACTTACTGGGCCAGAAATCATACGGGAAACTACGGAGAAGATTGTTCAAATCCAAGAACGTCTAAAGGCATCAAGGGATAGACAAAAGAGTTATGCAGATAAGAGACGAAAACCCTTGGAATTCCAAGTTGGAGACCGTGTCCTACTAAAAGTCTCGCCTTGGAAAGGATTGATACGCTTCGGAAAACGTGGCAAACTGAACCCCAGATACATCGGACCATTCGAGATCCTTGCGAGGATCGGTCCAGTGGCTTACAAACTTAGACTACCTCAGGAACTCCACAATGTACACCCTACCTTTCATGTATCGAACCTGAAGAAATGCTTATCCGACGAGACCCTTGTCGTCCCTCTGGACGAAATCGCAATAAACGAAAACCTCCAATTTGTAGAGGAACCGGTAGAGATCATGGATCGGGAAGTCAAAAGGACTAAACAAAGCCGCATACCTATCGTAAAGGTCCGCTGGAACGCCAAGCGAGGAACTGAATACACCTGGGAACGATAGGATCAAATGAAACAAAAGTACCCGCATCTTTTTCCTAAATTGTAATATTGATCTTAGATTAAATTTCGGGACGAAATTCCCTTAACAGGGGGATGATGTGACAACCCTATTTTTCCCAAAAACATTGTAAACACTCGAAAGCTAAAAACAACGAAATTAACCTCGAAAATAAAGTGTTCAGATATCTAAGTTGGGATGCATCGAATATTAGATATCATGCCCAGGTTTCCAAAAACATAAAGAACACTCAAAACCGAGTTATATTGAAGAAATTATAACCACTCGTATAATTACGACACGACGTTAAAACATAATTTGATGTAAAAAGTGAAATCTCAATAAAATACATTTTAGCCTTAAAGTATCTAAACAAAAGTCGTAGATCTCGTTGAAAGATGAGCGTGCATAAAAAGATCGCCCAATTTGGACCTCGTATGAAGAAGTTACGAATTTTCAAAGTTTCGTAACAGTAGTAAAGGGCTAAAAACTCGGATTGAACATCGAGTATTATTTAGCTATCGCCACCTAAACGGAAGTTGAAGATCTCCTCGGTGGTAATAAAACGATAAAAAGACAAACGAAAACCGACGTCGAATAAAGAACCTATGAAATTTTAACGAACTTTAGGAGCCCCGGCCTATTAAAATTATATCATTAAAAATAAAGTCAAAATTAGCCGACGGAGTCTAAATGAAAGTTGTAGAGCATAATCTCACCTACGCGTGGATATAAAGACTGCGAAAAATGGAGCTCGTACGCGAAAGTTACGGAATTTAGAAGTTGGAAGCAGGGATTACGCCCCGCGTAATCTGGGAGTACGCCCCGCGTACTAGACCCAGGGTCGAGTCCCATCGGCCCGCCCAAACTACGCCTAGCTAGCCAGGAGTCACAAGCCATGACGCCTTATTACGCCCCGCGTAACCGAAGTACGCCCCGCGTACTGACTACGCCCCGCGTACTCCGGCAGTACGCGCCGCGTACGGGGGTTTTCAGCCCTATAAATAGAGGGCATAAGACTCGGGTTTTGGCACACCTTCACCATTTCTCAGACATTCTCCCAGCTCCAGAGACCCTTTTCTCACCTCGGTTTCCGCACTCGAGCCCCGACGAAAGATTTACGTTGCAGAAGTTCCCGAAGAGCCCGACGACGCAACTATCCGAGATCGAAACTCTGCTCAACTCTAGCCCCTCTCTTCAAACTTAACGAGTGAGTTCATACCCCTACTTTTAAATCCTTTTACATGTTTTAGGGGGGGAAATACAAGTACATTACACGTTAAAAGTATCGTTTTCTAAACACAAATGAAATTTCTAACTTCGAATATCGATACAAACATCTTATGTATACAAGGGCAATTATATCACTAAGTTATGTCTACGAAATGGAACATACTATCTGAAGAACTATAATGGGTATAGTTAGCAAGTCAATCCTACATTTTTATACAATTTGAAAAACGAAACACTTTCAAAAAGGAGTAAAGTCATTTCATTGTAAATCTATTTATACTAGGTAAATGTGAGACATTTAAACTTCAACGTACATTTTTGTACGCATTTCAAGTCCTGTATTATATACCATAATCTCTTGGAGGGAGAGCGTGATACTTGTGTATAGATCTATACGGGATTGACAATCCCGCACCTAAACTACTAGCTATAGTTAGACCGGCAGGTCTGGGGTGACAAATGTCATAACACTGCAACACTTGAAGAATGTTGTTACAGGCCGTCAGTGTCAATAGTATGGTTATAAAACTCACATAAAAAGTATAAAACAAGATTGATTTACAAGGTTCATATGTGCATCGCAGTATTTCTACATTATATTTTCATACTAAATTATTGTTATCAATTGTTTATAAAAGTTACTAACACATTCCAACTTTGGAACCTTTTACATTTTACAAGAAAATATTGGATTTTCTAAAGATCTCGTTTACCAAATTACTACCAAAGGAATATACTTTTCAACTCGGAACACTCATGAACTCACCAACTTAAATGTTGACACTTTTCAAAACCACTTGTATTTCTCAGGGAATCAGTGATACAGGTAAACTACCAGCTTTTGGAAGAAGGAACACAAAGGATGATTTTATCATTAAACATTTATTCATCATATTGTAATATTCTTTTGATAACATGTATAACGCAACAATACACGTTTTCATTGTTATATATATGATGGTTGTGTTACTTTCTTTGCAATATTCAATCGTTGTGATACTACGTGAAGTCATCCACCCCCGAATGTTTCCGCCATTCTGGTTTGGGGGTGTGATAGATTGGTATTAGAGCATTGTTTATAGTGAACTAAGTATATCAAACCACATAAGATATACAAACTATAAATACAACGGGAACCAAAAACCCTCTGATAAAAATATTATCATAGAAATATATTTTCTTTTAAATATATACATTTTACCCGCACGTATCAACCTCGTAACATTGCAAGTTTTTCTAAAAAGTAGTATGGCAAGTTGCAATACCACGACTGAGCCTTGGGGTATGTAATCAAATCAAGAATAAATATAGCATGATCAACTATATTTGTCCTGGATTTGACCAATATACGTCGAGGAATGGTCGTAGTAGTCAACAAGCCAAAAACTTATAAAATCTAAATTCACTAAATTGAAATAATATAAGTCTATTATTAAACGATAAAACATTGCGCTCAGTAAAGATATAAATAGGCTTAGGAATTCGTTAATTAGAAATTCTTTTCTTATAAAAATCTCATACCTCTATCCCAGTACAGACAAATGGCCGGATTTCCTTTGCCGGGAGACCCCTACTACCTAAATCAAGGTAACGGCGGCTGGATAGAAGAAGACCCGGAGGAAGACCCAGAGGAAATCGAAGAAGAAATCGAAGAAGAGGTCGAAGAAGAATTCGAAATCGAAGTCGGAGAGGAATACGAAGTCGACGAGGAGATCGTGGAAATTTCTAGCGGAACAGATTCCGAACCAGAAGTAATTGACCCTCCCATCCCACATCCTCCAGTGATCAGGCCACATCAACCGGGACCCATTCCCATATGGGGAAGCCACCTCTACTACTGGAGCCGTCAGCAAGGCGTGCGTCCTCCATTTGGCATGTGTCGGGATTTTTACAACGTCAGTGGAGGAGGCTCAGCTGATCGAGCACTTCCCGTTGTTGTGAACGCTATAGCTAACCAGAACTACCAGGCAGACCAACAAGCAACCCGAATTCGAGAGATCAATGCTGCTACCCAAGGTAACGCCTCCGACATCAGCCGTTTGGACGGACTACATGAGAATCTCCAAATCTACACGGGGACACTACAGAACCAAATGATAACAGCTCTAGATAATATAAGAGAGATGAAAGAACAACAAGCGGAATTCGAGAGGCGACTGATGGGAGTCAAACGGTCAGATGCCGAATCCAGCTCCAAACGCCACAAATAGAGTTTGTTCAAGCTCCAACAAATTTTGATATAGACTAGGACCGCAGATAAAAGTTTTTCTCTTATTTCCTTTTGTATCTGTAAAACGGAGACCTCTTAAATAGGTCAAATTTTCCTAGAAGCCTAAAGAAACACACCTTAGGTGTGATATATATATATATATATATATATATATATATATATATATATATATATATATATGCAGTGCCTCTTTATATACCTCTCGAAATTAATTAAATTGTTATATCTAATTTGAAACCAAGAACTAAAGTCAAAACAAATTACAAGATACGACTAACCCTCAAATACACGATTGTCAAGACATTAGAAACTTATAGTATTCATTCTTATTTTCTCTACCAGAACATGCCTCCTCGTAGAACAACACGCAGAAACTCAACTCCAGCACCACCTCCACCACCTCCTCCAACTATGGATGCAGCTATGTTCCAAACTGCTGTAACGGCCGCTGTAACCGCGGCGATGGCTCAAATGAGCAACAATGGGTCGGGAGGTGGAATAAATAGCTTTACCAACGGCCCAAGCCAAGGCCGTACTGGAGTCTGCACTTACAAAGACTTCACTAATGGAAAACCTATTCCCTTTTATGGAACTGGAGGAGTGTTGGCTCTGTCCCAATGGATAGAGAAGACGGAAGCCGTATTTGAAATTTGCGCATGCCCGGAAGAAAGCAAAGTAAAATTTGCTGCCTGTACATTCTCGGAACGCGCCTTAACATGGTGGAACGGCCACGTCAAGACACTAACCCTGGTGGTGGCGAACTCCATGGGTTGGGAGAATTTGAAGCGAATGCTCCTACGGGAATACTGTCCAAGGGGCGAAATTCAGAAGCTGGAACAAGAATTGTGGAACCTTTCGATGAAAGGATCGGACATCGCAGGCTACACCAATAGGTTCAGCGATTTGATAACGCTTTGTCCTGGGATGTTAATTCTAGAAAGCCAAAAAGTGGAGAGATACATCTGGGGATTATCACCCCAACTGCGAGGAAGTGTGCTAGCTTCAAAGCCCATGACCTTCGACAGTGCCAAAGAACTGGCGCAATCTCTTGTGGATCATGGCGTCTGCCAAGGAGTCACGACTATCGCAACTGAACCAACCAAAGGGAACAATGACAACAATAACAATAGCAAGAAGAAATACTGGAACAAGAGGAAGGGACTAACCTCTCAAGAACCTTCAAAGAGACAAATGGTGGCGGTTCATGCTACTACTACTCCCAGCACAACTCCTACAACTTCGACGCCAACAAGACAATATGCAGGGAACTTGCCAAAGTGCAGCAAATGCAACTACCATCACCACGGAAATTGCCGCGAAATGTACTGTAAGAACTGTGACAGGAAAGGGCACACAGCCCGTTTCTGTAAGGCACCAGCGCGGCCATTCACTCAAGTTCCTAGTACTGGGGTAAGTCAAGCCTGTTATGGATGTGGAGAAACCGGGCATTTCAAGAGGGACTGCCCCAAGAAAAGGAATGTTGGTGGTATTGGGAGAGTGCTGGCGATAGGTCAAAATGAAGCAATAACTGATCCAACAGTAGTTACGGGTACGTTTCTCCTCAACAACATTTATGCATGCATACTATTTGATTGCGGTGCGGAGAGAAGTTTTGTGAGCCATAAATTCAAACATCTACTTAACCAGAGACCCCAACCACTTAATAAAATATTCACGGTAGAAATGGCTAATGGAAAAACAGAAAGCGCAAGTGATATGTACGTCGAGTGCACATTAAATTTAAACGAACATTTATTTCCAATCGACCTTATGCCCATTTCGATAAGAAGTTTTGATATAATCATCGGTATGGACTGGCTGAGTCTTCACCATGCCGACATTCTTTGCCATGAAAAGGCCGTTCGTCTCAATCTTCCCAACGGTGAAAATCTCATCATATATGGAGACAAACCTAGTGCAAAATTACAAATCATCTCCTGTATTAAAGCACGAAAATATCTTCGCAAGGAATACCATGCCTTTCTAGCCCACGTAGTAGACCAGAAGAAAGAACCAAAGAACATTAAAGATATTCCAGGAGTCTGCAACTTCCCAGACATTTTCCCAGAAGATCTCCCAGGAATCCCACCAGAACGTCAAGTCGAATTCAGAATCGACTTGATTCCCGGAGCCACCCCAGTAGCAAAGTCACCGTACCGTTTAGCTCCAGCCGAGATGCAGGAACTGTCCAGTCAATTGAACGAGCTGTTGAGCAAGGGATTCATTAGGCCAAGTTTCTCACCATGGGGTGCACCAGTCCTGTTCGTGAAAAAGAAGGACGGATCTTTTCGCATGTGCGTCGACTATCGAGAACTGAACAAACTGACAATCAAGAACCGATATCCCCTTCCACGTATAGATGATCTTTTTGACCAACTACAAGGAGCGAGCTACTTCTCAAAAATCGACCTAAGATCCGGTTATCACCAGCTACGAGTACTAGAAGGAGACATCCCCAAAACGGCTTTCCGAACACGATATGGTCACTACGAGTTTGTAGTGATGCCCTTCGGATTGACAAATGCTCCAGCAGTGTTCATGGATTTGATGAACCGAGTATGTCGCCCCTTCCTGGACAAATTCGTGATCGTGTTCATAGATGATATACTCATCTATTCTAGAAACCAGGAAGCCAACATCTCCGCCAAGTTCTGGAAACATTAAGGGCAGAGAAACTTTATGCAAAATTTTCCAAGTGCGAATTTTGGATTCGAGAGGTGGATTTTCTAGGACACGTAGTAAGCAAGGAAGGAATACACGTGGATCCCTCGAAGATCAAGGCAATAGAGAATTGGACGATCCCAAGAACCCCTACCGAGATCCGACAATTTTTAGGACTCGCCGGGTATTACCGAAGGTTCATACAAAATTTTTCCAAGATTGCCAAGCCACTCACCACACTAACTCAGAAAAATGTGACCTTCGACTGGGGAGAAAAACAAGATGCCGCATTTCAAACACTAAAACGAGCATTGTGTAGTGCGCCCATCCTAACCCTGCCAGAAGGGACGGAGGACTTCGTGGTCTATTGTGATGCATCAAACCAAGGACTCGGGTGTGTCCTGATGCAGCGAGGGAAGGTCATCGCCTATGCCTCAAGACAACTGAAGACGCATGAAGTGAACTACACAACGCACGATCTTGAGCTAGGAGCAGTCGTTTTCGCTCTAAAGATATGGAGACACTACCTCTACGGCACAAAATGCACGATCTTCACTGACCATAAAAGCCTTCAACATATTCTCAACCAGAAAGAACTCAACATGAGACAAAGACGGTGGGTAGAGCTACTAAGTGATTACGAATGCGAAATTCGATATCACCCCGGAAAGGCTAATGTAGTGGCGGATGCACTCAGTAGGAAGGAATACTCAGGTCGCCGAGTGAAGTCCCTAACTATGACGATCCATTCCCACCTGTCCACGCAAATCAAGGAAGCCCAAATGGAAGCCTTGAAAGCTGAAAATGTGGCAGGAGAAACCCTAAGGGGGATGGATAAGAATCTTGAAACCAAGAACGATGGAGTTCATTATTTCATGGATCGAATATGGACACCAAAGTTTGGTGGATTCAGAGAAATCGTCATGGACGAAGCCCATAAAACACGATACTCCATACACCCCGGCTCAGACAAGATGTATCTCGACCTCAAGAAGTTGTACTGGTGGCCGAACATGAAAGCCGAAATTGCTACCTACGTGAGTAAATGTCTGACGTGCGCTAAGGTCAAAATAGAATACCAAAAGCCTTCAGGTTTATTACAACAACCAGAAATACCCGAATGGAAGTGGGAGCGGATAACTATGGATTTCATAACCAAGTTACCCAAAACGACAAACGGACTCGACACCATTTGGGTAATTGTCGACAGGTTAACTAAATCAGCGCATTTCCTACCGATCAAAGAGACGGATAAATTGGAGAAGTTAACAAGGACGTACCTTAGGGAAATTGTACGACTGCACGGTGTGCCCGTATCCATTATCTCGGACCGAGATAGTAGATTCACCTCAAGATTCTGGCAGTCGCTCCAAAGAGCTTTGGGGACAAGACTAGACATGAGTACCGCCTATCACCCTCAAACCGACGGCCAGAGCGAGAGAACCATACAAACCCTAGAAGACATGCTGAGAGCCTGCGTAATCGATTTCGGCAAAGCATGGGACACACATCTACCCTTGGTCGAGTTCTCGTACAACAATAGCTACCACACCAGTATCAAAGCTGCCCCGTTCGAAGCCCTCTGTGGCCACAAGTGCAGGTCACCTTTATGCTGGGCTAAAGTGGGAGACACCCAACTAGCAAAAGGACAAGCAACTGACAACACACTTACTGGGCCAGAAATCATACGGGAAACTACGGAGAAGATTGTTCAAATCCGAGAACGTCTAAAGGCATCAAGGGATAGACAAAAGAGTTATGCAGATAAGAGACGAAAACCCTTGGAATTCCAAGTTGGAGACCGTGTCCTACTAAAAGTCTCGCCTTGGAAAGGATTGATACGCTTCGGAAAACGTGGCAAACTGAACCCCAGATACATCGGACCATTCGAGATCCTTGCGAGGATCGGTCCAGTGGCTTACAAACTTAGACTACCTCAGGAACTCCACAATGTACACCCTACCTTTCATGTATCGAACCTGAAGAAATGCTTATCCGACGAGACCCTTGTCGTCCCTCTGGACGAAATCGCAATAAACGAAAACCTCCAATTTGTAGAGGAACCGGTAGAGATCATGGATCGGGAAGTCAAAAGGACTAAACAAAGTCGCATACCTATCGTAAAGGTCCGCTGGAACGCCAAGCGAGGACCTGAATACACCTGGGAACGATAGGATCAAATGAAACAAAAGTACCCGCATCTTTTTCCTAAATTGTAATATTGATCTTAGATTAAATTTCGGGACGAAATTCCCTTAACAGGGGGATGATGTGACAACCCTATTTTTCCCAAAAACATTGTAAACACTCGAAAGCTAAAAACAACGAAATTAACCTCGAAAATAAAGTGTTCAGATATCTAAGTTGGGATGCATCGAATATTAGATATCATGCCCAGGTTTCCAAAAACATAAAGAACACTCAAAACCGAGTTATATTGAAGAAATTATAACCACTCGTATAATTACGACACGACGTTAAAACATAATTTGATGTAAAAAGTGAAATCTCAATAAAATACATTTTAGCCTTAAAGTATCTAAACAAAAGTCGTAGATCTCGTTGAAAGATGAGCGTGCATAAAAAGATCGCCCAATTTGGACCTCGTATGAAGAAGTTACGAATTTTCAAAGTTTCGTAACAGTAGTAAAGGGCTAAAAACTCGGATTGAAGATCGAGTATTATTTAGCTATCGCCACCTAAACGGAAGTTGAAGATCTCCTCGGTGGTAATAAAACGATAAAAAGACAAACGAAAACCGACGTCGAATAAAGAACCTATGAAATTTTAACGAACTTTAGGAGCCCCGGCCTATTAAAATTATATCATTAAAAATAAAGTCAAAATTAGCCGACGGAGTCTAAATGAAAGTTCTAGAGCATAATCTCACCTACGCGTGGATATAAAGACCGTGAAAAACGGAGCTCGTACGCGAAAGTTACGGAATTTAGAAGTTGGAAGCAGGGATTACGCCCCGCGTAATCTGGGAGTATGCCCCGCGTACTAGACCCAGGGTCGAGTCCCATCGGCCCGCCCAAACTATGCCTAGCTAGCCAGGAGTCGTAAGCCATGACGCCTTATTACGCCCCGCGTAACCGAAGTACGCCCCGCGTACTGACTACGCCCCGCGTACTCCGGCAGTACGCGCCGCATACGGGGGTTTTCAGCCCTATAAATAGAGGGCATAAGACTCGGGTTTTGGCACACCTTCACCATTTCTCAGACATTCTCCCAGCTCCAGAGACCCTTTTCTCACCTCGGTTTCCGCACTCGAGCCCCGACGAAAGATTTACGTTGCAGAAGTTCCCGAAGAGCCCGACGACGCAACTATCCGAGATCGAAACTCTGCTCAACTCTAGCCCCTCTCTTCAAACTTAACGAGTGAGTTCATACCCCTACTTTTAAATCCTTTTACATGTTTTAGGGGGGGGAAATACAAGTACATTACACGTTAAAAGTATCGCTTTCTAAACACAAATGAAATTTCTAACTTCGAATATCGATACAAACATCTTATGTATACAAGGGCAATTATATCACTAAGTTATGTCTACGAAATGGAACATACTATCTGAAGAACTATAATGGGTATAGTTAGCAAGTCAATCCTACATTTTTATACAATTTGAAAAACGAAACACTTTCAAAAAGGAGTAAAGTCATTTCATTGTAAATCTATTTATACTAGGTAAATGTGAGACATTTAAACTTCAACGTACATTTTTGTACGCATTTCAAGTCCTGTATTATATACCATAATCTCTTGGAGGGAGAGCGTGATACTTGTGTATAGATCTATACGGGATTGACAATCCCGCACCTAAACTACTAGCTATAGTTAGACCGGCAGGTCTGGGGTGACAAATGTCATAACACTGCAACACTTGAAGAATGTTGTTACAGGCCGTCAGTGTCAATAGTATGGTTATAAAACTCACATAAAAAGTATAAAACAAGATTGATTTACAAGGTTCATATGTGCATCGCAGTATTTCTACATTATATTTTCATACTAAATTATTGTTATCAATTGTTTATAAAAGTTACTAACACATTCCAACTTTGGAACCTTTTACATTTTACAAGAAAATATTGGATTTTCTAAAGATCTCGTTTACCAAATTACTACCAAAGGAATATACTTTTCAACTCGGAACACTCATGAACTCACCAACTTAAATGTTGACACTTTTCAAAACCACTTGTATTTCTCAGGGAATCAGTGATACAGGTAAACTACCAGCTTTTGGAAGAAGGAACACAAAGGATGATTTTATCATTAAACATTTATTCATCATATTGTAATATTCTTTTGATAACATGTATAACGCAACAATACACGTTTTCATTGTTATATATATGATGGTTGTGTTACTTTCTTTGCAATATTCAATCGTTGTGATACTACGTGAAGTCATCCACCCCCGAATGTTTCCGCCATTCTGGTTTGGGGGTGTGACACGCTGGCACTCAACCCGAGGAGGAAACTCCAGTTGAACCGATTGTCATATCATTAACTCTTAGACATTCCGAAAGAGTTAGAGTTCAACCCCAGTTATATGGTTTTCATATTACTACTGAAGGGGACACGTATATTAGTGATAGTACACTAATAAACCTTGATGAACCTAATAGCTATAAGGAATCCATGGCAGGCGCGGAGTCTGCGAAATGGAAAGAGGCAATGGACAGCAAGATCCAATCCATGTATGATAACCAAGTTTGGAATTTGGTTGATAGTGTACCCGGACGTAAGACCGTTGGGTGCAAATGGATCTTCAAGAAGAAGACCGACGTGGATGGAAACGTACACACGTATAAGGCACGATTGGTTGCGAAGGGCTTTACTCAAACTCCCAGAGTTGACTATGATGAGACCTTCTCACCAGTTGCGAAGATAAAGTCTATTAGAGTGATGCTAGCAATTGTCGCATTTCATGATTATGAGATTTGGCAAATGGATGTCAAGACCGCTTTCCTTAACGGGAAGTTGGCTGAGGATGTTTACATGGCTCAGCCAGACGGGTTTCTGGATCCGAAGCATCCGAATAGAGTGTGTAAGCTTGAGAAGTCCATTTATGGACTTAAGCAAGCGTCTCGCAGATGGAATCTTTGCTTCGATATGAAAGTCAAAGAGTTTGGATTTGTACGAAGCGAAGATGAATCGTGTGTATATGTCAAAGCCAATGGGAGTATAGTAAGCTTCCTCGTCCTATATGTCGATGACATATTACTCATAGGAAACGACGTCCCAACTCTGTAGGAGGTTAAGTCCTGGCTCGGGAAGTGCTTCGCTATGAAGGACCTCGGAGAGGCTTCCTATATTTTGGGAATAAGGATAGTAAGAGAACGAAGTAAGAGACTAATAGGTCTTAGTCAGAACACTTACTTAGATAAGGTACTAAAACGTTTTAGTATGGAAAACTCGAAGAAGGGAGAATTACCGATACAATATAATGCCAAGTTGAGTAAGACTCAAAGTCCGAGTATCGAAGCCGAGATGGCAGAAATGAGCCGAGTACCATACGTTTCCACAGTTGGCTCAATCATGTATGCTATGACCTGTACTCGCCCTGATGTAGCCTTTTCTTTGAGCATGGTTAGTAGACATCAACGGAACCCTGGCAGAGCCCATTGGATTGCGGTGAAGAATATCCTTAAGTACCTTCGGAGGACCAAGGAATGGTTTTTAGTCCTCAGAGGGAGTGATGACTTGAAGGTGCGAGGGTATAGTGATGCCATCTTTCAGAATGACAGGGACAACTACTGTTCGCAGTCGGGCTGGGTCTTTACCCTGAATGAAGGAGCGGTTGCCTTGACCAAGGAACCGAGGGATCATGGTAGATCTCATCATATCGACAGAAAATATCATTTTCTAAGACATCGTGTAGAAAAAGGACAACTTGTAGTGAAGAGGATATCATTAGAAGATAATCCAGCAGATCCGCTTACGAAGGGACTGAGTAGGGTTAAGCACTTGCAACATGCTAGGAGCATTGGGCTGAAGGATGATATTAGTATAGATTAGATAGTTTTAGAAATGTATAATAGATAAATGTAATTAACATTTGATGATTAAATATAAGAGTATTATTTATAAGTAAAGTTACTATCCTATGTTAATCATTTAACTATTGTTTCACTTTGCATGTTTTGACTTCCAGAATAATTGAGTTTATTAAGAATAATCGAATTATTCAAATGTCCACAGTCGTTCATATGTTGGAAGTAGGTATGAATGAAGATTGTCATGAATTGGTGTGTAGATTGTCTAAATGGTATTAGACATAGAAAAAGGTTGCTACAACGTTCATGAGTGTTTATGAACTAGTTTGGAGCATTGGAACAAACCCGCGCTTGCTGGAACTGTTGGGTTTTGAGCATTCTAACACTCCTAAGTGTACATGCAACCCTAAATACCTTGGATCTATGTTTTCTCTATTATACATGCAAATAAGAACATCCAAGGTATTATCCTAATCTAGCATACAAAACAATGAGTGTAACAAGATAGAATACATACCTCTTTGATGTAGAAAGTCTTCATGAAGCTTGAGTGCCTAGCCCCAATAGTGTGGAAGCCTCAAATGGAATCACAGTTATCAAAACACTTAGAATAACTTGAGAGAGTTCTACACTTCATGAAATCGGCTAGCCCTCTCTAGAATAATACTAGTGTCCCTAGTGACCGATTTTCCTCAAGAATAAGATGCTTATATAGTTATACAATTAGGGTAAACCTTAATTGTCATGACTTTCCATTTCCTTGGATCCATGGGCTCAAATACACCATGGAGCATCCATGGAGCATCATATGGGTTTTGGCCCAACTAGATAATCCATGGAGCATTAGCCCACTATACAAGTATGGATGATTTACACAATCAACCCATATATTTAATTAGTCTTCTTTTGATCACTTAATTAATCCTAGATTAATTCTTGATCAATACTAATTAACTAATATTATTATTCTTATTATTAATATACTAGAACTTATAATATATTAATAACCATAAGTGTCTTATTTCTCTCATTATAGTCTATCCAAGTGCATGAAGGTTTGCAACCCAAATGGACCATGCCGGGTCGGGTCAAGTCTTACCAATTATAGTTATGGACTTAGACATTAATCCAACAGTCTCCCACTTGGATAAGTCTAAAACTATTATTGCGTATGACTTCAAGAACCAACTGGCAATCGTAGCTCTCAAAAGCTTCTGTCGAACTCTGACCTTGTAGATGAACTCTGACCTTGTCAATGACTTGTCCATTAGATAAGGGATCTTATAATCCTCTGTTCTCATGATATCAGCCGGACAAATACATGGAACAACGTCGTACTTATTGTCCAGCAGTTTGTTTCCTGATTTTCGATTTGTTTGACAATGAACGTAATCGAACACATCAATTCAGTTCTGACCGGCCGGTACATATGTCACAACAAAATCATCGAGGGGCCCAGATATCGCTTCTATTTCTAGAAGGAACAGATAAACTTCGACTCATATGCTTGTTCTACTACTTGTTGAATTGTACACAAAGGCACGTTTTATAACATCAAGTTACTGATGCGTTTACGTGCAATCAATGCACAACCAACTCATAGGTAACAACTCATATCTCTAGGTTTGAAGATTTATATGATATTACCGTCTCACGATCACTCGAGATAAATTCCATGAAGTGATACAAGTGAGCGTGGGTTTATTCCAATACTCATAACTTATGAGCACTCATGAATGTTGTAGCAACCATTGCCATGACTAAACCCATTTAGCCATCTACAAACCCGATTCATGACAGTCTTGATTCATACCTACTTCCAACATATGAACGATTGTGGAGTGTTTAAATAACTTAGTCATTCGAAAAGAATAACCTAGCTATTTTGGAAGTCAAAACATGCAAAGTAAAACACAATAATAATCGAATCTAATATGGTCTCAGAACCCTTTTGAATATAAATAAAACCACATTTTATTTATCACCATATTGATTACACATTATTCAATGTTTCAAATAATCAACTTAAGACTTGAATAAAAACAACAGTCGTCCCATGCTCCTAGCATGTACACTTTGTTTTTCTAAACAATAGTTATGCCATACCCCAAGTATGCACACTATGTTTGTCTATGATCCTTACATTGTGATGTAGATCAATTGAACATGATTCCAATGATATTCATTTCACAATCCCAAATCCTTATTGTAAATGTAAGAATTTCTAATTTCTACCATTTACCAAAAATCTATTAGACTTTAAACTTATATGCATTCTTCCTCTTGTAATGATTATTCACAAAGTCACCAAAACCTTGTCACTAGTCATTACAGAGTATTCCAAAGAAGGTCAACTTCTATGGAACGAAAGTCTCATATTCAAAGTACATTGCTTTGAACATCCTTCTTGCATTAAGGTTTTCTAATCTTACATAGGTTGAATAACTTCCACCTATGGAGACATTTCCATAGTCCCATTTTGAATATCACTTCCGAACAAGAGTTACTTCTTTTCAGGAAATGTCAATATGGTCCTGCTAAAATTAATACTATACTTCCAATTGTCCTTGAGAAACCAATCTTTGGCAAACCTCAGATTGTCCTCGACAATTGCTTAATCACTTTTAGTCATATCCAGTTCTAGACTTTTCCCTTCTAAATGCCTTAAGCATTTGGAAAATTTAGAAAGGATAAATATTATAGCACGTGAAATCGATCCTATATCCGAAGCATATGGGACACGATTCATGATGTTTGACATAAAGACATGATACTAGACAAGTCTTTTGCTACAATATTTTTTATTTGCCATGTTTTCAAAATTTAATTATGAAGAGCGATGTCGTAATCATAATCGAATTTTGAAAATGCAATATATATAGAATTTCTTCAAGTTGAACCATTCCAACACAAAATTCATATATATTCTTGACTAAAGATGATTAAAATCTCAATCTAAGCTTTAGAATTGACATGAAGTATAATTTCTTCTCCCTTAATCATAGCAAAACAACTTTTCAACCCCTGCAACTTCACGAATTGAAACTTTGTTTTCTATAATTAACATTGCTAGCTTGCAATACTAATCATAATAATCATGCTCCCACTAACATGATGATTATCAGCATAACACTTATGCTCCCACTAGCTCTGATATATTTTCAGAAATCTGCTGGACTTCTGAAATTTAGATTCATACATCCTTTCTTAGATAGCTCACATGTGTGTCTAAACAATTTTCAGAACTATGAAAAGGGATGCCGTAATCATAGTCTCAATTGCTTAGGCAT
Organism: Lactuca saligna; assembly: GCF_052625555.1. Lineage (NCBI taxonomy): Eukaryota > Viridiplantae > Streptophyta > Magnoliopsida > Asterales > Asteraceae > Lactuca > Lactuca saligna. The sequence goes on from NC_136421.1 coordinate 150,985,626, forward strand.
TTGCCATTTCTCACAAGTCCATGTTAGCGTGCCGGTTAACCACACGCGCTCCACTAACGACTTTTGAAAATGCAAATAACACAATTGCTATCTACGTAAAATCTACTTAGTGAAAGCGTTTCCTCACCATCATTTTCATGAATCGGAGAGAAACCTTGTGACACTTAGATTTTATAGTGTATGAGTTCCTATCCATGCGAATTTGTCAAAACCATAATCACAAAATAAGGTTAGTGATAAATCCAGCCTTACATGGATTAAACTTGTTCAATCTTAGTTTCTTGTCACCTTGGTAGCACAAGGCCTACCAACGCTTCCAAGTTGAACTCTGATAACTCACATGCAAATTCAACTTATTTGAAGTAGGTACAGAAATAAGAATTATGTCAACACGATAGGTTGCAAACCTTAAGTCGTGTGCTAGTGATAAATTACGGGTTTTACTCTTGATTAAATCATGAAACTCTTTCAGGATCTTTAAGGCTCCCACTGTCCTTTTGACATATAAGTTTCCCCAGTCAAGAACCATTCCTTAACAAAACAAATATTCAAGGGATAGTGCGGATTCTTATCAAGACTAACACTTCACACAATTGGTCTTAGTTGGTCTTTGTCTCATCCAAGACATCACAACTTACCAATCTCAAATGTACAAGAGTAGAAACATTTCACACTACATTTGATAAGTGTTTTAAACCTTACTTTATGTCACTCAATGTTACAATCTTGGAGTATGACTCTAAGAATTGTTTTGGAATGAAGTATGACTCATCTTCTTGATCTTAACCAATCCAACAATTCATGATTTCTCTTCTTAGCCATAACAATGCACTAAGACATCCTTAGAGTATGAATTTGTGATATGGTTTCTAAATCATTAAGATGATCATAAAACTGATACTAAATTACTCTCCCATCTTTTCAGATTTGAGAAACTTTTATCCTTCTGCCTAATTTGATTCTTCTTATTTGTTTTGTCATACATTGTATCCTTTCCAATGTTATAGAATTATACTTAACCTTATAAGTATAATCATATTTACTAATCTTTTAGTAAATCATGACAAATCAATCTTTGTGGTGGACCTTGACCAGTGCACACTCAGTGTACTTAATTCCTTAGTCCTTCAATTGACTCACATATACATGTGATCAAAGAATTAGTCTTAATTTTTCAAAGATGAAAATTCTCATTCATCATACAATACAACTTGTATGATTCCAAGTTTCTGTCCAATTGAAACTTGGGTGATGAAAAACTTTCTTCATTTGGTAAATTCAGACACTACCACAAATGAAAGAATCAAATCCACTTTCCAATATTGCTATTACTGGAAACATATAAGCAACAATTTTCCACAAATGCCATTGTAAGTATATTTTTTTAAAATAAATAAAATTAAAAAAACTTTTTTTTTCTTTTATTTTAAAACTTTGCGGAAAAACTTATCCTTACAATCCATATGAAAAACTTGTTGTTATCTATTCCTAAGCAACATCTCATAACTCCTAAGAAGTAGCTCAAGAATCCGATCTTCAAACTACGCGATAGAAATCCATCTACGCGACCAGATTCAGCATACTCTTTCTTTAAGTTTCTTTACCTTTTCTTTGATCATGTATCAAGAATCTCAGAATAGAAACTTAGCAGGGTTAGATAGTGGACTTTACCTGAAGTAGAGTCAAACTTATCGACTTTAACATCCATAGGTAAATTATGGCAGCTTTGCAACCAATGCCCCTTTCTTTGGCAATATAAACATATGGACCCTTTAATAATGGTACACGGGACTATCACAGACTTAGTTTTTTCTCTTTACCATTTGGTCAACCGAGTTGACTATGGCCGGTCCCTTTCCATTGGGAAGGGAATGCTTTTCTGGATTTCCTGTGTCAGTATTGTCAATGTCCATCAAGTTTTGAGGAAGTTGATCTTAACAAATAGATAAAATCATTAAGGGTCTTGTCATAGTATTTTTCATAGGTGTTCCAAAAGAACTCACTATGTGACTTAGAAAGTGATTGAACCACCAACTTTCTCAAGACTTTGACACCCAACTCTCCCGGCTTGTCAATATGTGACTACATCTCCAAGATGTGACCACACCAAGACCTTTACTTGCCAATAGGGCTCGAGTGACCTTAAACTTTTCAAGAACTTGTGGTTGAGGGAGAATAATTGGAGGAGATAGAGGAAGTGAAGCATGATGTTGAGGAACATCATCTTCAAGAGATTTGGGAAGATCATAAATGTCTAAACCAGACATGTTTTGGGAGATATTCAAGATAGTTGATTTAAAGTCCTTAATATGACACCCAATATGAAATATTAAGGCTAGGACCCAACAAACTATTTTATAACTTAGAAGAGGTATGCCGTAATCCAAGTTATAAAATATTTGAAGGTAGGTGAATGACGATTCACCAATTTCCACCAAGATAAACGAAATGATTTATTAGGTTTTAATTGGATTTGAAATTCCTAGATATTTTGAGATTCATTGAACTTTTCAATGGCATGTTTCAATCTCGAGTGTGCCCTCTCAAATTTTGTGACTGGGATGCCGAGGATCACAAAACAAGGTGTGAATAACCATACCAATTCATTTGGTACCCTTAATATTATCACCTAATCAATGTGCCGGTTAACCACACACGCTCCATTGATCTATGACAAACATTAAGTCACCCTTCGTGGTCCTTACTAGTCCAAGTTAGTGTGCCGGTTAACCACACACGCTCCACCAACGACTTGGTAAGGTACAAAGTGTGAATTCCATGGGCTAGCACCAAATTCACATTTTTCCTAAAGTAACTAAGATTGGGAATTATTAAGAGTTTAGTTACTTAGTATTTATCATTAATACTTTTAATGAAGGGAGAATTTAAAGTCATTGTCCTACCCGTTCGGCTAACGACCCTCCACCAGTCAAGCAAGCGGTGGGTGAGAGTATACACCCATTAAGTTGCCATTTTATAGGCAACAACCTTATACCCACCTTATAGACCGGTTTCGTGAATGAGGCCTACTAACGGTAAAACGACTTGTTCTTATACATATATATAATAATTAACCATTAATGTTATAAATAGTATAAGTGTTGAATTTTAACTTTTAAAATTCTAAGGGCTAACTTGGAATTAAAGTATTCATAAGTGAAAACTTTTCAAATTCCAAAACTTGAGGGCAAGTTTTGAAACTATTCAAAACTAATTAATTCCATAACTTATGTGTTTAAAGTAGTTTTAATCCAAAAAACTCTTCAAGTTCCATAACTTATGGAAGACTTTAAACTAATAAAAGAATTAACTTTTCTTTATTTTTATAACTTATGGGATTAATTAAGGTTACACTTTTACTCTTTAATGAAGTGACTCTTGAACTTCCATAACTTGAGGACAAGTTATGGAGTCATAAAAAAAAAAAATTCAATGACACAAGACTCTTCATTTTGTAACCATTACCAACTTTTATGAGTTCTATGAGTCTTTAATGTGACTCTTCATGTAACTTGAGGACAAGTTACACAAACACATTTTATACTCAACTCTTAGATTAAAATGGATTGAAAACAACTATTTCAATTAAGTTTTCTATTAATCTAAGCAACTCATAAGAACAAGATAATTCATATCAAACTTCTTCATGTAATTAGTCTAAACTTTAAACTAATACAAAACATGAATCTATTGACAATTATATTTGAAAATGGATTAGCATGAACATTACCACATTAAAAAACAAGTTTATAAGTTCAAAAACAACTTAGGGTAATGTTCCTAGTCCATTTCTAGCCAAAAACCTCGAAAATGTGTTGTCTGGGGTCCAACTCGTCGAGTGCATGAACGAAACTCGGCGAGTTGGATACATTTTGCCTTGGACTCGTCGAGTCCCTTCATGGACTCGGCGAGTCTGCTGGGCTGACAGCATCAAAACTCGATTTTTTAGCTTCTATTGCAAGTATAACAAGAAAACAAGCCTAGGCTCTGATACCACTGTTGGGTTTTGAGCATTCTAACACTCCTAAGTGTACATGCAACCCTAAATACCTTGGATCTATGTTTTCTCTATTATACATGCAAATAAGAACATCCAAGGTATTATCCTAATCTAGCATACAAAACAATGAGTGTAACAAGATAGAATACATACCTCTTTGATGTAGAAAGTCTTCATGAAGCTTGAGTGCCTAGCCCCAATAGTGTGGAAGCCTCAAATGGAATCACAGTTATCAAAACACTTAGAATAACTTGAGAGAGTTCTACACTTCATGAAATCGGCTAGCCCTCTCTAGAATAATACTAGTGTCCCTAGTGACCGATTTTCCTCAAGAATAAGATGCTTATATAGTTATACAATTAGGGTAAACCTTAATTGTCATGACTTTCCATTTCCTTGGATCCATGGTCTCAAATACACCATGGAGCATCCATGGAGCATCATATGGGTTTTGGCCCAACTAGATAATCCATGGAGCATTAGCCCACTATACAAGTATGGATGATTTACACAATCAACCCATATATTTAATTAGTCTTCTTTTGATCACTTAATTAATCCTAGATTAATTCTTGATCAATACTAATTAACTAATCTTATTATTCTTATTATTAATATGCTAGAACTTATAATATATTAATAACCATAAGTGTCTTATTTCTCTCATTATAGTCTATCCAAGTGCATGAAGGTTTGCAACCCAAATGGACCATGCCGGGTTGAGTCAAGTCTTACCAATTATAGTTATGGACTTAGACATTAATCCAACAGGAACCACCTTATGGAATATGACAAAAAGGGTGATCGCAAGACGATAATATCATATGGTCTTAAAACCTAGCTATATGGTTTATTATTTATTAATTGGTTGTACATTGATAATGCGAAACCGCATCAGTAACTTGATGCTATAAAACGCATTGTTGTGTATAGTTGGTTAATGAATAAGTAAATGCATATAAGTCGAAGTTTATCTGTTACTTTTATCCTAAGAAGGAAAAAGCGATATCCCGGCCGCTCGATGATTTGATTTGACTTATGTGCTAGGCCCGGTCAGAAGTATATTGATGTGTTCGATTAAGTTCTATGTCAAATAAATCTAAGATCGAGAAACCAAATGCTAGACAATTGTTTCCATGAGAATGTCTGCATGATATCTATACAGAGGACTGTACGATCCCTTATCTAAAGGACAAGATTGATTAGATCAGAGTTTGACAGCGTCTTTGAGAGCTACGATTGCAAACCGGATTGTACTTGTGCATATAGTTACTAGACTTATCCAAGTGGGAGACTGTTGCAATAGTGTCTAAGGCTGCAACTATATTAGGCAAGTATTTGACCCGATTGTGCATGGTCCTTTTGGGTTGCCTTCACCATAGCAACTTGACAGGGTGATTTATTATGAGAGAATAAATATTATTAATATATTATGAGAATAATATAAGGAATAATAATATTATTATTTGATTAATATAAGCCATAAATTAATTAGGAATTAATTTGGTGACTTAAAGAGATGAATTAAATAATAGGGTATAAACTGTCAATTGTTTGATAGTTACACTTTGGGCTATACATCCTTTAAGGATAAGGGGTGGACGATTTCTAGGGCTAAGGATAGCCATAAAATCATCCAAGGCTTATCATGGAAAGGATTGGGATTGCTTAGGGCTTAAGTTATCCAGTTAGGGTTTAAGGGTGAAACCCTAGGAGCCTTACAAGTATAAATAGACCTCTTGGGGTGGGGAAATCGGCACCTGTGTCTTTGGAAGAACCCTGGCCGATTTTTGTCCTCTCTCCTCTTTCTCAAATCATCCTCCTTGCTAGTTGGTGTTTGTAAGCCATTAGAGGAGTGACATTTGTGACTCTAGAGCTCCAAGAACAAGAAGATCAAACAAGTGTTTCAAGGTAAACTTCTAACTCTGATTTTGTATTGTTCTTATACCTTATTAGCCACTAGAAGTCTTGGACTCAATGCATGTTTATTTAGAGAAACCTAGATCCAAGCATTAGGGTTTGCATGTGCACATAGGAATGTTCATATGGCCAAAACCCATCAATAATAACATATCGTGAACATATAGCTAGGCATACATGGGTACTGTCTACCCCTTCGGTATCTTTCAACCGGTAACTAGGGACTGTTTTGCCCCTACTACTACTAAGACATATATAATCCTAGCACAAAATCATAACAAATAGTAACATACCAGATAATTATCACAAAGACAATCATCTCTACTATAATTTCTTACTAGTGGGCCGGCTTTGGTACCTTAGACCCACTTCTACTGGAAGGTAACTCACCTCAATGTCGTGAAGTATGAACTGTTCTTGCTGTCAGGATCAACTCCTACACATAATAACCTTCCTTAATTTACCATTACATATTCTTAAACCTTTCAAGGGTTTCTCATGTCAAACTCAAAGTCAAGGTCAAAACCTTGGTCAAAGTCAACTATGGGTCTAAGTCAACATCTGGTTGGCTTAACTCGCCGAGTTGACCTAACAACTCGCCGAGTTCCCTAATCCTTAAAACGCTAAACTTTGACCTTACTCGCCGAGTCTTGCAAGAGCTCACCGAGTTCTCCTTTAACAAAGTCGGGAGCTTCTTCAACAAACTCACCAAGTTCATCCTTGAACTCGTCGAGTTCATCTTCATTCAAGTCCTTAACTCATCAAGTTCTTCTTGAACTCGTCAAGTTCTTCTTCATATAATTGGGATAATTCCTTGAACTTGCTGAGTTCATCCTTAAACTCATCGAGTACGTTGATCTTCAGGTCCATAATCACGTTCATCTTGTTGAGTCCCGTCCTAGATTCAACTAGATTCTTGAAACAGAAAAGGTTGGAGAACCAATACCCTACTCGCTGAGTCTTATGAACAACTCGGCGAGTCCCCAAAGGTCCATTTCCTTACAGTCGGTTTCAGTTAAGCTCATTGCATCCAAAGTGTAGATTTGTCCTCCTAGGGAAGATTTAACATGTAAAGTCACGAACTTTACGTGCATGTATGGGTCTTCAAGCCTAAAAGATCCAAAAATGGACTCTACAAGATGCATGGGACTCTTATGGTAATAAAGTTGCCACCATTATACCATGAGAACCCTCCTAGGTTCAAGATTTGAATTCATCACTCTATATTACGTTCTAAACCCGAAGGTGACTTAGAAACGCCAAAAAAAGGACAAGATTCAAGCCCTAAAGAGGATCTAACAAATGGAAAGTCAAGGTTGAAGCTTTTTACCTTGAATGAGTTGGAAATGAAGCAAAACCTATGGATCTACTTGCTTCTTCTGTAATCTCCAAGCTTCAACTTCTTTCTTCAAGCTTCAAACAACCAAAAACACACAAAAATGGCTCAAGAACACTCCAAATGCTTTAGGGTTTTGATTTAGGGCTTTCTTGGACTGTGAGAGACGATGGAGGCTGAAATGGGACAAGTTAAGGCGTCTAAATATGGTGTAAACCCTAAATATTAGGGTTTCATCTAGGCAGTCCTACTTGTCGAGTCGGGCTCCCGACTCATCGAGTAGGTTACCTAAAACCCGCATCCATAATCCAGTCTATTAGACGATTTGGGCATCCAACTCGTCGAGTCCCAGTGTAAAACATGCAATTACTTAAATTTAAAATACGTACCGGAAACCGGGTGTTACAACTATAACATCCCTATAGTGCACATACAACCCTAATGCTTTAGATCTAAGTTTTCTCTTGTTATACATGCAATATTCTTTTTCCAAAGCATGAAGCCTAACTAGCATGCAAATTTGATATTGGAATCATAAAAAACTAGTTTGATGATTACCTCTTGTTGTATCTTGTAGAAGTTGGCCTTTCAAGAGCTTAGCACCTCAAGTGTGATGTCTTAAATGTTTCACAAAACACCACCAACAATTGGATGACAATGAGAGAGAGCTTGCAGCACCAAAAATCAGCTAGGGTTTCACTTAGAACACAACTGTCAATTTTTGGATGCTAGGGGTTACTTTTATAGTGTGGAATTCCTAGGGTTTCACGTATAAACCATAATTCACTTCCTTGGGCATTTAATCCAATAATCCATATGATAAGCCCTTTGACTAACTTTTCATGGACTCCCACATAAAATTAGTCCATCCTAATCAACATGGATCATTAGCCCAAACTATATGTATTACTGATATACCTAATCAGTCCTCGTAAATTTAGTCAGTCTCTTTTGATCACTAAGTTAATTCCAAATTAATTCTTGATTAATACTAATTAAATAATATGATTTCTCAATTAATATATTATTCTTATAATATATTAACAAATCACAAATAACCTCTTTCTCTAATATCCATCCTATCAAATTGTTCTGGTAAATGCAACCCAAAATGGACCATTCTACTAGTGGGTCAAGTACATACCAATTTTAGTTATGGGCTTAGACACCTAATCCAACAGAGTGTTAGGCTTACGCTCTTTTATGTGTAAATAGGAGTCTTTTCTTATAATTAGGAAGTGAGTGACTCCCATTATGGAAGGAATCATTTGGAGTGTCACACTAGAGAGATAATTTGTACGAGACCCACTTTATATGTTCTTCTAGATCTAATATGAGCATAAAAAGATTTATTTACTTCATTGTGTTCTTGATTTTGTATGATGATTCACTAGATCTTTTCTTATTTCGCACATGCCATCATAATCAACACAACTACAGTGCAGCCAAGGAACCTCTTACCAAGATCCTTTAGCATCCATGTGTTCCACATTCCAAACAGATCTCCACATTTGCACAATCTTACTGCTTGAAGATGACAACATTGATTTGCCATAATTTCTCTTCTTCGGCATGTGGGTTTGCAAATATTGGAGTTGGAAGGCCCGATTTATGCAAATAAATTCCATAATATGGCATTATAATGTAAAATACTTTACAAAAAATGAATTCTAACAAAATTCATATCAAATGTTGCAACAGATATTAGCTTCATAGTCAAACTTTCATGAGTTTTATTGTCGTTACAAATTTTCATAGCTAAATAACTTTGAATTTGAACTCCTTAGCAAATTTTCTATGGAATTAAATTTCATAACAAAATTTCTACCAACTTAGCTAGAATTTTTTCCATAGCAAAACAAGCAATGGAAATAAAATTATGTATCACAATTACATTGATAAATAGCTATGAATACTACTTCCATAACAAATAATCTATGGAAATTTATTCCATTGAAAAATTATGTTACAAGTTAACCAGGATATCTAATTTTGTATCAACATTACAACTGTATGTATTTTCGTAAAAAAATTTGTTGCAAATTTACTACAAATGGTTTTTCCGTAGAAATATAGGTAGCAATATACCAACAGATTTCGAGTCGGTAACTATTGTCGTAGCAATTCCCATGTTTGCTACGGAAAATTAATTTCGTAGAAAATGTTGTAGCAAATTATCTATGAAACGACATTTTATAGCATGGTCTATTGCAATATAACAACGTAAATACGTTTCATAGCAACCTTGTGTAGCTATTTCGACTTTTTCTTGTAGTATTGTTGTGAAAGAAAAAAAATGATCTAGGTTGTTAATTGTTTAATTGTTTAATTAATTAATAGAAACTTATAGATTCAAAAGGATTTAAGTGTAAAGAATTTAAATTCAGATCTTTAGATAATTACGAAACTTATGGATAATTACTTAGTGACCAAGTAATTATCTCATAAGGTTTCTAAACCCTCCCTTATAAATAAATAAAGGAGCCTATGAACAAATTTTAAGTGTTTTTAATCCTAGAATTTAGATGCCTCTCACCCCTCTCAAAATTCTAAAATCACTATCATCACGACGCGACAATTCTTTTTTCACAACATGACTTATGAGTAGAAACCCTAATATTCTAGGGTTTTTCGTGTTGTCGCTTATGGAGATTGTCAAGGTTGTCAGATTTACTCTTGGGTGCTACTACAAAAGAGGAGTCCTGGTTTTTTCTCTTTATATCCTTTCTCCATCAAGAACTAGGAAGGTTTCAAGGGACTTCAAGAGTATCTCTTCATGATTCTTCTTCTTTTTTGTTGCATTAGATTTCGCTGAACTTGGATGCTCTTGGATTATGGGATTGTTTTTATATTGCTTTTATTGTTTCTTTGTGACTTATATGTTTTTTGTATCCTAATAACCCAACACTATAACATGTATCAAGAACTTGAATCAACTAAACAACATCAATTAACTAGTAAAATAAGATTTGATGAAATTACCAAATCCTGAATCGAGATGTGAGCTAAAGATAAGAAGATTATACACTAATTGCCTTAGTAATGATCTCTAGATTCAACCTTCTTCTTAATCTTCAAACCTAGACTTATATCCCTCTCAAAAATTGGAATCGTCATTGGAGTACCTCTCCTCTCTCAAACACATTATGGATCTAAATGAAGGACAAAGTATCTCTCATTTTCAACACAATAAACATGATCATCTTCTCTTGACTAAATGGCTTGGTTAAGTCTAGGCTCAAAAGTTTGAATTTTCTAAAATGTTGTGCTATGGCGATGCCAGGGGTCGAGGAGTGAGGTAGTTGTCCGGAAACATTCAAGGTGTATTTGTTAGGCATAGTGCCCAAAAGTGTGGCAAAGCATGCCTTATCATGTTATGGCATAAGTTTTTTCAATGTACATGTTTTTTTATTTTCATCGGACATGAAACAATTGAGTTTTGGTTTGTTTTTTCATATTAAGTATTGATTTCACACTTCTAAAAATTTGATATATTTATATGATTCAATAATTATGTGATTTACATTTTTTAATGAATATAAAATTCATACGGCTTAAAAACTCTATGGTTCATTATGATTTAAAGTTTGACCTTACCATCACGTCATACCTCATGTTATTTAGAATTTTGGTTTTAAAGCCTAACTTAAATATTCTAATTTAATTGTTTCATCACCAAGTATTATAAACTCTTTTTTTACAAGGTAATATATTTATGGGATTTTTTATTATTTTTTTATTTATTTAATTTTTTTAATAAATTATTAATTTTTGTCCAGTTGGACAAAAAATTTAGGCCCAAAGTGAAGACATTCATGCTATTTACTATGTATTTCGTGGTAGTATATATATCTAGCTATAAATGTTTTCTCGTAAAAGGAGTTTTGTTAAAGAAGATTTATAAAGGGTACGACTTTTTCAATATGTATCTTGTTTTAAAGAGTTTTATGCAAGAGAAGACGTTGGCGGCTAAAAAAATGGAAAAATAGTTATGAAAATTGAACCACGGACCAATATAGTTTGGGTAAATTGCACAAAAAAATATTTTTTTTACATATAAATTCGATTTTGACACTGTGTTTTTTTTTTTTTTTATCAATTTTGACATTGTATTTTCCAGTTTGTTACAATTCTGACCACTTGATCGGTTAATCAGGTTGCATGCTGACGTGGCTTGATGACGTGTCAGTTTTGATAACGTGGCATGCTGATATGATATGCTGACATGTCAAAATTGAATTTTTTTCTCACAAAAAACACTAAGTTTTCATTTTTTTTTTCGATTTTCACACTAAGTTTAACTTTTTCTTTCAACTTTGACGCTATGTTTTTTTGTTCCAAATCGAACATTATTTTTTCCAATTTTGTTAAATGTTGATAATTTTAAATTTGAAACCGTATAAATATTTTTTTTAATACATTTAAACCGCATAAATATGTTTTTTTTTTCATTTAAAAACCATAGTTTTGTATAAACATTTTTTTTTACACTCAAACGATATTTTTATGTATAAATATGTATTAGTTATATAAAAATTGTATTCTATATTAAATATGCAACTTTAAAATGTGTTTGGAGGTTTGGAGGCGTGTAGTCGATCAAAACTCGGATATCAAGTTTGCAACCCATCAAATTTTTACATCTTATTAGAAGTTTATTGTTAGTTTGATTCTCATAATATAACTAATCATTTGAATGTAAGAGAAAAAAAAAAAAAAAAACTTGTATCTAAATAAAAATGTGGTTTTTAAAAGAAAAAAAAAATATGTTTATACGGTTTAAAATGTAATAGAAAAAAATATATTTATATGGTATCAAATGGAAAATAGACAAAAATGAACAAAATTTGATAAATGGTGTTCGATTAGAACAAAAAAAAACACAGTGTCAAAATTGAAATAAAAAATTAAACATAGTGTTAAAATCGGAAAAAAAAAGTGGAAACTTAGTGTTTTTTGTATAAAAAAAAATCAATTTTGACACGTCATCATATCATGTCAGCATACCACGTCATCAAAAACTGACACGTCATCATGTCACGTCAGCATGCAACCTGGTTAACCGGTCAAGTGATCAGAATTGTAACAAATTGGAAAACACAGTATCAAAATTAACACAAAAAAAAAACACGGTATCAAAATCGAATTTATGTGTAAAATGAGTATTTTTTGTGCCATTTACCCATATATTTTGTGTGGATGATTGGTTTTCTATCAAAGTGTGCTTCAAATTCTAGAAGCATGGAACTCACACTATATCGATATATTAACTATTTTTTACAGAATTGGGAAACAAACTTACATGTTTCAAATTCCTCTTTAGCATGAGGCTATCAAAAATACTTTCCATGTGTGTTATTTGAGAGAACAGGTTGGGGAAAAGTTAATTTAGTCCCAATGGATGATTTTTAAGGAGACTCTAATAATAGAGATTGATTGAAAAGCCATAGGAAATCTTGGGTCGTATGATGAAGAAGTAGCGAATGAAAGTAATTGATTTAGTTATTATGAGATAGAATCATACTTGCAGACCAAACCTCAGTAGGGAAAAAATATGGAGATGAAGAAACAATATCCTTACTTGTTTACAGAATCAATGAATCTATGGACAAAATCATCCTATGGGAGGTAATTGTAACACTAAGATTTAAGGGTTATATGTTTTCACATTTAACTTTATCAACTCCATGTTAATTAAGGAATTAATAACAATAAAACCAAGTGGAGGTTTTGATAAAGAAAGTGCATCACTGACTACCCAATTGTTAAAATCTAAGGTGAGTAGTACTCATACTTTAGAAGGCTTAAACACAGATCTGTTGTTTGTTTCCTTTTTGAAGAAGAGATTATTACCCCTTTATCAAAAATCCCAAATTTATATCTAAAACCTCGTCATTCTACAATTATGAATTTTTAGAGTAAAAGAGATAAAAGTCATATTCCATAGTTTCATTATCTAACATTTATATAAGTCCAATCCTAAAATAGGCCCAACACATATCAATATGCATGGCAAAATATATAAATAAGTTGAATATATAATCTAAACATATTATATTAATTGGCCTAAAGCCCTCATTCCATAAATATGAAATTTAAATCTTAAATTCTACTTCTATATTATTCAAAGACATGAATATAACATTTGTAGTTTGCAAAAGAATATGACATTAGGTTTGCATAGTATTTTACCAAAAGTTACAGAACAAAATATAGCAAAGAAATATGTAACAATTATTGATGACCATCCATGTCATATTGGAACTCCTCAAGTCGCTTAAGCTTCTGTTATATTGGTCTCATAGTGATATGTAATCAATTACTTGTGAGTTCCAGTTAAGTTTATGAGATGTTATATTAATGTACTCCACACCTATAATAGTGGCAACCCACACACATGACCTCAACTATATCCATGAAATACAAGAACCCCTTCATATATTTAGACAGAGTAATGAAGACGCTACTAATTGTTGAGAGTCCTTGAGGGATATAACCTCTTATGTAGTCTCTATGGAGCACATGTAAAGATGTAATGTCGCAAAGGTTAAATTGAGAAAGAAGGTTTATGGAACCAATATCAAATAAATGGCATTAAATATGCTTCACACGTGCCACTAGACATTTTATCAAAGGTGTTGAGATTTTGTAGCAAGAAAACATTGTGTTATAAAAGTATACCTCGCGAATGATTTTCATAATACTCGAAAACACTAGTAAAAAAATGATAGAATACTTAGTTTCAAACAAAGTTGAAAACATGTACTTCAAAATTTGAACATATTCTTTGAGTTCACAACTCATTATTTAACACACATGCAATACTCTAGTAAATTCTATACAAATTCAACATGTATTTAACTATTACATCATGTTCATACATAGGGGTATAAACGAACCGAACAAATACGAATGGGGCTTGTTCATTTTCATTCATTTAAGTTAGTCGAACAAATAAACAAACACGAATGGATAAACGAACGAGTTTTATTGTTCATATTCGTTCGTTTAACAAATTACATTGTTCATATTCGTTCGTTTATATTCATGAACAGGCTAAACGAACGTAAATGAACAAAGATAAAAAAACATGATTGAAGATATATGAACATAAATAAACATATAATATACTAATGTAATCAAACACAATTAGACATATGTGAACATAAAATAAATTTATGTGAACATAAAATGAATTTATATGAACGAATATAACGGAAAGTAAACGAACGTTCACGAATATAATTGAACGAACGAGACTATTGTGCATGTTCGTTTGTTTAACTAAATGAACGGTAATTTTGTTCATGTTCGTTTGTTTATTAAATAAACGAACTTCCCGCCGAACAGTTCATAAACAATTCGCTGAACGTCCAGTTCATTTACAGCCCTCCTCATACACCAATCTCGGAAGAACTTTATAGAACTTTGAAAAAGTTCATCTAGTTTCAAACATGTTTTATTAAGTTTCGAAGAGGTTGATATAGTTTCAAATATGTAATTAGAGTTGAAACTCATTTCAACTACATTTAACATGCTTTTAACTATTTTATCATGTTTATAAGAAAATTCATTAAAAAATAAGTCTTAAATTGTACTTGAGTTGTGGATTAAGAAAGAGTTTTGAACAAGTTATAAGCTTAATGGTTACGTGGTTCTCAAATAATTAATTAAATTACGAAATTGGTTATGTTTTATTAGCCCTAAAAATATCATATAAGATTAGAGGTGTTTGTTTGGATAGATTAATTCAATCCAACTAAGAAATTGGTTATTTTTCATTAGCCCTCAAAATATTAAACAAAATGAGAAAATTAGTTATTTTTAATAATTCAAACCAATCCAAAATCTAAATTTATTATTAAGTTTTTGATAAAAACAAATCAAAATATCTTCATATCTAAATAAAAATATAAGATTATCGAAAACAAAGTTTAAGTTTAAACTAAAATGTCCAAAATAAAATTAATTGCCTATACCTGGTACATGGTCTTATATACTATTTTGTAAGAAAGCCCTATTCCTAGGCCCAAAATAGCTAGGCAACAATTTATTATTTGGTTTACTATTTATTATTGTGTATTAATTTAATAAAATTATTTATGAGACTCATTTTACAATGTGATCATTTATTTTAAATGAATAGCTTCTTAAGAATGAAGATTACAAGGGTGAAAACAAATAATAAACATGACATTTAAAATAATATAATTATTCTTATTATTATTATTATTATTATTATTTTATGAAATTATCATTATATCAAACTTCAAAGTAAATTTTTGAAAGTCTAACAACAAATGCATGTTTGTGGATAAAAGAAGGTCTAAGTAAACAAATCCTGGCACCATTCAGTCCTTGTGGTCTTGGAGGTTCGCTTGTAATGATTCAAGGGCATGAGACAAAAGTTTCATGTTTATATCGGGAATTAGTCGGTGCGCGAAATCTAGCCCATAAACCCTCGTTATGGAAGTTCCATTTAAAAAAAAAAAAAAAAACTAAGTAAATAATGTTTATGTGACTTTTTTAGGTTGAGATGGTAAAAGAGGGTTCAAGACATAAATGATAAAAAGAGTAGTTTGGGAATAGATTCCATTTTACAAAAGAAACACAAATTTTAGCAAGAAATAGAAACCGATCAAATTCAAAACTCATCCAAATACATTCAAAGTGTTTACAACCTACTTAAATTACGTTTCTTTAAATTTAAAAAAATACATTTAATCATGATTTTAATAATATTTTAGTTGTATTCAATTTATTTATAAAAACTAAAACAAACTAATAAAACTATATTAATAGGTCAACACAACCACAAACAAAAGCAAAAGACTTGTAGCTTTGTTAAAGTGTCATTAGCCAATTTATTAAGGGTTCAAATTCTCCTTGATATGTAAATATAGATTATAAGTAGATTTAAGGATCCATATTTCATTTAAGCATGATTATATATATATATATATATATATATATATATATATATATATATATATATATATATATATATATATATATATATATATATATATACTAGCAGCGTACCCGCGCAAAGCGGCGGGGTTTGTAAATTCTTTCGGTGATATGTTTCCTCTACAAAAATGTTATGTTACAAAAGAAAGTACATGTCGAAAACAAAATAATCAAACTATGGTGTTATTTGGGAGATGAAGTCATTTTTTGTTCCTAGACGGTGGACTTTATAGCAGATGAGGGAACAAAGAGGTATATGCGATTGGAGGGATATTTGAATCAACATGCTAAATTTAAGGATATCTAAAAGGGTTCAAAATTTGAATGAATCCGGGATTTGAGGGAACAATATCAAATTGCTGAGAAATATAAGGAGATTTGATGATAAATATTTGAATTCAAAATGTGGTTAAGATTTAATATTATTTTATTAATGTTTACTTGTACTATCAGCTTCATTATTTGGACGTCTTAAAAAAATATTATTATTATAATCAATCTATTTTTAGAAATAGTTAGATTTTTTTTATAAGATAGTAAAGATATATATATATATATATATATATATATATATATATATATATATATAGAGAGAGAGAGAGAGAGCTAGGTTCAAATGTTTATAACAATTATTGTGTTCCTAAATACACCAATCATAAGTTAATAAATAATTAAATAATTAATTAAATCAAAAATAGTATTTTTGGTTTTTTGCACTTCCAATTAAGGAAACAAAATAAATGTATATATTGACCTAATATTTCTTCTTTATAACTATCGATCATTGAACAATAATCGTCGTCGCAGACATACCTCTGTATCCCTCATCTTGTCACTGTCGTATTTTCTTCTTCTTCCTCCCTCTCAATCGTCGCCTTCGTCTTTTATCACCGAACTCAGTCTAGAGTTGTCGCCGTACACCAACATCCTAGCCCTGTTATGTTCTTGAACTCAATTTCTAACTTTTAAACCCAATTTCTAATTTTACAGTCAAAATCTCATCGGAAATCTCCATTGGTTACCTGAATTGCAACATCACAATTTTGTGAATTTTTGATGTTAGTGGTGGCTATAGCAAGAATTTAATTTGCACATTTCATTTTTTTCATTTTTATCAGGTATCTCCGCAACTCCAATTTGCTTTTGCACACATTGAGTTCTTTATTTTATTTTTTTATAGATTATCAACAAACCAATAACATAAAACTTTAATAAAACTTTAATGTATTAGAATTTTAGTGGTTGTATGGCATTATCGCTTAGAGAAGAAGAGGTTCCCAAATGGTATTATTGGTTCGTTTTATTCGAGGCATAGGCA
This sequence comes from Lactuca saligna, assembly GCF_052625555.1. Taxonomy (NCBI): domain Eukaryota; kingdom Viridiplantae; phylum Streptophyta; class Magnoliopsida; order Asterales; family Asteraceae; genus Lactuca; species Lactuca saligna. Next base: position 151,003,170 of record NC_136421.1, read on the forward strand.
ATTATGATTCTTTAGTATTACCGTTTTTATAAATTTGTGAAAAGTTTCAAGATTAAAAAATATTGTATCTAATTATGTTCTTGAATATTAGAATTGATGGCATCGACACATTCTCAAATATTCATAGTGAAATTATCCATGAATCTGTTACTTGTATTTTGATGTGAATGATTTTTTTTTCTTGTATATTTCTTCCCCTTATTTATCTTTTCAAATGAAGCAAAATCATAAAATTATAGATTTACTTTTAATTGGTAAACTTTTTGTATAAACCAAAAAACAAGAAAAAAGCTTTACTAATCAATAGAATTTATGTATAAATGTTACTTCATCATTTTGTTAGAATATATATTAAATCACTAGTTTATAACCAGTGAGAACCACAGTTAGAAAATTAATTAAACTTTCTAAGTAAAACTCAAAACTATTAATTAATAATTTTAAATAACTTATTAATTAAAATATATTTTTTAGTTATATATAAAATTATAATCGTTGATTAAAATAAATATGTAAAATATATCATCTTATAATTTGTATAAATTTTATTTTATTATAATTTATATAAATTTTATTCTATTTTTATTCTAATATTATTAATTTAATGTAATTAAAATGTGATTTAAATTTTGAAATTTGAAATTTGAAATGGAGAATTAATAGATTGATAAGTGTCATGATATTAATTACAAGTGTCAATAGATTGACAAGTGTTATGATATTAATTACAATGTCTAACATTGTGACACATGGCAAAAGAACTACTCTTTTATTAGATAGGGGATTCCGATAGAATAGTTTATTTGAGTATTTTGTTAGAATATACATGAAACCGTTACATTAGAATACTCATATGTCTTATGTAATTGTTTAAAAAGGTAATTAATTTGTCTATGTATTATTTTGGTTCAATTTGTGATTTTGAATTCTAATTTCTATTGTCTCTTGTTATTGTATATTTGTAAATTAAAATTAAATTAGCAGCAAATACGATACTTTTGAATGTATTCTATACATTCTATCAAAATGTATTATGTCAAAATAAACTCTATGTATTCTGCCAGAATATACTCTATGTATTCTGTCATATTTTGTGTATACTACCAGAATATATAAAATGATAGTTAATTGCAAGTAACATGTTCTTAACCATTATTAGTTTTTATTATATTTGTGATACGAATGACTGGAAGAATGCGTTGAAGACCTAATATAAATAACTTGAAAAATAAATAAAATTTGAACATACTCACAGTTTAAGAATGTTGTTATTTTTTAAAATTATATTCATTTTTATTGATATTTTTTTAGAATATGTATAATTATATTAAAATGTATAAGATTTTAGTTTGTAAAAATATGTATGGATTTATATTTAAGTTCGGATGTATAAAAATATATTAGAATGTTGTTATTTTTCCACCACAGATTTAAAAAATTTGTTATTCTTCAATAATATTTTAATAAACTAAAATTATGAAAGAACATCATTCTAACAAAAAAAATACTTTGACGGAATAAAATCAGTTATGTTTACAAATTACGTTAAAAATAAAATTGAATTAATTAAAAAAATTAGATTTTTAAAATTAAGATAATTAATTATCCCTAAAAATGCAAAATTTTCATTTTATAAATATAGTTAGTTGTCTAAAATACCATTTTGCACAAATTTGTGTGATTATATGGTACATATTATCTCATTGTAATATCATACACTCTCAAATGATGTTCACTGATTAATTTCATTCGTTGGTTCAGATCTTTGTATTCCGACAAACATTAATTAATAAAAATAAAATAACCATATATATATATATATATATATATATATATATATATATATATATATATATATATATATATATATATATATATATATATATATATATAGGGTTAGGTTCATGTGAGACGGTCTAATTTTTTGAGACCGTAAGAAGCATTTTTTTTTATTTTTTTATTTTATTTTATTTTATTTTTAATTTTTTTTAGTTAATTCAAGTTCCGAAAATAATATTTAAAAAAAGAATTTTCTGATTTTTCCATTTATTTTGCATTTTAAAATTATTTTTAGAATATGTACAGTGTAATATTCTATTTAGAATATTTCACGTATTTTTCAAAACAAATAGGATTTTTTTTTTTAGTTAATTCAAGTTCCGAAAATAATATTTAAAAAAAAAGAATTTTTAGATTTTTCCATTTATTTTGTATTTTAAAATTATTTTTTAGAATATGTCAGTTTAATATTCTATTTAGAATATTTCACATATTCTAAAAAAAACGGATTTTTTTTATTTTTTTTATTTATTTAGTTATTTATTTTTTATTTTTTTTCGTTAATTCAAGTTCCGAAAATAATATTTAAAAAAAAAATTTTTGGATTTTTCCATTTATTTTGCATTTTAAAATTATTTTTAGATTTGGTTTCACGGTCTTACAAAATTAGAATGGTCTCAAATGAACCTGAACATATATATATATATATATATATATATATATATATATATATATATATATATATATATATATATATATATATATATATATATATATATATATATATATATATATTGTTGAACATTGTTCAGACTTCTATTCATTTGCGAGATAAGGGTATTCATCCTTTTTTTGCATGAAAATTTGTCGAAGACGATACTTCTTGTTAGGAGGATGTTTTGGTTTGGGTTATTCATTTAAAATCCTAATTTTCTAGGGTGTTCGGGGAAAGAAAACAAACATCTAAACTGGAGGAGCCAAAACTAAAATCTATATACACATGCTTAACAAAAAGATTTTAAAAAACTAAGTAATTATTGGACAAAAATACAACATAATATATAAAAATAGACAACTATAAAAATAGTCATTGTGGTTTTCTAAAAATCATAAAGTCAGTCCCTGCTAATTTTTTTTTATAAACATGATCTATATGATTTCCAAAACTTGCATTAATCATGTTTTTACTGACGTCATTACTGTTTATTCGTTAGTGTAAATGTATTTCGGTCTTTTCAAATAATAAAGATTAAATTTGTGATTATGGGTAAACCATAATTACCATTTATGTAATTTTTTTATATTTTATTTTTATGAATTTTTGCTTTTCCACCCTTTTACATTTTAAAATATCATTTTGAATTTTAAAAAAATATTATTTTGACCTTTCTATTTTTTAAATTTTCATATTTAACTTCGTATTATATAATTTGATTTTGATAAATAGCTTTTGTTCGTTAACAAAAAAAAACTATTTTTATGTGTTTATTTTTATATATTTGTCGGGATAATTTAAGGTGATCAACGTGTTGACTTTAATATAGAACTATCTTTCATTATTCTTTAAAAAAGTTATACGTTTTTTTTTTTATAAAATTATCCGTTTAAATTCGAGTTTGTCTATGTTTCAGCATATATATATATATATATATATATATATATATATATATATATATATATATATATATATATATATATATATATATTACGATTTCGTGCTTAATTTTATATACGTTTGATATATGACTCGGATCATATATTATACGATTTTTATTATTTAAGCCTTCGTTCGTTAACTTTAAAAAAAATCTTACTTATTTTTATGCACTTTTCGATTTAAATTTGAGTTTTTCTTTTTCATTATTTTTTATGTTTTGATTTAATTTTTTTTTTGTACGCTTTGGTACTTATTTATGTATTTTCCTACGTATGAGTTTGTTCATATATAATAGATAAAAACGTAATTATATACATTGAATTTTGTCGGTTGAATTTTGTAAATTGACTTTTGACGATTGTATTGATAAAAGCTATGTTTCGATATTAAAAAACACTAACGGTAAAAACACGTACATAAAAATAAGCACAATATATATATATATATATATATATATATATATATATATATATATATATATATATATATATATATATATATATATATATATATATATATATATATATATATAGACACACACACACACACGTTGAAATGTAGATGAACTCGAATCTATACTGATACAAACGTGAAAAAAAGATACGTTGAAACGTAGAAAAAATCAAATATAATACATTTTTTTAAGCTAAATAATGAAAATTATTATATGTGACCCGAATGATATGTAGGAATGTATTTAAAATTAAGCACAAAAATTTACAAAAAATACGTCGAAATGTAGACAAACTTGAATATAATATATTTTAAAAAAAGTAACTGACGAAAGTTATTATATATGACTCGTCTCTACGTAGGAAACGTACATATAAAATTAAAAATAAATACAAATAATAAAAAATAAAAAACTACATCGAAATGTTTACAAACACGAATTTAAACCAAAACGTTTATAAAAAACCAATGTAGTATTTTTTTTAAAAAAATTAACGAAAGAAATATTTAAATTAAAATCGAAACGTTAACCACTTTTAATTATACCAATAAATATATAAAAATAAACATATAAAAATAGTTTTTTTTAGGTTAATGAATGAAAGTTACTAATAAAAATCAAATTATATATAATACGGAATTAAACATGAAAATTTAGAAAATAGAGGGGTGAAAATATCATTTTTCAAAGTTCAAGTGAAGGGATGAAAAATGATATTTTAAGAAGTAAAGGGGTGGAAAAGTCACAAACTCATAAACATAAAATATATAAAAAAAAATTATATAAATGGTCCATATGGTTTAGCCATAGTCACAAACTCAGTCACTGGTACTTGAAAAGATCAAAATACCCACTAACGGATGAACAGTAACGACGTCAGCAAAAAATGTCATTCATGCAAGTTTTGGAAACCACAGGGATCATGTTCATCTAAAAAAATTATCAAGGACGGACTTTGTGATTTTTGGCAAACCGTAAGAACCATTTTTATAATTTTGTCTAAAAAATATTATAGTAAGTTGATAACTACTAACAAGATACAATAACTTTATATCTCTAATCTTCTGTCCTAATAAAAAAAAAACCTAAATACCATATGGCATCTCCATAGCCCATAAACTTTCAATATAAAATACCTAATATGCCATTTTATCCTTTAAACAGTACTCCCGATAAAAATTACGAACCTCGATTCAATGTTTTTTAATTTTAATCAAATCAATTTCATATCCCTAATTATCGGCAAGAAATTCTCAATTACTGGTGGTTGCTATCGCAAACAAAAAAAACACTTTTAATTCCAAGAAATTAAGAATCTCGATCCACTCAAATTTAAAATCGATGGGGCTCTGCATTGGTTAGGATTTCACCTAAAAACCAAACAAGCAAAACCCTAATCACTACATGCCTGATGTTCTTCAGGTGCAATAAGAAAGTAGCTTACATGTACTGAAGAGAGAACTTTGGATTGGAGATGTTAGAGAAGAAATCCTTGAGTAAATTAACATCAATTACCAATGCAAGTTGTTTGAAATTCGTTATCGTTATCTCAGTTAGACTACATTGAATGGTTTTTCAACTATGTATATGTGTTCATTTTGGTGTGTGTTTTATATTGGTTGTGTACATCTGTATTTTGATTTTAATTGCAGGTTTGTAGATCCAAAAGGTTGACTTCATATACACTAAATTCTTTTCACGTTTGTTCTCTATATTTTGTTAAATTAATACTTTTACCTCTTCATTTTCAATTGGTAATTTGGGAAATGTAGAATTATTGGTGTTGCTTAAAGGTTTTCTTTTGGATGATAGAAGCGAGAGAGAAAAACGACATGAAAGGTACAGTTTTTCTTGAGACCTTTGAAGCTTGAACTTTCATGTCTTAACACATAGTGGTATTTCTACCCGTTAATTTGCACCTTATGGTGTATGCTTGATAAACTACTTATGTGAGTAATCGCAAATGCTCTTGAATATTGAATTCTCATTTACTTTAATCTTTTTTACTTCAGAAACAGACTTTATAACCTGAAATGCAAGAACTTCAAATAATCCTTGATTTAAATTAGAATTCTCCAACTTGTGTTGTAAGTGTATATCAATAAAAATATCATAGTTCTTTAGCATGTTTGTGTATTTTTTTTACAACATAGTGTTTATTATTAAGTTTTATAATAGGGTTTAAAAATTGTTGTGTCATTACATTTATGCATATATGTTTTTCTTACTTGAAAGTAGTTTCTAGAAAGCGTGAACAAAAAGTCATTAGAATGGTAATTTATATAAATTTTACAACTATTAATGTTTTGTGAATAAAAAGTTTATAAAGGGTGATTATCATTTGCCACTTTTCATTTCAAGTCTTTTACAAAAATATACAGTTGTATTATTTTCTAACTAAATATGTTATAGAATTAATTTTGTTTATATACCAAATAGGTTCTATTCATTTAAACCACTTAGCATTTTCATTCAAGTCACTTACTGGTTGCATTTGTTTCAGTTTAAACGATTGAAATCTTAGCATATAATTTTTGTTGTAAGAAAGTTGTCAAAAACTGTTTAAACGATTGAAATCTTAGCATATAATTTTTGTCTTGAATTAATTTGTAGATTTTCATTGAAATAGATGAATCAAAGAGATGATCCTAGATGTAATAAAACAACCCCCTACAATAGTCTACCTCAACTTATTAAAAAATTTATATAATTTGTTGGTGTTTGTAAGAAAGTTGTCAAAAACTGTCCAAAGTATGATGTTATTAATTGGTCAAAGTAGGATGCTAAAATATAGAAAGAAATGTAAGATTTCAAGGTTTTTTTTCCTTTTATTCAATTAAGGTATTTTACTTTCAAGTCTTTTTTCCAAGGATATTATACTTTGAAAAATTTACCTATTCATAGCACTCTATTTTCTTTTAGTTTTGTCCTACTCGGTTCAAGTAAATGTCAATGATCCCTATTTTTCGATTCTACAAGATCGTATTGCCAATGTATTAAATATGGAACCTCTTAAAATATCATGCACTCTTGAAGAAGCTTTTGGAACAACTTTTTTATGTTTCAGAGAGAAGCGATATCAATGAGGAAGAGAGACATAGAGCATTTGTTACTATAAGTGTGTGTGCATGTGTATGAATTTCTGTAATTTTTAAATTATTGGTTTATATTTTACATTGATTAAAGTTTAATTATAATGCCAATCGAAATTCCAAAGGGAAAATCACAAAGTCCAAACCGTTTATATATAAGAATCAAGGTGTCAACTTCTAGACTTCCAGTCGTCTACTAAGAATTATGATGTCATTTCATTTATATTTCATCAAGCAATCATCTTATTTCATTCATAAATCAATAAATTCATTCATCAACCGAAAGAAAGTTTGTCATTGCTATTCTTTATCACTACAATTGACAGTCAAAAATAAATCAGAAGTTTCTACAATAGTGATTTTTAATTCCAATCGGAAGTCCATGAGTATGTAATGTGTCACAACTAGCAAATTAGGGTTAAGATTGTGATCCTTGTACATGACAATTTCCTCCATGTAACCTTGAAAAATTATATTTAGTGAGCCGAAAACAATTCAATGGCCTTGTTAGTGGGCCGAAAACATCCATTGTGCCTTCCATTGGGCCGAAAACACTTCAATGGGCCTTGTTACGTTGAAAACCCCTATTGGACCCTCCTATTGGGACGAAAACTCCTATTGGGCCAAGTCAAAACTGAACACCACTATTTTTGGGCCACCCTTTGGGCCAAGAACCCTAGGGTTTGGTTAAGGCTTTAAACAAACAAACAAACAAACAAAAAAAAGGATGGAAAAAATTTACCTTGCCACCTCATTCTTATCTAGCATGCAACCAAGCTATTGACCCCCATATAACCATGCACATCCCATCTTCTATCACAAAGTCAAACAAACTTTCTCTCCCTCTCCCTCTCTTATGTGGCCGAACACACACACACACACACACACTTCACAAATCTCATTTTTCCTCACTTAGCTCTCAAGAACATCCTCCTTATTTTCTCAAAAAAGTTCGAGCATCATCATCATCAAAGATCGATTCTAGGCTTCCAGGTAAGTCCATGTTAAAATCAAAGTGTTTTATTACATGTTTATGCTAAGAACATTCCATTTGCACACACATTCTCTAGAACACCATTTTTGAGTGACCTCTCCAAGACAAGCTAGGCTAGAAATTTCTTTCTTATTCTTCTTCTTGTACCACTTGAAATCTCCAAGGTGAGCTTCATACCCCACTATTTTCGAGTTTTTCATAATTTTTTTTTTTTGGGGGGGGGGGGGGGGTGGTGGGGATACAAGTCAAGATTTCATTTAACCGTTGGATAATTGCATGGATCAATGTGTTTTGTGTTTAACCTTTGAGTAATTGATTGAACATGGATTTTATCTCATACATCCTCATAAAAATCATGAGAAAAGGGTTTGTTAATACACATGTTGCATGAAATCCTGTGGATATGTGTTGCGCTCAACATGTTAACTATTGACATATATACATTTTAAAACTATACTTACGCAAATATTTGCATGTAATAAGTTTCATAGTCATATATGTGTGTTGAAAAAAAATCGTGACTTGCTAAAGTCACAACAAACTAGAAGGTTTTGGTGTTACAAACTCTCAAACTAATTTTTGGTGTTTTAAACAAGCTACAAGATTTAATATTTTGCTAATATTAATCTTGTTAGAAAAAAAAAATTTACTATTTCGACACTAAAGTTGAATGGCTTAAAACTTGAGAAAGTATGCAAAATGACATGTTAATTAAAGATTATTTACAAAAAGTGTTATAAATAATCTCACCGAAATAACATACAAAACAAAATTATTACGACAGAAAAATTCACGTGTCATAATTTGTCCATCATAAAGCTGTTAAAAGAACAAGTTATATTTAGTATGTAATAAAGCTGTAAAACACGTGTCATAAAACTGCAGTCATGAATTTACACTAGTAATTTTATTTTCATTATTCAATAATGGGAGTCAAATTTCGCATAAATCTGTTAAAGCACTTGTGAGACTTTCCTTCACCATGCCTAACTAGCATACATTGTAAGACCTGTAGTTATAACCAGATCTCCTGGAGGGAGAGCGAGATAATTGTGTATAGATCTATACGGGGTTGATGCCCCCACACCTGAGTTGTTCACTATAGTTAGACATGGCCAGTCTAGGGTAACAAATATCTTACCTAAACCGACTCCTGAAGAACACCATGATAGGTATATCAGTCACATCAAGCATGGTTGTAACGACTCGCATAGGGATTAACAACATTATTTTGGATTTACGTAAAAACATACACTTCACTAATTTTATTAAATATAAAACTACACTTCGTTTTCAAGTACTTATTTATCACCACTCCACTCTTAGGGTTTTAAGACTACAAGTTTTCATACAACATAAAATATTGGATTTTTTTGAAAACTCATTTTTCATAATTACAAACAACAAAAAATAAAAGACATACATGCAATTATTCACAGTTTTAGAACGAGACTCACAAACCATTTTTCACAGAAAATATCGGATTTTATGGAGTTTTACAAATTATTACAAACAAAGATGTTACAAAGCTTTTTCATAAAAACATGCTTATGAACTCACCATCATTCTATATTGACGCTTTTTCAAAATGACTTGTATTCTCAGGGACTCAGTGAGCAGGTATTTGGGTCATGGACTTGGATAATTACTACATTTTGGAACATTGTATTTTAGGTCACAATTTTGTGTAAAATTTTTGTGAACAAATACAATTTGTAACAATGTATGTTGGTATCTTATAATGTATGATGTTTGGTTGCTATATTTATTAAGATTCAACTGTTACCATATTACAAAATGAAGTCATCCGCCCCCGGATATTTCTGTCGTCCTGTTTCGGGGCTGTGACATAATGTGTTTTCTAAATTAACATTTGTTTTATTTAAGAAATATTATTTTTGTTATTAAGTAAAATGTGTTTGATAATTCAAAAAGCATATGGGTTACGAGGCAGGTTTTGATATCCATTGATTCGGTGGATAAGGGTATGGATTTGATTATTCAAAACCCTGCGGGTTACGGATCAGGTTTGGATCAGATTTAGAAATTTGTTAAAAGACTTTGAATCAAAGTCGATTCACTCCAAACTCTCCCCATTGCCAAGTCTAGTCAATTGTAATTGCAGGGGTTTTTATTTTCCAGTTTTGTTTCTAGTAAAAAAAAAGAGTAAACTGCACCATATGAACGAATCACATCAAGTCACCCTAATGCTATTGGGACATGCCAATCGTCGAACACTAGCAATATTTTGGGTGTGCCAGGACCATGGAGCTTCAATGTGGAATTACATTCTTCAACCATTAGACTCCTATAATGATCGGGTGGTTTGGTTTGGAGGTTTTTTCATGAAGGCAATTATAAAGAGGTGTGTGGAAGTTATTGGAATAATACCTTGTTGGATAAAGTCAAGCCTTGTCAAATCTTTCTTTTGGTCTATAATAAGAATATGAAGATTAAACCGAACTAGGTTGGTTTTCTTTCAAAATCAGGGTTTTTATATTTTCTTACAATAATTGTTTGTCTAACTCATTGTTATCTTCAAAAATTTCCAGCTGTTCTAGAAGAACTATTAGTTTCTTATTGCATCACAAACTTGATTTATACCGTAATTGTAGTACAATTTCGTGGCCCTTTATCCAATAAACATATTTTTAAACAAAAATCAACTAAAAAGAACACTCATTTGGGCAAATAAACTCTAAAAGTGCAAAAAGAATAAAAACCGAAACACAATAAAATTGATGTCATTTACATTAGTTTTTCTAAAAACGATGAATGCCCTAATTTATAAATTTCCATATTGAAACACAACAATCTACTCTAATATAATAAATGTAAAAAATAAAAACTTCAATATGAAAACTTTGGTTTGGAAGAGAACAATGCCAACGTTTGTTGAAAGGGGAATAAGAGTGGCGTTGCACCCTGCAGGGTAGGAATGAGTAGTGGCGATGACGAAGAGGTTCGGTGCAAGAGAATGGATCAATGTAAAAAATTATAAACTTACTCAAAATGAAATTCTAATTAACATTTTAAATTGGTAAAAGCCTAGCCTTCCACCATATGCTGGTTTTTGGTTTAACATATTTTTCCTTAAAAATATATTAACTCAAACGATAATTAACCAACTTGTTAGAGGTTTTTGCCTTTTAGACTGATTGTCTCATGTTTTAATCTGGATATTAGTGAATTTTACTGACTCGGTGAGAATAACTTTTAACAGCTAACTGGACGTTCAAAAAAAAGTTGAAACAATCATTATTTTACCCTTGAATCTATAAAATACTTACATATAAAATTTATGTAAAATGTAGGGATATGAACTCACTTCGAGTGTGTTCTCGGCTGGATGACAAGATAAAAATGATTTGTATTATAATATGTGAACGTGTTCGTATCCTATGAGTATTTAACACACAATATTGTGTGTAAATTAATTAAATTAATATGTAAAGTGTTATAAAAACACTAAATTAAATTAGGAATACTTACAAAGATTCTTAAGAATCAACATATATAAAATACTTTTTTGGGAAAGTTTGATGACATTCCTGGGAATATCTTGTTGATGTTCTTGGGAAAGTTTGAAGAGTTGAAGATGTGGTTATGAATTTTGAGAGAGAAAAGTGAGGAGAATTTGAGACGTCATATGAGAAATAGAAATTGATTTCGGTCATATATATATATATATATATATATATATATATATATATATATATATATATATATATATATATATAGAGAGAGAGAGAGAGAGGGGGGGGAAAAAGGTGATGTGATATGCATTGGTAATTGTATTTTATCACCTAGAAAAGAATGCCATCGGATAAAATGAGAGATTCTGACCTATCTTTACCAAAATCTCCTTGATTTCGGTCTAAAGTGTGTTCGGTCCAACTGGTTCTCGGTCCGTGGTTATCGGTTCAAGTGGTTCTCGGTCCCTGTGGTTCTTAGTGATATGGTTCTCGACCTAAGAGATTTCGGTTCTAAATAGACCACAAATGGTGATTTTGGTTTTGGTGAATTTTGATTCTTAAAACCGAAAACCTCATAAGCAATATTAATTTTCATGATTTAATTTGAACTATTTGACTTTTTATTGGCATAATTGACTTTATTTATTTATTTATTTTTTTTTACTTTCTTTGACATTTATTGACCCAAAATAACCGGTTGTTACATTATCCCCATGTTAGAGGGAATTTCGTCCCGAAATTATTTCTAAAATGGGTACTCATGAACTAGGGAAAAGATGTAGGCATTTTTCTTTCATCTGGTCGTCTCGTTCCCAAGTGAATTCAGGTGCTCGCTTGGCATTCCAACGGACCTTTACTATTGGTATACGACTTTTTTTCTTTCTCTTGACCATGATTTGCACAGGTTCCTCTACGAAGTGTAGACTCTCGTTTATCTCGATTTCATCGAGTGTGATTACAAGAGTCTCGTCGGACGGACACTTATTTAGATTGGACACGTGGGAAGTCAGGTGTATGTTTCTGAGTTCATGTGGTAGTTGAAGTTTGTAAGCTACCGAGCCTATTCTAACAAGAATCTCGAATGGCCCGATGTACCTTGGATTTAGTTTTCCATGTTTTCCAAAACGTATCATTCCTTTCCAGGATGAGACTTTTAACAAAACGTGGTCACCAACCTGCAACTCCAAGGGTTTTTGTCATTTATACACATAACTCTTTTGTCGGTCCCTAGATGCTTACAGTCGTTCCCGGATTTGAACAATCTTCTTTATTGTTTCTCAAATGATCTCGTGTCCGAAGAGAGTGTTATTAGGAACTTGTCTCTTTTTTAGTTGTGTGTCACCCACTTCAGCCTAGCACAGAGGGGATATGCACTCATAGCCATAGAGGGCTTCGAATGGAGCGACTTTTATGCTAGTGTGATAGATGTTATTGTACAATAATTCAATGAGCGGTAAATGTGTATCCCAGGCTTTACCAAAGTCTATCACACAAGCCCTCAACTTGTCTTCTAGCGTCGGAATGGTTCTCTCGATTTTCCCTTCAATTTGTGGATGGTACGCTGTGCTCATGTCAAGTTTGGTTCCAAAGGACTTTTGTAATGATTGCCAAAACCGTGAGGTATGATGGGTTTTGTACAAACAATCATATGTGTGCATGCAACCCTAGAATCGGATCTATGTTTTCACTATTAGATACACAACATTATGAACACATAAAGAAACCCTAGTATTCCCTAGTATTTGCGAAATACACATGTAAAGATAGATCACATACCTCTTGTTGTTATATTGCAATAACAACTTAAATCTTCAAACCCCAAGTCTTGAAAGCAAGCACCACAAGTGTAGTGCCTCTAATGGCTCACAAACACCACAAGCTATTGGAGAGGCTATAGAGAGAGAAGGGAGGCGGCAGAAATCGGATCTAGATACCCTAGGGATCAAGTGTATGATTTCTTATGCCTTAGGGGTCTTTATATAGGGTTGAGATCAGGGTTTCAGTCCTTATCCTTATCTAGTTGTTTGCCCACCAAGCAATCATAAGATAAGTCTTGATAACCCTTATCTCTTGGACCTGTGGACGATTTCAAGGATATCCTATCCCTTGAATTCGTCCACCCTATATCTAGGATAACCATTACCATATTTTGTAACTATCACATAATTACAATTCAGCCCTTCTAGTTTAATTAATTACATTTGATCACAAAATTAATTCTTAATTAATTATTGACGAATATTAATTAAACAAATATGATTTCTCCTTTAATTTATTATTCTTATAACATATTAATAAATCATAATAACCTCTTTCTCTATTATTTCTCCAGTCAAGTTGCTTTGGTGAAGGCAACCCAAAAGGACCATGCACAATCAGTTCAGGTACTTAACAAATATGGTTACGGGCTTAGACACTAATCCAACAGTCTCCCACTTGGATAATTCTAGTAACTATAATAGTAAGTACTACTCGATTAGCAATCGTTGCTCTCAATGACGCTGTCGAACTCTGATCTTATCAGTATCCTGTCCTTTAGATAAGGGATCATATATTCCTCCATTCTAGATATCGTATAGACGCAAGACATGGATTGAAATCATTCTCTCAGTCTATGTGTTGTTTCCTGATTTCCGATTTACGACGACTGACTAATTGAACAAATCAAATTAGCCCTAGCCTGACCGAGCATTTATATTTGTCATCACTAAATCATCGAGGGGCCCACAAATATCGATTTTATCCCACTTTGGGTAAAAGGAATGGATAAACTTCGACTCAATGTTTGCTTTCACTCACTCACCAAATCACACACAACAATAAGTTTTATAACACCAAGTTACTGGTGTGTTTAGATATTGTCAATGCGCAAATGATTCGCAAGATACGACTCACACATCTTGGTTTCAAGAATACAAGATATTATCATCTCACCAATCGCTCGTGATAAAATCCATGAAGCAATCTAGGTGGGTGTGGGTTTAATCCAATGTTCAAAATCATATTCATAAGCACTCATGAACATTGCAGCAAAGCTTTGCTATGTCTAATACACTTTAGACAATCTACAAACCAATTCATGACAGTCTTCATTCATACCTACTTCCAACGTATGAGCAACTGTGGACCGTTTGAATAATTCGATTATTCTTAATAAACTCAATTATCCTAGAAGTCAAAACATGCAAAGAGAAACACAATGATAGTACTTAATCTTATATGACCCCAAACTTGTGAGTATAAATAAAACACCTTTATTTAATCACCATATTGATTACTCATTATCCATTGTTTAATGTTTCAGATAATCAACTTTATAACTCGAATCATAACCATAATTGTCCCATGCTCAAAACATGCACACTTTGGTTTCCTATGGTCCATACTTTGTGTAATAGATCAATTGAAAATTTTTCAAATGAAACTCATTTCACAATCCCCAATCTTTATAATTAGTGTAAGAATACCAAATTCTTGTCACTTTTTAGAATATGTCAAATTCTAATATTTTATGCAATGATTCTCTTGTGAAGTCACGACACAAAATCACAAAGACTCGGCCAACGAAATCACAAGGTACTCTATCAAAATTGTTACAGAAGAATTCTTTAGTTGTGATGTCTCTCACTCAAAGTATATTCCTTTGAACATCCTTTTGCATAAAATTTCCTAATCTAGACATAAATTCTTAATTTCCAACTCCCAATTATGGAAACATTTCCCTATTTACCATGTGACAACTCATTCTTAATAGAATCTTATCTATTCATAATAATGTCAATTGGTCCATTTAATACCATACTTCCAACTACTCACAAGCGACCAATCCTCAACGAACTTTGGATCGTCCTTTGATAGTTGTTTAATTATTTCAGTCAAAACTGATTCTTGTCTTTTTTCCCTCTTAATGTGCTAGACATTTGGAGAATTTTAGAATGGTCAAATATTATTGCATTTGCATTCGATCCTATACCCAAAGCGTATGGGACACGATGCATAATGTCTTACATAGAGATACGACACTTTATCAATCTTCTGCCATAATATCTTATGTGTCACGTTCTAATAATTTGAATTATGAAGAGGGATGCCATAATCATAATCGAAATTTTGAGAACGCACTATGTGTCCTTGACTAAATTTTGTTAACATTCCACAATCTAAGCCTTTAGATTTGAAATGAAGCATAATATTCTCTCCCTTAATTATAGCAAAACAACTTTTCAAGTCTTACAACTTTGCGAAGTATAACTTTTGTTTTCTATAATTAATATTGCTAACCTGCAATACTTACCATAATAATCATGCTCCCACTTACATGATGATTATTTCTTTACCAGCATAACACTTATGCTCCCACAAGCTTCGACATGTATTTAGAAATCAGCTGAACTTCTAGAAAACAATATCTTAAATTCATATTTCTAATACTAGATGCTTTGATAAGATTTTATCTAAGCTTCTCAAACTCATACATTTTCCTTGGACAGATCATATATATATATATATATATATATATATATATATATATATATATATATATATATATATATGTCTAAATGATTCTAGGACTCATATCAATAAGCCTAAGATGTTCAGACCCATTTGCCATTTCCCACAATTCGAACTATGAAGAGCTATGTCGTAATCATAGTTGAATTTGAGAAACCCAAATCACATAAAGCTATCTTCAAAAACTCTCTTAGTGAAAGCGTTTCCTCACAACTATTTTCATGAATGAGAGAAACCTTATGACACTTAGATTTTGTGGTGTATACATTCCCATCCATGTGAATTCATCATAACCATAATCACAAGATAATGTTAGTGACAAATTCAAACTTCTTATGGATAGAACTTGTTCTTCTTAATTTCTTGTCATTAAGGGTTCCACCATTACTTCCAAGTTATTGAGCAGCCCACCCCTTCATTTCAATGTACTTTCCATTGAACAAGGTGTCGTGCCCCTATACAATCCATTTAGAACTCGTAGAACTCACATATACAGAAAACTCAATTGGAATGGCACAGAAAACAAAATAGTGTCAACACGATAGGTTGTAAACCTCAAGTCGTGTGCTAGTGATGATTGATAAGGTTTATTCTTGATTTGTTCTTAAAACCTTTCAAGACCATTAAGACTCCCACTAACTCCTTGACATATAAGGTTCTCTTATCAAGAAACATTTCTTGACAACCGAATAGTCAAGAGTTAGTGTAGCTTTCATCAAGACAAAAACACTTCATATGATTGGTCCTAGTTGGTCTTTGTCTTATCCAAGACACCACAACTTGATGAATGTTATTGACCTTCTTAAGACTTGTCACTCAATTCACAATCTTGGAGTATTACTCTAAGACTTGATAATGGAACGAAGTATGATTGACTTCTTGATTTAATCATTTCCACAATTCTCGATTCCTCTTCTTAGACATACAAATTGTACTAAGACTCACTTAGAATATCAATTGAGATATGGTTCTTAATCATTAAGACTTATCATAAAACATAATAAAATGTACTCTCCCTTCATCTTAGAGCGGAGAAAATTTTATCTTTCTGCCTACTTGACTCTTATTATTCGTTCTGTTATTGATTGAAACTCTTTTAATCAACCCACAATTATACTCAATCTTATAAGTATAACCATATTCACTAAACTTTAGTAAATTGTGACCAATATCTTTGTTACTGTTGTGTTAGACTTGATCAACGTACGACCTAGTGTACTCGATCTCTTAGTCCTTAAATTGACACTTTGTCGTAAACTAGTCTAAATTTCCCAAATGTGGAAGTTTTTCATTCATTATGCAATACTTGTTGCACGATTCCAAGTTCTTATCCACTTGAAACTTGGGCGACGAGAAACTCTCCCTTTTTGGTAAAATCTTGACACTTCCACAAACAACCTAATTAAGAATCAAATCCATTTTGCTAAGTACACAACATCAATTTTTCATATATTCCATTCTAAGGATAAACAAATAAGATAAAACCAAAATTTATTTTATTTATAAAAGCAGCGGAAAACATGTCCTTACAATGCAAAATTCGAATGAAAAAAAATATGTAATCAAATACTCCTAACAAATCTATCATAACTTCCTAAACTCAAAATCTGATCTTTGAATCCATGCGATCGTAATCCATTTCTTCGTGATCAGACTCATCTTGCTCTTCCATCAAACTTCCTCTCTTTTCTCTAATCCCGCAAAATATGCAAATGTAATATTATCACATTATGTATAAAGAATAGGAATTTAATGGAGTTAGATAGTGGATTTTATACCTGAAGTAGAGCCATACTTCTTGACTCTCTTATCCCTAAGACTCTTCAGGTCCTTTGGGCAGCTTTGCATCCATTGCCCCTTCTCTGGGCAGCAGAAACAGGTGGGTTCTTGTAGAATGTCCACGGAAGCATGGTTGGTTGAATTACCAGACAAATATGCTCCATTACTTCGCCAAATCATTTCTGATTCAGCAGCAATAAGCATGTAAGTTAAGTCAATGAGGGTCGCGTCAAGATCCATCATATAATACTCTCTTATGAACCTATCATATGATTTAGGGAGTGATTGAAGAACCCAATCTACAGCCAACTTATTGGGAAAAGAAACACCCAACATAATCAACCTATCAATGTGTGATTTCATCCCTAGGATGTGAGCACACACAGGTTTACCATCTTCATGGTCCATTGCCAATAGGGTTTCGGTGATCTTGAACCTTTCAAATCTTCGATCTTGTGGGTTGGGGAGAACAATGGGAGGAGGAGGAGGGAGTGAAATCAAGCTAGCCCACATTGATCCTTCACTTTGGAACAAGCTTTTACTTTCAATAGGAACACCTTTTCCTTGGGATACGGGAAGACCACGGTTAGAGTCAAACATCTACAAAACGGGAGAAATTTCAAATTAGTTGATTGAATCCTTAATGAAACACCCAAATGAGACATTAAGGCTAGGATCCAACAACATTATTTACACATTAGAAGAGAGATTCCGTAATCCAACATGCAAATAATTTGGAGGTAAGTGAATGACGATTCACTAATTCTTCACCATGAAAAAAAAGCATAAAGGCTTAAGTTTTAAATGTATTGAGAATTCGTAGATTTCCTTTGAGATTCATTGAACTTTTCAATGGCATGTTTAAATCTCGATATGCCCCTCTCGTTTGTGACTGGGATGCTGAGGATCACAAAGTGGGTGTGAATAACCATGAAAATGTACATGGTGCCCTCATTGTTACAGTCACCTATTCAATGTGCCGGTAAACCACACACTCTCCATCGAATTATGAAAACAATGAATCACCCTTTGCCACCTTTGCTTAGAACCAATTAGTGTTCCGGTTAACCACACACGCTTCACTAACGTCTTAGCAAGGGTACAGAGTGTAATTTCATGGGATTGCATCAATTTCACTTTTGCCTAAAGTAACTAGGATTGGGAATTTATAAAAGCGTTTGGTTACTTTACATAGATTCATTATACTTATTAATGAAGAGAGGATTGCCCTATCCTACCCGTTCGGCTAACGACCCTCCACCGATCAAGGAAGCGGTGAGTAAGAGTGGATACCCATTAAACGGCCATTTTATAGGCCATGACCTTATACCCCCCTTATAGATCGGCTTTGTGAATGAGGCCTACTAACGGTAAGACTAGCATTTTAGTTATACATATATAATATTAGACTTTTAATGTTATACATAGTATAAGGGTGTATTTTACACTTTTAAAATACTAGGTGGTTTAAATTTTATAAATTACACTTTTAATAAAATATAAACCTCATCATTATGGATTTATTAACTCTCTTTTAGTTATACACTTGATTAATTTTAATAAAGCCATAAGGGTGTAATTTGAAGTTTTCAAAATTAGGGTTTTAGAATTTAGACTTTCAAAATTAAACTTTTAATCAAACAATTTAAATTCCAAAACTTTAGGGCAATTTTTAGAAACTTTTCAAAACAATTAGGTTTTAATCTCACTTTAAAATTTTCAAAATTTAATACTATTTAAATTAAATTTTAAATATTAAAACTCTTGATTTAATAATTATCTTGAATTAAACTATTAATTTAAATTATTAAATCATAAGGGATTATCTAAATAGTAAATGATAATTACAAATTAAAGAATTAATTTTATCCTAATCCTTTTAATCCCTCTAAATTTCGAAAATCATGAGATAGGATAATTCAAAATCTTTAATTACCATATATATAACCATTAAAGGATAATTACAAGATATGGGATAATCCAAATCCCTAAAATTTAGGATCTTATCTTGGGGAGGAGGGTAATCTCGAAAATCTTAGGGTTAGCAAACCCTAGATTTTGAAATCTTGGGACTTAAGGAAAGGATTTGAAAAACCCTTACCAAGTTCTCGCAAATCAGGGTTTAGGAACCCTAATCTTGAAATTTTGCCTCCTAGGGTTTATTGGCTATAAACCCTAAAATGTCAAGTTCATACAATTGAATAATACTAATTGAAAACAAGTTAACCAAAAGCTCTGATACCACTGATGGGTTTTTTTACAAACAATCTTATGTGTGCATGCAACCCTAGAATCATATCTATGTTTTCACTATCAGATACACAACATTGTGAACACATAAAGAAACCCTAATATGCCCTAGTATTTTCGAAATACACATGTAAAGATAGATCACATACCTCTTGTTGTTATATTGAAATAACAACTCAAATCTTCAAACCTTAAGTCTTGAAAGCAAGCACCACAAGTGTAGTGCCTCTAATGGCTCACAAACACCACAAGCAATTGGAGAGGCTATAGAGAGAGAATGGAGGAGGTAGAAATCGTATCTAGATACCCTAGGGATCAAGTTTACAATTTATTATGCCTTAGGGGTCATTATATAGGGTTGAGATCAGGGTTTCAGTCCTTATCCTTATCTGGTTGCTTGCCCACCAAGCAATCATAAGATAAGCCTTGATAACCCTTATCTCTTGGACCTTTGGACGATTTCAAGGATATATTATCCCTTGAATTCGTCCACCCTATATCTAGGATAACCATTACCATATTTTGTAACTATCACATAATTACAATTCAGCCCCTCTAGTTTAATTAATTACATTTGATCACCAAATTAATTCTTAATTAATTGTTGACCAATATTAATTAAATAAATATGATTTCTCCTTTAGTATATTATTCTTATAACATATTAATAAATCATAATAACCTCTTTCTTTATTGTTTCTCCAATCAAGTTGCTTTGGTGAAGGCAACCCAAAAGGACCATGGACAATCGGGTCAAGTACTTGACAAATATGGTTACAGGCTTAGACACTAATCCAATAAGGTAAACCTACTAAATTTGTCAGGGATAATGGATATTGGCATACCATGCAATCGTACAATCTCTTTAATGTACAGCCTGGTTAGCTTCTCCATACTATCAGTCTCTTTTATTGGCAGGAAGTGCACGGATTTGGTCAACCTGTCAACGATCATCTAAATGGTATCAGGTCCACCCGTTGTCTTGGGAAATTTGGTTATGAAATCCATGGTTATCCACTCCCACTTCCACTCTAGTATCTCTGGTTGTGGTGGTAAACCGGAGGGCTTCTGGTATTCTACCTGACCTTCACGCAAGTCAGACACTTTCCCACATAAGTAGGAATTTCTGCCTTCTTGATCAACCACCAATAAAGTTTCTTGAGGTCCAGGTACATCTAGTCTGAACCAATATGTAGGGAGTATCTAGTCTTATGAGCTTCGTTCATGAAAACGTCTCTGTACCCACTGATCTTCGGTATCCAGATTCGATCCATGAGCCAACGAGATCAGTCACCCTTGCCTTCTAGATTTTTAGCCATTCCTATTAAGTTCTCATCTGCCATATTCTCACGGTTCAAGGCTTCCATCTGAGCCTTTGATATGTGTGGACAGGTGTGAATGGATGGCCATGGTTAGTGATTTTACTCGGCGACCCGAATATTCTTTTCGACTGAGGGCATCTGCTACTACATTGGCCTTAATCGGATGATATCAAATTTCGCATTCGTAGTCATTTATTAGTGCCACTCATCATTGTTGCCACATGTTGAGTTCCTTTTTATCAAAGATGTGTTGGAGACTCTTATGATCTGTGAAGATTGTGCGCTTCATACCATAAAGGTAGTGCCTCCAGATCTTCAGGGCAAATACTAATGCTCCCAGTTCGAGGTCGTGTGTGGTATAGTTGGCCTCGTGAGTCTTAAGTTGTCTTGAGGCATAGGATATGACCTTAACAAGTTGTATTAGTACACAACCTATCCTTTGCTTGGATGCATCGTAGTAAACCACAAAATCCTTCGTCCCTTCTGTAAGGGTCAAGATCGAAGCGGTGCATAGGGCTTGCTTTAGTGTTTAGAAAGCAGTTTCTTGTTTCTCCTCCCAGTTGAAGGTTACAACTTTCTGAGTCAAGGTGGTGAGTGGCTTTGCGAACTTGGAGAAGTTTTGTATAAACCTCCTATAGTAGCCAGTAAGGTCTAAAAATGATGAATTTCGATTAGAATTCTTGGTGTCGTCTAGTTTTCGATTGCCTTGATTTTGGAGGGATCTATATGTATCCCTTCCTCGTTGACCATGTGACCTAGGAAATCCACCTTTCGAATCCAAAATTCTCATTTTAAGAACTTCGCATACAACTTCTCTATCCTTAATGTCTCCAAAACTTGTGGTAGGTGTTGATTATGTTCTTCCTCACTTCGTGAGTAGACTAGTATGTCATCGATGAATACTATCACAAATTTGTCTAAGTAATGTCAACATACATGGGTCATTAGATCCATGAACACCGCAGGAACATTAGTAAATCCGAAGGCTTCACTGCAAACTTGTAGTGACCGTAGCGAGTTCTGAATGCAGTCTTTCTGTAAGGGTCAAAATTATATTGTAATAAGTTAAAGTCTTTACCCTTCGTATATTTTGGAATGTATTTACTAAGGAATCTTATGTTCGAAACTTAATGTCTATGCCTTAGTATTTTTTGTATACTTTCACGTCTCCTATAAATAGGGACATTACTTACAGTTAGAGAAGAGTCTTTATAGAACTTGTCAACTTTACTCTCTATAAAACTGTTGAAAGTATGATTGAGCTGAAACAAGATTCTATTTACTCATCGTGTTCATTTCATGTTGATATTACTCTAATTTGATTCTCTTTACTCGATTATCACTTTATCAATTGGTATCAGAGCAGGAATCATTATTGCGATCTGATTTTCAGTTGAATCTTTTGTTTTTGAATCGTAAAATTTGGTTCAAAAGTTTCCGCACTGTAGGATTTAGAAAATCATATCTGATCATCAGTTTTGATTTGATTATGCATTTGATTTGCTTAATCGAGTGTTTGTTTTTGAGTTTCTGTTCAATTCATTCAATGAAATTCAAATTTCTTGAAGTTTTCTGAAAATTCTCATCCGTACGATAACGGTGAATTTCAACATGTGCACAATGAGTTCTTTCTCGCATCTGTTAGGATCGTCCACGAAAATTACTATGTTAATTCCAGAGTATAATGATCAATGGGTGGATCGCATGGAGGATTATCTGAATGGTTTGAATGAAGAACTCTAGAATTGCATCTCAGGAACTACTCAACCGCCATTGAATGTTCAAAACATCGGATCTTCGAATTCCACTACTGCTGTTAATGAACAATCCAAAAGGATGAAGAAGAACGAAACATGTTGTCTGAGGGAATTGAGAGGTGCACTGCCACCTGTTGTTTACAATTATGTGTGTGGTTGTAAAAGAGCAAAAGAAATTTGGAATACTCTCAAGGAGAAATATCAAGGAAGCAAGAAGACGAAAATCAATTCTGTGAAACAATGTCTTGTGGAGCTGAAAGAATTCAGACACAAGGAGAGTGAATCAATTGAAGTTTACTATGATCACCTCAATTAGCTGATTTATCAATGCAATCGATATGGAATAACAAGGTCTGCTATGGAATTCAATCATACCTTCGTTATGGAACTCCGTAAAGAATGGAGGAGTGTTAGCCTGATGGTGAAGAATCGGTAGAGTTTCAACACATTTTCTTTGAATGATTTGTATAATCAACTGAAACTCATGAAAGTGAGGTAAATGAAATGGCAGAAGAGTCGAAGCTCAGTTTAGGAGGTCCGTTGGCACTTGTTTCAAATATGACTGAAAAGGAAGCAGTTGAAAATGGTGATTCGGATGATGAAAAGGTGTTTTTAATGAATTCGAATGATGATGCAATAGCTTTTTATTTGAATAACAGGGTCAAAAAGTTCTTCAAGAAACCTTTCAATCTGAAATTGAGGCAGAGTGAAGGAAAAGGAAGTTTTATGAACAAGTTTATTGGAGAGGCGAAGAAGAAGATTGAAAAAAAAGATGGGAAAGTTGCTGAGGAGAAAGGTGAAAGGCGTACTACACAGAGAGGCTGGAGGAAGTGAGAGCTGACGCAAAGGGTATGTCTTTGGTGGCTCGAGGTGAATAGGAGGAAGATGGCACTTATCAAATCTTGTCTTCGGGCTCAGATAAAGAAGAAATGCATAATCCTATGCATGGTGCCATGTATGCAAAGCTAGAGGATCTTTCGGACGAAGAGATGATGAGTCGTGCTTCGTATCTAAATCTGCTGATAAGACTCTAATGAAAACTAAGATACGTTCTATTCTTGAATCTTTCAATATTCCTTTGAGTGCATATAATTATGAAATTGTTGCTTTTGATGATACTGTTGCTTACTTCGATTCAATTATGGTGTCTGCTAGTAATGAAGCTAAGAAATTAAGCACACAATTGTTAGAGACTCAGAAGAAGCTAGATTCAAAAATAAAAAAATAGAATGTTTTAGAAATGTAGGTTACAAACATCATGAGTGATAGAGATTCTCTTTCTAGTGATGTAAAACTTTTATTAGCTCAACGAAACATTTACTATAACTCTGCAAAACGTCTTTATGAGAAACTTTCTGCATTGCATCATTCGAGTGACATTAGCAAAGAACAACATAGAAATTTATTGCCTTTTCTAGCATACGAAAGAGAGAAGGTTGATACTATTTCGTATGATTATGAGAAAAATATTATTGAGTTTGATAAAATTACAGATGATAGATATGCTTATGGTATAGTGAAATTGATGAATGTCTTGATTCGAATGAATTGGTTAACATTGTGAATGAAAATTTGACTAAATCCAAACAAATCAAAATTTTGAAAAAGATTGAGAATTCGACATCTGATTCTCATTCTAATTTTGCTGATATTGAAGATAATTCTAATAATATTAGTGAAATTAGTTAGCTTGAGGATGTTGATTGCTCTCAGTTGTGTGTCATTAGTGTTGCATCAGAATCTAAAGAAAAAGCAATATGTAAGGATTCGAATGTTAAGATTGACAATGACAAACCTTCAACTTTGAAAGTTTGTGATCCTGATTTTGTGGATATCCGAGATAGTCAAACGGATAACAGTGATGATGAAAATGATGACGAAGTTCAACATGAACTTATTTCAAACAACGATTCGAAAGAAACTGAAATTCCATGAATTGTAGTTGATCAAGTGTTTGGAACACTGAAAAATTCGACAAAGTGTTGTCTAAGAAAGGTGCTCATTATTTGGAAACCAACATCATGGTTTATCCGAATTTTAACCGCACTGATGATGTTATATTCCCAAATCAAGTATTTGTTACCACTGGGAATGTTGAGAATGTCAAACCGGATTTCAAGAAATTAGTTGAAGAAGACAACAAGAAAACAACAGACGGAGGATTCTTTTCAAACCAAAGCAGTGTCGAAAATAATCTAACAAAGAATTCGTATGTTTTTTAATGACAAAAACCTCAACGAAAATGGGTTGAGAAATCTAAAGTTGTGAAAGAGGTTTTAAAACATGTTGTTGTGGAAAAAGAAAATGTTGTCAAAATAAGTTCAAAAGAATTCAAAATAAATATGTATGATATTCCAGTGGACTACTCAACTCAGTTGTGGGAGGAATTTTAGAAGAGTGTAGAAAACACGAACGTGGTGCAAGGTATTTCATGTGCAAGATATTGGAGTCTTATTCTTAGGTATTTCTATGATAAAGAAGGGATTTAGGTGTCTGCTGATGAGGAAACTATTGAATTCATGAAGTATCGCTTTCCTAAGGAGGTTTTTGATGATGCTGAGATATTTACACAGGTTGCACGAATTCCTGATGCAATGTAAAAACGTGTTGATCCAACAAATTATGTATTATTGGAATATATGACAACTGATGATCCTAGAATTGAAACCGGGAAGTTATTGACCAAAGAAGATGCAGGTCCTTCAAAGAAATCCAGAAAATCAATGAAGACTACTACGATTACTCCTGAGCAAACGTTCACGAATCAAAGAACACGAAGTCTCCTAAGAAACCAATGAAGCAAGATGACCAAGTTTCGACTGTTTTGGTCACGCCATTTGAACCTGTTGTTGAAGAACTAGCTTCTATCACTATTCCATCAAAATCCAGTGTTTTTCGAAGACTGAAGAAGAAGTATAACGGTGCATAAAGATCTCCATCTTCAAGTGTTGTTCGAAAACCTCATCTTACTCATCAAGGAGTACTTATACAAGAAATTCCATCTCCTATTTCTCCTTCATCTAAGAAACGAAGAGCTGAATACATGGTCAAGAGGACTTCTAAGAAGACGAAGAAGACAAAGAAAGACAGCTAGTTATTCTAACGACATCTTTTGAAGACGAAGAAGTGCCTGAAACTCCTGAAGCTATTCCTATCATCGAACCTTCATCTCCTTAGAAGACTATCGTCATACCACCTGAAGATTCGTCTGCCAAATCATTACATGAGGAGGTACGAACTTCATACATCACTACAAATGTATCTGATACAGATGTAAATGTCAACATGGGTGAAGGAGATTTACATCAAGAAGCTCCAAATCTTCCCAAGGTACTCCGGTTGTTCTTCCTATTGAAACTGTGTCTAGCGCTTTTGTTTCTTTACCTCCATATATCATACCTACCACTTCAGCTACCGAGTCACCCACTTATGAAAACATTATCAATCAACCCTTCACATCTATTTTCTCATCCCAATCCACTGATTCACGAAAACCCATGGATGAGTATGAGAATGAAGAAGGTGTTTTGGAGGAACTTTCGAAGCCTTGGAATTTGATGAGGAATACGAAGACTTTCCTGACCATATGCTTATGTCCATGAAGAAGTTTAAAATTATGATTAAGAAGATGAATTCCATTATTCAGACTCAAGCAAATATGGGGGGAGGTAGTTGAGTTTCCAGCTTTGAACTAGATGGTCTGATGAAGGCATTTGAAGCCCAAATGGTGAGCAAAGTGTCAGGTATGCCTAAAGACTCAGAGTCGACAATATTAGAGAAGGTGGATCATGTTGATCAAACAATTGAGTTACAAGTGAATTCTCTTCATTCAAAATTTGTGGGAACAGTAAAGGAGTTGACAAATGTTAAAAAAGAACAACATACATTATTTGTTCTTGATGAATAAGGCTCGTGAAGATGTCAATTTTAAGCTTCAAGGGCTTCGTGATGATATGATCAGAGAGATCGCTAGTGTTCAACAAGACTATGTAGCTCTACATAAGAAGGTTGATATCATTTGTGATGTTGTCACCGAGTATGTCAAGTTGTACGAAAGTTTGAGTCCTCAAATCACTCAACTTTCTACAAGTGATAGTCAACAATTTAGGGAGGTTCTTTCGTTATTAAAAGACTTAAAAGATTCAGTGCTCAAGCCTGCTTCATCTTCAATTATTACCGCGGAGTTTCTGTCTCAAAAATTTTCTTAGTTTGAAGCTATTCTACATAAGCAGTTGGCTCCCTTGTCCAAAATATCGAATCTTCTACCAACGGATGCCCAACCTGTTTGTACAGGGGTGCAAGGGGGAGAAGAAGGTTGGTGAAGCTTCACATGTGAAGGTTGGGGTTGAAGCTTCGCAAGGAGATGTTAAAGTTGTTGGAAAAAAATTTCCTTAGAAACTTCCATCAATTAAGCCAATAATTTCTATTGTTGGGCCAGTTACTTCAACCGTTGTGACTTTAATGCCAACTACAAAGCCAATTTCGAAAGGGATTATAATTGGTTCATCTACTGGTCAAAGTGGTGCTTCGAAAACAAAGGATGTTATAGAAAGTTCAACCTACGAAGGGAAGTTAATAGCTGTTGAAAAGTCGAAATAGGAAAAGAAGGTTGAGGCCGAAGCTGAGATAGAAAAATTAAGAGTTGTTCAAAGCATCATGAGGCAAAGACCAAATGATCCTCCTGGGATAAACAAGGGAGATCCTGCAAAACATTACAACTATGAGACCATAGAAGCGAAGGTGGCATATAACCACATGTATGCATTTGAAAAGAAACCAAAACAAAGTTATGTGGTTTCAAACGCATATGTGAGGCAACTTGAATTCCCTATCAATGAAATGATGTTCTTAATGCCTCAGTTCAAGATTTCTGATAAATTCAGAAGTGAAGATGAATACAACTACATGAAGCTTTGTTTTCATGTTGTTCTTGGGAAGGCTCCAGAGCAAGTATGGTCCTTAATCAAAATAAAGAAAGTGATCACTTCAAGATGGATATGTTATTCGAAGACATGATGCAAAATCCTCGATTTCATGTGACGAGGGAAAATGCACAAGTTTGTGATTTTACTGTGGAAGAATTTCCACTGATGAACTTATATGATCTTATACAAGTTGCATTACTCTTAAAGGATAAAAATTCTTCATATCTTCGAGAAACTGATCCTGAGGTTTTTCGACTTGGAGTTGCTCACATCAAGATATTTTTGGAAAACTACTATGTGTTTAGCTCTTACCCATGGAACCTACAATGTCCCAATCTGAATTGAAAAAGTATGTAGTGTTGGATTAGATGTCTAAGCCCATAACTATTATTGGTATGTACTTGACCCGAGAGTAGCATGGTCCATTTGGGTTGCATATCATCAGGACAATTTGTTAGGATGGACTTTGAGAGAAGGTTATTTATGGTTTATTAATATATTATAAGTTATAATATATTAATATGAAATCATATGTTTTAATTAGTATCGATCAAAAATTAATTTGGAATTAATTTAGTAATCAAAAGAGACTAATTAAATCTATGGGGACTAATTATGAAAATTAGTTATATTTATATGTGTTGGGCTTATGATCCATGTTGGACCAAGTTTATGTATGGATACATAAAGAGTTGGGCCACATGAACCATGGATCATAAAACCCATGGGTATGGATTATGGGTTATACCCATGACCCTTGGAATCCTACATATAAATAGGTTACTCCATAGCCAAAATCACCACTTCTTTTCTTAGAGAAATATGGAGGTGTTTTGGTGCATGGAATTCTCTCTCAAGAGCTACCTTTGTCCAAGGTGTGTTGTGATTCCATTTGGGGCATTTCATACTATTGGTGTTAAGCTCTTAAGGCCAAATACATCAAGACTTCAAGCCACATAAAAGGTATGTTTCCCTAACTAGTATATTATATGGTTTATGTCAAATGCATGCTAGTTATAGGTTTAATTCCTTGGAAACCATTTGCATGTATAATTAGTGAAAACATAGATCCAAGGTATTTAGGGTTGTATGTGCACCATAGGATGTTGTATTATACCAAAACCCAACAGTGGTATCAGAACCATGAGTTGTTTTGTACTATATTTGATGCAAATGTATTTTTTTTTTCAAGTTGATGAAAAAAAAAAGAAAAGAAAACATGAAGTTTGTCTAATTTTATGATAATTACTTGATTTTATGAAAAACTAATAATTTGTAAAATTTGAGTCACTTTATTACAAGAGTTGAATTAGATCAATTTATTAAAATATAGAATGATATGATTATTTTATTTGTTTTAAAAGTTTGATCTAAGTGGTTTTAAGGAGTTACAAATTTTGTCATAAAATTTTGGAACTCAAAAGGTTTTTTTTTAAGTTATGATCTTAAGAGTTTTGAAACTTCCATAAGTTATGGATGTGAAATGTCTCATTTATTAACTCTTTAGGTTATGAAGTCCAAGAGTCTTCAAAGGATAATTATCAAAGTTTTAAGATTTGTATTAGTTTATATGATTATCTAATTTCTTTAAAATTGTTGATGTGAATTATCTTTACTTATGAGTTTAATCTAGATCATAAATAAAAATTATTTGATTAGTGTGTTTATTGGAATATTTGATCTTAATGGTTTTTATGAACTCCATAACTTGTCCTCAAGTTATGGAAAGTGAAGAGTTTTTCTTTTTAAAGTGTCATTAAGACTCATAGGTTATGAAAATAGAAGAGTCTCTATTTTTAATGTCATCATTAAATGATTTAATGTCTTCCATAACTTGTCCTCAAGTTATGGAACTTGATTTTTTTTCATTAAACCTTAATTAAACTCATAAGTTATGAAAAAACCAAGAGTTTTGAAAGGTTTCAAAACTTGTCCTCAAGTTTTGGAATTTGTAAAGTTACCCCCCATGTATACTTTAATTCCAAACTAGACCTTAGAATTTTAAAAGTTAAAATTCAACCCTTATACTTTATAATATTATAAGTTAATAATATTTATATATATGTATAAGAGTAAAGTCAGTCTTACCGTTAGTAGGCCTCATTCACGAAGCCGGTCTATAAGGGGGGGTATAAGGTTACAACCTATAAAATGGTAGTTTAATGGGTGTCCACTCTCACCCACCGCTTCCTTGACTGGTGGAGGGTCGTTAGCCGAACAGGTAGGACAAGGACTATAATTCTCCCTTCATTAAAAGTATTAATGATAAATACTAAGTAACTAAACCTTTTATAGATACACAATCTTAGTTACTTAGGAAAATGTGAATAAGGTGCTAATCCATGAAATTACACTTTGCACTTTGTTTAAGTCGGTTAGTGGAGCGTGTGTGGTTAACCGGCACACTAACTCGTATTTAACAAGGTAGGAAAAGGGTAACTTAGTGTTTATCACAGTATCGATGGAGCGTGTGTGGTTAACCGGCACATCGATTGAGGGGTAAACACTTAAGGGTGCCAAGTAATTTGCATGGTTACTTCACACCTTGTTTAGTGATCATCGGCATCCCAGTCACAAAACCTGAAGGGCACACTCGAGATTGAAACATGCCATTGAACAGTTCAATGAATCTCCAAGATCTAGGAGTTTCAAAACCAATTAAAACCTAATTATTATTTCGTTTTTCATGGTGGAAATTGGTGAATTGTCATTCACCTACCTTCAAATATTTTATAGCATGGATTACGGCATCCCTCTTCTAAGTTATAAAATAGTTTGTTGGGTCCTAGCCTTAATATTTCATATTGGGTGTCATATTAAGGACTTTAAATCAACTATCTTGAATATCTCCCCAAAGATGTCTAGTTTAGACATTTATGATCATCCCAAATCGCTTGAAACAAGCTTTCCTAATGAAGATGATGTCCCTTGGAAATCATACTTCTTTCACCTCCTCCAATTATTCTCCCTAACCCACGAGTTCTTGAAAAGTTTAAGATCACTCAAGCCCTATTGGCAAGGCAAGGTCTAGGTGTGGTCACATCTTGGAGATGTAGTCACATATTGACAAGCCGGGAGAGTTGGGTGTCAAAGTCTTGAGAAAGTTGGTGGTTCAATCAATTTCTAAGTCACATAGTGAGTTCCTTTGGGACACCTATGAAATAGACTATGACAAGACCCTTAATGATCTTATCTATTTGTTAAGATCAACTTCCTTAAAACTTGATGGACATTGCCAATAGTGACACAGAATATCCAGAAAAGCATTCTCTTCCCAGTGGAAAGGGATCAGCCATAGTCAACTCGGTTGACCAAATGGTAAAGAGAAAAAGCTAAGTCTGTGATAGTCTCATGTACCATTATCAAAGGGTCCATATGTTTATATTGCCAAAGGAAGGGGCATTGGTTGCGAAGCTGCCAAGTTTACCTAAGGATGTTAAAGTCAATAAGTTTGACTCTACTTCAGGTAAAGTCCACTATCTAACTCTGTTAAGTTTCTATTATGAGATTCTTGATACATGATGAGACTGGGTCACATGGTGATGTTTAAGAATCAAAGAAAAGTGAAGGAACTTAAAGAAAGAATATGCTGAATCTGATCGCATAGATAGATTTCTATCGCGTAGTTTGAAGATCAGATTCTTGATCTACTTCTTAGGAGTTATGAGGTATTGCTTAGGAATGGATAACAAGAAGTTTTCATATGGATTGTAAGGATAAGTTTTTCCGCATAGTTTTAAAATAAAAGAAAATTTTTGATTTTATTTATTTTAAAATATCCTTACAATGGCATTTGAGGAAAAATTGGTGCATATATGATTCCATTAATAGCAAGAGTGGAAATATGAAATTGATTCCTTCATTTGTGGTAATGTCTAAATTTACCAAATAAGGAAAGATTCTCATCATCCAAAGTCTCAATTGGACCGGGACTTGGAATCATGCAAGTTGTATAGCATGATGAATGAGAACTTTCAATTATTGGAAAAATTAAGACTAATTACTTGTTCACATGGATGTGTGAGTCAATTAATGGACTAAGGGATCGAGTACATAGTCATGTGCACTGATTAAGTCCACCACAAAAGATATAAGGCTATTCGTCATAGTTTACTAAAGCTCAGTAAATATGATTATACTTACAAGCTTAAGTGTAACTATGAGACATTGGAAAAGGTTTCAATGCATGGCAGAGCGAATAAGAAGAATCAAATTAGGCAGAAGGATAAAAGTTCCTCAAATCTGAAAAGATGGGAGAGTACTTTAGTATCAGTTTTTTGATCATCTTAATGATTAAGAAACCATATCAAAATTAGTTCTCTAAGGAAGCCTTAGTGCATTCTTATGACTAAGAAGAAGGGATCTTGAATTGTTGAAATGGTTAAATCAAGAAGATGAGTCATACTTCGTTCCAATACAAGTCTTAGAGTGATACTCCAAGATTGTAATTTGAGTGATATGTCTTTAAGAAGGTTTAAAACACGTGTCAAATGTAAGAGAAAGTTTTCTACTCTTGTACATTTGAAATTGGTAAGTTGTGATGTTTTGGATAAAACAAAGACCAACTTAGGCCAATTGTGTGAAGTGTTTGTCTTGATTAGAATCCACACTATCTCTTGGATGTTTGACAAGGAAGTCTTATAGGTTAAGAGGACAGTGGGAGTCTTAAAGGTCTTGAAAGTCTCAAGAACTAATCAAGAATAGAACCTGAAGTTCTTCACTATCACACGACTTGAGGTTTATAACCTATCGTGTTGACATATTATGTGCCCATTCAGTTAAAGTTGGCTTTGCATATGAGTTCTTAGAGTTCTCAATGTGTTGCACAACAACTTGGAAGCAATGGCAGGCCCTTGAGCTGCCAGGTGGCTAGAAGTTAAGATTGAGTTTAGTCCATATGAGTTTGGATTTGTCATTATCCTTGTCTTGTGACTATGGTTTTGATAATTCACATGGATAAGAACACATACACCATTAAATCTAAGTGTCATAAGGTTGCTCTTCGATTCATGAAAATGATGGTAAGGAAACTCTTTCACTAAGTAGATTTTGAGTAGATAGCAATTGTGGGAATGACAAAAGGTCTAAACATTATGATTATGGAATCCCTCTTCATAATTGTTTAGACACACATGTGAGCTATCTAAGAGAGGTTTATGATATTGATAAAGTCTTATCAAGGCAATCTAGTATCAGAAATCTGAACTTTGGTAAGAAAGTCAATAAAGTATTGATTTCTAGAAGTTCAGTTGATTTCTGGGTACATGTCAAAGCTAGTGGGAACATAAGTGTTATGCTAATAATCATCATGTTAGTGGGAGCATGATAATTATGATAAGTATTGCAAGTTAGCAATGTTAATTATAGAAAATAAAAGGTTTCAATTGGGAAAAGTTGTTTTGCTATAATTAAGGGAGAGGAAATTATACTTCATCTCAAATCTATAAGCTTAGATCGTGAGGTTTTAATCATTTAGTCAAGGATATATATATATATATATATATATATATATATATATATATATATATATATATATATATATATATATATGAATTTCATGTTGGAATGGGTCAACATAACGAAATTCTGTATATGGGTCCATTATTTGCGTTCTTAAATTCGATTATGATTACGGCATCCCTTTTCATAATCTGAACTTGGCAAATAGAAATGGAAATGTTATAGCAAAAGACTGGTTTAGTCTTTATGTGAGACATCATGGATCGTGTCCCATATGTTTTGGATATAGGATCGATTACATGTGCTATATTCATCCTTTCTAAAATTTTCCAAATGCCTGGGGATTAAGAAGGGAAAAGGTTTAGAACTGGATATGACTAAAAGGATTAAACAATTATCGAGGACAATCTAAGGTTTACCAAAGATTGGTTACTCAAGGACAGTTGGAAGTATAGTGATAATTCTGGAAGGACTATATTGACATAATCTATAAGGAGGCAACTCTTGTTCAAAAGTGATAGTCAAAATGGAATCTGGAAATGTTTCAAAGTTAGAATTTTCAATCTGTTTAAGATTAGGAAACTTAATGCAAGAAGGATGTTTCTAAGGAGCTTATCTCTTTTGGAATTCTCTGTAATGGTTGTTGTCAAGTCTGTCTGACTTTGTGCATAATCATTACGAGAGGATCAATGCATATAAGTTTAGAATCTAACAGATTTCAGTAAATGACATGAATTTGGAATTCTTGTATTTGCAGCAAGGATTTGGGAGTGTGAAAGAGAATCATTGAAGTTATGTTCAATTGATCTAGTTTACAAAGTAAAGATCATAGACAAACATAGTATGCATACTTGGTGTATGACATGACTAGTGTTTAGAAAACATAGTGTACATGCTTGGAGCATGGGACAACTATTGTTTTAAATTCAAGAATATAGTTGATAGCTGAAACAGTATACAATGAATAATGTGTAATCATATGGTGATAAATAAAAGGTGTTTTATTTATGTTCATAGGTTTTGATACCATATTGGATTCAATTATTCTTGTGTTTCATTTTGCATGTTTTGACTTCCAGAATAAACTAGGTTATTCTTTCAGAATGACTAAGTTATTCAAACCATCCACAGTCGGTCATATGTTGGAAGTAGATATGAATCAAGACTGTCATGGGTTGGCTTGTAGAGGTCTAAGATGTTGGACAAAGGGCTACAACACTCATGAGTGCTCATAAGTTCTGAGTATTGGATTCAACCCGTGCTTATTGGAATCACTTCATGGATTTTATCACGAGTGATCATGAGACGATAATATCTCATATTCTTCAAACCTAGAGATATAAGTTGTTACTATGAGTATGTTGTACATTGATTGCACGAAAACGCATTTGGTAACTTGGTGCTATAAAACGTGCCTTTGTGTATGATTCAACAAGTAGTAGAACAAGCCATATCAGTCGAAGTTTATCCATTCCTTTTACCTTCGGGATAAAAGCGATATTTGTGGGCCCCTCGATGATTTGATGATGACAAATGGAAGTGCTCGGCCGGGCCAAGACTGATTTGATTTGTTCAATTAGTCAGTCATCATAAATCGGAAATCAGGAAACAACAAATGGACAGAGAGAATGAATATAATCCATGTCTCAGTCCATATGATATTTAGAATGGAGGATGATAAGATTAAAGTCTCTTTTTAATCTATGAAGATCGAAAAGATCTTGAACAAGTTATGAAAACAATGACGATATAAACACAGTAAAATTATAGAACAAGAATGAATCAAACGTGTCGAATGATTAAAACAAAATCCTCAGAAGAGCTCGATTAAGAACATCAACTGTAGAGGATTGGAAGGTTACAAGTATGATCAAAGAAACCTTTAGTCGTCTGGAAAATATCGTATTCTCAGATCTCTAAAACCTCGACCTAATATGCATGCAAGCATAAGCTTATATACAAAGCATAAATGACATACGGTTGGACAGGTCCAAACCGTAATACAAAGAACTATTAACAAACGAGCCCAAAAGACGCAATCTTCTAAGCCCAACAATCTCCCCCTTTGCGTCAATATGGGGCGAGATCTTCACTCTGTCTTCAAAGCAGATGGCTTCTTTACCGTTTGAAAATTTTTTGGTATCAAAGCTAGAATATGATGCCTGAAGGTAATATACCAACGAAGCATATCTGTAAAGTTCTTCTTATCTGCTGTTGTATTCTGTTTGCATCGGTGAATGATATTGATGATGTGCTCCAGACACTCTGTAGAGAACAGATGCTTGTCTACCAACGCAAACAGAAACTTGTGCTTATCCCCCCTTGTGAACATAACTGTCAGATTGGAAGAATCAATCTGCCCCAACTTCATTTTATCGACATCTCCGGTTTTGGAAGTGGGCTTGACAGTCGGTTTCTTATTCATCACCTTTGCTATTTCCTGATCCATAGTGGCCAGCTCATGGACATAGGAAGCCAACATTCTTTTAAGATGAGAAAGAATTGGTTCATATTCTCTCTGGTTGGAGAGAAGAATGTTGTATAGCAAGATCCAATCGTGGGGGTTCAGACTGGGAAGATCTGCCAGAGAAATAAGATGTTCGGTGTTGGCAGTTCCTCTGTTGATTTTGAAATTGACGTTTACAAATTTCCCAGCCTGGGTTGGTTTCAGTACTTTGACTCTTATAATTTTCTGGGCACTCCAAGTCAAGTACTGAGGTTGACCGAATTTCAGATAGAAATCGATAAGCTCCCTGTCAACCTTCGGGTTCGGATGAGGGACGTTTGCAGTGACATCAAAGCAGTGAAAAGTGAAGGCTTTACGCGTAATGGGCATGTCGAACTGCGAGTCTTTGGAGTTTTCACACTCAAAAGATGCAATCGGTTCCAACCAATAAATAGAAGGAAACTCAATTGCTTGAGTGATGAGTGTGTCTCTGTCCCAATCTGGGAACAGGGTCTTTTTAGCTTGAATTGCCTCCTCATCCTCCCGGATTTTCCTTTCTCTGGCTTCTGCCTCTCGAGCTATTTTCAATGTTTCATCAAGCTCTCTGTCCCGTTTCTTGCGTTGAAGAGCTTCAGTAATGGTTTCATCTGATTCTGATTCGCTCTCAACTAGGACATGTTTACCAGAACCCGAAGCTACATTAACCTTCGGTTCTTGTTTGGACATACCTTCCTCTCCCCCTTGTCTTGGAAGAACATGCTTCTCCGAGACACCCTTCATTTCACTTAGGATAGTGATCGCCGGAAGGAGTTTCGCCTGGAGATGCTGACGAACAGTGAGGGTTAGGAAGGGATCATGGGAGTCAAGAACACCGGTTAACATATTTTTAACGTCACCAGCGCAACTCTGAAGAACTGCCCGTTGAGTTTGAAGTAAAGAGATTTCTTGTTGTGCCTGGGCCAGTTGAACTTTCTGTAAGTCAATAGTTGCCTGGTGCTTGATAACTTCTTCCTTCAGGGTGCTCTCGGCTACTAAAGAGGCAAAACGTGAATCCAAAGATTTGAGAATTGAAGTGGATTCAGTTTTGAGGTCAGCACGCAGAGCCTCAAATTTCTTGGTTTCTCCCTGAAGGGTGGCTGCGAACGAGTCTACTGACGCTTGAAATTTGGAAGCATTTGAATCAACATGAGCCTTGAGAGAATCAAGAAAGATCTGAGTTGTATGAACAACCTCAGAAACTTCCTTAGTGGCTTTGGAGCATGAGGCTGCTGAATTGTCTACAGCGTCAGTAGAGCGATCCAGGGCTTCGGTGTAAGTCTGGATTGCTGACTCGATGAAAGCCTTCAGCACAGCACCCCCATAGGCTTTACTGTCAGCCAGCAGACTGTCGAGTTTTGCGTGAATCTCTTGAAGTTGCTGACTTGACACAGGGGTGTCTGTATCGGTGTCGGTAGGGATCCGGTAAGGGCTGTAATAGATGGAATCAAAGTCATCATCATCACCCCCTAGGGTAGCACCGGAGTTGGAAGATGGAGAAGGGGAGGATTGAGGGTTGATAACCGGGGTTTCAACCACAGAAGCAGCCCCCGTATCAGATACGTTGACCGTTACTGGTGGTTGGGTTGTGGTGATGGTGATAGATTCTGTGATAATAGGTTGGGAGATAGAAGATGAAGGTTGAGAAATGGTGAAGGGAATAGTGGTTTCGGTTGAGGTTTGGGGAAGTGATGTTGGAACAGAACTTGAGATGTTCTGTTTGGGTGATTGGGTTGGAGTTGGAAATTTTGGGGAAGTAGGAGGAGAAGGAGATTTGGTAATTGGGGGAGATTTAGGTGGGGTAGGCGAGTTTTGTGGAGACGAAACGGGTGTAGTTTCGGTTAGAGGATTAACGTCTGGTGGGGTAGGAGAGTTTTGTGGAGACGAAACGGGTGCAGTTTCGGGTTGAGGATCAACATCTTCTGATTCGGATGGTGCATTCTGTTTTGATTCAGAAGGAGATCCTTTGGCTCTTTTAGCCATCTTCTTAACCTTTTTCGTTCTGGGCTGAGAAGGTTCCTCTGCCTCGGATTTGCGTTTGGAGGACCTTCTCTTTTTCTCCGTTTGGGGTGAGGGTTCCTTCATCTCAGCCTTCTTCTTTTTGCTCGCTCTTTTGCCCCAGTTAGCAGGCCGATCCAGAGCCTCAAGAGCTGCACGTTGTTCCTCAGAAAGAACCCTAGGAGGCAGGGGGGTTCTGGAGCTGTAGTCCGCCATAATCTTGCTGTGGGGCGTGACACATCTGTACATGGACTCAGGGATAAGTCCATAGTGGAGGAACTTACTTGGATCTGAGAGAATGATTTTCTTGGTGTGGTATGTGGCAATTGAAGCCATAAGAACATCCTTCATGACAGGGATGTCAAGAGAATCGATGGCTCTCCTGGTGATTAGGGTCCAAAACCTGGCGCATGAAATTTCTGAGTGCCTTGCGGTAGAGTTGAGACTCTGAACCACTTGAGACCAGAGAATCGACCCATAGTCCAGATTGATCCCGTTGTAAAGCCCATACAGCATTGTGAGAAATCCTTTGCTAGTGGTGTCGGAACCACCACATCGCTCCGCTAAACCCTTAATTAAAAGGGTAAGCAATCCATTCCACTGAGATGGAAGACATGATTTCTTGACTTTGCCAACAGATGTTAGAACATCTGTATACCCCATCTCGTACATCATCTTAAAGATTTGGGTGGTTGAGATGAAGTCTGGAGAGATGACAGAAGCATCCACGGCAAGCCCTAGAAGAGAGCAAAACCGTGTTTTGGAAACGGAAGTCTTCTTGTCGTGAATAGAGAAGTAGATACGGTCTTTGTGTTTGTCGTAGCTTGCTGTGGAGTAGACTTGAGATAGCAGGGACATAGGAACTGCCTCCACCTACGTTAATGCCAATACCAATGGGGAATATTTGAGGCATTCCACCACGTAGAGCATATATGAATCATAGACGAATGGAGACAACTCTATGATCATGTTCTGATTTGGTTTGATTGCAAGAAAGGAAGAAGAAGCCGATTGATCGTGAGCAGAAGAAGAAGTCGCCATTGTAGAGTTTTTGGAAGAAGATGAACAGTGCAACTTTATCAGAGAGATAATGCTTTGAGAGGTAACTGCCAAAGAACACGATCACGTCTTATTTATACCATTCTCAGGAGAGAGAAAATCGTGATGATTAGGAACCCAAAACGTCGCCTGAAAAAGCGCGATTAGAAGTTATGGTGTATTCAATGAAGACGTCAGCATACGTGGGGCTGAGACGAATCCTTTGCACGCGCCCAAATCTTTTTCGTACCGTTTGAAATCCCTTGTGCTCTTGTTTGGTTACAGTTGAGATTTAGTACCATGTGCCAAACAGTAATTAGAATGTGGGAAAATAGTTCCATGCATAAGAGTGTGAAAGACAAGGAAATAAATCTAATGTGTTTGGTAGTGCGTGTTGTCTAAATAAAAGACAGAAGGCAGAAGATTCCGGGCAAGAATCGCTTCCTTCAGAGTCAAGAGAGACCTGAAGTGTTTGTGTGGTATCCCGAGAAATACGATCAGTTGTTTTTAGAGAAACAATGAAAGGCGCCTTCTGAAGATGGCTAAAAGGTGGCTGAACTCAAACCAAACATTAAGTCTTGACATAAAACTAAGTGTTGGTAGAGTTACCTGTGAGACCGATGAGATCTGTTGAACAGGTAGGTGGGAAGTATTCTGTGATGGGAATGATATAGACAGAAATCTCAAAATAAATTAAACTGGATCTCTTTGGGAAGAAATGTCTTAGGACGAGACAGTTTCATAAAAGATCACTCATAAAGAAGATTTCCAAGTAAAAGCTTGAGTTAATAACTCACCGTCAATTCTATTTAGGTGTTGGATTTTGGGTTTCACTCAGAACGTGGTAATCGAATCTAAGATCATGAACTCAGATGTTGTGCAACCATAAGCCTCAGTGGTAAAGACCGAGAGCATCAAGGGTTACTTTGGGGAGCGAATGTAAGTGAAGAAGTTGAAGAGTTGGTTAAGAGACCGAACATACCTTCTGCTACATAAAAGGGACAAAGCAGAGCAACTCATGTTTCAGATGAGTAAAAGAAGGTAGCTCTAGACCGAATATGAGAGAATAGCCTGATTGGGAAGAAACGATAGGTATTGATCGAATCATTAAGGCATGCTCAAAGTCATAGAGGCTTGAGCCGACATACAGCAGCATGCTTCTAGGGACGTCTAACTAGTCTTATAAGAGAAAGACATACCTGGATGAACGAGTCATAAGGAGATACTTGTATTCACTTGAGCAAGAAGAACATATACTAGAAATATGAAATATTTTTGAAATTTTGAAATTTACTTAGAGATAAATAAATACTAAAAGACAAAATATTTTTGTTTATTTTTAATTTTCTAAAAAAAATAAAAACAGAAAGATAAAGTATTTTTGTTAAATATGAAGTTTCTGAAAAAGAAACACAAAAAAAACAAAAAAAAACAGAAAGACAAAATTTAAGCAAGGAAAAGTAGTAGAGATTAGGAAGAACCGAGCGGTTTGATTGAATGAGTGCCTATCTTGTAGAGACAGAGAGAGACCGAGCGCTCTGGTTGATTTGGTTCCGTTATGTTACCAGAGCAGAGAGCAACAGAGCGTTCTGCTAGGTTCGGTTCTTTGATTTTGCCAGAGCAGAGATTAACCGAGCGGTCTGTTCGGTTCGGTTCTTGAATTTGACCAGAACAGAGAGCAACCGAGCGGTCTGTTAGGTTCGGTTCTTGAATTTGACCAGAACAGAGAGCAACCGAGTGGTCTGTTAGGTTCGGTTCTTGAATGTTACCAGAACAGAGAGCAACCGAGCGGTCTGTTAGGTTCGGTTCTTGAATGTTACCAGAACAGAGAGCAACCGAGCGGTCTGTTAGGTTCGGTTCTTGAATTTTACCAGAACAGAGAGCAACCGAGCGGTCTGTTAGGGTCGGTTCTCCTTTTTTTTTTATTTTTTTATTTTTTTTATTTATTTTTTTATTTTTATTTTTTTTATATAGAGACATGAGGATTTGGGACCGATTCGGCAACCATCATGCCTAAGCCTTGCAATATCTGATTAAATGATGCTTCAGGAAGAGCTTTTGTAAAGATGTCAGCCAGCTGATCAGTGGTTCTTACGAAGTGAACTTCGACATTTCCATCTTCCACATGATCTTTGATGAAGTGATACCTTAGTGCTATGTGTTTGGTTTTGGAGTGTTGCACTGGGTTATGACAAATCCTAATTGCACTTTCGGAGTCACAATATAGTGGGATCTTCTTCATATTGAGTCCATAGTCTCGAAGTT
This sequence comes from Lactuca saligna, assembly GCF_052625555.1. Taxonomy (NCBI): domain Eukaryota; kingdom Viridiplantae; phylum Streptophyta; class Magnoliopsida; order Asterales; family Asteraceae; genus Lactuca; species Lactuca saligna. The sequence continues at coordinate 151,044,410 of NC_136421.1, forward strand.
GACTTTGGATCCAAATCACTTGTGATGTGCATGATGCGGCTGCAATGTATTCTGCTTCGGCTGTAGATAGCGACACGCATGTCTGTTTCTTGGATTGCCAGCTAACTAACTTCCCGTCAAGAAATTGACATCCACCGGTCGTGCTTTTTCGGTCGAGTCCACATCCTCCAAGGTCAGCATCAGAATAGGCTTGAACGAAGAAGCCTGAGTTGGATGGATACCAGAGACCTAAGGAGGTGGTTCGCTTGAGATATCGGAGGATGTTCTTTACAGCAAGCATGTGAGGTTCACGGGGGTTTGCCTGAAATCGAGCACAATAACACACAGAAAACATGATATCAGGTCTGCTAGCAGTAAGATACATTAATGATCCAATCATTTGACGATAGAGAGTGATATCGACAGCTGGTTTGTCTAGAGATGGGGTAAGCTTAGTGCCGAATGCCATTGGGACTTTGACTTTTGAGTCTCCCATCATACCGAACTTTGCTAGGAGAGTCTTTGTGTAAGCTTCCTGATTAATAAAGATGCCTTCGGGTCCCTGTCTTATGTTTAAACCAAGGAAAAAGTTAATAGGACCCATTGAGCTCATTTCAAACTTAGTCTCCATCAGCTTTCTGAATTCAGCCGTTAAGCTTGGATTCGTGGAGCCAAAGATGATATCATCGACATAAATTTGAACTATCATAAGGTGGTTACCTTCCTTTTTGCGAAAGAAGGTTGGGTCAACTGAACCTTGTTTGAATTTAGACATCTTTAAAAATTTTGTAAGCGTTTCATACCAGGCTCTCGGAGCTTGTTTGAGGCCGTACACAGCTTTATCCAGAATATAGCAATGATTTGGATGCTTTTCGTTCACGAATCCAGGAGGTTGCTCTACGTACACCGTCTCTTCAAGTTCTCCATTGAGAAATGCACACTTGACGTCCATTTGGAAAACTTCAAAGTTCTTGTGAGCAGCATAAGCTAGGAATATTCTGACAGATTCTAGCCGAGCTACTGGAGCGAAAGTCTCTTCGTAGTCTATCCCTTCCTCTTGACAATATCCCTTGACCACCAGACGAGCCTTGTTCCGTATAACATTACCTTCCTTGTCCATTTTGTTCCTAAAGACCCATTTGAGACCAACAACCGAAGCATCTGGAGGAGTTGGAATTAGGCGCCAGACTTTGTTTCTTTCAAATTCGTTCAACTCGTCTTGCATTGCTTGAACCCAATCAGAGTGGTCGAGAGCAGTGTTAACTGTCTTTGGTTCAACTTTTGATACGAATGAATTGAACATGCAAAACTCTACCTTTGAAAATAAGGAAGTCTGTTTTTCCTTCAGTTGTGATCGGGTCAGAACCTTTTCAGATACATTCCCAACTACCTGAGAGACAGGATGATCTCTGGTCCATTTGATAAGAGGAGGGTAATTTGGATCAACGGTTGGGTCTAAGTCGGCATTGATTATTTCTTCTAGTTCAGATTGGCTATCATAACCGAGTGTCACATCGTCATGTTGTACCTCGGTTGGTGTACTTTGGAAGATATGAGGTTCGTGTGATTCTAGTGGACCTGAGCTTGCTGGTGTTGAGACCTCTTTGGTTGAAGTTTTGGAATTTGACTCCCCCTGGACTTGAGCGTTTGGCTCCCCCTCGACTTGTGTGCATGGCTCCCCTTCGTCTTGTGTGCATGGCTCCCCCTCGACTTGAGCACTTGGCTCCCCCTCGATTTGAGTTTCGTTGGAAGGAGAGGCGTTACAGATTGATTCTTCTTCATACATTCTCCTTGCAGCATCTTCAACAATCTGCTCCATGTGATCAACTTTGTTATCTGCTGCACCAGCTTCAGAAAGTGAAGCATTCTCTGGTTCGTCAAAGAGCTCCAGAAATGTCTCGAATATATTAGCAACGGAGACTGTAACCATGCCATTTGGAGGAAAGATTTCCCCAGTGATATTTTCTTTAGCCTGCAGCTTCTTGACATAGTTGTCGTCAAAGGTCACATAATACGTCTCTTCAATTTTTCTTGAACGCTTGTTTAGGACCCTGTATGCCTTGGATGTGAGAGAGTAACCCAGGAAAATTCCTTCGTCGGCTTTGACATCAAACTTGTTGCGGTGTTCTTTGGAGTTGAAGATGAAACACCTTGAGCCGAACACATGAAAAAATTTCACATTTGGCTTCCTGTTGTTCAATATCTCATATGGGGTGAGAGCGAACCTTTTGTTGAGATATGACCTGTTCTGTGTAAAACAAGCAGCACAAATAGCATCAGCCCAAAAATAAAGAGGTAAAGAAGCAAAACTTAGCATAGTTCGGGCAACTTCACATAAGGATCGGTTTCGTCTTTCGACTATTCCGTTCTGTTGTGGTGTGTAGGGAGCTGAGAAATTATGACTAATTCCCTTCTCTGCAAGAAACTCTTCAAACTCCCTGTTCTTGAATTCGAGACCATTGTCACTTCGGATGTTGCGGACAACCTTTTTGAGCTGTACTTCAATTTGCGTAATAAACGTTTTCAGCTTTTGAGTCGCTTCAGATTTGAGCTTTAGAAAGAACACCCATGTAAATCGAGAATAGTCATCAACGATAACAAGAATATACTTGCTACCACCGATGCTTTCGATAGATGAAGTACCACACAAATCAATATGAATTAATTCGAGTGGTTCAACAACTTTTGTATTGATAATAGATGGATGACTTTGACGACTCTGCTTTCCCATTTCGCATGCAGCACATAGATGATCCCTGTCGAACTTGAGTAATGGAAGGCCCCTTACATGATCTCCTGCAACAAGACGATTGATATCTTTGAAGTTAAGATGAGATAATCTTCGGTGCCACAACCAGCTTTCATCGGATTGCGCTTTTGACAATAAGCATACAGCTGGGTTTCCTTTGATGGGTTTCATGTTTAAGGGAAACATTTCACCCTTTCGCTCTGACTTGAGAATTATTTTATTTGACTTTTTCTCTATTATTTCTGAACCTTCATCATCGAATGAGACTTTGAGACCTGTACCTCCAACTAGTTGAGATACACTAATGAGGTTGTGCTGGAGTCCTTCCACATATGCCACCTTCCTTATTGAGAAATCCCCATTGGTTATCATTCCGTATCCCTTTATGGTGCCGAAAGAATTGTTTCCGAACTTGACGTTGCCACCATTTGCAAGCGATCTGTACTCCCTAAGCTCTTCTTTCCTCCCTGTCATGTGACGTGAGCAGCCACTATCAATGTACCATTCTTCATCAAACTGCTCGTCACTTATAACCTGTAAAATTTAGAGAGATTTAGGAACCCAAAGTTTCTTGGGTCCACGTGAGCTTTGCATGGAAACAGGAGAAATGAGAGAGATATCAACAAGAAAAGTTCTTTTTATGAGATTTGTTTTATCTTTCCTTTTAATGGTGTACACTTTTATTTTGTTAATATTAGTAGTGTTAGATTCGGTCTTTGGAGTGGATGTATCGACTTTCTGCTTCCACTTTTGCTCAGTTGATGAATGAGATTTAGAACGAGATTGATATGAAACTGAGGGTGAAGAAGAATTAGAAGAATGAGAAGAATTAGACTTAGAAGGAGACTCTAGATGACCCTTTTGTTTTTGATCATTGGAGGGACCGACCTTAGAGTTTTGAACTCTTTTGTCTTCAGAACCGAACCTTTGTGTTTGGTTCGAGCCACTTTTGGAACAGAACCTTTGGTTCTGTTTGATATCCTTTTCAGAACCGAACTTCTGCTTTCGGTTGTTGTCCTTTTGTGAACCGAACCTCGGCTTTCGGTTTTTGTGACTTTCAAGCTTTTCTTCAGGAATGACTTCATACTTTAGATTCTTGTCTTGATGAGTGAAGTATGCATTCTGGGATCGCCAAAATTGTTTCCTTTCCGAAAGGTTCTTCCGGTATCTGATGTTCCTTTCTATCTTCCTGTTCCGCATCTGAGATGGTTGATGATGTACATTTGCTTTTGTTTTTGCTGACCCCTTGATTGGTTCCATTTGAACTGCAGTGGAATTATTTTGAGCTGAAGAAGTCGAAGGAATGGTTTCTGTTGGAGAGTGAATATCCTTCTGAGGAGTATCTTTTGTACCACTAGTGCTCGGCTCACTGAAGTTATTTGGCTTATTCAAATGTTCGGGTATATATCTTCCTTTGCTCTTCCATGAAGTTCGTTCAGATAAACCAATGGTTTCGTCTGCATTATCAATAGGAGCTTCCCAGAAGTATTCATCACAGCCATCAGCATTGTCTTTATCTACAATGGCTGCAAGTTCGGCTGTTTGATGTTCAGTTACTCCTGTTACCTTGTATACTTGATTTGGAGTAGTCCTGACCTTTTGATACACAACAGCTTTCTCAACTAATTTTGGGGACTTTTGATGGGACAACCGAGCGTACTCTACCGAATTTTCAGAAATAAGATTCTTGTGATTTTCTGGCTCGGTTTTAATAAATTCTGAGCAGTCAACCATGTCCTCTACAGAAATTTCACTCATATTGTCATCCTCATCAAGCTCAGATGCATTTTCAACATCAATTTTGTTTTCTGAGCTTACTTTGGTGTTTAAAGAGTCAAATTTTTGCATGGTTTCGGTCTTTAGTTTAAGTCTGTCATTTTCATCCAAAAGATTTTTAAGCATGAGCTTGTGGTCTTTAGATTTAATGAAGGACTCAATTTTGTCCAGTCCATACATGTATGTGGGATTTATGTCGTCAGACGATATCACACTTTCACAGTTATAAACTTCGGCATCGATTTCATCTTCCTTAAATTCCAGGAAGGGCAAAATCATGCGGTGAATTCTTTGGCCTATTTCACAATCCAAGTGGAGCTGAGTAATATTAGAATACAGATGTTTAGCAATTAAACAAAAAACATTTCGTTGTTTTAACAATTTCAAATTGTCTCTTTGCAAATAAATGTTTTCATCTTTAACTCTGACTAATTCCGATTCCTTTAACTCTATCCACATTCTCCGCTCCTCACTCTTCGACGCAGCCCTGCTCAATTGATCAGTTAGGTTAGAATTTGTGACCCGAGTTTGAGTTAAGCTACTATCTAGATGAGATATTCTTGAATTGACACTTTTTAGTTCTTTCTCATAAGAGGATGATGGTACTTTGCATGAAATAAAAACAGATTGTACCTTCTTTATCAGTTCATCCAGCTCATTGAACTGCTGGCTGAGTGGTTTGGCTGTGAAGCACATGTCCTCCTTTGCATTCTGTCCATCATGACCTCCATCGGTGTTGTATCCCCTCAATTGAGATACGTCAGAAACCATAAGGCATTTACCACCACTGCCTTCTTCCTTAGACACAAACGCCTTTCCATGAGTAGGCTGTCTCACTTCCTCGTCTTCTGAGTCGGTAGACCAAACTTCCGTGCTACCGAACTCACCTTCTGGAACAGAACCCTGCACAATAAAAGCATTACTAGTCGGGTTAGCATCAGACTTCTTCTTTCTCAACTCATCTAGTCTTTTCTGCAACACAGCTTCCTCATTGTTTCCATCATCTTTCTCAGCCATTTTCTTGAGGACACAGTCCTTAGCATAATGATTTTTCCCACCACAGTAGAAACAGCTCACTCCAGAGTCGCCGTCAACCTTTGGTTCCTTCTTGTGCTCCTCAACTTTCGGTTCATTAACCACCTTTTCTGAGCTGTAACTTCCCTGCCAGTTTCGGTTTTTGTTGCTGGGAAATTTCTTCTTTATGAACCTTTTGGGATTGGATACCATCAAGGCATAATCTTCTGATGTGAGATCATATTCTTCCAGGCTGAGGTCTTCATCCTCCATAACGGCTTTACTTTTTGACAAGAGAGCCAACGAACCGAGACCGGAAACGACATTCTTTTCTTGCACCACATTTTTCTCTTGAGACTTGAGAATTCCCACCAGTTTCGCCAAAGAGTATGATTTAAATTGCTCATGGGCTTTAACTGTGGAAACTACTGCTCTCCACTCAGACCTTAGACCATTCAGAAATGTAACTTTCTGTTCGATGAGCTTCCTTTCAATATCATGTTTGATCATCTTGCTGAGAAGATGATTGAAGCGATGGAATGTCTGAGTTACAGATTCTTCAGCCCCTTGTCTAAATTCGCCAAACTCAGATAGAAGCAGAGTTTGAATAGAATGTTCGAGATCTTCGTCTGTAGAATACAGTTCACGAAGTCTGTCCCAAACATCCTTCGCTGTCGTGCATGAGCTAACCAATCTGAATGTATCAGACTGAAGGGCGAATCGGATCAATCTTAGTGCTTTGATATTGCATTGGAACTTGTCTTTTTCATCTTGTGCAATGTCTTTCACGTCCTTAAGCAGATCATTGTATTCTTTTTGAGTTTTAATGACTCTGGACGTTGCAGAATGAGAAAACGGTCCGTTGGTGATGGCTTCCCAAATCAAATACCCATTTTCCTCCGACCCAATGACGTAGTCTTCGAAATGATGTGCCCATACTTCATAGTCGTTGGTGTATAAGATCGGAATCCTTGTCGTCGAACCAATGCTGTTTGAAATATTGATAACGTTTGATTGTGTCGCGTCCATTATGATCGTAAAAACCTGTTCAAAGATCAGACTTGTAATAAAGCGGATTAGGGCAAAATAATAAATATCAAGATACGTCAATAAAGCGATGACGGCTCAATAAATATTGATGATTGCGGAAAAACCCTAATGATAATCTTTTTCACAGAAAAGATGTGTATCAATTACACAGCCTCCTGCTCTGATACCAATTGATAAGATTAAAGTCTCTTTTTAATCTATGAAGATCGAAAAGATCTTGAACAAGTTATGAAAACAATGACGATATAAACACAGTAAAATTATAGAACAAGAATGAATCAAACGTGTCGAATGATTAAAACAAAATCCTCAAAAGAGCTCGATTAAGAACATCAACTGTAGAGGATTGGAAGGTTACAAGTATGATCAAAGAAACCTTTAGTCGTCTGGAAAATATCGTATTCTCAGATCTCTAAAACCTCGACCTAATATGCATGCAAGCATAAGCTTATATACAAAGCATAAATGACATACGGTTGGACAGGCCCAAACCGTAATACAAAGAACTATTAACAAACGAGCCCAAAAGACGCAATCTTCTAAGCCCAACAGAGGAATATATGATCCCTTATCTAATGGACGCGTCATTGATTTGTTCAGAGTTCGACAGCGGCTTTAAGAGCTACGATTGCTAGTAGGGTTATGAAGTCGTACTTGCAATAATAGTTTTAGACTTATCCAAGTGGGAGACTGTTGGATTAGATGTTTAAGCCCATAACTATTATTGGTATGTACTTGACCCGAGAGTAGCATGGTCCATTTGGGTTGCATATCATCAGGACATTTAGTTAGGATGGACTTTGAGAGAAGGTTATTTATGGTTTATTAATATATTATAAGTTATAATATATTAATATGAAATCATAAATAACCTTCTCTCAAAGTCCATCCTAACAAATTGTCCTGATGATATGCAACCCAAATGGACCATGCTACTCTCGGGTCAAGTACATACCAATAATAATTATGGGCTTAGACATCTAATCCAACAGTCTCCCACTTGGATAAGTCTAAAACTATTATTGCAAGTGCGACTTCATAACCCGACTAGCAATCGTAGCTCTTAAAGCCGCTGTCGAACTCTGAACAAATCAATGATGCGTCCATTAGATAAGGGATCATATATTCCTCCATTCTAAATACCATATGGACTGAGACATGGATTATAATCATTCTCTCTGTCCATTTGTTGTTTCTCGATTTCTGATTTATGATGACTGACTAATTGAACAAATCAAATCAGTCCTGGCCCGGCCGAGCACTTCCATTTATAATATATTAATATGAAATCATATGTTTTAATTATTATCGATCAAGAATTAATTTGGAATTAATTTAGTAATGAAAAGAGAGTAATTAAATCTATGGGGACCAATTATGAAAATTAGTTATATTTATATGTGTTGGGCTTATGATCCATGTTGGACCAAGTTTATGTATGGATACATAAAGAGTTGGGCCACATGAACCATGGATCATAAAACCCATGGGTATGGATTATGGGTTATACCCATGACCCTTGGAATCCTACATATAAATAGGTTACTCCATAGCCAAAATCACCACTTCTTTTCTTAGAGAAATATGGAGGTGTTTTGGTGCATGGAATTCTCTCTCAAGAGCTACCTTTCTCCTAGGTGTGTTGTGATTCCATTTGAGGCATTTCATACTATTGGTGCTAAGCTCTTAAGGCCAAATACATCAAGACTTCAAGCCACATAAAAGGTATGTTTCCCTAACTAGTATATTATATGGTTTATGTCAAATGCATGCTAGTTATAGGTTTAATGCCTTGGAAACCATTTGCATGTATAATTAGTGAAAACATAGATCCAAGGTATTTAGGGTTGTATGTGCACCATAGGATGTTGTATTATACCAAAACCCAACATGTAGATGGGGAGATCTGTTTAAAAACATTTGGAACGGTCTTAGTTGGAAAGGATAAAGGTTGAAAAAGCCAAAATATTTTTGTTCCAAGCTTGCAAAGTTGAAAGGTATACGACGTCCCAGTATACGAAATTCATTGTTCGTATGAATAATTGCAAGAAAAATAATGAAGGTGACAAGAAGGAGCTAAAGAAGATTATTTCTTGGTATACTGAAATTCGAAGGGTGATGATGTATGCCATACAGAGTCTCACGAACTGAGAGAAGTCTACTTCATTACAAAGGGGGAGATTGTAATGGTCGAAATTATATTGTAATGAGTCGAAGTCTGTATCGTTCGTATATTTTGTAATCTATTTACTAAGGGATCTTATGTTCGAAACTTAATGTCTATGCCTTATTATTTTTTGTATACTTTCACGTCTCCTATAAATACGGACATTACTTAGAGTTAGAGAAGAGTCTTTATAGAACTTGTCTACTTTACTCTCTGTAAAACTATTCGAAGTATAATTGAGCTGAAACAAGATTCTATTTACACATCATGTTCATTTCATGTTGATATTACTCTTATTTAATTCTCTTTACTCGATTATCACTTCATCACTTTCGAAAATCTTCCTCCTGGACTCGCAGCTGATGGCACCCGGATCTTAGATCGATCTATGAAAAATAGCTTGCTCCCTGAAGTTGGTCGAACAGACCGTCGATTCGAGGTAAAGGATATCGATTTTTGACAGTGAGTTTATTTAGTTCCTGGTAGTCTATGCACATGCGAAATGATCCAACCATCTTCTTCACGAACAAGACTGGTGCTCTCCAAGGTGACAAGTTTGGTCTTATGGACCCTTTACTAAGTAGTTCGTTCAACTGACAGGATAATTCCTGCATTTCTGTCGATGCTAAATGGTATAGTGATTTGGCTACGAGGGTAGCTCCGGGAATTAACTCGATTTTGAACTCGAGTTGGCGTTCGGGTGGTACTCCTGGAAGTTCTTCTGGGAATACGTCGGGGAAATTACAGACTTTAGGAATTTACTTCAAGTCTTTCACTTCTTGTTTCTCATCCACCACGTGGGCTAAGAAGGCATGGTATTCCTTGTGTAAATACTTATGAGCCTTGATACAAGAGACGATTCGAAGATTCGTGCCAGGATTGTCTCCATAAATGACAAGGGTTCCATAACTTGGTAGGTTATGGCGAACTACCTTTTCATAACACAGGATATCAGCATGGTGAGGACTTAACTAATCCATGTCGATGATAACGTCAAAAATTTTTATTATGACCAACATTAGGTCGATTTGGAAAGAATAGTTGTTTAGAGTAAGAGTACATCTTATGTATATACCGTTAGTGCTCTCTGCCTTAACATTTTCCATTTCTATGGTGAATGTGTCTTTTAGTGATTGGGGATTTTGTTCAAGTAAGTGTTTAAACTTGTGGCTCACGAAACTTTTCTCCGCAACACTATCAAAAAGTATACATGCATATGAATTCTTGAGTAACCTATCGGTAACCATATTCGCAACTTCCTCGTGCCCCATTGTTAAAATGCTTCCTACACCTCCAAAATTCCTTGGTTTTGGACAATCCATCTTGAAGTGCCCCATTTCACCACATCCGTAGTAAGCCAGCCTCACTCTGGCATTAGTGGCTTGGGTGGTTTTTTGTGCTGGTGCCTTATAGAAACGGATAATTTTCCCCTTCCTATTGCAATTATTACAATACATCTCTCTGCAGGCTCCGTAATGGTGAAAGTTTCACTTGTTGCATTTTGGGAGGGTTCCGGCATACTGTTTGGCGTGTGCTGGAGCAGCAGGAACAGTAGCAGCATGAACTGCCTTGGTTTGTTGTTTCTTTGGGGACTCTTATATTGGTTAGCCCTTGCTTTTTTTCCAAAACTTCTTCTTATTATCACTCCCTTTTTCTTGCTTGGGAATGGCTGTCAAAAAGCCTTAGTGGACTCCATGATCCACAAGTCTTTGTGCCAGGCGTTTGGCAGTATCAAAGGTCTATGGGTTTGCAGCTATCAGATTTCCTTGAATATGTGGGGATAGTCCCCAGATGTATCGTTCCACCTTTTTTACTTTCTAGGGTGACCATCCCGGGACATAGCACTGCTAGATCGCTAAGCCTGGCAGTGTATGTTGTGATATCAGAGTCCTTCATGGTAAGGTTCCAGAGTTATTACTCTAGCTTTTGTACTTCACCCCTCGGTCAGTATTCTGCCAGCATCAAAACTTTCAAATCCTCCCAACTCATGGCATTGGCCACTAGAAGAGTCAGTGATTTGACATAGTTGTTCCAACAGGAGAAGGCCTATCCATGAATGTGTAAGCTGTGAATTTAACCTTGTTAGTTTCCGGGCATGCATAGAATTTGACCTTGTTAGCTTCCATTGAAGGATTTGGGTTTGCCATTGGTGAAGTCTTTATAGGAGCATTCCCTTGGGTGTCCTTGGCTATCTCCCTAATTAGTATTATGGGTACCTCCTCCAGTCCCACTGGCACCATTTTTGCTGATTTGCACCATGGCGGCTGCTACAGTGGGTATTACAACAGCTTGGAAAATGGCAATGTTCATCTTTGGAGATGGTAGCGGTGGTGGAGTTGTTGTTTTGTTGTTTTTGTTCCTGTTTGAATTCTTTGGTGGCATACTTCTGCCATAAGGTTTAAAGATGTTATTGAATTAGAACATCTTAACTATAGGCTTGTTTATGTCGATTGTACAGAATAATAGCATGAAAGACACATAAAGAGCCTAATTGTACAGTTCTATAGTATCTTAAAATACACGTATAGTATTTTTAAACATTATTTTTGGTTCTAGAGTTTCCTTATATGGAGTTTTGGTAAGTTTTAGTGTCGTTGTTCACCACGACTATTCCCAAACACATGTTGTTCGTATCTCGAATAAATATAGTTGATCATGCTATATTAATCCCAGATATGATTATATCACTATTTAGGCTTAAACGCAGCATCCAACGTATCTAAATACTTTTATATGGTTCTTACTATGATATTGTTTCTGGTATGTATGCATGTATGTATACTTTTATAAAAATATTATTATATTTTAAAAGTACACTTCTTGGTCAGAGTGTTTTAGCCCCATTGTATTTATAGTTGTATATCTTATATGGTTTGATATACTTAGTTCACTATAAACAATGCTCTGATACAAATCTATCACACCCCTGAATTGATGAGATGGTAGAAACGTCCGGGGGAAGGTGATGTCATGTAAAGGATCATAACAAATGAATAATAGAGATAAATGTATTAAAACCATCATATTGATAATTTAATATTTACATTTGAGATTGAATCATTATTTGTTTGTCCCCATACGACCAAAATATATAACATGACATTGCAATGCTCCATCTTCACAAAACCTGTGTGTGTACCTGTCTATTGGTTTCCTGAGAATACAAGTGGTTTTTAAAAAGTGTCAACAATTAAGTTGGTGAGTTCATAAGCATTTTTATATAAGAAAGGTTTGTCCTTGTTCCTTGAAAATGATAGTGTGTTCACCCAGAAAATCTAATATTTTTTGTCAAATGTAATGTAGTCTTAAAACCCTAAGATTGAAAATGGATAAGTGTTGATGTACTTTGAAGTAGTGTAATGCAGTTTTAATTTTATAAAACCATTTGTATGCCTGTTACCAGGAATGTAAATTGTATTGTACTAGAAATAATGTAATCTAGTTGTATCTGTATAAAACCCTTTGAATATATGTATCTGGAACTACCAGTTGTATTGTAAAATAGTGTATTGTAGTTTTATTATTAAATAAAACCATTTCAAGATATGTATGCCCCGTAAACAAAATGTTTTATTAATACCTATGGTTAGAGTTTATTATAACCATGCTAGCGACTAGTGGCATGTACGACGTTCTTCAGGCGTTGGAATGGTACGACATTTGTCACCCCAGACCTGCCGGCCTAAGTGTAGCTAACAGTTTAGGTGCGAGATTGTCAGTCCCGTATAGATCTACAGACAAGTGTCACACTCTTCCTACAAGAGACTCTGGTTATAATTAAGAACTTTAGTATGTACTCTGTTAGGTACCATGAAGGTAGTGGCAAACAATCCTGTATTAACTGGTTTACGTGTAGTGTAATGAAATTCCTTTTTTTCCTGTAATTGAATGTATTACCCTTCCGTAGGGTTTACATAGTGTAAAGAAAAATAATTATTCTTTTAAATAATTATTTTTGTGTCCCGAAGGGTAAAATATCATGAATGTTCCATAAGCTATATCTATTATAGTTTATATAAATGTAAAATGAATTGAAATAATTATATATGTATGTTTATATAATTATACCCTTTTGCTCAACATATTACAAAATGATTAATGTCTTTATAAACTATTTTAAATATAGTTTATTTTTTGAAAATCCATTTGTACTCGTTTCATATATATATATAATATATATATATATATATATATATATATATATATATATATATATATATATATATATATATATATATATATATATATATTATTGTAAGAAAACCAAAGTAGATTTGTACGAAATATTTGTATCTATACGATCTTGAATTTGGATATAAGGATATTCCATGTATTTTAGCATTCTTTCATAAAACATAAGAAAATATATATATATATATATATATATATATATATATATATATATATATATATATATATATATATATATATATATATATATATATATATATATATAACAATTTGTATTTTAACACATCTTTTTCTTGTATCCCCCCCCCCCCCCCCCCCCCCGCGGCTAAAACATAGAAAAATTGTGGAAAATGTAGGGTATGAACTCACCTCGGATGTGTTCTCGGCTGGATAACGAGATAAAAACGATGATTTCCAAGTTATAATATGCGAACGTGTTCGTATCCTATGAGTATTTAACACACAATATTGTGTGTAAATTAGTTAAAGTAATATATAAAGTGCTATAAAAACACTAAAGTAAAGTAGGAATACTTACAAAGATTCCTAAGAATCAGATTATATAAAATAGTTTTATGGGAATGTTTGATGACATTCCTGGGAATATCTTGCTGATGTTCTTGGTAAAATTTGAAGATTTGAAGATGTGTTTATGAATTTTGAGAGAGAAAAGTAAGGAGAATTTGAGATGTAATATGAGAAATGGGAATTAATTTCGGTCCTCTCTCTCTCTCTCTCTCTCTCTATATATATATATATATATATATATATATATATATATATATATATAGGTGATGTGATATATGCATTGGTATGTGTATTTTATCATCTAGGAAAAAGTGCCATCGGATAAAATGAGAGATTTCGGCCTATCTTTACTAAAATCTCCTTGATTTTGGTCTAAAGTGTCTTCGATCCAAGTGGTTCTCGGTTCAAGTAGTTCTCAGTCCATGTGGTTCTCGGTTTAAGAGATTTCAATTCTAAATGGACCACAAATGGTGATTTCGGTTTTGATGAATTTTGATTCCTAAAACCGAAAATCTCATAAGCAATATGAATTTCCATGATTTAATTTTAAATATTTGACTTTTTATTGGCATAATTGACTTATGTTTGACTTTCTTTGACTTTTGTTGACCCAAAATAATCGGTTGTTACATGGTCCAATCAATGATAACATAACCAACCATTACACTTATGTAACAAACCCACTTTGCTAGAAATGAACGCTACGTGCCTAACTGTCGTCTTATATCACAATCAGCTTCAGATGGCTCACTACCTTCCTTAATTCTAAAATTTTGTAGCCTTCTCACAATCTCACGACCTATCATGCGATGGTCTAATCCCACATAGAGGAAACTACAAGCCAAATCATAGATTCACCACACTCTTAGAGATACTCATGGACCAAGTAAATGTTACGGGCCACTCCATATCCTTATAGAACTATAAGATTACCTACCAACCTAGTAAAGGCTATGGCCACCCACGTAGTCTTAAAACACTTTCATCATTATTTGCAAATGTAGTGAATGCTACGGCTACACTTGTAAATGTACCATCCTAGTGAATGCTATGGCAACCCACTCAGTCTTCTGACACTTCTATCCCGCCATGGCCCGAACCCATGGTCTTACCTCTCATTTACCATACCAACCATAATCATCCTGAGTTGAACCCACATCCGACTATACCCAAACTAGGTGTTTGGGTTATGCTTCGGACCTCGAAGCCTTAATCAGACAAGAACAAGCAGAGAGGCTCTAACACAACACTTAATCTGTTCCTGATCACATACCCACCATACATCTGTACCGATGCACAATGTGACCTGGATATTTATTCTCGTGCAAACCTTAGTCCAAACAATCCTACTCCACTTAGATTCGACTTCGCTCTTCCAATCCACAAAAAATTATGGATTTTCGATCCACCTCACAACCTTACAGTTCCAACTGTCGACAACCAGAGCTTACAATAACTATTACTAGCCAATACTAATGAGCACGCACATTCTGAAACCAGATGAATACTTCTCGAAATATTAGTGAGCTCAATATTCCCAAATACTTCCCATTGACTCCACTACAAGTCCTCAGCGACTTATCGGATGACGAAGAAAAACTTCAAAAATATCAAAACGGGTACCTAAATGACTCCATGACCTACTTGCACTTAGAGCTACTCCCATGCAAACCTACAACTGACGACAATTACCAAATTAACACCCATGATCAAACCAATTCCTCACTACCTCGAAACTAGAAAAACCCTTACGTCTACTGCATTCAAACCTGGTAGGCCCACCTCGCTAATTTCTTGAATTCTTGATGATACCACCAAAGATCAAATTGGTTGTTGATGTTTTCTCTCTTTAAGCTTGTTCTGATGATGACTGATGCCTCTCATATCGAAATCTTTGATTGGCTCACCAAATATCCCTTAAACACAGCTCTCGGTATACAAAATGGCATAAGAAGATTCTCAATATAAAATGTCTAAACCATCATGAAGAAAACTATAATTTCCAGGTGGAGACTTAGATATAATCACACATAGAATCTCACATATAGACATACAATCATAACCAAAATAAATAAGATCATGAAGGAAGTGAATACAACACATTCCTACAATGTCAACTGTTGGAACTCGGATCCACTCGGCTTGTGACTACAATTCTCGGCTCCTCACAACAAGAACCTCCACTCTGCCCTCATCACCATCCCTAATCCACAAAGTGGATGGAGTAGGTTCCCTCATTGCTCCCACCATCAACTCTGGACAGCCAACCTTCTTGTAGCCCACTTGGTTTCAGTGAAAACATAACGGACTCGTCCACTGGAGACAATCTCTACTAACATAACCAACCTAGCCTCAACATTCGAACTTCTAATAACCAAGGACCTCTACCAAACCTGATCCCGCTATGGACAATACTTCCATAACCAAAAATTGAGGGAACCTAAACCCAGAAATCAAAACATACAATGTACAAATTTTGACAATAGGTTGACGTATTCTGTAACATCCGAAAAATACAAGCAATTTAAAATTTTCAAAACAACCCGATTTTCATTAAAAAGTTGACAAAAAGGTTTTCGATACAAGTCATTAGAGTATTCCCAGAATCACATTGCTACAAAATCATGAGGAGCGGTACGATCGCGCCTTCGCCTTGCCACAGTCTCCTGAAGAACCTGAAAAACATTAAACCACAACTGTAAGCCCAAAAGCTTAGTGAGATACCCCCAAAATACCAACCACGCAGACTCCCTTCCAGGCTGCGACCTTCCGGTCCAAAACATATAAAACATACATAACAGAACAGAACATAGAACAGCCATGCATATCGGGTCTACCGTGTGACTGGTCCGCCGTATCGGGCCTTCAGTCCAACGGATCCATCCTCCAGGTCTAGTCATGTCCTTCGAGTCTACAGTGGGGTTGGTCTGCTCGCATCGGGCCTTCAACCCACCTGGTCCACTCTCTGAGTCTACAGTGTTACTGGTCCGCCCGCATCGGGCCTTCAGTCGGCCTGGTCCACTCTCCGAGCCTCGGCACGTCTGGTCCGCCCTCGTGGGGCCTACAGCCTATCCGGACCGCTCGCTGGGCCTTCGGAACAACCGGTCCACCCTGGGTATCTTGGCCTACAGCACAAAGCAGGACCCGCCTCAACCCATCTCCAGTCCAAACAACCATGTGCACAAAACATACATTCATATAACAGTCATAGTCAACAAACCGAGCAAGCAGATCACATAGCATATCATTACCCTAACCGGGTTACCGACCTAACCGGTCACTAGCATAGCATCACTCTGTATATCGAGAAAAATTGACCTTAGCAAGGCCTCCTAGCATGTACCATCCTAGCTACCAGGATGCAAACACATCAAAACAATAACATAATAACCATAACCGAATCTCAATACAATAAAGGGCCGACCTTGGTGCCTTAGACCCTGTTGATATAGTGAGGATAACTCACCTCGAAACTGTCGGCTGAAAAGATAAGATCCCGCTGCTCCGAACTCTTACACGAACTCCTCCACTAAACATCAAACATACAACTCAATAAATACCCTTAATTACCAAATTACCCCTGGAAGACAACTGATCGACCACGGACAAGTCAAAGTCAACCCCTGGCTGAACCTACTCGCCGAGTCAACCCGATGACTCGCCGGGTCCATATGCTCAGAACTTCCTTCAATCAGCGACCCAACTCGCCGAGTCACCCCAAGACTCGTCGAGTCCAACAACTCTGAGTCCACTCGTACCCAACTCACCGAGTCATCCCTTGACTCACCGATTCATCGACTCAACCAGAAATATTGGGACTTCCTCGACAAGACTCGCCGAGTCCAAATGGACTCGTCGAGTCCAAGGCCATCTTCAACCTACTCGCCGAGTTGTTCTTCCAAATCGTCGAGTCCCAGGCCATCTTCAAGCAACTCGTCGAGTCCACCCATGTGACTCGTCGAGTACCACCGGTCTGAGTCCATACAGAAGCATCTCAGGCCATGCAATTGATCTAAAACATAGATCCAACCTCCTACAATCCATCCATCACGTAAAGTGGCAAACTTTACGTGAATCTAACGAGATTTAAGCCATATTCACCTTAAAACCAAGGTTTGGGACATGGTGACTTCACTAAGCACACAAACACAGGAACTTTAATGCACTCTAGGCCTTCAATATTCCAGATCTGAGGTAGCAACCTCAGATCTATCCTCCAAACTCCAAAACATTCCAAGACATACTCCCCACAAACCCCAAAATGATGAAACTAGGAATGCACAGCCTAAGGACGAAGATATTACCTCCAAAAGATGCCTCAATAGCAGCCAAACTCGAATCCAAGCAAAGCCCTTTGATCCAAGCCACTTCTCCTTCAAGATCTCTTCAAACAACACCTCTCCAAGCTCTAATTTGCTCTACAAATGATTTCTCCACGAATTTAGGGTTTCTGGAACTCAAGGGGGGAATAAGGGAGGCTGTGGAGGGGTATAATGCTCTTTATATAGGGCTCAACCCCGAAAATTAGGGTTTTCTCCATACAGCACCTACTCGCCGAGTCCATCCTAGGGACTCGCCGAGTAGGCCACTTGACACGCGACCAATGACCGCGACCTGACTCGCCGAGTCAGACATGGAATCGCTGAGTCATCCTCTAAAACTTACACTTTTAGCCCTTCAACTCTACTCTTGCGATTCTGGGATGTTACATATTCATTGAACTTCAACTGATACAACTCGAAACCTTTGAAGAACCTCATCCATTGACGATGGACGGTATGAAAAATGATCGAGAATACATTGACAATGGGTCAAACTATCCAAACTACTGCACCAAAATGAAAGACCCCAACTTTCGTATTTATGAATAACCCAAACATTCATACTATTTCAAAAGATTTCTTAAGTTACTTCCTCAAAACATGCTACATGCATATTTATAAAACAATATCTTATATTGATAAAGTGATTACAAAGAATTGGATACAAAACGACTAAGTTTTATTACATTTCATGTCTACCCAGGAATCTACTATTCAAATACATACATGAACATTAAAAATACAGAGAAATACTATTAACTATTCTAAATCTTTCAGCAGTATAAAGTTGTATTGGAATACTCATCACCTGCAATTGTTAAATATTGAGAGGAATAAGCGATAACGCTTAGTGAATTTAATAGATAGATACAATATAATCTTATGCCTTACATATACCAATATGACAGAAGCAGAAGGGAACAAGAAGACATATGTGAAATCATGTGACAAGCGTTCATATCAATCAAAGACTTTATTTCAAGATATACTTTTCAATGAGACATAACGATTTCAATACTTGATATGCATCAATAAATTTTTGGCCCATTTGGCACAGAAGACTTACAATTTCTGATTAACATTTAGGTATATTTCAGGCTTATAGCCCTGTCTAACCATTTGCCAATACTATAGAATAGAGTTCATTCTCTGACGGAGTCATGCTCTACAAGGTCAGAGGCTACATACCATTTCTATCAAACCTTATGCCAACGTCATAGAATAGAAGTCATTCTCTTACGGAGACATGCTCTACATGGCCAGAGGCTACGTACCAGTACCAATGTGAATCTAAGTCCTTTCACTGATCACATGGTCAAAGGTATTATAATTGCTATAAACATAGCGAATAAAATAACATGGGAGAATAACTCAGAATAATAACATTGAGAAGCACATAGCACATATAAAACATAACATACAATTGTTCCTATATATTGAACTCACCTAAAGTTAACCGGAGGTTAAAATAGTAATTTGGATAGCATTTCGGCTTTAAATATGTCTTTCTATGTTGAAAACCGGGAGCTTAATTGAAAACCGGGCTCTGCGAAGGTAGGGATTCAAAACCGAAAAGATAAAATTTTCTGGGCTTCTCGGGGGTCTCGGGACGTGATTCGGGTGCTAAAATTGATATCGGGGCTTCGGGAAAAGTCAAAATTGTGAAAATATGGAAAAAGGGGCCAAAAATGGAAATTTTCAAAATTCTAGCCGGGAGGGTTCGCACCCTCCTATTTATAGGGGCGAGGTTCGGATCCGGAGGGGCACGTGGCAGCAGCAGCGAAGACCACGCAGCAGCCGGAGTGAGGTTCAGTTGCCAGGTGCGAGGCTCGGAGGGTGACACGCTTCAGCTGCGAAATTCGGACAGGTGTGCGGCACGCGTCGCTCTTCGGACGCGCCACGACTCCGGTGATGCAGCTACTTCATGCGAGGGACGTGGCAGCAACGAAGGGCTCCGGTGGCTTCGCAGGTTTCGGACACGCATAAGGGCAAGTGGCACTACGAGGCGAGGCCACGTCTCCGGTGACGTGGCTGCTTCGTGGCTGTTACTGTTCATGCGAAAATCTTCGGATTTTGAGCCCCGAACTTCTAAAATCCATAACTTTCGCATACAAGCTCCGTTTTTAACGTTCTTTATATGCACGCGTAGCTAAAACTATGCTCTACAACTTTCATTTAGATTTCGTCAGCTAATTTTGAATTTTGTTTTTAATATTATTATTTTTAACAGAGCGGGATGGGAAAATCCGTTAAATATTCATAACTTCTTCATCCGACATCCGTTTTCGTCAGACTTTTTACCGTTGTACTAAAAATGATGAGGCCTTCCATTCTCGTTTAGGATGTGTCGGTAAAATATCGCTCGATCTAAAATTCGAGTTTTTAGCTGCCTACTGCTAAGCTGAAACTTCGAAAAATCATAACTTCCTCATACGAAGTCGGATTTTGGCGTTCTTTTTATCGAATTTCTCGGTTTAACAAATACTATGACTTTCATTTAGATTTCTAAGGCTAAAAAGTAGTTTATCAAAAACTCACTTTTTACGTCATTCGACGCCGTGCCGGTTTTGTCGGGGATCTTCGGTTGGTCATAACTTCTTCGTTATAACTCGGATTTTAACGAGGTTTTCGCCTACAAGTTTCTAACGAGATGATTTACAACATAAAATAATAAAATTTTACTTATTTCAAATTTTATATTTTTGCTAAATTTCACTATTTGGCTATTAATTGGAATCTCATAAGACTTCCAATATTTTATGAGTGATTCTAAACATAGTTTTACTTCATTTCTAGTAAAAACTAGCTGTTAGAACTCAACACTCAATTTTATTCACTTTTAATAATAAAAATACACAATTTCAGAACGTGTATGTTACAAATACCTCCTCCTTTTAAGGATTTCGTCCTCAAAATCATAACGATTAAAACAATTAGGGATACTTCACTCTTATTTCATTTTTTTTCAAGTATAATTTAGGCCTCGATGGTGCTTCCACTTGACAGTCACAAACTTCATTTCTTAATTACGTAAACTAGTCGTTCTTTCATTTACAATCTCTTCTATTCATCTTAACTTATTATCCAGTTTCACCTCAGATAATGGAATCGTCTTACATGAAATATATCATGTATATCTACCAAGTCTTCAGGCAATTCCAAGTAGTATACTTGCTTACCAACCGTTCTTTCTTCCAAAGTAGTATAACGCCTTTTCATGAAATACCTTCAGTATTACTAAATAATCCACCCGGAATTCTACGGTTCGTCTTCTCTTTTCTGCATAGGGAATTCATCGATCCTGGGCCGCTTTCATTCTTTCTCGGAAAATTTGTATCTTGTTAGTGATGTCTTGATTCATTTTAGATCCTCTAAAGATTTTCCATCTTACGTCACGTCAACATATTTGAGTATGACATTTATGCTCATACAATACTTTATATACCTTCAATATATTTTTTACTGTTTGGATTACTCTCTTCTTTTGACCATTTGTCTGAGGATGATAAGTTGTACTAAGAGCAACTCGAGATCCTAATTCATGCTTCATTCTCACCCAAAAGTGAGGAGTGAAACGAGTATCACAATCGGAAATAATTTATAGTGGCGCATCATGATTTGCTACAATTTCCTCTAAGTAACTTACGTGTATTTCTCCAATGGAGTTGTTTCACGTGTGGCGAGAATATATGTATTCTTCATCAGCCGGTCGATAATTATTCAAGGGTTATCATTCACAGTTTTCTTCTCCTCTTTCAAGGTATCAACTGTATAAGCCGGATAAGTAGAATATCCCTTCAACATAAATTATGAGTTTTTAAGAAAGAAATTTAAAATCTTCCCTTTCGATAGGGATGCATACCTTCTCTGTGTAGCACAAGAGCTCTACGTGGTTTTTTAACAACCAATCCATGTCGAGAATAATATCAAAGATAGGAATTAAGTTAGCAGGAAGATTATAACTTTCAATTCCTATAACACTAACTCTATAGGCTTTATCACCAAGTAATGATATATTTCTTATGTTATCTATGTGAAATTATTGGACAGTTGGGTAACAAGCAATGCGAATTTATAAGGAACGAAAGAATCTGAGGCATTGAAATCAAATAAGATGTGAGCAGACTTACAGTTTACGAGAAAATTACTAGTCACAACATTCGAGTTTTAACTTACTTCCTTTGTGGTAATCTAAATGTACGATATTTAACTTTTACTTTGCCAAACGATTGTCAAATTCTTCAAACTTCCTAATTATTGGCGGTGTTCAAATTTGCACCCGCTCTTCATTCTCTATTGAACATTCGATCTTAATCTTTGAGTTAAAACTCAATTCTCATTGCAGACTCCTGCTCCTTCTTGGTTTATAGAATAAACCCAAGATAAGGTCTTTACTTTTGCTATAACGACAACTCGAATGGTCATATTCTAATGACCTTTGATTTTATCTCGCACAAGACACACAACGATCCAAACTCTTGTATTAGAATCAGATCGAATAAATCGAGCTGATAGAATAACGAAAACAAAAAGAGTTTGATCAATACGTAGATGCTTTGGAACATAAAGAATAGCACCACGTATCTCTAATTCGTGCTTTCGGACCTACATATCTTTTAGCTTTTGGCACCTCCTCCTTTTTAGTTGGAGTATTCTTTGATTGTTGAACAGCAACTTGACTCCCCGCCATTTGATTAGTAAGTGTAGGGCGGATACATTTCTTGTGGCCAGTAACCCCACATAGCAAGTCACATCTCTGGTTAATGATTGCTCAATTCTTTAATGAAGATTGTTATATTTCTATCAACTATCTCGACCATTTACTTCTTCAGTATTCTTACTGATGTTTTGTCACTATATAAGACATGGTTCTCTGAACCAATTAACTGCTTTCGCGGATTTATACTAATCGAACTCGATTCTTTATGACATTAAGATTTGAACGATAATTATCTTCTTAGTCATTACCGAAACGAAGGTAACGACACACATGAATAAAACGAAATCATTTACTAGATTCTTGGTAACCTTGTGACTTTTCCTGATCCAAGTGTGAGTCCTGTGCTTCCAGTAGTATAGGCCTCTACTACTATTCACACCTACTCATACTCGTCCCAAGTATTGTCTCGCAGTTCTCAAGTCACCATTCAAAAGTTTTCACACAGCAACTTATCATACATGAATGTGTTTAAACAAATATATACAACAATTTCTCCTAGACTCAACTAGGGTTTTCACGTTTCTATCAAACATATATTGCACTACTTATACTCGCCTTCTAGGATTCTTCTCATGCATATGCTCGCTTTAATATATCCTAATACTTTTCCATAGGTCGATAGAAATTTTACTTCTATTTCTTCATATAAATTCTTTCTTGAGTAGAGTCTAATCTTACAAGACATACTATTTCCAAAATTTACTTTAGCATCATGGAGATAAACAGTCTTCTACTACCTGCATCATCTTCTAACTCATGCAATCCATCATGCACTTTTGTTCATTTCATTATTCTTCCTTGACATCGTTATTCTTGTATCTAAGTAAGTCTAAGTCTACTTCATAGGAGTCTATACTAAGAAGTCTGCATCTTAGCTGCATCTCAGCAAGCTTTACAAGCTTCAACTTGGTTCTCTGTCATTCCTGACTACAACATCTCTTCTCATACGATACTA
Organism: Lactuca saligna; assembly: GCF_052625555.1. Classification (NCBI taxonomy): domain Eukaryota; kingdom Viridiplantae; phylum Streptophyta; class Magnoliopsida; order Asterales; family Asteraceae; genus Lactuca; species Lactuca saligna. The sequence goes on from NC_136421.1 coordinate 151,067,861, forward strand.
TGGGTGTATTTCTTCTTTAATTAAGCATTCTACCTTACTTAAACAAGTAAGTTACTTAACCATTTACCACTAAATGATTCAATTCACCATCCCAATCTTGTATGTTAAAGTCGACTTAACACACAATGGAACTTTATATCACAAAGTCTCGGCCTATTGAGTCTGAAAACTTCATTAGCCATTCTTTTTATCTTCATTTAATTCTTCTAATCTTGTACCACATCAGTTGAGATATTATCGAAGTATTGATCGCCATCTTTGGTTCTTTCGACTTTCTAAACAATCACTGCTTCAATCTGAACAGCGGTAGAACAACTTCGTGGATTTGTACCAACACATTTATCTTGCCCAAACGTGTTTCAAATGTACATCTTTCTTCCAAATATGTTATTATATATCAAACATACTTTAAATGTATATTACCACTCTATTGGTTTTTATACACTTAATATGATAACAATTTATACTTATTATTTTACGATATCTCGCGATCGTTTGTTTATAATCTTATCGATGTCAATTATCCTAAGTCTCTTTATCACTCCGAAAAATTCTATTATGAAAATTCTTAAAATTTTCTAAACCATGGTCGGCAACAGACCTTAAGCTTTCTCACATAATAGAATATAAGGCATATCTCTTCTCTATATTCATTTATCATTTAGTACATAATAGAATATAAGGCATATCTCTTCTCTATATTCATTTATCATTTAGCACATAATAGAATATAAGGCATATCTCCTCTTAATATTCTAGTGCTTGCCTCCATTAGGTATTCAACCTAAAATATATCATATTATCTTTACTTAATAATTCTTGTTTAAGTTTAGAAATTCTTAAAATTTCTAGTTCACTTAAACTAATTTTCTAAAAATTCTGAAGTAACTTAGTATCTTAGAATACTAGGGTTTATCACTACCCAATCCCCCAATTAAATATTTCCTATGGTTGTATCCATATACTTATTATGAATCAGCTCATATATTGAGCTTCCAACAGTTTAAGTCTAAATACCAATCTGTGATATTTAGTTCACTTATACCATTGCTCTGATACCACGATTGAAAGACCCTAACTTTCGTATTTATGAAAGACCCAAACTTTCATACTATTTCAAAAGACTTCTTAAGTTACTTCCTCAAAACATGCTACATGCATATTTATAAAACAATACCTTATACTGATAAAGTGATTACAAAGAATTGGATACAAACCGACTAAGTTTTATTACATTTCATGTCTACCCAGGAATCTACTATTCAAATACATACATGAACATTAAAAATACAGAGAAATACTATTAACTATTCTAAATCTTTCAGCACTATAAAGCTATATTGGAATACTCATCACCTGCAATTGTTAAATATTGGGAGGAATAAGCAATGACGCTTATGAATTCAATAGATAGATACAGTATAATCTTATGCCTTACATATACCAATATGACAGAAGCAGAAGGGAACAAGAAGACATATGTGAAATCATGTGACAAGCGTTCATATCAATCAAAGACTTTATTTCAAGATATACTTTTCAATGAGACATAACGATTTCAATACTTGATATGCATCAATAAAGCTTTGGCTCATTTGGCACAGAAGACTTACAACTTCTGATTAACATTTAGGTAGATTTCATGCTTATAGCCATGTCTAACCATTTGCCAATACCATAGAATAGAGTTCATTTTCTTACGGAGTCATGCTCTACATGGTCAGAGGCTACATACCATTTCTATCAAACCTTATGCCAATGCCATAGAATAGAATTCATTCTCTTACGGAGACATGCTCTACATGTCCAGAGGCTACGTACCAGTACCAATATGAATCTAAGTCCTTTCACTGATCACATGGTCAAAGGTATTATAATTGCTATAAACATAGCGAATAAAATAACATGGGAGACTAACTCAGAATAATAACACTGAGAAGCACATAGAACATATAACACATAACATACAATTGTTCCTATATATTGAACTCACCTTAAGTTAACCGGGGGTTAAAATAGTAATTTGGACAGCATTTCGGCTTTAAATATGTCTTTCTATGTTGAAAACCGGGAGCTTAATTGAAAACCGAGCTCTGCGAAGGTAGGGCTTCAAAACCAAAAAGATAAAAATTTTTGGGCTTCTCGGGGGTCTCGGGACGTGTTTCGGGTGCTAAAATTGATATCGGGGCTTCGGGAAAAGTCAAAATTGTGAAAATATGGAAAAAGGGGCCAAAAATGGAAATTTTCAAATTCTAGCCGGGAGGGTTCGCACCCTCCTATTTATAGGGGCGAGGTTCGGATCCGGAGGGGCAGGTGGCAACAACAGCGAAGACCACGCAGCAGCCGGAGCGAGGTTCAGTTGCCAGGTGCGAGGCTCGGAGGATGACACGCTTCAGTTGCGAAATTCAGACAGGTGTGCGGCACGCGTCGCTCCTCGGACGCGCCACGACTCCGGTGACGCAGCTACTTCATGCGAGGGACGTGGCAGCAACGAAGGGCTCTGGTGGCTTCGCAGGTTTCGGACACGCATAAGGGCAAGTGGCACTACGAGGTGAGGCCACGTCTCCGGTGACGTGGCTGCTTCGTGGCTGTTACTGTTCATGCGAAAATCTTCGGATTTTGAGCCCCGAACTTCTAAAATCCATAACTTTCGCATACGAGCTCCGTTTTTGAAGTTATTTATATGCACGTGTAGCTAAAACTATACTCTACAACTTTCGTTTAGACTTCGTTGGCAAATTTTGACTTTGTTTTTAATATTATTATTTTTAACAGAGCGGGACGGGAAAATCCGTTAAAAATTCATAACTTCTTCATCCGACATCCGTTTTCGTCAGACTTTTTACCGTTGTAATACAAATGACGAGACCTTCGATTCTCATTTAGGATGTATCGGTAAAATATCGCTCGATGTAAAATTCGAGTTTTTAGCTGCCTACTGCTAAGCTGAAACTTCGAAAAATCATAACTTCCTCATACGAAGTCGGATTTTAGCGTTCTTTTTATCGAATTTCTCGGTTTAACAAATACTACAACTTTCATTTAGATTTCTAAGGCTAAAAAGTAGTTTATCAAAAACTCACTTTTTACGTCATTCGGCGTCGTGCCGGTTTTGTCGGGGATCTTCGGTTGGTCATAACTTCTTCGTTATAACTCGGATTTTAACGAGGTTTTCGCCTACAAGTTTCTAACGAGATGATTTACAACATCAAATAATAAAATTTTACTTATTTCAAATTTTATATTTTTGTTAAATTTCACTATTTGGCTATTAATTGGAATCTCATAAGACTTCCAATATTTTTTGAGTGATTCTAAACATGGTTTTACTTCATTTCTAGTAAAAACTAGCTGTTAGAACTCAACACTCAATTTTATTCACTTTTAATAATAAAAATACACAATTTCATAACGTGTATGTTACACAAAACCCATGTAGAACTAAACACACCAACCTATAAAGTAGATTTATCGATCAATAATTTCCCAACCTAGACTATAGATAGCAACCTTTACAACGAGCTAATGAATCCCTCCAGAATGGATACTCAACCTGAGCATCCCAAACTCTTTTTCATCTATTCACCAGCATCTCGAAAGGAGCCACTGGATACAATGAGCTCCTTAATCAACAGCTTCCTGCCGTAAAGGCAACTCATGCATTCCTGAGCACATACATCTGATGGAAACTTTCTTTGCATCCCCGACTTGACCAAATCCTGATCCGAAGTCTCGCATACCCAAATCACAGATTCTTGTAATCCATTATTTTGAAACCAACTGTCTAAGCATATCGATAATCTTTCAAGCATATTACCCAATTTTCCCCCACTCAGGGTTCGAACTACAACGAACTGACATTGCAAACTGACCAAAACTCAATTGGCTCAACCAGATACATAGCATTCCTGACCCTTGGAATGTACAATACAATGCAAGATGATCTTCCTGATAAAGACCAAGTAAACCCAAAGAGATTCTAAATTTCAGATGGAGATCCTGTAAACCTCCTGATGATAACCGCCTCTAACATCAAGAATCCCATACAGATGCGCCAACAAACATTTTGACCGTCCATTCATAACATCGACCTCCAATCTCGAAAAAAAAAATGGGCTACCACACTCCTCACCAGCATTTCCCCAACCATCTATTTATTGTGAGGATCATTCATAGATACAAGGGCAACGTCCTCATAGTCGTGATACATCATAGAGAACAAAAGTTGTCGCTCTCAAGTCACCTTCTTTGATCACCCGGAACAATCAACTAGCACCGGATCTAACCAAATGCAAAGGAATCGGACCCTTGATCTCGTCTCAAGGAAACCATACCATAATAATCCCCTTGTCCATTCCCACACTGCCAAACTTGTCGCTAATAGACAACAACCATCTAGCCCCATGATGAGTCTTCATCCTAACTTTAAAAATCTCATATTTCTTCTCTCTTTATTTCGAATATGTAAAGTTGGGAGAGCATAGCTCCCGTCGAATAGAGTGACATCCCAATCCGTCTGCCAATCACTCAGCCTTTGGCTATAATCCTCAAGTTGATCATCATAACCGAATCATTCTTGATTCTTACGACTCAACTGACACTACCTTGGGCAAGGCCTACGAGATCCCAAAATCAACTAACTATGCACCATTCAATCCCAATTTAACAATGTCATTAAGGCCCAACAATCACCAGGCCCATCCCAAGCCTAAACAGCTATAAACGATAAACCGAATAAGAAGGAAACACTTTGCAGTGAACCATGGTGCCAAACCATACAATTTATCCTCGATCAGCTCCATAGAATCCCTGAAATTTTCCTTGATTCTAGTACGAATCATGTGCTTTCATTAGTATGGGCCCAATATTACCTTCCACACGTACCTGTACTTTCCTTAAGAAACGTCCCAGATCCTCTAAGTAACTACTCATGTACACTATCGCCCGATTCAACCACATATTCCCGCTCTCAAACGAGCACACACTGCTAATATTCCTAGAATCTCCTTCTAGGATTCTTATTTTGAAAATGCTCATGCAAGCACATTCTACCATGCTTACTAGTTTGTCCTAGGGTTCCCTTCATACACTCTCCAACATTAGCTATAGAGGAGACTCCCTCTAATACCTTCTAACTATCTTATGAATACAATTACATGCTACAGTCACTAGAAATGCTTCAACTATAAGGTCTCACATCACTACAGTTGAACTCAGTTAAAAGCTGCATAATAGAGTTAGACCTAACCTTCTAAAATTTCATAATCCTCACAACATGTAACATAACCTATTCGCTTAAGAGTTAGTAGATATTATTGATAGTCATTAAAATCACAAAGCAAGCATCATTCTAGCATCGAGTAATCTAACCAGTGCCTCACCTAATCAGACTATTTTATCCAATAATTTGAAATCCATACTAGCATGCAATTCCAAAAGCTCAATCGACAGGCATAAAAAGGCGTCTCTTCTAGAATTCTATCATGCAATCCTTAGTAGATCCTTACCCCTAATCTAGCATGAAATTCTCATATATTCATACCAAAACATTACGCATAACACATGTATGGTATTTCAGGAAAACTTACTTGAGCTCGACTGATTCCATGCATCACACCACTTTTTCTTAGAAAACCTATTTAGAAATTCATTTCTTAAGAATTTTGAAATCCTTGATTTGAGTTTAGACACACCAGAGAGTGTGCCCGAATTCCTCAAACGAAGGCTCTGACACCAACTTGTAACGTCCCAAAAATTCATAGTTAAAATTTCATTTTTAAAACAATATGTCATTCAAACGAGATGTTCCAAAACCAAACAAAGTAAGTATATTATTAAACATCATATTAAAGATCATAATTTGTCAATGTAGAAACCTCTGGGGGTATTGTGCGGTCACATCGGGCTCTTCCCTTTAGAGCTGGAAGTACCTGAAACATAAACTGAAAACCATAAGCACAAAGCTTAGTGAGCTCTCCTAAAATACCCCATACCATACATACATAACATTCACCACATAATTGGGTCTATTTTACCCCCATCTGTCACTTTCAGCCGCTACTAGGTATATCTCAACCCCTTCGATCTCTTTCAACCGGTACTGGGTCTATTTCACCCCCTTTAGTCTCTTTCAACCGGTATTGGGTCTATTTCACCACCTTCAACCTATTTCAACCGATATTGGGTGTGTTTCAACCCCTTCAGTCTCTTTCAGCGGGTAATGGGTGTATCCAACCCTTGCGGTCTCTTTCAACTGGCATCAGTTCTATTTCATCCCCTACAACTAGCATATAATCATAACAATAAGAGTCACAAATACAACAAGAATATACAAGCATAGCAGGAAATTGTCACAAAGACAACTACCAACCTCTAAACATAATTCAGTGGGCCAGTAATGGTGCCTTCTACCGACTAGTATAGTGAAGGAAACTCACCTCACAGTCAGAGAAATAGCTACAAATAACACGCTTCTTCAAATACCAACTCTATTAATCACCTATACAACATATAATGACCAAAACATATATGACTCAAAATACCCCAAATTACCCTTAGGTCAAAATTCGTCAAAATCCAAGTCAAAGTCAAAAGTCAACTGAACTAGTCGGCAAATCATGGTCTCATCTACCACGTCGTGATCGCAACCTGACAATACAAGCGGGTCTTGACCAAGTCACCATGTCGTGGTGACCATAACCACGTTGTGGTGATGCATCCGGACAACTTAAACCATTAAGTCCTTTCCCATCTACAATAACTCTAAGGATCAGATCTAGACCTTTCAATGGTATTGATGAATAAAGATTCCAACTTTATCCCTCAAACCCTTCCATTAGCCAAACTCCCAAACCTAATAACTAATGGTGACTTAATGCCTCAAGATTCTCATTAAGCACAAAATCTTTATAGTTACACCTCCAAAGTTTCCAGAAATTATTCACACTCCAAAGTGACCATAAAAATCATGGCTTTGTGGACTTAAATGTCCAAAACATCCATTTTCCATTTTAGGTAAAAAATAGGTTTAATGACTAAAATTCCATGCATGACATCAAAACTTGATTATAATACAGATCCAATGCACTACTTGCTCATTATGACCTGGAGATTCATAAAGTTGCAAACTTTATGAGATCCCATCACTTAAGTCTATCTAACACATGGAAATGGGGCCAAAACAAGAGACTAGCAACGGGGCAAGAAAAAGTTGACTCTTGGGCACTCACCAACGTCCAGGTGATGAGCCTAGCTAAAGAAATGATGCTTGCCATGAAACCACCTCGCCAAAAGTTTCCTTTTCTTTCTAAAATCACCAAAAAGCACCGAGCATGAGATCACAACTTCAATGGAGGCTAAGGTTAGGGTTTTTGAGGTAAAAGGAGGTTTGGAGGCTAAGGATGAACCCTAAAATGGATTTAGGGAGATTTAAATACGAAGGAAACCCAAAAATAATCACAGTATTTAACTTGATCAGCTGACACGTCATGGTGACCTACACCATGTCGTGGTGGTCCACAAGTCACAACACCAAATTTGACATCGCCATGTTGTGGTGATTCCTCTGCCACGTCGTGGCCACTGCCAAAAATTCCAAAACCACAAGAGAAATTTTATCTCAAGAATCCAGTTGTTACTGAGATTGTTCATATGCATCATAGCAAGGACTTTAAAACTCAGTGATGGTGGCTAGGGTTTCTAGAGAGTGATAGGAATGTGATGGAGGCTGGGGTGTGCAAACCCTAACCCTAACCTTCCTTAAATAGGGGACCTACCCCCAAAATTAGGGTTTGGCATAAAATAGTTGCGACACCGTGGCCAACATATTGACATATCGTGGTGCCCATTTAATATGCATGTTTCCCTCGAGCATAACACGCCATGGAGGCCACATCACCACGTCATGGCTATCAAAAATCTATCCTTATTAAACTTGAAATCCATATCCACAAAAGAAGCATATATACCTAGAATTGAGCATTACAATTCCCCCCCCCCCCCCCTCCCCTTTAAACTAGATTTTGACCTTGAAATCGCCAGCTGTAAACATGTCTAAGTAATGCTCATGCATCTCTGCCTTGGGTACCTAGGTCCACTCAGAACCCCTCTAATGCTACCACTGAACCTTTACTAAGGGGAACTACCTTATTATGGAAGGCCTTTGTCTATCTATCCAAAATCGCCACTGGCATCTCCACATAATTTAGGTGCTCATCAACCTGAATGTTGTATAACGGAATCACCGCCATATCATCAACCAAGCACTTCTAATGCTGGGAAAAATGAAAGGTGCTATGAATATGGCTCATTGCCTCAGGAAGATCTAACTGGTAGGCCACCTTTCCCACCTTGGTCACTAATTGAAAGGGTCCAATGAATTAGGGATCCAACTTTCCCCATTTCCTAAAGTGTATAACACACTTCCAAGGTGATACCTTCAGTAAAAGCATATCTCCAACCTGAAATTCCAACTCGAAACTCCACCGATCTACATAGTTCTTATGTTGGGTCAGCATTGTCTATAATCTCTACTAATTAGTTGGATAATCTATGTCTTCTGAAGTACTACCTCAGTCCTCCCAATGACCCTATGGCTAACCTCTCCCTAACAAACTGGATTCCGACACTTCCTCCTCTAAAGAAGCTCATAAAAGATGCACCAACGTGGAATGGTAGTGGTTGTTGTACAAAAACTCAACTAAAGGGAGGTAGGAGTCTTGGCAACTAGTAAAATCAATGATGCAACTCTCAACATATTCTCAAGCGTTTGGATGGTCCGTTTACTTTGCTCATATGTTTGTGGGTGATAAGAAGTGCTGAAATGCAATCTAGTACCCAACTCCTCATGAAACCTGATAAAACCGGGAAGTGAATTGAACATCTCAGTCGTATATAATGGAAATCAACACACTATGGTAACAAATGATCTCACATATATATACATTGGCCAATTTCTCGGCCGAAGAACTCTCCCAAACGGCAAGAAAATAGACACTCTTCGTCAAGCGATCAGCAATTTACCCAAATGGCGTCAAACCCCTTGGCCGTCCTTAGCAACTTTGTGATAAAATCCATAGTAATTTGTTCCTATTTCCACATGGGAACCTCCAATGGTTACAACTTGCTATGCGGTCTTTAGTGCTCTACCTTGACCATCCAACAGGTCAAACATCTCTCCACATACCAAGCTATCTATCTCTTCATGCAGGGTCACCAATAGCTAAATCTCAAGTCTCTACACATATTCGGGGCTCTAGGGTGAATCGAGAACTTAGAAATATGCGCCTACTCTAGCAATGTTTTTTGGATGCCACCGAACACTGGAATCTAAACCCATCCATACTGGATCAACAATCCTAGACTATGAGTGACGAATCTACCCATATGGCCCCATATCTTCTCTTTCTTCCAATTATCCCTCTTGATTCCCTCGTCCCGAGCCTCCATGATCAAATCCAGAAGAAGTGAAATGATGATCATCCTGAAGCATAACCCTCGAATAGGGTTAGTAACCATCGTGCGGCTCAAAGCATCGGAAACCACATTGGCCCTCACTGGATGATAAAGAAGCTCGTAATTATAATCCTTTACCATGTCAATCCTTCTACACTACCTCATATTCTTATACGCCTGATCCATAAGATATCTCAAGCTCTAGTAAGCTGTGTAAATGTTACAATGGAGCCCATAAATATAGTGTCGACAAATCCTGAGGGAGAACACCACTTCCCCCACCTCCAAATCATGTGTCAGATACGTACCCTCATGACGCTTTGGCTATCTAGAAGCATACATAATAAGTCTACCTGGTTGCATAAGCAACACCCCCAAACCTGTGATGGAAGCATCACAATATACTATAAAATCCTCAACACGCTTTGTAAGGGAAAATGCAGGGGCCTCACATAATATCTGTCTCAGGCTCTCGAATGCAGCCTGCTGCTCAGTCCCCCAACAAAAATCCATAATCTTCTTTGTCAACTGATTAAGATGAACAAGAAAACTACTAATCTCATATGGAGACTTCAGGACCTCCCACTGCATAACTGCTTCAATCTTGGCCGGATCGAGCAGAATAATATTCTAATTGACGAGGTGTCCCAAGAACTAGGTCTCTTGCAACCAGAACTCACACTTATAGAACTTAGCGTACAGAATCTCCTTCATTAACACTCCCAAAAACTCTCGCAGTTGCTCATTATGCTACTCCCTGGTCTTGGAGTAGAATAGAACATCATCAATGAAAAACAATGACCGAACGATCAAGTATCGACATGTATACTTCATTAGTGAGCCTAAAAGGCATCAAAACAAACTCATAAAGTCTATATCAAGTTTGGAACACTATCTTCTCCGCATCCTCCTTTATGACCCTCATTTGGTGGTATCCTTACCTCAAATCAATCTTGGAAAACGAAGATTCTCCCTACAGCTAATCGAAAAGATCATCAATCCTCATAAGTGGGTAACAGTTCTTCACCGTCAAATTATTTAACTCTCGATAATCTATGCACATATGGTGTGAACCATCCTTTTTCTTCAAAAATAAAACCAACGCTCCCCAGGGTGAACTGCTTGGTCATATAAACTACTTGCCCAACAGCTCTAGGAGATGAGACAACTGTTGTATTAGTGTCTAAGTCCATAACTATTTTGGTATGTACTTGACCCGATGGTGCATGGTCCTTTTGGGTTGCCTTCACCAAAGCAACTTGATTGGAGAAATGAATAAAGAGACAGGATAATATGATTTATTAATATGTTATAAGAATAATATATTAAAGGAGAAATCATATTTGTTTAATTAATATTGGTCAATAATTAATTAAGAATTAGTTTTGTGATCAAATGTAATTAATTAAACTAGAGGGGCTGAATTGTAATTATGTGATAGTTACAAAATAAGGTAAGGATTACCTTATATATATGGTGAACGAATTTGAGGTGTAAATCCCTTAGAATTCGAGTATGATAAGGATTCAAGGATTATCTTATTGGTTGCTTAATGGATAATCAACTAGATAAGGATAATGACTGAAACGCTATCTCTACACCTATATAAACACCCCTAGGGCTATGAATTCGTGGATCCCTTCCCAAGAGGTCCTAGATACGAATTCTAACCTCTCACTTCTCTCTTTATACCTTCTCCATTTGCTTATGGTGTTTGTAAGCCATTAGAGGAGTGACACTTGTGACTCTAAGCATTCCAAAGTCAATACAAGGAGATTTGGGATTGTTATTGCTACATAACAATCAAGGTAACACTATAAACTTATTCTCATGTTAATATGATTATATGTATGCTAGAATTAGGGTTTATAGTCTTGGATTCAAAGCATGTACAATAGAGAAACCTAGATCCAAGCATTAGGGTTTGTATGAGCACATAGGATGTCTTATGACCAAAACCCAACAGTGGTATCAGAGCCTTGATTTGTTTCAATTGTATTGATGCATATTTGATTGAAATAAGCACTGAAAATCGATTTTTTGAGTTTCTGAATGTTTGACTCGCCGAGTCACTTGGTGAACTCGCCGAGTCAGCTGTACTCGACGAGTCCAGGTCCAGACTCGACGAGTCAAAGGGTCTGACAGCTCAGATTCGCGATTTTCTTCCTGTTTTGGTTTTGGATAATTACCATAAACTTGCTTTTGTGATAAAATCCGAATTTTTTCATTATTATGTGATTATCCTTACCAAAATAGAAGATAATTGTCAAAATTTAGATAATCAATTGTTTTATTAGATAAAGTTTGATTATTTGTAATTTAGATTTGAATTATCTTGTGAAATAGTTTCAATTTATCCCTTTAGGTTTTATAGTTTAAATTTGAACCCCAAAAGTTTTGTTGTTTTGAAATTTAAATAGTTAAAACCCTAATGTTTTGAAATGTTTCAAAACTTGCCCTCAAGTTTTGGAATTTAAAAGTTGATTAAAGGTTTAATTAGAAATGTTAAATTCTAAAACTCTAGTAATGTTTTGAAAAGTTCAAATCACACCCTTATGGTTTTATTAATTAGTTAAGGAGTATAATTAAAAGAGGTTTAATAAATCCATAAAAGTTTAGGTTAACCTTTAATTGAATTAAAAGTGTAATTGTTAAAGTTAACCATATAGTATTTTAAAAGTATAAAATACACCCTATACTATATATAACATTAAAAGTCTAACATTATATATGTATGAGTAAAAGTCAGTCTTACCGTTAGTAGGCCTCATTCACGAAGCTGGTCTATAAGGGGTGTTTAAGGAAATTGCCTATAAAATGGCGATTGAATGGGTATACACTCTTACCCACCGCACTCTTGACTAGTGGAGGGTCGTTAGCCGAACGGGTAGGATAGGACGAAACCTTCCATTATAAGTATAATGAAATACAGAGTAACTAAATGTTTCGCAAATTCCCAATCTTAGTTACTTAGGCAAAAGTGAATTGATGCAATTCCATGAAATTACACTTTGTGCCCTTGCGAAGACGTTAGTGGAGCGTGTGTGGTTTACCGGCACACTAAATGGTTCTAAGCAAAGGTAGCGAAGGTGACTCAATGTTTGTCATAGTTCGGTGGAGCGTGTGTGGTTTACCGGCACATCGAATAGGTGATTGTAACATATGAGGGCACCATGTAGTTTGCATGGTTATTCACACCCGCTTTGTGATCCTCGGCATCCCAGTCACAAACTAGAGGGGCATATCGAGATTTAAACATGCCATTGAAATGTTCAATGAATCTCAAAGGATCTAGGAGTTTTCATAGATTTAAAACTTAAGTTTCTTTTTTGTTTCTCATGATGAAAACTAGTGAATCGTCATTCACTTACCTTCAAATGTTCTGCGATTTGGGTTACGGCATCCCTCTCCCGAGTTGTAGGATATTGTGTTGGGTCCTAGCCTTGGAATTTCATTTGGGTGATTTACCAAGGACTCAATCAATCAACTAACTTGAATTCGTTTTTCTCTCGATGTCAAAGTTCGACAACTATGGTCTTCTCAAATCCCGTGGAACAAGCATTCCACATAAAGATGATATTCCACGATTCGATCGAGGAACAAGAAATCATGCTTCACTTCCTCCTCCTCCTCCAATTATTCTCCCTAACCCACAAGATTGTAAAATTGAAAAGTTCAATATCACTCAAGCCCTTTTGGCAAGTGAACATAAAGAGGGCAAGTCGGTGTGTGTACACGTCTTAGGGATGAAGTCACACATTGATAGATTAAGAATGATGGGATCCGTTGTCGGTGAAGTGATGGCTGTTGATTGGGTTCTTCAGTCACTTCCTAACTCATGTAGTGAGTTCGTAAGAGAGTACTATATGATGAACCGCGACGTGACCCTTATAGATCTCACCTATATGCTTATTGCTGTTGAATCAGCAATGGTTTAGCGCAATAGAAAAGCAAAGTTGATTGGTGAATCTGCCTTCGAGACCTCTGTGGATATAGACAATGGCAATGAAAGACATGCAATGATCGAAAAGTTTGATCATAAGAGAAAGGCGATGTCTGAAATAGTTCCATGTGTTGTTCCAAAAGGAGTCAATTTGCTTTTATTGCCAAGAGAAGGGGCATTGGAGACGAAGCTGCCCTATTTACCTAAGAGATCTAAGAGATGGGAGAGTCGAAACGTATGGCTCTAATTTAGGTAAAATCCATTGACTAACTCTTTTAAGCTTCATTCTAGGTTCTGAATACATAATGTGATAAGATTACGATTGATGTTTAGAAGGATCAAAGAAAAAGAAAAGAAGCTTAAGGGAAGAAGTGAGCAGAATCTAACCGTGAAGGAATGGATTTCGATTGCGTTTCTCGAAGATTAGATTCTTGAGCTACTACTTAGAGTTAGAATTAGATTGCTAAGAAAGATGTATTCGCATAAGTTTTTCAATGAGTTGCATTGTGAAGGACAAATTTTTCCGCAATAAAATAAATTTTGATTTTAAATTTTATTTATTTATCCTTACAATGGCGTGTATGAAAAATTGATGTTAAAATTATTAGCAATAATGGATTTGTTTCTTATTGTGTTATGGAAAGTCAAGAATTTACCAAATAGGGAGAGTTTCTCATCGCCCAAGTTTCAATTGGACAGAAACTTGGAATCATGCAACTTGGTTGCATGATGAATGAGAAATTTCATATTTGATAATTAGACTAATTCGTTGACAAAGTGTCAAGTGAAGGACTAGGAGATCGAGTACACAAAGTTGTGTGTTGATCAAGTTCACCATAAGAGTAACAAAGATATTCGTCATCATTTACTAAAGGTTTAGTAAATATGATTATACTTACAAGATTAAGTGTAATTTTGAATTGATTAAAGGGTTTAGATCAATAGCAAAACGAATAAGAAGAATCAAATAGGCAGAAAGATAAGAGTTTCTCCATTCTAAGAAGAAGGGAGAGTGGCTTTTATGCTTTATGATAGGTCTTAATGATTAAGAACCATATCTCAATTGATCCTCTAAGTGAGTCTTGGTACAATTGTATGTCCAAGAAGAGGAATCAAAGATTGATGAAATGGTCAAATCAAGAAGACAATCATACTTTGTTCCAATAACAAGTCTTAAAGTTAAGATTGTGACAATGAGTAAAAAGTATTAAAGGTTTATAACATTCATCAAATGTGGAAAGTTGTGATGTCTTGGATAAGACAAAGACCAACTATGACCAATTTGTGAAGTGTTTTGATACAAGCTACACTAACTCTTGAAAATTTGTTTGTCAAGAAATGTTTATTGACAAAAGAATCTTATATGTCAAGGAGTCAGTGGGAGTCTTAATGGTCTCGAAAAGTTTCAAGAACAAATCAAATAAACCTTATCGATCATCACTAGCACACGAGTTGAGGTTTACAACCTATCGTAAAGACATTATTTTGTTTCTGTGCCAATCCAATCGAGTTAATTATGCATGTGAGTCCTATGAGTTCTCATTTGAATGCGTAAAAGGCAAGGACCTTGATCAATGAAAGGTACATTGATAGGAAAAAGGTAAGATGCTTAACTACTTGGAAGACGTGGTGGGCAGCTGTGCTACCATAAGGCAAGAAATCAAGATTAAGAAAGTTCGATCCATATGAGTTTGAATTTGTCGTATACTTTGGTTTTAACAAATTCGCATGGATAGGAACACATACACCGTTTAAATCTAAGTGTCATAAGATTTCCTCCTTCATGAAAATGATTGTGAGAAAATGCTTTCACTAAGAAAGATTTTAAAAGATAGTGATTGTAAAATTGCATTCTCAAATTCGATCATGGTTACGGCATCCCTTTCCATAATTTGAATTGTGAGGTTTGGCAATTAGTCTTAATTGTTAAGACACACATATGGACTATCTAAGGCAAAAGTGTATAAGTTCAAGAAGCCTTGATAAAAGATTATCAAAGCACTAAGTATTAGAAACATGAACTTAAGAAATTCAATAAGTATTGTTTTTCTGAAAGTTAAGATGTTTATGAATACATGTCGAAGCTAGTGGGAGCATAAGTGTTATGTTTTATAATAATCATCATGATAGTGGGAGCATAAATGTTATGATTGTATGATTATTAAGGCACGTATTGCATAGTTGGCAATATTAATTATAGAAAACAGGAGTCATACTTTGCAAAGTTGTAAGAGTTGAAAGGTTGTTTTGCTATAATTAAGGGAGAGAATATTATGCTTCATTTCAAATCTAAAGGATTAGGTTGTGGAATGTTAATAAATTTAGTCAAAGGTACATAGTGTGTTCTTAAAATTTCGATTGTGATTACGGCATTCCTCTTCGCAATTCGAGTTTTGAGAACATAGCAAATAAAACATTATGCGTCGTGTCCCATACGCTTCGGGTATAGGATCGATTGCGAATGCTTTAATGTTTGACCATTCTAAAATTTTCCAAATGTATAGTGCATTTAGAGGGAAAAGGGACTAGAATTGGTTTTGACTAAAATAATTAAACAACTATCAAAGGACAATCCAAAGTTCGACGAGGATTGGTCGCTTGCGAGTAGTTGGAAGTATAGTATTGGAAATTATGGAAGTGTTTCCATATTGGATGGACGATATCGACATCATTACGAATAGATAAGATTCTATTAAGAATGAGTTGTCATATAGAAAATATGGAAGTGTGTCCATGTTGGGAAGTAAAATCTATGTATAGATTAGAAACTTTATGCGAAAGGATGTTCAAAGGAATGTACTTTGAGTGAGAGACATCATATCTAAGGAATTGTCTTGTAACAATCTCCGATAAAGGAATTTGTAATATCATTGGCAATAGTCCTTGAGACTTTGGTGCAGTGACATTACAAAAGGATCGTTGCATAAAGTGTTAGAATCTAGTATATTCTATAAATAACAAGAATTTGACATTCTTACACTTAAGAAAATGGATTTGGTGTTGTAAAATGAGAATGATTGGAAATGTGTTCAATTTGTCTATTTCGCAAAAGTAAGAACCATAGGTAAACATTGTGTGCATACTAGGAGCATGGGACAAGTGTTGGAATTAAAATGCGAAGTTGATTACCCGAAACGACAAATAATGAGTAATCGATATGGTGATAAATAAAACGTGTTTTGTTTATACTCAAAGGTTTGAGGCCATATGGGATTAGTATTATTCTTGTGTTTCACCTTGCATGTTTTGACTTCCAGAATAATTGAGTTTAATCGAATTATTCAAACGGGCCACAGTCGTTCATATGTTGGAAGTAGATATGAATGAAGACTGTCGTGAATTGGTGTGTGGATTGTCTAGAAGAGTATTAGACATAAGCAAATGTTTGCTGCAACATTCATGAGTGCTTATGAATATGATTTGAGCATTGGATTAAACCCACGCTCACTTGGATCACTCCATGAATTGTATTACGAGTGATTGGTGAGACGATAACATCTTATATTCTTGAAACCGAGATGTGTGAGTTGTATCTTGCGAATCGGTTGCACATTGATAATATGTAAACGCACTAGTAACTTGGTGTTATAAAACATATTGTTGTGTGTAATTCAGTGAGTGAGTGCAAGCGAGCATTGTATCAAAGTTTATCCGTTCCTTTTATCCAAGGTAGGATAAAAGCGATATCTTTGGGCCCCTCGATGGTTTAGTGATGACATACGTAAATGCTCGGCCGGGCTAGGGCTAATTTGATTTGTTCAATTAGTCTGTCGTCATAAATCGGAAATCGATATATAGTACAAAGAGAATGATTAGAAATCATATCTCATATGATATCTAGAATGGAGGAATATATGATCCCTTATCTAAGGACACGCGTATCTGATATGATCAGAGTTGACAGCGGCTTTGGAAAGCTACGATTGCAGATCAGGATCTGAAGTCATACGCAGAATAGTTGTTAGACTTATCCAAGTGGGAGACTGTTGGATTAGTGTCTAAGTCCATAACTATTTTGGTATGTACTTGACCCGATGGTGCATGGTCCTTTTGGGTTGCCTTCACCAAAGCAACTTGATTGGAGAAATGAATAAAGAGAGAGGATAATATGATTTATTAATATGTTATAAGAATAATATATTAAAGGAGAAATCATATTTGTTTAATTAATATTGGTCAATAATTAATTAAGAATTAGTTTTGTGATCAAATGTAATTAATTAAACTAGAGGGGTTGAATTGTAATTATGTGATAGTTACAAAATAAGGTAAGGATTACCTTATATATATGGTGAACGAATTTGAGGTGTAAATCCCTTAGAATTCGAGTATGATAAGGATTCAAGGATTATCTTATTGGTTGCTTAATGGATAATCAACTAGATAAGGATAATGACTGAAACCCTATCTCTACACCTATATAAACACCCCTAGGGCTATGAATTCGTGGATCCCTTCCCAAGAGGTCCTAGATACGAATTCTAACCTCTCACTTCTCTCTTTATACCTTCTCCATTTGCTTATGGTGTTTGTAAGCCATTAGAGGAGTGACACTTGTGACTCTAAGCATTCCAAAGTCAATACAAGGAGATTTGGGATTGTTATTGCTACATAACAATCAAGGTAACACTATAAACTTATTCTCATGTTAATATGATTATATGTATGCTAGAATTAGGGTTTATAGTCTTGGATTCAAATCATGTACAATAGAGAAACCTAGATCCAAGCATTAGGGTTTGTATGAGCACATAGGATGTCTTATGACCAAAACCCAACAACAACAACTCCTGCATTTCTATTGGTGCGAGGCAACACAGTGTCTTAGAAATCGGGGCCATACCGGGGACCAGGTTAATCCTATACTTCACCTACCTCATAGGATGCACATCGATTAATTCCTCCAAGAAAACATCTAGAAACTCCCTAACCACTGGCACATCCGAAACCGACTTCTTCCCCTCAACTCTAGTGCCAACCATATATGCGAGATAGCCTAAACATCCATGTTGAAGATACTACCTAGAACTGGAAGCTAAACGAAAAGCCGAACCAACCTTAGTACCTTCATATATTGTTTGTTCTCTCATGCTTGCAGTTCGAACTACTACAAGCTAACTCTCATAATAAATCATGGCTCCAAATCTGCTCAGCCAATCCTCGATCACGTACACATCCCCCATAGGGATGGGAATCAAGTCAATCAAGTAGAGCACCCCGTATATCTCCAAGGTAAAACTAAGAAAAATGATCAAAGCATAAATCTTGTGTTTGTTGGTGGTGGAACCTCACAATGGACACTCCAACTCCCTAAGGGTTATATCAAAATCCCAACTGAAACACTAAGACACAAGAACAGGAAAAGAATTCACTAGGAAGGTACCTATCAGGAATATAATATAAGCATGCAAAAAATTATCATGACAGAGTTATAAATTAATACATACCAATGCGGTGTTATTCGCCACCCAAACCTCCTCTGTAGTCAGTTGGACTATACCATCCCTGGCCTTTAGGGCCTCATCCATCTCGTGAAGTCCATTAGTGATCTGAAGAGTAGTATGATTTGGTAGCTGCATGGGCCTAGCAACAAGCAAAGGATAGTTTTCTTTCACATGGCCAACCTGGTTACAGCGACAACAAACTCGAGTGCGATGTTGTGGGGGCTGATGCTGCTAACGAAAATCTCTAGAAAAATGGCCCTTCTTGCTACATTTCTAGCATCTGGTCGTTGCTCATCATACACATTCATGAAACTTCCCACATTTTCTACAAGTACAGTCTCTCTGTCCTCCATAATAGGAATTAGATGCCTTGAACTACTTAGTTGTTGATTGGATCTGAATTGGGGCTTGCATCTTCTCCTTTGCTTGTAACTCAATCTTAATTTATCTCCTTCGGGAAAATGGTTGCAGCTCTTAAAGGGAACGGTACTATTGAGTCAACATGATTTCTTGGATCGCAATCTTGAGCATACTCCAGTATCATGACATCTGAAACTGCTTCGAAGCAACATACTCCTAGGCTAACCTCTCCCTTTAAACTAGTGGAACATTCTTAGCACGAAACATCATAGTGAACTACTCCCAAGTCAACATGGCTCTCTCCACAATAGAAATACCCTGAGTCGCAAGCTACCACCAATCCTTCGCCCAAGGCGAAGATAATTCAGTGCAAACTTCACATTCTGATTCTTTGGACAGGAACATGTGTAAAAACACCCCTCAGCATCGAATATCCATCTCATAGCAACATAAACCAGGAAATCCTATCTTGCAATTCCTAATGATCCCTGGCCTACAAACTATCATGTATTTTTAACATATCACCAATACACACATAACAAGTGTGGGTATCTCGGGGAGTAACTTTTCCTTGAGCTCAAGTTGATTATACACATCACATCACATCATCTCCTTTAGTTATTTTAAAATTTATTATTATTATTATTATTATTATTATTATTATTATTATTATTATTATTATCTTTTGCAGATCCACTGTTTTAGTCTGGAATATTACGAATGTTCATACAATTCCCTCAAACCAGGGCTCTGATACCAACATGTAACATCCCAAAAACCACGATAAATTTTTCATTTTTAAAAGACAATTTCATAAGATCCAAAAGTAATCAAACATTATTTTGAAAACAAAACCACATAATGCGACAAGACGATGTGTACGATCACACCTTCACCTTGTCCCGATAAATTATAGTACCTGAAACATTTAAATCCACAAGTGTAAGCCAAATATTAGAGAGTTCCTCCAAAATAACCCACACAACAACGCACATACAATTCATGCTAACATGAGCCTACATTATGCCTGGACGGCCTCGTAAGGCCTATAGGATTCTTGGACCTTTATCGAGCCTACAATCTACTAGCCCGCCTTGCAAGGCCTATAATAGTTAGACCACTCCCTTGGGCGTGTAGTCAGATTGTACCGCCTCACAAGGCCTACAGTACATTAGATCGTCGGGTGTTTTGGCCGACAACACAAAGCAGGACCGCCTCAACCCAACCTACCACAATATGCCGAGATATGCAAATAGATAGACAATAACCGATAAAAAATGTAATCATAACAGATCTACCAATCCAACATACTACTACAACATACCAACATCCTACAAACAATGATACTTTGTACAATACAAGGTATAGTGAGAAAACTTACTTCCCAATCTAGCAGATTACAACACTGCTCTTATAATCTAAGAACCAGTACTATCGACCACCTATACAATAATTAGGGACCAATTCTTTAACTACAACCGAAAACCCTCATATTAATCAAAAGTAAAACATGGTCAAAAAGTGAACGATCAAAGTCAAAGTCAAAAATCAAGAGTCTAACAGTTGGCGGCCACGCTGTGGCCAAGCTTCAGCCATGTCATGGTGGCCTCACAATGAAATAGTCGCAGAAAACCCTAATGCCACACCATAAAGGCTATATCTCCAGGTCATAGGATCTGTCCAGACCATCTTAATTCATTAAGTTCTTAATCCTTCAAAATACTCATTCATACTTTCTAGAAGACTTTGTCTCATCCAATAATTTATAAAAATTAGGGCTTCATAGACATGGATGTCCAATGCATATCTTGAACTCCAACTATGTGACAACTGGAAGTTATTCCATCGCCGCAACCCGTTTCATCCGTAAAACTCGTTTTAATCGAATTATTCCGATTTCGTTTTTGGATTAGGTCAATTAAGTTAAGACTTTTATTTGAACTTGTAAGTATCCAAATATGTTGGAAACATGTGAAAACGTCCCAAACTAGTAATTAGTAAAATTTTAGTTTCGACCCGGGTGACAACAACTTAATCGGGTGCGACCAAAAGCCTCGGTTAACATCAGTATCGGGTAGAATTCCACCGTGTCACAAATTCAAACCATATTTAAAGTGAATGAAGACTCGTTTGGAGCCTTTTCACTCTCGCTCTAACCTCTCTCCTCAACTCAAGAATTTGGTCCAAAAATCATCCATTTCAAGCCTCAAAACACCAAGGTAATCATCCTAGCTTCTTGTACATCATACTTAGCCTTCAAACTCGAGTTCAATTCATGAATTTGGACCTCAAACATGTGTTTACGGCCCTGGAACACTCTTGGGTCGTGAACACATATGAAGATTATGAAACTCGCCATCAAGATTATGAAACTCGCCATCAAAATTATGAAAAATCTAGTCTGTAGTATGGTTATGGAACTCGCCATCAAGATTATGAAAAATTTATACTTAATTATTAGTTTTATATACTTCTTAAAACTAATGTACATTTAAAGGTAATCAAACTGTCAAGAAACTTCGCACACAAACTTTAAGTATGGTAGATACTTGTACGTTACTTTCAGATTCGATAACACTACACATCTTTCACATTAGGAAAATATACGATTTTCTTGGGTAATCACAATTTGTAACCAGAACAGTGTAACATAACAGAACAACTAAACTTTAATTTTAAGAA
Organism: Lactuca saligna; assembly: GCF_052625555.1. Taxonomy (NCBI): domain Eukaryota; kingdom Viridiplantae; phylum Streptophyta; class Magnoliopsida; order Asterales; family Asteraceae; genus Lactuca; species Lactuca saligna. Next base: position 151,089,743 of record NC_136421.1, read on the forward strand.
AATATGGGATTTTCTTGGGTCGTAACATTTTCAGAAACCAAAAGGAATCTTGTACATTTTCATAAAAACAAACCGCTTATGAACTCACCAGCTTTATGCTGATTTTCAAACTACTTGTATTCTCAGGTTCTACTTACACAGGTACCCCGCATCCTTTTGCAGAAGACGGATCGAATGGAAGTCACGTCTTTCTTTTGTTTAAACTATGTATCTATGAAACTTGTACTACTTTACTTTTCAACTGATGTAATGAAATCTATGTAATGTAATGTAATGTTTTGTGTTTTACTTCGCTTACTATTAACATTGGTAATGATATTCACATGAAGTCACCTCCGCCCTGAGACGTTTCCGCCATCGGTTTCGGGGTGTGACAAACTAAGTCAAAATTGAAGACAATAAGTTCAAAACTTCATTTAAGGATTCAAAACTCATTTATTTTTTAGATCCAGGACATTTAAACTATACCAACTAACTTAAACATGAAGAATAAGGCAAGGCAACCTAGATTGAAAAACATGAAGCAAAAAGGTTGTATCTTGAATATGCATAAGGGTCTAGAAGATGAGTAGGAGGAGCAGGAGGAGCTTATTTTCCAGATCTACACACAATAGGTTCCTTCTTCATCATCGTCATATTATTATTATTATTATTATTATTATTATTATTATTATTATTATTATTATTATTATTATTATCACCAAAAATCACCACAAGACTTTAAAACCCAACAATGGTGGCCAGGGTTACTTGAGAATGAAAGGAAGGTGATAGAGTTTGAGGGTGTGCAAATCATATCCCTCAATTCCCTTAAATAGGGGCACAAACCCAAAAATTTGATTTTAGCATAAAGTGTCTACCACGTCGTTCCCAATTTATTTCCATGTCGTAGCACTCATTTAAGGTGTCTGTGGCCCTTGGATATTGCCACATCGTGGAGGCTACATCACCACATACTGGGCATCAAAAATCTATCTATCTTGAAATTGAATGCCATATCCACAAAAGAGGTACATATACTTGGAACTGAGCGATACAATATATATATATATATATATATATATATATATATATATATATATGTGTGTGTGTGTGTGTGTGTGTGTATGTGTGTGTATATATATATATATATATATATATATATAGAGAGAGAGAGAGAGACAGAAAATTAATTTTAAAATCATAAAGATTCGCAAAAACTCGAGTACTCCTAATCTGAACCGAAAACACCCTTGGACTTTTAAACTGATGACTAAAAGATTTGTGAATTATATATATATATATATATATATATATATATATATATATATATATATATATATATATATATATATATATAGATCCGATAAAAAAAAAATTTGGTAGGAAGGTAAGAAGTTTTTTTCTACATAGTTTTTTCACGAACAAAAAAAAATGAATCACTAGATGATTCATTTGTAAAATGATTCACAAGAAAAAATTGTCAAAAAAACATCTTTATGATTCGTTTTTAAGTAAATTAAGAAAAAATTCACTTTTATGACAATTTTAGTGAATAACAACAAAATCATTATATAAATGAATCATCGAGATGTTTTTTTGAGAATTTTTTCTTGTGAATCATCTTACAAATGAATCATCTAATGATTCATTTTGTTTGTTCGCGAAAAAAATATGTAGAAAAAGAACTTCTTACCTTCCAACCAAAAATTTCCTTCTTATATGATCTTGATTTTATATATATATATATATATATATATATATATATATATATATATATATATATATATATATATATATATATATATATATATATATATATATATATATATATATATTAGCATGCATGCATTTTTTGTGTGTTTTTTTCCTCGGTCCAAAAACAGATTTGATGATTTTTTTTTTAAATGTGCATATATGCACATCTAAATATGCATGCATGTAAATTTTTGTTTTCAAGGTGTTTTTGATGTTTTCAGTTTGTCATTCCCTTAAACATACGTACTAGAATCCAATTATTGTGTTCGTTTTGAAAAATGTTGAAAAAACATATATATATATATATATATATATATATATATATATATATATATATATATATATATATATATATTTATTAGAGTCCAATTGTTGTTATGCTTTTGAAAAATATTGAAATAACACACACACACATATATATATATATATATATATATATATATATATATATATATATATATATATATATATATATATATATAGAGAGAGAGAGAGAGAGAGAGAAGAGGGGAGGGGGGGATTGAGAAATAAAAAAGATTGAAAATTGAGGTATCAATATCAGTCACACATTTATTTTGTTGAAAAACACATAGGTGTATCGACGGAAATGAGCAAGGGATATATGTGTATTTTCAAACCAAACGTGTGTCCTAAACCTATATTAATCATTAACTTAATATATATAAAATCTAATTTTTTTATTTTTTTTTATTTTAATGAGTTATTTTTATTGAAAAATTATTTTAAATAACCAAAATTTATAATTTTTTAATTTCTTTTTAGACATCCATATTGATATAGTTTTAAGGTAAAATATTTATAGTTTCAGCTCTCGTTATTCATAAGTGAATATAAATACATCAGAATTTTTATTACAGTATATTCTTTATTCACTTATGAATAAAATATATAGTTATTTTTTTACAACTTAAACATTATTCATATACGAATATAATACATAATAAAGTTTTCTTACCAATATTTTTATCACCTTTCATCAAATGTTATATTGATATATGTATAAAATGTATATTAACTCTCGTTATATATGATATTTATTTATAAATAAAATATTTATCAGATTTTTGTTATATACCAAACATGTTACCTAAAACTAAACTAATCATTAACTTAATATAAAAAAAAATTAAAAAAAAACATTGTTCTTTTAATTTTTAAGGAGTTATTTTTATCGAAAAATTATTTCAAATATATCAAAATTCATAATTTTTTAATGTCTATAAATAGACATCCATAATGATATAGTGTTAAGGTGAAACATTTATAGTTTCAGCTCTTGTTATTCATAAGTGAATAAAAATGCATCAGATTTTTATTACAGTATATTCGTTATTCACTTATGAATAAAACATATACTTAGGTTTCTTACAACTTAAACATTATTCATATTCAAATATAATAAGTAATAAAGTTTTCTTACCAATTTTTTTAATATCACCTTTCATCGAATGTTATATTCATATATGAATAAAACATATATTAACTCTGGTTATATATTATATTCATTTATAAATAAAACATTTATCAGATTTTTGTTATAATTCATTTGTTATTTATATATTAACTGGTAGTATATTAATCAGAGATGAAGTGTTTTGAAAATTAAAACTCCTTACTCATGTATGAATAACAAATGAATTGTAACAAAATTTTAATAAATGTGTTATTCATATATAAACACAAAATGAGAGAAAAGCTAATACACGTTTATTCATATATAAATATAACATGTGACGAGGGCGGATGTTAACTGTAAAAAGTTTATTACAAGTTATGTTTATATATGAATAATACTTAAACTGAAAAAAAAATTAATAATAATAATAATAATAATAATAATAATAATAATAATAATAATAATAATAAATTATAACAATCGAATCCAGGTATTCTTTCCAAGTCCTTGTAACAAAAAAAATATATGTGGGTGATAAATTCCTCAATACGTTGGGTGTACATATATATATATATATATATATATATATATATATATATATATATATATATATATATATATATATATATACAATTAGCGTACATGGGCAAGTGTGATCGCGGACTTGAACCACGTATGTAGGGCGTATTAATAGTACATGGGGCGTACTAGCCAAAAGTAGAACCCTAATTTTAGGGCATGAGCCTTATTTAAGCTCACTTATGACTCTTTCATCCTCACCCTTATCACCCTCCACTGCTTTTAATCGTCCCTTAAACCCTAGTTTGCTTGTGAGAGTGATATTTGACCTTTAAAGTGACTTTGGTGGCATTTTTGGTGTGTTTGAAAGAAAAAGAACTTTATGTGAAAGCCTTGTACGTGGTTGAGCTTCAAGATCCTGCATTTACACCATCTTAGGAAGCTTTTCAAGTTATAAAGTTCATACCTTGCCTATCCTTTGCTTAGACACACTTCTTTAGCTTCTTATGGTCCTTTTAGTCCTTTTTGGTTGGTCTTGATGAGTTAAGACCATTTAAGATGCTAAATCTTGTAGATCTGGAAGTTTAGTGGGTTTCTTAAGCTTAAAGGTGCAAACTTTATGGTGTTTGTGATCCCAATGCAAGTTTCAAGTCATTTATTAAGCTTTTTTGAGCTCTAAGACTTCATTAAGCCATGCATACACGTAAACTTGGCAACTTTACATGATAAACCACCTCAAGGAGGTTAGATCTGAGTTTTGCGCTAATGTCTTAATCAATTAAGAGCTAAAAAGTGAATTTGGCCAAACAGGGGGAGTACGATGAGCGTACAAGATTGTACTTGCCACGTACAAGCCCTTAGGCAGGTACGCTTAGCGTACAAGCTACGTATGCCCCGCATACTCAATAGTGGGATACGGATGTTAGGGCCTTTCAGTATTAGGGCCTTTCAGGAAGTTCAGGGCATGTGGAGCTCCTGATTACCATGGGGTTCGAGATCCCATAGCTAGTACCAGATGGTTGTCAGACGTCGCCAATGCATTCTGCACTAGCAGGTTTCCCGAGGGGGACAAGGTTAGGCTTGCGTCTGGTCTTCTGAAGGACAGGGCACGTGATTGGTGGGAGGAGGTCGGGGGAGCCATTGGAGATGAAACTATCTTGGATACTATTACCTAGATCAATTTCACCACCAGGTTCAGGGTCGAGTTCGAACCTGTTATTGAGGTGCAGCAGCTTGCTAAGGTGTTTCAGGAGCTCCAGCAGATGACGGAGACTATGGCGGAAATTACCGCCAAGTTTAGGGAAAGGGCCCTTCTTGTTTTGCAGTATGTGGTGGACGAGGTGACAAAAAAGGCCCGACACCGAGAGATGTTGCGGAGTGACATCCACCAGTTTGTGAGCCGATCCAGCTGCAAGACGCTGGAGGATATGATAGTGATGGCTCGTCAGAGGGAAATTGATCTAGAGATGAAAAGAAAGAGGAAGCCATAAGTGACGTCTGATGCAGCAGGTTCGGGCAAAAAGCCTAAAGTTTCTGATCATAGGTCTAGGAGACAGTAGAGCCACAGTCTGTGTGGCAAGTGTGACATGTTGTACGGTGAGGTGTGCAAGGCGGGGAGTTCCGGCTGCTTAAAGTACGTTCGGACTGGGCATATGAATAAGGATTATACAGCTACTACCAACAAGACCATCACCACAGTATCTGATCTGATTTGCTTTCATTGCAACCAGAGGAGACACAAGAAGTCCCAATGTCCAAGTTTAGCATCAGCAAGACTGGTGGTGGCACCCTCTCCTACTACCCTGAGGATTACAGACGGCCGATAGGGTCGGGCCAAGGCACCAGTGGCGAAGAGCAGAGCTTTCCAGCTAACAGCTGAGGAGGCACGAGCATCTCTTGATGTGGTTACAGGTATGTATCTTCTCCATCACCTATTTATTGTTACTGGTTATTATTCATGTTTATGCGTTTGTTTATAGGGTCGTTCCTAGTGAACGATATTTCAGCTATGGTATTGTTTGATTCGGGGTCTACCCGATCATTTGTGCCACTCGTTCTTAGAAAGCAGTTTAGCAGAGCTCCGGGGGAGCTGGATTGCCCACCCGACGTCGAGGTAGTTGATGACAGGACTGTTAGGTATGCGAGGGTTCATAGGGGATGTACGCTTCGGTTATTTGATGAGCAGTTCCTAGTGGATTTGGTTCCTATTCCCCTGCGAGGGAATAAGGTTATAGCAGGTATGGATTGGTTGAGCCCCAATGGGGTAGTGATAGATTGCGAACAGTAGTTGGTTAGAGTTCGCACTCCCAGTGGGGAAGAGTTAGTGATTCAGGGCGAGAGGCCACAGCGCGGACCAGTTTTTTGTTCTGCAGTGAGAGCGAGACATCACATTCAGCAGGGTTGTGCGGGCTACGTCGCATATGTGATGGATACCCAAGATAAGGTTAAGGCGACAGTCAATGATGTACCGCTGGTACGAGAGTATCCGGATGTATTATCGGAGGATTTGCTTGGGATACCTCCGGAGAGATAGGTTGAGTTCCGGATTGACTTGGTCCCTGGTGCGGCTCCAATAGCCAAGTCACCATATCGGTTTGCTCCTCCCGATATGCAAGAGTTGTCTACGTAGTTGCAAGAGTTGCTAGACAAGGGTTTTATCAGGTTGAGCACTTCGCCATTGGGAGCCCCAATCCGGTTTGTGAAGAAGAAAGACGAGTCGCATCGTATGTGCATAGATTACCAGGAGCTAAATAAGGTGACAGTGAAAAACCGTTACCCACTCCCAAGGATAGATGATCTGTTCGACCAGCTTTAGGGAGCATCTTGGATTTCCAAGACTGATTTACGGTCTGGATACCACCAGATGCGGGTCAGAGATGATGATTTGCGGAAGACCGCTTTTAGGACCCAATATGGTCATTATAAGTTTGTGGTGATTCCGTTTGGACTCACCAACGCTCCAGCCGCGTTCATGGACCTCATGAACCGCATATGCAGGCCGATGTTGGATCGGTCTGTGATAGTATTCATTGACGATATCTTGGTGTACTCCAAGACTCAGGAGTAGCATGAGGAGCACCTGAGGGAGGTGCTAAAGACCTTGAGGAGGGAGAGACTTTTTGCAAAGTTCTCCAAGTGTGAGTTTTGGTTGTGCGAGGTGCATTTTCTGGGGCACCTTGTCAACCATAAGGGTATATTAGTTAATCCGGTCAAGATAGAGGCCGTGATGCAGTAGGAGGCCCCAAAGTCTCCATCCGAGATTCCAAGCTTCCTGGGTTTGACAGCGTATTAAAGGAGATTTATCTAGGATTTCTCCAAGGTAGCTGTTCCACTGACCAGACTGACCAAGAAGTAGGTGGTGTTTTGCTGGGGTCCAGAGCAGCAGACAACCTTTGAGGCACTCAGGCAGCGTGCACAAAGGTACGCTCAGATAGTGGACGTTCGTTATTGGGCCTTGGTTTGGGACAGGCCTTGTATATAATAGTATTAGGCTATGATGGGCCTTTAAGAGTCAGTTAGGGCCAAGGACTAGTTTTGGCATAGGTGAAAAGGTCATTTTAGGAGTTAGACCCAATTTAGAAAATTGGGCCATATAGAGGACTTTAATGGGCCTTAGTGAGTTTGGAGAGATAAGAAAGGATCGGGCCTCAGTCATGGACCAATTTAGATTAAAGGGGTAAAATGGTCCTTTTACCCTTAGACAGATTTTCAGTTTTTGACTAAGTGCTTATTTGGTCATTTATAGCTGGGGAGTAGTTGAAGCAGCAGATGGTATCATCCTTCCCCAAGTATTCAGCAGTCAATTTGAGAGGTGAGTCTTTCCTCCAGTAAGAATGGGTCTAAGGCACCAATCCCAGCCCGTTTATGTAGTTCTAGTATGCTGGGGTAAGCCCGATGCAGTTTACATGTTCCAGACTTCTGTCCGATGCTGGGGTGGTCCCGAGAAGTAGTTACGTATGCTTGATGTTTTTGTAATTCATGCATTTTATGTTATGTGTTATTTGTTCCAGACTTCGGTCCGATGTCGGGCAAGCCCGATGCAGTATATATGATTATATTATATGTTTATGTTTATGTTATGATTAGTTTACTCCGGACTTCGGTCCGATGTCGGGCGGGGCTCGATGCAGTGGGTGGGGCCCAAGTTATTTCAGATTTCGGTCTGATGCCAAGCGGGGCCCGATACAGTGGGCGGGAGCCAAGTTATTCTGGACTTCGGTCCGATGTCGGGCGGGGCCCGATGCAGTTGGCAAGGCCCAGTACTTGTTATATGTGCTTTTGTTTGGTATGTGGTAGTTTGGGGGAGCTCACTAAGCTCCGTGCTTACAATTTTCAGTTTTGGTTTCAACTACTTCAGCTAGCAAAGGGAAGGGTGCGGGATGGTCACATGGAACACACACCGCAGTTTTCTTCGCCTGGGAGTTTACTCTGATAATTTATTTGAGAATGTGATATGTTGACAGATTTTATGAGACCTTGAGATACATGTTTTATGATTTTATACTATGATGATGATATTTATATTTGTTAAATGACTTTGAAAATGAAGTTTTTCGACCATGTTTTTAGGATGTTTCCTAAGTGTTATGACATGGACCTTAGGGCCCATTATGGTGTTTGGGCCAAGAATGATTAAGCTCATTAAGGGTAAGGTGAACAGTGAACCTTTACCTTAGTAATTGGATTGGACTTTAGGCCCATAGTCATGGTTATAACCCATTCATAATTTGTCTGTGTTCAGTGTGGGATTTCCTGGATCTGTAGCCAAGCAGTTAGGATTTCTTAGCAGACCAAGGTGAGTTTTCTCCCTATATCCATGGATCGAATGCACCAAGGACGGCCCACTATCAACTTATGTAGCATTCTTATTGTTGTGTGATATATGTTGTGTTTGCATGATCGAGTTGAAATATACCCCATGGTGGGGCCTAATGTGGCATGACGGGTTAAAATATACCCTAGGGTGGGGCCCATAATGATATGATTGGATTCAAATACACCCCAGGAAGAGACCCCACGGCGGGGCCCATACTTTCTTGGTATTTTGTATTTTTGGGAAAACTCACTACATTTTTGCTTATAGTTTGTATTGTGGTTTCAGGTACTTCCAGTACTAAGGGGAAGGGCGCGTGTTGGGATAATTATGTTGCATCTTTGGGACTTTTGTATAAGTATATCTTGTAAATAGTTTGGGACTCTCCTCCTGTATTTCATTCTAGGGTTTGAGTATTTAAGATACATGCATGCATCATATTTAAGCGAACTCTGATATAATCTTGTAACCCTAATCACGCCTCTACCGTAGAAATTCTTTATCGAGTTCTTATGAGGTGTGACTATTAATCATTCAACATATTTTGAATCATCGTTGTGTTCTTTGCTTTAATATGTTTGAATCCAAACGATCTTTTCAAGGTTTTTCATCCTAACAGTTGGTATCAGAGCAGAAGACTGTGTAATCTATACGCATCTCTTCTATTTACAAAGTTATTAGGGAATCTGTTAATATAGGATCTTGTTCGGTCGTCTTCATAATGCTTTTGACGGCACACAATGATCTTCATATTACCCTTTAAACTATCTTAGTTTGCACATCTCATTCCTAATAGGTTACAAAGTCATATCATCATGCAGCACGACGATTCTCACATCAACTCTATAAATCTTTCCGGCAGCATTAGATCGACCACAAGTATCCCAATTCTCTTTCCCAATGAATATGAAGTATGGGCACTTCACTTTGAAGATTATGTTTTTGGTTTGGAGGACAATGGTTATCTTATATTGGAAGCTATCACACTGTGTATTTTGTTCACACAGGAACCAGAAGAGTCATTTAAACTCAGAAGGAATATAGCCACCTGCTCCTTGATGTAAAGGACGTTCCTCAGGACGAGAAAGAAAAGCTAATCAGCAATGAGGATCATTAGATTTGCTTTTCCCGTTGATACCTTTCGTCTTGTTAGTTCGTGTGAGACTACTAAAGCCATCTGGGATAGGCTCAAGGAACTCTACTCTACTGATGCAGATCTTGAGCACTCCACTCAAAGACTCTTGCTTTTCGAGTTTGGTTCCTTCGCACAAAAGCCTAGAGAAATTTTGAGTTTAACTTTCAATTGCTCCAATCATCTTCTGAGTAAAATGATGAAACATGGTATGGGACGAGAAGTAATCAAACAGAAAGTTACGTTCATGAACGGGCTTAGATCTGAGTGGATGGTAGTGGTTTCTACCATCCCCTAAAGCGTTCAAGTATTGGTTAGAACTGCTTGTGTCGTTCGAACTCCATAATACTTAGGACTCACAAGTGGATCTTCCAATTACATCTAAAGCGTTCAAGTTCCATTCTTTCATCAAGGTTGAAAATGTCCCCACCTCTAATAATGGTGTTGATCAACTTCTCTTCGCATTTTATCTTAAGCACATGAGGCCGCAATATGAGACTTTGAGTGCCAGCAAGATCACGGCAGTGAAGGTCATCGGACCAATTGAGACTGATACTTTTCCAAATGCCAAATTCAAAGTTTTTAGAGGCTCTACGAGTCAAGTTCATGAACTCACTCTCACAGACCTGCCATGTATCAATCCTTACCACTAGATAATTCTCTGCAACTTGTTACTACGAGACGCACAGAAGTACGAACCAGGAATCCATCACCTTAAGCTTATGATCATTTCATATATTCAAGAGGTGGGCTCTATGGATGTAGAGATAGTTGCAGTGTTATGAAAGAAGCCTACTATAGTTCCTAAATAAGCACCTGAGGGGTTTGAAAAGTTGAAGCTTGGAAAAATCTACAAGTAAAGTTGGTATGTTGTCTTTCAAGCAAGGGATAAAAACGATGCTGACTATCGCAAAACGTGTTTCTACCTCCCAGACAAAAACTTATACACCACATCCTGTCTCATTTTCATCTTGGATCTTGTCAACAAATAAAAAAGCAACAGTGATGGTGATAAGAAGTGCTTCTTGGACATGATTCATTACTATGTCCAGGTTCGCAAGGCATTATTGAGCATAATTCCGGAAGGTTTTTGAAGTACAAAAGAGAATCCAGAATTGATGTTCTCTCGCCTAAAATGACATAAAGGGGGAGATTGTTGGGATAATTATATTGCATCTTTGGGCATTTTGTTTAAGTATCTCTTGTAAACGGGTTGGGCTTGTCCTCCCGTATTTCATTCTAGGGTTTGAGTATTTAAGATGCATGCATGCATCATATTTTAAGGAACTCTGATATTATCTTGTAACCCTAATCACGCCTCTACAGTGGATATTATTTGTTGAGTTCTTCTGAGGTGTGACTTTTAATCATTCAACATATTTTGAATCATCGTTGTGTTCCTTGCTTTAATCTGTTTGAATATAAACGATATTTTCGAGGATTTTCATGCTAACGGCCCGGCTTGATAGCGCATCATTCACTCCCTACCATTTTATGCATTTACTATTATTGTCACTATGATGATTTTGTATGATGATGGTTATGTAATGGATTTTGGAATCAAAATTATGATTGCAAAGCTTAATTAAAAATGAAAAATTTTATCCTGGTTTTTGGGCTGTTACAAGTTGGTATCAGTGCCTTGGTTTGAGGGATTTGGGCACACTCTCGGGTGTGTCAAAACTCAAATTGAGGAAATGATAATCTTTTCAACAGAAAAAGAATCAATTTTTTTAGAAAAAAGTTTTTTCAAGTAAAAAGGGGAGAGTACAATGCGTGCAATCGGCCGAGCCCAAGTAAGTGTTTCCCAAAATTAACCATGCTTATGTATTACGATTAGTATCATTGATATGTGAAGTGCATGCTAGAGTAGGGATAATGATACCTTCAGGGATTATATGATAAGATTGCCTGATTTGTGTGATGCCATATATTTCTTGGAATCAATGTTGACTCTATATTTGCTAATTGTATGCTTTCAAAATTATATACGATTAGGATTGCATAGCCCTAGAATGATGAATTCTGCCTCATTTCATGTTCCTTGTTTGGTTATGGATTTAAGGTAGGAATGTTATTTGAAATTCTATGTGATTCTATTTGTGTATAACTTGAATGTATAAGGCAACTAGTAGTCTTGATTGAGATTTTGATTTTGTGATGATTAAAAAACTCTAGAAGAGTCTAGTGTGTGTATTGTGTTGTAAGAGTTATGTTCTAAGTATAGTTAGTGGAGTGGGGGGGTCAGGTCTACCCTTGAGGAAGGTACAGGTAGTATTGGAAGGTAGTATTGAGTCTATACTACTGGAAGAATGGGATACGTACCCAAGATGAGTGTAGACCTGGAAACTCCAAGGAGACCAATAAGGAGAAACCCCTCAAACCTCTTTATCAGTTTTTTTCTATGTTGTGTTTTTAGTTGAGGATGGTGATGGCTATGCGAGGAGGTTCAAGTTCAGGATCGGGCTCTGGTTCAGGTTAGGTTCAGGTGCTGAGCCGATTGATGAGAGGTTGCACGAGCATATGGCAACCGAGCTTACTCGCGGCATCCTTAATGCCACCCCAATGATTTTCGGTACCGTCAAGGAGGGGATTATGGAGATCATGGAGGAGAAGCTCCAGTATTTTCGAGCTGAGATTTCCATAGGTCAGATTGGAGCCCGAACTCCCTCGTTTTGGGAATTCAAGGCATGCTGAGCACCTAAGTTCTTTGGGGCTAACGAACTCATCTCTAGTCGCCGCTGGATTGCTAACATGGAGAATGCTCAGCGCACGATATTTTGCCCCAACAGGGTAAAGTTGGGATTCACGTCCTGCTTGTTGAGGGACCGAACATGGGACTGGTGGGAGGAGATTTCCCAAGTGGTTGGTACGGCGTTTATTATAGTGATGACTTGGGAGGAGTTTGTGCGGAGGTTTGATTGGGAGTTTGCACTGGCCATTAAGGTGTATCAGCTAGTGAGGGAGTTCCAGGACCTTCACCAGACTACGAAGACTGTGGAAGAGATCACCACCAAGTTCAAGGAGAGGGAACTGCTAGTTCCATAGTATGTTACAAATGAGCAGATGAGGAAGATGAGATATCATGCCATGCTGAGGGATGATATCAGTGAGTTCATGAGTTTTTCGGGGTTCAAGGCCCTGAATGATATGATTGAGAAGGGCCGTGAGCGGACAATTAAGTTGGAGCTCCATACGAAGCAGGATTCGAAATAAGTTCAGACAGCAGTGGTTCAGGCCAAGAAGCCTAAGATGTCCAATGTTCACAATAGAGGCCAGTCGGTCTGGGGCCGATATTCCAAGTGCGGCAAGTCGCATATTGGATCTTATCGATCTGTGGGCTCTGGATGTTTCAGTTGTGGTTAGGTAGGCCACATGAGCAAGGACTATCCCAAGAGGTCTCTAATTTGTTTTCACTACAACCAGACCTACCATAGAAAGTTTGAATGTCCGACATTGTCTGGGGGAGCAGTGGTGGCTCCTGTGCCAACCACCTTGAGGATTACCGATGGTCGCCAAGGCAAGGCGGAGAATCTTGCGGTAAAGATTAGAGCATTTCAGTTGACCACCGAGGAGGCCCGAGCAACACCGGATGTAGTTACAAGTATGTGACTTAACTCTATCCTTTATTGTTTTATTGTAATGCTCATGTTTATTATGATATTTATAGGGACCTTTTTTATCAATGGGTTGTCTGCTCATGTTTATTTTAGATTTGGGGGCTACCCGATCCTTTGTATCTCTTGCTCTCAGCAAGAAGTTTTGAGACATACCATGGATTTTAGAATCCCCTCTAGAGGTGGAGATCACGGATGATCATACTATGAGTTTTGCGAAGGTATTCCGAGGATGTGTGCTAAATATGTTCGGTGAAAGGTTTCATATTGTTTTGGTACTGATTCCCTTGAGGGGGCTAAAGATGATCATCGAGATGGACTGGTTGGGGCCTAATGGGGTCGTGATTGATTCTGAGTAGCAGTTGGTAAAAGTCTGAACCCCAAGTAAGGGAGAACTGGTCATTCCTAGTAAGAGAGCATTGCATGGACCAACTCTCTTTTTAGCTGTGAGGGCTAGGAGGTTTCTTCAACAGGGTTGTTCTGGATTTTTGGCTTGTGTTTCAAACACACGGGTTGATGCCATTCTAGAATTGAGTGGGGTACCCATTGTGCGGGATTTTCCCGATGTTTTTCCCGAGGAGTTGCTGGGAGTGCATCTCGAGAGGCAGGTTGAGTTTTGGATTTATTTGATGCCTGGTTCGGATTTGATAGCCAAGGCACCATATCGTCTTGCATCGCCTGAGATGTAAGAGTTGTCTACGTAACTGCAGGAGTTGTCAAACATGGGTTATATGTGGTAAAAGACTATCACTACAAGATTTTCTATGACCCTTGGAAGGCCAATATGGTGGTCGATGCTTTGAGCTGTAAGACGGTGTGCTCATCGATCTGAGATATTTGTTTGAGTATGACTTTTACTTCACCCTTGATGGATTTGATCAAGGGAGCTCAGGTAGAAGGATTAAAAAGGAAAATTGTAAGACAGAGCATATTAGTGGGCAAATTCCTTTGTTTGTTAGAGACATACGAGGGTTATTCACCCAGTGTGGTAGGGTCTGGGTTCCGGCATCAGGTGGGGTGAGATAGACAATTTTTGAGGAGACGTATAGATAAAAGTTTTCTATTGTGAGAACCATCAAATTCTGGTCAATTTAAAGTCAGACAAAGTCAACGGGTCAAACCGATAAACTCAATTAGTGCTTGTATGATAGGGTTTATTATGTGATTCCTAATGTACAACTCACTATGATAATACAAAGTGTCACTCATAAGTTTCAAATGTTCGAAAATTCTAAACCCTAACCAGGGTGAGAGATGTAACAACTCTATAAAGCACTATTAAGTACCCTTTGGGGGTGTAAAAAAATCATAACAATTCATAATGGGGTTTACAAACCTTGCCTTACGGGCCAAACACTAATAAAGGCCACCGGCAAAGTCTCTCTTAATCTCTCTCTCAGCCAAATCTCTCCCAACTCTCTCTAAAATCTCTCTCAACATTTTGATAAACATATGTGCCATCCCAACTCTTAAATTGGTTGTTAATCACTTGAAATGGGAAGAAAATATGAAAAACAACCCAATGGGAGCAAAACCCTCTTAAGAAACGAAACCCTCTCAAGAAACGAAACCCTCCTAAGGCGAAACTCTTCTGACGCGAACCTCACTTTCGCTTCTGATGGGACTTTTGTATCTAGCCGGGAAGATTCACCCCCTAGCCCTTAGACCGACGGCTTCTCTTGCGTCGTACACTCTCGCATAGCAACAACCGAGAAGGTTTGCTTCGATCGACCATGTTCACTTCTAACTGCCCACGTTCACTTCAGACCCCTGCTTAGGAAACGAGCCTTGCCTTCGCCTTGGAGCCGACCTCTCGCACGAACCCACTCTCTCATCAGCAGCTCTCTTTGCGAACCTTCCCTTCGCATCCAACCTTCTCACCCTCGCAGATTCGCTTCTCAAGCACGTTTTTTGACCACTTTCATATTTTTAGCCCGTTTTTGATGAATTTAACGTGGGAATTTCACCAAATTCGTATTTTTAACATATTAAACCCCATAGACTCATATATTTATCCCTATTTCGGGGAAATTACTATTATAAATCATACCTTTTGTTCAACATCACACACAAAGGTTTGTTGACTTTTGCCATAAAGTTATGACACCAAACCATCCCCATACCTACATTATGTCACTATTCACCTCATACCTATTCAAATCAATAAGTTCCTTCAACACTCCATTAGATCTACCCTTGGCCAAATCTATTCATTAGATCTAAAAACTTCACCTATAAAATATCACACACAACCTCCAAAGATAAACTCTCTCTCTCTCTCTCTCTCTCTCTCTCTCTTTCTCCCTCTCTCTCTCTCTCTCTCTTTCTCTCTCTCTCTCTCTCTCTCTCTCTCTCTCTTTCTTTCTCTCTCTCTCTCTCTTTCTTTCTCTCTCTCTCTCTCTCTCTCTCTCTGGAACTCAAAATTTTCCCCAGGAAGTCTCGAGCTGTTTTCCCATTCTTGGTAAATTCTTCATTTTTACTCCTAAATATTCTACATTCCTTCACAAAAATTGTGATTTTACACAAATATTCACTTATTTGTTCTTAGGATCTTCAAATCTTCAAACATTGATCAAGTATTCTTGACTTGAAACTCTTCACTCTGAACCTTCTAATCTTCAAGAATCATAGAAGGTGAGTTCATACCCCCATATTTTCATGTTTTCTTCAATTTTTTTGACCATCTTAAACTTAATATTTTTCAAAACATACTCGAACTCCATTAACAACTTTCAACAGAAATGTAACGACCCAATTTTCACGTCTAAAAATTTCGTTTTTAAAACATTACTTTAGAAAACGTTAATAATTAAAAACATTGTTTGATCAAACTACATCACAACGTAAACCATATCTAAAAGCCAAATCATACAACCAATCGAAATATCAGAGTATAAATCCTAGAGAAATCTAATAGATGCGGAAACCAGTGTGTGTGCATGATGTGCCGCTACCGCGCCAGCTCCTTCTCCTTCGATGAAGAGGTACCTGAAACCAAAACTGTAAATGATAAGCACAAAGCTTAGTGAGTTCCCCCATTGTACCACATACCATAAAATCACATAACATACATAAATTGCCAGGCATATCTGGGTGCCCGACCTACCCCTTCGGTCCTCTTGACCGGATACTGCCTAGGATATCTGGGTGCTGGCCTCCCCTTTGGTCCTCTCGACCAGATACTGCCTAGCATATCTGGGTGCTAGCTCCCCTTCGGTCCTCTCGACCGGATACCGGTGACTATTTCACCCCCTACTACTACCACATAACACATATATCACATAGTCTATCTAGCATGGCTGGGCATGACCGCCCCTTCGGCCCTATCGACCGGTGTTCTGGGGGACTATCTCCCCCTACTGTCACTAACACATAAACATAACACAGGTAGTACCAACCCTAGATGAATATCTCAAAGACAATCATCTAATCACACATCTCCTACCGGTGGGCCGGCATTGTGGCCTTAGAGCCACCGCTACTGGAAGGTAACTCACCTCGTAGTAGCTACTGATCTGTTTGCGAATAGTCTGTCTACTGCTGCTGCTCCAGAAATCCTCCGGCTAAAATTCCCACCAAACACTTAGTCAAATACTGCTAACTATCCTTTGGGTAAAATGACCATTTTACCCCTGATCATGCCCTAACTCAAAATCAGAGTCAACTTTCAGTTGACCCGACTCTCCGAGTTGGCTCGCCAACTCGCCGAGTCCCTGTCCAAACGACTGACCTGGATTCTGCTTCTACTCGCCGAGTTAGGCGTTGACTCGACGAGTTCTCCTTCCAAACTGATATTCAAGTCCTTCATCCTACTCGCCGAGTTGTATGAACAACTCATCGAGTTCATCTTCATCCGATGAACAATTTATACTGTGACTCGCCGAGTTGTATGAACAACTCGCCGAGTCTGTTCTTGATCTAAGGATATTGCCTTGAACTCGCCGAGTCTAGGCATCGACTCGCTGAGTTCCATGATGGATGAGTTTTGGCTTCCAACTCACCGAGTCCACCCTGGACTCACTACACAACTCGACACAGCTAAAAGGGGACAATCTCGGAGACTCGCGACTAGACTCGCCGAGTTAGATGAGCGACTCGCCGAGTCTGCTTCATGCAAGAGCCATAAACGCGATTTTGCTCGAATCAAGTCCATGTCATTCGTAGATCTGGGCTCCTAGAGCATGAATAACACGTAAAGTTTCCAACTTTACGTGTAAATATCCATCTATAAGGGTTTTAGGGTTCAAAATGCACCAAAAGAGTGAATCTAAGGTTTTCATGCAACATGGGTCCATAAAGGCAGTAGATCTGAGCTCCTGGAGCTCAACCATGCCTAGATCTAGAGGTTACTCAGCTTATTACGAACCCCCAAACATACACAAGCTTGGAAATGGTTCAAGAAAGACTTTAATGGAGCTATAAGAGACAATAAGCATGAAAGCAAGGGGAAAATTGAGTCATACCTTAGGGAACACACTGAGAAAGCTCATAGATGCTTGACCTCCTCTTCTTCTTCTTGATCTACTCTTTTCCCACTCCAAAACTTCAAGAGAGCACACCAAATGCTTCAAACTGACAAAGAAACAACTCCTGAACAAGGTATAGGGCTCTGAGGGTGAATGGGGGCGAGATTGGGGCGGAATGAGAGTTTAAATAGGGTGCAAACCCTTGAAACTTAGGGTTTCATCCAACAGCGGTGACTCGCCAAGTCCAGGATATGGACTCGCCGAGTCGCCAACTTAAAATGTGTCCCAGTCCCGGTTCTACTCGGCGAGTCGGACCTATGACTCGCCGAGTCCAAGGCTAAAAATGGAAAACACTCAAATAAGATTTACATACCAGGAACCAGGTGCTACAAATCTCCCCCACTTATTTTAGACTTTATCCTCGAAGTCTGTTGCTCGATCCTGAAACATCTTGGGGTAATGCACCATCATCACTTCCACCGGCTCCCAAGTCCACTCCGAACCCTTGCGGTGCTGCCATTGCACCTTCACTAGTTCAACCCTCTTGTTCCTCAAATCCTTCGACTTCCTGTCGAGGATTGTGACTGGGCGCTCAATGTAATTCAGGCTGTCATCAACCTGAATATCCTCCAACGGCACCACTGCTGAATCATCCACTAAGCACTTCCGCAGCTGAGAGACATGGAAAGTGTTGTGGATCTGGCTGAGCTCGACCGGCAGATCCAATCTATACGCCACCTTGCCCACCCGGGCTACAACCCTGAACAGTCCAATAAATCTCTGGCCCAACTTGCCCCGCTTCCTGAATCGAATGACGCCTTTCCAAGGCGATACCTTCAGGAGAACCATATCCCCGACTTGGAACTCCAAGTCGGATCGATGCTTGTCGGCGTAACTTTGCTGTCGACTCTGAGCAGTCTGAAGCCTGCTCCAAACCTGTTGGATCCTCTCTGTCATCTTGAGCACCACCTCGGTGCTCCCCATGACCCTCTGGCCAACTTCTCCCCATCATATCGGGGTCCTGCACCTCCGTCCGTACAACATCTCGAATGGGGGACGGTCAATACTCGCTTGGTAGCTGTTGTTGTATGAGAACTCGGCCAAGGGAAGATAGGTATCCCAGCTACCACCGAAATCTAACACACATGCCCGCAACATATCCTCCAAAGTCTGGATGGTCCGCTCGCTCTAACCATCCATTTGCGGGTGAAAGGCGGTGCTAAAATGCAAACAAGTGCCCAACTCGTCATGAAACTTCTTCCAAAATTTGGAAGTGAACCGCACATCTCGGTCTGATATCACTGACACTCGCACCCCGTGCCGCGCTACTATCTCCCTGATGTAGATATCGTCCAACTTTTCGGCCGAGATGCTCTCCTGGATCGGAATAAAATGGGCGCTCTTGGTCAATCGATCCACGATGACCCAAATCGAATCTACTCCACGCGCAGTCCTGGGAAGCTTTGTGATAAAATCCATCGTGATGTCTTCCCATTTCCACAATGGGATGTTCAACGGCTGCATCTTCCCATGCGGTCTCTGATGTTCGGCCTTGACCTTCCTGCAGGTCAAGCACCGCTCGACGTACCATGCCACATCCCGCTTCATGCAGGGCCACCAATAGTCTAGACGAAGATCCCTATACATCTTCGTCGCCTCGGGATGAATAGAGAATCAGGACTTGTGCGCCTCCTCCATCAAAATCCGGCGCACGCCTCCGTGATACGGCACCCACACCCTGCGGTGTAGTGTCAATAGTCCTCGGCTATCATAATCGAAAGAGGAAACCTGACCCACCACACGCTCGCTCTTCCGATATTCCTCCTTGATAGCCTCCTCTTGAGCCTCCCGAATCTGCTCCAACAGGGGAGTCACTCCAATCATCCTCATGCAAATATCCATGATCGGTGCCGCCTTGCGGCTAAGCGCATCGGCCACCACGTTGGCCTTTCCTGGGTGGTAAAGGATCTCACAATCATAATCCTTCACCACGTCTAACCACCGATGCCGCCTCATGTTCAGATCCGGCTGATCCATGAGATACCTCAAACTCTTGTGGTCCGTGCAAATGGTACACCGAACCCCGTAGAGGTAATGCCGCCAAATATTGAGGGCAAAAACCACTGCCCCTAACTCCAAATCATGCATCGGGTAGTTCGCCTTGTGAGGCTTGAGCTGCCTTGAAGCGTAGGCAATGACATGCCCCATCTGCATCAATACCGCGCCCAACCCTGAAATAGACGCGTCACAATAAACCACAAAATTCTCTACGCCCTCTAGCAGGGCTAAGATTGGTGCCTCGCACAATCTCTGTCTCAGTGTCTCGAACGCTGCCTGCTGCTCGGGTCCCCACCGAAAGACCACGGCTTTCTTCGTCAACTGTGTCAGGGGTACAGCTATCTTGGAGAAATCCGGAATGAACCTCCAATAATAGCCTGCCAATCCTAGGAAACTCCGAATCTTAGATGGAGACTTTGGAACCTCCCATCTCATCACGGCCTCGACCTTGACCGGATCAATCAGAATCCTGTTCTGGTTTACAAGGTGTCCGAGAAATTGCACCCCGCGCAACCAAAACTCACACTTGGAGAACTTGGCATACAAGCTCTCCCTCCTCAGGGTCTCCAATCCCTCTCTCAGATTCTCCTCATGCTCTTCCTACGTCTTGGAGTAAACCAAGATGTCATCGATAAAGACTATCACAGACCGATCCAGCATCGGTCTGCATACGTGGTTCATGAGGTCCATGAACGCGGCAGGAGCATTGGTGAGCCCAAACGGCATCACCACGAACTCATAGTGGCCATAGCGCGTCCGAAACGCGGTCTTCTGCGTATCCTCCTCCCTGACCCTCATCTGATGATAACCTGAACGCAAATCAATCTTGGAGAACCAGGATGCTCCCTGAAGCTGGTCAAAGAGATCATCAATCCTCGGGAGTGGGTAACGGTTCTTCACCGTTACCTTGTTCAACTCCCGATAATCTATACACATCCGGTGCGACCCGTCCTTCTTCTTCACAAATAGAATCGGGGCTCCCCAGGGTGAACTGCTCGGTCTAATGAATCCCTTGTCTAGCAGCTCCTGCAGCTACGTAGACAACTCCTGCATCTCAGGAGGAGCCAGCCGATATGGTGCCTTGGCTATCGGAGCCGCACCAGGAACGTGGTCAATCCTGAACTCCACCTGTCGCTCTGGGGGTATCCCAGGAAGCTCCTCTGGGAAAACATCTGCGAAATCTCACACCACCAGAACCTCGCTCATTGTCGCCTTACCCGCCTCCCGGGTATCCATCACGTACGCGACATATCCTGCGCATCCCTGCTGAAGGTAGCATCTAGCCCTCGCTACTGAACAGACTAAGGGTCCATACTGTGGCCTCTCGCCATGAATCACTAACTCTCCCCCACCTGGGGTCCTGACTCGCACTAGCTGCTGCGTGAAATCTATCACCACCCCATTTGGGCTCAACCAATCCATGCCTATAATCACCTTGTTCCCACGCAACGGAATGGGAACCAAGTCCACCAGATAACGCTCCTCAAATAACCTAAAAACACAATCCCTGAACACTGCTGATGCTCGCACCGATCGATCATTGGCAATCTCTACCTCTAAAGGGCAATCCAGCATGCCTGAAGACTCAGTGAACTTCTTGCTAAGCGTAAGGAAAACAAACGATCGGGTAGCACCCGAGTCGAACAACACCTGGACTGGAATATCGTTCACATGGAACGATCCTAATACATATATATACATAAACTGAGCACATATCAATATCATAATATCATATAAATATATGAGAAGGAAAGAATCATACCTGTCACCACATCGGGTGCAGCGCGTGCCTCCTCGGCGGTCAGCTGAAATGCCCGGCTCCTCACCACTGGAGCCTCTGCCTTGCCCTGCTGGCCATCTGTGATCCGCAGGGTCACTGGAGCTGGCGCCTTCACCGGCGCTGTAGCTATCAACTGGGGGCAATTGGCCTTCTTGTGGCCTCTCTGGTTGCAGTGGAAACACAGCAACTCAGACGTCTGAATAACTGCTGCCGGAGTAGTGCAATCCCTGCTAAAGTGCCCAGACTTGCCGCACTTATAGCATCCTGATGATCCCAACCTGCACACCCCCTTGTGCGTCTTGTCGCATTTCCTGCAGCGGCCCCGTCCCTGTTGGCCTTTCGGCCCCACATCTGATCCCTTAGGCTTCTTCCCCGAAGCCCCTCCTGGCTGTCCCTCCTCCGCCTTCCATTTCCGGATGTGCTCCAAATCTATCTCCCTCTCCCTCGCCCTGGTAATCATGGAGTCCAAGGTGGGGCAAGCTGAAAAACTAACGTGCTCCCGGATATCAGCCCGGAAAATATCATGATAGCGGGTCCTCCTCATGTCCTCATCGCCCGCATATTGGGGCACCAACAGTGCCCTCTCCCGGAACTTGGCGGTGATCTCCGCCACCGTCTCCATCGTCTGTCTCATGTCCAAAAACTCCCTGGCCAGCTGCTGAATCTCGACAGCCGGCGCAAACTCTGCCCTGAACCTGGTCACAAAGTCCGACCAGGTCATAGCCTCAATAGCTGAGGCTCCCAAAGAGTCACCCACCGACTCCCACCAATCTCGAGCTCGGTCTCATAAACACCCTGTTGCATACCTCACCTTTGACCCCTCGGGGCAGAAGCTAGTCAACTGTGCAGACTCGATGTCGCAATCCATCGCTTGGCAACAATGGGATCCTTCACCTCGTGGAAATCCGGCGCACCACCGCCCCTGAAGTCCTTAAAGGACAGCGTGCGAGATCCCGACTGGCCATATGCCATGTCACTCCTGAATGCCTGGAGGTGATCCTCCATCATCTCCAATATCCCCTCCTTGATCGACCCGAAGATAATGGGGGTCGACTCAAGGATACCTCTGGTGATCTCCGATGCGATGAACTCGCGCAGCCTCTCATGAACTGGCTCGGAACCTGATCCCAAACCCGATCCCTCTCCTGAACTACCAACTGCTGGCCTCGGGTGTAGTACCACCATTCTGAAATACAAAGAAATAACAACTGTTAGCGATACTGATACCCCTGGAGGGATCCCACGCACTACAAGTTCCCTAGTCTTATCTTAGCCTTCCTCGATTCGGGTACGGATCCTCTACTTTCTGTAGTACGCGCCCATACTACCTTCCACATCTATCCGTACCTTCCCCAAGGACCGCCTCGACTCAACCAGATCCCTTCCCCTACCGCTGATCACTGTTACTCTTTATCCTAGGCTTACCCTAGGAAACCTCTGACTCCACCCTACCCAGTCCTCAGCTGCTGAAGGCCTCTTGTTGATGCCAATTAACTATTACCTGAATACAATCACATGTGCTGAGGCTCGGATAATCCTTCGAGTAAGGGACTCATCTCTAACACGGTTAGGACTCAAACAAGAGCTACGCAATAGAGTCAAATCCAACACTCTGACATTATTCAACCCTGATCACATGTGACTTTAACGTATTCACCTAACAGTTAACTCCCATCACTTCAAAGCCCACATAGCACAAAGCAAACAACATTTGGATGTAAGAAAAACAATCTTAAGCAACTCTATCCTCGTAGAGAGAACTGAACTAGCATACAATGCTAGACTCGTACTATCAGGAATAGCCTAAACAGGCTACCCTACTGCTGTCTACTCAACTCTAGCATGCAACTGTTTCATATACTGAAGCACATAAAGCAGGCACGTAAGGCATCACTCCTAGATCCTTAGTCCTATTCTAGCATGTTGTTCTACAGAAACTGATAAACATAAATAAACTTGTATGGGTACATTGGGGAATACTTACTTGAGCTTGGCCGGTCGCGCACATCACACACATTATTCTTTCTTAAAACCCTTTACTTAACCTTTTAGAAAACATTTTCTCTTTCCAAAATCTTTTAATCCCTCGATTTGAGTTCAAACACCCCCGAAGGTGTGTCCGAATCCCTCAAACCAGGGCTCTGATACGAACTTGTAACGACCCAATTTTCACATCCAAAAATTTTGTTTTTAAAACATTACTTTAGAAAATGTTAATAATTAAAAACATTGTTTGATCAAACTACATCACAACGTAAACCATGTCTAAAAGCCAAATCATACAACCAATCGAAATATCAGAGTATAAATCCCAGAGAAATCTAAAAGATGCGGAAACCAGTGTGTGTGCATGATGTGCCGCTACCGCGCCAGCTCCTTCCCCTTCGATGAAGAGGTACCTGAAACCAAAACTGTAAACTGTAAGCACAAAGCTTAGTGAGTTCCCCCATTGTACCACATACCATACAATCACATAACATACATAAATTGTCAAGCATATCTGGGTGCCCGACCTACCCCTTCGATCCTCTCGACTGGATACTACCTAGCATATCTAGGTGCTGCCCTCCCCTTCGGTCCTCTCGACCGGATACTGCCTAGCATATCTGGGTGCTAGCTCCCCTTCGGTCCTCTCGACCAGATACCGGGGACTATTTCACCCCCTACTACTACCACATAACACATATATCACATAGTCTATCTAGCATGGTTGGGCATGACCGCCCCTTCGACCCTATCGACCGATGTTTAGGGGGACTATCTCCCCCTACTGTCACTAACACATAAACATAACATAGGTAGTAGCAACCCTAGATGAATATCACAAACACAATCATCTAATCACACATCTCCTACCGGTGGGCCGGAATTGTGGCCTTAGACCCACCGCTACTGGAAGGTAACTCACCTCGTAGCAGTTGTTGATCTGTGTGGGAATAGTCTGTCTGCTGTTGTTGCTCTGGAAATCCTCCGGCTGAAATTCCCACCAAACACTTAGTCAAATACTGCTAACTGTCCTTTGGGTAAAATGACCATTTTACCCCTGATCATGCCCTAAGTCAAAATCAGAGTCAACTTTCAGTTGACCCGACTCGCCGAGTTGGCTCGCCAACTCGCCGAGTCCCTGTCCAAACAACTGACCTGGATTCTGCTTCTACTCGTCGAGTTAGGAGTTGAGTCGACGAGTTCTCCTTCCAAACTGATGTTCAAGTCCTTCATCCTACTCGCCGAGTTCATCTTCATCTGATGAATAATTTATACTGTGACTCGCCGAGTTGTATGAACAACTCGTCGAGTCTGTTCTTGATCTAAGGATATTGCCTTGAACTCACCGAGTCTAGGCATCGACTCGCTGAGTTCCATGATGGATGAGTTTTGGCTTCCAACTCATCGAGTCCACCCTGGACTCACTACACAACTCGACACAGCTAAAAGGGGACAATCTCGGAGACTCGCGACTAGACTCGCCGAGTTAGATGAGCGACTCGCCGAGTCTGCTTCATGCAAGAGCCATAAACCCGATTTTGCTCGAATCCAGTCCATGTCATTCGTAGATCTGGGCTCCTAGAGCATAAATAACACGTAAAGTTTCCAACTTTACGTGTAAATATCCATCTATAAGGGTTTTAGGGTTCAAAATGCACCAAAAGAGTGGATCTAAGGTTTTCATGCAACATGGGTCCATAAAGGCAGTAGATCTGAGCTCCTGGGAGCTCAACCATGCCTAGATCTAGAGGTTACTCAGCTTATTACGAACCCCCAAACATACAGAAGCTTGGAAATGGTTCAAGAAAGACTTTAATGGAGCTATAAGGGACTATAAGCATGAAAGCAAGGGGAAAATCGAGTCATACCTTAGGGAACACACTGAGAAAGCTCAAAGATGCTTGACCCCCTCTTCTTCTTCTTGATCTACTCTTTTCCCACTCCAAAACTTCAAGAGAGCACACCAAATGCTTCAAACTCACAAAGAAACAACTTTTGAACAAGGTATAGGGCTTTGAGGGTGAATGGGGGAAAGATTGGGGCGGAATGAGAGTTTAAATAGGGTGCAAACCCTTGAAACTTAGGGTTTCATCCAACAGCGATGACTCGCCGAGTCCAAGATATGGACTCGCCGAGTCGCCAACTTAAAACGTGTCCCGGTCCCGGCTCTACTAGGCGAGTCGGACCTATGACTCACCGAGTCCAAGGCTAAAAATGGAAAACACTCAAATAAGATTTACATACCAGGAACCAGGTGCTACAAGAAAAGTTATGACCCATTCTCGAACTGTTTTGACCATCTTAAGCTTAATATTTTTCAAACTGTTAGTTCAGGTTTATACATTTCAAATTACCACTTTCATATGTTCATACAGTTTTTCTACAATTTATAGCGATTTTTGCAAAACTACTTATCATTTCAGAAATGATTTGGAACTAGTCTGTGAAGATGGACATTTTCACACTGGTTAGAGACCACTGAAAATCATAATAAAAATTGTGAACAAACTAGACACATTTTCTGAACTTCCAGAGTTTACAAATTTATTTTTCTACTTTCAGTGATTTTTCTGTGATTTATATAAAAGTAGGGACAAAAAATTAAAACTAGTAAAAACAGTTTACAAGTTTATTAACACTTTGTAACAAGTTGAGCAAAGTGTATAAGATTAATAACTACATATTGATTGTGTATCCTGTTAAGTTACTTTCATGAAACATAAATAATCATTCATCATAAGGACTACAAACTTATATGATAAACTATAATAGGTATAGTTTATGGTTCGTCACACTACAAACTCACAACGAGAAGTTTCGTTTACACTACAAAAAGGGTTTTCACTCACTACAAACATACGTGATAAACTATAATAGGTATAGTTTATGGTACATTAACACTACAAACTTACTAAGGAAGGTTTTATTCCTACTTCAGAAAGGGTTTTCAATTACACTACACGTAAACTCGTTAAATCCGGTTGTGATTCACTACTTCATTGTACTCTTAGAGTACTGGTTAAAATCATGTAGTTATAACCAGAGTCTATTGTAGGGAGAGCGTGATACTAGTATATAGATCTATATTGGGATTGACAACCCACACCTAAGCTACTTGCAGCAGCTACACCGGCAGGTCTAGGGTGACAAATCTCATAACATTCTGACGCCTAAAGAACATCGTAATAGGTTGCTTTGTCAATAGTATGGTTATAATAACTCACATAGGGAAATAACGACACATATAGTTTACGGGGATTTCTACATTTAAATGGGTTTTATTTATGTAAGACTGCATACACTATTATAATTATGGAAAAATACTTGTACATTTCGGTCTTTGGGTCTTAAGATTGCAACTCATTTTATAAGGATAATATTGGTTTTTCTTGTGTATACATTAGATTTACAAAGAAAGGTTTTCAACTCTATAAAGAAAAGATTATGCACTCACCAACTTAATTGTTTACACTCTTTCAAAATTAATTGTATTCTTAGGTAATCAATAAAACAGGTGACTACCAGCTTTTAAGGATGGAATACTACGGCGTTAGACAAAGCATTTTATCATTATATTGTAATCGATTTCGAGACATGTAACTCAAGAAACCATGTAACTTTCTCGATTATATTTATGATGGTTATACTTACTTTGGTCACTTTTATACTCGTTGTTATGATACTATACATGAAATTTTCCACCACCGGACGTTTCCGCCATCCTTGGTTTGGGGGTGTGACATCTATCCACCCCGGGGCCACGAAGAAGTACCTAGATTGAGGTTGAGTTGCTAGTGGCCCAGCATGAAAATGGAAGTTTCTTGGTTTTTGAGTGGTGTTTGACTTCTAAGAAGGTTAAAGCCAAACATCAGAGACCGCACGGCAAGGTGCAGCCGTTACCCATTCTCATGTGGAAATTGCAGGAGATCACTGTTGACTTCATCACCAATATGCCCAGGATGGTGCGAGGAGTTGAATCTATTTGGGTCATTGTGGACATATTAACCAAGAGTGCAGATTTTATTCCGATTACCAAGAGTATATTTGCAGAAAAGTTAGTAGATATCTATGTTCGGGAGGTAGTAGTCAGACACAGGGTGCCGGTATCCGTGGTCTCGGACAATGATGTTTGTTTCACCTCCAGATTTTATAGGAAGTTCCACGGGGAGTTAGGCACTAAAATACATTTCATTACAACATACCAACCCAGACCGACGATCAGATCGAGCGGATGATCCAGACGCTCGAGGATATGCTTAGGGCTTTTGTACTGGATTTTTAAGGTAGTTGGGATACTTACCTTTCACTGGCAGAGTTCTCCAACAATAACAGTTATCATGGTAGTAATTATCAACCACCATTTGAGATGTTGTATGGAAGGAGGTGTAGGATCCCGGTTTGTTCGAGAAAGATCGGACATCTGGTAATGTGAAGCACTAAGGTAGTGCTTAAGACCACCAAGTTGATTTAGCATGTGCGTGACAGGTTGCGGGTCACACAGATTTGCTATAAGAGTTACACGGATTAACATCACTCAGGACTCTAGTTTCAAGTGGGAGATTATGTATTGCTGAAGGTGTCATCCGATTCTGAAAGAGGGGTAAGCTGGTTTCCCGATTTATTGGTCCATTCAGAATTTATACCCATGTTGGCAGGGTTGAATACCAACTGGATCTTCCTGATGAGCTCAGTCAGATCCATAACACTTTCCACGTGTCTTAGTTGCGGAATTGTGTAGCTGATGATTCGGTAATGATCTCGTTAGATTATATTCAGGTGGATGAACGTCTGAACTATATGGAGAAGCCCGTTACAGTTCTTGATAGGAAAACTAAACTCTTCGTCACAAGGTGGTGAATCTATTGAAGGTGCAATGGCAGCACCGGAGGGGCTCTGAGTGGATATAGGAGCCGAAGGATGAGATGAGAGAGAACTACCCAGAATTATTCGCATCATTGAACTTCAAGGACGAAGTCTAATTCAAGTGGGGGAGAGTTGTAACAATCGAATCCAAGTATTCTTCCAAGTCCTTGTAACAATATATATATATATATATATATATATATATATATATATATATATGGGTGATAAGTTCCTCCGTACACTGGGCATACATATATGTATGCTAGGGCGGGTGTGATCGCAGACTTAAACCACGTATGTGGGGCGTACGTGGCGAAAAGCAAAACCCTATTTTAGGGCATGAGTCATATTTAAGCTCACGTACGACTCTTGGACCCTCATCCTTATCGGCCTCCACTACTTGTAAGCGCCCCTTAAACCCTAGTTTGCTTGTCTTTGTGATATTTGAGCTTTAAAGTGACTTTGGTGGCCTTATGATGTGTTTGCAAGAAGAAGAACTTTGTGTGCAAGCCTTGGACGTGGTTGAGCTTCAATATCCTGCATCTACACCATCTTAGGAAGCTTTTCAAGGTATAAAGTTCATACGTTGCCTATCCATTTCTTAGACCTACTTCTTTAGCTTGGTAGGGTCCTTTTGGTCCCTTTTGGTTGGTATTGATGAGTTAAGACCATTTGAGATGCTAAATATTGTAGATATGAAGGTTTGGTGAGTTTCTTAAGCTTAAAGGTGCAAACTCTATTGTGTTTGTGACCCATATGCAAGTATCAAGTCATTTATTATGCTCTTTTGAGCTCTAAGACCTCATTAAGCCATGCATACACGTAAAGTTGGAAACTTTACATTATAAACCACCTCAAGGAGGTTAGATTTGAGTTTGTGCTAATTTTTTAATCGATTAAGAGCTAAAAAGTGAAGTTTGCCAAACAGGGGGAGTACGTTGGGCATACAAGCTTGTATGTGCCCCGTACAAGCCCTTAAGCATGTACACTTAGCATACAGGCTGACTACGCCCCGCATACTCAGCAGTGGGTTGTGGATGTTTGGGCCTTTTGGTATTGTGCTTCATTTTGAACCCTAGGAGTTTAGGGTTGTATTTTGGGCCACCGGAATATTGTTCTAGGCTAAGGGTATTTCTGGACTTGTTTTGTTGGCCTTAAGTGTTATGAGTTAGGCCTTAGGGCCCATTATGGTGTTTGGGCTAAGAATGATTAAGCCTGTTAAGGGTAAGGTGAAGGGAGGACCTTGACCTTAGGAATTGGATTGGAATTTAAGCCCATAGTCATGATTGTAACCCATTCCTAATTAGGTTAATTTTTTTGTGTTCGATGTGGGATTTCCCGGATCAGTTAGGATTTATCAGCAGACCGAGGTGAGTCTCCTCCTTGTATTCATGGGTCGAAGGCACAATGGCCGGCCGATTATCCGATTATGTAGTATGCTAGTTGTTGTGTGATATATGTTGTACTTGCATGACCTGGTTGAAATATACACCAAAACAGGGCCTAATATTACATGACGGGTTGAAATAGTTTAACGACCATCTTTGAGGTATTATTTTATTTTATATTTCTTAATTATTGTTCAGATAAATGTAGATAAAAGGATTAAGGAATGGACTTAAGCTAGTGGGCCGAGAAAAATTAGGACGCCCATAAGTCGTACGCGGGGCGTAGCCTTGGCATACATGGGGCGTAGAGGCTCATTGGATTCGGTGGACACGGGCACGTACGCGCAGCGTACCAAGAGGTACGCCCAGCGTACGCAAGCAGATGCCAAACCCTAATTTTTAGGGTTTAAGACATATAAATACCCCATTATAGCCTCCTCCTGGTGTAACACCCCAAAGTTTGGAAAGCCAAGAAAAGAAAGAAAACCTCAAGTTTAGGGGAGACTCGGCGAGTCCATGGAAGGACTCGGCGAGTTCGAGCGGGATCCGGGTTGTGGTGAAAGCGACCGACTCGGCGAGTCGGCCAGGGAGACTCGGCGAGTTGGGTCTGAACGGGGAAAACCCTAAACCCGGGAACTTGGAGCCTATTTAAGTGTCTCATTCTCCTTCCTAGGGTTCATTTATTGCCTCTTTACCCCAGAACATCGAACCCTAGCCGCCATTTCCGTTTTTGGAGCTAGATCTTGCCTTGTAGAATGCATTAAGCTTGGAGGAGGAAGAAAGACCTTGGAGGTGCAAGAAGGGATTGTAGATCTGGATTGTGGAGTCATTTCAAACCAAGTGGAGGTAATAAGTTGTTGCTTGGACTCTCCTTTTCATCTAGATCTACTCTTATGTGTGGGTTTTGGCCATTGTTGGTATGATATGTAACCAATTCGAGTTGGAGGTTCAGATCTGAGGTTGCTACCTCAGATCCATGTTGGTTTTGGTCTAGAATCCCCTAAAGTATCAGCCTTTGATATGTTGAAGAAGCATGTTTGCCATAAACCCGAATTTAGTGTGTTTTGAGCTTAGATCTCTCAATCTGCACGTAAAGTTTGCCACTTTACGTGGGGAATAGGCCCTAGAAGTATGGATCTAGGAGTTGGAAGTTCAGTTTGGCTCGAAAAGCCACTGCATGGATTGAGGAATGGATAGACTCGACGAGTCCTTCGAGTGGACTCGGCGAGTAGCTTGAAGGTGAGGAGGAACTCGACGAGTAGGATGAACAACTCGTCGAGTCGGATGAAGATAGGCATGGCCTCGGCGAGTTGGATGAACAACTCAACGAGTTGGTTGAAGATTGTCTAGGACTCGGCGAGTCTGTTCTTGGACTCGGCGAGTCAGATCGCGAAACCCTAAACCCTTCGAGTCGAGACCCGAATCAGTGAGTCGGGTGGTGACTCAGCGAGTTGGACAGGACAGGACTTGGACCTAGTTGGACTCGGCGAGTCATGGATTGACTCGGTGAGTCGAGTCGCGAACAAGAAAGACTCAGGGCATATGAACCCGGCGAGTCAGTAGATAGACTCGGGGAGTAGGGTTGACCCGGAAGGTTGACTTTGACCAGGATTTTGACCTTGACCAGATTTGACCTAGTAACCTTTGGAGGTCAGTTGGACTAAGTGTCATATTGATATTGGTAGCTTGAGGAGCTAGTGGAGCAGCAGTCGAAGTCAGAAGTCAGGTAGCAGTCAAGGATTAGCAGCAGCAGTTCAGCAGCATCAGGTGAGTTTCCTTCCAGTAGGGACGGGTCTAAGGCCACAATGCCGGCCCGTCCAGTTAGCAGTAGTTTCTGGACTTCGGTCCGATGCAGTAGTTAGTATGTTTGATGCCTTCGTGGCTCAGACAGGATTTATGTGCTATGTTTTATGTGTTATGTGTTATGTGTTCCGGGCTACGGCCCGATGTAGTATGCAGTATATGTGTTCATGCTAGTTGATATGTTATGCTATGCTATGTTCAGTCAGTTAGCCCGGACTTCGGTCCGATGCAGGGGACAAGGTCCCAGTCAGTTTCCGGACTTCGGTCCGATGCAGGGGGCAAGGCCCCAGTTAGCCCGGACTTCGGTTCGATGTAGGGGACAAGGTCCCAGTCAGTTTCCGGACTTCGGTCCGATGTAGGGGGCAAGGCCCTAGTTAGTCCGGACTTCGGTCCGATGCAGGGGACAAGGTCCCAGTCAGTTCCCGGACTTCGGTCCGATGTAGGGGGCAAGGCCCCAGTTAGTCCGGACATTGGTCCGATGCAGTGGGCAAGGCCCAGTATGTGCTTTATATGTTGTTGTATGGTATGTGTTAGATTGGGGGAGCTCACTAAGCTTCGTGCTTACGGTTTTCAGTTTTGGTTTCAGGTACCCAGTTTTCAAAAGAGGAGCTCGGGGAGATTGCAGTGCACACACCATAGTCAGTTAGCCTGGGAATGTTTGACTCTGATAATGATATTATGTTTTGAATTAATACTCGAGAATTTTTGTTATGACTTATGATACAGTTTTTATAAATATGATTCTAGTAATGCTTTTAAAGAAATTTTTGGTCGTGATTTTTGGGTCATTTCAAGTTGGTATCAGAGCCTTGGTTTGAGGGATTCGGGCGCACTCCCGAGTGTGTCTGAACTCAAACTAAGGAAGTGGTATATAGTTTTCAAAAGAAAAATCGTAGTTACAAAAGAATTTTGAGAAGAGAAAATAATTTTTAGAAAAAGCAAAAAGAGTTTTGAAAAGAGAAAAGGGTGTGGTGCATGCAATCAGCCGAGCTCAAGTAAGTACTCCCAATTTACCCATACAAGTTATGTTATTATTTTCAATATCAGTTTCAGTATCAGTTTCAGTTCAGTTTCAGTTCCAGCTTCAGTAGAACAGCATGCTAGAATAGGACTAAGGATCTAGGATGATGCCTTATGTGCCTGCTTTATGTGTTCCAGCTTGATGAGAATTGCATGCTAGTAATGAGTAGACAGTAGTAGGATAGCCTGTGTAGGTTATGCCTGAAAGTATGAGCTTAGCATTATATGCTAGTGCAGTTTCTTGTTATGAGAATTGTTTTGCCTGAGTATGTTTCCCTTATCCGAATGCTGCTTGCTTTGTGCTTTGTGGGA
Organism: Lactuca saligna; assembly: GCF_052625555.1. Lineage (NCBI taxonomy): Eukaryota > Viridiplantae > Streptophyta > Magnoliopsida > Asterales > Asteraceae > Lactuca > Lactuca saligna. Next base: position 151,122,654 of record NC_136421.1, read on the forward strand.
CTCTGAGTGATGAGAGTTAGCCATTAGGTGAATACGTTTCATCACATGTGATCAGGGTTGAATAATCTCAGAGTGCTGGATTTGGCCCTACTACGCAGCTCTCGTTTGAGTCCAACCGTTGTAGGGACGAGTCTTTTACTTGAAGGATTATCTGAGCCTCGTCACATGTGATGGTATTCAGGTGGTGACTAATTGGCATTACTAGGAGGCCCTCAGCAGCTGAGGACTGTGTGGGTAGAGTCAGAGGTTCCCTAGGGCAAGCCTAGGATGAGAGTAGCAGAGATCAGTAGAAGAGTAAAGGGGACTGGGTGGAGTTGAGGTAACTCTTGAGGAAAGTACGGATAGATGTGGAAGGTAGTAGGGCCCATACTACTGAAAGCAGAGGATCCGTACTCGATTCAAGAGGGGTCGAGGCAAAACCAAGGAACTAGTAGAGTATGTGAGAGATCCCTCAGCAGTAGTATGTAATTGATCAGGGATTGTTATATTTTCAGCATGGTGACGTTGCGCGAGATATCAGTTGGCAATTCAGGTGCAAGGGAGGGGTCTGGCTCGGGCTTTAGAGCCGGGCAGCTTGATGATCAGATGAGGGATTTCATTTCCGCAGAGATTATGCGCAACATCATCGATCAGACTCCAGTGATTTTCGGTTCAGTTAGAGAGGCTATTGTGGAGCTCATCGACAGTCATCTTGAGGCCTTTAGGGCCGGGTTAGTTTCAGGACAGATTGGGGCTCGTCTAGGTCCCGAATCTTATGGAGTTCAAGGATCCATCAGGGAGGGAGATCCCATTTCTAGTTTCTGCTATCAGGGGGCAGGGGTGTGTGGGGCATTCTGTCTCCAAGAGAAACCATTGCATGATTGGATAGTTGAGGAAGTTTCGCGAGCCATTCGCGAGGGTCTGCCAGACATGGTCATGAGGATCACCGATAGATTGATAGCGAGGCTTCAGGATCAGACATCTGTTGTTCAGTCAGCAGACGTTGCCGTTGGGGTAACGCAGGAGCGAGAGTCGGGCAGGGAGTCGGAAGGGAAGAGGAAATGGATGAGACTCAGGTTGCCACAGGTTCGAGTAAGAGGCCCAAGAGTTCAGATTTGAGGACGAGGAACTATCAGAGCCGCAGTCGATGCGGGAAGTGCGGAAGGACGCACATGGGTGTGTGTAGGCGTAGAAGTGGTGGCGATGCTGGGTGTTTCAAGTGCAGCCAGATTGGTCATTTTAGCAGAGACTGTGTTGTTACCATCGCCCAAGGACTTGATCCGTTGTGTTTCCATTGCAGTCAGAGGGGCCACAAGAAGGCCCACTGTCCGAGTTTGTATTCAGCAGGGCAGGCGCCAGCTCCTGCCCTTGGAACTTCAAGTACCGTCAGTGGTTGTCAAGGCCGGGCAAGGGTGCCTACGGCTCGGAGCCGAGTTTCTCCGGTAGATTTCAGCAGGGATTCGAGCAGCACTGAGTAATGGAGGTATGTAACTTTGTTTTTGTCAGCTTATGTTATGATTATATTGTTATGGTTTCTGCATCAATTGTGGTATAAGTGTTGTGTTATGGAGTGGCTTGCTTGTGATTATGTCATATGCCATTTGCATACCTCGGATAATTGGTTGGTAGTTAGGGGATGTGCTCATATGGAGAAGTTTCGGAGGATGCAGTAACTGTAGCATGGTAAGGAGAGATCTGGTTCGTTTCGCTAGCGGATAGTGGTTTGGATGGAATGGTCAAGTTCCTACCTGGCGGGCTTGGGCTCCCCAGTAGAAATTTTGGGATGGTAGTAAAGGTCGGGGTCTCTTTTGTATATGAAGCAGCAAGGGGTAAGCAGGATTGAAGTGGGGGAGGACCCTCCGGGTATACATGGATAAGAGTCACTCAGAATGATTGCGCGGCCTCTGAGAAGAAGTGGTAGTAACACAGTGATGGATGGATTGAGAAGTTCAGAATTGGGAGTTCGAGAACTTTTCCCAGCAGTGGGTTCATGTAATGGAGATGGTTAGAAGCTGGTTGGGAATCCAGGATTTGAGGACCACCTGTAAAGGCTCAAGTGAGTCGGAATGAGGATCCGGAGAAAACGGTTAGCAGGAGATGTCTTCGTATTAGTAGCCAGTGGCAGAGCCAGCATGCAGGATTATGTGGATTCAGGAGTTGGGAGGTTGGAAACTTCCCAACAATAGCTTCTTGTATCCGGATTAGTAGACGGTTGGTTTGGGAACCAAGCCGGAGAATTCCTCGACGAAGCGCTGAGCAATCAAGGATATAGGATGTCGAGGATGATGCAGTAATTCAAGGACTGAGAGCTAGTTTTGAGAAATCGGGATGAGGAATCACTAGCGGGACTAGGGATAGTTAGGATGTCCTCGGGATAGTAGTAGTGTTGTAAGCCTGCGGGGGTAGCCGTAGCATTCACTAGCAGTCAGATAGTAGTAGTAGTGTTGTAAGCCTGCGGGGGTAGCCGTAGCATTCACTAGCAGTCAGATAGTAGTAGTAGTGTTGTAAGCCTGCGGGGGTAGCCGTAGCATTCACTAGCAGTCAGATAGTAGTAGAGTGTTGTAAGCCTGCGGGGGTAGCCGTAGTGTTCATTAGCAGCCAGATAGTATTTGAGACTTGTGAATCTGAGGGTGTAGCCGTGGCTTTTATCAGATTGGTAGCAGCATGAGCGCGTGGTTGAACACGGGAATGTAGTAATTCCCACCCGTTCGGGTGCAGCAGTGGGAATATGGGAATCCACGGATTAGATTCGGATTTCCCAAATGGTTCAGTTATGGCTAAGTCAGCGAATCTTGGCTATAGATCGTCACATCAGTTATGAGATCAGAGTAGCAGTGGACCGTTGAGGTTCGGGTATGTTAAGGGCTACCGTCAGTCTGGGAGCCATCATGTTATTAGTCATAGAATGGATGATGTCAGGATGTGATGTAAGGACCCGATCGGTTGGATCGGAAGGTTGTTAGAGCCACAGTGACAGGATAACTAGTGGAAACTAGTCCTTGAGGAAGATTTCATTCAGAAGTCGTGGAAGCGACTAAGTGAGGAGTCCCTTGACTCCACAGTTGGATTTGAGTTTAGTGTTTTAGGCAGCTCAGTGATTCAGCCCGATCAGCGTTTCAGGTAGTTTAGTGTTTTAGGCAGGTTCAGTATTGTAGACAATTCAGTGTTTGAAAGGTTTCAGAGTTTTGGGTCAGTATTGTATTTGAGTTGGAATACAAGTGTTGACGGTATAGTTGGTTGATTTGGAAATGACAAGTCTCTCTCAGCAGGATCAGTTGAGCCTTCGGCCGAGTATAAGTGACATGTAAAGATAGCTAGGCAGGTAGCTTTTCTTCGGGATGAAAGACTCGAGTTAGTAGGAGTTGAGTAATCAGATGGGATGTAAGCAAGCTGATTCAGTATGGATGACAGAATGGATGGGACAGTTATGGACAGTCGGGGTATCTTACGGAGTCGCTAGGAGTGGCTAGTAGATTGCGATGGAGTGTAGTGACCGGTGGGAGATGGTAACTCAGATATTGGCAGAATAGTTGAGCAAGGGTAGTCTCAGTGCATCCAGTAGGTAGTTGAGAGGCAACAGGATTTTCAGTCGGAGGAAGTATCGTTGAGGAAATTATGGAAAGGAGAAAGATTCAGTATGTACCAACAGTAGTGATCAGCATGGTGATTGGCTGGAGTGATGGGCACAAGGGTGTTAGATTTTCCAGACCGGGAGTTGGAGGCAGCTCAAAGGCAGTTGATCGTAGCAAACTTCGAGGACGAAGTTTAGTTTAAGTGGGGGAGAGTTGTAACACCCCAAAGTTTGGAAAGCCAAGAAAAGAAAGAAAACCTCAAGTTTAGGGGAGCCTCGGCGAGTCCATGGAGGGACTCGACGAGTCCGAGCGGGATCCGGGTTGTGGTGAAAGCGACCGACTCGGCGAGTCGGCCTGGGAGACTCGGCGAGTTGGGTCTGAACGGGGAAAACCCTAAACCCGGGAACTTGGAGCCTATTTAAGTGTCACATTCTCCTTCCTAGGGTTCATTTATTGCCTCTTTACCCCAGAACATCGAACCCTAGCCGCCATATCTGTTTTTGGAGCTAGATCTTGCCTTGTAGAATGCATTAAGCTTGGAGGAGGAAGAAAGACCTTGGAGGTGCAAGAAGGGATTGTAGATCTGGATTATGGAGTCATTTCAGACCAAGTGGAGGTAATAAGTTGTTACTTGGACTCTCTTTTTCATCTAGATCTACTCTTATGTGTGGGTTTTGGCCATTGTTGGTATGATATGTAACCAATTCGAGTTGGAGGTTCAGATCTGAGGTTGCTACCTCAGATCCATGTTGGTTTTGGTCTAGAATCCCCTAAAGTATCAGCCTTTGATATGTTGAAGAAGCATGTTTGCCATAAACCCGAATTTAGTGTGTTTTGAGCTTAGATCTCTCAATCTGCACGTAAAGTTTGCCACTTTACGTGGGGAATAGGCCCTAGAAGTATGGATCTAGGAGTTGGAAGTTCAGTTTGGCTCGAAAAGCCACTGCATGGATTGAGGAATGGATAGACTCGGCGAGTCCTTCGAGTGGACTCGGCGAGTAGCTTGAAGGTGAGGAGGAACTCGACAAGTAGGATGAACAACTCATCGAGTCGGATGAAGATAGGCATGGCCTCGGCGAGTTGGATGAACAACTCGACGAGTTGGTTGAAGATTGTCTAGGACTCGGCGAGTCTGTTCTTGGACTCGGCGAGTCAGATCGCGAAACCCTAAACCCTTCGAGTCGAGACCCGAATCAGTGAGTCGGGTGGTGACTCAGCGAGTTGGACAGGACAGGACTTGGACCTAGTTGGACTCGGCGAGTCATGGATTGACTCGGCGAGTCGAGTCGCGAACAAGAAAGACTCAGGGCATATGAACCCGGCGAGTCAGTAGATAGACTCGGCGAGTAGGGTTGACCCGGAAGGTTGACTTTGACCAGGATTTTGACCTTGACCAGATTTGACCTAGTAACCTTTGGAGGTCAGTTGGACTAAGTGTCATGTTGATATTGGTAGCTTGAGGAGCTAGTGGAGCAGCAGTCGAAGTCAGAAGTCAGGTAGCAGTCAAGGATTAGCAGCAGCAGTTCAGCAGCATCAGGTGAGTTTCCTTCCAGTAGGGACGGGTCTAAGGCCACAATGTCGGCCCGTCCAGTTAGCAGTAGTTTCCGGACTTCGGTCCGATGCAGTAGTTAGTATGTTTGATGCCTTCGTGGCTCAGACAGGATTTATGTGCTATGTTTTATGTGTTATGTGTTATGTGTTCCGGGCTACGGCCCGATGTAGTATGCAGTATATGTGTTCATGCTAGTTGATATGTTATGCTATGCTATGTTCAGTCAGTTAGCCCGGACTTCGGTCCGATGCAGGGGGCAAGGCCCCAGTTAGCCCGGACTTCGGTCCGATGCAGGGGACAAGGTCCCAGTCAGTTTCAGGACTTCGGTCTGATGCAGGGGGCAAGGCCCTAGTTAGTCCGGACTTCGGTCCGATGCAGGGGACAAGGTCCCAGTCAGTTCCCGGACTTCGGTCCGATGTAGGGGGCAAGGCCCCAGTTAGTCCGGACATTGGTCCGATGCAGTGGGCAAGGCCCAGTATGTGCTTTATATGTTGTTGTATGGTATGTGTTAGATTGGGGGAGCTCACTAAGCTTCGTGCTTACGGTTTTCAGTTTTGGTTTCAGGTACCCAGTTTTCAAAAGAGGAGCTCGGGGAGATTGCAGTGCACACACCATAGTCAGTTAGCCTGGGAATGTTTGACTCTGATAATGATATTATGTTTTGAATTAATACTCGAGAATTTTTGTTATGACTTATGATACAGTTTTTATAAATATGATTCTAGTAATGCTTTTAAAGAAATTTTTGGTCGTGATTTTTGGGTCGTTTCACCTGGCCTCCTTACCAGTCCCTCACCCTCAGAAAACCCCAATACGCCCTCATACTCCATTGTTGTGTCTGTTTGACTTCTTGAGCTCATTTTTGGTGAAGAAAAGCTTGGAAGAAGTGAAGAAGAGTTGGAGAAGAAGAACCTGAGTATCTTGAGCTCAAGGATCTGAGACTATTGCATCTTTTGGCACTCAAAGGAGGTATAAAGTTTCAAACTTTCCTCTTAGAAGCTTAGATCTACAATTATGAAGTTTTGGACCTTTTTAGGTCCAAAGGATGGACCTTTACCATGCAACTTCGATTTTGGGCTTAGGTTTGCCACCCTTGGAGCTCAATGTATCCATTTGGCAGTAAAGTTTCAACCTTTAAGGTTTTTATGTAGTCATGCATGAGATCTAGCCATTTCTATGGAGATAGTTCCTATTATTCTATGCTTGGGCTCATTTGGTGGGTTGCAAGCCACCAAGTGATCGACTTTATGGGTTAAGACAAATTATTGGACTCAGATCTGTAGTTATGGACGTAGTGTCTTAAGGGATTAAGCAACTTTGAAGAAAATGGCTTAACAGGGGAGTATGATGGGCATACACGCCAATACGCTCAGCGTACAACCCATACAAGTTGTATGCGTAGCATACAGAACAGTACACTCAGCGTACGCTCGTATTGTGGGTTTTATGTTATTGGGCCTTGGTTTGGGCCAAGCTTTGGTCTTAGCAGATGTTGGGCCGTAATGGCCCCCCAAGAGTTAGTTAAGGGCCTAAGGACTACTTTGGGGTTGGGATGAAAGCCCATTTTAGGAGTTTGGCCCAATTTAGAAAATTGGGCCATTTGAGAACTTTAATGGGCCTTAGTGGGTTTGGAAGGACTAGAAAATGATTGGGCCCAGGTCATGATCCAATTTGGATCAAAGGGGTAAAATTGACAGTTTACCATTAAAAGGATTCTCAGTTTTTTACTAAGTGTTTATATTGGTCATAATAGGTGGGGAGTGGTTGGAGCAGCGGTTAGAGTTACCTTCTTACGAGTTTCAGTAGCCAGATTGAGAGGTGAGTTTTCCCCCAATATGAACGGGTCGAAGGCACCAATGTCGGCTCGTTTATGTATGTTAGTATATGTTAGGCTTAGGCCCGATGTCGGGGTTAGGCTGATACAGCTTATATATTCCGGACTTCGGTTTGATGCCAGGGCAGTCCCGAGAAGAGTATATGTATGCTTGATGTCTTTGTGATTTACACATGTTATGTTCTATGTATGCCGGGGTAAGCCCGATGAAGAAGTACTTATATGTACCAGACTTCGGTCCGATGTCGGGGCAAGCCCGAGGAAGTTTATTATGTTTATGTGATATGTGTTATGATATGTACTTCGGACATCGGTCCGATGTCGGGCGGGGCCCGATGCCGGATTAGTCTGATGTCGGATGGGGGTCGATGCAGTAGGCAAGGCCTAGTATGTGTTAGTATGTGTTATTGTATGGTATGTGATAGTTTGGGGGAACTCACTAAGCTTCGTGCTTACATTTTTCAGTTTTGGTTTCAGGTGCTTCCACTAGCAAGGGGAAGGGCTCAGGATGATCGCATGACACACACCATAGTTTCAGTCTGGGATTGTTTAGACTCTGTTGTTTTCTTATTTGATTTCGATACATTATTTGACATGATGTTTTGAGATACATGGTTACTGGTTTTCTTTATGTTGATGGATGAATTATGGTTTTATTAATGATTTTAAAAAAGAAATTTTTGGACTGTATTTTTGGGATGCTACATATATACCCTAGGGAGGGGCCTATTATGATATGTTCGGGTTGAAATATGCCACAAGGCAGGGCTCATAATGATAGGATTGGACTGAAATATACCCCACGATGGGGCCTATATTTGCTTTTTGGGTTGGAATATAACCCAGGACTTGGCCTAATTGTATATTTGGTATGAGGTGTTTTTGGGAAAACTCACTAAGCTTTTGCTTACAGTTTGTATTGTGGTTTCAGGTACTTGCGGTACGAAGGGGAAGAGCCCGACTTGATGCCGCAACATTCACTCTCCAATATTTTCCGCATTTACTGTTATTCTCACTCTGATGATTTTATATGATAATGATTATGTAATGAATATTGGAATCAAACTTATGATTGTAAACCTTAATTTAAAATGAAAATTTTCCTCCTGGTTTTTGGGCAGTTACAAAAATTAAGTATACATTTTATTTATAAGTTAATAACGAATGTATTGTAACAAAAATCTTATGCATTTTTATTTATTTATGAACAAAGATAGCTGAAACTGTAAAAAAAAATTAAATTTTGTATTTTATCTTAAAACTATATCAATATGGATGTCTATTTATAGAGAATATAAAGTTATGAATTTTGATATATATTTAAAATAGTTTTTCGATAAAAATAGCTCCTTCAAAATTATAAAAAAAAACCAAAAAAAACCAAAAAAAAAAAAAAAAAAAAACCAAAAAACCAAAAAATATTGTATTTTTTATATCTATTAAGGTAAGGATTAACATATGTTTAGGTAACATCTTTGGTTGGAAAGTACATATGTATTCATTTCCCATTTTAGCCGATATGGAGGGTTTTACCGTAAAAATAAATGATTTGGTGAGAATGAATCTCTCATTGTCACCTCATTATCAAGCTTTTTTATTTTCTAAATTGATGTGTGTATGTGTGTGTCTTTATATATATATATATATATATATATATATATATATATATATATATATATATATATATATATATATATATATATATATATATATATATATATATATATATGTGTGTGTGTATGTGTGTGTGTCTTATATATATATATATATATATATATATATATATATATATATATATATATATATATATATATATATATATATATATATATATATATAGGGTACGTTGTGATTAAAAATAAAATATAGATTTTGAGATTCAACATCAGTCATATATTTTACATTTGCCGCTCTAACCCTCCAGCGTACCGGCGCGACATGCATGTTATAATCATAAATGATTATATAGTGTCGCCCGTTCCTTTTTCCTCCGCCACCATCCCCACCACCACAACCGTCACCGCCACCACCACCTATGATACCAGCTAACCCCACCACGGTCATCTCCGTTACTTATACCACCACCACCTTTTTTGCCACCAACTGTCATAATCATTTATGATTACTCAGTCTGTGAACAAACATATATGTATAATTATTTATGATTACACATATATGTATAAACATGTATAATCATATATATTACACCTCTTTGCCTTATAATCATTTATGATTAGACATACCATGTTGTTACCGATACGTTAGAACGTTAGAGCGATAAATGACAAATATGTGGTTGAGGTTGAATCTCAAGATATTTACTTTTTTAATTTCAAGTGAACTGTTCTATATATATATATATATATATATATATATATATATATATATATATATATATATATATATATATATATATATATATATATATATATATATATATTATAAATGAATAGGTTTATTTTCCTATTAACAAATGTCATTGTATTAGAACTCTTAAATTAATATTATATGTCTCATATCATACCACTTATCAACATCTTAATTATCTATTTTAAAATTTAAATTTTCCACCCTAATTACATTAAATTTTAAATTTTAAATTTTTTCACTTTAATTATATTAAATTAATAACATTAGATTAAAAATAAAATAAAATTAATACAGATTATAAGGTGATAATTTCACGTATGTATTTAAATCAACGACTATAATTTATATAGCTAAAAAAATATATTTTAAATAATAATTTAATTAAAATAATTGATTAATAATTTTGATTTTTTAATTTGAAAATTTAATTAATTTTATAATCATGGTTTTCACGATTTATATATATATATATATATATATATATATATATATATATATATATATATATATATATATATATATATATATATAATGATTCATATGATACGTCATAAATTTTTATTGTAATTATACTAATTATATATATTCATGTAAAATATGATAAAGTAGGTCCAAAAGAGAAAAGGCGCGTGGGTAAAATGAAATTGGGAAAGAGACGTTTATATCCATGAATGAATGTCATTTGGGGTGAAGTTGACGCTTTCAACCAAACCAAAAGTGCGTCCAAGTTCTCTTCATCTTCACCTCATTTATATTATTTTAGTATTTTACTTTTAGTTTTCTCCAAGTAGATTTAACCCCCTCACGCTTTTATTCGTATTATATATATATATATATATATATATATATATATATATATATATATATATATATATATATATATATATATATATATATATATATATATATATATATATGACTTATAAAAAAATAATAAAAACGTGAGGTGGTTTCTATTAGATAAGTAAAATCTATGAATTTGGTAAGTAAAAAAGAAAATCTTTTAAATTATATTTTGAAATACTTCTTTCTATACAATTACATTTTGAAATACTTCTTTCTATACATCATTTGATCGTTCTATTGGTTAAATTACAATTTTTTTTTTATCTAAAATTAATAGTTTCAATTTAGATGCTCATTTTTTTCTGAATAAAAAAATATAAATAACCATGTGAGAAAATTAATACTTGTTAAAAAAAAATCAACATTTAACATCGGTTGACAGTGATTTTTATTTATCGTCATAGCAAAACAAATTGTCAATGAAAATTATCTCATTTTGAATTTGAATGAAATTTTGACGTCCGAAGGTGTTAAAGACAATATCGTAATAAAAGTTTGATGTTCGATATTATTTTCAGTTATGATTTTCTCAAATTTCTTTTACTTTTAGTGTCAATTTACTCCATATTGTTGTTTATAGAATCTGCAAAAGAGTAATAGTTAGTTAAACAAAAAGAAAGTAAGAATTAATCGTATTATTTTGAGAACTTTTTTTAAAGAAGTGTTTAATTGAACTAATTAGTACATAAATTGTAATGTAATATATTGTAATGAAAGGTTTAATGAAATAAAATAATGATTCTTAACCAAAAAGATACATTTTAGATTATATGATTCATATTAATATTATAATTTATAAATAGTATTTGATAAACTAATTGTAATTATTTATTTTTGTTAGACTCTATATACATTTAAAATTAAATATAATGATTACAAAATTTCTTGTTTTTGTAGCATATAAAAGTGCATAGTTATGTGTACAAATATAATATTTATGAAAAATATGTGACCTACGTAATGTAATAAGTTATGAAGTAAATTTAATAGCAATTGTTAATGATTTTTGTGTTTTTACTTGCAATATAAAATACATTTTTTTTTATGCCTGATACTTTTTTCTATATTATAACTTAAAAAAAATACTAACCATAATCTCTATACCTTGTAAAAAAAAGTATATCATATATTTTATTAAAGTGTACCATCTTCATCTTAAGATATTGTTAAATAAGTATTTAAGTTAACTAAGTGGTTCATTGGTGGAAGGGGAGTTTAAATGATTATATAATGAAGTATATGATATATGTCTTGAAAACATGAAATATATATAATCTTTTTATAAGATATAGATAATTTATAAAAGGAATATGTATTATATAAAAGTGTATAGATAAATATATAATTTATTTTAATATTAGAATTTACGAAATGTACGTGATAAAGTCATTATTATTGTATATTATTACTAAGCACTTTGTATGTATAAATGTTTTTAAAAATTAAACGTTAATGATGAAACATTAATTTTATAAACTAAAATTTAACAATAAAAATTTATTGTGTTAACAAAAGCTGTAGACATATTTATGATTGAAAGTAAACTAATATAAATTTTGATAATTATTTAAAGATAGAAAAGTAATTGGACTCATGCTACTACACTAAATTCAAACTTTAAACAAGAAGCATGAAATTGAGTTAGATAAAACTGCACAAATAGTCTATGTTGTTAGCTGAAAATTGTCACTTTGATTCAAAAAAGTTTATATTATCACCAGATGTCCAAACTTTTCATTTTGTTGCGAATTTGGTCCGATTTTGTTTGAACTTTTTTATAAAGATAATTTTGTCCTTGATTATTTAATTATTTAATTTTCTTTTAGTACAACAATTAAAAAGAATTAAAAATAAAAGAAAATTCTCTCTCTCTCTCTCTCTCTCTCTCTCTTCCTTCAAAATCTTCAATATTTTTTTCGCCCTCCTTCACCGTTGATCTGAAAGCCACCATCTTGTTGGTAAGATGAAGAATGATGAATTAAATGTAAGATGAAGAAGGTTCTTCAAGTAAATTGCACCGCCACTCCACCTGCTTCCACCGCCACCTGCTACGATGCCAACCCTCACCCAAACCACCAATAAATCGCAGCAGTAGCCATCTCCTTCATTTGTGCCGAATCTTAAGTCTTTAACAACCTCCCCCGCTTAAATCCAGTTGACCAAATTAGAGGTACCTTGAACGAAATCGGGAATGAGAGGGCCAAATTGGAGACCAAATTTGTAGAGATTGGCACTCTACCTGTGTGTGTCTAGGGGTTTTTTTTTATTAGGGGTGATAGAAGGTTAGCGAAGGAAGATTCTGATGCCAAAACGACTTCATTATCGCTAGAAGCAATCGCAACGATCTCGATTCTCAAATCGCCTCTTTCTACAACCTTCTAGATCTCAAAATCGGCAATGAATCGTAAGCATTTCCCTCCTATATTCAAACCAATCGATTTTCAGGAACCAATCAATTCTCACATGAAATCAATTCAAGAAAAACGATGGTATAACATGGTCGTTGACCATGGAACATGTGAGGGAACGGGATGGGCAAGGCAGTAGTGAGGGTCGATTTCCCGCGAAAGCTTTGTTTCAAGAGATCGATGGGGTCGAAGAGAAGGAAAGGGAAGGTAGTAAAGCTTCTCTCTTCTTGTTCTGATAACAAGGTGCGATGCGGAAGGGAGAACCAGTTGAGCTAGGAGAGCAGCAACATCGGTGCAAGTGGTGTGTTTGGAAGTGGAGCTCAACGGGAAGAAGGGCAGGTACGATGGGGGGGTGTTCAGCGTTGTTGTTTGCTCGACAATCACAGGTTTCCTTTCATCTCTCTTATTTTTATGTTGATTGTAAATCCATGGGGTTTAGTCAATAGATTTAGGTTAAGATGAGTGTTTGTTGATTGATTCTTAACAGAAATGGATAAATGGAATGGATGAGTGAGGTAAATCTTTTACAGGAAATCGATGGGTGAATGTTTTTTTGCTTGACAGAATCGATGGGGTGTAAATCACTAGGTTTAGGTTTGTGTTTTGGTTGCTTGAAATTGCCATGGAAAGAAGATGAAGCAATAACAAGGAGTGGTTGTATTTCTCATTTGCAGGTATACATGAAAAGAACAAGAATGCTCTTGTGTTGTTGGCTAGGAACGAATGCAGAAGGATATGTGTTGATTGTATTGGTTTATTAGAGAGAGAGAGAGAGAGAGAAAATATTTTATGTTTTTTCATTTTTGATTCTTTTTAATTTTTGTAATAAAAGAAAATTAAAATATTAAATAATCAGGGGCAAAATCATCTTTATAAAAAAATTCAAACAAAATCGGACCAAACTCGCAACAAAATGAAAAGTTTTGACATCTAGTGCTAGTCTAAGCTTTTTGGGACCAAAATGACAATTTTCAGCTAACCACAGGGATCATTCGTACAGTTTTATCATTGAATTACATGATTTATACGAATTTTTAAACTAAAGATTTTTTACCAATTACAAAAAAAAAAAAAAAACCAAAAAGACCGAAAAAACCAAAAATTGAAAATTCCTCATAAATTATTGTTAGTTTTTCGAATATTTATGTTATTAGGATATCATAAATTATTGTTAGTTTTTCGAATATTTATGTTATTAGGATAGGATGTTTTATTTAATTTTAAATGAAAGATTTTTACCATTTCCAAAAAAAACTAAAATTTAAATTCAAATTTTGAATTTGTTATATATACTTTCCGGTTTTCAAAAATAAGGAATTGCCAAAAAAAATAAAAAATTAGGAATTTCTTTAAAAATTGTCACCTATCAATTAGCCTACTTAGAAAGGAGACAGGTGGCATTTAAATGTTTATTTTATCAGAGGGGTATATATATATATATATATATATATATATATATATATATATATATATATATATATATATATATATATATATATATATATATAAGAATAATTATATATAAGTTGTGAAACAATAAAACCAAAGACCATATGATTGGTAAAATTATATGAATTTACAGTTATACAATAATGATGTAACTTAAGAATATATGCATTTTATGGTCCAAATTCTGTAAAAAAAATATTATAGTTTGTTTTTTTTGTTTTTTTTTTCATAATCTAAAGATTTATTTTCTCCGATTTAACCATGAATAGTTCATTTTTATTAAAAAAAACTATTCTAAGTTTATTTTTCATATTAATGAGTTGGTAAATGTAACGCTCGTGTTTCTGGGCTTGTCATTTTTAGCAATGTAATAATCTAGGTTAAGCTTTGTAACCCATTTGAAATAATACAAATGTATTATTTGCGAAATATGTGTTTTATACTTATCTGCTTAATTATGTGATTTGATTTAATCAAGAATAAAAATAAGTGTAAAAATGAAATGTTAGATAAAGCCGATATCTATGGATGATGTCGTAGTAGTTGAAACGAGGTTTCCGAATATATAAAGAATGCTGAAATCCGAGTTATAACGAATAAGTTATGACCTGTCGAATTTTGACGACAAAACCGGTGTGGCACAGCCTGACGTAAATAGTGAATTTACGAAGGAGTGATATTTTGCCTTAGTGATCAACACGAAAGACATAGATAATGTTGAACCGAGAGCGTGCAAAAAAAGAACGCCTAAATCTGACTTCGTATGAGGAAGTTATGATTTTCTAAAGTTTCAGCCTAGCAATATGCAGCCCGAATACTCGGTTTGAGAACAAGTGATTGTTGGTCGAAATAATCTAAACAATAATCGAAGATCTCGTTGATAGTAGTGCATTGGTGAAAAGACAGATGAAAACGGATGTCAGATGAAGAAGTTATGAATTTATAACGGAGTTTCCTTGTCCTGGCCTACTACAAATAATATAATAAAAATAAAGTCAAAATTAGCCAACGGAGTCTAAATGAAAGTTGTCGAGCATAATCTCGCCTATGCGTGGATATAAAGAACGTCGAAAACGGAGCTCATATGCGAAAGTTATGAATTTTTGAAGATCATGGCATGCATAGCAAAGCTTATCCGAAGCGTACGCCCAGCGTACTTAGAAATTACGCCCAGCGTAATCCCAGACCCAACAGCCTATAAATAGAAACTGAGATCAGCCATTTGCCTTGCCATTTTTCTTCCTTTCTCTCTAGTTTTTGCCTTGATTTGCGTGCCAATAATATCACGAAGCCCCAGTATCATTCTTGAGTCCCGAAGCAAGTTCCAAAGTCCTGAAGATCTCGAGAAGTGAGATTCCCGAGCCGAAGCCCTGCCCGCGAGGAGCCCGGTTTTTGTGAAGATCTTCTAGATCTACCGAAGAATACTACTTCTACAAGTCGTAGTGCTGTCCGGTCATCTTCTGATCAAGTGAGTGTATAGTCCCTTTCAATACACGATATTATACAAGTAATCGTTGAATGTATTTAAGAATACGGGTTGTGTGAGGGTATTATTATTACCTTCTAACTCATAGACATATATGACTCTCCTTGAAATTTCTTGTTATGTGTTTACATATTATTTGTTATTTGGATGGAATATTGAAAGAGCATGATATACAGTTTTTTTTTAATTATGTATAAAACATGTATATTTTTATCTACTAATATGTTGGGTAGAACATGGGTAGACAGACGGTGTGCAATGAAATAAATTGATGAGAGGCCTCGTTGTTGGTGTTATTCTAGTCATTCAGCAGAGTATGGATGATGACCAGTGACTCTTTCTAGACAGTCATGTGGAACACTAGCATGCTCATAACCTCTAGGTGTTGTGAACGATGTGTTCACTGGTGTACTCTATCCCCCACATGGTTGCCTTTAGGACACTTATTGTTGAGGAAGCCCCAATGCAGTAATGTCCGTCTCGATGAAAATCCTAGATTAGATCCCTTGAGATAGATGTTATTTTAGGGACGTAAAGTGAGAATAACGAAATGGGTAATCGGGTTATTGTTGATTGTTGAATTAAATATAATTATTTATTGTGGGTTGAAAACCCTATATGCTCACCAAGCCCCAAGCCTGACCCACTCAGTTTATTTGTATTACAGGAAATGACGCAAGGGCATAAGATGGATGAATCATCAAGTTGTTTTGTTTACAAGTCTGTATATGTATATATTTGTTGAATGACTTGTAATGTTATCGTTTATGCTTTATGGTCTATATCGGAACATGACATCCCGATTTTTGATTATGAAATGAAATTATATTTCTTTATGAAATGTTTTGATAAAAATCTATTTTATCATGTTTTGTTTTTGGGAACAAATTCCGCATCTCTTTTAAAATCAAAAGGATTTACTCTAAAAATGTTTAAAAAGCATAAATGAAACCGGTCTTTTTTGGCCGAGATTTTGAGGATGTCACAGTAAAGAAGAAAATTATTTTTTAGACTAAATTACGTGAATGGTCCCTGTGATTTGGGTAATCTGCACCTTTGTTGCTAAATATATATATTTTTTAACTCGGACGGTCCCTTAAACGTATTTTTGTTGCATGCATGGTCCCTGTCCGACCTAAAAAGTCTATTATGTCATTATTAATTCTTTATTTAATTAAAATTATTATTTATCAACTATTTACAAAATTAAAAAATAATAATGTTTCTCACCCCTACCATTTACCTTCATCAGACCCCTTATCCCCTCTTAAACTCTCCATCTTCTCTGTCACTCTCCCTTCTCTAATATCCATTTGCAGACCTAAAATGTACCCATCATTTCCAAATGTAGGTATTTAGGGTTCCACCGAAGGCCTACGTTGGAAAATCTGCACCCCGTTGCTCTCGTTTTTATAATAGTAGTTTATGGCTCTATTAGAAATCGAAATTGGAAATCTATATACTATCAGAGAACTGGATTCGTCGGTGACCTCACTCATCTACGTCGCTACCACTGAAGCAAACAATCTGGTCTGTAGACCCAAATACAAACTCCAGAGTTTCGCATTTTTGGTTGTTTTGGGGGCAGCGTGTCACACCCCCAAACCAAGGATGGCGGAAACGTCCGGGGGTGGAGGACTTCATGTAGAGTATCACAACAATGAGTATAATAGTGCTCAAAGTAAATACAAC
Source organism: Lactuca saligna (assembly GCF_052625555.1). Taxonomy (NCBI): domain Eukaryota; kingdom Viridiplantae; phylum Streptophyta; class Magnoliopsida; order Asterales; family Asteraceae; genus Lactuca; species Lactuca saligna. The sequence goes on from NC_136421.1 coordinate 151,139,842, forward strand.
CAACACAAATATAATTGAAAACGTTACATCAAAGCACATGTTTACATGATTCACATCAATTACATTATAATACAAAATGAACTGTTTGACGATTTATCGTCCCATCCTCAAAACATTGTTGATTTCCTGTTTTCACTGAATTCCTGAGAATACAAGTAGTTTTGAAAAGTGTCAACAAAAAGGTTGGTGAGTTCATAAGATATTTCGTTGGAAAAGTAAATTGTTTTCCTTGTAAAAGCGTTAGAATATGTATCCAGAAAATCCGATATTTTCTTTAAAATCTGCTTAATGTAGTCTTATGACTGAAGACCAAAATGTATAAGTAACCTTTCTTATTAATAGAAAATGTTATGTACTTAAGTGGACATGGACGCGTTTGAATTAAATGAAATTTCTGTATGTTCTCATGTTCGTTAATACTTTATATATATGTAGTCCTAAATTAGAGGACCGAGAAATAACAAGTATTGACCATACTTAAAAGTATAAATGTGGTTTCAAATGATGGGTAGTCGTAACTACCAAAACCAAAAGTGTACAGTAATATCTGTACTCATAGAGATAAAAAGTGATTTTAAATCGACATAAAACTCATTTAGGTTTTAAAAATAAAATCCCGTAAACTTATGGATTGTTATATCCCTATGTGAGTCGCTATAATCATACTTCTTGTATGATTATAGACCTGCCACGACGTTCTCAGGCGTCGCGAAAAATAAAATGACATTTGTCACCCGTAGACCTACAGGTCCCACTGTAGCTAGCAGCAAGGTGTGGGGTGTCAAACCCAATATAGATCTATATACAAGTATCACGTTCTCCCTCAAGGAGATTCTGATTATAACTACCAGGAATTATATCTCGCACTCGGACGTACGGGGAGAGAGAGAGAGAGAGAGAGAGAGAGAGAGAGAGAGAGAGTCTCACAATATAGGTTAACAAGTTTACGTGAAATGTGTGTGAATATAAATATTTCTTGTATGAATGTACCCTTCTTGTACGAGTGTGTTGAGTGATGTATCATAAACTATACCTATTATAGTTTATCTAAAATGTATGTAATATGTATGAACTCTTTTATGAAAATGTATTAGTGTTATGAATTTATCAAACTATAGGTAAACAAATTTACGTGAAATGTGTGTGAATATAAATCTTTCTTGTATGAATGTACCCTTTTTGTACAAGTGTGTTGAGTGATGTATCATAAACTATACCTATTATAATTTATCTAAAATGTATGTAATATGTATGAACTCCTGTATGGAAATGTTTTAGTGTTATGAATTTATCAAACTATACTTTTTATAGTTTAATATACGTGTTCTAAAATGAATGAATAACATTTATTATGAATGACTTAGTTTCAGTTCATGATGATAAACTAACAAAGAAACACATTCAATAATTAGAACTTATGATTATACACTTTGCTCAACATATTACAAAGTGTTATGATATTTACATGTTGTTGGCTAAATTTAGCCATTCTGCCCTGTTTTGGAAAAATCATAGAAAAATCATACGAAGTCGAAAACTAGATCCGTAAATTCTGAGAGTTCACAAAATGTGTCTAGTTTACTCATAATTTTTATCATGATTTTTAATGACCTACAACTTGGGTGAAAAAGTCCATAATCACAGACTGGTCCGGATTGTTGTTTGAAATGATAGGCAGTTTTGTAAAAATCACCATAAATTGTAGAAAAATCGTATGGAGATGTGCAAGTAGTCATTTTAAAGCTAAAAACTTGAACTATTTGCACCTTGTACAGTTTTGAAAACAAAAATGTTTAAGATGCCCAAAACAGTCCGTGAATGGAGTTGAACTTTTCTGATGAAGGCTGTTAGAAAATTTTAGTTATGTTCTTAGTGTTTTAACTTGTATTCCCCCCCCCCCCCCCCTGAAAACTTGAGAAAACATCAAAATGTGGGGGTATGAACTCACCTTGAGTGATTTCAGTAGATAAGTGTTGAAGAAGATAAGTGTTCAACCCAAGAACACTTGAAGAATCTCTTGAAGATTCGAAGCTCTAACGCTAATATGATGGAGTTTGTGTAAGATATTCATGATTTGAGTAGAATGAAGTGAAATAATCATAAAGAGGATGAATTATACTAACTAAGAGTGGAAGAACACTTGAAAATCAGCCTTGAATCTCGAAATTGGAGTGGGAAAAGTTTGAGAGAAAAGTGGTGTTTGATACTTAGTGAAATGAGGGCAAATGAGAGAAATGAGGAGAGAGGATGTTTGTTCCAGCTCTAAAAACGTGGGAATGAGTGTAAATTGAGTGTAAGGGACATTGAAGTGACCTAGGTAAGGTGGGGAGGTATGGCTGGTCATAGAGTGGGTGTGGGGTGGTTGCTTATGACATTGGATAAGGCAAAGTCAACACTCCACCTTTAATAATTCACCCATTTGATTTTTATTATTTAAATAATAATTTTCATCAAAATATGTTTAAATTATGAATATTTAGAGTTTATTATGTTAAAATATAATTTCTGGTGAAAATCCCGCTTTAAAATCACGAAAAACGGGCTTAAAATGTTAAAAATATCAAAAATGGGCTAAAAGTGACAAATTTCCGAATTCTGGCCGAGGTTCGGCCTTCTGATGCTGAAACCGAGAGGAGGGAGGGTAGAAACCGAGAGGGGAGAAGGGAGAGGGTAGGAACCGAGAGGGGAGAAAGGAGAGAGAGGGAACCGAGAGAGGAGAAGAGAGACCGAGAGAAGAGAAGAGACAGAGAGGAGAGAAGGAGCAGAGACCGAGAGGAAGGAAGAGAGAGCAGAGACCGAGAGGCGGGAAGAGAGAGCAGAGACCGAGAGGTGGGTAGAGACAGAGAGTGAAGAAACGACAGAGAGGAGAGGAAGCGACAGAGAGGCGGAAGGCGAACAGAGAGTGCGAGAAGCGAACAAAGGCAGAGGCTCGGTCCTCGCGTGCCACAGCCAACAGAGGCTCGGTCTTCCGGATTCAGCCAACAGAGGCTCGGTCCTCGTCTGGGGTACTTTCGGCCTTAAGGAGCTTCAGCTCCTTAAGAGGGGTTTCGGTTCCTAAGGTCCCGTTTTCTCGTTTTTACCCCGTTTTAAGCCGTTTTTGACCCGGTTAAGGGTCGGAATGACCCGAATGATTCCAAAAAGTTACGGGAAACTTTTGAGAGAGATTTGGGAGAGATTTCTCACACTTGGAGAGATTTGGGAGAGATTTGACATTCTTGGAGAGATTTCTCATACACAGAGATATTTGCGAGAGTTTTCACATACTTGGAGAGATTTGGGAGAGATTTGACATTCTTGGAGAGATTTCTCATACAGAGAGATATTTGAGAGAGATTTCACATACTTAGAGGGATTTGGGAGAGATTTAACATTCTTGGAGAGATTTCTCATACAGAGAGATATTTGAGAGAGATTTCACATACTTAGAGGGATTTGGGAGAGATTTGACATTCTTGGAGAGATTTCTAATACAGAGAGATATTTGAGAGAGATTTCACATACTTGGAGAGATTTGGGAGAGATTTGACATAGAGAGAGATAGAGTGAAAACGATTGAGAGAGAATCCATGTGTGACAATTGTGAGTGTCCGGCATCGCAATGCATGGTTCGTAAACCCTGTTAAGCCTTGTTTTAGGATCTTACACACTCCCGATGAGTATGCATCATTGTTTTATCGGTTTGGCTCGCCACGTACTACAGTTTTAGGTTAAGGAGATCTAGATGTTCGCACTTTTTGCTTTATGATTTCTCATTAGAATAGAAGTTATGTAGAAGTTTCATAGTGTAAATTTTAGTACCCAAGGGCAAATTGAGTCAAACGGTTTGACTTGCTGACTTTAGTTGACTTTGACTTGACCGAAATTTGACGGTTGTCACACAGCGAGTCATTACAGAATTTTAAAATTGACAATTTCTACCCATTTTTGAAATTTTTTGTCAAAGGTGGTCCATGAACGAAGCTAAAAATTAAACATTTTTTGGATTTTCCGGATTAAAGTACAAAGTTTATGCCACATGTTAAGGGGGAGTTTTGAAATGAAAAGTTCCGAATAGAGCACGTTCTTTTTCCTTGATTGTTTTATAATCAAATTTCGATTATATATAGGGGGAGAAATTTATATAGAAATTCGAAGTTGAATTTTTCATATTACGCGAACTTGAAGATCAAAGTGACCTTGCATTTTTTAAGTTTATGAAATGATGCGATTGGAGATTCGGAAGTGATTTTGGTTCGATATGGGTTTGCTTTTATTGAAGATTTTCGAGGTATGTTTTTATGCTCAACTTTTGGGTGATTATTTGGAGTTTGAGAAGATCTTGATCATTCGTTGATGCTCGGTTCGTATGGTCTCAGATCCTAGAACCCAATTTGAAGAATCATGGAAGAATTGAAGATTTGAAGTTCATCTCAACATGTGTCACGCTTGAGGTTCGGATCCCGTAGTTGCTCGATTTTGGAAGATTTGAAGTGGGTCATCCATTCTTAACTTTGAGGGGGGGGGGGGGGGGGGGGAATGTTGGGTGCAAACTTATCCATGTATGACTTTGTAAATGTGTTGACTTTTGTAAGACCCACTTGCATGTGGTGCTTTAGACTTTTGACTCATGAGATAGAGAGTGAGAGAGAGACATGTAAACACCTCTATATAAGGTGGGTTCATACCACTTGTAGAGGTGTGTTTGATAGATGTAGTTCATAATGATTAGTGAGTGAGATATTTATGAAGTTCTAGACTAGTTCCGTTTTGTACTCATTTACTATGATCGAATACACCTTTTAGCACCCAAATCACCATGTTCATTGTGTGTTCTTAAATTATGCATGCAAAACCATGTTCATAAATCATTACACAATGGTGTCTTCACTGCGAGGAGAGGAGTTTTTTGAGAGTGAGAACTCATAAGCCAAGAGGACAGTGGGATGCAAATTGATCTTGAAGATCTTGAAGAGTCAAGTGATGAAGGAACCTCTAACGATGGTGCTCAACCCGAGGAGGAAACTCCGGTTGAATCGATTGACGAGTCCTTACCTCTTAGACGTTCCAGTAGAGTTAGTATTCCACCTGTGTTTTATGGTTTTCATATAACAAGTGAGGGCGATACGTTTATTAGTGATAATATACTAGTAAATTTTTTATAAACCTAACAACTACAAGGAAGTAGGGATGTCAACGGGGGTAAACGGGATGGGGATTGCATCCCCCACCCCCGCCCCCGAAATCTTCATCCTTTCCACCCCCATCCCCGCCCCCAAAAACCCCTTCTGACCCCTACCCTCGCCCTCGTTCCCCCGCCCCCGATTGATTTTGGGCTACCTTGTTTGAGCTAAAGGAAGTTCTTGTTTGAGCTAAAAGAAACTATTTTTTGGGTAACAAATAGATATTTATAACATAATTTTACATGTTACAAACAACTTAAAAAGATGTTTTTGTTGAATTTTTGTACGTAAAAATCATTTTATTGTTTATTATATTTATATAACTAATATATGTCAATTTATATAATTTATTAACGGGGCCCCCACGGGAGTTTCGGGACGGGACTACCAACCCCCGCCCCCGCCCCCGAAATTAAAACAGGGGTTAACCTTGCCCCCGCCCCCGCCTCCGTCCCCGGTTTTTTTCAACAAATGCCCCCATACGGGATGGGGCCCCCACGGGATTGGGGTCCCATGAGACTTTTTGACATCCCTACAAGGAAGCCATGGCAGGCCCTAAGTCTACAAAGTGGAAAGAGGCCATGGACAGTGAGATTCAGTCCATGTATGACAACCAAGTTTGGAATTTGGTTGACAATGTGCCATGTCGTAAGACGGTCAGGTGCAAGCGGATCTTCAAGAAGAAGACCAACATGGATGGGAAAGTCCACACTTATAAGGCGCGATTGGTTATGAAGGGATTTAATCAAACTCCCAGAGTTACTATGATGAGATATTCTCACCAGTTGCAAAGATAAAGTCTATAAGGGTTATGCTAGCCGTAGCTGCGTTTCATGATTATGAAATATGGCAGATGGATGTCAAAACTGCTTTCCTTGATGGGAAGTTGGCTGAGGATGTTTATATGAGTCAGCTAGAGGGTTGTGTCGATGCAAAACACCCTAATAGAGTGTGTAGGCTTGATAAATCCATTTGTGGATTGAAACAAGCATCTCACAGATGGAATCTTTTTTTCGATGAGAAAGTCAAAGAGTTTGGCTTCCTAAGAAGAGAGGATGAGTCTTGTGTATATGTCAAAGCCAGCGGGAGTATAGTTAGCTTCCTCGTTATGTATGTTGATGACATACTGCTCATAGGAAATGACATCCCAACCCAGCAGGAACTTAAGTCCTGGCTTGGGAAGTGTTTTGCTATGAAGGACTTCGGAGAAGTTGCTTATATTCTTAAGATAAGGATAGTGAGAAACAAGAGTAAGAGACTAATAGGACTTAGTCAGAATACTTACTTGGAAAAGGTACTAAAAAGTTTTAGTATGGAGAATTCCAAGAAAGGGGAGTCACCAATCCAAAGCAATACCAAGTAGAGTAAGACTCAAAGTCCGAGTACCAAGGTCGAGATAGCATAAATAAGTTGAGTACCTTACGCTTTCGCAGTTGGCTCGATCATGTATGTTATGCCTTGTACTCGCCCTGATGTGGCCTTCACTTTGAGCATGGTCAACAGATATCAAGGGAACCCTGGTAGACAACATTAGACCGCAGTCAAGAATATTCTTAAGTACATTCGAAGGACCAAGGAATGGTTTCTTATCCTCGGTGGGAGTGATGACTTAAAGCTGCAAAGGTATAGTGATGCCAACTTTTAGACAGATCGAGATAATTATTGATCTCAGTTAGGCTGGGTCTTTACCCGGAATGGAGGAAAAGTGACTTTGAAAAGTTCCAAATAGGAAACCGTAGTTGATTCAATGTGCGAATCAGATTACATAGCAGCGAGCGAAGCGTTGAAAGAGGCAATATGGTTGAAGAAATTCATTGGAGACCTTATTTGTGCCAGCCATAAAGGATCCTATGGAAATTTTCTGTGATAATGAAGGTACGGTTACCTTAACCAAGGAACCGAGAGATCATGGAAGATCCAAGCATATCGACAGGAAATATCACTTCATTAGACATCGGGTAGAAGAGGGACTCTTCGTAGTGAAGGGGTATCGTTAGAGGATAACCCAACAGATCCCCTTACTAAGGGACTGAGTAGGGTTAAGCACGTGCAACACACTAGGAGCATTGGGCTAAAGGATGATATTAGTTTAGATTAGATAGTTTCGAAACGTGTAATAGATAAATTGTAATTAACATTTGATTATTAAGTAAAGGAGTATTATTTATAAGTAACATTAGTCTCTTGTGTTAATTATATACCTATTGTTTCACTTTGCGTGTTTTGAATTCCTGAAGAATAAGATTATTCGAGCAGTCCACAGTCGTTCATATGTTGGAAGTAGGTATGAAAGAAGACTGTCATGAATTAGTTTGTAGACTGTCTAAAGTGTATTAGACATAGCAAAAGTTTTTCGCAACGTTCATGAGTGCTTATGATATAAGATTTGAGCATTGGATTAGATCCACACTTGATGGCATCACTTCATGGAATTTATCACGAGTGATCGCAAGACGATAATATCATATAGTTTTTAAACCTAGATATATGGTTTATTGTTTACAAGTTGGTTGTGCATTGATAATGCGTAAACGCATCAATAACTTGATGTTATAAAACATATTGTTATGCATGATTTGATGAGTGAATAGTAAATGTATATAAGTTGAAGTTTATATGTTCCTTTTATCCTAAGAGGGTAAAGCGATATCTTGGGCCCCAATATGATTTGGTTTGACTTATGTGTCGGGCCCGGTTAGGACTAAATTGATGTGTTCAATAAAGTTCTATGTCAGACAAATCAGAGATCGAGAAACAAACTGTTGGACAATAAGTATGACCATGTTTCATGTAATTTTCTGCACGATATCTTGAGAACGAAGGACTATACGATCCCTTATATAAAGGACATGTTAGAGTTCGACAGCAGCTTTTGAGAGCTATGATTGCTATTTGGATTTTGAAGTCGTACTTGCATTTATAGTTATTAAACTTATCCAAGTGGGAGACTGTTGGATTAGTGTCTAAGCCCATAACTATATTTGGTATGTACTTGACCCGGTTATAACATGGTCCTTTTGGGTTGCCTTCACCAAAGCAACTTGACTGGATAATTAGTGGAGAAAGAGTTTATTATGGTTTATTAATATATTATAAGAATAATATATTAAAAGAGAAATCATATTATTTAATTAATATTTCTCAAGAATTAATTAAGAAATTAATTCTATGATCAAAAGAGATTAATTGAACTTAGGGGACTGGAACTACAATTATAAGATAATTGGATTTTGGGCTATCGATCTTGTGGATTATGGGGGTGGACGAAATTAGGGTGAAAGCCCACCTTGAAATCGTCCAAGCCTCATTTAAGAATGTTCCATTGGACTGTTAAAGGCCTAAATTATCCATTTAGGGTTTTGACTAAAACCATAGCAGTACCACTATAGAAGAGACATAGGGCATCCAAAATTGGCTACCCAGAAGAATCCTGGAGTCCTTCGAGCCTATTTTGTGCCTCCATATCCTCTCTCCAAGATTATACTTCTTGCCTTGGTGTTTGTGATCGATTTGAGGTATTATATTTGTGATACTAGGCTCACAAAGCTTGAAGATTCTTGCAACAATCAAAAGGTAATCATCTAAACCTGTTTTATATGTTATTTCGCTTTGATATGCTAGATCTAGGGTTTATAAGCTTTGGATAATTTTGCATGTACAATAGAGAAACCTAGATCCAAAGCTTTAGGGTTTTGCATGTGCACCATAGGACTGATGTTTTGCTCAAAACCCATCACTTTTCTGATATCTAAAATCTATAATGATATGACTCCCCGATCGACCGCTCATGATAAAACATTTCCATGCCAAACTCTTGATGAATAACAGGCCAAACATAACACTTCCAACCCTGATCGTACAACGGCTTATCCAAATCTACTAAAACCATCCTTAAAATAGTTCTTCAAGCCTGATGAAGAACGAAACCTCAATATCTTGAATAAAACCAATCCTACCTCACCTAGAATCCAAAGCTTAAAGTCCTAATGGTATGACTCCCTATCAGACCTCCCACACCGAACTGCCATCATGCCAACCCGATAGAGTTTCGTGCCAAATGAAATGCTCCATAGGGAACAAAGTCACTGACCATATACAGCTACAAAACACATATACTCGACAAAAGGATCAGATAATTCTTCGAGTAGAATATTCATCCCTGCAACAGTTAGATTCAGACGAGAATTACACAAAGGGGTCAAATCAATTACTCTGGCATTATTCAATCCCAATGTGAGTGACTTAGTATTTCCCAATCAACCAGTTAACCCACTCCTACACGAAACCTCGAATCACATCTACTATCTGAAGCATCATGTTGCCTCTTGGCTGCTTCCCACCAACAGTTGAGACCTCCTTGGTCCCAACTCCAGCCAACTATCTGAAATACCAAATTCCTGCCCTGTTGCTGAGCCAAAAGACACTCAAACAGTTACGCCATGTGACTTCCGAAAGAAACCTTAACTGAAAATGATTATTCGAACCATCACGACACCAACCGATGTTAAACTGAATGCTACAGAACCAACTATGGCCTTGTCTCATACCTATTCTCTAGCAACCGACCAACTTCATGGTTCCATGCATGTTGCGGTCTTCCCATAGCCTTAGGAATTGATGCACTGTTGTCTGACTACCTAAAGAAATATTTCACCGATCAAATAATGAAACCTATCAGAAAATTCGGAAACCCATACTAGCCTGGCCCCACACAGATTGAACCACACCAAAGGATAGGAGCCTAATCTGCCAATAAATTGAAACCATTCATTACCCTTGAACCCTCACATAGATTCCATTAGCATATTGATACTTATTTCAAAACCTACATAATAGAAAGCCTTACACACAGACACCCGTGATTCCCAACACAAGTTCCTACTAAGAACCAATTCGATACCCATCTCATAACCGAGACCCAAATATCTACACTTGTAGTGTAACATCCCAAAAGTACGGGCCACAAATTTCGTTTTTAATTAAGCGATTTGAAAAAAAGTGTTTGTAACAAAATATCACACGATCATAATATTTGATAAAACATGTCTCGTGGCCGTACACCAAAACATAAAACATGAAAATGTCAGAGTACAAAATCCCAGAATGACTCTTGGTGCGGAAATAAAAAAAAGCGTGTGTGATGCGCCGCTACCGCGCCAGCTCCTTCCCCTTGACAGAAGAGGTACCTGAAACAACAAATGAAAATCGTAAGCACGAAGCTTAGTGAGTTCCCCCACTGTACCACATACCATATAATCACATAACATAAATACTGCCAGGCAATTCTGGGGTGCCCGACCTACCCGGTACGACCATTCTGGAGTGGCGACCTACCCGTGTCAACCCATTATGGGGTGCTGACTACCCATGCCAAGCCATTCTGGGGTGCTGACTACCCTTCGGTCCTAACAACCGAACCTCGGGGACTGCTCCCCTCCTACTACCACTAACACATATAACAGATCATACTAGCATATAAACATATCATCACATACTGTTAGACATAGCTAGGGTGCCTAACCTACCCTTCGGTCCTAACGACCAAACTCTACTACTATCACATATCATGCCATCATATAACGTATCAGGTAGTAGCAAAACTAGATGATATCACAAAGACAATCATCTAACATACACCTCCTACTGGTGGGCCGACATTGTGGCCGTAGACCCACCGCTATTGGAAGGTAACTCACCTCGAAAGTAGCTGTTGAAGTCTGCTTGCTAAGCGCCTGACTGCTGAATCGCAAATCCTTCGGCAATAAATCATAAACATATGTTAGCCTCTCATACACACCCTTAGGTCAGATGACTGACCCACCCCTGGTCCAAGGTCAACTCCTTGGTCAAGGTTAACTTCCAGTTGACTGGACTCGCTAAGCCATGGCACCGACTCGCCGGGTCCTTCTCCCACTAACCTGGTCCCACTCTACAAGTCCCTCTTCCCACTCACTGAGTCACCCTTAACACATTACTTGGGATGGTTGAACCGACTCGCCGAGTCCAGGAACAACTCGCCGAGCTCCAGGCAATCTTCATAGGACTCGCCGAGTTGTTCATCTGTAACATACACGTTTTGAAATCGTGTTTTGTAATGAACAAAATTGTGAAATATTATGTAAAATTGAGTGTTGAGTTCTAACAGATGTTTTTTACTAGAAATGAAGTAAAACTATGTTTATAATCATTCAGAAAATATTGGAAGTCTTATGAGATTTCAATTAAAAGCCAAATAGTGAAATTTAGCGAAAATATAAAATTTTAAATAAGTAAAATTTTATTATTTGATGTTGTAGAGAATCTCGTTAGAAACTTGTAGGCGAAAACCTCGTCAAAATCCGAGTTATAACGAAGAAGTTATGACCAACCGAAGATCCGCAACAAAACCGGCATGACGCCGAATGACGTAAAAAGTGAGTTTTTGATAAACTACTTTTTAGCCTTATAAATCTAAATGAAAGTCATAGTATTCGTTAAACCGAGAAATTCGATAAAAAGAAAGACAAAATTTGACTTCGTATGAGGAAGTTATGATTTTTCGTAGTTTCAACTTAGCAGTAGACAACTAAAAACTCGAATTTTAGATCGAGCGATATTTGACCGATACATCCTAAATGAGAATCTAAGGTCTCATCATATGTAGTACAACGGTAAAAAGTCTGACGAAAACGGATGTCGGATGAAGAAGTTATGAATTTTTAACGGATTTTCCTGTCCCGGCCTGTTAAAAATAATAATATTAAAAATAAAATCAAAATTAGCTGACGAAGTCTAAATGAAAGTTGTAGAGCGAAATTTTAGCTACGTGTGCATATAAAGAACGTCAAAAACAGAGCTCGTATGCGAAAGTTATGGATTTTAGAAGTTCGGGGCCCGAAAACCGAAGAATTTCGCATGAATAGTAACGGCCACGTCACCTCGCACGAAGCAGGTGCGTCACCGCAGACGTGGCCCAAACCGAGACTGACGCGCGTTCCTTTCCGATTCACTGAGGCCGAGGTCCAGCAGGAGCGAGACATGTCTCGCCTACCAGCTTCGCGTTCGGACCACACTGACCGAGCCTCGCATGCGCGCCAGCTGTTCCGACCCTCGCATCTGAGCCTCGCCTTCGGGCCACCTGCCCCTCGCTGCAGACGCCACCGAGCTGCTTTGCTGCTTGCTTCCCTCCCAAACCGACTCCGAACCTCGGCCCTATATAAAGGGGGCTGCGAGACCTTCCGACCAAAATTCCAAATTTGACAATTTTAACCCCACTTTCCATATCTTCACTATTTTGACTTTTCCCGATGCTCCGGTATCAATTTTAGCACCCGAAACACGCCCCGAGACCCCCGAGAAGCCCGAAAATTTTATCTTTTCAGTTTTGAAGCCCTACCTTCGCAAAGCCCGATTTTCAATTAAGCTCCCGGTTTTCAACATAGAAAGACATATTTAAAGCCAAGGTGTTGTCCAAATTACTATTTTAACCCACGGTTAACTTAAGGTGAGTTCAATATATAAGAACAATTGTATGTTATGTATTATATGTGCTATGTTCTTATCAGTGTTATTATTCTAAGTTATATTCTCGTGTTATTCACTATGTTTATAGCAATTGTAATACCTTTGACCATGTGATCAGTGAAAGGACTTAGATTCACATTGGTACTGGTACGTAGCCTCTGGCCATGTAGAGCATGTCTCTGTAAGAGAATGACTTCTATTATATGGCATTGGCAAATGGTTAGACAGGACTATAGCTTGAAATCTAACAAGATGTTAATCAGAAATTGCATGTCTTCTATGCCATTTGGGCCAAAGCTTTATTGATGTATATCATGAATTGAAAAGTATATCTTTGAATAAAGTCTTTGATTGATATGAACGCTTGTCACATGATCTCACCTACATCTTTTTGTTCCTCTTTGCTTTTTCCACATTGAAGTATATATATGGCATAACATTATATTGTATCTATTTTTGAACTCACTAAGCGTCACCGCTTACCCTATCAATGTTTAACAATTGCAGGTGATAAGTAACTAGTATGTTTACATACTATTGAAAGATGTAGAATAGTTTGTAATTGTACTTTTGTACTACAATTTATGTTTGTATAAATTACAATATCCTGGGTAGTTATGTAATATATATAATACTTTGTAATAGAAGGTTTGTAACCAATAGTTTGTAATTCCCTTTTTATCAATGTAAAATATTGCTTTTATGAATATGAAAATAGCATGTTTTGGAGTAATGATATTGTGAAGTACGAAAGTTTGGGTCTTTCAAAAATACGAAAGTTGGGGTCTTTCATCATCCAACTCGCCGAGTCGAAAGCCACCATCATAGAACTCGCCAAGTTCCACTTTGGGACTCGCCGAGTTCCTTGACCCATTTCCCATATAGACCAAATCTGCGACATGCAACGCCTCAAAACCATAGATCTATGATCCTAGGGCATGCTTATCATGTAAAGTTGCAAACTTTACGTGCATGCATGACCCTACAAGCTCCAAAAGGCAAATCCAAGCTTTTTATGAGTTCATACACTCAATGGGGACCTCAATCACTCCAACCACAGAAACTTTATACTTCTAATACGTCCATATTGCCTAGATCTGAAGTCATTTCGGACCATTAAGCACAAACACAAGGAGTACGGTGTTTTAGGGCTTGAAAACCACCATTTTAGGGACAAAAAGGGGATCTAAAGAACTAGTGATCAAGGTAGGGGTTTTCTACCTGAATGGAAGCCTCTTGAAGTGTAGATTCCGGATCTACCTCTCCTCTTTGCACACCACAACCTCTTTCTTCTTCTTCTATGCTCCAAATCTTCTTCACAAAGCCAAAATCACTCACAAGGACAAAATGGGGACTAGGGTTTCACTCTTCAGCTCTTTGGAAGTGTTAGGGACAAAAGAGGCCGAGTTAGTGTGCTTAAATAGGGTGTCAATACTCGGGTTAGGGTTTTTTCCCAAACAGGGCCTATTCGCCGAGTCGGGGACCCGACTCGCCGAGTCCAAGGCTCAGACCCCGTGTCTCATCTCGCTCTACTCAACGAGTCGGTCCTTCAACTCGCTGAGTCCAAGGCAAAAATGCATGAATTATGAATTTTAATTACAAGAAATACGTATCGGGAACCAGGTGCTACATGTAGTTCATCCAAAATCCTTTGACTCAAGACACCCCTCCCTAGATCGGAAGGTAAATGGTTCCCAACCCATCACTGAGACTACTAGCATCGAACCTGGTCCAACCACCAGTTTCTTAAGAGTCCAAATAACAAGGCTACCCATCCTATAAACCCCTCTGCATCACATACTGACTACACACTCAATCCTGAAACTCAATAATCAAAACCTTAACCCAATGGTCTCCACCAGGTCTGACCTGGGTCGTCTCTCTCCTGACCAGGTTGTGAAACTTGCCTTAGTTCCTCAACCGATCCAACTTCCAAAATTATGATCTATTCTCCCCCACTTGGATTCGATGGAGCTCTGTCATCTCTCAAGATTTAAAGGATTCTCAATCCCCCTTACTCTCCAATAATCGAACTATTGACATCCTGCTATTACCAATGCTAGTGGTCCAATACTATTTCAACCCATGAAGACCAGAAGAACACTTCCCGAAATTCCAGCATTTGATAACCTTAGCCACTTTTAACGATGCAATACTGCAACATCCATGTTTTTGGGTTAAGCATTAATGATGATTTAATAGTCTAGGTAAACCATTGTAACTCTTATTGAAGTAATAAAGATGAATTATTTGAGTGTTATGTGAATTAATGTGCTTTATACTTAATTATAATCATATAATTAATTAAGAATGAAAATAAGCGTCAAAATTAAAATAATAGATAGACCTAATATCTATGAATAAATTAATAGTGATTGGGACAAGGATTCCGAAGATATAAAGAATGCTGAAATCCAAGTTATAACGAAGAAGTTATGACCTGTCGATGTTTCGCGACAAAACCGGCACGACACCGAGAATCGTATAAAGTGAGTTTATGAGAAAGTACTTTTTAGCCTTAGGGGTCTAAACTAAACTTATGGAGTATGTCTCCACCTTTGTGTGGATATAAATAACGTCAAAAACAGAGCTCGTATGCAAAAGTTATGGCCATCCGAAGATGTAGTTGTCTGAGACCATGACACGTGTCAGAAACTCTAATTTGACTGGACTCACGACATGAGCATTAATTCTCATGATGTGAGGAGTCAAATGAACACTAATTGATCCTAGAAAACACCTGGGAAAGCTATGGTATGACTCTTGGAAGCCCACAACGTGAGCATATCATTATCACGACGTGAGAAGTTGTTCAAACACATTTCGGAGGTATAAACACATATGGAAGTCTATGAGATGATACAACCACGACCCATGCCATGGGAATTGATTATTATGATGTGAGAGAGCCAAAATCAGCCTATAAATAGCAATTGAAACCCGTTCTTTCATTACACCTTCTATTTTCGTTCTCTCTGGTTTTCCGAAGGCCGTTTCCGCATCCAGAGCCCGATGATCACGAACCGTCGACCTTTTCTAGTTAGATTCTATCAAATCACACTACTAATGTGAGTGCATAGTTACTTTCATCTTACACATAAATATGAATTATTTTATGTAAATTACATGCTATGTGTGCATATTATCTGTTTACGTGATATCTATGTTGGATAAACGTTTATACATGTTTTAAATGACTTAAACTGTATGTGTATTTATATCTACAAATATGTTGAGGTAAAACATGGATACATTAAATAGTTGGTGTGTGATGAAATAAATTGATGAGAGGTCTCGTTGTTGACGGTGATCCATTCATCTAGCGGAGTACAGATGACGACCATAGATTATTTTAGACAATCTAGTGGAACGTTGGCGGACTCGCAACCTGTAGGTGTTTATTTGAACTACGTGTTCACCAGGTGTTCTCCATCCCCCTCATGGTTGCCTTATTTAATATAAATTGAGATGGAATCCCCTTAACAGTGTTGTCCACCCCGGTGAAAATCCATAGGCTAGGTCCCTTACAATAATAGATGCTTTAGGGACGTAAAATGAGGATAACAAGAATGGGTAATTGGGTTGATTGATTTGATAAAATTAATAAACTTAATTATTTTGGGTGGAAAACCCTATGTGCTCACCAGGCTCCCAAGCCCGACCCACTCAGTTTTCTCGTATACAGGTAGTGGCAAGAGAGCTTAAGAGTGATGATCTGATGAGAGATCAATGGATTATAGGACACTAGAATAAATAGATATTATAAGGCCTATGTTGTTTATGTTTATGCTTTTGATATGTATTAACAATGACACCCCCAAGGTTTTTAATATAATACATTTCTTCGAAAATGCTTTGATAAATTCTTTATCACATTTTTGGGAACAAATTCCTCAATATATTTCATTAAAGATATACTCTGATTTTCAAATAAAGCATGAATAAACCGGTCTTTTCTGGCCTAGAAATCTAGGGACGTCATAATTGGTATCAGAGCATTAGTTTAAGTGAACTAGGAATTTGAAGGATTTCTAAACTTAAACTTAGAATGCTATGCGATGATTGTGAGATGAGTGTCTAATACACTTTAGACACTAGCACTAGTTTATTTTAGGAAAGATACCTAAAATGTTTTTATGTGTTGAATGTTTTATGTTATAGCTATACAAATGCCTTATATGTTATTATTTGCTCGGATCTATGGTCTATTGCTGATGGGATCTGGAAACCTTATGTGTTCAGAATTCTAATGTTTGACTATAATATTAGAACTAACATGTAACATTTCGGAGTGATAAGGAGGATTTAAAATCTCTTTCGTCAATAAATATCTAAATTCGCCTTATCTAGTGTATAGATCGAAATGGGAAGAACCTAAAGTGGAGTCGGAAATGCCAATGCAAATGGAAATCAGCAGCCTCAACCCCAAATGATTGAGCAAGTGCCTATAATAGCAGTTACACCTGAGCCAATGACGATGGTAGGAGTGCAAGTTGTGATTCAGGCTATGATGGCCGAACAAAGGGTAGAGATGAGGTAGATTTTTCATGAAAATAGGGATGAACCTACTGTGCCCATTGTGCAACCTGAGCTGATCGTCAAACAGTTAGAGGAAGGAAATTACAGTTGCACTGTGAGCCAAGTTGAACCCCCAGTGGCAAGAAAGACTGACCCAGAGAGGGGAATCGATAGAGATGGATGTATGTATAAGAACTTCTTGGGTGCCAAACCATGAAGTCTTTTCGGAAGCCCAAATCCAGTAGAGATTATGGACTAGATCTCCGAAATGGTGATGGTATTTGAAAGTTGCAACTGTAGCGACAAGCAGAAAACCGTCTTTGCGGTCAGATAATAGAAGACCAGAGCCTTGAGCTGGTGGAAGTTATTGGCAGATGCGATTCCATAAGGAGAAGCCCTGAATATGTCTTGGGAAGCATTCATGGAGCAGTTGAAAATATAGTACAACTCAGAGATAGATATGATAGATCTGAACAATGAATTTCGAAACTTGAAGAAGGGATAGATGAGTGTTGATGACTATGCCACCGCATTCACTGAAAGAATGATATTAATTCCCTACTTTGTTCCTACTAAACTCGCTAAGATAGAGAAGTTTGTGAGCGGATTGTCATCAAACTGGGTCCAATAGTCAAAATGGCAAGCACGTCGAAGGCAACTGTTAGAGCAGCCAAGAATATTGAGACCTAGTTTAGGGAAAGGGATCTAGAGAGAACTGAGGTTGGTGAGAAAAGAAAGTTTGATGCATCTTCGAGGTCCAACAAGAAAAGTAAATTCACCAAGTCTGATTTGAAGAAACTGGGAGGAGGAGGAAACGAAGTGAAGTGGTGGGAGAAGTGCAGAAAGAATAACTTCGGGAAATGTAGCGAGGAAGTGACAGTATGGAAAGGCATTACGCCAACAAGTGTCCATCCAACAAGAGGGTGTGCTATGGATGTAACGAGGAAGGGCATATTTTGAAAGATTGCCCGAAGAAGAAGGAGACAGCAAGGCCCAACATTCCTCCAAAGCCAAAGGTGAGAGCTTTCCAGATGACACTGGAACCAGTAAGGGACGAAGCAGAGTAAATTCTGGAATCATTTCCCTTATGAAAGCCAAAAAAAAAAATTATCCCTGATGAAAGCCAAAAAAAATTGTCCAAAGGATGCACATCATACTTGGCATTTGTGATCGATGCAAAGAAAGAGAAGAAGGATATACAAAGAATACCAATGGTGTGTGACTATCCGAAAGTAGTTCCTGAAGATCTTCCTGGATTTCCCCCTGAAAGACAAGTAGAGTTTCGAATAGATGTGTTTCCAGGATCAGCACCAATAACGAAAGCACCATATCGGTTAGCACCAACGGAGATGAATGAGCTCATGACACAACTTCAAGAATTGATGGACAACGATTTCATTAGACCTAGTTCATTACCCTGGGGAGCTCCGGTATTTTTCCGTGAAAAAGAAGGATGGAAGCATGAGGATGTGCATAGACTACAGAGAGATGAACAAGGCAACGGTAAAGAACAAGTACCCATTACCAAGGATTGATGACTTGTTCGATCAGCTGCAAGGTTCGAGCTATTTTTTAAAAATCGATCTTAGGTCAGGTTATCACAAACTGAAGGTGAGAGAGCATGATATTGAGAAAATCACATTCAAAATAAGGTACGGACACTATGAGTTCTTGATTATCTCATTTAGACTCACCAATGCTCCAGAAGCATTCATGGATTTGATGAACAGGGTTTGTAAACCATTCCTTGATAAATCTGTGATAGTGTTCATAGATGACATTCTAGTTTACTTAAGGAGCCAGCAAGAGCATGGCAAGAACCTGCGAGAAGTGTTAGAAGTTTTGAAGAAGGAGATGTTGTATGCAAAGTTCTACAAATATGATTTCTGGATTTGGGAAGTCCAATTCTTGGGTCATGTGGTTAACCAAGAAGGGCTCATGGTTGACCCAGCTAAGATTAAAGCTATGATAAAGTGGGAACAACCAAAGATTCCAACGGAGATCCGAAGCTTTCTGGGATTAGCTAGATATTACCGAAGATTTATCCAAGGCTTTTCTTTGATAGCTGCTCCATTGGCAGCTTTGACCCATAAAAGAGCTACTTATACTTGGAGTGAGTTGCACGAGGAAGCATTTGAAAAGCTAAAGAAGAAGTTGTGTGACGTACCGATTCTTTCTTTACCTAATGGAGTTGAAGACTTCACAGTTTATAGAGATGCATTTGGAGTTGGGTTAGGTTGTGTTCTGACCCAAAGGGATAAGGTGACAGCATATGCATCGAGACAATTGAAAGAACACAAAAAGAACTACCCCCGTCATGATTTGGAGTTGGAACCGATAGTATTCACAATAAAGATATGGAGGCATTATCTTTACGGCACAAAGTGAATTTTTTTACTGATCATAAGAGTCTCCAATATCTCTTTAATAAGAAAGAGTTGAATATGAGACAACGATGCTGGATAGAGTTACTTAAAGATTTCAACTGTGAGATACTTTACCACCTTGGTAAAGTGAATGTTGTAGCTGATGCTCTAACTCAAAGAGTAAACTTTGAAAGAAAAATGCTGAGAGCGTTAAGAATAGAAGTCGTCTCAACGATTGTGGAAATCATCAAGACAGCTCAAGAAGAAGCTTTAAATAAAAATGACTGAAAGGAAGAACGTTTAGTTAAGACATTGGTATTCGGTAAAAATAGTCAAGGATTGAATGTATTCCATGACAAAATTTAGGTACCTAATATGGGAAGAATAATGGATCTTCTGATGGAAGAAGCTCACAAGACCATGTACTCAATTCATCCCGGTAGCACTAAGATGTATAGGGATCTAAAACTCTACTACTGGTGGCCCATGATGAAGTTCGATGTTGCGAAGTATCTAGACGAATGTGTAACATGTGAGAGAGTTAAGGAACAAAATCAGAAACCGTATGGGAGTTTAGAACCTTTGCATGTACCCATGGGTAAATAGGAAGACATCACCATGTAATTTGTGACCAAACTGCCCAGGACGAAGAACGGTCTTGACATGATTTGGGTAGTCGTGGGTCGTTTCACAAAGAGTGCACTTCATAGCAACCAATGAGAAATGTTCTATGGATAAGTTTACAAATGCTTATGTGAAGGAAGTAGTGTTTAAGTATAGCTAACCATCCACAGACTGATGGTTAGAGCAAAAGAATGATTCAAACACAGGAAGATATGTTGAGAGCATGTACCCTAGAATTCCAAGGTAACTGGAATGAGCATTTACCTATGGTAGAGTTTTCCTACAATAATAGTTTCCATTTGAGGATCAAGATGACAACTTATCAAGCCTTGTATGGATCGAAGTGTCGTACGCCATCTTGTTAGCTTGAGGCTGGAGAAAAGCAGTTTATGAGCCCCGAGATAGTCTATCAGACTGCTGAAAAGTTAAAGGCGATTAGAGAAAGGATGTTAGCAGCTCAGGATCGTCAAAATAGCTATGATGACAAAAAGCAACGACCGATGACATTCGATGTTGGAGATTCGGTTTTGCTTAAAGTCTCGCCATGGAATGGACTTATAAGATTTAGGAAAAGAGGAAAGTTTAGTCCAATGTTTATTGGATGATTCAAAGTTCTTCAAAGGATTGGAAATCAAGCTTACAGGCTGGAGTTGCCAGAAGAACTAGATGGTATTCATAACACTTTCCATGTGTGTTACTTCAGGAAGTTTACGGGAGAAGTTCCCAATATAATTCCAATTTCAGAGTTAAGGATGGATGAAAATAAGAGGATAATTGAAGAGCCTGAGGCAATTGTTGACAGTAAGACTAATAAGTTGCGATGCAAGATGTTAAACTTAGTGCTTGTGCAATGAAAACATACGAATGGGTCAAATCACACCCAGGAAACGGAGAGTGACATGATGAGTCGCTATCAACATTTGTTTGTTGATGCATGATTCCAGGGACGAAATCATCCTAAGGGGGAGCGAATTGTAACGTCCATATTTCTAGGCTAAGCATTAATGATGATGTAATAGTCTAGGTCAACCATTGTAACTCTTTTTGAAGTAATAAAGATGAATTATTTGAGTATTATGTGAATTATGTGAATTTGTGTGCTTCATACTTAATTATAATGATATAATAAGTTAATAATGAAAATAAGTTTCAAAATTAAAATAATAGATAGACCCAATATCTATGAAGAAAGTTGTAGTGGTCGAGACAAGAATTCTGGAGATATAAAGAATGTTGAAATCCGAGTTATAACGAAGAAGTTATGACATGTCGAAGTTTCGCGACAAAACCGGCACGACACCGGGAATTATAAAAAGTGAGTTTATGATAAAGTAATTTTTAGCCTTAGGGGTATAAACTAAATTTATGGAGTATGTCTCCACCTTCGCGTGGATATAAATAACGTCAAAAACAAAGCTCGTATGCAAAAGTTATGGCCTTCCGAAGATGTAGCTGTCTGAGAACGTGACACGTGTTAGAAACCCTAATCTGACTGGACTCACGACATGAGCATTAGTTCTCATGATCTGAGTAGTCAAATGAACAATAATCGAACCTAGAAAACACCTAGGAAGGCTATGGTATGACTCTTGGAAGCCCACGGCGTGAGCATATCATTATCACAACGTGAGAAGTTGTGCGGACACATTTCGGAGGTATAAACACGTATGGAAGTCTACGAGATGATACAGCCATGGCTCATGCCGTGGGCATTGATTCTTATGACGTGAGAGAGCCAAAATGAGTCTATAATTAGCAATTGAAACCTGTTCTTTCATTACACCTTCTATATATTTTCGTTCTCTCTGGTTTTCTGAAGGTCGTTTCCGCATCCCGAGCCCTATGATCACCCACCGCTGACTGTTTCTAGTTAGATTCTATCAAATCACACTACTAATGTGAACGCATAGTTACTTTCATCTTACACATAAATATGAAGTATTTTATATAAATTACATGCTATGTGTGCATATTATCTATTTACGTGATATCTATGTTGGATAAACGTTTATACATGTCTTAAATGATTTAAACTGTATGTGTATTTATATCTACAAATATGTTGAGCTAAAACATGGATAGATAAAATAGTTGGTGTGTGATAAAATAAGTTGATGGTAGGCCTCGATGTTGATGGTGATCCACTCATCTAGCGGAGTATAGATGACGACTGCGGACTATTTTAGACAGTCTAGTGGAATGCTGACAGGCTCGCAACCTGTAGGTGTTTATTTGAACTACGTCTTCACTTGGTGTACTCCATCCCCCTCATGGTTGACTTATTCGACATAAATTATTATGGAATCCCATGAACAGTGTTGTCCACCCCCGATGTAGGTCCCTTATCATAATAGATGCTTTAGAGAGGTAAAATGAGGATAACGGTAATGGGTAATCGGGTTGATTGATTTGATAAAATTAATAAATTTAATTATTGTGGGTTAAAAACCCTATGTGCTCACCAGGCTTCCAAGCCTAACCCACTCAGTTTTCTCATATATAGGTAGTGGCAAGAGCGCTCAAGAGTGATGATCTAATGAGAGATCAATGGATTATAGACCACTAGAATAAATAGATATTATAAGGCCTATGTTGTTTATGTTTATGTTTTTGATAAGTATTAACAATGACATTCCAATGTTTTTAATATAATACATTTCCTCGAAAATGCTTTGATAAATTCTTTATCATGTTTTTGGGAACAAATTCCGCAATATATTTCATTAAAAATATACTCTGATTTTCAAATAAAGCATAAATAAACCCGTCTTTTCTGTCCAGGAAATTTGGGGATGTCACAAATACCCAAATTTTGAAACCCTCAGAACTGATTCCCAGACCAAAACATCATCAATGGCTTACTTCCCTTGGCATGCCTAAGAGCCAACCAAGCACAATTGGAAAACCCACTAAATCCTGGCGATACCGGTGAACTAACCGCCTGAAACCTGACCACAGACCTTCCACAGAATGACCCTAATCCGATCCTGACCAAAAACCCGAATAACGAACAAACACTTGGAAACTGCCAACCAAATACAACCCTTACCAACCCACCAATGAGTCATAGCATGCAGTTGACATATAACATCTCTTGAAGATATAACCCAACATAAGCACATAACTACTGATAACAACTGAAAAGAACGCAAAAGATAACATACCTGCAAAATCCCCTATTGGAGCACGGACCTCCCATGTGTGACACTGCGATGATCGGCTCCTTTCATATGGGGCTCCCTCCCTACTTTCACGACTTTTGAAGATTCGCAAAATAGCCGAAGAAGGTGCACTCACTGCTCCTCCCCTTCTTCTCTTCCAGACGAGCCTCTTGTGGCCCACTTGGTTGCAGAGAAAACATAACTAGCTTGACCATGAGGACAATCCTTGCTGACATGATCAATCCGGGCACATTTGTAGCAGCATAAACCTCTAGAACGACAAGTCCCATCATGCAGTTTCCCGCACATGTTACACTGACTCCGAGCCTGCTGGCCTCATAAACACTGATCAGAGGCCTTGGGTCTCTTCCCGGGACCCTCCACTATATGCACCTTATCTGATCCTCTCTTCCCAATGTGCTCCAATTCGATCTCCCGCCCTCGGGCTCTGGAAGTCATATCATTCAGGGTTTGGCAACAGGACATGCTCACTAGCTCACTCGTTAATGGTTGAACTGCGAGAGCTTGAGCAACCTCTGCCCTAAACTGGGTCACAAACTCCTCCCAAGACATAGTCTCCAATTCAGAAAGAATAATAGATCACGCAATCAATTCCCAACAACTCCTTACCGCCCGATACAAAATATCCAAGGTGAACCGAACCTTGGCTCCTATGTGGTCGGGACTAGTGCGGAATACACTTTACATCTCCTCAAACCAACATGAACTCAAAACCCTGGAAATCCTTCCACTAACTGGGTCGTAGGGGTGAGAAAAAAACCAAATTGATGAAATAAAAACCGCAGAAACCACAATAAACCGCATCCGAAAAACTGAAACCGATGCAAAAACCAGTTGTGCGGATTTTATTTTTTTTAAAAACTTAATTTATTGGTGCGGTGCGGTTTTTATCTAGAAACCGGACTATCAAAATCAAACCGCACCACAAGCTTATTAACAATAAAATAAATCACTAATTTATATTATACAAGTATACATATTCTTTAAAAAACTAATAAATTCTAATTTATACATATATTATATATTGAACTTGACGGTAATTAGTAAATAGGTATTAGGTTTAATATGTGAGTTTGTCACTTCGTGTTTGTGACTTAATGATTATATGACAAGTGTAAACATTATGTGGGCTAAAAGTTGCCAACTTGTAACTTCTAAGCACAAATTGAAAAAAAAAAATATGAGCTTGGAAATATGGGTTGCAAATGAAGTGATCAAGTAAACAACATAAAATACTCAAAATTACCACTTCTAATTGTGAGGAAACAAAATGACAACATGTCAGACAATCATAAATCTTGACATGAACACTACGGTTAAAAAAACATCATACCGATGAACATAAAAAAATCACACCATATGTTTGACTCGGTTTAAAACTGACACCGAACCGGTGTAAACCGAAATCGCGCTAAAAAACCACAAAACCAAACCATAAAAAACCCGCACCCAATGGTTTGTAGAATTTAGAAATCGCACTTTGCGGTTTGCGGATCAGTTTGCCCCTAAAATCGCACCATGCTCACCACCTGAGCAGTACCAAACCCTGAACCATACCCATGCGTGCTTATCACCATTCGGAAAAGCAACCATACCCATGATCATAACATAACTATGAATTCTCACCCTACAAGCTTCCTAGATTCTCCAAGACATTCCTCGATTTGAGCATGGATCCTGTGCTTTCACTAGTACAAGCCTAATACTACCTTCCACAACTATCCATACTTTCCTCAAGAATCCTCCCGAATCCTCTAAGTCACCTTCTCAAACTGATGCACCAAAAACTCACTAAAATGCATCACTAAACCCACTGAAGCATATCCTAGACTCTCCTAGGTTCTCGACCTCAATGAGCCCTCAGCTGCTGAAAGACTCCCACCAATATCAACTGGCTTCCTCATGAATATTGTCACATGCAACAGAGATCAGATAATATTTCGAGTAAAAGACTTAACCCTAGAATGGTTAGACTCAGACAAGAGTTGCGCAATAGGGTCAGATCCATCACTCTAAGATTATTTAACGTGTGTTGCATGTGATTTAGCAGTCAGTTCACATCACTAAGAGTCCCATAAAGCACAAAGCAAACAGCATTCAGACAACAGCAAATCTAACCAGCATAAACTAATCAAGCAATTCAATCCACTTATTTAGAATCAATACTAGCATGCAATTCTAAAGCTCATATAATCAAGCACATAAAAAGGCATTTCTCATATCATGAAATATTGAGCAGATTCTTAACCCTATTCTAGCATGCAATTCTCATAATCATATCATATATCATAAAACATGTATTGGTATTCTTGGAATCACTTACCTGAGCTCGATCGATTACACGCATCACACCTCTTTCTTGATTAGAAAATTCTTTTTATTTAAATGTTTATTTTATAAAATCTTCACTATATCCTCAGTTTGAATCCAGGCACACCAAAAGTAAGCCTGAATCCCTCAAAACAAGGTTCTGATACCAACTTGTAACATCTTGAAAATCAAGGGTAAATGTTTTGTTTTTATTATGCCCAAAACATTCTTTAACCTTTAATCCAACATCTAGAAGAGTTTCAAAATAAAGCAATTATCAAATTTCACTCCCAAGATCACATTTTGGGGAAAACATGGATGGATGCGTTACGATCAAGTTGAGCCATTCCCTATCGAACCGGAAGTACTTGAAACCATAAACCATAAACTGTAAGCACAAAGCTTAGTGAGTTCCCCAATACCACATACCATACATACAATAAACATATAGTAAACACATAGTGGGCCCCGCCTTGTCATCGGGCTTCGACCGACATCGGACCCCATCCAACATGCAATAACATATATCAAATAAACACATACACATGCAATAATCACATAACATACAAATATCCATCAGGCCCCGCCCGACATCGGGCCTTAGCCCGGAAAACATATAAACACAAGAACATGCAAGAGTCACAAAGACAACTAGATATTAACAACATAACATAAACATGGGCCAACATTGGTGCCTTCAACCTGCTAAACCCGGTAAGGAACTCACCAAAAGCTCACTGAAAGGATTCCTTAGTTGCTGCCCTGACGATGCCTCCGAACTATTAGATCAAAATAACACCTAATTAGCAATTTGGTCCCAATCCATAACCACAACTCCATACCTGGGGTAAAAGGACCATTTTACCCCTAACATAGCCTTGTCCAAATCCATGACCCAGATTACAATCTGAAAGGCCCAAAGGCGCACTAATCAACCAATGGCCCAATTTTCCCAAATTCGGCCGAAACCTATATGGGCTTTATCCTAAGACCATAATTCCCTTAATTACAATTCAAATTACCTCAAGTACCCCTTGGGACAAACTTGATCAAAGACATAAATCAAAAGTGAAAGTCAACAGTCCAAGTTGACCCAACTCACTGAGTTGTCCTTCAACTGGTCGAGTTTCTCCATCAACTGTACAGATCGATAAAAAACAAATCAACTCGACGAGTTGACCAACAAACTCATTGAGTTCTCCCAAGAACCAACAACTTAATGCATTAAGCTGCCTTCATCGAATCCAAGACCTCCAAATCTCAGGTCTTGACCAAAATGAGATCTAGAAGGGTAAAGTTTCCAATTTTACCCCTAAGAACCACCTAAATGGGTCCAAACCCAAACCCTAGACTTGAAAAAGTGAGGGCTCAATCATTAATCACTTAATTATCAAAGACAATACTTCAAAATGCAGATATGACCCCATAAGGCTAGATGAACATGTAAAGTTTCCATCTTTACGCTTAAACATAACTAGAAGAAGCTCAAAAGCTCAAAAAGGGCTAAATTAAAGACTTAATGAACGCATGAAGCCCTTAAACCCATAAAGTTGGCACCTTTAATCCAAAAGAACTCATGAAGATCATAGATAGGATATAATAAACACTTGGGGCTTCTACTTACCCAACAACCACCCAACCATGGCTAAAAGTATACAATCTATCCCAAGAAGAGATCTAAGCAAATATTAAGCAAGGTTAGAACTTTATACCTAAAATGTGCAAGAAAAGGAGCAAAGAATCAAGATCTGAAAGCTCCTACTTGAACCACCACCTTTCACCAAGCTTCTCTTCCTTCAATGAGCTTCAAACACACCAAAACACACTCACAATGAGCTCACAACACTCAAGGAGGCTCTAGGGTTTCGAGATTAGGGTTAGGAGCTATGGAGGCTGGGAATGACGCCAACACCTGGGACTTATATTGTTTAAATAAGGTACAAAACCCTAAAATCAGAGTTTCTCAATCATCGTCCAACTCGCCGAGTTCCCTTCACTAACTCGCCGAGTTGGTTCATAAAAACGCGCGACCCAAAGGCTTCCAACACGTCGAGTCAACCACCATTAACTCGACAATTTGGTCCTTAGAAAAGGGTATTTATTCCACAATCAATCTTCTAGATTCCAGGTGTTACAACATTCATTTCTCAAATGATCCGTTCCTTTGTCACATGCTCCATGAACCCCAAGTGCTTAATTTAGTTCCGAGTACTCCAAAATGCTCCATGAACATGATCCAAATGCTCGAGTCACATTTAACAAGAAGAAACATAAATACTAGCAGGAGCAGAATCTGGTGAAGGTGTGGTTAGCTGTGACGAGGTTTTAAGTAACGAGTGTTGAAGGAGAGAAGCAAATACAAAGCAAATTGAATGAAAAATTAGTCATGAAAATAGTTCATTTCATATGAGTTTTTGAAAGAAAATTCATGGGGAATTGTTCTGTCATCAGTGAAATTAATTTTATTTTAGGGTTGGAGATACTCTGGAGAGAGAGAGAGAGAGAGAGAGAGAGAGAGAGAGAGAGAGAGAGAGAAAGAAGGTATTTTTTTATTTATGTTACAAAAATAATTATAAAAATAAAACAGAAAAGATGATTTTTTTTTAATATTTTTAATTAGAAAATTATTTAAATAAATAAAAAATATTAAAAAAAAAAAGTAAGGGCAAAATCATCATTATAAAAAAGTTCAAAACAAGTTGGACCAAACTTGCAACATAATGAAATGTTTGGACCTTTGAAGCTAGTCCAAACCTTTTTTGACTAAAGCGACAACTTTCAACTAATCACAGAGGCAATTCTTGCAGTTTTGTCAAACTATTTAGACAAATTGAAAAAATGGTCCTTGTCATTGTTAAAATTATATGATTTTTTTTAAAAGCGTTTGTGGTGCATCGATGATGGGGATTTTCGATATTTTTAGTGATTTTGATTCCTATAGATTTAAAAGATTATTATACCCTTTCTATTTATTTTTTTTATTTTTATTTATGTTATTGTTTTTTACTAATTAACATTAAAAAAAAGTCTCTCTCTCTCTCTCTCTCTCTTTCTCTCTCTCTCTCCCCCCCCCTTCCTTTTCAAGCAAGCCATTTCAGTCTCCATCATCGAATAAAGTCATCAACATCAACAGATACCACCACCTCCCCCATCGTTGTTGGCCACCTATGAAAATGTACCTCTCTGTCCCCTCTATCTTGTCATTAACAAAAGAACACCTCATGACTTCTCCCACCCTTGCAATCCTTCTTTTATATATATGAAGAGCTAGAATCTTTAATCCGTCATTGGAACTAAGGGTTTTTTTAGAGTTGTTATAGCGAGAGAAAACGAAATGGATTTTATTTACAGGTAAGAACACCACCACATGTTTTAGCCCAAAATAACACCACAATCGAGATCTCATTGAAAAAAGCTTATGGGTTTTCAAGAAAAATTGATTCTAAAAATCATTTTCATATGCATATATTTATATCATTTATGGGTTTAGGGTTAACAGAATTAAAGAAGTAGACACTGAAGTTGAATCAAATCATAGCTAAAATCATTCCATAAATAGAATCTGAAAGCGCGTGTATCTTTTGTTCTTGTGTTATTGGAGAAAATCCCTAGCCACAACTAACGCGATTGGATCTCCTTGTGCCCAGATGGAGTAGACGAACTGAAGTATGAGACGAACTGAAGTATGAGATGAAGTAATAACGATGACTTAGGCTCTATGAGTGTTTCCCGTGGTGGCGAGACATGATTCACAAACGATGGGTTGAATTTCTTTTAGGAGAGATATGGAAATAGAGAAGGATAGGTGGGTGGAGTTTTCTTTTTGATTTTTTTTTTAAATTAAGATTTCTTTAAAGAATAATAAAAGAAATTAAAAAAGAATTATTAAATGGGCATATTAGTCGATTTAGGTTGAAGATGTACCAAAAAAAATGTCAAAAATAGGGACCAAAACCATATAAGTTATCTAAAACTCGATCACTTATTCAACATTAATTTTTTTTTATATACCGAAACTAAATAATTTTGACAATACTATTTTTATAATTTTGAAAATTATTATTATATTTAACTAGGTTACAATATGTGGAAATCACGGGATAAAAAGTTTAAAAACAAATTTATATTATTAATTAGAGTTAAGTTTGTTTAGCATTATTTGTATTGATTATTTAAAATTAATATTAATATAAAATTGTAAAAAAGTATATAAATTTGAATATATGTTAAAGAGAAACGCAATCAATCCATCGAAAGGTAAATATGAAGATAACTAAAATGCATCTTTCAATATGTGAATGCTTTATGAAGTGTGAGGGTAAATCATTATTATTTTATTTGATGGAGCAATCAAGAAACACCATGTGACATCTATTAAAGTCCGAAAATCAAATATTGAAACAAATTCAGTATTACGGATTACAATGCTATATAAAGAATAAAATATTAAAAAATGTAATAAAAAAACACAATTGTTTGAAGTTAATGGATACGAAGCATTTATAAATTCCTAAAAACTTTCTTATACACAACATTTGAAGTTTTGTTTGTAAGTCTATCATCCTTATCTAAAATTAACAATTTCAATCTTTCTCAACTTTAAACTCTATATAAGGCAACATACAACTGTCCATGTGAAAAAACAGGATCCTTGAGATACAGACCAACCTTTGATAACGACTGCCCCTGACTTTTATTAATTGTCATTGCAAAACATACAACCAATGGAAATTATCTTGTTTGAAATTTGAATGATTTTTTTTAAGATGCACTTAAAGACATTCTTGGAATAAATATTTCTTTTCCAATATTAGTTCCAGATATGATAATTTCCTCAATAACACGTTTGCCTAGAGATTTCACTTGTAGTTTAGTGCAGTTACATAATCCATTTTTCTGATCAATGTTTCTTAGTAACATAACTGGAACACTGACTTTTAGAATTAACTTGTGATTTAGAAAACCTGATACTTTAAGACCATTTAAAATATATGGGGAGTATAAATTGGGATCAAACTGATCATGAACAAACTCTGATTGGCAAAGAGTATCTGAACTTAAATATTCTACTTCATCTCCGGGAAACAATGCTAACAAACAATCATTGATTTGTTGGACAACTTCATTTTTTGGAGCTAGAATATCTCTTTTTTGAAAATAACTCGTAACATTGAATTTTTCTGAGATTGAAGGATATACAAAATCAATTAATGAACCTATAGGATCATGTGGATCATTAATGAGAATATCATTCGGAACATCAATAATGGCTTCACTATCGTTCGAACCACCAACTTTTCCTTCTCCTATATCCAAAATCCAGTTTGCAAAATTATGTATTTTTCGAATATCCGATGGATCCCTTCCAACGATTAGTCTCATGTTTTTTGTTAATCTATGGACTTTGCATTGTTCCCATATATAGGAAGAACTTAAAGAAGCATTAACGATATTTTGTCTACTACCTCCTTGAATAACATGTAGAATCTGTCTGAAGTCTCCACCAAAAACAACCAATTTCCCTCCAAATGGAATATTTGAGTTGGTAGACTTATCAAACTTACACACATCTTTCAGAGCCTGATCTAAAGCTTCAAATGCATCTTGTGGACCATAGGTGCTTTATCCCAGATAATCAATAAGCTTTTTCTTACTAATCTGTCGAGTTCACTATCAGGCGGTATCTTACAAACAGAATACTCTATAAGATTCAACGGAATTATAAACCGAGAGTGTGTTTTCCTACCTCTAGGTAATAATAACGATGCAATATCACTTGAAGCAACATTTAAAATACTTTGTTACCTATCTGTGAAGGTAACAATTTCGGGAAGATCAGCATTTATGAACATCCCGTGTGTGTGTTTAAAATAACTATTAACAAAAGGTGTTCCTAGTGAGACAAAAAAATAGTCAAAATAATGAGTAATATAAAAGACTAGGATAAGGAAGGTTGCCTTTTATAAGAAATGTATTGTTATAGACATTAAGTCTTGCAAACTGCAAAATAACAACCACACGACCAACTTGTTTATAAGCTTCAAGATAAGAAATTAATTGGTATGCAATATCTCCAAACAATGTGACGTTAACCTGCAAACCTTTGCAAAAACAATACTGGTTAAATGCTTATATAATAATAAAATAACATATGGCAGTTGTAACCTAATGAATATAATAATAATAATAATAATAATAATAATAATAATTGTAACATACACGTTCTAAAATCGTGTTTTGTAATAAATAAAATTGTGAAATATTATGTAAAATTGAGTGTTGAGTTCTAACATATGGTTTTTACTAGAAATGAAGTAAAACTATGTTTAGAATCACTCAGAAAATATTGGAAGTCTTATGAGATTCCAATTAAAAACTAAATAGTGAAATTTAGCGAAAATATGAAATTTTAAATAAGTAAAATTTTATTATTTAATGTTGTATAGAATCTCGTTAGAAAATTGTAGGAGAAAACCTCGTCAAAATCCGAGTTATAACAAAGAAGTTATGACCAACTGAAGATCCGCGACAAAACCGACGCGGTGCCGAATGACGTAAAAAATGAGTTTTTGATAAACTACTTTTTAGCCTTAGTAATCTAAATGAAAGTCTTAGTATTCCTTAAACCGAGAAATTCGGTAAAAAGAACGCTAAAATCTGACTTCGTATGAGGAAGTTATGATTTTTTCGAAGTTTCAATTTAGCAGTAGACAGCTAAAAACTCGAATTTTAGATCGAGCGATATTTTACCGATACATCCTAAACGAGAATCAAAGGTCTTGTCATATGTAGTACAACGGTAAAAAGTCTGACGAAAACGGATGTCGGATGAAGAAGTTATGAATTTTTAACGAATTTTCCTGTCCCGGTTTGTTAAAAATAATAATATTAAAATTAAAGTCAAAATTAGCAGACGAAGTCTAAACGAAAGTTGTAGAGCATGATTTTAGCTACGTGTGCATATAAATAACGTCAAAAAGGGAGCTCGTATGCTAAAGTTATGGATTTTAGAAGTTCGTGGCCCAAAAACCGAGAAAACTCGCATGAACAGTACCGGCCACGTCACCTTCGCACGAAGCAGCAGCGTCACCGGAGACGTGGCCGAATGCGAACTCAGCAGGTGTCACAAAGGGATTCGCCGAGGCCGAGGTCCAGAAGGAAGGGGACATGTCTAGCATCGGTGGCCAGTCCGACGCGAGACACGTCTCGCCTACCCGCCTCGCTCCCGTGCCACGTCCGAGCCTCGCAGCGGCCTCGTGGCCTTCGCCCCTCCTGCCAGATGTCCGCAGCTCGCAGGCGCCACGCCTTCCTTCCGTGTCCGAAGCTCGCAGGTACTACGTGGAGCCTCCCTAGCCAAGTACCCTCGGACTCGCACCCTATAAATAAGAGGCATGCGAGATTTGCCGACTAACTTTGAAAATTTGACACTTTTAGCCCCTCTTTCCATATTTTCTTCATATTAACTTTCCCCGAAGCCCCGAAATCAATTTTAGCATCTGAAACACGTCCCGAGACCCCCGAGAAGCCCGGAAAATTTTATCTTTTCGGTTTTGAAGCCCTACCTTCGTAGAGCCCGGTTTTCAAACAAACTCCCGAATTTCAACATAGAAAGGCATATTTAAAGCCGAAGTGTTGTCCAAATTACTATTTTAACCCCCAGTTAACTTAAGGTGATTTCAATATATAGAAACAATTGTATGTTATGTGTTATATGTGCTATGTGCTTTTCAGTATTATCATTCTGAGTCATTTTCTCGTGTTATTCGCTATGTTTATAGTAATTGTAATACCTTTGACCATGTGATCAGTGAAAGGACTTAGATTCACATTGGTACTGGTACGTAGCCTCTGGCCATGTAGAGCATGTCTCCGTAAGAGAATGACTTCTATTCTATGGCATTGGCAAATGGTTAGACAGGATTATAAGCCTGAAATCTAACAAGATGTTAATCACAAATTGCATGTCTTCTATGCCAATTGGGCCAAAGCTTTATTGATGTATATCAAGAATTGAAAAGAATATCTTTGAATAATGTCTTTGATTGATGTGAACGCTTGTTACATAATCTCACATACATCTTGTTGTTCCTCTTTACCTTGTCACATTGAAGTATATATATATGGCATAACATTATATTGTATCTATTTTTGAACTCATTAAGCGTCACCGCTTACCCTATCAATGTTTAACAATGGCAGGTGATAAATAAATAGTATGTTGACATACTAATGAAAGATGTAGAATACTTTGTAATAGTACTTTTGTACTACTTTTTATGTTTGTATAAATTACAATATCCTGGGTAGTTATAACACTTTGTAATAGAAGGTTTGTATCCAATAGTTTGTAAATCCTTTATATCAATGTAAAATATTGCTTTTATGAATATGAAAATAGCATGTTTTGGATTAATGATAATGTGAAATATGAAAGTTTGGGTCTTTCAAAAATACGAAAGTTGGGATCTTTCAACCATGGTATCAGAGCGGTAGTTTAAGCGAACTAAATTCCACGGATTGGTATTTAGACTTAAACTATAGGAAGTTCAATATATGAACTTAATCATTGTAAGTATAGGGATACAAACCATAGGAAATATATAAGTAAAAGTATTAGGTAGTAGTAAACCCTAATATTCTAAAATACTATCTTAGTCCGTATTTCAGATCAATGGTTGAACAAGTAAGTAGCCATACCCCTGATGTTGGTGGAGATCCTCAACCCGAGGAAGTGAATACTCCAGTATCTCCTCGTGAGGAGCGACTTTTAGGTAAACTTACCAGTGTTATTCGATAAACTCTCGAAGAACACAAAAAGATTGATGATAAAGGAAAAGAGAAAGTCACTGGAGAATCTTCAAGCGGGAAAGTGAAGCGTCCCTCGTTCAAGGATTTCAAGAGTAGTGGTGCTACAGAGTTTTCTGGTGTCCTTAATCCTATAATCATTCTAACTTGGATTCAGAACACCGAGAAAGTATTTTGTGTTTCTCATGTGGATGATGAAGACAAGGCTATTTATGCTTCTGCAATGCTCATTGGAGAAGCTTTAGTCTGGTGGGAAGCAACATATGAAGCTCTGGATGGATGTGACCAGGAGAACTTATCCTGGGAATTGTTCAAGACTCGTGTGCTAGAAAAGTATTGTCCTCTAGATATGAGGAGAAGATTGGAGAAGGAATTCCTCGAGCTTAAACAAGGAGGAATGACTGTGAATGAGTATGAAACTCAATTTTAATCAAAGAGCAAGGTTTGCTACGAAGTATATTCCAACTAAAGACGAGAAAATTCAGTTATTCATGGAAGGACTACGACACGAAATCCATGATTTCGTTGTCAACCGGGATGTTTTGTCATTTGATAAAGTCGTTGAGTATGCTCGAAGGCGTGAGCATGACTTAGAAATACGTGGTGCTACTCTTACTATTCCAAAGCATCCACGTACTGAAAGAACTACTCCTGCTTCCACTATTCCACCAGCTCAATCTATTCGAACTGATCCTAGCAAGCAAGCACAATCTCAGAGTGCTTTTCGTGGCCGTGGTAGGTCACAATCGTTTTCTATTCAATCACCATCATGTCGCATTTGTGGAAGGAATCATCCGGGTCAATGCAAAATAGACAGAATCCATTGTCTGTTATGGGTGTGGAGAAATAGGTCATATCAAGTCAGCTTGCCCAAGGAAGTATGTGACTTGTTATGCATGTGGTATTACTAGCCACAAGAAGCGTTTTTGCCCTACTCTTACCAGCCAAGTGACGGGAAGTCAAGCTTCTGTTCAACAACCAGCGAGAAGTCAAGTCCCTGTCCAACAAACAAAGAGTACTCCAACTAAAAAGGAGGAGGTGCCAAAAGCTAAGGGTCGTGCATTCCAGATTACCGCAGAGGAACCACGTGAGGACCCAAATGTCGCGACGGGTACATTTCTTGTCAACTCTAGACCTGCTCACATCTTATTTGATTCTGGTGCTTCAAATTCTTTCGTATCTTATGAATTTGCGCATTCTTTTCAAACTATTTGCTATGCACTTGCACAACCATTTCACGTAGATACTGCAGAAGTATATCATTACTTGCTGATAAAATCTATAGGGATTGTGTCATAGAAATTGAAGGCTATAATTTTTTTGCTAACCTAATCCCTATTTCCTTGCCCAATTTCGATATTATTCTCGGCATGGATTGGTTATCAAAGAACCATGCAGAACTTTTGTGTTACGAAAAGATGGTACGCATTCCTATTGAAGGGGAAGATCCTATTCATATCTATGGCGAACAAAGAATCTTAAAAATAATCTCTTTCTTCAAAGCTCGTAAATTCATATCTAAAGGTTGTTCTGTCTATCTGGCCTATACGGTTGACATCTCAAGAAATGAGAATAAAACTGTAAATGATATTCCCATTGTTCACGAATATCCCGATGTTTTCCCCGATGATCTGCCTGGACTTCCTCCGGACAGACAAGTAGAATTCCAAATTGACCTTGTGCCCGGTGCTGCTCCAATCGCAAAGACTCCTTATCATCTTGCACCAGCCGAAATGAAAGAAATGATGATCCAACTGCAGGAATTACTTGACAAAGGCTTTATTTGACCGAGTACCTCTCCCTGGGGTGCTCCAGTATTGTTTGTTAAGAAGAAGGACGGATCGATGCGAATGTGCATTGATTATCGCGAGCTGAATAAGGTGACTATCAAAAACAAGTACCCATTACCTCGCATCGATGATTTATTCAATCAACTTCAGGGTGTTAGCTATTTCTCAAAATTTGATTTAAGATCTGGCTATCATCAGTTGAAAGTACAAGAGCAAGATGTACCGAAGACTGCTTTCTGTACTCAATATGGGCATTTCGAATTCCTTGTCATGCCATTCGGTTTGACAAATGCTCCTGCCGTATTCATGGATATGATGAATCGAGTGTGCCGCCCAATGCTCGATAAGTCTGTCATCGTATTCATTGACGATATTCTAATCTATTCCAAGTCTGAAGCCCATCATGCCATTCATATTCGTGAAATCTTAGAACTCCTTCGAAAGGAGAAACTTTATGCTAAATTCTCGAAATGTGAATTTTGGCTCCGTCAAGTTCAATTTCTCGGCCATATTATTTCTAGTAACGGTGTATCTGTAGATCCCATCAAAATCGAAGCCATTCAAAATTGGGAAGTGCCTCGTAATGCTTCCGAAATTCGTAGTTTCTTAGGTCTCGCGGGATATTATTGGAGATTCATTAAAGACTTTTCTCGTATAGCCGTACCCCTCACAAGCCTTACACGGAAGGAAGTGAAGTTCGAATGGGGGTGAAGATCAAGAAAAAGCTTTCTCAACTCTAAAAGATCTCTTAACTCATGCTCCCATCTTATCACTCCCAGAAGGTGATGATGATTTCTCTGTATATATCAATGCTTCAAGATTAGGACTCGGTTGTGTGTTGATGCAGCGTGGTAAAGTAATAGCCTATGCCTCAAGACAACTGAAAGATTATGAAAAGAATTATCCCACCCATGATCTTGAACTCGCTGCAGTAGTATTTGCCCTAAAACTTTGGAGACATTACCTTTTTGGTACGAAATGTCAATTATTCACCGACCACAAGAGTCTCAAGTATATATTCAGTCAGCAAACTCTGAATATGAGACAACAACGAGCCATGGAGCTAATCAAGGACTATGATTGCGAAATCCTGTACCATCCTGGAAAGGCTAATGTGGTTGCAGATGCACTTAGCAGGAAAGTTTATTGTAATAGTATGTGTTATACTATTACTCACACTACGGTGAAGTTCACCATTCTTGATGAACTAGAGAAATGGCAAGTTGAAGCCTTAAAGCCAGAAAATGTAAAGAAGGAAGGAATCGTACATTATGCCGATGTTTTACTTGATGATCCACGAGGATTAAAAGTATTTAAGAATCGGCTATGGATTCCAAAGATTGGTGGATTAAGACAGAAGATTTTAGATGAAGCTCATAAATCTAAGCTATCAATACATCCTGGCACAAGTAAAATGTACTATGATGTAAGAGCTGATTATTGGTGGCCTGGATTAAAGAGAGACATTGGAAGATATGTACAGGAATGCTTAGTATGCTTACAAGTCAAAACAGAACACCAAAAGCCTTATGGAACTCCAGAAAGCCTTAGTGTTCCTGTATGGAATTGGGAAGAGCTGTCCATGGATTTTATTACCAAATTGCCAAAGACTGCTAGACAGAATGATAGCATTTGGGTAATCATCGACCGTCTAACTAAGAGTGCACATTTTCTCGCTATGCGTGAAACGGCTCCAATGGAGAAATACGCACAGGTATACTTGGATGAAATTATTGCAAGACATGGTGTGCCATTAAAGATCATTTCCGATCGCGATACTCGCTTCACTTCTCACTTTTGGGCGAGTATGCAACGCGAATTAGGATCTCGAGTTGCTCTCAGTACCGCTTATCATCCTCAGACAGATGGTCAGACAGAGAGAACAATCTAGACAGTAGAAGATATGCTTCGTGCATGTGTTTTGGAGTTCGGTGGTAACTGGGATAAATACTTACCGCTTGTCGAATTTTCGTATAATAACAATTACCACACTTCAATCAAAATGCCACCATATGAAGCATTATATGGTCGCAAATGTCGTACGCCATTATGTTGGCGTGATATAGGATAGAAGATCCTTGGAGGCCCCGAAATGATTCAAGACACCACCGACAAGATTCAAATCGTACGAGAAAGAATGAAAGCGGCCCAAGATCGACAAAAGTCCTATACGGAAAAGAGAAGACGACCTATAGAATTTCAAGTGGGTGATTTCGTGATGCTGAAGGTATCCCCATGGAAAGGCCTTATGCGATTTGGGAAGAAAGGAAAGTTGAGTCCTAGATTTGTTGGTCCTTTCAAAATCATCCAGCGAATTGGAAAGCAAGCTTACCACTTAGAATTGCATGAAGATTTGGCGGGTATTCATGATGTGTTTCATGTAAGTTATCTGCGCAAATGCTTGAGCATCTACGATGAGACAGTTCCATTATCCGAAGTGAAATTGGATAATAAGTTAAGATATGTAGAAGAGTATGATGAAATCGTGAATGAAAGAACAACTAAGCTACGCAATAAAGAAGTAGAATTGGTGCTTGTCAAGTGGAAACACC
Source organism: Lactuca saligna (assembly GCF_052625555.1). NCBI lineage: Eukaryota > Viridiplantae > Streptophyta > Magnoliopsida > Asterales > Asteraceae > Lactuca > Lactuca saligna. The sequence continues at coordinate 151,178,651 of NC_136421.1, forward strand.
ATCGTGGCCCAAACTATACTTGGGAGAATAAGAATGAGATAAAAGCAAAATATCCCCATTTATTTTAATCGATGTAATTTCGGGGACGAAATCCTCAAAAGGAGGAGGTATTTGTAACATACACGTTCTAAAATCGTGTTTTGTAATAAATAAAATTGTGAAATATTATGTAAAATTGAGTGTTGAGTTCTAACAGATGGTTTTTACTAGAAATGAAGTAAAACTATGTTTAGAATCACTCAGAAAATATTAGAAGTCTTATGAGATTCCAATTAAAAACCAAATAGTGAAATTTAGTGAAAATATGAAATTTTAAATAAGTAAAATTTTATTATTTAATGTTGTAGAGAATCTCTTTAGAAAATTGTAGGAGAAAACCTCGTCAAAATCCGAGTTATAACAAAGAAGTTATGACCAACCGAAGATCCGCGACAAAACCGGCGCGGCGCCGAATGACGTAAAAAATAAGTTTTTGATAAACTACTTTTTAGCCTTAGTAATCTAAATGAAAGTCTTAGTGTTTGTTAAACCGAGAAATTCGGTAAAAAGAAAGCTAAAATCTGACTTCGTATGAGGAAGTTATGATTTTTCGAAGATTCAATTTAGCAGTAGACAGCTAAAAACTCGAATTTTAGATCGAGCGATATTTTACCGATACATCCAAAACGAGAATCGAAGGTCTCGTCATATGTAGTACAACGGTAAAAAGTCTGACGAAAACGGATGTCGGATGAAGAAGTTATGAATTTTTAACGGATTTTCCTGTCCCGGTCTGTTAAAAATAATAATATTAAAATTAAATCAAAATTAGCAGACGAAGTCTAAACGAAATTTGTAGAGGATGATTTTAGCTACGCGTGCATATAAATAACGTCAAAAACGGAGCTCGTATGCGAAAGTTATGGATTTTAGAAGTTCGTGGCCCAAATACCGAGAAAACTCGCATGAACAGTACCGGCCACGTCACCTTCGCACGAAGCAGCAGCGTCACCGGAGACGTGGCCGAATGCGAACTCAGCAGGTGTCACAAGGGGATTCGCCGAGGCCGAGGTCCAGCAGGAAGGGGACACGTCTCGCATCGGTGGCCAGTCCGACGCGAGACACGTCTCGCCTACCCGCCTCGCTCCCGTGCCACGTCCGAGCCTCGCAGCGGCCTCGTGGCCTTTGCCCCTCCTGCCAGATGTCCGCAGCTCGCAGGCGCCACGCCTTCCTTCCGTGTCCGAAGCTCGCAGGTACTACGTGGAGCCTCCCTAGCCAAGTACCCTCGGACTCGCACCCTATAAATAAGAGGCATGCGAGATTTGCCGACTAACTTTGAAAATTTGACACTTTTAGCCCCTCTTTCCATATTTTCTTCATATTAACTTTCCCCGAAGCCTCGAAATCAATTTTAGCATCCGAAACACGTCCCGAGACCCCCGAGAAGCCCGAAAAATTTTATCTTTTCGGTTTTGAAGCCCTACCTTCGCAGAGCCCGGTTTTCAAACAAACTCCCGAATTTCAACATAGAAAGGCATATTTAAAGCCGAAGTGCTGTCCAAATTACTATTTTAACCCCCAGTTAACTTAAGGTGAGTTCAATATATAGAAACAATTGTATGTTATGTGTTATATGTGCTATGTGCTTTTCAGTATTATCATTCTGAGTCATTTTCTCGTGTTATTCGCTATGTTTATAGTAATTGTAATACCTTTGACCATGTGATCAGTGAAAGGACTTAGATTCACATTGGTACTGGTACGTAGCCTCTGGCCATGTAGAGCATGTCTCCGTAAGAGAATGACTTCTATTCTATGGCATTGGCAAATGGTTAGACAGGATTATAAGCCTGAAATCTAACAAGATGTTAATCACAAATTGCATGTCTTCTATGCCAATTGGGCCAAAGCTTTATTGATGTATATCAAGAATTGAAAAGAATATCTTTGAATAATGTCTTTGATTGATGTGAACGCTTGTTACATAATCTCACATACATCTTGTTGTTCCTCTTTACCTTGTCACATTGAAGTATATATATATGGCATAACATTATATTGTATCTATTTTTGAACTCGTACCCTATCAATGTTTAACAATTGCAGGTGATAAATAAATAGTATGTTTACATACTAATGAAAGATGTAGAATACTTTGTAATAGTACTTTTGTACTACTTTTTATGTTTGTATAAATTACAATATCCTGTGTAGTTATAACACTTTGTAATAGAAGGTTTGTACCCAATAGTTTGTAAATCCTTTAAATCAATGTAAAATATTGCTTTTATGAATATGCAAATAGCATGTTTTGGAGTAATGATAATGTGAAATATGAAAGTTTGGGTCTTTCAAAAATACGAAATTTGGGGTCTTTCAATAATAATAATAATAATAATATTAATAATAATAATATAAGAAAAGTTATATTTACTCTAAGTTTCTAATTTGTAAAGTTAGCCTATGGCTGGATTTGCTGACATCATGGGAATCAAGCTTTCCTAATGAAACAACTTCACCAATAACATCTACAAAATGATAATACAATATGTCAAAATGATGTAAAATTAAAGAATTAAATATAAAATTCAATCAAATAGGGGGGAAAATGACCAATTGGGTTATTGGATGTAGCTGTTGCAGAGATAATGCTTTCAAACGATACATAAGAAAACTCATATGTTGTTTTGGATTGAAAACTTAGACACTCATGAACAATTGTTCGTCCATGCAAGTTTAACTTGGAGATGACATCACTTATTTTAAAAGTGTATCTGTTTGGAGCTATAGTGGGGGATCGGATGTAAACAGCTTTATCTTGTTTCAGCTTGGACTCAAACCTTTGGAAATCTCTTGGGTAGACACTTGCTCGGATTTTTGTACCCTATTCACATATCGTAAGAATATTATATATATTGTTAAACAATTGTATATTAATTTATATAAATTGTTCAACATTGAATCATTTATTCGTCCATGATAGATTTTGAAAAATATTATTGGAATTAGCAAATAAACAAAAAAATGATTTTGAATAATGAAATTGGAATAAGATATTTTACCATTTCATCCATTAATATCATTTCAACTGATTTGACAATAGTGGGGTTAACTTCGGAAATTGATCTCCACAGCCGGACGATGTGACATCCCCATTTTCACGGCCAGAAAAGACAAATTTTGTTTATGCTTTATAAAAATCAGAGTACCTCTTTTAATAAAAATGTTGTGGAATTTGTTCCCAATAAAACATGATATATACGTTATCAAAGCACTTCCGAAGAAAAGTATTTTTATTCATTTTATAACATTTGGGATGTCATCGTCAATACAGAAACATAAGCATAAACAGAAGTTACATTCATTATCACTAGTGATTTATATCTCCATAATCTCTCAGTGTAATGTGACTTCATATCAACACATGTGATATAAATAAACTGAGTGGGTCAGGTTGGGAAACCTGGTGAGTACATAGGGATTTCAATCCCATAATGTTATACCATATAAATAGTTTAAAACTCACAAAATATACAATTTCACCATATATATAAAAAAAACTCTTATCCCACGCCGTTGATCCTCACAACGAGACTATCCATACTCTCGGACCTAAGATTAGCCATTTTACCTAATCCATACTCCCGGATCAGAAATGAACGACTTTACCTAATCCATACTCTCGGACTAGGGACGAATGACTAATCCATACTCTCGGATTAATGATGAATGATTATGCCTAATCCATACTCTCGAACTAGGGACAATGACTATGTCTAATCCATGCTCCCAGATCAATGACATATACTAAGGTTTTATTCTCTGACTATAACTCACTCGTTCTCATAAGAAAACACTACCCAATATTCCTCATAGTTAATTTAGGTTTACTCTTTATCCTACATCAGCATATATAATCAGGTATGTCCTCTAACAAGTATCTCAGGCAACATCAAATAATTCGCACATAAACATATATTTAATACTTCAATCGATACTTGTATTAAAATCATGTTCATGAAAGGGATTATGCACTCACACATAAACTCTTCAACAAATATTTAACTCTTTAACATATATTTAATACTTTAATTAATAATTGTATTAAAATCATGTTCATGAAAGGGATTATGCACTCACACATAAACTCTTCAACAAATATTTAAATCTTTAACATATATTTAATACTTTAATTAATACTTGTATTAAAATCATGTTCATGAAAGGGACTATGCACTCACTTGAAAAGGTGGTGATTCCGAACTCAGACAGCGCTTCGCTTCTTAAAAATAATATCCTTCGACGAAACCTAGTATTATTACTACTAGAGTTTAGTCTATTATTTGTCGAGACTAATTAATAGTCTAGCTATTATTACTATTATATTAGCGTTAAACAATACTTATATAACCCATAATAATCGCCCAAGTACTTTTTATAAGTTCCTAATAACATTACTATAATTAAATAAAAACTATATTAAAAATAGCGTAGGCGTTGCTCACTTACAACAGATTTTATAGAAAACCAGGCTTTGCTTGGAGCAGCGTTCCCGAGCCGAAAAACTATTCTTCTCGGAGCCGTCGAGCACTCCGGGGCTTCCGCCTCTTGGTAGGGAGGTTCCCTAGGCTTTTCGGGGGGGGGGGGGGGTGGGGGGGTTTCGGGGCTAGAGAGAGGTTCTAGAGAGAGAGTAAAGAGAAGAAAGAATGGGAAAGGTGTGAAGAAAATGAGTGTGGGAGAGGTTCTATTTATAAGGTTAAAATGGATGAACTTGGTGCCACATGTCACCATCTAGTGTAAAGGCTTGGGGAGAAAGCAATGGCCAAGATTGTGTCACATCACCCATTTTCGCACAGCACACTTCCAACTTCTAAAATCCGTAACTTTCACATACGACCTCCGTTTTTGACGTTATTTATATCCACACATAAGTAAAAATAAGATATACAACTTTCATTTTGACTCCATCGGCTAATTCTCGACCGATCTTAAATTTAACAGTATGAGAAGATTATACTGTTAAATGTTTGCGTAAAATTCATAACTTCTACATACGGACTCTGTTTTCTTCTGTCCTTTTACCGTTGAGTTCCTATTAATGAGATCTTGAATTCTCATTTAGGTCGTGTAGGCCAAAAACTGCTCGAACTAAAATTCGAGTTTCGGACTGTGCACTGCTATGCTAAATCTTAGAAAATTCATAACTTCCTCATACGAAGTCAGATTTGGGCGGTGTTTTTTTTTTTTTTTTTTTTTTTTTTTGTATGTTCTCAGTTTAACATATACTAAAATTTTTATTTGTATCGATAAGGCTAAAAATTCTTTTATCAAAGATTCACTATTTACGTCTCCCGGTGCCGTGCCGGTTTTGTCGTAAAACTTCGACAGGCCATAACTTCTTCGTTCTAACTCGGATTTTGGCGTTCTTTATATGTATGGAACCCTTGAGACATATTATAAAACTTGGTTAATATTATTTATTCTAAGTAATATTTTGTCGAAAAGTCGTTTTCGACCCCTATTATCTCTAAATTGAGTAGCCCGGATCCACGGGCGTTACAATAATCTCCCCTTTAGGATGATTACATCCCGAAATCATCAACGAAATAGGCTCACATGATGACTCCATATGTTATCTCTTCATCCAAAGTAATAACCATAACGTTGATGTTTCTTCGAACGAATATCTAACTCTAAGACTTCCTGATTGCAGGCGGTGCTTGATCTTGTACTTGCTCCCTATCTCACGTTAGACTCCAAATTATGACCTTCAACTCACAATCTCGATCCTTACTAGAGACTGCTTCTTCTTCTTAAAAAACTTAAGATAAGTTGTTTTATTATTAAAATAGACCGATGTTTCATATTCTAATGACTAATCATTGTATGTTCCCACGCTTAGACTCAGGTCTCTTAGAGTCTTCCAGAACAGACTATACTTTCGTTCATGTTACAATCTCATCTTAAAAGGTAGCATTTCTAGCTACAAGCAACTATCGCGATACCTCTACTGATCACTTTGATTGTTTTTCTCTTCAAGCTTTTAGCTTAAGTCAGTTGCTACATCGAACTTGATTCTATTAACTATTTATCATACTTATCGTAATCGGACTCAATTTGATATGACCGCTAGGGTTGGTATTGATGGGTTTTGGTCATAAGACATCCTATGTGCTCATACAAACCCTAATGCTTGGATCTAGGTTTCTCTATTGTACATGCTTTGATTCCAAGACTATAAACCCTAATTCTAGCATGTAAGTAATCATATTAACATGTAATTAGGTTTAGAACATACCTTGATTGTTATGTAGCAATAACAATCCCAATTCCTCCTTGAATTTGCTCTGGAAGGCTTAGAGTCACAAGTGTCACTCCTCTAATGGCTTACAAACACCATAAGCAAGTGGAGAAGGTATAAAGAGAGAGGTGAGAGGTTAGAATTTGTATCTAGGACCTCTTGGGAAAGGATACACGAATTCATGACCCTAGGGGTGTTTATATAGGTGTAGAGATAGGGTTTCAGTCATTATCCTTATCTAGTTGATTATCCATTAAGCAACCAATAAGATAATCCTTGAATCCTTATCATACTCGAATTCTAAGGCTTTCCAACCTTTAATTCGTCCACCATATAAATAAGATAATCCTTACCTTATTTTGTAACTATCACATAATTACAAATTAGCCCCTCTAGTTTAATTAATTACATTTGATCACAAAACTAATTCTTAATTAATTCTTGACCAATATTAATTAAACAAATATGATTTCTCCTTTAATATATTATTCCTATAACATATTAATAAATCATATTATCCTTTCTCTCTTTATTCATTTCTCCAATCAAGTTGCTTTGGTGAAGGCAACCCAAAAGGACCATGCACCATCGGGTCAAGTACATACCAAAATAGTTATGGACTTAGACACTAATCCAACAGTCTCCCACTTGGATAAGTCTAACAACTATTATGCGTATGACTTCAGATCCTGATCTGCAATTGTAGCTTTCCAAAGCCGCTGTCAACTCTGATCCTATCAGATATGCATGTCCTTAGATAAGGGATCATATATTCCTGCATTCTAGATATCGTATGAGATATGATTTCAAATCATTCTCTTTGTACTATATCTCGATTTCCGATTTATGACGACAGACTAACTGAACAAATCAAATTAGTCCTAGCCCGGCCGAGCATTTACGTATGTCATCACTAAACCATCGAGGGGCCCAAAGATATCGCTTTTATCCTACTTTGGATAAGAGTAACGGATAAACTTTGATACAATGCTCACTTGCACTCACTCACCGAATTACACACAACAATATGTTTTATAACACCAAGTTACTGCTGCGTTTACATATTATCAATTTGCAACCGATTCGTAAGATACAACTCACACATCTCGGTTTCAAGAATATAAGATGTTATCGTCTCACTAATCACTCGTAATACAATTCATGGAGTGATCCAAGTGAGCGTGGGTTTAATCCAATGCTAAAATCATATTCATAAGCACTCATGAACGTTGCAGCAAACATTTTCTTATGTCTAATACTCTTCTAGACAATCCACACACCAATTCACGACAGTCTTCATTCATATCTACTTCCAACATATGAACGACTGTGGCCCGTTTGAATAATTCGATTATTCTTAATAAACTCAATTATTCTGGAAGTCAAAACATGCAAGGTGAAACACAAGAATAATACTAATCCCATATGGCCTCAAACCTTTGAGTATAAACAAAAAACGTTTTATTTATTACCATATCGATTACTCATTATTTGTTGTTTCGGGTAATCAACTTCTTACTTGAATTCCAACACTTGTCCCATGCTCCTAGCATGCACACAATATTTACCTATGGTTCTTACTTTTGTGAAATAGACAAATTTAACACATTTCCAATCATTCTCATTTTACAACTCCAAATCCATTATCTTAAGTGTAAGAATATCAAATTCTTGTTACTTATAGAATATACTAGATTCTAACACTTTATGCAATGATACTTTTGTAATGTCACTGCACCAAAGTCTCAAAGACTATTGCCAATGATATTGCAAAGTTCTCTATCGGAGATTGTTACAGGACAATTCCTTAGATATGATGTCTCTCTCTCAAAGTACATTCCTTTGAACATCCTTTTGCATAAAAGTTTCTAATCTAGACATAGATTTTCAATATTTACTTCCCAATATGGACACGCTTCCATAATTTCCGTATGACAACTCATTCTTAATAGAATCTTATCTATTCATAATTATGTCGATATTGTCCATCCAATATGGAAACATTTCCATAATTTCCAATACTATACTTCCAACTACTCACAAGCAACCAATCCTCGTCGAACTTTGGATTGTCCTTTGATAGTTGTTTAATTATTTTAGTCAAAACCGATTCTAGTCCCTTTTCCCTCTAAATGCACTAGACATTTGGAAAATCTTAGAATGGTCAAACATTAAATCATTTGCAATTGATCCTATACCCGAAGCGTATGGGACACGACGCATAATGTTTTATTTTCTATGTTCTCAAAATTCGAATTGTGAAGAGGAATGTCGTAATCATAATTGAAACTTTAAGAACACACTATGTACCCTTGACTAAGTTTATTAACATTTCTCAACCTAATCCTTTACATTTGAAATGAAGCATAATATTCTCTCCCTTAATTATAGCAAAACAACTTTACAACCCTTATGACTTTGCAAGGTATAACTCTTGTTTTTCTATAATTAATATTGCCAACTTGCAATACTTTCCATAATAATCATACAATCATAACTTTCATGCTCCCACTATCATGATGATTACTATAAAACATAACACTTATGCTCCCACTAGCTTCGACATGTATTCATAAACATCTTAACTTTCAGAAAGACAATACCTATTGAATTTCTTAAGTCCATGTTTCTAATACTTAGTGTTTTGATAATCTTTTATCAAGGCTTCTTGAACTTATACACTTTTGCCTTAGATAGTTCATATGTGTGTCTTAACAATTAAGACTAATTGCCAAACCTCACAATTCAAATTATGGAAAGGGATGCCGTAACCATGATCGAATTCGAGAATGCAATTTTACAATCACTATCTTTTAAAATCTTTCTTAGTGAAAGTATTTTCTCACAATCATTTTCATGAAGGAGGAAATCTTATGACACTTAGATTTAAATGGTGTATTTGTTCCTATCCATGTGAATTTGTTAAAACCAAAGTTTACGACAAATTCAAACTCATATGGATCGAACTTCCTTAATCTTGATTTCTTGCCTTATGGTAGCACAGCTGCCCACCACGTCTTCCAAGTAGTTAAGAAGCTCACCTTTTCCTATCAATGTACTTTCCATTGATCAAGGTCCTTGCCTTTTATGCATTCAAATGAGAACTCATAGGACTCACATGCATAATTAACTCGATTGGATTGGCACAGAAACAAAATAATGTCTTCACGATAGGTTGTAAACCTCAACTCGTGTTCTAGTGGTGATCGATAAGGTTTATTTGATTTGTTCTTGAAACTTTTCAAGACTATTAAGACTCCCACTGACTCCTTGACATATTCGATTCTCTTATCAAAACATTTCTTGACAAACAAATATTCAAGAGTTAGTGTAGATTTTATCAAAACAAAACACTTCATAATTTTGGTATTAGTTGGTCTTTGTCTTATCTAAGACATCACAACTTTCCACAACTGATGAATGTTATAAACCTTCTTAATACTATTCACCCAATGTCACAATCTTGACTTTAAGACTTGTTTTGGAACGAAGTATGATTGACTTCTTGATTTGACCATTTCTTCAATCTTTGATTCCTCTTCTTGGACATACAATTGTACCAAGACTCACTTAGAGGATCAATTGAGATATGGTTCTTAATCATTAAGACCTATCATAAAGCATAAAAGCTACTCTCCCTTCTTCTTAGAATGGAGAAACTCTTATCTTTCTGCCTATTTGATTCTTCTTATTCGTTTTGCTATTGATCTAAACCATTTAATCAATTCAAAATTACACTTAATCTTGTAAGTATAATCATATTTACTAAACCTTTAGTAAATCATGACGAATATCTTTGTTACTCTTATGGTGAACTCGATCAACACACAACTTTGTGTACTCGATCTCCTAGTCCTTCACTTGACATTTTGTCAATGAATTAGTCTAATTTCCAAATATGAAATTTCTCAGTAATCATGCAACCAAGTTGCATGATTCCAAGTTTCTGTCCAATTGAAACTTGGGCGATGAGAAACTCTCCCTATTTGGTAAATTCTTGACATTTCCATAAATAACAAAACTAAGAATCATATCCATTCGTTGTAGAAATATGCAAACATCAATTTTCATAACAATTTCATTGCAAGGAAGTAAACAAATAAATAAGTTAAACAAAATTTGTTTTATTTATAAAAAGCAGCGGAAAAACATTTGTCCTTACAATGCAAAATCTATTGAAAACTATGTAAAAGAAAATTTCTAACAACTCTATCATAACTATCTAAGCTCAAAATCCAATCTTCAAGTCCATGAGATCGAGATCCATCTCTTGTGATTAGATTCATCTTGCTCTCTTATCAAGCTTCCTTTCTTTTCACCGATCCTTCAAAACATTCAAATGCAATCTTATCACATCATGTATTAAGAATCAATGAATAGGAACTTAATGGAGTTAGATAGTGGATTCTTACCTAAAGTGTAGTCATACTTTTGACTCTCCCATCTCTTAGATCTCTTAGGTAAATAGGGCAACTTCGTCTCCAATGCCCCTTCTCTTGGCAATAAAAGTAAACTGACTCTTTTGGAACAACACATGGAACTACCTCAGACATCGCCTTTCTCTTATGATCAAACTTTTCGATCATTGCATGTCTTTCATTGCGATTGTCTATATCCATAGAGGTTTTGAAGGCAGATTCACCAATCAACTTTGCTTTTCTATTGCGCCAAACCATTGCTGATTCAGCAACAATAAACATATAGGTGAGATCTATAAGGGTCACATCGCGGTTTATCATATAGTACTCTCTTACGAACTCACTATATGAGTTAGGAAGTGACCGAAGAACCCAATCAACAGCCATCGCTTCACCGACAACGGATCCCATCATTCTTAATCTATCAATGTGTGACTTCATCCCTAAGACGTGTGCACACACCGACTTTCCCTTTTTATGTTTACTTGCCAAAAGGGCTTGAGTGATATTGAACTTTTCAATTTTACAATCTTGTGGGTTAGGGAGAATAATTGGAGGAGGAGGAGGAAGTGAAGCATGATTTCTTGTTCCTCGATCGAATCGTGGAATATCATCTTCATGTGGAATGCTTGTTCCACGGGATTGAGAAGACCATAGTTGTCGAACTTTGACATCGGGAGAAAAACGAATTCAAGTTAGTTGATTGATTGAGTCCTTGGTAAATCACCCAAATGAAATTCCAAGGCTAGGACCCAACACAATATCCTACAACTCGGGAGAGGGATGCCGTAACCCAAATTGCAGAACATTTGAAGGTAAGTGAATGACGATTCACTAATTTCCACCATGAAAAACGAAAAAGAAATTTAAGTTTTAAATCTATGAAAACTCCTAGATCCTTTGAGATTCATTGAACATTTCAATGGCATGTTTAAATCTCGATATGCCCCTCTTGTTTGTGACTGGGATGTCGAGGATCACAAAGCGGGTGTGAATAACCATGCAAACTACATGGTGCCCTCACATGTTACAATCACCTATTCGATGTGCCAGTAAACCACACACGCTCCACCGAACTATGACAAACATTGAGTCACCCTTTGCTACCTTTGCTTAGAACCATTTAGTGTGCCGGTAAACCACACACGTTCCACTAACGTCTTCGCAAGGGCACAAAGTGTAATTTCATGGAATTGCATCAATTCACTTTTTTCCTAAGTAACTAAGATTGGGAATTTGAAAAACATTTAGTTACTTGGTATTTCATTATACTTATAATGGAAGGTTTCGTCCTATCCTACCTGTTCGGCTAACGACCCTCCACTAGTCAAGAGTGCGGTGGGTAAGAGTGGATACCCATTCAATCGCCATTTTATAAGCAATTTCCTTAAACACTCCTTATAGACCAGCTTCGTGAATGAGGCTTACTAACGGTAAGACTGACTTTTACTCATACATATATATAATGTTAGACTTTTAATGTTATATATAGTATAGAGTGTATTTTATACTTTTAAAATACTATATGGTTAACTTTAACAATTACATTTTTAATTCAATTAAAAGGTTAACCTAAACTTTTATGGATTTATTAAACCTCTTTTAATTATACTCCTTAATTAATTAATAAAACCATAAGGGTGTGATTTGAACTTTTCAAAACATTACTAGAGTTTTAGAATTTAACATTTCTAATTAAACCTTTTAATCAACTTTTAAATTCCAAAACTTGAGGGCAAGTTTTGAAACCTTTTTCAAAACATTAGGGTTTTAACTATTTAAATTTCAAAACTCCAAAACTTTTGGGTTCAAATTTAAACTATAAAACCTAAAGGGGAAAATATGAAACTTTTCATAACAACAAGGATCAAATAACAAATAATCTAAACTAACATTTAGTTACATAATTATCCATATTTGATTTGTTTAATGATTTCTTGCAAAACAATTTATCAATTTACTCAAAATAATTAATCAATTATCTTATAAGGAAACAATTATCTTGTTAATTGATAATTATCTTTAATTAGATCAAGAATATAGTCATATATATCATAAAATCGGATTTATATTGATCTAACATGATAAGGTAACTATCCAAATGCAAAAACAGCAAGAAATCCCGAGATAAGCATTATCTGACGCTCCAACTCGCCGAGTACCACACTGTACTCGCCGAGTTGAGGTCTACTCGCCGAGTACACTGTGGTACTCGCCGAGTTCCTCAGCCATAAAGCCCAAAAAACGATTTTCCAGTTATACAATGCATCAATACAATTGAAACCAAGCTAGGCTCTAATTCGACTGATGGGTTTTGGTCATAAGACATCCTATGTGCTCATACAAACCCTAATGCTTGGATCTAGGTTTCTCTATTGTACATGCTTTGAATCCAAGACTATAAACCCTAATTCTAGCATGTAAGTAATCATATTAACATGTAATTAGGTTTAGAACATACCTTGATTGTTATGTAGCAATAACAATCCCAATTCCTCCTTGAATTTGCTTTGGAAGGCTTAGAGTCACAAGTGTCACTCCTCTAATGGCTTACAAACACCATAAGCAAGTGGAGAAGGTATAAAGAGATAGGTGAGAGGTTAGAATTCGTATCTAGGACCTCTTGGGAAAGGATACACGAATTCATGACCCTAGGGGTGTTTATATAGGTGTAGAGATAGGGTTTCAGTCATTATCCTTATCTAGTTGATTATCCATTAAGCAACTAATATATTAATCCTTGAATCCTTATCATACTCGAATTCTAAGGCTTTCCAACCTTTAATTCGTCCACCATATAAATAAGATAATCCTTACCTTATTTTGTAACTATCACATAATCACAAATCAGCCCCTCTAGTTTAATTAATTACATTTGATCACAAAACTAATTCTTAATTAATTATTGACCAATATTATTTAAACAAATATGATTTCTCCTTTAATATATTATTCCTATAACATATTAATAAATCATATTATCCTTTCTCTCTTTATTCATTTCTCCAATCAAGTTGCTTTGGTGAAGGCAACCCAAAAGGACCATGCACCATAGGGTCAAGTACATACCAAAATAGTTATGGACTTAGACACTAATCCAACAGGTATAACAATCACATTCTTAGTCATTACCGAAACAATGGTAACGATATTCTTGAATAAAACGGTACCAATTACTAGTTTCTTGGCAACCTTGTGACCTTCCCTGATCCAAGTGCGAGTCCTGTGCTTCCGGTAGTATAGGCCTCTACTACCATTCACACCTACTTATACTCGTCCCAAGTATTGTCTCACAGTTTTACAAGTCACCATAAAATAAAATCACATGAAAACTTAACACATTGGATAGCAAAACGAAGGTTTTTATATTATTCCTTGAAACGATTACATAGGTGTTCAAGTTCACCCTAGACTACACCTCTAATAGGCTACATCATACGGTATTATGGCTACTGCATAACTCGATCTTCGGATATGAAGTCCTCATCCTTGATTCCTCGTGTTGTCATCTGCTTCATCAAGGATCATCTGAAATGCTCTTGCCTTTGGTTTTGGCGGCATATTCGGCTTTGTAGCTTCTTCTTTCCTTGGGCAGTCTTGCTTGAAGTGTCCCTCTTCACCACACTTAAAGCAGACTTCTCTCTTGGTTGTGCATTCACTGGTGTAATGACCAGTCTTCCCGCATTTAAAGCAGGTCATCTCTTTAGAGCATTTCCTAATGTGTTTCTTTCTGCACTTGTCACACCATTGCGTTCCTTCTTCGAACTTCTTTGAACCAGTATTCGATAATTTTCTCTTCTCATCGGACCTTGAGGATCCTTCAAACTTTCTCTTATTGCCAACCTCCATCTTGTTGGCGGCTCTTCCCTTGATCATATCTTCAACAGACTTGGCAGCCTAGATAGCTGCCTCCAGAGTAGGTGCCTGACGTACTGGCACCGCATGCTCCCATGGAAGTCCCTTTACGTACTTGTCAATTTTTGTTAGCTCGTCCGAGACAAGGCTCAAAGCAAACTCCATCTTGTCCGTGAAGTTGTTGGTGTATTCATCGATGGTCATGCTTCCTTTCTTTAAGGTTAGGAATCAGTTCTCCAGCTCGAGCAGGTTTTGGGCTAAACAATACTTACGTTTGAATTGCACCAAAAACTCTGCCCAAGTCAATTGTAGGGGCTCATTGGGGCTTAGAGTCTTCCCTAGGGTATTCCACCAATGCACAGCGCCTCCTCGGAACTGACGCACTGCAAAGGTGGTTTGCAGCTTGTCTCTGCAACCGCACATCATAAAAGCTAACTCCATTTCTGAGATCCAATCCATGACTCCGATCGGGTCTTCCTTTCCAGTGAAAGTCAATGGCTTGCAAGTTAGAAAATCCTTGTACTTGCATCCGTTTCTCTCGACTACATCATCTTGGCCGTTTCTCCTATTAACTGGCGGATCAACTTGGCCCACTGACCTACTGTAGTTTCCTTTCTACGATTGTTCGGGAATCGGCTCCTATTGCACAATGGGCACGGTGGATTCGTCCCTATTCTCTTGCATCATCCGCCTCATTTCTTCCCTTTGTTCCGCTAACATAGCCCGCATCATGGCTTGTACTCCCGCCATGGTGATTGGATCAGGTGCGACTTCTACTACGACTGGTATTTGGTGTATCACTGGGGGTTGATCTCGGTTCCCATTTGCATTCACATTTCCACTACGGGTCCTTGCCATCTTAATCTATACACCGAATAAGGTGAATACAGATCTTTATTTAGGACTGACGTTTAAATCATCCTTATCTCTCCGAAACGTTTATATGCTAGTTCTAATATCATAGTTGTACGTTTAGAATCCTAAACACATAAGGTTTCCAGATCCAGTCGGCAACAGACCATAGATCCGAACAAATAACAACATATCAAGCACAAAGCATTTAGCACATAAAAGCATTTTAGGCATAATTCCTAAAATAAGCTAGTGCTCACATCTCACAATCATCGCTTAGCATTCTAAGTTTAAGTCTAGGATTCATACAAATTCCTAGTTCGCTTAACCTAATGCTCTGATACCAACTGTGACATCCCCATTTTCATGGCCAGAAAAGACCAATTTTGTTTATGCTTTATAAAAATCTAAGTACCTCTTTTAATAAAAATGTTGCGAAATTTGTTCCCAGTAAAACATGATATATATACGTTATCAAAGCACTTCCGAAGAAAAGTATTTTTATTCATTTTAAAACATTTGGGATGTCATCGTCAATACAAAAACATAAGCATAAACAGAACTTACATTCATTATCAGTAGTGATTTATATCTCCTTAATCTCTCCGTGTAATGTGACTTCATATCAACACTTGTGATATAAATAAACTGAGTGGGTCAGGTTGGGAAACCTAGTGAGTACATAGGGATTTCAATTCCACAATGTTATACCGTATATATAGTTTAAAACTCACAAAATATACAATTTCACCATATATAAACAACTCTTATCCCACCCTGTCGATCCTCACAACGAGACTATCCATACTCTCAGACCTAAGATTAGCCGTTTTACCTAATCCATACTCCCGGATCAGAAATGAACGATTGTACCTAATCCATACTCTCAGACTAGGGATGAATGACTAATCCATACTCTCGGATTAATGATGAATGATTATGCCTAATCCATACTCTCGGACTAGGGACAATGACTATGTCTAATCCATGCTCCCGGATCAATGACATATACAAAGGTTTTATTCTCTGAGTATAATTCACTCGTTCTCGTAAGAAAACACTACCCAATATTCCTCATAATTAATTTAGGTTTACTCTTTATCCTACATCAGCATATATAATCAGGTATGTTCTTTAACAAGTATCTCAGGCAACATCAAATAATTCGCACATAAACATATATTTAATACTTTAATTGATACTTGTATTAAAATCATGTTCATGAAAGGGACTATGCACTCACACATAAACTCTTCAACAAATATTTGACTCTTTAACATATATTTAATACTTTAATTAATAATTGTATTAAAATCATTTTCATGAAAGGGACTATACACTCACACATAAACTCTTCAACAAATATTTAAATCTTTAACATATATTTAATACTTTAATTAATACTTGTATTAAAATCATGTTCATGAAAGGGACTATGCACTCACTTGAAAATGTGGTGATTCCGAACTCAGACAGCGCTTCGCATCTTAAAAATAATATCATTCGATGAAACCTAGTATTATTACCACTAGAGTTTAATCTATTATTTGTCGAGACTAATTAATAGTCTAGTTATTATTACTATTATATAAGCGTTAAACAATACTTATATAACCCATAATGAAAGCCCAAGTACTTTTTATAAGTTCCTAATAACGTTACTATAATTAAATAAAAACTATATTAAAAATAGCGTAGGCGTAGCTCATTTACAACAAATTTTATAGAAAATCGGGCTTTTCTTGGAGCAATGTTTCTGAGCCGAAAAACTCTTCTTCTCGGAGCCGTCGAGCATTCCGGGGCTTCCGCCTCTTGGTAGGGAGGTTCCCTAGGCTTTTCGGGGGGTTTCGGGGCTAGAGAGAGGTTCTAGAGAGAGTAAAGAGAAGAAAGAATGAGAAATGTGTGAAGAAAATGAGGGTGGGAGAGGTTCTATTTATAGGGTTAAAATGGCTGAACTTGGTGCCACATGTGACCATCTAGTGGAAAGACTTGGGGAGAAAACAATGGCCAAGAGTGTGTCACATCACTCATTTTCGCACAACAGACTTCCGACTTCTAAAATCCGTAACTTTCACATACGACCTTCGTTTTTGACGTTATTTATATCCACGCATAGGTAAAAATAAGATCTACAACTTTCATTCTGACTCCATCGGCTAATTCTCGACCGGTCTTAAATTTAACAGTACGAGGAGATTATAATGTTAAATGTCCGCGTAAAATTCATAACTTCTACATACGAACTCTGTTTTCGTCTGTCTTTTTACCGTTGAGTTCCTATTAATGAGATCTTGAATTCTCATTTAGTTCGCGTAGGCCAAAAACTGCTCGAACTAAAATTCGAGTTTCGGACCGTGCACTGCTATGCCAAATCTTAAAAAAATTCATAACTTCCGCATACGAAGTCAGATTTGGGCGTTCTTTTTTTGTATGTTCTCGGTTTAACATATACTACAAATCTTATTTGTATCGATAAGGATAAAAAGTCATTTATCAAAGATTCACTATTTACGTCTCCCAGTGCCGTGCCGGTTTTGCCGTAAAACTTCGACGGGCCATAACTTCTTCGTTATAACTCGGATTTCTGCGTTCTTTATATGTACGGAACCCTTGAGACATATTATAAAACTTGGTTAAGATTATTTATTCTAAGTAATCTTTTGTCGAAAAGTCATTTTCAACACCTATTATCTCTAAATTGGCTAGCCCGGATCTACGAGCGTTACAAACAATACACACTTTTAGTGTGTAATCATCCCTCATATTGTTTAAGTCTTTGATAAAAGTGATATTTCGATCTGTCATTGTCACTATAACAGAAAGACATACAATATTAAGGAAAAATAATGGAAGAAAATTACACACATAAAATATAAACACAAACATAATTACAATTATGTCCCTGGAGTAGTAAACATATAAAAAGATTCTCAATAATACAATGAAGTATATTAAAAAGTCAAACAAAGAAAACAAATCAGAAAAACACATAAAACACAAACTATATAACCCTGTTGTGAAAATTACCATTATGTCCCTGTATAGAAAATGAGCACTATGTCCCTGAACTGGTTGGTCTAATTACCATTCTACCCTTTGTAACTAGAGAATGATTAATTAACAGCTTAATTGTTTATGAGGGGAAAATACGACAGAAGTTGGTTGTAATATTAAATGCAATTGAAGTAAGTCTAAACTATTAAATTTAAAGCATATAACTGCATTACCGAGTCACCTTTTTAAAAAAGGATCCACACAGTTTGGGAGCCCTATACCATCTTGTTGCAATGTAATCTTGTGAACATGTACCGATAGGAATTGGCCGAATAGTTCCAATCATGTAATAATTGATAAAATTTAGATTATTTCAATGGGTGACATACTCTCCAGAATGTTGTAGATCCTATCTTTGATAGTCAGCATTGGATAAAATATTTTCGGGTTTTAGATATCCATGGAAGACATTTTGATTTTATGATAACAAAGTAATTTCACCCAGGGAAATATTACATACAAGGTATTTGTGAAGAAAAATAATACATAACAGGTCCCTGTACAGAAAAAAGATTACAAAACAGGTCCCTGTGCATGATTTTTTTTATAGAATGTCCCTACTTAGTGTAAAATATGTTACTTTGGTTATTTGAGATAAAAGTAATTTCAAAATAAAATACTTAAAATAGTGCTACAGAGGGTATAGTGGTAATTAGAACAATCAGTTTTTCCACATGCCTCTTCAATAATCATTTTCAGCCAAAAATAAGTTTACCAATATACCCCTCACACGTTAAAATTGTATAACTAATACGTAAGATAATAAGTATATTATAAGTAATTTATACTCTTCTTTTAATGAAGATGTGTGAAATATGCAATTGACAAGAAATATGCAACTTTGTAGGTTTTCAGAAAACCAAAAGTACAATGCATTAATTGGTAATTTAAAAACAATTTAAAAAACGTAGACAAAATATTACTGAATAAAGGATACTGTAACGACCAAAATTTTGAAACAATTAAAACTTTTCAAAACAATCCATTTTAATAACGTTGTTACAAAAAGGGTTTTCAATACATTATTTAATAGAGTATTTTTCTCAGGTCCATTTCATAAAACACCAACGCGAGGAACGGTACGATCATGCCTTTGCCTTGCCACAGACTCCTGAGAACCTGAAAACATAAAAACCACAACTGTAAGCCCGAAAGCTTAGTGAGATACCCCCAAAATACCAACCACATATACGCCCTTCCAGGTCACAACCTTCCGGTCCAAACATATCGCCTTCCGGCCCATTGCGTAATGCCTTCCGGCCCATAACATATCGCCTTCCGGCCCGCAACGTAAAAGCATATATATATATATATATATATATATATATATATATATATATATATATATATCATGACAGAACATAGAACAACCGTGCATACCGAGTTACACTCCAGACCAGACAACCATACACATAACATGTAATCATATAGCAGTTCACAGTTAGCAAATCGATCAACAAATCACATAACATATCATTACCCTAACCAAGATACCAGCCTAGCCGATCACTAGCATAACATCACCCTACGACTCGGCCAACATAATAATTATTTACATACGCCTTTCCAGGCCATGACCTTCCGGTCCACATCGCATTGCCTTCCGGCCCGCAACATGTAATGCCTTTCGGCCCATATCCCGCAATATCATACAACAGACAATTACCCGGATTTCCATCCGATAAAAGGGTCGGCCTTGGTGCCTTAAACCCTATAGATATAGTGAGGATAACTCACCTTGAAACTGCCGACTGAACAGATAACCCAAGCTGCTCCGATCCCTGATACGATCTCCACCACTGGACAGCCACCAATGCACTGAACTCGAAACCATAATCAACAATTACCAAAATACCCCTGGAAACCACTGGTCAACCCTTGGTCAAAGACTGGGTCAAAGTCAACCCCTAACTGACCCTACTCGCCGAGTCAACCCGATGACTCGTCGAGTCCCTATGCTCAGAACTTCCCTCAATCTACGACCCAACTCGCCGAGTCACCCCAAGACTCGTCTAGTCCAACAGCTCTGAATCCACTCGCACCCAACTCACCGAGTCATCCCTTGACTCACCGATTCTCGACTCAACCAGGAAATATTGGGACTCTTCGACAAGACTCACCGAGTCCAAGAACAGACTCGCCGAGTCTAAGGCTATCTTCAACCTACTCGTCGAGTTGTTCTTCCAACTCACCGAGTTCCAGGCCATCTTCAAGCAACTCGTCGAGTCCACCCATGTGACTCGCCGAGTCAACCCGATCTGAATCAATTCAGAAGCACTCCAGGCCATGCAATTGATCCAAAACATAGATCCAACCTCCTACAATCCATTCATCACGTAAAGTGGCAAACTTTACGTGAATCTAAAGAGATCTAGGCCTTATTCACCTTAGAACTAAGGTTTGGGACATGATAGCTCCATTAACAACACAAGAACAGGGGCTTTAATGCTCTTAAGATCTTCTCCACTCCAGATCTGAGGTTGCAACCTCAGATCCATCCTTCAAACTCAAGATGTCACACAACCAAGCTTCCCACACAACCCCAAAATGAGAATCTAGGAAAACACAGCCCAAGAACGAAAGTATTACCTCCAAAGAATGCCTCAACAGCAAAGAAAATCGAATCCAAGCAAAGCCCTTTGATCCAAGCCTCTTCTCCTTCAAGATTTCTTCAACCCACACCTCTCCAAGCTCCAATTTGCTCAACAATGAGGTTCCTCCACGGAATTAGGGTTTCTGGGACTCAAGGGGGGATCAAGGAGGATGTAGAGGAACATAATGATCTTTATATAGGGCCCATTCCCCGGATTTAGGGTTTTTCTTCGCCCAGCGCCTACTCGCCGAGTCCATCTTTGGACTCGCCGAGTAGGCCATTTGACACACGACCAAAATCGCGACCTGACTCGCCGAGTCCATCCATGTGACTCGCCGAGTCGCCCTCCAAAACTTACACTTTTAACCCTTCAACTCTACTCTTTCGATTCCGGGATGTTACAGATACATAGCAGAATGCTAAACTAAATAATATAATGAAGAACTGGAGATTAAGAATATGGCCAACACGAATCAAGAATTTGACAAATTTTGACATTTTAGAATTATTATGTTGACTTTATTTCAAAAAAATTTATACAGGTGATCAACTAAGTGAAAATGCGGTCTTTTTCATATAGGTGATCAAAAAAATTTATGATGTTGACTTTATTTCAAAAAAATTTATACAAGAGATTAAGAAGATGGACAACATGGATCAAGAATTGAGAAGCAGAAACTGATCTCGGGTAAAAGATTTAGGAAAAAGATAATTTTTTAAAGTTCTTAAAACAATTTTTTTGTACTTTTTATACCATTATAACAATTCTTTTAGGATTTGATAAAAAACATTGTGTTTATGTTATCGTTTTTTATATTAATGATTACTTTGATTACCAAAATAATAACCATGTGATTGAAAATCCGATTACTTTGATTACAAAACAGGTCCCTGTGAATATACACATTGAGAAGCAGAAACTTACCGAATGATTGAAGTCGCTGATTGAATATCCGATAACAGAAGTATCGATGATGCTTAATTGCTGGAAAGACGATGTTGTAAAGAATGATTCATATCGTATGTTTTAAGTATGTATTGAGCATAATATGATCGGAATTGAAAGAAAGACAGAGTTGTTATGAGCATAATAAGATGATTGATATGGATACCATAATAAAATGCTCTTAATCGGGCATGTAACGAAAATGAGTTAATGTGTACAGCTGTTATGAGCAACAAGATTTGAAAGAAAGACAGAGCGTTATATGGAATCCTTATTGCATTCGATATCCATCCATATATTCCATATTCAAAATTCAGAATTTCCATATTTCCATATTTCCATTTCCATATTGATATTTATATTGCATATGTATTCCAAATCTAATGCTATGTGATATCATTAATGGGTAAAACAGGAATTTAACATTGGTTGAATTCTGAATTTTTGAAAGGAGACGTGTACAAATGGTTTGGTTTATTAGATAGGGAAATATCAATGGTTTAAAATCATTTCCAACAACTTGTATTTGTCAAAATTTTGACACTGTAATTTCAAATCCGCAAACACATAGAAATTCACATAGTATGTATTGTTAAAAAAAATCATTTTTTCTTTTATCATGTACTTTTTAACATATAATATAATATATTTAATTTATTAACTTAAATATATTATTAAATATAAAAAATTATATAACTATTAATAAGTTGTTTAAATTATGAATATAGTATATTTAATTTATCAACTTAAATATAATGTGAAATACAAACCTAAATAAAAATATCTAACAAACTTAAAAAATAGTCATTTTTTAAATAGCAAAAAACGTTACTGGTTTAAATATAATACTTAAACCGTCATATATCAAATTAACTAAAAATTTTCAAAAATTATTGTTTATAATAACTGATTTTTTTAAATAAGAGGTTTTAAATTAATTAAAATAATAATTGTTAAAAGTACCTTACAATAATTGTTAATACATGATCGACACTAAAATAGTAAAAGAAAATGATTTCTAAATTAATTAATTAGAATATTAAAACTAAATCATATTTAGTTTATTCACGTACAAATCATAATAAGAGGGTGTTTGGGGTATCTTTTCAAAGGCAAAAGAACTTTTGGCAAAAGTTCCAAAAAGTCACGTTTCCCTGACTTTTTCAAAAAGTCAGTTTTTCCTCTTTAAAAAATCCAAAAGAAGCTTTGAAGAAGCTTTTCCCAAACATCTTTTGTCCTGTATTTTTTTCCAAAAGTTCTTTTGCCTCTCAAAAAGATATCCCAAACACCCCCTAAAAACCCATCAAAATTTATGATTTTAATAAAACATTATTTTATAATATTATTGAAAATAATCACAATTTTAGATATCAATTTGATATAAGAATCAAAATTTCATAATTAAAATGACTAATATATGACTAACATAACTATTTTTAATTGCTATAATTAGTTAATTACTAAAATCTAACTATATAAAATAATTATACTCAATTGCACGAATTTAGTTAATTACTATAATCTAACTATATAAAATAATTATACTCAATTGCACGAATTTAGTTAATCACTAAAATCTAACTTCTAACTATATAAAATAAAATTATACTCAATTGCACGAATTTAGTTACTTACTAAAATCTAACTATATAAAATAATTATACTCAATTGCACGAATTTTCGTCTAATTTTTAATAAAATACAATTTTCTAAAATGGTAGGTAAAATCTTTAAAATTTTCTTTAAAAGCTTTTATCAAAACCTTGGTTTTCCAGCTCGGCCGTCTCTCTCTCTCCTTTGGCAAACAACGGCGCGGACAAATCTTAAACCAAAACAGCTCTTTCTCTTTCTCTCTCTCTCGAAAAGCACGTTTCCCCCAAAGGCACATCAGGTTTGAAATTTCAGTACACAAAAGGAAATAAATAGGGGGGAGCTTGAAGAAGGTGAAAAAACCGAGAAACTTACCTATAAATAATACGTATACCAATTTTGCACAACTTGTGTGTGTGTGTAAAGATTCAAAGTGGTTTTCTTTATTTACCTCAAAAGATTGGATCACGCACAAGTTTTTCTCGGTTGGGTGTTTTTAAAGAACTTGTGTATTTATGTTGCACTGAAATTGATTGATGTGGAAGTGAGAGCGATAGATGAAGACTTCGTGTTGAATATATATATCTTTAGGAATTATAACAAGTGTTCTATTCGGGAGATTTATTTTGATTTCTGTATGTTTGTTGATTCTCGAAAGATCTGATCTGAAGAAAAGAGACATCCGGGTTTTAATGGCGGTGTTCCTTGATGTGTTCTTGCAAGGTAAAGGTAAAGCTCGTTTTCTCCGTCATACATTGTTGATTTTTCGAT
Source organism: Lactuca saligna (assembly GCF_052625555.1). NCBI lineage: Eukaryota > Viridiplantae > Streptophyta > Magnoliopsida > Asterales > Asteraceae > Lactuca > Lactuca saligna. The sequence goes on from NC_136421.1 coordinate 151,203,010, forward strand.
TGATTTCATGTGGGTTTTCTGAAATCGAGTAATTTCTGTAACCCTTTTACTTAATTTGGTTATAAACTATTCATTCCGATTTCTCTCTTTCTTCTTTATTGTGTTTTGATAATTGATACTCGACGAACAGTCAATTTTCATTGAGCTGATACAGTACGTAGATGAACGGTTAGATTTGTGTCCTGCTGATTAAATTTTTATTTGATCTTCTGATTCTTCTGAAAAGGGTTCTGATTGATTTAAGTTTCTGCAATCTGTTGAATAGCAAGTTGGGAACATGCATGAATGTCATTCAAGTGGGGTTTACTGTCATATTATTATATGAATTCCCTTTCTTTCTATTTTTTTAATAACCAATTTATAATTCTTCTTTTTCTACAGGATTATGTTGATCCTATAAACCTGTAGCTCGTGATGTCAAATTCGTTCAATTAACAAACAAAAAAGATTCAAATTTTCAAACCCTTTTCAATACATGGATTGAAGAATCAATTCGACGGATGCAATGTCGAAAACATTAGCATCTCTCGGGTTGATTTCATTGCTTGTGGTCGGCGTTCTTGCCATCGATGACGACGGGTCCGAAAACGGGTTCGGAGGGTGTAATTGCGAAGTGGAAGGGTTCTTCGGGTACAGAAACATCATGGAAACACAAAGAGTAAGCGATTTCTTAATCGCAGTTGCTTATTTTTCGATTCCAATCGAGCTTCTATACTTCGTAAGCTGTTCAAACGTCCCCTTCAAATGGGTTCTCTTTCAATTCATCGCCTTCATCGTTCTCTGTGGAATGACCCATTTGTTAAACGGGTGGACCTACGAACCACACCCGTTTCAGCTCATGCTTGCTCTCACCATTTTCAAGTTCCTTACAGCTTTGGTTTCCTTTGCAACCGCCATAACTTTAGTCACTCTCATCCCTTTGCTTCTGAAAGTGAAAGTTCGAGAGTTTATGTTGAGGAAAAAAACATGGGATCTGGGTGTAGAAATGGGTATGATCAAGAAGCAAAAAGAAGCCGGGTGGCATGTTCGTATGCTGACACAAGAAATCCGAAAATCACTCGATCGACACACGATTCTCTACACCACTCTCGATAAATTATCGGAAATTTTGGATTTACAGAATTGCGCGATTTGGATGCCGGATAATACGAAAACGGTGATGAATCTAACCCATCAGCTGAAAGGGGGGCAATCGTCGACGATTATTCCGATTCAAAATCCCGACGTTCAAGAAATTAAACAGAGCGAAGTGGTGAAGCTTTTAGACCATGAATCAGAGCTCGGAACCCTAAGTAGTGGAGGGTCAGAACCACCTGGAGCGGTGGCAGCAATTCGTATGCCGATGCTTAGGGTTTCCGATTTCAAAGGTGGGACCCCTGAAATGATTCAAGCATGTTACGCGATTCTCGTTTTGGTTCTTCCCGGAGGTCAAATTCGATCTTGGACTGGTCCGGAGCTCGAGATAGTCAAAGTAGTGGCAGACCAGGTGGCGGTGGCTCTTTCCCATGCGGCGGTGCTTGAAGAATCTCAGCTCATGAGAGACAAATTAGCAGAACAAAATCGAGCTTTACAACAAGCTAAACATGACGCCATGAGAGCTAGTCAAGCAAGGAACTTGTTCCAAACTGTAATGAGCAAAAGTTTGAGAAAACCTATGCATTCAATCGTGGGTTTGCTTTCCCTTATTCAAGATGATAATCTAATGAACCAACAAAAGGTTCTTATCGATTCAATGGTGAAAACTAGCAATGTACTTTCGATGTTGATCGATGATGTCATGGATGATTCATCGAAAGAAAGATTCCCATTAGAAATGAGGTCCTTTGGGCTTCATTCTTTGATAAAAGAAGTTGCACATCTTGCAAAGTGTTTGTGTGTTTATAAAGGGTATGAATTTGTAATGGATGTTGATAAATCTTTACCGGATAATGTCATGGGAGATGAGAGGCGGGTTTTTCAGGTGATTTTGCATATGGTTGGGAATCTTTTGAATCGGGGGAATGGTGGAGGGGGAATGGTGTTGAGAATTGTGAGAGAGAGTGGAAGTTATGGGAGGAATGATCAACGGTGGGCGAGTTGGAGATCGAATTCGGGTGATGGTTATGTCAGTGTGAAGTTTGAAATCGGGATCAACGATCATGATACGAAATTGGAACGCTCGTTTGCTGATGAGAGAATTCGTAGTGGTGGAATTGAGCAAAGTTTGAGCTTTGGAATGTGCCGAAAGCTTGTCGAGGTTTGTTCTTTTCTTTTCTTTTGTGTTCCTATTTTGTTTATAACATATATGTTGTACTGCATTTTGCGTGTATTGGACTGAGACTAAAACTTAAGAGAGAAACTTTCAATTTTTCGTAAACCCCAAAATTTCGAACATGATGGGATACAAAAATGCAATTTTTAACCCATTAACAAATGTCTATACCAAACTCTCATCTAGTTTTAGGTGCATTGGACTACGAGTGAAAATAGCCTTATCATGATTTGTTTACAAAAGATATGAATACCCTTATCATTGAAAATAGCCCTAGAAAATTCGTCTGATTCTATCTTTTTTAACGGGATTGTATTAGACGAGCTATTTTGGAGGATAAGGATGAGGAGGACATTTGTGTCTTTTCCACAACGATCAAGAATAATGTTACATGATATGTTTTTTCTTTGTTGAATTGTTTTAAGCAGATGATGCAAGGAAAGATTTGGGTAGTTCCAAATCCGGTCGGATTCGATCAAGCAATGTCACTCATTCTCCGATTCCAACTCCGACCATCGATTGTAATCGGAATCTCCGAAACCGGGGAATCATCAGACCACAACCCGCTATCCAACTCTATATTCCGGAACCTTCAAGTCCTGCTAGCAGACGAAGACGACATGAACCGAGCCGTCACCCGTAAACAACTCGAAAAACTCGGCTGCATTGTGTCAACCGTCGCCAGTGGTTCCGACTGCATCATGGCACTAAACCAACCCGTATCATCGTACCAAATCGTACTTTTGGATCTTCATATGTCCGATGTTGATGGATATGAGGTGGCAGCAAGAATCCGGAAGTCTCGCAGCCGGAATTGGCCATTGATTGTGGCTTTAACAGCCAGTGGTGATGCAGATGTGTGGGAAAGATGCTTGCAGATGGGAATTAATGGAGTTATTCAAAAACCGGTGGTTTTACAGGGGATTTCTGATGAACTCAGGAGGGTGATGGTCCATACCAACAAAGTCCATTGACTTTAGTCAAAAGTCAAACTGTTGAACTAACAAATCTAACCAAGAATAGCGAGGGCTTTTTTTTTTTTTTCTTCTTCTTCTTGTTTTGTATTTGTTTAAATTGCAGGCATATTTAGTATCTAGTATAATATATATATTTATATAATACAATACACCATGAAAAACGTGTGCAACTTGTTGAAGGGTCGCTGTAAAGGTTACTTAAAATGTAGATTGAATCGTCGGTTTGGAAGGTGTGTTGAATAAAAAAAGAAAGACATGTTTGGAAATGGTTATATTACTAATAATAATATTTTAATAATTATTATGGGAAGAGGAATCGTGATTCATGCATGAATATGAAGAGTACGTATGGGTGATATAAGTTTGAAGGAGACAAAAGCGACCACCACATTTGAAAATTTGAAAAATAGTCGATATCGGATTCAAGGCCACCTTCAATGTACAAAGGTGTGGTTGTCACTTTTCTTACACGTCAACATAAATGATCTCTTTTGTTTTTATGGTCATTGTCAATTTAAGGTGGGATTCATTGCATTATTTGACTCATCTCTATGCTTTTATTTTGGACTATGAATCCCCTTGGAAGAGACAAACTAAAAGTTTAACTTATAGAGATATTTATATTATTTTTCAGACAAGGGAGGGAATGAACACACGGTTAATGACATATTGTCCATACAATTATATTCCTTGTTATTATTATCTTTGTGATTTTTCTATATTAGATTTTTTTTTAACAATGATATTCTTTAATAAATGAAAAATTATTTTGCAACTTGTTACATTTTTATTCAATTTGTCAAATATGATTTTGTAGTTATTTTGAATTAATTCTTTTTCCACATTTCATTTTATGAGTTTTTCTATTCTATTAAATTTTATATAATATTTTAATATTAAATTGCAATAAATATAATCATAAATAGATATCAATTTCATTAACGAATTTATCTTTTAATTTTAAAATTCTTAAAATTAAAGCTCTTGTAATTCTTTTATCTATTTAAATTAAAAAAATAAAAAATATTTTCATTATAATAATTCATTATTATTATTATTATTATTATTATATATATATATATATATATATATATATATATATATATATATATATATATTTAAATTCAAAGTTCTCAAATATTTTGATATTTATATTTATATTTTTTTAACATATATATATATATATATATATATATATATATATATATATATATATATATATATATATATATATATATATATATATATATATATATACACGCGCGCATATGTTTATGCAGTGAACCTCTTTTGTTGTAATACGTGTTGATTTAATGAAATGTTTCTAATATTGATTTATTCATATGGTACGTGAGAATTAAATAGATTACTTTTTATTTTTATTTTTTATTTTTTTTAAGTAATAGATTAGTTTTAAAAATCGTTTAATTTTATAAAAATCTAAAAAGATAAAGATGAAAACCATTTTGGAGGATAAGTGTTCACCCATGATTTTCTAAAGTTTTCTTAACTTTTATAACAAATTGTAGTTTTGGAGCTTACAGTTGTCAAAGAAAGTGAGAGCACATAATATAAACATGTTTAAGTTTTTTTTGATCCCTTTATGTCCTATATGAAGGAGGTGTTATTTTTGTGGCCACTCACAAAAATGTCACTAGATGGTTGGTTTACTCACCTATGTTTTGCATTCATGTGTTGTTTAAATTTGTGAATATATTGTGTTATTGTTACTGAATAAAAAAATTTCAACATAAATAACAATACACGGTGTTTAATTTTAATGAAATTTCTCATTTAACATAAGATGATAACAAATCTTTATAAGAAAAAAACAAAAAGTTTTATTATTTAAAACTGGCTAATAGTAGTAAATGGCAAATTTTAGGAATAAAATTATATAAGTTTAAACTTGATATTTTTAAACTTATCAAACTCTAAACCTTATTTTATAAAATGAAGTTTTACTAAAAGGTTTATAAATGTTCTATAACTCACAAATAGTAAAACTTAATACTAGTTATTACATTTAAAATTTGATCGTATCATTTTTATAAAATTTGGACTTTATAAAAGAACATTGTTAAAATGTGATTTTAAATAAAAGTGTTAAAACGTGATTTTAGATTAAAAGGTATATCATGGTTTATTTGATACATTCAATAACCATGATATAATATATGTTTTTAAAGTTTGAATTATAAAACATAAACGACCCCTTAAAAAACTCAAATCCATGCAATCTATTTTGAAAGCACATGCACGTCTCTTGGTACAATAGTGGGATAAATATCACCTAACTACCTAGTGTTAACTTTTGATGGCGGGGCGTATTTGCGATTTCTATAACCAGGTTATAGGCCGTTTATACAAGTTTTTTTAAATCGGTTGATATGATCGGAAATATTTTGTGATATGTGATACCTAAGCAATAGAATTTCGAGGCATAGATGGGATCAAACATATCTGTGAAATTTTGTTACTAATGATCCCATAAATCTAGGAAGTATATAATAGAATGTAATTAATACTTGATATCAACCTAGTTGGATTCAAATGAATGTGATAAAGGATATATAACCATTTGTTTGTTTTGTAACCTGGATACTAGAGTTTGATAGCTAATGTTCTCAGAAACTAAAAGGTATTAACTATTAAAGACTTAAATATCAAAAATACTAAATGAATTTTGTTAAAAACTTTGTAGATGAATAATCCACTTTCATTTCCATGAATCATCTTTCTCTTGATGATCTATGAGGCACCCTGAGAACTAAACCTCGTGCAATAAAAAACTGCATTTCGAGAAAAAAAATCCACAACCTCATCTTCCTTTGAAACTTCAAGAATCCCTAGAAATTGCTCAAAAAATAGCTTTGCCAAACCTAACATAGCTATAGAATTCCCTTATATGCTGATGGTGCCTGAATGTGCACTAGCTCTCTCTTCCTCCTCCGGACTTCCAGTCCGGATTTTGGAATCAATTTCTCAATCTACAATGGAAACACCCAATCTCCTCAAAACTGGTTTGAAGGCTCAACTCGCAACATGATCTACACTCTGACCACCGAACCAAAGAATAATTAATCTCAATCATCCTTATACTAAAAGACGAAGATGATTTAAAGTGAACATGACTTTAACCCTTGAGGGAACCGATGCGGTGGATGCCATACCTTTATTTTATCCATCGAATGACACACATCCAATCCTTTCTCCTTCAAACATGGGAGGCTGGAAGAATATAACTTCGTTGTAGAAAATGACATCCCAAATGATCAACAGACCATCTTTCCAACAACTGTATTCCCCAAATCGATCATCACAATTTCTTCGTCTTGAGTCCAATGAATCAAATTGGAACTACTACGAAGAAGGTCCTCAAAACCTCATAACCAACCATCTCGTATTGGCCTACGTCATTCAAACCTAATATGCCTTGGATACATAACCCTGAACAAGCACCAGATTCATCCTCATCAAGAGAAACCATATCCAAAAGACCAATAAAGACAACTACAACTAAACCTAATTATATACCATACTATCTGCTATCAGTCAGTTCCCTAGTAACCATTCAACTTTTCATAATCCTTATACGGATCCTGTGCTTCTGGTAGTACGGGCCCATACTACCTTACACAACTATATGTACTCATCCCAAGAATTATCTCAAGGTTCCTAAGTCACTACACTCGAGAACTAGTAGGTGTACTAACACACGTATATGCTTAGAAGAGCCACAAGCTACACTTCCTAGATTCTCATCCTAGGAGTCTATGCGACCACACTCCCGCACTACTTAGAGTCTTTGGTATCATCATTGGTTTCCTCGTGTATGCAAGGCGTGCATTATATCAGGTCAAATAGATGATCAAATAAATGATTTTTATCTAAGTCCATAACCAAATAAACAACATTAAATAAGACTAAATCAAGCATTCTAAGGCTATACAATCCTAACCATGCACAATTATAAATCATATACTTAGCAACTAACAATATAAATATAAAATTCAAGTATCACATAACAACAAACTCCCTAGGCTAGAAGGCATCATAGTTATTAGGTCTTTCTAACATTCAATTCCTATAGAGATCCTTAGCCTATCCACTAGCATGGATTTCTAACAGTCCACAATCAAAAAATATATACAATAAATATGGATATTTTGGGAACCACTTTTATTTTAGAGCTTTGGATAACTGTAAAAATTACATCTTCCTGTTAAAACTAAAGTTGAGTCAAAGATCCATGTACACAATCCCAGGACAAAAACCAGACAAGAACATGATGAGGATCCGAGTTCATGGTTGTAACCCAAATATTTCCTTAAAATTCCTTTTGAAGACATTTGTGAAAATTCTCAGATCCTAGTTTTAGTTTGGATTCATATGAGTGTTTATCCAAATCTTGTAAGGTAGGGCTCTGATACCAAATTGTAACATTCCAATTTTCAGAATAAAATTTTCATTTTAAAACTAGAATAAACACCCATTTCATAAATATCTATTCAAATATAAATCATTTGTTCATAAACCATAATCCAAAAATCAGTGTTTTAAAGAAAAGTATCATGGAATCTCAAATTTTAATACTGCTGATGTGTGTGTACAGTCACATCTTTGCCTCCCCACGATCACCTGAAGTAATTAAAAAGTGTTTAATCCACAACTGTAAGCGTAAAGCTTAGTTATTTCCCCAAAATACCATATGCAACAATATACATAAAATGCATACACATATGGCCTTCAACACTGTAACACCGTAAATTTTCAAATAAATTTTCATTTAAAATTTCATAATTCTCATAACACATCCCACAAAATTTCATTTATTTAATTTAAAATCACAACTCCATAATTGTTTGATTAAAAATCCAGGATCCTCAAAACATAACTCTTTCGCCGGTGTGTACAATCAAGTTAGTGTCTTTTCGTGATCATGAGAAAAACCTGAAACACATAACACATAACACGGTAAGCACGAATCTTAGTGAGTTCTCCAAAATACCACGTACACCTCAAATGAGACACTCCGATCAATGTGTCTCAGTGGAGACCCTTCGGTCCCACAACTCGGGTGGACCCTCCGGTCCTAACTCAGCAAAGCATAACATAATCACAAAGCATCACATAATATATATATATATATATATATATATATATATATATATATATATATATATATAACTCAACGTAAGCACATATAAACAACATTTAGACTGAATAACATAACAACATAAGTCACAAAGATAGTATGCACAATAACGCATATCACTGTATAACAATGAGACCCTCCGGTCAATAATGAGGACCCTCCGGTCCAGTATAACTATGAAGACCCTCCGGTCACTAGTAACTACTACTCAGATATGGATAGTGAGAAGACTCACCTCGACAACAAGTAGTTATCCTTGTACTCGAATCTCAAACTAGCCACCGCCTAACACATAGGGTAATTATCTCAATAAATACTCGATTCTTGACTCTAAGTAAACCAAAGGTTATCCTTCCTCTTTCTAACTCTTGAAGTGGGTAAAAGACCATTTTAATCCTCCATGGTCTCCATTACTTATGTTTGACCAAACCTTAAAGTCAACATAAGTCAACTCGAGTCAACAGTCCATGTTTGACCCGACTCGCTGAGTGCACCTATGTGACTCGTCGAGTCCACCCGTTTCTTCAAAAGTCTCGTGAAGGTCTAGCTTAGCTCGTCAACTTGACCCCCAAGTCGCCGAGTTATCGCATGATCAAGCTCATCGGGGCAAACCCTAACCGACTCGTCGAGTCGGCGAGTCCATTCAGAATTATTTCTCATTCAGATGTGTATCTCCCGAAGTCTGGAAGGCCAAGAAAAGAAAGAAAACCCTAATTTTATAGGGCAACTCGGAGAGTCCAAGGAGGAACTCGGCGAGTCCGAGTGGGATCCGGGTCGAGGAGTAAGCGACCGACTCGGCGAGTCGGCCAAGGGGACTCGGTGAGTCTAGTTGCGAAACCCAAAACCCTTCGAGTTGAGACTCGAATCAGTGAGTCGAGTGGAGACTCGGTGAGTTGGGCAGGTCAGGACTCATAAATCGGTAGACTCGGCGAGTCATGGACTGACTCGGCGAGTCGAGAAGCGAATGGAAGGACTCTGAACATATGAACTTGGCGAGTCAGTAGGGTGACTCGGCGAGTAGGGTTGACCTGGAAGGTTGACTTTGACCAGGACTTTGACTTTGCCCAGAGTTGACTTGGTTGTCTCTCGGGGGTTAGTTAGACTCAGTGTTGCATTGATATTGGTAGTTCGGGGAATAAGGGGAGTAGAAGTTTAGTGAGTTGCCGGGCAACAGCTAGTGAGATCATCAGCAAGTTCAGCTAGTGCAGGTGAGTTTCCCTTTGTGTGAATCGGTCTAAGGCCACAATGTTGGCCCATGTAGTTATGAGTAGAAGACCTAGGGGTTAGCCCTAGGCACAGTATGCTAGTATGATATTCAGGACGAGGTCCATTAATAGCGGGCGGGTGCCCAAGGATTTGTTTATATGATAGTTTATACTTGTTTTCTGTGTGATACATGTATGTGCCTAGTAAGGAGGTGAGTGTGGGCGAGGTCCCGTATCTCACCAATAGCAGAGTGTGGATGGGGTTCCATATCTCATTAGTATCAGAACAGGGGCGAGGCCCAAGTTAGGGAAGGAGTGAGAATGGGATGGGCCCGTATCTCACTACCAGTAGGAGCATGTATGGGGTTCCATGGCTCATCAGTAGCAGGACAGGGGCGAGGCCCAAGATAGGCGAGGCCTTAGGACAGGATCAGTCGTGTGAGCTTAGCCTATGTGTTGTGATATGTTAATGTGTTATTATTTGTTGGCGGGCGAGGCCCTGTGACAGGCGAGGCCTAAGTGAAATAGATCTGTATCCGAGCGGGGCTTGAAGTCAGGCGGGGCCTGGAGCGGCAGGGCCGTTATAGCAGGCGAGGCCCGAGGTAGGGGGCGAGGCCCAGGATAGCGGGTGTGGCCCAGTATGTGCAGTATGTGATTATGCATGGTATGTGGTAGGGTGGGGAACTCACTAAGTTTCGTGCTTACGGTTTTTAGTTTTGGTTCCAGGTACTTCCGGTAGCGGAGGGAAGAGCTCGGGGTGATCGCATGGCACACACCATAGATTAGACAGTCTGGGAATGCTTACTCTGATAACGAACATGTTTTTTGAAAATTTATACTTTGATTATGTTTTGGAATGATGACTTTGCTTAAAATAATGTTATATTAAAAGAAATTTTTGGTCTTGAATTTTGGGTCGTTACAAGTTGGTATCAGAGCCTTGATTTGAGGGATTCGGACATGCTCTCGGGTGTGTCTGAACTCAAACTGAGGAATCGGTATAGAAGTTTTCAAAATGAAAAGACAGTTTTGTAAAAATAGAGTTTTGAGAAAGAAAACAGTTATAGAAAAGCAAAAAGAATTCAGAAAGAAAAGAACTTTGAAAAGAGAAAAGAGGTGTGGTGCATGCAATCAACCGAGCTCAAGTAAGTACCCCAAAATACCCATACAAGTCTATGTTTTGATTATCAGTTAATAGAACAACATGCTAGATTAGGACTAAGGATCTAGGGAGGATGCCTTATATGCCTGTTATATGTGCTTTTGATCTGCATGATAGTGCTAATTAGATGGTAGTAGGATAGCCTGTTTAGGTTATGCCTGAGTTTATGAGTTTGTGTTGCATGCTAGTTCTGATTCTTGGTATGATACTATGATTGCTTGAGTATGTTATGGTTAGATTTTTCCCTTTGTTTGAATGTTGCTTGCTTTGTGCATTGTGGGATTCTAAGTGACGGGAGTTAGCCATTAGGTGGATACGGCACGTCACATGTGATCAGGGTTGAATAATCTCAGAGTGTTGGATGTGGTCCTATTGCGCAGCTCTTGTTTTAGTCCAACCGTTGTAGGGACGAGTCTTTTACTTGAAGGATTATCTGATCCTCGTCACATGTGATGGTATCCAGGTGGTGGCTAATTGGCATCACAAGGAGACCTTCAGCAGCTGAGGATTGGTTTGAGTTGAGTCAGAGGTTTCCCTAGGATAAGCCTAGGATGAGGTAGTGCTGGGAGTAGTAGTAGTAGAAAAGGGACCTGGTGGAGTCGAAGCAGTTCTTGAGGAAAGTACGGATAGATGTGGAAGGTAGTATGGGCCCGTACTACTAAAAGCAGAGGATCCGTACTCGATTCAGGAAGCGCCAAGACAAGATCGGGAACCTGGTAGTGAGTATGTTTGGTCTCGCAGCAGTGAGGAGTATTCTGATAGTGGTTATGTTATATGTTTCAGTATGGTGACGTTGCGAGAGAGACTAGCGGGCGGATCAGGCGCCGGAGAGGGATCGGGCTCGGGTTCAGGGGCCGAGCAGCTCGAGGAGCGGATGAGAGAGTTGATATTAGCTGAGGTTACATGCAGTATTCTAGCTCAGACTCCTGTGATCTTTGGCACGGTCAAGGAGGGTATATTGGAGATTTTGGATGAGAGGCTGGGAGCGCGTACCTTGAGATTTCGGGAGTTCAGGGCTTGAGGGGCACCAGATTATCATGGGGCTAGGGACCCCATCGCTAGCAGCAGAGGGTTGGCTGATGTTACCAACGCGTTCCGTACGAGCCGGTGTCCTGAGGAGGACAAGGTCAGAATCGCTTCCTGTCTCCTGAAGGACAGAGAGAGGGATTGGTGGGAAGAGATTGGTCATGCTTTGGGTGATGATGCTGCGTTGGACGCGATGACTTGGAGCGATTTCTCAGCTAGGTTCAGGGCGGAGTTTTCACCAATTATTGAGCTGCAGCAGTTGGTCCGGGAGTTTCAGGATTTGATGCAGACCACTGATACTGTGGCGGAGATCACCGCCAAGTTTAGGGAGAGGGCCCTTCTTGTTCCGCAGTATGTCGCGGATAAGGAGATGAAGAAGGCCCGATATCACGAGATGTTGAGGGCCGACATCAGGGAGTTCGTGAGCAGGTCTGGGTGTAAGACGCTGGAAGATATGATTTCTCAGGCCAGGAGAGGGAAATTGATTTGGAGCAGATCCGGAAGAGGAAGCCGGATGAGGTTCAGGTAGCCGCGAGTTCGGGCAAAAGGCCCAAGGGATCGGATGCGAGATCGAGGGATTATCAGGACTAGTAAGAGTTGTGTGGAAGGGCTAAAAGTGTAATTTAGGAAAGAGTGACTCGTCGAGTCCATGGATGAACTCGGCGAGTAGAGTCACGACTTGGTCGCGTGTTAAATAGCCGACTCGGCGAGTCATTGAGATGGACTCGGCAAGTAGGCGCTGAGTGGAGAAAACCCTAATTCTCGGGGTTGAGCCCTATATAAAGAGTATTATGTTTCCTCCCCAGCCTCTTTATCACCCCTTTGAGTCCCTGAAACCCTAAAATCGTGGAGAAGCACCATTATTGAGTGGATTGGAGCTTGGAGAAGTAATTGTTGGAGAAAATTTGGAAGTTTGAAGGTGTGGAGAAAGGGGTTTTGCTTGGATTCGAGTTTCCTTGCAGATTAGGGCATTCTTTGAAGATAAAATCTCGTTCTTGAGCTGCTATTGTCTTGTCTATTCATTTTGGGGTTTGGGGGGAAACTTATCTTGGGTTATTTTGGAGTCTAAAGGTTGGATCTGAGGTTGCTACCTCAGATCTGGAATGGAGGAGGGTTAGAATGCAGGAAAGTCCCTGTGTTGAGTGTTGGATGAAGCTATCTTGTCCCAAACCTTAGCCCTAATGTGCAAAATGCATAGATCTCTTTGGATTCACGTAAAGATTGCCACTTTACGTGATGGATGAGCTGTAGAAGGCTAGATCTATGTTTTGGATCAATTGCATGGTCTGGAACGCTTCTGTTTGGATTCAGACCGGTGGTACTCGGCGAGTCACATGGGTGGACTCGACGAGTTGCTTGAAGACGAGCCGAGACTCGATGAGTTGGAAGAACAACTCGGCGAGTTGGATGAAGATGGTCTGGAACTCGACGAGTTGGATGAACAACTCGGCGAGTAGGTTGAAGATAGCCTTAGACTCGGCAAGTCTATTCTTGGACTCGGCGAGTCTTGTCGAAGAGTCCCAATATTTTCTGGTTGAGTCGAAGAATCGGCGAGTCAAGGGATGACTCGGTGAGTTATGTGCGAATGGACTTAGAGTTGTTGGACTCAGCGAGTCTCGGGGTGACTCGGCGAGTTAGGTCGCGGTTTGAGTGAAGTTTTGAGTTGGGAACTCGGCGAGTCATAGGGTTGACTCGGCGAGTAGGGTCAGTTAGGGGTTGACTTTGACCCAGTCTTTGACCAAGGGTTGACCAGTGGTTTCCAGCGGTATTTTGGTAATTTTTGGTTATGGTTTTGAGTTCAGTGCATTGGTGGCTGTCCAGTGGTGGAGATCGTATCAGGGATCGGAGCAGTTCGGGTTATCTGCTCAGTCGGCAGTTTCAAGGTGAGTTATCCTCACTATATCTATAGGGTTTAAGGCACCAAGGCTGACCCTATTATCGGATGGAAATCCGGGTAATTGTCTATTGTATGATATTGCTGGATATGGGCCGGAAGGCATTACATGTTGCGGGCCGGAAGGCAATGCGATGTGGACCAGAAGGTCATGGCCTGGAAAGGCGTATGTGCATAATTATTATGTTGGCTGAGTCGTAGGGTGATGTTATGCTAGTGATCGGCTAGGCTGGTATCTTGGTTAGGGTAATGATATGTTATGTGATCTGTCGATCGATTTGCTAACTGTGAACTGCTATATGATTACATGTTACGTGTATGGTCGTCTGGTCTGGAGTGTAACCCGGTATGCACGGTTGTTCTATGTTCTGTCATGATATATATATATATATATATATATATATATATATATATATATATATGCTTTTACGTTGCGAGCCGGAAGGCGATATGTTATGGGCCGGAAGGCATTATGTTATGGGCCGGAAGACAATGTGTTATGGGCCGGAAGGCATTACGCAATGGGCCGGAAGGCGATATGTTTGGACCGGAAGGTTGTGGCCTGGAAGGGCGTATATGTGGTTGGTATTTTGGGGGTATCTCACTAAGCTTTCGGGCTTACAGTTGTGGTTTTATGTTTTCAGGTTCTCAGGAGTTTGTGGCAAGGCAAAGGCGTGATCATACCGTTCCTCGCGTTGGTGTTTTATGAAATGGACCTGGGAAATACTCTGTTAAATAATGTATTGAAAACCTTTTTGTAACAACGTTATTAAAATGGGTTGTTTTTGAAAAGTTTTAATTGTTTTGAAATTTTGGTCATTACAATGCGGGAATGTGGCAGGATGCACGGGGGCGCATGCAGGAGTGGTAGCGGTGGTGAGTCTGGCTGCTTCAAGTGCGGTCGGACTGGTCATTTTAGTAGTGATTGTACTGTTACCACCAATCAGGGATCAGACTTGATATGTTTTCACTGCAATCAACGGGGCCACAAGAAAGCCCAGTGCCCCAGTTTGTTTTCAGCAGGACGGGTGATGGCACCTGCCCCTGCAACCTTGAGGATCACAGACGGTCGTCAGGGCCATCCAGAGGCGCCTGCAGTAGGAGGAAGGGCTTTTCAGATGGCTACCTTGGATACGCGAGCAGCGCCGGACGTTGCAGGTATGCGACTTCCGTTTTCAGTTCTTTTATTATGCATGATTATATAGTTATGGTTCTGCATCATTATCAGTATGAGTATTTTATTTTTGAGAGGTTTGATTGTGATCGAGTTATATGCCATCTGCATACCTTGGATATTTGGATAGTAGTTAAGGGATGGGTTCTATTGGAGAAGGTTATTTAGGGTGCAGTAACTGTAGCATGTCTTGGAGGGACTTGGTATGTCTCGCTAGTCCAGAGCCGTATAAGTTTTAGAAATGGACATGTTAGATCCCTAGCCATGGTAAGCTTGGGATTCCTCAACAGATTGATTATGGAATAGTAGCAAGGATTGGGATTTCTATTCATTGAGCAGCAAGATGTAAGCAGGATCGAAGGTGGGGAGAATCCTCCGAGTGTACAAGGGTAAGAGCACGCAAATCCAGAATGAGTACGCAATTTCTGAGAAGGAAAAGTGGTAGTTCAATGTTTGATGGATTGAGTAGTTTAGGGTTGGGAGTTTGAGAAACTCCCCATCAGTCCGTGCGTGTAATGGTGATGGTGAGGATGTGGTTCGGAATTCAGGTTGAAGGATCGCCTGTAGGACTGAAGATCTTAAGGACAGATAGCATGGGATGCTTTCGTGTTAGTAGACAGTGGCATAGGCAGTAGGTAGAGCATGGAAGAGCGGCAGGAGAGCCTCAACCTTCTTCAGCAGCGATCAGTGGTAGAAGGTGTTGTAAGACTACGGGGCAGCCATAACATTCACTAGCAGTTAGTGGTGGAAGGTGTTGTAAGACTACGGGGTAGCTGTAGCATTCACTAGTAGTCAGTGGTGGAAAGTGTTGTCAGACTACGGGGCAGCCGTAGCATTCACTAGCAGACGACGATAGAGGTTGATGTAAGACTGCAGGTAAGCCGTAGCATTCCGTAGTAGCTTCGTTGGCGGAGTCGGGGGGAGGCCCTTATCTCCTAGCATTCAGATAGGGATCAGGAATGGGTAATGGATGAGAATGGTAAGGAGTTGCCTGTATAGACCTTGAGAGGTGAGACCTTGGGAGAGGCCGCTCTAGGATATAGTGGGTAAGACCCATGGGTGAAGCCCGTATGAGAGTAGCAGTGTAGGTGAGACCTGAGAGCAGGGTTGCTCAGTAGTATGGTTGGGAGAAACCCATGGGCGAGGCCCGTGCAAGAGTAGTTAGGCAAGTGAGACTAAAAGGATAGGGGCGGGTGAGACCCGTGGGCGAGGCCCGTGAGTCTTAGCAGCATAGGTGGGACCTGGTAGGGATCTTAGAGTCAAGATAGGGGCTCGGAGATCCTAGGAAATTGTAGTGCCTGCATGGTAGAATAGATTGACCAGTATAGGTGGTTGAAGTTTCTTCGAAAGTCGTTGGGAGCGACTAGTGGTTGTGTTGGGTCAGCGATTGGTGGGAGCCGGTAATCCAGATATTGATAGGTTGGTAGGGACCAGGGTGGTCTCAGTTCATCCGGAAGCCAGATAAGGAACAACATAATTTCCAGTCAGTAGCAGTGCGAGTATGCAGCGTATGGTGGAATTCAGTTAGTTGATCGTGGGGTGCTCGACACCAAATAATAGTAGAAAGAATGCCCAGTGGATATTGGCGATGATGACCCGTACTGGGAGTAGCGGGAGTAATAGATTTGGTGAAGACAGGGTCTTCGCAGTGGCAGAGGAGATAGATGGTTATGGAGCGTTGCCTTGGGAAGGCAAGGAAATCGTGCAAGGAAAGAAGGGGTGAACCCCTATGGGTTCAGTTGCAGTACTCGGAGAGTACCAGAAGGATTGTCGGTTGAGTAAGTTGTGTTTCCAGAATTTTCAGGGTCAGGATGGACCCGAGATTATTATCCGTACGGATTGATGTCAGTCTGAATGACTAAGCGGAAGGCCACCAAAGTTAGGCAGCTGGTGTTAGACTAATTGGTGGGGTATTGGAGGCAGACCGCAGGAGGTGGATCATAGCAAACTTCGAGGATGAAATTTAGTTTAAGTAGGGGAGAGTTGTAACACCCGAAGTCTGGAAGGCTAAGAAAGGAAAGAAAATCCTAATTTTATAGGGCGACTCGGTGAGTCCAAGGAGGAGCTCGGTGAGTCCAAGCGGGATCCAGGTCGAGGAGTAAGCGACCGACTCGGCGAGTCGGCCAAGGGGACTCGGCGAGTCTGGTCTGTGCGAGGAAAACCCTAAAATCGGGACTTGGAGCCTATTTAAACGCCTCATTCTCTCCCCAAGGGTTCCTTTACTGCCTCTTTAACCCAGAACACCAAACCCTAGCCGCCATATCCATTATTTGAGCCATTTGTTGCCTTGAAGGGTGCATTAAGCTTGGAGAAGGAAGAAGGAACTTGGAGGTGCAAGAAAGGACTAGAGATCTGGGATTGTCAGTATATTTCTGAGCATTTGGAGGTAATAATCTAGTTCTTGGACTCTTTTGCACCTAGATCTATGTGTGGTTGTTGGGGCTTTTTAGCCATAATGTTATTCTTTCGAGTTAGAAGCCAGATCTGAAGTTGCTACTTCAGATCTAAGCATATTATGGTCTAGAGAAGCATAAGGTATTAGCCCTTGAGTTGATTATGGAGCCTCTTTGACTTAAACCCGTTTATGGTGTATTTTTCCTAGATCTTCTTCTCTACACGTAAAGTTTGCAAATTTACGTGAGGAATAGGCTTGGGAAGGGTAGATCTACAGTTTGGAGTCCATGCATGACTCAAAAGTCCTCTGCATGTAAGGAGATCTGAATGGACTCGGCGAGTCCTTTGAGTGGACTCGGCAAGTAGCATGAAGAGCAGGAGCAACTCGACGAGTGGGATGAACAGCTCGTCGAGTCAGATGAAGATTGCCTTGTACTCGGCGAGTATGTTCTTGGACTCGGCGAGTCAGGTTGCGAAACCCCAAAACCTTCGAGTTGAGACTCGAATCAGTGAGTCGAGTGGAGACTCGATGAGTTGGGCAGGTCAGGACTCAGAAATCGGTAGACTCGGCGAGTCATGGACTGACTCGACGAGTCGAGAAGCAAATGGAAGGACTCTGAACATATGAACTCGGCGAGTCAGTAGGGTGACTCGGCGAGTAGGGTTGACCTGGAAGGTTGAATTTGACCAGGACTTTGACTTTGACCAGAGTTGATTTGGTTGTCTCTCGGGGGTCAGTTAGTCTCAGTGTTGCATTGATATTGGTAGTTCGGGGAGCAAGGGGAGCAGGAGTTCAGTGAGTTGCCAGGTAACAGCTAGTGAGATCATCAACAAGTTCAGCCAGTGCAGGTGAGTTTCCCTTTGTGTGAATGGGTCTAAGGCCACAATGTCGGCCCATGTAGTTATGAGTAGAAGACCCGGGGGTTAGCCCTAGGCACAGTATGCTAGTATGATATTCAGGACGAGGTCCATTAATAGCGGGCGGGTGCCCAAGAATTTGTTTATATGATAGTTTATACTTGTTGTTTGTGTGATACATGTATGTGCCTAGTAGGGAGGTGAGTGTGGGCGAGGTCCCGTATCTCACCAATAGCAGAGTGTGGATGGGGTTCCATATCTCATTAGTATCAGAACAGGGGCGAGGCCCAAGTTAGGGAAGGAGTGAGAGTGGGTTGGGCCCGTATCTCACTACCAGTAGGAGCGTGGATAGGGTTCCATGGCTCATCAGTAGCAGGACAGGGGTGAAGCCCAGGATATGCGAGGCCTTAGGAAAGGATTATTCGTATGAGTTTAGCCTATGTGTTGTGATATGTTTATGTGTTATTATTTGTTAGCGGGCGAGGCCCTGTGACAGGCGAGGCCTAAGTGAAACAGATCTATATCCGAGCGGGGCCTGGAGCGGCAGGGCCGTTATAGCGGGCGAGGCCCAGGATAGTGGGAGTGGCCCAGTATGTGCAGTATGTGATTATGCATGGTATGTGGTAGGGTGGAGAACTCACTAAGCTTCGTGCTTATGGTTTTCAGTTTTGGTTTCAGGTACTTCCGGTAGCGGAGGGAAGAGCTCGGGGTGATCGCATGACACACACCATAGATTAGACAGCCTGGGAATGTTTAATCTGATAACGAACATGTGTTTTGAAAATTTATACTCTGATTATGTTTTGGAATGATGACTTTGCTTAAAGTAATGTTATATTAAAAGAAATTTTTGGTTTTGAAATTTGGGACGTTACAAGATGATTTCAAGGCAGAAAACCTTCCTAAAAATTAGATCTATGCTCTCATGGTTCGATTATCACGTAAAGTCACGAGGTTTACATCCATGCATGGCACTTAGGGATTCAAATTCCAAGAACATGCTCTATTAAGGTTTTTTTTCACTTAGAAGCTCTATTATGGCTGAATCAAGCAGAAACATTGTGGACTCTAGGGACCTCACATGGTCCAGATCTGATGTCCAAATCTCAATATGGACTCAATACACTCAAAGTCCCAATATAATATGGAAAAAGCCCTAAACTCCATTGATATGAGATCTACCCAACAAAATGAGAAAGGTAAGAACTTTTTACCTTTCACAGAAGCTCTTGGATGAAACAGTAGCGTATCCAACAACCTCATCTTCTTCCTTGCTTGAATCCCTCTCCTCTCTTCTAATGATGCCCCAAAGACACTAAATATTAGCTCAACCCTCTATGTCTTAGCTCAAAGGTCACTTAGGGTTTCTCTTAGTGAAGGTAGGCAGCAAATGAGGCTATAAGTGTCCTTAAATAGGCCATAAACATGAGGATTTAGGGTTTCATTACTCAACATCTACTCGACGACTCAACTATCTAACTTGTCGAGTAGTTTACTAACCCACGTGGCCAAACATGATTCTACTCTATGAGTTGGCTACACAACTTGTCGATTCGCTCAATGAACCACAAAATAAACACATAATTAATATACCTGGGAATCCAGATGTTACAAACACGAAGCTGGTCTGCCCCTTTGGTCATCCGATTGAAGCTTGCCTCGACCTTCAACATATAGTTGGTCTGTCCCTTTGGCCTTCAGTATAAAGCTGCTCCGCCCTGGCCTTCAACTTATAGCTTTTCCTTTACTTTTTTCTTTAGCATAAAGTTCATACCCGCAACCTTAAACACATAGTTGGTTCGCCCCGAGTATATTTTCCTACAACACATAGCTATACCGCCCTCAACTATACACATAATATGTCAACATATATATATATATATATATATATATATATATATATATATATATATATATATATATATATATATATATCAAACATATACACATACCATCCATATTATAGGTAACTAATTAACAACTCCACCTACCTAACAACATACTACATCATAACATATCCTATCCTATAGAGGTATATATATATATATATATATATATATATATATATATATATATATATATATATGCTTCAATATAAAGTATAATGAGAAAATTCACTTGAACTAAACAATAGAATCTCAATGGAAACCCCAACAACAATACAGCTAACATAAGCTTCATAATGCCAAACTAAGACGAGTCCTTTGCGAAATACTCAATGTTACCCAAGTTTGACTAAAAGTCAATGATGAAAGTCAGCATTGATCAGTGCATTTTCATCAATTCCCTTGACTTCCCTGTCGTCACTAAAGGACAAAACATATGTGAGATTTTCAGCCCACCACATCGTAGCCAGAACCCCACCGTGCCACAAAAGGTTTCCTTAACAACTTAGTTCATTATCCTCTTAACCCTTAAGTCCAAGCTTCAAGCTTTTTAGATCGGGTACTTAATAGGTTCATAATGGAAAAAGTTTGCAACATTATCCATTAGAATGGTCCAAACAACCAAAATCTAAACTTTAAGTCTCAAAGATTCCAAGAATGCATCTTTCTCGATTTAATACATTAAGTCCAAGCCTCAAACTTTTAGATTTTAATCAATGTGATGTTTCATTGGATAAAGTTTCCACCTTTATCCATAATAATTCCACAAACTTCCAATCTGTAAAACCCTAAGCTAAGAAATGAGCAAAAAACTCACTTTCTTCGAGCATGGAGTAAAAAGAATTCTTTCATACACTCTTTACTCCACTAAACCACTAGATCTGAACGTTAAACATGAACTAAAGCTTATGGAGTTCTTTGAGCTCCATGGAACAACTCATAAAGGGACCAACACTAATTAAAATGGACCAAGACATCAAATACTCATAGAGATAATGATGAAACACAATAAAGAAATGATATTTGAAACTCACAAGGGTCCATAAGGTTGAAGAAAGGTGATATCTTCAGTTGCAAGCTTCAAAACCAAGTCTTGAAGGATAAAACACTCAAAAGTCCCAATAAGACCATAAATTTGGATGACATGAGAGAGATGAGGAGCTCAATCAATAAAAAAGGGAGGCTAGGGTTTTCTCCCAAGGAGTTCTTGGTGTGATGGAGGCTAGAAAATGACATAAAACATGAAGGTATGGTCCTTAAATACGTGGGAAACCCTAATTTAATGGGCTTGGGCAGCAAAACTCACCATGTCATGGTATCAGTCTTACCACACTCTGGTTATGGCTTTTCTCAGATTCCATTCAACTTTAAAAAATTTTAAATTCTTTGTCCAAATCTGTTTTCAATAATATTTATATACACGTAAAGGTATTAACAATCCCCACAATTCTATCTAATTACTTTTGAATTAATGAATACCAAACTTAATTCATTAATACA
Organism: Lactuca saligna; assembly: GCF_052625555.1. NCBI lineage: Eukaryota > Viridiplantae > Streptophyta > Magnoliopsida > Asterales > Asteraceae > Lactuca > Lactuca saligna. Next base: position 151,224,495 of record NC_136421.1, read on the forward strand.
CGTAAAGAGACTAAAATATCACCTTTTCCCATTTTACCCACTTTAGATCCAAAGCACAGTTCAAGGCTTAAATCAATTAAGCAACATTATTAACATCTAATAAGGTGTAGACTTTATTCCCTTGAAGACGAAGACATTTACTCAATCGAATTACGGTCCACTATACTGATATTCGAGATATCCTAAAACTGAGTGTTACAGGTGAACTCGAAAGAATGAGGCGATTCATAGCATCAATCACGTGCCTCATGGCATGTACTCGACCTGATATCTCATAGAATTTAGGAATCATGAGTTGATATCAAGAAAATGTTGGCGATAGTCATTGGACAATAAGTATATGAGTAGAACTAAGGACAACCTTGTAGAATGTATAGGAACAAATAATTTGAAAGTTCAGTGTACAATGATGTGAGCTTCCACACTGACAGGGATAACTCATGTACACAGTCAAGATGGTTATTCAAATTGAATGGAGGAGTAGTAACATTGAAATGCTTCAAGTAGAAGACTATGGCAGACTCAATGTGTAAGTCAGAGTATTTGAGTATATTGTGAAATAACGAAGGTGGCTACATGGTTAAAAAAATTCATCAATGATCTTGTAGTTTTACCAAGCATCAGAGAACCTATGGAGATCTTATGTGATAACGAGGGTGCAGTTATGATTATTAAAGAATCTAAGGACCATGGGAACTCTAGAAACATACTCAGAAAATACCACTATGTTTAGAAGAGAGTTGATCATAGAGACATCATCATGAGTAGAGTAGCATCAGAGGAGAGTCATGTTGATCCTTTCACGAATCCATTGTCGAGAAGAAAGCATGATAATCATGTTAGGACCATTGGCATGAGACTTTAAATGATATAATAGTTTAGTTATTAGTTTGATTTATTTAGAAACATATAGCAGTACAAATTGTTTATAATGACTTAATAAAACGGTAGTCTTGTTATCAAAAGTGTGTTCTTTCATATATGTGTTTCACTTTTGCATATTTTGAGCCCACTTCCGAGATATTAAATTAACTATATTTAAACCTTCATAGCTGGTCACACTCTAAGAAGTGAGTGAGTAATTTAAGACTATCATGAGTATTAGTTGTCTTACTATATAGATTGGACATTGCATTGAGATTGCACTAACACCCATGAGTACTTAAAATTGGTATTTAAGTATTATCACAACCCACACTTGTATATTACTTCAAGGATCTAGTCACAAGTAATTATATGATGATAATATCTTTTATTTTTCAAAACATGATACATATGGAGTTTTGTTTGCAAAATATGTTGTGCATTAATATGATGCAATGCTATCCATCACTAGGAATCATAAAGGGTATATCTATGTATGATTAGACGACTACACAAAACCTATGTAGTCAAATTTTATTTGTTCATTCTCGTAATTGGGAAGAAATATCTATAGGCCCCTTGTTGATTTTGTGCTAACATATGAAGTGATTGGCCGAGCCCTGAGTAAATTGATGTGTTCGATTTAGAAGTCAGATATGATCGTCAGTAGTCTTTATTATGAAACACATTTCTAAATATTGAGATTGACCCCTATCCTTGGCTAATATTCATATTGATATCTAGAACAAACGAATAATTGATCACTTACCTTGGACTAAATTTTTTATTCTAATAAGAGTTTGGCATATACACTAGATGACTAATGTATGTTGATTATTAGTGAAATATTAGACCTTTTACGTTAGTGACTTTTCCAAGTGGGAGACTGTAGGAACTACTATCCAAGGTCATAATATTACTAATAATAAGGTGTTTTTAGGTTGGCCTCATAACACAATTAGCTATATGCAAATGGAGAAAAATAAATTATTAATATATTAAGTAATTAATAAATTAATTGGAAATTCTTTTGGAATTAATTAAATTGTATTAACTAATTAAAGAACTATGATATTAATTAAATCATGGAGATTGATTGGAATCTTCCAAAAACTTGTGGTAAAGGGTGGATAAAAGTTTTGATATCCCTATTATATGAATAAGGTTGGTTTTAAATATTTAAGGATTATCCTAAGAATTTTAATCCCTTAAGGATTTGTTTGATGCCTATAAATAGACTGCTAGTGATCCAACCCTAGTTGTTGATTCCTTCTCCCAAAACCAACCATTATCTTTCTCTTTCTCATCTATAGGAAAATTATAACCCCTCTCCTAGGGTTATGGAATTTTCAAAAAAATCTTGCACTAGCGTTAATCCTTATTAGCTTTTTGGAGTTGTGGGTTTGACTACATTAGAAGCATTCTACTTTGGGCCCTTCATCCATTGCAAGAGCTGACAGTTAAGAGATCACAATCAAAGAAAGAAGAGCTTAGTTTTATTCATTGTTTAGTTCTTTTCTAAAGAAGGTTGCTATAACTAGTAAAACTTAGATCCTAATGTGCATATACACATATGTATTCTGCTTTGTTACTGTTGCCTTGATCGTGTGTATAGATGCATAAAAAACGCAAAATATGTTTCTCGACTCTAGACTCTGGTGGAGGTGGATCAATATGTTACCATAAATTGATGCATTTCATGAATAAGGTTGTATATGTAGGTTACTGAAACAATACAAGCCTTGTAATACTTCATTAATTTTAATAGTATTGATGAAGAGTAGGTATTGTTAAGCCATAATGTAGAATTTACTAATTCGGAATCTTTGATTGTTAGTTTCAATGATTTGTTGTTTGTATTTTTAACAATTGTAATATTTTAAAGAGATGAAGGATCAATGATTAATTGACTCATTGTATTTCTTACATATTTACCAAAATTCAACTTGATACCCATTACTTGTGTATGTTAGTTCATTGTTTAGTTTATATATATATATATATATATATATATATATATATATATATATATATATATATATATATATATATATATATATATATATATATATATATATATATATAACTTACCATGCATAAATTTAGGAATGAAAATTTATATGTTTGATATTCCCCTATATAGCTAGCCTTCTTCTTCAACATATACTCTACCTAGTATACCTATGGGCTGTACATTTAATCAAAACAAAGTCTCTCGACTTGATTGTTGGTTCGCAGTTCTGCTTCTCTTATGATCCACGGTTTGCCATCGATATGTGGTCGTTCGTGTTTCTTGGGAGGGTATTATCTAATTTATTTGACCCAGATTGATCCAAAGTGGTTAGTTTCGTGATCATCTACTAATTTGCTCCCTTTCGGTTGTTGGAACGATGCGATCCAGGCTGGATCTCGATTCAGAAAGATGAAGGGTGGTAGATATACATGTTCAGTGTTGAAACTTATATGAACATGACCAATTTTTGAGTTTTTGAAAACCTTTTCAATTTTTAATACAAGGATATTGCATATATTTGATATTCAACTCAAATGATTACATTCATAAATGTTCAGTATTGAGCATGTATGAACATGACTATTTTTTCTTTTTGAATAAATGTTCATTTCTACGAATATGGACATTGCATTATTTCATTTTCATGTCTGATGGTTACAATCATGTTTAATACATAACATGAATAAATGTGACCAATATCTTGGTTTTTGTATAAATGATAATTTCTAAACATAAACAGAATGTATATATTTCATATTCATGTATAATGGTTACATTTTCATACATATTCAATATATGGATTGTACGAACATGTCTAATTTATGGAATTTTATATAAATTTTCATAACTAAACATGCACATATGTTCCTACATGAACAATAACATGTATCTTTGAAATCTTATTCTATTTAAAAATTCATAACGACCGGCTAAGATTTAGATGTATTTTTTATACTAACAAATTAGTTTTGATGAACCCGAATTTCATAGGATATTAACGTTTTTGTTATTTCCAATTCAAATAAGTACATTTTATATTTTACCATCACACCCATAAAGAATTTAATTTGATGGAAGGTTGAATAAGGTGATTTTATGGTTATATGATATAATTTGGTAATATGTTTTACCCACTAATATATATATATATATATATATATATATATATATATATATATATATATATATATATATATATATATATATATATATATATATATATTAAAAATTCTTATAGTTTATTCAATTAATGTATAGTGGTTGAGATGCAAAATCATGTAAAGTAGGACGAAGTTGAAAATCTAACATACATAAAATATGTTTGTGATCCACCATTTTATGGGCTATGTGTTGAAAAACTTCTCAAATCTCATTAACTATTAGTAGTATTTCTAATAATAGTAGGATTGTTTTGAATTGCCTTCATGACCCATTAAAGAAAATAAGGATTTAAGAGAAATAAGTTAGTTAATATATTATGAATTAATAAATTAATTAGAAATTATTTTTGAATTAATTAAATAATTTAATTATTTAAAAGGGTTGAATGTTAATGAGTTGTTATTTATTTGGATTAGAACCTTTATGGGAAAAGGATATGGAAAATATCTAGAAAGGATAAGGATTATCCTTATGTTTTGAGTTGCTTAAGGATTAAGCACTAGGATTATATAAATAGGGATCTAGGGATTAAACCCTACTTGCGCCTAATTCCTAAATTTCGTTCTCCCTATCCCTTTACCTTTCATGGGACGAAAATTATAACCCTTCTAGGGTTATTGGAATTTTTAATCTAAGCCATCCATCTAATATGGTTTCTCCATTTTGCTCTTAGTGTCTTGGGTTTGAAGTAAAATACGGATTCTTATTGTGAGTCCTCTCATCCATGCAAGGCTTCAAGGACACGACAATACGCAGAAAGTCTCTAGCCACAAAAGAGGTATGTTATTTTGTCTTCCTTAGTAGTTGCAGTAATATATTGAAACCTGGATTTATTATGGTATATATACACATGATGTTTTTGCTGCCTAACAAGTGTGTATAAATTTCCAGAAAACCCAACATTGCGAGACAAGTTTGTCGTTGAGCATTAAAATTATCTTACTTGCATTATTTAGATTGTTTGTATGATTTGTTGATCAGTTTTAAAGATGCATGTAATTTTATAAAGAAAATATATAAAAATAGGTGTTGCGCCCATAGACAATGCAAAGAACAACAATAAATACAAAAAACAATACCACATTTCTGTATCTAGACTTTTTAATTTGAATAAAATACTGATTGGAAACAAAAGAGTTGAGATGGTTTTATTAACTTACTTAATTTCATTTAGTATTTTATACGGCTGACATGGAAGGACTGAACATTACAATGAAGAATTCCCTATCTCTGTAACGATCGTTTTCCGAGGTATAAATTTATTTAAACTCTCAAGTTTTATTTTGGGCTATAATAGAATTGTATATGAGAGTGGGCCTTTTGTTTTGGGCCAAGTTATAGCCTGCCCATAAGCCGTACGCGGGGTGTAACCCGTTGTACGCTAGGCGTAAGTGCTAAATGAAATGCGGGAAGGAGAAGCGTACGCGCAACGTACCATAGTGTACGCCCAGCGTACAAGACCATAGGAAAAACCCTAATTTTAGGGTTTGAGACGTATTTAAACCCCATTATAGGCTCCCATTTGGCCTCCTCACTTATCATTCACCCCAGAGAAACCCTAGTTCGTCCCCTTTGCTCCTTGCTTGTGTTTGTTTAATCTTTGAGCTTATTTTTGTGAAGAAGAAGAAGAAGAGAAGTGGAAAGAAGGAGAACTTGAGTACCTTGAGCTCATAGATCTGAGATCATTCCTTCATTTGGCATTCAAAAGAGGTAAAAACCTTCCAACTTTCCTCTTGTAAGTTTAGATCTAGGATTTTTTTGGAAGTTTGGACCTTTTAGGTCCAAAGGAAGGACCTTTATCTTGCAACTTCGTTTTTGGAGCTTGGGATTGCTATCCTTGAATCTCAAGTGTCCCCACAGCAGTAAAGTTTCGATCTTTGTGGCTTTTATGGAACCATGCATGAGATCTAGTTAGCTTCATGGAAGTAGAATGTTATTTGTGGAAGTTTGAGTGTTTATGAGACTTGTAAACCATCAAGTAAGCAACTTTATGGCTTAAGCCATGGAATAAGCTTAGGATCTGGATTTGTAGGTGATGGATCAGATTATTAAGCACTTAATGAGATGTTGCCTTAACAGAGCTGTACGATGGGCGTACAAGGAAGTACGCGCCGCATACAAGCCAGCAGCCAGTATGCTCAGCATACCTTGGTGTACGCCCCGCGTACCTGGTCAGTTTGGGCTTCAAGCATTTGGACCTCGGTGTGGTCCGTGACTTGGACTTAGAGCCTTCTAGGCCGTAGGGGTCATCAGAAACCAGTGGGTATGGGCCAAGTATGGGTGTGGGCCTAGTGTAAGGCCCAATAATGAGATTTGGGCCCAATGTGGAAAATTGGGCCATTAGTGGACTCTTAGTGGGCCATTGGGGGGACTTAGAAGGAATTAAGGATTTGGGCCATGTTTGTGGCCCACACCATAGTAGGGGTAAAATGGTCATTTTACCCATAAAGGAATCCCTATTTTGATTTAGTATTTTATTTTTCCAATGATAGTTGGGAAGCAGCCAGAGCAGCAGTCAGGGATTTCTCATTCAGGAGTTCAGCAGTCGGCATCGCGATGTGAGTTTCCTTCCAGTAGGAATGGGTCTAAGGCCACAATGCCGACCCGTTTAGCTAGCAGTAGTTTCTGGAGTTTGGTCCGATGATGTAGTCAGTATGTTTGATGCCTTCGTCGCTTAGACAGGATTTGTGTGTTACGTTTTCCGGGCTACGGCCTGATGCAGTATGCAGTATATGTGTTTATGTTAGATGATATGTGTTATGCTAGTTGAGATGTGTTTATGCTATGCCACGATCAGTTAGTTCCGGCCTTCGGTCTGATATAGTCAGTTCCGGAATTTGGTCCGATGCAGCTAGTTCCGGACACCGGTCCGATGCTGGGGACAAGGTCCCAGTCAGTTCTGGACTTCGGTTCGATGCAGTTTCCGGACTTCGGTCTGATGCAGTGGGCAAGGCCCAATATGTGATTTATATGTATTATATGGTATGTGGTAGTTTGGGGGGAGCTCACTAAGCTTCGTGCTTACAGTTTCAGTTTTGTTTTCAGATACTTCCGCATGTAAGGGGAAGAGTTCAAGATGATGGCATCACACACACCACAACTTCAGTTTGTCATGGGAGTTGATTTCGCTTTTCATAGATATGATTTGATACAGTTTTCTCATGATACTTTGATATGGTTTTGATATATTAACGTATGGGTTTTATTTTATGGTATTGAAATGATGATTTTAGTAATGATTAAACATAAAATTTTTGGGTCGTATTTTGGGATGTTACAAGTTGGTATCAGAGCCTTGGTTTGAGGGATTCGGATACACTTTCGGGTGTGTCTGAACTCAAACTAAGGAAACGGTAAAGATTTTGAAAAGAAAAATGTTTTCGAAAAGGATTTTTGAAAAAGAACTTAGAAAGAAGAAGAGTTTTTATAAAAGGAAAAGGGTGTGGTGCATGCGATCAGCCGAGCTCAAGTAAGTACTCCCAAATTACCATACAACTTATATTATGATCATCTATTTCAGTTTCAGTAGAACAACATGCTAGAATAGGACTAAGGATCTCAGAGGATGCCTTATGTGCCTGCTATATGTGTTTAAGCTTTATGAGAATTGCATGCTAGTTTTGAGTATACAGCAAAACGATAGCCTGTTTAGGTTATGTCTGATAGTATGAGCTTAGCATTGTATGCTAGTATAGTTTCTTGTTAAGAGGATAGAATTGCTTGAGTAGTCTCCTGTGTCTGAATGCTACTTGCTTTGTGCTTTGTGGGACTCTGAGGAATGGGAGTTAGCCATTAGGTGAATACGACACGTCACATGTGAACAGGGTGGAATAATCTCAGAGTGCTAGACTTGGCCTTATTGTGCAGCTCTTGTTTGAGTCTAACTGTTGTAGGGACGAGTCTTTTACTCGAAGGATTATCTGAGCCTCGCCACATGTGATGGTATTCAGGTGATGGCTAATTGGCATTACAAGGAGACCTTCAGCAACTGAGGACTAGTTCGGATAGAGTCAGGGATTTCCCTAGGGAAAGCCTAGGATGGGAGTAGCAGAGATTATTAGCAGTAGTAGTGACTTGGTGGAGTCAAGGAAATACTTGAGGAAAGTACGGATAGATGTGGAAGGTAGTATGGGCTCGTACTACTGAAAGTAGAGGATCCGTACTCGAATAAAGGAAAGCTGAGATGAGACCAAGAAACGTGTAGTAGTAGTGATTCCTCGAGATATATCAGTGTTCCGGACGTTTATTATGTTGTGTTTCAGAATGGTGGTATTACGCCCTAAACCAGCAGTCAGCAGTTCAGGTGCTGGAGGGGGATCAGGATCAGGCCCGGAGGCCGGGCAATTAGATGAGCAGACTAGGGAGTTTCTCTCTTCAGAGATTACTCACACCATACTTGAGTAGACTCCTGTGATCTTCAGTTCGATCAAGGAGGGTATCTTAGAGTTGATGGATGAGAGGTTGAGCACTTTCCGTGCTGAGGTGGCAGCCATGATGGGGTCGCACACGCTTACTTTTAGGGAGTTTCGAGCATGCGGAGCTCCGGATTATCACAGGGTGCGGGACCCTATAGCGAGTACCATATGGTTGGAGGATGTGGCCAACGCTTTCCGCACGAGCAGATGTCCCGAGGGGGACAAGATCAGACTGGCGTCCTGTCTTCTGAAGGACAGGACACGGGATTGGTGGGAGGAGGTTGGACATGCCATTGGAGATGATGCAGCTTTGGATGCTATGACATGGACTGATTTTACTACCAGGTTCAGAGCTGAGTTCGCACCGGTCATTGAGGTGCAACAATTAGCCAGAGAGTTTCAGGATCATACCCAGACTATAGAGACAGTGGCGGAGATTACCTCCAAGTTCAGGGAGAGGGCTCTTCTTGTTCCTCAGTACGCGGCTGATGAGGAAATGAGGAAGGCTCTTTATCATGAGATGTTGCGGAGTGATATCCGCCAGTTTGTGAGCTGGTCTAGCTGTAAAATGCTGGATGACATGATTTCTAGGGCTCGAGAGAGAGAGAGAGAGAGAGAGGGAGAGAGAGAGAGAGAGAGAGAGATTGACATTGAGATGGAGAGAAATAGGAAGCCGGAGGCGGCTCCAGGTACAGGGAGTATGGGCAAAAAGCCCAAGGGTTTAGATCACAGAGCTAGGAGTCAGCAGAGCCATGCTCGGTGTGGCAAGTGTGGGAGATTGCATGATGGGGAGTGCAAGGCAGGGAGTATCGGTTGCTACAAGTGCGGTCGGACTGGGTATATGAGCATAGATTGTACAGCCACTACTACTGCCGTTGCATCATCAAATCTGATTTGCTTCCATTGCAATCAGAGGGGACATAAAAAATCCCAGTGTCCGAGTTTAGCTGCTGCAGGGAAGGTGTCAGCACCTGCTCTTGCTACTTTGAGGATTACATATGGCCATCAGGGCTGAGCTGAGACGCCAGTTGCAAAGAGTAGGTCTTTTCAGCTGACAGCAGAGGAGGCGCGAGGGACTCCTGACGTGGTGATGGGTATGTATTTTTCTCCTTACCTTTGCATTTATTATTGATTGTTTCTTATGGTTATATGTTTGTACAGGGTCATTCTCAGTGAATAGCATTTCAGCCACAATATTGTTTGATTCGGGGGCTACCCGATCGTTTGTTTCACTTGCGCTTAGCAAGAGGTTTAGTAGAGCTCCGAGGGAGCTAGATTGTCCACTTGAGGTTGAGATAACAACCGACAAGACCGTTAGGGTGGCAAGAGTACACAGACGATGTTCTCTACAGTTGTTCGATGACCAGTTTCCGGTGGACTTGGTCCCTATTCCCTTGCGAGGGAATAAAGTCATAGTAAGCATGGATTGGTTGAGACCCAATGGGGCGGTGATTGATTTGTTGGATAAGGTGTCTAAGTCCAAACTATTTCTGGTAAATACTTGATCCAACCCGACATGATCCATTTGGGTTGCATGACACCATGCAATTGGATAGACTAAATGAGAGAAATAATGCTTGTTGGTTATTAATATATTATAAGTTGTAATATATTAATAATATTATTTAATTAGTTTGATCATGAATTAATTTAGAATTAATTAAGTGATCAAAAGATAACTAATTAAACATATGGGTTGATTATGTAAATCATCCATATCTTGTATAGTGGGCTAAGAGGCTCCATGGATAATCAAGTTGGGTTAAACCCATTGGATGCTCCATGGAGGCTCCATGGGAGTTACAAACCCATGGGTCATGGAAATGAAGAGTCATGACACATTAGTGTTTACATGGTGTAACCCTAGATGTGTCAACATTATATAAGGTTCATGTTTCTCCCAAAATCAACTATGCATGCATGCATGCATACTTGAGGGCTAGAACCAATTTTTAGTGTTATACTTTCTCTCCAAGTTTACTCCATAGCATTTGGTGCTGTGTGAAGCATTTGAGGCATCACACTTGGAGTGCTAGGCTCACAAGGTTTCAAGGATCAAAAACAACAACAAGATATGTAGTCCTATCTTTTATTCAAGTTAAAATTGTTCCCCATGTATGCTAGCTAGGATCATAACCTTGGAAATCAACTTTTCATGATAATTAGACAAACATAGATCCAAGGTTATTAGGGTTGCATGTACACTTAGGAAGTGTTAGAATGCTCAAAACCCATCAAGATTGTGAGCTGCAGTTGGTGAGGGTTCGCACTCCCAGTGGGGAAGAGTTAGTGATTCAGGGTGAGAGACCACAACGTGGACCAGTTTTGTGCTCAGCGGCAAGAGCGAGGCGCTATTTCCAGCGAGGTTGCGTCGGTTATGTTGCCTATGTTATAGATGCTCGGGAGAAGGTCAGGATGACGGTTGATGATGTTCCAGTAATGCGAGACTACCTAGATGTATTTCCAGAGGAATTTCCTGGAATACCTCCTGAGAGGCAGGTCGAGTTTAGGATTGACCTGATCCCTAGTGTGGCTCCGATAGCCAAGGCACCGTATCGGTTGGCTCCCCTAGAGATGCAGGAGTTGTGTACGCAGCTGCAAGAGCTGCTAGACAAGGGTTTTATCAGGCCGAGCAGTTCGCCCTGTGGAGCATCGATTTTGTTCGTAAAGAAGAAGGACGAGTCACACCGTATGTGTATAGATTAGCGGGAGTTGAATAAGGTAACGGTGAAGAACCGTTACGCACTTCCGAGGATTGATGATTTGTTTGATCAGCTGCAGGGAGCGTCTTGGTTTTCCAAGATCGATTTACGCTCCAGGTATCATCAGATGCGAGTCAGAGGCGAGGATGTGTAGAAGACTGCTTTCAGGACCCGGTATGGTAATTATGAGTTCGTGGTGATGCCGTTTGGGCTTACCAGTGCTCCAGTCGCGTTCATGGATCTCATGAACCGCGTTTGCATGCCGATGTTGGATCAATCTGTGATAGTATTCATAGATGATATCTTGGTGTATTCCAAGACTCAGGAGCAGCACGAGGAGTACCTGAGGGAGGTGCTAGAGATTTTGAGGAGGGAGAGACTTTTCACAAAGTTCTCCAAGTGCGAATTCTGGTTGCGCGAGGTGTAGTTCCTTGGACATCTCGTCAAGCAGAAGGGTATTTTGGTAGATCCGGCCAAGATAGAGGTCGTGATGCAGTGGCAAGTCCCGAGATCTTTGTCTGAGATTAGGAGCTTCCTACGTTTAGTAGGGTACTACAGGAGATTCATCCAGGATTTCTCCAAGATAGTTGTACCGCTCATCCGACTGACTAAGAAGTCGGTGATGTTTCACTGGGTTCCTGAGCAGCAGGCAGCATTCGATACCCTTAGGCGGAAATTGTGCGAGGCACCGATTCTTACCCTGCCAGAGGGAGTAGAAGATTTTGTAGTCTACTATGATGCTTCGATCGCAGGTATGGGAGCAGTGTTGATGCAGCGAGGCCGTGTGATAGCTTACGCCTCGAGACAGTTGAAGCCTCATGAGGCTAACTATCCTACGCATGATTTAGAGTTAGGGGCAGTGGTCTTTTCCCTCAAGATTTGGAGACATTACCTCTATGGGGTCCGTTGTACCATTTACACGGATCACAAGAGCTTGAGGTACCTCATGGACCAGCCGAATCTGAACATGAGGCAGAGGCGATGGTTAGATGTGCTGAAGGATTACGACAGTGAGATCCTTGATCACCTAAGGAAGGCCAACGTAGTGGCCGACGCCCTGAGCCGCAAGGCAGCAGCAGCCCCGATCAGAGATATTTGTTTGAGGATGACAGTGATTACTCCATTGCTGGAGCAAATTAAAGAGGCGCAGGCCGAGGGTCTCAAGGAGGAGAGGTAGAAGTGTGAGAGGATCGTAGGCCGAGTAGCTTCCTTTGACTATGATAGTCGAGGATTGTTAACCCTTCATGGGAGGGTCTGGGCACCGTACTGGGGCAGAGTACGACAAGTGCTGATGGACGAGGCTCATAAGTCTCGATTCTCCATCCATCCAAGAGCAACAAAGATGTATAGAGATCTTAGACCCGATTATTGGTGGCCCTGCATGAAGCGGGATGTGGCCTGGTATGTGGAAAGGTGCCTGACTTGCAGGAAGGTTAAGGCGGAGCACCAGAGACCCCACGGCAAGATGCAACCGTTAGACATTCCTGTGTGGAAATGGGAGGATATCACCATGAATTTCATCACTAAGCTTCCCAGGACCCCACGAGGAGTGGACGTGTTTTGGGTTATAGTGGATCGGTTGACAAAGAGTGCTCATTTTATACCGATCTAGGAGAGCATATCGGTTGAGAAGCTAGCCGATATTTATGTATGAGAGGTGGTGGCACAACATGGGGTGCCTGTTTCGGTGTTGTCAGACCGAGATGTCCGTTTTACTTCCAGATTTTTGAAGCGGTTTCATGAGGAGATGGGTACTTGTCTCCATTTCAGCACCGTTTTCCACCCTCAGACGGACGGGCAGAGTGAGAGGACGATTCAGACCCTTGAGGACATGCTCCAGGCATGTGTCCTAGATTTCGGTGGCAGTTGGGATACGTATCTTCCGTTAGCGGAATTTTCGTATAACAACAGTTATCATGCGAGTATTGACCGCCCTCCCTTCGAGATGCTCTATGGGAGGAAGTGTAGGACCCCGAATTGTTGGGGAGAGGTCAGTCAGCGTGTCATTGGGAGCACCGAAGTGGTGCTCAAGATGATAGAGTTGATCCAGCAGGTACGCAGTAGGCTGCAGACTGCGTAGAGTCGGCAGAAGAGTTACGCCGATAGGAGGCGATTAGACTTGGAGTTTCAGGTAGGCGTCATGGTCCTCCTGAAGGTATCACCCTAGAAGGGTGTCATCAGGTTTTGGAAGAAGGGCAAGCTGGGCCCCAGGTTCATTGGTCCTTTTAGGGTTTTGGCCCGGGTGGGTCGGGTTGCTTATCAGTTGGATCTTCCGGCAGAGCTTAGCCAGATCCACAACACTTTCCATGTTTCCCAGTTGAGGAAGTGTTTGGTGGATGGGTCAGCAGTTATTCCCTTAGAGGACATTCAGGTTGATAGCAGCCTGAATTATAATGAGAGACCGGTCGCGATTCTGGACCGGAAGACAAAGACCTTGAGGAACAAGGCAGTTCAGCTAGTGAAGGTGCAGTGGCAGCACCGGAATGGTTCAGAATGGACGTGGGAATCAGAGAAGGATATGCAGCAACATTATCCGGAATTGTTTTCAGATGCAGTAGCGGCGGACTTCGAGGACGAAGTCTGATTCAAGTGGGGGAGATTTGTAACGATCGTTTTCCGAGGTATAAATTTATTTAAATTCTCAAGTTTTATTTTGGGCTATAATAGAATTGTATATGAAAGTAGGGCTTTGTTTTGGGCCAAGTTATAGCCTGCCCATAAGCCGTACGCGGGGTGTAAACCATTGTACACTGGGCATACGTGCTAAATGAAACGCGGGAAGGAGAAGCGTACGCGCAACGTACCATAGTGTAGGCCCAGCGTACGTGGCCAGAGGAAAAACCCTAATTTTAGGGTTTGAGATATTTAAACCCCATTATAGCCTCCCATTTGGCCTCCTCACTTATCATTCACCCCAAAGAAACCCTAGTTCGTCCCCTTTGCTCCTTGCTTATGTGTGCTTGATCTTTGAGCTTATTTTTGTGAAGAAGAAGAAGAAGAGAAGTGGAAGAAGGAGAACTTGAGTACCTTGAGCTCATAGATCTGGGATCATTCCTTCATTTGGCATTCAAAAGAGGTAAAAAGCTTCCAACTTTCCTCTTGTAAGTTTAGATCTAGGAGTTTTTGGAAGTTTGGACTGTAACAGCCCGGAATTTCAGGTATTTCTTTAAATTATTTTTGGGGCATATTTAGGAGGGGACTCGGCGAGTTGGTGCCTGACTCGCCGAGTAGGACCACGGTCTTGGTCACAGATTCGCGACGGGACTCGACGAGTCCATTAGGGACTCGGCGAGTCGACGCTGTTCAGCTGAAACCCTAGCCGTTTTGATTCTGAATCGTATATAATGTCTTTAGGGCCGTCATGTCTCGTCTTTTGGCCGATTGAAGATAACTTAGGAGTCTGTGGGCATCTGGAGCAAGGGTGAGGGCTAGTGGAAGCTTGAAGAGGTTGTTAGACAAGGAGAGGCAAGGTGGTGATCAAAGGAGGTTCAAGGGGTCGAGTTCTGAAGGTTGGGGACACAGGGAACACGTTTCCAGGTAATCTTCGGATCATATCTGTAGCTTTTACGTTGTATGCGAATCTAGGGTTTAGGAAACCCATTTAAGGATTTGATAGATTATAGTGTTGTTACAAGTGTTTAAACCCCTGAAATAGTATATGTGAAGGTCCAGGAAGCCCCATATCTATATATTATGGAATCATGCGAAGTACAGGAGGCAGTTGATTGATTGCATGGCGAGGACTCGCCGAGTCCAATGATCAGACTCGGCGAGTAGATTGAAGATTCACTAGGACTCGCCGAGTTGTTCTTCAGACTCGGCGAGTAGCTTGAAGACCTACTGGAACTCGTCGAGTCGTTCTTTAGACTCGGCGAGTGGAGTCGGGGTGTCTAGACTCGCCGAGTTGCCTTTGCACTCGACGAGTCCGGTCAAGTTGACCGTTGACCTGTATGTAATTTAGTAGGGTCAGTTGCCTTGTTTGATAAGATCATTAATAAAGGTATGTGGTATTATAGGGAGCCTGCAGATTAGCTGATCGAGTGCGAGTAGCTCGAAGGGTTTATAGCTTGCATACTACGAGGTGAGTCTTCTCACTATACTTCACCCGTAAGGGTTTGACTACGTGACCGGAAGGTTGTATGTGTTATATTTATGCTATGTCTAGAGAGGTAGTTGCTTTATATGTGATGTATGCTTATATGTGAGGTATGCTTATACGGGCCGGAAGGCGTGACTTTATGTGATAGAAAGAACGGTATGATGTATGACTTATGTGTTATGTGTGATATGTTATATGTGTTATGTTTTATACTATTATGGGCCGGAAGGCAAAATACTATGGGCCGGAAGGCAATGTAATACGGGCCGAAAGGCGATATTTTATGGGCCGGAAGGCGATTATGTTACGGGTCGGAAGGCAATGTTATGTGGACCGAAAGGTCCGGGCCGGAAGGCGTATGTGGGTAAGTCGTATACTGGGGAACTCACTAAGCATTTATGCTTACTAGTTGTGTTTATGTTTTTCAGGTACTAGTGATGACCGTGGGAAGGCGCCGGCGTGACACGTACACACTGCCATTGTTGAAGATCTTGAGGATTTATTATTTATACTTTTGCAATAAACTTGGAATAAACTCTTTTGTCGAATAATGATGTTTTATTTTAAATGAAAATTTTATTTGAAAATTTGAGCTGTTACAATTGGTATCAGAGCCTTGGTTTGAGGGATTTGGGTGTACTTTCGGGTGCAACTGAACTCAGACCGGGGATTTGAGGAAAAACCTTTTTAAATAATAAGGACACAACATTTCATAAATGGTAAGGTGGTAAAACAAGAATGGAGCAGTGTGTACGATCAGCCAGCGCCCGAACGGTAAAGATCCCCAGAATACCTTACAATGTTATATTATGCACTAAATTATGAATTGTTATGCATGCTAGAAGACTAGGTATACATGATAGGACTAGAATGGCCTGTTTTGTGATGCCTTGTCTAGGGAGATTGCTTATATGAGATATTTGGTAGCGTGCAAGTAGATAGTGCATACTAGAGGTAGAGTACTCATTATTCGGGATTTGGGGAGGAAGATTTGGGACGAATACTGATACGGTGTGGTCGGTAGTATTGGGCCCGTACTACCGAAGACACCGGATCAGTGGAAGACCCAAGTAAGAATCCCTGGAAATCGGAGACTGAGTAGGGCACGTATTGAGTACAATTGTACTTGGTGGAGTCTCTGATGATTTTATGTTGTATTTCAGAGACATCATGGTCATCACACGCAATGGGGCGAGTTCGAGCGGTGCGGGTGACGAGGAGATTCGTCAGATTATTCAGGAAGAGGTAGCTGCGGCGGTTCGGGCTGAGATCCCGGAGATGTTTGGGTCTATTAAGACCACTCTGATGGAGGAGTTTGAGGAGCGGTACGCCGCACTTACTGAAGCTGCAGTCGCTGCCGCTACCGCAACTGTGGCTGCTGCTAGGCCGCAAGGGGGTGATTCATTACTATTCAGGGAATTCAGCAACACGAAACCCCCTGAATTTGATGGGACGCAGGATCCGATTGCGGCTATGAGGTGGATCGCCGACATCGAGGGGTGCTTCTATACTTGCTCATGCCCGGAGCACTTGAGGGTACGGTTCGCCTTGAACCAGCTCCGTCTGGGAGCGAAGGATTGGTGGAAGTTCGTGACGGCGAACTTCACTCAGGCAGAGATTTCAGCGGTGACATGGGAGAGGTTTACGGAGATGTTCAGGGACGAGTACGTTCCCCCGGTGGAGAGGGAGCGATTGATTCAGGAGTTCTTGACCCTTAAGCAGGGTACTGATTCCGTGGCAGTGATCACGCGGAAGTTTCATGAGAGGGCAATGTTCTGTCCTGAGCTGGTATCTACAGAGCAGTCGCGGATGAGCCGGTATTTGGGCGTTTTGAAGAGGGAGATCCGGGAGTTTGTGTCAAACTCCACCTATCGTACTTTCACTGAGCTTCAGGCGAACGCCAGGAAGCGCGAGATCGAGTTGGAGACTCAGGCGAGGGAGGAGGCTGAGTCTCGGCAGGTGGATCGACGGCCGGCTCAGTCTCAGCCGGCAGCCAAGCGGACTAAGTTCGCTGATTCGAGGATGGGAGGTCCGAAGGGTCGCACTTGCGTGAAGTGCGGCAGGAGTCACGAGGGGGTGTGTCGAGCTGGTGGTTGCTACAAGTGTGGCAAGGAGGGACATATTGCCAGGGATTGCCCTAAGGGGTTTATGGTTTGCTTTCACTGCAACCAGACAGGCCATCGGAAGGCCGAGTGTCCGCAACTTCGTCAGGGAGCTACACCTACTACCAGGACTACTGAGACCCGACCGGCGAAGGTCGAGGCCCCGAGGGCTCGCGGGAGAGCCTTTCAGCTGACTGCGGAGGAGGTCCGCGCTGCGCCCGATGTTGTGGCAGGTATGTTATCATTCACGTATTTACTTAAAGGTCGAAATGCTATGCTTATGTTAATGTATGTGTAGGTACTTTCCTTGTGAACTCTATGCCTGCTCTAGTGTTATTTGATTCGGGTGCGAGTAGATCGTTTGTATCGTTAGCTTTTAGTCAGCACATCGGCATTAGTCGTGAGCCGTTAAGTCGGCCTTTGAGCGTTTCTATTGCGGCTGAGAGGGTGGTTTGTGCTACGGAGGTTCTTCGGGGATGTGTGCTAGAGATCTTCGGGGTCGCGTTCCCGATTGACCTAATTCCTATTGCGATGGGGGATGTCTGTGTCATCGTAGGCATGGACTGGTTGAGCCGATTCAACGCTGTCATCGACTGCGAGCGTCAGCTGGTGACTATACGAGACCCTAGTGGGGGAGTTCTTACGGTATACGGCGAGGGTACCCGTTCGGGATCAGCCTTCTGTTCGGCCGCTAGGGCGAGGCAATGCCTACAGCGGGGATGTAACGGTTTTGTGGCATATGTGATGGATACACGGGAGATTTCCGAGAGACCGAAGACACTGAAGGAGGTTCCAGTGGTGCGTGAGTTTCCAGATGTTTTTCCCGAGGATTTGCCGGGAGTACCTCCTGCGAGGCAAGTGGAGTTTGGTATCGATCTAGTTCCAGGGGCTGCGCCTATTGCGAAGGTGCCTTATCGTCTTGCACCTCCAGAGATGCAAGAGTTGTCCTCGCAACTTCAAGAGTTGTTGGGGAAGGGATTTATTCGGCCGAGTAGCTCGCCGTGGGGAGCACCGATTCTGTTCATCAAGAAGAAGGATGGTTCACACCGGATGTGTATCGATTACCGGGAGCTGAACAAGGTGACGGTCAAGAACCGCTATCCGTTACCGAGGATCGATGATCTATTCGATCAGCTGCAAGGGGCATCTTGGTTTTCCAAGATTGATTTGAGATCAGGGTACCATCAGGTAAGAGTGCGGGATGAGGACGTCCAGAAGACAGCATTTAGGACGCGGTATGGGCATTACGAGTTCGTGGTGATGCCTTTTGGGCTCACCAATGCCCCAGCAGTGTTCATGGACCTCATGAACAGGGTATGCAGGCCGATGCTGGATCGGTCATTTGATTGTATTTATCGACGACATTCTGGTGTATTCGCGGTCTAGAGAGCAGCATGAGGGACATTTGAGGGAGGTCCTTGAGGTACTGAGGTCGGAGAAGCTATATGCAAAATTCTCCAAATGTGACTTCTGGTTACGGGAGGTCCAATTTCTGGGGCACGTTGTAAATCAGGCAGGGATATTGGTCGATCCGGCCAAGGTGGAAGCGGTGATGAGTTGGGAGGCACCGAAGTCACCTTCTGAGATCAGGAGTTTCCTTGGGTTGGCGGGGTACTATCGGAGGTTCATTAGGGACTTCTCCAAGATCGCGGTGCCGCTCACCAGATTGACCCGGAAGGGTGTTACATTTTCATGGGGACCCGAGCAGCAGACTTCCTTCGAGACACTTCGTCAGAGACTGTGCGAAGCCCCAGTATTAGCTCTCCCGGAAGGGATGGAGGACTTTGTCGTATATTGCGACGCATCGATTTTAGGACTGGGTGCAGTGTTGATGCAGAGGGGCCATGTGATAGCCTATGCATCGAGGCAGCTGAAGCCTCACGAAGCGAGATATCCCACGCATGACTTAGAGTTGGGGGCAGTAGTGTTCGCCCTCAAAATTTGGCGTCACTACCTGTACGGGGTTCGTTGTACCATATACACGGACCATAAGAGTTTGAAGTATTTGATGGATCAACCCAACCTAAACATGCGTCAGAGGAGATGGTTAGACGTGGTTAAGGATTATGACTGTGAGATCCTATACCACCCAGGCAAGGCTAATGTGGTAGCCGATGCATTGAGTCGTAGGGCGGAGAGCACTCCATTGCGGGACGTATGTTTGAGATTGACGGTGATGACTCCGGTATTAGATGCTATTCGTGGGGCACAGGCCGAGGTTGTGAAATCTGGGATGCAGAAACAGGAGTGGGACGTCGGGTTGATTTCAGAGTTCGTTATGGATGGACGGAGACTTCTAACGTTTCAGGGTCGGATCTGGGTACCATTCGTGGGCGGTACGCGTGTTACGTTGATGGAGGAGGCACACAGATCGAAATTCTCGATCCATCCCGGTGCTACGAAAATGTATTTGGATTTGAGAAAGGAGTATTGGTGGCCTTGCATGAAGAGAGACGTCGCCTGGTTCGTTGAGAGGTGTTTGACCTGCCGTAGGGTTAAGGCCGAGCACCAGAGACCGCACGGTAAATTGCAACCCTTAGAGATTCCTGAGTGGAAGTGGGAGCAGATCACGATGGATTTCATCACCAAATTGCCGAGAACTGCCAGGGGAGTCGATGCGATTTGGGTGATTGTGGATAGGCTAACAAAGAGTGCACACTTCCTTGCCATTAGCGAAAGTTCATCAGCAGAGAAGTTGGCAGAGTTATACGTGAGAGAGATAGTATCTCGGCATGGAGTGCCGACCTCGATTGTTTCGGACCGCGATGTACGTTTCACTTCCAGGTTCTGGAAGAAATTCCATGAGGAGTTGGGTACTAAGCTGCATTTTAGTACCGCATACCATCCCCAGACCGACGGTCAGAGCGAGCGGATGATTCAGACATTGGAAGACATGCTTAGAGCGTGTGTGTTAGACTTCGGGGGTAGCTGGGATGCGCATCTGCCGTTGGCTGAGTTTTCCTACAACAACAGCCATCATTCGAGCATTGGTATGCCACCTTTTGAGTTGTTGTATGGTAGGAGGTGTCGGACTCCCATTTGCTGGGGAGAAGTGGGACAGAGAGTGATGGGCAGTACAGAGATCGTACTTCAGACGACCGAACAGATTCAACGGGTGAGGCAGAGGTTATTGACCGCCCAGAGCCGACAGAAGAGTTATGCGGACAGACGCCGGTCCGAGCTCGAATTCCAGGTCGGCGACTTCGTTCTCCTAAAGGTTTCTCCTTGGAAAGGAGTGATTCGGTTCAGAAAGAGGGGAAAATTGGGGCCCCGGTTCATAGGTCCATTCCGGGTAATTGCAAGGGTAGGTCGGGTAGCTTATCGGTTGGAGTTGCCAGCGGAGCTGAGTCAGATTCACAATACCTTTCACGTATCACAGTTGAGGAAGTGTATAGCCGATGAAGCGGCAGTGGTTCCGTTAGGGGATATTCAGGTGGATGCAAGCCTGAATTACGCTGAGAGACCAGTAGCTATCAGGGATCGGAAGATCAAGGTTCTACGGAACAAGGAGATACCCCTGGTGTTGGTTCAGTGGCAACATCGGAAGGGATCGGAGATGACTTGGGAGCCGGAAAGTGAAATGCGGGAGCAACATCCGGAGTTATTCGCAGAATGAGACTTCGAGGGCGAAGTCTAGTTCTAGTGGGGGAGAGTTGTAACAGCCCGGAATTTCAGGTATTTCTTTAAATTATTTTTGGGGCATATTTAGGAGGGGACTCGGCGAGTTGGTGCCTGACTCGCCGAGTAGGACCACGGTCTTGGTCACAGATTCGCGACGGGACTCGACGAGTCCATTAGGGACTCGGCGAGTCGACGCTGTTCAGCTGAAACCCTAGCCGTTTTGATTCTGAATCGTATATAATGTCTTTAGGGCCGTCATGTCTCGTCTTTTGGCCGATTGAAGATAACTTAGGAGTCTGTGGGCATCTGGAGCAAGGGTGAGGGCTAGTGGAAGCTTGAAGAGGTTGTTAGACAAGGAGAGGCAAGGTGGTGATCAAAGGAGGTTCAAGGGGTCGAGTTCTGAAGGTTGGGGACACAGGGAACACGTTTCCAGGTAATCTTCGGATCATATCTGTAGCTTTTACGTTGTATGCGAATCTAGGGTTTAGGAAACCCATTTAAGGATTTGATAGATTATAGTGTTGTTACAAGTGTTTAAACCCCTGAAATAGTATATGTGAAGGTCCAGGAAGCCCCATATCTATATATTATGGAATCATGCGAAGTACAGGAGGCAGTTGATTGATTGCATGGCGAGGACTCGCCGAGTCCAATGATCAGACTCGGCGAGTAGATTGAAGATTCACTAGGACTCGCCGAGTTGTTCTTCAGACTCGGCGAGTAGCTTGAAGACCTACTGGAACTCGTCGAGTCGTTCTTTAGACTCGGCGAGTGGAGTCGGGGTGTCTAGACTCGCCGAGTTGCCTTTGCACTCGACGAGTCCGGTCAAGTTGACCGTTGACCTGTATGTAATTTAGTAGGGTCAGTTGCCTTGTTTGATAAGATCATTAATAAAGGTATGTGGTATTATAGGGAGCCTGCAGATTAGCGGATCGAGTGCGAGTAGCTCGAAGGGTTTATAGCTTGCATACTACGAGGTGAGTCTTCTCACTATACTTCACCCGTAAGGGTTTGACTACGTGACCGGAAGGTTGTATGTGTTATATTTATGCTATGTCTAGAGAGGTAGTTGCTTTATATGTGATGTATGCTTATATGTGAGGTATGCTTATACGGGCCGGAAGGCGTGACTTTATGTGATAGAAAGAACGGTATGATGTATGACTTATGTGTTATGTGTGATATGTTATATGTGTTATGTTTTATACTATTATGGGCCGGAAGGCAAAATACTATGGGCCGGAAGGCAATGTAATACGGGCCTGAAGGCGATATGTTATGGGCCGGAAGGCGATTATGTTACGGGCCGGAAGGCAATGTTATGTGGACCGAAAGGTCCGGGCCGGAAGGCGTATGTGGGTAAGTCGTATACTGGGGAACTCACTAAGCATTTATGCTTACTAGTTGTGTTTATGTTTTTCAGGTACTAGCGATGACCGTGGGAAGGCGCCGGCGTGACACGTACACACTGCCATTGTTGAAGATCTTGAGGATTTATTATTTATACTTTTGCAATAAACTTGGAATAAACTCTTTTGTCGAATAATGATGTTTTATTTTAAATGAAAAATTTATTTGAAAATTTGAGCTGTTACATGGACCTTTTAGGTCCAAAGGGAGGACCTTTATCTTACAACTTCGTTTTTGGAGCTTGGAATTGCAATCCTTGAAGCTCAAGTGTCCCCATAGCAGTAAAGTTTCGATCTTTGTGGCTTTGATGGAACCATGCATGAGATCTAGTTAGCTTCATGGAAGTAGAATGTTATTTGTGGAAGTTTGAGCCTTTATGAGACCTGTAAGCCATCAAGTAAGCAACTTTATGGCTTAAGCCATGGAATAAGCTTAGGATCTGGATTTGTAGCTTCTGGATTGGATTATTAAGCACTTAATGAGATGTTGGCTTAACAGAGCTGTACGCTGGGCGTACAAGGAAGTACGCGCCTCGTACAAGCCAGCAGCCAGTACGCTCAGCGTACCTTGGTGTACGCCCCGCGTACTTGGTCAGTTTGGGCTTCGAGCATTTGGGCCTCGGTGTGGGCCGTGACTTGGACTTAGAGCCTTCTGGGTCGTAGGGATCATCAGAAATCAGTAGTTATGGGCCAAATATGGGTGTGGGCCTAGTGTAAGGCCCAATAATGAGATTTGGGCCCAATGTCGAAAATTGGGCCATTAGTGGACTCTTAGTGGGCCATTGGGGGGACTTAGAAGGAATTAAGGATTTGGGCCATGTTTGTGACCCACACCATAGTAGGGGTAAAATGGTCACTTTACCCATAGTGGAATCCCTATTCTGATTTAATATTTTATTTTTCCCATGATAGTTGGGAAGCAGCCGGAGTAGCAATCAGGGATTTCTCATTCAGGAGTTCAGCAGTCGGCATCGCGAGGTGAGTTTCCTTCCAGTAGGAAAGGGTCTAAGGCCACAATGCCAACCCGTTTATTTAGCTGTAGTTTCCGGACTTCGATCCGATGCAGTAGTCAGTATGTTTGATGCCTTCGTGGCTCAGACAGGATTTATGTGTTACATGTTCCGGGCTACGGCCTAATGCAGTATGCATTATATGTGTTTATGTTAGATGATATGTCTTATGCTAGTTGAGATGTGTTTATGCTATGCCATGATCAGTTAGTTTCGGACTTCGGTCCGATGCAGTCAGTTCTGGACTTCGGTCCAATGCAGCTAGTTCCGGACACCGGTCCGATGCAGGGGACAAGGTCCCAGTCAGTTCCGGACATCGGTCCGATGCAGTTTTTGGAAATTAGTCCGATGTAGTTTCCGGACTTCGGTTCGATGCAGTGGGTAAGGCCCAGTATGTGATTTATATGTATTGTATGGTATGTGGTAGTTTGGGGGGGGGGGGGAGGGGGAGCTCACTAAGGACAATGCTTATAGTTTCAGTTTTGTTTTCAGGTATTTCCACAAGTAAGGGGAAGAGCTCGGGATGATGGCATCACACACACCACAGCTTTAGTTTGTCCTGGGAGTTGATTTAGCTTTTGATAGATATGCTTTGATACAGTTTTCTCGTGATACTTTGATATGGTTTTGATATATTGACGTAGAGGTTTTATTTTATGGTATTGAAATGATGATTTTAGTAATGATTAAACAAAAAAATTTTGGGTCGTATTTTGGGATGTTACAATCTCCAAAGGTGTTAGGCAAGGGGATCCTCTCTCTCCTTTCTTGTTCATTATTGCCATGGAAGGATTGACCATTGCGATAAAGAATACATACGAAAAATCCTTATTCAGTGGTATTAGAATTTATGCCGATGATGCCATCTTTGTTGGTGAATGGGACTACGGATGCATTAAAAACTTATCGAGTATCCTCAAATGCTTTCACATCACCTCTAGGCTGAAAGTTAACGTTCTTAAATCTCAAATATTCGGAATTGGAACTAATGATCTGGAATTCACCGAAATCCTTGAATCCTTGGTTGTTTAAATGGTGAATTCCCTTTCACTTATTTGGGGGTCCCGATGGGGGAAAATATGGCATTGAAAAAACATTAGAAACCAATGTTGTACAGATTTCAATCCAAACTCACTTGTTGGAAAACAAAATCACTATTATTTGGTGGGCGTCTAACCATCATGAAATCTGTTCTTGGTAGCTTACCAACATATTATATGTCTCTATACCCTTGAAGGCCTGGAGAAAATTAGGCACAAATTTCTTTGGGGTGGTGGTGATCTTAAAAACAAAATCCACTAGTTCAACTGGTCAAAAGTTATCGCTCCAAAAGAAAAGGGTGGTCTTGTAGTTGGAATGCTAAAAGCTCAAAACATTGCTCTTCTAACCAAATGGTGGTGACGCTTGATAAACGAAAATGGAAGTCTTTGGAAATCAGTTATAATGAGCATACACAATCATTTTAGGAAGCCTGCTACTTATATAGCCAGGGAAGCCTCATCTGGAGTATGGTGCAACATTTATAAAGCCATTGAGTTACTTGCTGCTCTTAATATCAACTACAACAACGTGTTTAAACTCAATCCTGGTGCAGACATTAAAATTTTCTTTTGGAAGGATGCATGGTGCGGTAACATCCCCTTCCAATGAAAATTCCCTCAACTTTACCAGAGTGAATGCACAAAATGTTGTTTTTGAACGAGCGATTATCAAGAAACAGTTTCTCATGGTGTTGGAAGCATGAGTTGAACGATGTTTTTGAATTAGTTGAAATCTTACAACTATACAATGATATTGGAAATTTGGGCTACCAAAATGTTCCCCCATTCGGTTTCAGTTTTACCTTATCACCAAATGGGGAATATATTGTAAACGTTATGAGGCCACTAATCGACTCTAAATTGATCCATTGCAATGTGCAAGTAATTTATAAGGAAAAGGTAATCCCTTTGAAACTAAAGTGCATCATTTGGAGGGCCTCGATGGGTAGAAGCCATGTAGCTGACAGATTGGTTATAAGGGGTATTAACACCACAAATTCAGAGTGCCCGATGTGTAATAAGGAGCTGGAATAAATGGATCATCTCCTAGTTCGCTGTAAGTATGCTCAGGTGGTTCTTCAATGGATTTTCAAGTGGTGCGGTTTTCAATCTAGGAGTTTCACTTGTGTGATGGAATTCACTGATCACATGGCCTCATTGGCTAGCCGTCCAAGGAAAATATTGATAACAAACATGGTGTTCTATTATCTTCTTTGGAACATGTAGAGGGCTATGAACGACAAAGATTTCAAAGTTTTCTAATTATACATTTTCATAATATTGTATTTTCTTCCTAGTTTTGTTCTCGTGTCTACGTCTTAGTTGCAGGCTAAGCTTGTACCTTTTCCTTATTTTATTTATATATATATCTCATTTGTCGTTCAATAATAATAATAATAATAATAATAATAATAATAATAATAATAATAATTCACCAAACAACTTTGCAGATATTTTCATTAATATAAATAAAAAAATTATATTTTTCAGTTATTCATTTATGATGGTTACAATAGTATACTTAGTTTCAAAATCACACAATATTTAAGTTATAAAGTTTAATGGGAAATCTTCATTTTTCAAAGTTCAAGTGCCCATAACACTTTATATTTCAACGAAAAAACATCATAAATGATCCCTGTGCTTTTTTAAAATCTTAAGTTTAGTCCACGTGGTTTAAAAACATCATAGATGATCCCTATGCTTTCAAAACTTTTGACGATTGGTCCTTATTGCTAATTTCGTTAAGTTTTGTCCGTTAAGTAAATGACATTTTCGTCATTTCACTCCCACAGGGACCATTTATGATGTTTTTTCATTTTTTTTAAAAGAGAAAATTAAATATATAAAAGGTCTCTCCTCTCTCTCTCTCTCTCTCTTTCTCTCTCTCTCAAATTGACAACAATAATAATTGGGTAAGGTCTGGTTCCTAAATTCCTCCAGTTCTTGAATAAATGTTGTAAATCAAAAGATGCAACCGCAACGACCATTCCTTTTCTTCAACCGATTATAGAAAATCAAAGCATCCAAAACTGATAGAGTATTTACATTTTGATTTGGACTTGTTAGACCATAAAATAGCAAAGAATTTGGCTTGATACGTTATCAGAACCTGGTTCGAAGATGCTTATGCGAAATCGACACCTTTCCAGCCACACAACGAAGTCTTTGGGGTTTTTGATGGTGTCGTGATGGAGAAGAAGGTTGGCCGATCTCCTCCATCGATTTCATCAAGAACCCCTTACGATTTCTAGGGCTAGTTGAATTCATCAGGTTTGGATCTGCCTTCGATTTCATTATGAACAAGTGCTCATGTGATTCTTGGATAAACACATCTTCAAAGATATAGAATGATTTCGGGAGGTAGGAGGTGAAACAGATGAAGATTTTGGTGGTTGAATTCTAGCATTTATAACTCCCCTTCCTCCCATCTTAGTTTTCTACTCACAACCAACACATTCTGGTTCTTCTTCCTCAATATAAACTCAATGGAAATCATTTGTGGGCTTTTTTCTCAGTGGTAACTTACGAATCAAAATCCTAAATTTGAATCAAACGCTGAAATCATGTTTGTTTATGTTTTCGTAAATTAATTTGAGATAGTGTGTGGGTGTTCTGATTTCTGGAAATCAATTTGTATATGGGTGTTTATCTCTCACTGTTCATCAAATAGAAATAGTTATTCCTTTAGCTACGATAATAATCAACAAAAAACTCTGATTCAAGGTAGCCACATTAGTTCTTCATCAATATCATCAAACAAAATAAGGACATAGCTATATCACTATCGATACCCAATTCACTCTTCCTGCAATGAAAGAGGAGATAGAGATGATGAAAAACCCACAAAAAGAAACTTGTTGTTTTCTTCAAACCATATCTGATCTTTGTTGGGTTTTACAGATTTTGATTATTTTTTGTTTTGTATTTTTGGTTCCAAAATCTCCATTTTATTTAGAAAGCTGTTGTATGTATGTATGAATGAAAGAGGGGTAAAAATGGTTGAGCCGGGAAAAAGATGTAATGGGGAGAGAGAGAGAGAGAGAGAGAGAGAGAGAGAGAGAGAGAGAGAGAGAGAGAGAGAGAGAGAGAGAGAGATCTTTTATATAATTAATTATGTTTAATTACTTTTTTTCAAATACGAAAAATATCATAAATGGTCCCTATGGTAATGAAATGACAAAAATGCCCTTCAGTTAACGGACAACATTTAACGGAGTTAGTAATAAGGAGCAATCGTCAAAAGCTTTGAAAGCACAGGGACCATCTATGATGTTTTTAAACCACAGAGACTAAACTTCAGATTTTAAAAAACCACAGGGACCATTTATGATGTTTTTTTTTTTTTATTTCAACAATTTAAAACAAATGTATTTTATAATTATAACAACGAATAAATGTTCTTTACACCACTACAAAGCAAAATAGAATTTATGATCGAAAATATGATATTTGTGATATATGTTACATCAAGACAAATTTATATTATGCAGAGTAAAATTAGAAGGTATCAATGACATATCAAATTTGTACAAACCATTACGTCAGAATATTTATTTTAAGGAAATAGGACTAAACAATTTGAAATAATTATAAACGGAAAATATAGAAAAAAGTATATATTTAATGCCAACGCGATGCAGCTTGATAAACTACAAGAACTTACCATTTGATTAGCTGACTAGGTTATATCACGTGAAACTACTATCGCTATATTTAAAATTTTTATATAGATAAAATAATAGTCAATGTAAAAAAATAAGCCAATATATTATTGATTGTAAGTAATTATGAATTAACTTGTTAAACAAAATAAACATAATAATTAGGATAAGATTTTGTATTTCCAAAATTTGAATTGAATTTGATTTGTTAAAGATGTCAAAAAGTCCCGTAGGACCCCGTCCCGTTTGGGGGAATTTTTTTTAAAAAAATCGGGGGCGGGGGCAAGGTTAACCCCTATTTTATCTTCGGGGGCGAGAGCAGGGGTAGGCAATCCCATCCCGAAACCCCATGGGGACCCCGTTACTAAATTACACATATATTTACATATACTAATTATATAAATTATATAAACAAAACCATGATTTTGAGCTTCCAAAATTCATCAAAAAATATGTTTTTAAGTTGTTAGTATAATGTTTTTAAGATGCCATAATTTTTTTATTTTTGATATGTAAAATTCTGCTATAAATAATTATTTGTTACCTCAAAAATAGTTTATTTTAGTCTAAATAACAACTTCTTTTAGTCCAAAAAAAATAAGCCCAAAATCAATCGGGGGCGGGGGAACGGGAACGTGGGTGGGGGTAGTAAAGGGGATTCGGGGGCGGGGGCGGGGGTAGGAAGGCTGAACATTCCGGGGATGGGGGAACGGAGAAATTTCGAGGGAGGGGGCGGGGGATGCACTCCCCGTCCCGTTTGCCCCCGTTGACATCACTATGATTTGTTACAAAAAATAGAAAATAATAAAAATCATATAAAAATGATACGTGTTAAAGAAACATTCTAAAAAACTGATACGTGTCATTTTTAGGTTTTATTTATTAGAAAAGGTAGATTAATTACGGTTACAATGACATAATTAGTTTTGAAATCGGACAATATTCATGTTGTATGGTTTATTAAAAGCTTGTGAATTTTAAAGACAGTATAATTTCATATATCAACACTAGACTAGGGCTATGTTTGACGTACTAACTGAAAAAAGCTAACTGTTAGCTAAAATGCTAGCTGATAGCTGAAAAGCTAGCTTTTAAATAAAAAGTTAGCTGATAGCTTAAAAGCTAACTGATAAAAAATGACGTTTGGTAAAACTAGTTGAAAAGCTAGCTGAAATATATAAAATTAGTCTAAGGCTGTGTTTGGTACGTCACAACTACCTGATAAACTAGCTTATTTTTTAAGTTTTTTTTTTTTTTTATTTTGTCGTGTTTGGTAAGTAAAAATGTAGCTTATAAGCTAGCTTTTTGAAAAGCTACTTAGACTAATTTTTTAGAAGTTTTTTTTTTTTTTTTTTTTTTTTTTTTTTTTAAATTTTCAAATACACCCCTTAATTAATTATAGAAACACATACTGTCATATGTCATTTTATGTATTTGTATATATTTTATCTAGCCTTTCAGCTAATTTTACCAAACATCATTTTTTATCTGATAGCTTTTCAGCTATCAGCTAGCTTTTTATTTAACAGCTTGCTTTTCAGCTATCAACCAACTTTTCAGCTAGTATGCCAAACATAGCCTAAATAGCTTTTCAGAAAGCTAGCTTATCAGCTAATTTTTGGCTTACCAAACACGACAACATATAAAACTCGAAAAATAAACTAGTTGTAGCGCATCAAACACAGCCTAGATGTATGAAAACGATAATTTATAACGATATAACCTAAAACAACTTGAATTAATTATATTGGAATGATTTAAAAAAATAAAAATAAAATCCAATGATCACATTATACAAATTGGTAAACTATGAACAAATTATCATTGATCTTGATGACATTTTACGCTTACAACGGTACAACTAATTTTGAAATAACATGTCATGTTCAAATAAAAATAAATATACTTTATTAAAAAACAATGGATTCAAACTTCTATAAAGTTTCATATTTAATATCTACTATAATAAATGATTTTTTTTTTCACATATCTTACTCTAATTTAATTTGTTAAATGTTATTTTGTGGTTATTTTGAATTATTATTTTTTCACATGTCATTTCTATGGATTTTCTTTCTTTATTAAATTTCACATAATATTTTAATATAAAAATTACAATAAATATATTAATAAATAGATATATCAATTTTATTAATAGACTTATATTTCAATTTCAAAATTCTCAAAGCAAAGTTTATTAATTTCTTTTGTTTATTTATTTAAACTATTTGTTTAAATTTAAAATATTAAAAAAAACATTTTGATTTTAATAATTTATTATTTTTTTTATTTTCTTATAAATTTAAAGTTCTTAAATATTTAGATTTGTATACCTATCTTTTTTTAAATTAACCAATTTAATACACGATTTTCACAACTAATAATATATGAAAGATGTGTTTTATAAAAATATAAAACAAAAGGAAATTTGAGATATAAAATATGTCTGTAATAGCCCGAATCCCCAGGTATCTCCATTTCATATATTTTTATCATTCTGTGAGGGGACTCGGCGAGTTGGTAGTCGACTCGCCGAGTCGGATCGCGTTTTTGAGCGGGGGTTCGCATCCGGACTCGGCGAGTCCAAGGGATGGACTCGGCGAGTCCGCGCTGTTTGATGAAACCCTAATTTCCCGGTCCTAAGCCCTATTTAAAGGATCTTATGGCCCTCATATGCGGCCACCTTGAACCCTAAGAGCCTCCATACGTCTGTAAGCCCTTGTGAGTGTGTTTGAAGGCCTTTTGTTCATCATTTTGTGTGATATTGCAAGGAAAGGAGGGAGAGGAGCAAGCTTGAAGTGTTGGGGAGCTTAGATCTGTTGCTATTTCATCAAGGGGGTCTTCTTGAGGTAATTTTCTGAGCCAATCTTCGTGTTTTGTGTTGATGGGCCAAATCTAAGGTTTCTTCTTGCATTTCTTGGCTTGAATAAGAAGTATGAGAGGTCCCATGGAGACATGGAACCTAGATCTGGACTTAAGCAGGTCCAGGAGACCCCTCATGACAAGCTTTATGTCCATTCTTTTGAGTTAGAAGCTAAACTTGCCAAATAAGTGGTTGTTTCTTCAAAATAAGCCTTGTATGCATTGCATGGCAACCAAGACTGAGACTTTACGTGACAAATAAGCTTGGGAAGGCCAAATCTATGTATGTATGGAACGGATCTGACCGCAAAAGCCAGTTTTAGCTGGTGCATGGCATGGACTTGCCGAGTCTGAAGAATAGACTCGACGAGTCGCTTGAAGATTGTCCTTGAGACCATCCTGTGTGTAGTCCGGACCGAGTTGTGGGCGACTCAGTGAGTCGCAGAGAGTTGGAAAGGTTTTGACAGGTGGACCGAGTCAGGTTGGGACTCGCCGAGTCGACCTTCGACTCGGCGAGTTGAGTCGCGGTGGCCCTGTGATTCAGGCCCAGGTGGAGCTCGTCGAGTCGGGGGAGTACTCGACGAGTCAAAGGGAAAATTCTTGAGAGTTGGTAAAAACGCGTAGACTCGCCGAGTCGCTATTGTGGACTCGCCGAGTCTGGTCCAAATTGTCTAAAGACTGCTGACCAAGTCAACCTGTGTTGACTTGATATGGATGGTCCACCTTAGTGGTACAAGTAATAATTATAGATTTGTAATATTATAGGAGGATTGCAGCTCGAGGGTTCGAGCCCGAGTGATTCTAGGATTCACGATTAGCGACTTAGCGAGGCATACGAGGTGAGTCTTCTCACTATACTGTACCCGGAAGGGTTTGACTATGTGACCGGAAGGTCGAATATGATATGAAATATATGCCTTATGTGTGTTAAGTTATTTGCTATATGTGTCATGTATGATATGTTTGATATGGGCCGGAAGGCGTGGTCATATGGACTGTAAGGGTGGACGTGGGTAGGACTGGAAGGTTTACCCAGTCGGGACGGAAGTCCCCTGAGACACATGGACCGGAAGGTCAAGGCCTGGAAAGGCGTATGTGCGTATGTTGTATTTTGGGAACTCACTAAGCTTTATGCTTACAGTTATTGCATTATGTGTTTCAGGTACGAGTGAGGACCGTGGGAAGGCGCCAGCGTGACCGTACACACACTCGGGGAAAACTATTTTATCTTTTGTTATGTAATCGGTTGTGACTACATTGTTACTTTGGAATTTAAACTTATTACTCATGTTTTGATGGTTGTAAAAACGAAAACTTTTGGTTGGAAATTTTATGTCGTTACAAGTTGGTATCAGAGCCTACGTTTGAGGGATTCGGGTACACCTTTGGGCGTAACTGAACTCAAACCGAGGATTTGAGAAAAATTTAAATTTTTGACAAATGAGACGACCAAAGAAGAAAAAGTGTGTACGGTCAGCCAGCGCCTGAACGGTAAAAATCCCCAAAATACTCTTATTATATGTGTTACGATACATGATATGATATGATACGCATGCTAGTAGACTAGGTATACATATTAGGACTAGAGTGGCCTGATCTTGTGATGCCTTAGTCTAGAGAAACCTGCTTATATGAGGTGCTCGAGAGCGAGTTAGTAACTAGAGTATGATAAGAATAGAGTGCTCAGGATTCGGGATGCAGGGAGGAGGACTTGGGGTGAATACCGACGCGGTGTAATTGGTAGTATTGGGCCCGTACTACCAAGGACGCCGGGTCAGTAGGCAGCCCAAGTAAGAACCCCTGAGTATCGGAGACTGAGTAGGACTGCGTTATCGAGTGCGATTTTGCCTGATAGAGTCTCTGATATTTTTATGTTGTATTTCAGAGACATCATGGTTGGACCTCGACACAGACCTGGCACGAGTAGAGTGAATGACGAGGAGCTTCGTCAGGTGATTCATGAGGAGGTAGCTGCAGCGATCCGGGCCGAGATTCCGGAGATGTTTGGGTCTATTAAGACCACGCTGATGGAGACATTTGATGAGCGGTACGCCGCGTTATCTGAGGCTGCCACCGCTGCAGCTACCGCAGCTGTGGCTGCTGCCAGACCTCAGGGGGGGTGACTCGTTGCTGTTCTGGGAGTTCAGCAACACGAAACCACCAGAGTTTGACGGGACGCAGGATCCGATTGCTGCGATGAGGTGGATTGCTGATATTGAGGGATGCTTCTATACTTGTTCATGTCCGGAGCATCTGAGGGTGCGGTTCGCCTTGAACCAGCTCCGCCTGGGAGCAAAGGATTGGTGGAAGTTCGTGACGGCGAACTTCACTCTTGCAGAGGTTTCAGCCATGACTTGGGAGAGATTTACTGCTATGTTCAGAGACGAGTATGTTCCCCCGGTAGAGAGGGAACGATTGGTTCAGGAGTTCTTGACCCTCAAGCAAGGTAACGATTCGGTTACAGTGATCACGCGGAAGTTTCACGAGCGGGCGATGTTCTGCCCCGAGCAGGTGTCCACGGAGCAGGCTCGGATGAGCCGGTATTTGGGAGTGCTGAGGAGAGACATGTGGGAGTTCGTATCGAACTCGTCATATCAGACTTTTGCTGAGCTTCAGGCGAATGCCAGGAAGCGGGAGATCGAGTTGGAGACCCAGGCCAGGGAGGAGGTCGAGTCTCAACGGGCGGATCGGCGGCCGGCTCAGTCGCAGCCGGTAGCCAAGCGGACCAGGTCCGATGATTTGAGATCCGGAGGGCAGAAGAGTCGCACTTGTGGGAAGTGCGGCAAGGGTCACGAAGGGGCATGTCGATCGGGTGCTTGCTACAAGTGTGGCAAGGAGGGGCACATTGCGAGGGATTGCCCCAAGGGATTTATGGTTTGCTTCCATTGCAACCAGACTGGCCATCGGAAGGCCGAGTGCCCCCAGCTTCGCTAGGGATCTTTGCCTGCTGCTAGGGTACCTGAGGTTCGGCCAGTGAAGATCGAGGCCCCGAAGGCTCGTGGGAGAGCTTTCCAGTTGACTGTGGAGGAGGTCCGCGTGGCACCTGATGTAGTGGCCGGTATGTATTCTTTCATGAATTTACATTTATGCTAAGATATTATGCTTATATTGCTATCTGCGTAGGTACTTTTCTTGTGAATCATGTGCCTGCTTTGGTATTATTCGACTCAGGTGCGAGTCGGTCCTTTGTTTCGTTGGCTTTTAGCCAGCACATCGATATCGATCGGGAGACGATGAGTCGTCCCCTGCGAGTTTCTATAGCAAACGAGAGAGCGGTATACGCCACCAAGGTGATTCGAGGATGCGTGCTCGAGATTTTTGGGGTCGAGTTTCCTATAGACCTGGTCCCTATAGCTATGGGGGATGTTTGCATTATCGTGGGCATGGATTGGTTGAGTAAGTTTGGAGCAGTCATTGACTGCGAGAGACAGCTGGTGATGATTCGAGACCCTAGTGGGGGAGTGCTCACGGTTTATGGCGAAGGGACCCGGTGTGGGTTGGCGTTTTGTTCAGCGGCCAGGGCAAGGCAGAGTCTACAACAGGGCTGTGATGGATTCATAGCCTATGTGATGGATACTCGTGTGACCGCGGAGAGGCCCAATTCGATTGATGACGTTCCGGTTGTATGCGAGTTTGCGGATGTGTTCCCCGAGGAGTTACCAGGTGTGCCTCCGGAGAGGCAAGTGGAGTTTGTATCGATTTGGTTCCGGGAGCGGCGCCCATCGCCAAGGCGCCTTACTGTCTCGCTCCACCGGAAATGCAGGAATTATCCTCGCAGCTTCAGGAGCTGTTGGGGAAGGGATTCATTCGACCGAGTAGTTCGCCTTGGGGAGCGCCGATTTTGTTCGTCAAGAAGAAGGATGGTTCACATCGGATGTGTATCGATTATCGGGAGTTAAACAAGTTGACGATTAAGAACCGATACCCATTACCTAGGATCGACGATCTATTCGATCAATTGCAGGGGGCATCTTGGTTTTCCAAGATTGACTTGAGGTCGGGATATCATCAAATGAGGGTTCGCGAGGAGGATATCCAAAAGACTGCCTTCAGGACTCGTTATGGACATTATGAGTTCGTGGTGATGCCTTTTGGGCTCACCAATGCCCCGGCCGCATTCATGGATCTCATGAACAGGGTGTGCCGACCGATGCTGGATCGTTCGGTGATCGTATTCATCGATGATATTTTGGTGTATTCGAGGACTAGGGACCAGCATGAGGAACATTTGCGGGAGATTCTTCGGGTTTTGAGATCGGAGAGACTATATGCCAAGTTCTCCAAGTGTGATTTCTGGTTACGAGAGGTCCACTTCCTCGGGCATCTTGTGAACCAGAAGGGGATATTGGTCGACCCGGCCAAGATTGAGGCGGTGTTGAGGTGGGAGGTGCCGAGATCGCCCACCGAGATCTGGAGTTTTCTGGGTTTGGCTGGATATTACCGCAGATTTATCAAGGATTTCTCCAAGATCGCTGTGCCACTTACTAGGATGACCCGGAAGGGTGTTGCGTTTTCATGGGGACCGGAGCAGCAGTCCTCATTTGAGACGCTTCGTCAGAAATTGTGCGAGGCTCCGGTGCTTGCACTCCCGGAAGGGATGGAGGATTTTGTGGTATACTGTGATGCCTCTATATCGGGTTTGGGGGCGGTACTTATGCAGAGGGGTCATGTGATAGCGTACGCTTCGAGGCAGTTGAAGCCTCATGAGTCGAGATATCCCACGCACGACCTGGAATTGGGGGCGGTGGTGTTTGCCCTCAAGATTTGGCGACACTATTTGTACGGGGTTCGGTGTACGATTTACACGGACCATAAGAGCTTGAAATACTTGATGGATCAGCCAAATCTGAATATGCGGCAGAGGAGGTGGTTGGATGTGGTGAAGGATTACGATTGTGAGATCCTGTACCACCTGGGCAAGGCTAATGTGGTAGCCGACGCATTGAGCCGTAGGGCGGATAACGCCCCTATCCGAGATATTTGTATGAGGTTGACGGTTTTGACCCCGATTTTGGATATTATTCGAGGGGCTCAGATGGAGGCCGCAAAGCCGGGACACCAGAAGAAGGAACGGGTGGTAGGTCAGGTATCAGGATTTGTTACGGATGGTCGAGGGCTTATGACTTGTCAGGGACGGATTTGGGTGCCGTTTGTGGGCGGTGCGCGCACTATTTTGATGGAGGAAGCACATCGATCGAAATTCTCGATTCATCCTGGTGCTACGAAAATGTATTTGGATCTCAAGAAGGAGTACTGGTGGCCATGTATGAAAAGGGATGTCGCTTGGTTTGTCGAGAGGTGCTTGACTTGTCGGCAGGTCAAGGCCGAACACCAGCGACCGCACGGTAAGCTGCAACCGCTAGAGATTCCCGAATGGAAGTGGGAACAAATCTCTATGGATTTTATCACCAAGTTACCGCGAACGGCGAGAGGAGTCGATGCGATTTGGGTAATTGTGGATCGGCTGACAAAGAGCGCTCATTTTCTAGCTATTAGTGAGAGCTCTTCTGCGGAGAAGTTGGCTGAGTTATATGTGAGGGAAGTAGTATCTCGGCACGGGGTGCCGATCTCGATTATTTCGGACCGCGATGTGCGTTTCACTTCCAGGTTCTGGAAGAAATTCCATGAAGAGTTGGGTACTAAGTTACATTTCAGT
This sequence comes from Lactuca saligna, assembly GCF_052625555.1. Taxonomy (NCBI): domain Eukaryota; kingdom Viridiplantae; phylum Streptophyta; class Magnoliopsida; order Asterales; family Asteraceae; genus Lactuca; species Lactuca saligna. The sequence continues at coordinate 151,261,115 of NC_136421.1, forward strand.
ACGGCATATCATCCCCAGACAGACGGCCAGAGTGAACGGACAATTCAGACACTCGAGGACATGCTTCGAGCATGTGTGTTGGACTTCGGAGGGAGCTGGGACACCTATCTGCCTTTAGCAGAGTTCTCGTATAACAACAGCCATCATTCGAGCATTGGTATGCCGCCCTTTGAGCTGTTGTATGGGCGGAGGTGTCGCACCCCCATCTGTTGGGGTGAGGTGGGACAACAGGTTATGGGTAGCACGGAGATCGTGCTTCAGACGACTGAGCAAATTCAGATGGTCAGGCAAAGGTTGTTGACCGCTCAGAGCCGGCAGAAGAGTTATGCAGACAGGCGACGGTCCGAGCTTGAGTTTCAAGTTGGTGATCTCGTGCTTCTGAAGGTCTCTCCTTGGAAAGGAGTGATTCGGTTCAGGAGGAGGGGCAAGCTGGGGCCCCGGTATATTGGTCCTTTCCGTGTGATCGCAAGGGTGGGTCGGGTAGCTTACCGTTTAGACTTGCCAGCAGAGTTGGGACAGATTCACGATACTTTCCATGTGTCGCAACTGCGGAAATGTATAGCCGACGAATCAGCGGTGGTTCCGTTCGGGGATATTCAGGTGGATGCAAGTCTGAATTATGCTGCAAGACCTGTGGCCATCAAAGATCGGAATATCAAGGTTTTGAGAAACAAGGAGGTACCCCTGGTATTGGTTCAGTGGCAGCATCGGAAGGGATCAGAGATGACCTGGGAGCCGGAACAGGAGATGCGGGAGCAGCATCCGGAGCTTTTTGCCTAAGCGGGACTTCGAGGGCGAAGTCTTATTCTAGTGGGGGAGATTTGTAACAGCCCGAATCCCCAGGTATCTCCATTTCATATATTTTTATCATTCTGTGAGGGGACTCGGCGAGTTGGTAGTCGACTCGCCGAGTCGGATCGCGTTTTTGAGCGGGGGTTCGCATCCGGACTCGGCGAGTCCAAGGGATGGACTCGGCGAGTCCGTGCTGTTTGATGAAACCCTAATTTCCCGGTCCTAAGCCCTATTTAAAGGATCTTATGGCCCTCATATGCGGCCACCTTGAACCCTAAGAGCCTCCATACGTCTGTAAGCCCTTGTGAGTGTGTTTGAAGGCCTTTTGTTCATCATTTTGTGTGATATTGCAAGGAAAGGAGGGAGAGGAGCAAGCTTGAAGTGTTGGGGAGCTTAGATCTGTTGCTATTTCATCAAGGGGGTCTTCTTGAGGTAATTTTCTGAGCCAATCTTCGTGTTTTGTGTTGATGGGCCAAATCTAGGGTTTCTTCTTGCATTTCTTGGCTTGAATAAGAAGTATGAGAGGTCCCATGGAGACATGGAACCTAGATCTGGACTTAAGCAGGTCCAGGAGACCCCTCATGACAAGCTTTATGTCCATTCTTTTGAGTTAGAAGCTAAACTTGCCAAATAAGTGGTTGTTTATTCAAAATAAGCCTTGTATGCATTGCATGGCAACCAAGACTGAGACTTTACGTGACAAATAAGCTTGGGAAGGCCAAATCTATGTATGTATGGAACGGATCTGACCGCAAAAGCCAGTTTTAGCTGGTGCATGGCATGGACTTGCCGAGTCTGAAGAATAGACTCGACGAGTCGCTTGAAGATTGTCCTTGAGACCATCCTGTGTGTAGTCCGGACCGAGTTGTGGGCGACTCAGTGAGTCGCAGAGAGTTGGAAAGGTTTTGACAGGTGGACCGAGTCAGGTTGGGACTCGCCGAGTCGACCTTCGACTCGGCGAGTTGAGTCGCGGTGGCCCTATGATTCAGGCCCAGGTGGAGCTCGTCGAGTCGGGGGAGTACTCGACGAGTCAAAGGGAAAATTCTTGAGAGTTGGTAAAAACGCGTAGACTCGCCGAGTCGCTATTGTGGACTCGCCGAGTCTGATCCAAATTGTCTAAAGACTGCTGACCAAGTCAACCTGTGTTGACTTGATATGGATGGTCCACCTTAGTGGTACAAGTAATAATTATAGATTTGTAATATTATAGGAGGATTGCAGCTCGAGGGTTCGAGCCCGAGTGATTCTAGGATTCACGATTAGCGACTTAGCGAGGCATACGAGGTGAGTCTTCTCACTATACTGTACCCGGAAGGGTTTGACTATGTGACCGGAAGGTCGAATATGATATGAAATATATGCCTTATGTGTGTTAAGTTATTTGCTATATGTGTCATGTATGATATGTTTGATATGGGCCGGAAGGCATGGTCATATGGACTGTAAGGGTGGACGTGGGTAGGACCGGAAGGTTTACCCAGTCGGGATGGAAGTCCCCTGAGACACATGGACCAGAAGGTCAAGGCCTGGAAAGGCGTATGTGCGTATGTTGTATTTTGGGAACTCACTAAGCTTTATGCTTACAGTTGTTGCATTATGTGTTTCAGGTACGAGTGAGGACCGTGGGAAGGCGCCAGCGTGACCGTACACACACTCGGGGAAAACTATTTTATCTTTTGTTATGTAATCGGTTGTGACTACATTGTTACTTTGGAATTTAAACTTATTACTCATGTTTTGATGGTTGTAAAAATGAAAATTTTTGGTTGGAAATTTTATGTCGTTACAATGTCATATCAACTTTAAGTCAAATTCAAAAAATTTATATCATTGTGTTTATATAAATAGTAAGCTGTGAACATGACATTTGTGATTCATACCAATCTTCATGTTATAAGTTATCATAGCAATTATAATAAACAACTTAAATTCATAATTAAAAGATAATAATATACATATTATCTTGTATTTATAATGAACTAATTATCATAAAATAAAATAAAGGGTAAATTACACCATTCGTCCCTCGTGTACATGTCAGAAAGCGTGTTTAGTCCCTAGTTTCAAAAATTAACTCGGACCATCCCTTATTTGTTTTAACCTTACACGCTTCATCCTTGAAAGACGATTTTGTTGCAAACTTAGTCCATGCCTAATTTAAAATGACCATAATACCCTTATATTTTATTTTTTAAATTAATTTAATGTTTTTATTATGAATTTCAATTAAAAAAATAAAATAAACCCCCTCCCCTTCATTTTCCCCAACCCATCCATCCCTTCATTGTTACTGATCGGAAAGAAGCACCCAAACACAACATACAAACTGCAGCCCACCACCACCGTCTCCACCCTCTGACGAACATTCCTCACCCCTTTCTGATGGGTGGTTGTGGTCTTCGTTCTAGAGCCTTTTCATCGGAATCTAGTGCTCGTATTCTCTGGCAGAAACGACGGGATCTAACGGAGGCTCCTGCGATGGTCTTCGACCTCTTTCTCTACCCTCTTTCTTAATCTAAATCTGACAGAGGCTCCTTTCGACGCCCACCCTCACCGTCACCGGCTCACATGTATGCTGCTATTAACGTCGATTAGGGTTTCGACAGATCTTCGTTTAACACATCTATCTCTACAGTCAGAATCGAAGCTCCACAGTTGAGTCTACATTTGTTCAACTGAAAACCTTCGTCTTCTTCACCACCTGTTCGCCGAAGATGGAGCGTTCATCGCCACTTGTTGGGTTTTACACCGGTTTGGGCTAGGTATTTGAGAGTTACAGGTCGGATTTGCAGATGCGTGATCGGCTGATCGCCAGTGGAGTTACAGAAAATAGGAGAAGGTTTCTGAGCGAAACTACGATGGTGATGCTTTGTCGGAAGTCGACGATCACCTTCTTCACCGGTGCCCCACCATCAGAAGTCGTCGATGAAGTCTCAGATGGAGGGTTTTAGATCGAGGTGTTACCAGAGAAATAAGGAGGTGAGAAGAGGGGAGAACGGAAGTGTCGTAAGGAGGGGTGTGGATTTTTAGTTTATTTTCTTTTTTATTATTTAAAACAAATAAGGAAATAAAAGAAAATCTAAAAAGAAATAATCCAGGGTAAAACAGTCATTTCATGTCAATAGGGACTAAGCGTGCAAGAAAAATCAAACCTAGGGACGGTCCAAGTTAAATTTTGAAAATAGGGACTAAACATGTTTTCTGGCATGTACACAAGGGACTATTGGTGTAATTTACCCTAAAATAAACTTATAAAGTTAACATAACACATATAGAAAAAGAGTTTTGTGGTGTAATTGGAAATGGCCTTTTAAGTCAAACGTCCATTTATATGTTGGGACATTGATGGGTTGTTTTTGTCCATTGTGGGAACCTGAAGAACCTTTGAAGTTTAAAGGGGTCTACTTGCTTTTGAAATGGAATTTCTTAACCCATAAATCTAGTTTTAACTATAGTTAGTGCGCCAGAACTTACTAAATGGTGTCAACTCAAGGTGTTTCATTTGAATTCTCTTACGAATATATCAAGAAAATGTCACTCCCTAATACAAAGAATTTGGCAACACCAACAACGATATCAGCGTTTGATTTGGTATTTACCATAGATAGTGTTTGATGCCATAAAACAAAGATTTTTTTTCTTACACAATAAGAGGGTGTTTGGCTTATCTTTTCAGAGGGCAAAATGATTTTTGGAAAAAGTTACAAAAAATCAGGATTTTCTGATTTTTTCAAAAATTCAGTTTTTCTTCTATCAAAATCCCAAAAGTTGCTTTTAAAATACTCTTACCAAACATCTTTTTCTTTCTATCTTTTTCTAAAAGTTCTTTTGATCTCTAAAAAGATAAATCAAACACCTCCTAAGTATGTACTTGTAACAACATAATAAAATTGGACGAACACAACAAACTTTTTAGTTGATCCGGTTTACCAGGTCACAATGTTTTAGAAATTTCATTTTAATAAAATTAATAAATTTGTATTAAAGTGGTGGGAATATGAATATGAAAGAAAAAAATAGGATGATAGGTAATTATATATATATATATATATATATATATATATATATATATATATATATATATATATATATATATATATATATATATACACTAACTATTGTGTTAGGTTATTTTGTTTTTACCAACTATTGTGTGCCAGAATAACCAATGGATGGAATTAATCAATGAACATGATTTGAGAGTGTATGATATTACAGTGGGATATCATGTACCATATAATCACACAAATTTTAGCAAAATGGTATTTTGGACAATTAACTACAATTATAAAAGAAAATTTTTGGATTTTTAGGGATAATTAATTATCATAATTTAAACTATCTGAATTTTTTTAATTAATTCAATTTTAATTATAACATAATTTGTAAATAAAACCGATTTTATTCTGTGAAGATATTTTTTTGTTAGAATAATGCTCTTTCAGAATTCTATTCTATTAGAATATTATTAAAGAATAACAAAATTCTTGAATCTGTGGTTGAAAAATAAGAACATTCTAATATATTTTTATACATTCAAACTTAAATACAAATTCATACATATTCTTAGAGACTAAAAGTCTTATGCATTTTAATATAATTATATATTTTTTAAAAGAATATCAATAAAAATGAATAAAATTCTTAAAAAATAACAACATTCTCAAAATTTTGGGTATGATCAAACTTTATTCATTCTTCAAGTTATTCCTGTTAGGTCTTCAACGCATTCTTCCAACAATTCCTATCATAAATACAACAAAAACTAATAATGGTTAAAAACATGTTACTTGCACTTAACTATCACTTTATATATTCTGGTAGAATACATAGAATATGATAGAATACATATAATACATTCTGGCAAAATATATCTATTAGAATGCAACAGTAAAATTCTATTAGAATGCACACTTATCAACTAAAAATCTATTATAATGCAACAGTAAAATTCTATTATAATGCAACAATAAAATTCTATTATAATGCAACAATAGAATTATATTATAATACATTATCAACATATAAATCCTAAAATTTTATCAGAATAAACCAAATTGTTTGTAAATGAAACTGTTGAAGGTGTTTACATTAACAAAATCTATAATGTCCATATGAATTAAACAATCAGGAACGAGATTGTGATACACTAAATTATGTGCATAAGAGTAACATAATAGAAGAAAAAGGAACAAACACAACAATTAATCCAAATATAACTTAATGATTATTAGACAAACTATTTAATCAAATTTCACCCAACGAGTTGTGAAATATATACAGATGAAGTTGGTGAAATTTTAAACAATGAAAAAACTCACAAAACTAAGAAACATATGAAGTTGGATTAATTTCATCCAAAGAATTGCACATAGATACGGATGAAGTTTATGAAATTTTAAACAATAAAAAAACTCATAAAATTTACCATCTTCTTGGCAGCAACAAGTGGACAAACTCTAGAAATTTCGCAGCTAGTGGTTCTCCGATTCATAAAGTTGGTGGTTCGATCGTGGTGTGGGGGTGGTGCTACTGTTCTAGTGGTGTCGAAATAAGAAGAGGAGAAAGGTTTTTGGGGCCTGTAAACAGAGAACAAAATGATGGTGGTGGTGCACGATGATTTTAAGAGACACAGGGAGAGTCGGCTTTGGGCTAGGTAGAAGAGGAAGATGTCGAATAAAGGGATCTGTTTTGTGATTTGGTAGTGTTTATTAACAAAATTTCCATATTTAAAGGGTATTAATGATTTTAATTATTTACCATATTTATCATAATTAAGATCACTATTATACCCTTTTATGATTTATTATTGGATTTATTTTTTCTTAATTCTAATTGGTTGTTGGAGGCACACAATAATTGTCAAAAATATTTGAACCTAACTCTCTCTCTCTCTCTCTCTCTCTCTATATATATATATATATATATATATATATATATATATATATATATATATATATATATATATATATATATACACATTAATGCATTTGATGCAAATATACCAGAATATTACAAAACCTTTTTTTTTTCATTTTTCAGAGTTCATTTTTTCTTGAAAAAAACTAAACATTTTAAAATTTATAATTTGTTTCTTTTATAAATGGACATCCATATAGATAAATAAATTTTTTATATTATTTTATGTGTCTATATTGATAATGTGCACATATGCACATTTGTGTTTGTATACATAAAATGGTCAATCATTCGAAAAAAAATGTTTTTTTGAAAAAAAATCTGAACGTATAACCTTATATAGAAACTTCTTAGCCTTTTAAGACTATGTTTTTTAAATCGAAAAAAAAAGTTCACAAATGTGCATATATACACAAATAAAATTATGCTTATATGTTATGTGTACATATGCATATTTCTATTTTTGCACACGTACATTTATGTTATTGCATACATGTATATATTTGTTTATGGACATACTCACATTTTTGTTTGTGCACTTACCATATTTTTGTTTGTGCACACACGTATATTTATATTTGTACACATATGCACATTTTTGTTTATGAATACACGTACGTACGTTCTCCTTTGTGCGTACACATACATTTCTATTTTTACATACAAAGGACACACAAAGCATTATGACACTTAGGATTGTTGTTTTTTGGTAAAGTCTATAGTGATGTTCCCCTCAACACGTTGTTGTTACTGATGTTGTCATTATATCAACTTCATGTATATCTTTCTTGTTATTTTGTTGCTCTGTTGATGCAAAAGTTGGTTTTTATTTTAGTTTTCTCCTTGCTCATCTCGTTCATGTTATTGAGGATCTTCATTAACATACTTATTATCTCAACATATATAAGTTCAAAGAATGTAAATCTTATTATTCAAACAAAAAAATTTCTCCAGTAAATCTCTTTGTGACATTTCCACGAACACCTTGTATGCATATTTCAAAACTCTAAACTTTTGCATTCAAATTTTGAAAATCATTCATACCTTGAAGTGGTAGAAGACACAAAGAGAAAACAGAGAAAAAAACAAAAAAATTGTGAGTAGGCAGGAACATAGTTTGATCAATTAATGAAATGGAGACACAATGAATCCAAAAATAGCAATTTTCATCTTATTGGCATTTTCACAAGCACCTTGTGTGCACTTTAATTAATCATTTTAAAAGGATACCGTGACATCCCCATTTTTACGACCATTTTAAAATTTTCATTTATGCTTATTTAAAACAGAGTTTATTTATAAACACGGAATTTGGTCCCGTAAAAGTATTTCCAAAGAAATGTTTTTCATTGATTTATAACAGCATATGATGTCATAACTGATACAAAACATAAACGTAAACAAGCCTTACAGTATCTTATACCAACAATTACATTTCCTTTGAATCTCACGCCATTCATGTGCCTTAGTACTGTTACCTGTGATACAAACAAATTGAGTGAGTCAAGTTGGGAACCTGGTGAGTAAATATGGATTTCAATCCCACAATGTTATAATATATATATATATATATATATATATATATATATATATATATATATATATATATATATATATATATATATGTCTTAATTCCAAAAAACCAACTGTTACCAATAAATGTATAGTTGTATCTTTGACTTTGATATCCATAAACTCTCATACATAAACATACCCCATAAACTCTCATACATAAACATACCCAACCCAATCGATCCTCACATATGATAGTCTATGATTATTAGGAAATATTACTCCCTTCCTAACTTCCATACACATACCCTGAATGAGGCTACCTAATATCAAACTTAATTGAACTAGGTATCTATAATAAGTCTTATCTCATTAACGAGCGTAACTACTAAGCTTCCAATACCAACTGTATTTAGACAACCTTATCCTATTCAAGTGTGTATATTTAGCACAAAATATTTGGGCATTAATATTGTAACACCCGATCTCAAGTACGCATTTAATTTCAAGTCAAATATCATATTTTACTCTTGGACCAGGCGAGTTGGGGGCTCAACTCGTTGAGTAGGATCAACTCCGGGTCGGGGATTAAGTGACCTACTTGACGAGTCGGAAGACAGACTTGGCGAGTAGGAGTTGTCTGTGTGAAACCCTAAATTGGAGGGTTTGCACCCTATTTAAACATCTTATGAGGCTTCCACCCCAGCCTCCATCACCTCTAGAGCATTACACCTGAAACCCTAGTCCTCCATAAGTGAGCTTGAGCTTTCTTGGTTGTTTTGAGTGTTTCTTGGTGTGTTTTGAAGCTAGAGCAAGAAGTAGAAGATAGAAGACCCAAGGGAGAAGGAATAGATCTAGGAACAACAACATTTTCTCCTCACTTTCTGGTAATAAAGCTTCATGCTTGACTTGTAGTTTCTTAGATCTCCTTGTGGTCATTTTTATGGAGTTTTGGGTCTAAGCAACTTGATCCTTGGGACTTGGGCATCCCAAGTTAATATATCTTTAGATCTAGAACCTTGGAGGGTCCTCATGGCATAAAGGTGCCATATTTATGGCCATTAGAACCCCATGTATGAAATAAACCCCATTTTTGGTCCTTTGAGCATAAAAAACCCATGCATGTATGTAAAGTTCATGACTTTATGTGTTATATCGACTTAAGGAGCCCAGATCTACCTGTTGGATGAGAGTTGTGCATCAGAAACCGAGTTTTGCTCATAGAAATTAGTTGACTCAGCGAGTCGTTCATGGGACTCGGCGAGTGGGGGGTTTCGGTTTCCAACCTTCTATGATTCAAGGGAATCCAGTTTAGTCTAGAAGGGATTTAGATGAGTCTAGAGGAAGGACTCAACGAAATAGACTTAGCTATGGAACTGGAAACCATGGGAATCGGCGAGTGTATGAACTCACTCAGCGAGTCCAAGGCCATCTCCAAACCCATGAAGATGGACTCGACGAATTGTTCATATAACTCAGTGAGTCATAGACTAGACACATTCATATGATGAAGATAAACTCAGCGAGTTCAAGGAGGAACTCGACGAGTGAGTTGAAGATTGTCCAGATGATATGATTGAAGGAGAACTTGTCGAGTTCTTGCTAGACTTGACGAGTTGAGTCGGGCTAAGGGATAGATGAAGGGACAGGGACTCGGCCAGTTGGCGGGCTAACTCGGCGAGTCAAGTCAACTGATAGTTGACTCTGATCAGGATATTGACTTTGGCCAGGGGTAAAATAGTCATTTTACCCTATGATCATTTACCAGTTCTTGACTATGTGAATTTATGGGAATTATAGCCGAAGAGTCGCCGGAGCAGCAGACAGGGATTTCTCACTCAGAGTTTCAGCAGCCAGTCACACGAGGTGAGTTTCCCTTCAGTACGAACTGGTCTAAGGCACCAAGGCTGGCCTGTAGCGTGTTACGATTAGTGATTGAGTGTGGGCAGGGCCCATATCTCCCAGTTAGTTGAGTGTGGGCAGGGCCCGTATTTCCCGGTAGTGGAATTTGATATAAGTCTGAATGATAGATCTAGCTAAACTTGTTGTTTGTGTGATACTTGTGTGTCTGCCTAGTGGTTGAGTGTGGGCGGGGCCCTTATCTCATAACAGTCGAGTGTAGGTGAGGACCGTATCTCGAGTAGCTGAGTGTGGGTGGGCCCGTATCTCAGAGTTAGTGGAGTGTGGGCGTGGCCCGTATCTCCATGAGTGTGGGCGGGCCAATATCTCCTAGTTGCATGTTATATGTGTATGGTATGTGGTAGTTTGTGGGAGCTCACTAAGCTTCGTTCTTACAGTTTCAGTTTTGGATTTAGGTACTTCAACAAGCAAATGGAAGGGCTCGAGTTGATGGCATGACACACACCATAGTTTCTATTAGCCTAGGAGCTTACTCTGATATTTATTATGAGACAATTATATGTTGACATATCATATGAGCTTTTGAGATACATGTTTGATGATTTGATTTTACGATGATAATATTATGCTTGTTAAATGATTTCAAAAACGAAATTTTTGGCTTGTATTTTTGGGACATTTCAAATATATCTTTATTTATCCATCCGATAATATTTCTATTATTGATATCATGTAATAATAGTTTTATACTTTTTAACATACATAGAACCATATCTGGTTCGCATATTGTATATCCTCAAATAGATTACTAACATATAAACCACACAATAAGCATATAGCTCACATATAAACTTTTTGACAGATACTAACTACCTAAATTTATACTTGTATTAAAATAATGTTCATGAAAGAGACTATGTACTCACTTGATAAAAGTGGATGTCTCATTATTTGAGCAGAACTTCACCTTGGTACTTTATTTTTTTCTTCTGATGTGACCTAGTATAATGATTACTAAGTCTTAGTCTAATACTCCTGGTGACTAATAATAGTCTAGATTTCTCACTAATCCCAATGTCTACATCAAGATCTATCGAGTATGGCATAACCAGGTTGGATCATATCGGAGGTAGGGTCTGTTTGGTATACATAGTATACTGTTTGGAAATATCATTTTAAACACCTCACTAAATATAGCTTATACATCATCCTCGTAACTAGATCAATCAGTATAATGACTTGGAATTACTGATAAATCTTACTTATATGCTTATAATAAAAACTTATAACTACACATATAAGTTACATTGAAAGTACAAGAGTGTAGCTTAACTTACAGAGGTTTTAGCAAAAACTGAGAAAACTACATGGGCAGAACTCCAACCTGAATACTTATTTTCGTCGGGCTCCTAGTACTCCAGAGTTTCTACTAAAGTATTCTAAAAGTTGGGAAGAAAACCTAACTTGAAAGCTAGAGAGGTTAGAGAGATAGTGGAAGCAAATTGGTATGAAAAGAATGAAAATTGAAGACTCTATATACACTAGAGGTTTTCTGCACCTTGAATGGCGCGTCATGCCATTGAATCTTACTGACTCCTTTCAGCTTTTGCCACGTGTCAAGCTTCAGTTAATCCAAATCTTACCTTCCAGAACATGTCATGTGTCACCAAACTTGTACCGAACCAAATTTTACGTCCAAAAATTTTGTTTTTAAATCACCACTTTAGAAAACATTTGTAAATAAAACATTTTTTGATTCAACCATTTCACAACATACATAATGTCTGAAAACCGAAATATGAAAACCATCAAATATCAGAGTACAAAATCCCAGAATGACTCACGGTGCGGAAAACAATGTGCGTGTATGATGTGCCGCTATTGCGCCAGCTCCTTCCCCTTCGCTGAAGAGGTACCTAAAAACAAAACTATAAACCTTAAGCACGAAGCTTAGTGAGTTCCCCCATCGTACCACATAACATGCATATATTGCCAGACATATCTAGGTGCCCGACCTACCCCTTCGGTCCTCTCGCCCGGGTATTGACTAGCATATCTGGGTACTGGTCTCCCCTTCGGTCCTCTCGATTGGATACTGACTAGCATACCTGGGTGCTGGTCTCCCCTTCGGTCCTCTCGAACGGATGCAGGGGACTATTTCACCCTTACCACTACCACATAACACATATAACATAATCTATCTAGCATGGTTGGGCATGACTGCCCCTTCGGTCCTATCGACCGGTAATCTGGGGACTATCTCCCCTACTGTCACTAGCACATAGCATCATATCATACTAGCACATAAACATAACACAGGTAGTAGCAACCCTAGATGAATATCATAGAGACAATCATCTAATCATACAACTTCTACTAGTGGGCCGACATTGTGGCCTTAGACCCACTACTACTGGAAGGTAACTCACCTCGAAAAGTAGCTGTTGAAAGTCTACTTGCTAAGCGCCTGACTACTGAATCGGTAATCCTCCGGCTATAAATCATAAATATATATTAGCCACTCATAAACACCCTTAGGTCAGATGACGGACCCACCCCTGGTCCAAGGTCAAGTCCTTGGTCAAAGGCAACTTCCAGTTGACAGGACTCGCCGAGTCATGGCACCGAATCGCCGAGTCCTTCTCCCACTAACCCGGTCCTACTCTACAAGTCCCTCTTCCCACTCACTGAGTCACCCTTAACTCACTACTTGGGACGACAGAACTGGCTCGCAATCCGACTCGCCGAGTCCAAGAGCAACTCGCCGAGTCCATACGAGCAGATCTCCTACTCGCTTCCAAATCCTCACCAGAGCATCCTTTATCAGGATTTGGGTTTCTAGGACTATTTCTACACGTTAAATTGCTAATTCTGCGTGCGGGTACGAAGGGTTGGACCGCCAACACCTAAACCCCTCTTACTAAGTAACAGTTCATATGAGTCGCCGAGTTTGAAGAACAACGCGTCGAGTTCCCTGCAATCTTCATAGGACTCGCCGAGTTGTTCATCCAACTCGCCGAGTCTAAGTCCATCTTCATAGAACTCGCCGAGTCTCCTCGACCCATTTCCTATATAGACCAAATCTGATACATGCAACGCTTCCAAACCATAGATCTATGTTCCTAGGGCATGCTTATCACGTGAAGTTGCAAACTTTACATGCATGCATGGCCTTACAAGCTCCAAAAGGCAAATCCAAGCTCTTTATGAGGTCATAGACTCAATGGGGACCTCAATCACTTCAACCACAGAAACTTTATACTTCTAATACGTCAATAAGGTCTAGATCTAAAGTCCTTTCGGATCATTAAGCACAAACACATGGAGTTTGGTGTTTTAGGGCTTGAAAACCACCCATTAGGGACAAAAAGGGAATCTAATGAACTAGTGATCAATGCAGGGACTTTTATACCTGAATAGAAGCCTCTTGCAGGGTAGATGTCGGATCTACTTCTCCTCCTTGCACTCTTCCACCTCCTTCTTCTTCTCTTAAGCTTCAAACTTCCTTCACAAGGCAAAACCACTCACAAGGACAAAAAGGGGCTAAGGTTTCGCTCTACAACTCTTCTGGAAGTGTTAGGGACAAGGGAGGCCAAGTTAGAGTGCTTAAATAGGGTGCAAACACCCGGGTTAGGGTTTTTGGCCAAACAGGGCCTACTCGTTGAGTCTGGGAACCAACTCGCCGAGTCCGAGGCTTAGACCCCACGCCTCATCCCGCTCCTACTCGGCAAGTTGGTCCTTCAACTTGCCAAATCCAAGGCAAATTGCATTAATTTAAGAATTATTAATTACAAGGAATACGTACCAGGAACCAGTTGCTACAAAACTGTGGTGCCACATGTAACGTCGACTTGTCATGGTAGGAGAGGGATCGTCGGATTTTACCATGTGGCGCACAACGTTGTTGCCTTGTCATCAACGCAGGCATTTTCTCATAGTTCTTTAGATGGCTATAACTTTCACATACAAGCTCTATTTTCAATGTTATTTATATCCCTAGAATCCTCTCAACGAGTTGTAAATCTTTAATTCAGGAATGAACATCTAATTCTTGCTCTAACAACAAATCATATTTAGACTAGTTTAGACTATTAAAGTCCGTAGCAAATTCATAACTTATTCATATGAATTCTATTCTCGACTGTCATTATATTATCGAGTTCATATTCATGAGATCTTTAATTCTTATTTAGATTTTTTCGGCTAACAATCAATCGATTTGAATTTCGATTTCTATGACCTCACTACTGCACCGAAACTTCAAAAGATCATAGCTTCCTCTTACGTAGTCAGATTTTGAAATTATTTATATGCACACTCTCGGTTTAACGATTACTATGAGTTTCATTTAGGTCACTTAGGCTAAAAAAAATATCAGAAATTCATTTTCTTTGATACATAGAGTCGTGTTGGTTTAATCGCAAAACATCGAAGAAACATATCTTCTTCATACGAAGTCGGATTTCAGTGTTCTTTATATGTAAGAATCCTTTTCATATATACTAGAAATTTGGTTAAGATTATTTATCCTAAACAATATTCTTTCAAAAAAAAATCAGTTTTAAAGCTTATTATATCTTGATTGTCTAGCCTAAATCTGTAGTTGTTACAATTATCTCCCTATAGGATGATTACCTACCGAAATCATCAATAAAAATAGGAGTTGTATAATGACTTTGCACGATACCATTGCATCCTTGGTAATAATTGTACCTCTTATGTCTTATGAGTTACCAACTCTTAGACTTCTTGTCTACTGACCATGCTCAATCATGCACCTTCTGTTTCTTCTAAATTCGATCTCCTTTGGAGGCTCCTAATCCTTCTAGAATTGACTTAACATAAGATAACGTCTTTACTTTAACTATCGTAACAAACCGATGTACCATGTTTTAATGACCTCTCATCGTATGATGCAATGACTAGACTCAAGTCTCTTTGAGTCAAACTCTAGAATGGAGTATACCTTCCTTCATGTTCTAATGCGATGCATTCACATCATGATATGTATCATCTCTAGCTACATGCCACTTATTTTAAATAGAGATCATGATACTTCTATTCATCGCTTCAATTATCTTTTCCTTCAATCAAAACTCAAATGTTACGTCGGAATTACTTTGTAGGTTAGTTGGACTCGATTCGATATGACCACTGGGGTAGGAATAATATCCATCTTCATAGTCATTAGAGAAAAAAGGTAATGATGGAAATGAAAAAAATAGCTTAACTACTAAGAGATTTAGTAACCTTCTAGCTTTCCCAGATCCAAGTGTGAGTCCTGTGCTTCGGGAAGTATTGGCCTCTGCTACCTTTCACACCTACTCAGACTCATACCAAGTATTGTCTATCATGTCTCCAAGTCACTATCCAAGAGAATCACATAGTGACTTAACACATATAAAATAATTGATATTTTGTAACTTTTGAAAATGATTACAATGATATTCAAACTATATTACATTCTATTCCTTTATTAGGCTATATATTACAAGATTACTTGTGTAGGGTGACCACTTCGTGTCTTGAACTCCTTGGATAAGTTACTTCCGTCTATTTACTCCCTAAGTGACATTTGCTTCCCCCTTTACAGCTCAAGAGTTGTTTGCGATGCTCTTATAGATTCTTGATTCCTTGCGTAATAGTTCTTTAAATACACTGGTTCTCCACACTTGAAGCACATACTTTGATCGCATGTACATTGGTTGGAAGAGTGAACTCTCTTGCCATACATGTAGCTTATCACATATTCTATGCTTTGTCCTGCATTTTTTGCACCATTTTTCCTCTTTATTTCCCTTAGGCTTCTTGTTATTGTGGCTAGGTTTTGAAAACCTACTCCTTTTCTTGGATTATGAGGATCATTCATTAATCCTATTTCCTTCGACTCCAACCTACTTGATGGCTTTTTCTTTGACTATGTCTTTAAGGGATTTGGCAACCCGGATGGCTGCTGCCAAGGTAGTTGCTAATTTTACCATTGGACCGAAATCCGCTAGTAGTCCATTATCAAATCTTTCTAACCTTGGAAAAGTAAGTAGGAACCAGGTAAGGAACTAGTTCCATATTCCCAGTAAAAGCTGCACTATATTGGATGATGTTCATTTCTCCTTTCTTCAGGTTTCAGAATTCATTGCTTATCTCCAAAAGGTCTCTCTCCGAACAGTATTCACTTTTCAATTGCACAAGAAAGTACTCCCATGACATCTTCCTTGCTTCTCCTTTTAACATGGTATTGGTCAATCGTTTCCACCAGGTTAATACTACAATCTTTAGTTGTCTGGATATGAATATTGTTTGCTATTGGTTTCTATAGTAACAACAACTTAACACCATTTCCATTTTATATATCTAAACCATAATCATTATTGGTTTTGGTTCTCCAGAAAGACATGGTGGTTGGTCTGCCATGATGTCCTCATACTTGGTGGTTCAACAATTGGTATCGTGACTTTTCTCTTACTCCCTTATAGTAGTTTCCTAGTCTCCTACATATACTCAACTATCATTACTTGCATCATTTCATGTACTCTTACCACTGTGACATGTTCGGAGGTTGGTGTGATGACCAGTCCACAACCAATCACATGCTCAGGTTGTCAGTTTCCGTTATCGTTTCCCTACCTGCTACAATTTATCACCATGACGTTCTGTTCACAGAAGTGGGTACTCAGTGTACCATTACAAGAATATAGACATGGAGGATTTAGTTATCTTAGATGCATAATCCTCTTTATCACCCTGTAAATTTTACATGCCAGTTCTAGTACATTAATATAGAACCCGAACATACAAGGTTTTATTCTTCGAGCCACAGTCGACATTAGACCTCAAATTCTTTCAATTATTAGCATTCTAGGTAAGCAACCTACAGGATGCTATATTACAAATAATTTAGCACATGAAACAATTTAGGCAACTTTCCTAAAGTAAGCTAGTGCTTGTATCAATTCAGGTGTACTATCAAAAATATATACACACATCTTGTGACAATCCGATTTTTTTTCCGTCACGGTAACCCGTTCCCATCAGTAAAACCCGTTTGTATTTCAATTTTTTTCGTTAACATTTTGGATTAGGTCATTTAAATTAAGACTTTTATTTTGACCTCATGAGTGTCCCAACCCATTAGAAACGCGTGAAAATACCCTCGTTATTTATTTGGAAATTTTTTAATTATAACTAAGTCGGGTTACGATAATTTCATCGGGTAAAATTGTAAATCCCGTTTAACGTCGGTATCGGGTAGATTTCCATTGGGCCACATACTCAAGCCTTATATAAAGGATGAGTGACCTTCATTTAAGCTTTTTACCACCTCCTCATAACTTTCTCTCTCTACTCTCTCTCTACAAACCCAAACTTTGATCCAAAAATCACCCATTTCAAGCTCCAATTTGGTAAGTGGTCCATCCTAGCTGATAGTTTAGCATGTTTAGCTTTCAAATTTGTGTTTAAATCATCCAATAGTGTCAAAAACTTGTGTTTATGGCCCAGGAACAATCCCAAACCGCAAATACCCTTAAATGGGGTTTTGGAGCCCTAAAACCCTCCCAAATCACTTCTAGTTCTCAGCAATGACTTACGGGCTTACATGAATGGACTTAGAACACCAAAATCTTGATATACGGGTCCATGTGTATACCCTCCTTGCTTACCACGTGACCAAGGAAAGTTACCTTCCGGATCCAGAATTCGCATTTGGAGAATTTCGCGTACAGCTTCTTCGTTCTAATAGTTTCCAACACTAACCTCGAGTGTTGTTTGTGATCTTCTTCGCTTCTAGAGTAGACAAGTATGTCATCAATGAACACGATGAAGAACTTGTCTAGAAAGGAGCAACACACCCGGTTCATCAGGTCCATGAACACAGCCGGTGCATTGGTTAAACCGAAGGGCATCACCACGAACTCGTAGTGACCATATCGAGTCCTGAATGCTGTCTTGGAAACATCATTCTCATGAACTAGAAGCTGATGGTACCCTAATATAAGGTCTATCTTCGAGAAGTAGCTGGCTCCCTGAAGTTGATCGAAAAGGTCGTCTATTCGAGGAAGAGGATAACGGTTTTTGACGATCAATTTGCGGTAGTCTATACACATTCGAAAGGATCCATCTTTCTTCTTCACAAATAATATCGGGGCTCCCCAGGGTGAGGAACTCGGTATAATGAACCCTTTGTTGAGCAGCTCATTGAGCTGATTGGATAACTCCTGCATTTCTGCTGGAGCTAAGCGATATAGAGAGTTGGCTACAGGGGTAGCTCCAGGAATTAGGTCGATGCAAAACTTGACTTGGTGTTCGGGAGGAATTCCCGTGAGCTCTTCGGGAAAGACATGAGGAAAGTTGCAGACTTCGGGGATGCTCTCAAGGTCTTTAACTTACTGTTTCTTGTTGATTACATGAGATAGGAATGCATGACACTCCTTTCGCAGATGTTTTTGAGCTTTGATGCAGGAAATGATGCGGAGATAGGAACTAAGTTTATCGCCGTAGATCATGAGAGTCTGGCCAGAGGGGAGATTGAGACGGATGGCTTTTTCATAACAAAGGATATCAACATGATTGGGACTCAATGAATCCATGCCAATAATAACATCAAATCTCTTTATGGAAACTAGCATTAGGTCAATGGGAAAAGATTGATCGTTCAGGGTAAGGGTACATCCTATGAATATATCGTTAGCGTTTTCTTTCTCACCGTTAGCCATCTCGACGGTAAATGTTTCGGTTAATGGTTGAGGAATAGGTTTAAGAATATGTATGAATGAATGGCTAATAAAAACTTCTTTAGCACTAGAATCGAAAAGGAAGTGAGCATAAGAGTTATCGAGAAGGAACGTACATGTGATGACGGTGGGATCGGCGACTACGTCCTCCTGCTTTATAGTCAGAACTATCCCGATGTTTTTGGTGGTTGTTGCTTTTGGGCAGTTTCGCTTGAAATGCCCGATTTCACCGAACACATAGTAGGCCTGATCGACACTCGCTCCAGAAGCTTGATTGGTTGGTTCAGCTGTTGCTATGTAGTTTCGAGCAGTGTGGCCCTTCTTTCCACAGCTGTTGCAGACCAACTCACGGTGTGGGCTAGGGATACGATGGTGGTAACTGCACTTGTTGCACCAAGTGAGGTTACTATCATACCTATTGGAGGGTGCTTGAACTGTAGACGCAACGACATGAGTAGTAGTAGCGTGGACTGCCACAGTTTTGTGCTTCTTGGAGGGCCCTTGCGAACTCTGACCCTTTCGCTTTTTCCAGAATATCTTCTTACTCTCACTACACTCATTCCGGTGCCCCTGATCACCTTCATTATTTTGGGGATAGGTGTTACTTCCTGGTCCGCCAGACCTACTGGGGTTCTAGTGCATCGTTGCAGCCGTCACTGCGGCAGTAACAGCTGCCTGAAATACCACAGGGTCGAATTGAGAAGGATGCGGTGGCGGAGGGTTGTTGTTCCTTGAGTTGGGTCCTTTCTTTGGAGGCATATTGATCTAAAATGATTAGGAAAGAGAGGATGGTAAGTCCTCTGAATTGAATAATGAGATATGAAACAAGAGATATCACATTATAACAGAATAAGTGTTCTACTAAGCGATAATATATAGGAAAACTACCAAAACAAGGGAATTTATCGCTAAGGATAGAATGAGTAGCAACACTTGGAATGAATTTCTACAACGTATTCGGTTTTGGCTAAAATACTCCTATAGTATTTTATGATTTGCTGCGACTATGACTCGTTGTTTGGATATTTGGTAACTTTTAGGCATGTCGCACACCACAATCACTCCCAAGCACATGTTGGTTGTGTCTCGAATAAATATAGTTGATAAGGCTATATTGACCCTAGACATGACTACATAACTGCCCAGGTTTAACCGCAGTACACAACACCCAATTACTTATGTTTTGTTCTACTCGTAGTTACGGTTTCTTACGTTTAGGTATTCATGTATACTTTTGAAAAATACTTATATTTTAAAGTATACTTTTAGTTCAGACCACTTCGGCCCCTTAGTGTTTATAGTCTTATACCATGTAAGGTTCGGTATACTTAGTTCACTATAAACAAGGGCTCTGATACCAATCTGTCACACCCCAAAACCGATGGTGGAAACGTTTCGGGGTGGAGGACATCATGTAAAATATCACAACCAATGTACATAGTAAGCATAGTAAACACAAAACATGACATTACATAGAAATATTTACATTTTTTTGAAGGCAAAGTTACACATGATTATATATATACATCTAAAATGAACAAAAGCAAAGACGAGACTGCTAATATGCTCCATCTTCTCCAAAAGATTTGCAGGATACCTGTCTAATGTTGACCTGAGAATACAAACAGTTTTAAAAATATTAGCATAAAGTTGGTGAGTTCATAAGCGATTTGTTTCTGTAAAAGAACAAGTTTCCTTTGATTTTCTGTAAAAAGTTGTTATCCAAGAAAATCCCATATTTTCTTATAAGAAAATATGGGATTTTCTTGGATAACAACTTTTACTGGAAAACCAAAGGAAACTTGTTCTTTTACAGAAACAAATCACTTATGAACTCACCAGCTTTAAGCTGATATTTTTAAAACTGATTGTATTCTCAGGTCAACATTAGACAGGTATCCCGCAAATCTTTTGGAGAAGACGGAGCATATTACCAGTCTCGTCTTTGGTTTTGTTCATTTTGGATGTGTGTGTGTGTGTGTGTATATATATATATATATATATATATATATAATCATGTGTAACTTTACCTTCAAACAAATGTAAATATTTCTATGTAATGTAATGTTTTGTGTTTACTATGCTTACTATGTACATTTGTTGTGATACTTTACATGACATCCTTTGCCCCAGAACGTTTCCGCCATCAGTTTCGGAGTGTGACACATCTCACAATCATTACTTAGCATTCTAATTTTAAGTCTAGAGATCCTCTAAATTCCTAGTTTATTTAAACTAATGCTCTCGTACCAACTATGACATCCCCATTTTACGACCATTTTAAAAACTTTATTTATCCATATTTAAAGCAAATTTGATCTATAAACGCATAATTTGTTCCCATAAAAGTATTTCCGAAGAAATGTTTTTCATTGTACTTTAAAATCTTGTTATGTCATAACGGATACAAAACATAATCATAAACAAGTCTTACAATATCTTAGACGTACATTCTATATTTCAGTTGAATCTCTCATCATTCATGTACCTTTGTACTGCTACCTGTGATACAAAGAAATTGAGTGGGTCAAGTTTGCAAACCTGGTGACTACATAGGTATTTCAATCCTACGATGTTATAATATATATATATATATATATATATATATATATATATATATATGTACCTTAATTCCATAAAACCAACCATTACCAAACAATATATAGATGTGTCTTCGACTTGGATATCTATAAACCCTCATAGCTAAACATATCGACCCCAATCGATCCTCACAGATCCTAGTCTACGATTATCAGGAAGGATTACTTTTTCAGATGAATCATTTAGAGTGATTAAGCGTTGCTCATCTAGATGAACATACAAAAGTTTACAATTGTCTAATCTGGAGCCACCATTTATGGTCCTCCAAAAGAATATGCAGATATACCATTATAGTTGTTAGATTTGGATCCACCATTCCTGGTCATCTAAAGAGGAATATAATTTGTACTCCGGTACGTATTTCGTATCACCATTCCTCCGATATGACCCAGTATAATGATTACTAACTCTTAGTCTAATACTATTGGTGACTAATGATAGTGTGACAACTGTCAAATTTCGGTCAAGTCAAAGTCAACTAAAGTCAACAAGTCAAACCGTTTGAATCAATTTTCCCTTGGGTACTAGAATTTACATTATGAAATTTCTACATAACTCTCTATTCTAATGAGAGATCATAAATCAAAAAGTGCGAACATCTAGATCTCCTTAACCTAAAACTGTGGTACGTGGCGAGCCAAACCGATAAAACAATGTTGCATACTCATCGGGAGTGTGTAAGATCCTTAAACAAGGTTTAACAGGGTTTACGAACCATGCATTGCGATGCCGGACACTCACAATTGTCACACATGGAACCTCTCTCAATCGTTTTCACTCTATCTTTCTCTATGTCAAATCTCTCCCAAATCTCTCCAAGTATGTGAAATCTCTCTCAAATATCTCTCTGTATTAGAAATCTCTCCAAGAATGTCAAATCTCTCCCAAATCTCTCCAAGTATGTGAAATCTCTCTCAAATATCTCTCTGTATTAGAAATCTCTCCAAGAATGTCAAATCTCTCCCAAATCTCTCCAAGTATGTGAAATCTCTCTCAAATATCTCTCTGTATGAGAAATCTCTCCAAGAATGTCAAATCTCTCCCAAATCTCTCCAAGTATGTGAAATCTCTCTCAAATATCTCTCTGTATGAGAAATCTCTCCAAGAATGTCAAATCTCTCCCAAATCTCTCCAAGTATGTGAAATCTCTCTCAAATATCTCTCTGTATGAGAAATCTCTCCAAGAATGTCAAATCTCTCCCAAATCTCTCCAAGTATGTGAAAACTCTCGCAAATATCTCTTTGTATGAGAAATCTCTCCAAGAATGTCAAATCTCTCCCAAATCTCTCCAAGTGTGAGAAATCTCTCCCAAATCTCTCTCAAAAGTTTCCCGTAACTTTTTAGAATCATTCGGGTCATTCCGACCCTTAACCGGGTCAAAAACGACTTAAAACGGAGTGAAAACGAGTGAAATAGGCTTTAGGAACCGAAACCCTTCTTAGGAAGAAAAACCTCTCGGACCGAAAGTAAGGAGATAAGCCTCTCGATCTCTGCTCCTCGCCTCGGTCTCTGTCTCTCTACTCGCCTCTCTGTTCTCCTTCCCTCCTCTCGGCTCTCTGCTTCGCTTCTCGCTCTCTGTTGCTTCTCACTCTCTGCTTCGCTTCTCTCCTCTCTGCCGCTTCTTCACTCTCTGTTCCTTCCGCCTCTCTTCCCCTCTCGGTCTCTGTTCTCTCTTCTCTCCTCTCTGTCTCTTCTCTTCTCTCGGTCTCTCTTCTCCCCTCTCGGTTCCCTCTCTCTCCTTTCTCCCTTCTCGGTTCCTGCTCTCCATCTTCTCCCCTCTCGGTTTCTGCCCTCTCTCCTCTCGGTTTCAGCATCAGAAGGCCGAACCTCGGCCAGATTTGGGAAATTTGTCACTTTTAGCCCCTTTTTGATATTTTTAACATTTTAAGCACGTTTTTCGTGATTTTAAAGCGGGATTTTCTCCAGAAATTATATTTTAACATAATAAACTCTAAATATTCATAATTTAAACATATTTTGATGAAAATCATTATTTAAATAATAAAAATCAAATGGGTGAATTATTAAAGGTGGAGTGTTGACTTTGCCTTATCTAATGTCACAAGCAACCACCCCACACCCACTCTATGACCAGCCATACCTCCCCACCTTACCTAGGTCACTTCAATGTCCCTTACACTCAATTTACACTCATTCCCACGAAACATCCTCTCTCCTCATTTCTCTCATTTGCTCTCATTTCACTAAGTATAAAACACCACTTTTCTCTCAAACTTTTTCCACTCAAAACTCGAGATTGAAGGCTGATTATCAAGTGTTCTTCCACATTTGGTAAGCATAATCCAATCTCCTTATGATTATCTCACTTATTTCCACTCAAATCATGGATATCTTACACAAACTCCATCATATTTGTGTTAGATCTTCAAATCTTCAAGCAATCTTCCCAAGTGTTCTTGAGTTGAACACCCCTTCTCTCCATCATCCATCCACTGAAATCACTCAAGGTGAGTTCATACCCCTACATTTTCATGTTTTCTCAAGTTTTTAAGGGGGGAATACAAGTTAAAACACCAAGAACATAACTAAATTTTTCTAACAGCCTTCATCAGAAAAGTTCAACTCCATTCATGGACTGTTTTGGGCATCTTAAGCATCTTTGTTTTCAAAACTATATAAGGTGCAAATAGTTCAAGTTTTTATCTTTAACATGACTACTTGCACATCTCCATACGATTTTTCTACAATTTATGGTGATTTTTACAAAACTGACTATCATTTCAAACAACAATCCGGACTAGTCTGTGATTTTGGACTTATTCACCCAAGTTGGAGGTCGTTAAAAATCGTGATAAAAATTATGAGTAAACTAGACACATTTTGTGAACTCTCAGAATTTACGTATCTAGTTTTCGACTTCGTATGGTTTTTCTATGATTTTTCCAAAACAGGGCAGAATGGCTAAAGTTAGCCAACAGCATGTAAATATCATAACACTTTGTATTATGTTGAGAAGAGTGTATAATCATAAGTTCTAATTATTGAATGTGTTTCTTTGTTAGTTTATCATCATGAACTGAAACTAAGTCATTCATAATAAATATTATTCATTCATTTTAGAACACGTATATTAAACTATAAAAAGTATAGTTTGATACATTCATAACACTAATACATTTCCATAAAAGAGTTCATACATATTACATACATTTTAGATAAACTATAATAGGTATAGTTTATGATACATCACTCAACACACTCGTACAGAAAGGGTACATTCATACAGAAAAGATTTATATTCACACACATTTCACGTAAACTTGTTAACCTATATTGTGAGACTCTCTCTCTCTCTCTCTCCCCGTACGTCCGAGTGCGGGATATAATTCCTGGTAGTTATAATCAGAATCTCCTTGAGGGAGAATGTGATACTTGTATATAGATCTATATTGGGTTTGACACCCCACACCTTGCTGCTAGCTACAGTGGGACCTGCAGGTCTACGGGTGACAAATGTCATTTCAGTTTTCGCGATGCCTGAGAACGTCGTGGCAGGTTCACATAGTCATAGTATGATTATAGCACTCACATAGGGATATAACAATCCATAAGTTTACGGGATTTTATTTTTAAAACCTAAATGAGTTTTATGTCGATTTAAAATCACTTTTTATCTCTATGAGTACAGATATTACTGTACACTTTTGGTTTTGGTAGTTACGACTACACATCATTTGAAACCACATTTATACCTTTAAGTAGGGTCAATACTTGTTATTTCCCGGTCCTCGGATTTTAGGACTACATATATATAAAGTATTAACAAACATGAGAACATACGGAAATTTTATTTAATTCAAACGCGTCCATGTCCATTTAAACACATAACATTTTCTATTAGTAAGAAAGGTTACTTATACATTTTGGTCTTCAGTCATAAGACTACATTACACAGATTTTAAAGAAAATATCGGATTTTCTGAATACATATTCTAACGCTTTTACAAGGAAAACAGTTTACTTTTCTAACGAAATCTCTTATGAACTCACCAACCTTTGTGTTGACACTTTTCAAAACTACTTGTATTCTCAGGAATCCAGTGAAAACAGGAAATCAACAACGTTTTGAGGATGTGACGATAAATTGTCAAACAGTTCATTTTGTATCATAATGTAATTGATGTGAATCATGTAAACACGTGCTTTGATGTAACGTTTTCAATTATATTTGTGATGGTTGTATTTACTTTGAGCACTATTATACTTATTGTTGTGATACTCTACATGAAGTCCTCCACCCCCGGACGTTTCCGCCATCCTTGGTTTGGGGGTGTGACAGATAGTCTAGATACCTCACTAATCCCATTGTGTACATCAAGATCTATCCAGTATGGAATAACCATGTATAGTTATCTCGAAGGTAGGGTATATTTGGTCTATAGAGTATACTGTTTGGAATCCCCACTTTAAACACCTTACTTAATCCAACCTAGACATAGATCAAACAGTATAATGACTTGGAATTACTGATAAATCTTATTTATATGCTCATAATAACAACTTATGACTACAAATATAAGTTACACTGAAAGTACAAGAGTGTAGCTTAACTTACATAGGTTTTAGCGATAACCGGGAAAACTACATGGGCAGAATTCGTACCTGAATACTTATTTTCGTCAGGATCCTAGAGCCCCAGAGTTTCTACTAGAATATACTAAGATTTGGGAACAAAATCTAACTTGAAGTCTAGAGAGATTAGAGAGAGATTGGAAGGAAATTGGTGTGAAAAGAATGAAAATCGAAGGCTCTATATATTCTAGAGGTGGCACACGCCTCACATGGATATTGGGCGTGTCGCACCCTTGAATCTTTTTGGCTCTTTTGAGCGTTCTCCACATGTCAAGCTATGGTTGATCTGTTACACCCATAAAAAAGCATGAGAAATTTGAACCTTTAGAAACATTTAAAAACCATTAACCATTACATTTTTTTTTTCAAAATAGTCTAATATCAGAGTTTTCCCATAAACATAAATAAAACATGAGGAGTTGTACTATCACGCATTTGCCTTGCCGCGATCCCCTGATGTACCTAAAATAATAAACTGAAAATTGTAAGCCCGAAGCTTACTGAGTTTCCCCCAAAATACCAATAAGATGTACATAACACATACAAATAACAACATGTAATGGGTCCACAACTTTACAGACTGGAATACCCCTGGGCCCACATTGTGAGTCTAGATTGCCTTCCGGGCCCACAGCTCACATCTGGATTGCCATCGAGCCCATAGTACGACTCTCCCTCAACCCATAACTGGAATGCTCCTGGGTTTATTGGATCACCGCACAGAGCAGTATCACCTCAACCCATCCCACATAATATGTCAACATACATCATAACTAATATGCATATAAATAACCACATAACAACATAGGTAGTCCTATAGACCTACCTAACTGTCATAACCACTAGCATGTAACATTACTCATACTCAACATACTATCACTGCTAGAATATCACATCCAATGGGCCGGCCTTGGTGCCTTATACCCTTAGTATAGTGAGATAACTCACCTTGCAAGTAGTGTTGAAAACTGAAAATCTCTAACTGCTGTCTCACCAAGAATCCCGAACTATCGAATAAAAATATTAAGTTAATACCCAAAATAACCTCCTTGACTAAGTGACCACATCTCTCATTAAGTCCACTCTCGTTATTGGGCCCATGTCCAAATACCAAATCCCGACTTGAAAGTCCATATGAAAGCCCATTATCGGCCCAATTTACTAAACTGGGCCCAACCTCCTAATAGGGCCTAACCACATGATCCACTATCACTACCTGGTGCAAAATATTTTATTTACAAAGTCCAGCAGAGGCCTAATTCCATTTAGTCCATAAACAACCCAAAACCCGAAGCCCATATGTCAATAACCCAACAGAGGATGTACGCGGTGCGTACTCATCCAATCGTTGACCACCATCGGGGTGGTTGACCCAATACGCTGGGTGTACTGGATTTACACTAGGTGTATTAGAAAATTTGTCAAAACCTCATTAACGCTTAATGGCTTAAACACTTAAGCCCAAACTTCGGATCCAGAGACCTATCATGCCTAGGATCCCTAAAGTCGTGAACTTTATCACTTTGGACGTCCATAAAGTTCTTAATGCTTGTTCTTAATCCATTAAGACCTTATTTTTCCATGCATGTGACACATTCAGCTAATGGGACCTCATTTTTATCATTCAAGGTCCCTTCAAAAGTCTAGAAGGGCAGTCATTTTCATCCAAAACACAACATGCACCACCTTGTGGATTTGGGACAAGAAATGGGTATTTTAAAGCAAAATGGAGAGATCTAATCATATAAGCATAAAGTTTGGAACTTTATACCATTTCCAGCTTCTTGAGCACGAGCTAACTTCAGATATTCAAGCTTGGTATTCTCCTTCAACTCTTTGATGGAATGATTACCTCTTAAAGCACTCAAGAACACACAAATGAGCTTAAACACACAAAAACGAAGGCTAGGGTTTGTAAAAGACGAGTTTGATCTGTGGAGGCTGAGGTAAGAGGGGTATTGGTGCTCCTTATGTTGCTTATGTAGGCACCAAACCCTAAATATTAGAGTTTCACCTAGACATTAATACGCCCAACGTATTAAGGTGGGCCTTAATACGCTTGTCGTACTCTTATGTACGCGCAACGCACTCCCTGTTGGCCTAAGTTTGCAAACTTGGTCCTTAAACTTATCTCAACTCATCACTTCCAACCCCAAGGACTATAAATGACAAGGAAAAGGCAGAAGAGGGTTCGAGAATACATGCCAAATCTTAGGATGTTACAATTCTACCCCACTTGACCTAGACTTCACCCTCAAACTCTGCTACGGAAAATAGATCCGGGTAATGCTCCCTCATCTCGGACTCGGGTTCCCATGTCCAATCTGATCCCTTCTGATGCTCCCACTGTACCTTCACCAAAGGTATCTCCTTGTTCTGTAGAACCTTCTTCTTCCTTTCTAGAATGGCCACAAGCCTCTCCACATAATTCAGGCGCTCATCGACCTGGATATCATCCAACGACACCACTACCTCCTGATCCATAATGCTCTTTTGCAATTGCGAAACGTAGAAAGTGTTATGGATCTGGCTAAGCTCCTCTGGTAGCTCTAACCTGTATGCCACCTTGCCAACCCTGGCAACAATCCTAAATGGTAAAATGAAGCAAGGACCCAATTTCTCCCTCTTCCTGAAGCGGATCTCACCCTTCTAGGGTAAGACCTTCAGGAGTAGTACCATATCACCCACCTGGAACTCTAACTCAGATCGGCGTCTGTCAGCGTAACTCTTCTTCCGACTCTAGACAGTCTACAGTCGCTACCTAATCTGATGAATCTTGTCAGTGGGCTATAAAACCACCTTTGTCCGACCCATCACCCTGTGTCCAACCTCACCCCAACAAACAGGGGTGCGACATGTCCGCCCATATAACAACTCGAAAGTTGGGGTGCCAATGCTGGAATAATAGTTGTTGTTGTAGGCAAACTCTACAAGGGGTAGGTGGGAATACAATTGAAACAAGAAAACACCATCATCATACATATCACAATAAAACCAACATTGTTTACATCAAGTACAGTATTATAATTTACATGCCAAAATAATCAGTGTATGATGATATAAAAAATTTAACAAATTCCACATGTTCTTGAAGAGCTTTCCGCTTAACGATTTTCTGAGAATGCAAGTTATTTTTGAAAACGTCAACATATATAATGCTGGTGAGTTCATAAGCATGTTTGAATGAAAAGTTTTGTATTGATAATAAAACACCAAAAATCCGATATTTTCTTAAAAGTAATTTGAACCTGATGTTTCAAAATAAAGTATTAATGCATGCATGTTATTTGTTTTTTGAATGTATATAAATATGTAACCTAGATAAAAATTATGTATTTTCTGTTGTAAGCAAAATGTATTGTCTAACTGTGTATTTCCCCAGAAAATCCCATATTTTCTGTTTATAAGAGTGTTGTTGTCTCAGCCCTAAGACCAAATATCAGTGTATATATGTTTTCGTATCAACAAGATTTTATAGGTGTTCCATAAAATTATGTTGGAGAGGATCTCTAAGTGAGTTGTTTTAACCATACTTGATTATGAAAAATTCGCCTGTCATGGCGCTTTCAGGCGCCGACTTGATTAAGGTAAGGTTTGTCACCCTAGACTGGCCTAGTCTAACTGCAGCGAATAGCTCAGGTGTGGGGAGTCACCCCGTACAGATCTATACACAAACTCCCGCTCTCCCTCCAAGAGACTCTGGTTATCACTACAAGCTACGATCGTACACTCTAAAGGTGTCAACCGACATGTCTCACTAGATCCTTAAGTGTGTTCACGCGAGTATGGAATCATGTTATGTATAATGTTTTTACGAGTACATTTTATATTTGAAAAGTCCAACAAGTATGTGTGTGAATGTACGAGGCCCAACAGACATGTAGGAGGACCACGAAGGCCCAATAGACATGTAATGCATAGTATAGGCCCAATAAGCATGTATATGGGCCACAAAGGCCCAATAAGCATATCTTGTACATTCCGGACCTAATAAGCATGTAAATGGACCCTTAAGGCACAATAAACATGTAATGTGAGTAGTAGGCCCAATAAACATGTAAATAGGTCACGAACGCCCGATAAACACGTAATCGATGTATTTTATTTGTTGTTATAATGTTGTTCATTTAACTTGATGGTTTACCAAAATGATGAAAAGGCCCACTTTGGTTAAAAATAACATTTTTTGCCCAATATTATGAAAACTGACGTCTTCGGCACAATTATCTATAAATTGACATTTTTGGCTCATATATATATATATATATATATATATATATATATATATATATATATATATATATATATATATATATATATATATATATATATATATATATATATTCAGCCTATTATTGTAAAAAATTACATTTTCAGCCCATTTATGATAAAAATAACATTTTCAGCCCAAGTTTTGTGAAAAGAACATTTTAGGCCCAAATTCAAATAAAGTTTCATTTTTAGCCCATAAAACCGTAAATTTACATTGTTGGCTCAAATTCGTATTAAATGACATTTTAGTCCATAAAAACCATAATTTTACAACTTGAGCCCAATAAAACCGTGAAGGCCCATATTATAGCCCATTATGCGAAAATTTTCACTTTTATGCCCTTTTTAAAACCATGAATATCATAAAGAACCATTTTTATAAAAAAATCACTCTTTTGGCCCATGAAAAACCGTAAATGTCATAAAAGTCTTATCTTTTGTTTATTGGTCAAAAATGGTCCTTTTACAAGATTTTGTGTAGTTTTTCAACAACTTTCACATGTTTAACACTTTCAACTTCATAATATGTTGTATAAGGTGTTTTAGTTTACAATTATCACCAAGTTTTGATGGAGTTTTTGATATTAATGAAGTCTTATCACATAATAACAACACATATCATAGACAAACTCACATATACATGCACAAATACATAGATCTACGCAAAATCAACTTGTATCCTCCCCCAAAAAGAAAGTAAAACCGAAAACTAGGGGTATGAACTCACTTTGGATTATTGTTCTCGGTTTGATGAAGAGATGGAAGGAGATGATGTGGTTTTTGGCCTTGAGTGCTTCTTTAGAAGAAGTTTCAAAACTTAGATGGTCCTAGGATGCTAGAACATGAATTAAGCCGTGTAAGGGAGTGTTCTTAGCTTAAAAATGGAAATAAATAACTTATGTATGATGACAACTTACCAAATGGCTGATACTTGTTGAAGAACTCTTAGGATCACACCTAAGATCACAAAAATTAGCAATGATGGTGTTAGGAGATCTTCTTGTCTTTGAGAGAGAAGGAATATAGGTGAGAAAATTGAAATGGAGAGTGACGGAAGAGAGGGTCTTTGGCTAAGATTTAGAGAGGGAAGAGAGAGAAGTAATGAGGTGATGTTGCATGGAAATCCACCATGCAAAAATGATGTGTCACATGCTAGATTTAATCCTCTTTTCTCTCTCTTTTTTTTGTTAATTGATTGGGCTGAGAATTGGGCTAAGGAAAAAGAAATGAGAGAATTTACGCCATATCTTGACTTAGTTCGAAATTTTGAGGCCTAAGTAATATTTTTCGGCCCATTGGGCCTTTAATAGGATTCACAACCCAATGGAACCCAATTAAAAAGGGTTTACGGCCCATTAGGGCAAATGTAATCATTTATGGCCCAACAAAGCCCATTAGAGATAAGATGCATTATTCTTGGCTCACATGGCCCAAAATGCTAAAATCTTATGAATGTGGGTCCAATTAGAGCCCAATTAGGGTTCCTAGGCCCAAAATGGTCAAATTGAAAGTTTATTGGTCCATTAGGCCCAATAAGAGAGTCCTAGTTCATATTAAACTGGAACCGAGATTCTTAGGGTTTTTAACCCATAGTTGACTATATGAGATGTATTGTATCAAATTTTGAACTTCACTTAGGAGTTTTGATTCAAATGGATGATTTTTATTAAGCATAAAATATGACATTCACTTAGAGTACATGCCTTACAATAACTGAATGTTTACATGCGAATAGAATTTTCTAGCTAAAATACTAGTTGTGACAGCATCCCCTCGTTAGAGGGAATTTTTTCCCGAAGTTCTTTTGAAAGCTAGGATCACGAATGAGAGAATAGGTGAGGGTACTTCTATTACATCTGGTCTTCGTGTTCCCATGTGAATTCCAATCCACACTTAGCATTCCATCAAATCTTCACAATTGGAATGCAACTTTGCTTCGTACGCTTCACTTCTCTATCCATAATCTCGATCGGTTCTTCGATGAACAGGAGACTCTCATTTATTTCAATTTCTTCTAGAGGAATAACAAGAGTTTCATCTGATAACCATTTTTTCAAATTCGAGATGTGAAACACGGGGTATACATTGCTGAGCTCCTAAGGTAGCTGCAACTTATAAGCCACTAGACCAATTCGGGGAAGAATCTAGAATGGTCCAATGTATCGCGGGTTAAGTTTCCCCCGTTTCCTAAAACAGATCATCCTTTTCCGGGGATAGACCTTCAATAGCACCTGATCTCCGACCTGGAATTCCAGAGGCTTCCGCCGTTTGTCAGCATAGCTCTTTTTTCGGTCTTTTGATGTTTGAAGTCGGGCTCTGACTTGGATTATATTTTATATCGTTTCGTGAATGATTTCTGGCTCTGCAAGAGTGTTGGCTGGTGATTGCCCATTTGCTAGTTGGGTGTTTCCTACCTCAACCGAGCATAGAGGCGATCTGCATTTTTGACCATATAATGCCTCAAAAGGAGCAACCTTGATGCTCGTGTGATAACTGTTGTTGTACAAGAATTCAACCAAAGGCAAGTGAGTATCCTACGACTTGCCAAATTCAATCATACAGGCTCAGAGCATGTCTTCTAGTGCTTAGATGGTTTGTTCGCTTTGACCATCAGTTTGAGGGTGGTAGGCAGTACTCCTATCTAGCTGTGTTCTCATTTCCTTCTACAGCTACTGCCAAAATCGTGAAGTAAATCTACTTTCTCGATCTGAGATAATAGATATTGGCACCCCATGAATTCTTACGATCTTTTTGATGTAGATTCGGGTCAATCTTACAATCTTGTAAGATTCCTTTATTGGTAGGAAATGAGTGGATTTAGTTAACATATCGACAATTACCCATATAACATCCAACCCGTCAGTTTTCTTGGGTAAATTGGTCACGAAGTCCATAGTAATCCTTTGCCATTTCCACTCGGGTATCACTGGCTGTTGTAATAATCCTGAGGGATTTTGATATTCCACTTTCACCTTGGCACAAGTAAGACACTTGCTCACATAAGTGGCGATCTCTTCCTTCATATTTGGCAACCAATAATGTTGCTTGATGTCCAGATACATCTTATCCAAACCCGGATGGAAGGAATACCGTGTCTTGTGAGCCTCGTTCATTATTACTTATCTGAATCCCCCAAACTTAGGGACCCAGATTCTATTCATGAAGTAGTGAGTTCTATCATCCTTAGCTTCAAATTTCTTATCCATTTCGCATAGTGATTCACTAGTGACATTCTCTGGCTTCAGTGCATCCAATTGGGCTTCCTTGATCTGTGAAGTTAGGTGGGATTGAATGGTTATTGATAGGGTTTTCACCTGGCGACCTGAGTATTCTTTTCAGGGCATCGGCTACGACATTATCCTTACCCGAGTGGTACTTGATTTCACACTCATAATTGTTCAACAACTCAACCCATCTTCACTACCTCACGTTTAATTCTTTTTGATTCAGAATGTGTTGGAGGATTTTGAGATCTGTAAAATGGTGCACTTTGTACCGTAAAGGTAGGGCCTCCAAATCTTCAAGGTGAAGACCATAACTCCCAGTTCGAGATCATGAGTGGTATAGTTTACTTCATGCATTTTTAGTTGCCTGGATGCATATGCTATTACCTTTCCACGTTGCATAAGTACAGAACTTAAACCCTGATTTGAAGCATCGCAGTAGACAATGAAGTCTTTGGTTCCCTCCGTAGGGATGGCACTGCTGCACTACAGAGGGCTTTCTTCAAGGTTTGGAAGGACACCTCTTGCTTCTCAGTCCATTTGAAAGCCACACCTTCTTGCATTAGTGTAGTGAGGGGTTTGGCTATCTTGGAAATTTTTTGAATGAACCTACGGTAGTAGCCTGTGAGACCCAAGAATTGTCGAATTTCTGTTGGTGTTGTTGGGATCGCCCAACCTTCAATGGTTTTGATCTTGGAAGGATCTACATGAATCCCTTCCTTGCTGACCACATGACCCAAAAAGTTTACATTGCGAAGCCAAAACTCTCATTTGGAGAGTTTCGCATATAATCTTTCAGCTCTCAGAGTTTCCAAGATTTGACAGAGATGTTGGCCATGCACTTCTTTATTTCGAGAGTATACAAGAATGCCATCGATGAAGACAATCACAAAGTTATTAAGGAATGGATGGAAAACTCAATTCATGAGGTCCACAAATGCAGTGGGGGCATTTGTTAAATCGAAGGGCATCACAACAAATTCAAAATGGCCGTACCAAGTTCGAAAAGCAGTTATTGGAATTTCCTCTTCCCGGACTCGAAGTTGATGATAACCGGATATTAGATCTATTTTTGAGAAATAACTAGCTCCTTGAAGCTGGTCAAATAGATCATCGATTCGTGGAAGTGGGTACTGATTTTTGATGGTGAGTTTGTTTAATTCCCTATAATCAATGCACATTCTGAAGGATTCGTCCTTTTTCTTGAGAAACAAGACCGGAGCTCCCCAGGGTGAGAAGCTTGGTCAGATGAACCCTTTGCTTAGTAGCTCGCTTAGTTGGCTGGATAACTCCTGCATTTCACCAGGAGCTAATCTATAGGGTGATTTGGCAATGGATGTGGCTCCTGCTATTAGGTGGATTCGGAATTCGACCTGTCTTTATGGGGGTATTCCCGAAAGGTCTTCTGGAAATACATACGGAAGTCGCATGCTACTGGGATGTCTTTAATGTTTACTTCTTCTTTGGTCTTATACACAACATAAGCGAGGAATGCATAGTTCTTCTTGTGTAGGCATTTTTATGCCTTAATGCAGGAGATAAGGCGAAGATCAGCGCCAGGTTTATCACCATAGATTATTAGGGTTTCGTCATTAGGAAGATGAAGGAGAACGACCTTCTCGTGGCACATAATATTAGCATGGTGTGGGCTTAACCAATCCATGCCGATTATCACATTAAAACTCCTAATATTTACTGGCATCAAGTCTATTTGAAAGGAGTGATTTTTTAGTGTTAATGTGCACCCTACATAGATATCTTTGGTTGTTTCAGATTTCCCATTAGCCATTTCCACCGTGAAGGCATCATTGAGCTTCTATGGTTGTTGATTTAGTAACTGTTTGAACTTATTACTAACAAAACTTCGTTCTGCCCCACTTTCGAATAAGATGCATGCATATTTGTTGTTAAGTAGGAACATACCACTAACAACTGTTGGGTCCTGAACTGCTTCACCTTGACCCAGTACTAATACCCTTCCGAATGTTCCTCCCCCCTGTTTGTTCGCTTTTGGGCAATTGCACTTAAAGTGGCCGGTTCCTCCACACCCATAACAGGTGTAACTGGCCCCAACATTGTCGTTATTGTTCGACTGTTGGTTCTATTGTGGATGAGCTCTACAATATCTTGCAGTGCAAACCTTTCGGTTGCAACTTGTGCAATGCATCTCCCTGCATTCTCCATGATGGTGGAAATTGCATTTGCTGCACTTAGGTAGGGTTCCTGAGTATTGTTTGGGAGCATTTCGTGTAGATAAGGCTGGAGCATGTGGTATTGTGGTAGCTTGAGTAGCAGCATGGATCGCCACTGTTTGTTGCTTCTTTGATGATTCTGAGTTTTGACGCCCCTTTCGCTTGTTGTTCTTACCCTTCTTGTTATCACCTTCCTTTTTAACTTCTGCCTCCCCTACTTTGGCACCTTTTTTGTTGCCATGATCGTATAGTTTCTTGGCTAGTCTCTTTGCACTGTCATACGTGGTTGGGTTTTCTGCTATCACATTCCCTTCAGATGTAATCATTCCTGGACACAAGTGAGTCAGCTCACTAAACCTTGATATAAGCATCGATGTCAAAGTTTTGAACTGTGAGGTTCCACAACTCTTGTTCCATTTTCTGAATGTCTCCCCTTGGACAGTACTCGGCCAACAACATTTCCTTAAGCTCCTCCCATGGCATAGCGTTCGCCCGCCAGGAGTGTCATGGCCTCTACGTGGCCATTCCACCAAGAGAGAGCTTGATCGAAGAATGTGCAGGCCGCAAACTTGACCTTGCACTCCTTAGGACATCCACAAATCTCGAACACTAATTCCACATTTTCTATCCATCTTGTTAGGGTTATTACGCCTCCTGTCCCATTGAAGGTTCGAGGCTTGGCATTTGTGAAGTCTTTGTAGGTACAGGTTCTTGTGTGTCCTTGATTTGTTCCCTAATTTGTGCTTCCGGCTCCTTGCCCATTACCTCCACCGTTGTTTCCGTTGTGAATTTGCGCCAATGTTGTAGTGACCACAACTGACACTACTGCTTGGAATGCGGCCGAGTTTATTTCTGGTGGCATTGGTATTGTGTTGTTCCCACGGTTTGGTCTTTGAGGCTTCTTTTTGTCATGGAACGGAAAGATGTTGAGTATCCAACGTATTTAGTTTCAAGATTTCTTTGTTATAGTACGATATCAGTGATTCAGTTGTGCATAAGTGAGTGAATGTATACAATTAACATGTAGAAAAAGTAATAGTACACATAGCAGACAATAACATCATGATATAACATACATCATTTCCACTAATAATAACCATTTTAATATACGGAAAATTTTCCTAAAAAGGCATACAGTATATAGGAAAATATATGATCTGACAACATGACGACCTTATGAGTAGTGTAATCACTTACACATAAGGTCGATAGTACATAGAGTAGTTTATAAAAGAAACCCATAATGGTAGTACACGAACGGGTACTAGTTGCGAAGGGATGGGTCTGTTATGCGCCCTGAAGTCTAGCCAAGTGGTGCTTAGCGACCCTCATGTGTCATCCTCTTCAATGCTATCTGGCGTGCCTGGTAGTCTCAGGCTACCTCATGTGTTATCCTCTCCGCGCGCTCAACTGTGGCTCTCATGACAACCATCTAGCCAGCGGTTGCATGCGCCTGCTCGTCGATATCACATGTCCTTCTTACCATCACAGGAAAGGCGCGGTCATCGGGTCCACCGTGACTCAAGTCATAATAGTCTTGGTTTATACCAAATGCAGGTCGCACCCCTTGCTGGCAGCTCCATCTCTAGATACCGTGTGCCCACGGGGGCGTAGGACCATTGGGGTCCATCCTGTATGGGGGCACTCTGGCCATGTACAACGGATTGATGACTTCGAACCCCGTGTCCGAGTCATCCGTGTCGCCGCCATCAGACTCCTTCTCGTCGAATTCAGTTACCGATTTTGTCGGTCCTCCTATCCCCTAGTTAGGGAAATAAGGATCTTCAGGATGGTGAAATCCGACCATAGTGTCTGCACGAGGGGTGAGAGACGTTGTAAGAAGAGTATACATATGATATTTCCACAAATACCCCTATAGTATTTTTATTATTTAAGTTTGAGTTCCTTAGCATTCTTGGATATGAGGTAAGCTTCTAGATCCATTTCCCGCCATGATTACTCCCAAACACATGTTGGTCATATTTTGAATAAATATAGTTGATCAGGCTATATTTATCCCCAGTATGACTACATAATTGTCCGGGTTTAATCATAGTGTTCAATTTCCTCCAGGGACTTTTAGTGTTATAGTTTTAATGCATCCCTAGGTATCATTTTGTTTAGAGTGTTTTTAGTCCCATTGTATTTATAGTTGCATATCAACTATGATTAGATATGCCAGTTTACTATAAACAATGCAATGATACCAATCTATCACACCCAAGACCCAGACGGCGGAATGTAACATCCGAAAAATACAACCAATTTAAATTTTTCAAAACAACCCAATTTTCATTAAAATGTTTACAAAAAGGTTTTCAATACAAATCATTAGAGTATTCCCAGAATCACATTGCTACAAAATCATGAGGAGCGGTACGATCGCGCCTTCGCCTTGTCATAGTCTCCTGAAGAACCTGAAAAACACTAAACCACAACTGTAAGCCCGAATGCTTAGTGAGATACCCCCAAAATACCAAACATGTATACGCCCTTTCGGGCTGCGACCTTCCGGTCCAAAACATATTGCCTTCCGGCCCATAACATATAAAACATACATAACATAACAGAACATAGAACAGCCATGCATATCGGGTCTACTGTGTGACTGGTCCGCCGTATCGGGCCTTTAGTCCATCGAATCCATCCTCCAGGTCTAGTCATGTCCTTCGAGTCTACAGTGGGGTTGGTCCGTCCGCATCGGGCCTTCAACCCACCTGGTCCACTCTCTGAGTCTACAATGTGACTGGTCCGCCCGCATCGGGCCTTCAGTCGGCCTGGTCCACTCTCCGAGCCTCGGCACGTCTGGTCCGCCCTCGTGGGTCCTACAGCCTATCCGGACCGCTCGCTGGGCCTTCGGAACAACCGGTCCACCCTGGGTATCTTGGCCTACAGCACAAAGCAGGACCCGCCTCAACCCATCTCCAGTCCAAACAACCATGTGCACAAAACACACAATCATATAACAGTCATAGTCAACAAACCGAGCAAGCAGATCTCATAGCATATCATTACCCTAACCTGGTTACCGACCTAACCGGTCACTAGCATAGCATCACTCTGTATATCGGAAAACTGACCTTAACAAGGTCTCCTAGCATGTACCATCCTAGCTACCAGGATGCAGACACATCAAACAATAACATAATAACCATATCCGAATCTCAATCCAATAAAGGGCCGGCCTTGGTGCCTTAGACCCTATTGATATAGTGAGGATAACTCACCTCGAAACTGTCGGCTGAAAGGATAAGATCCCGCTGCTCCGAACTCTGACACGAACTCCTCCACTGAACATCAAAACATACAACTCAATAAATACCCTTAATTACCAAAATACCCCTGGAAGACAACTGGTCAACCTTGGACAAGTCAAAGTCAACCCCTGACTGACCCTACTCGCCGAGTCAACCCGATGACTCGCCGAGTCCTTATGCTCAGAACTTCCCTCAATTAGCGACCCAACTCGCCGAGTCACCCCAAGACTCGCCGAGTCCAACAACTCTGAGTCCACTCGCACCCAACTCACCGAGTCATCCCTTGACTCACCGATTCATCGACTCAACCAGAAATATTGGGACATCCTCGACAAGACTCGCCGAGTCCAAATGGAGTCGCCGAGTCCAAATGGAGTCGTCGAGTCCAAGGCTATCTTCAACCTACTCGCCGAGTTGTTCTTCCAACTCGTCGAGTTCCAGGCCATCTTCAAGCAACTCGTCGAGTCCACCCATGTGACTCGTCGAGTACCACCGGTCTGAATCCATACAGAAGCATCTCAGGCCATGCAATTGATCCAAAACATAGATCCAACCTCCTACAACCCATCCATCACGTAAAGTGGCAAACTTTACGTGAATCTAAAGAGATCTAGGTCTTATTCACCTTAGAACCAAGGTTTGGGACATGGTAGCTTCATTAACAACACAAGAACAGGGGATTTAATGCTCTTAAGATCTTCTCCACTCCAGATCTGAGGTAGCCACCTCAGATCCATCCCCCAATCATCAAGATGTCACACAACCAAGCACCCCACACAACCCCAAAATGAGAAACTAGGAAGATACAACCCAAGAATGAAAGTATTACCTCCAAAAGATGCCTCAATAGCAACCAAACTCGAATCCAAGCAAATCCCTTTGATCCAAGCCACTTCTCCTTCAAGATTTCTTCAACCAACACCTCTCCAAGCTCTAATTTGCTCCACAAATGGACTCTCCATGAATTTAGGGTTTCTGGAACTCAAGGGGGGAATAAGGGAGGCTGTGGAGGGGTATAATGCTCTTTATATAGGGCTCAACCCCGAAAATTAGGGTTTTATCCATACAGCACCTACTCGCCGAGTCCATCTTTGGACTCGCCGAGTAGGCCACTTGACACGCGACTATAGCCGCGACCTGACTCGCCGAGTCTATCCATGGACTCGCCGAGTCACCCTCTGAAACTTACACTTTTAGCCCTTCAACTCTACTCTTGCGATTCCGGGATGTTACAATTCTCCCCCACTTAAATTAGGCTTCGTCCTTGAAGCCTACGGCATCTCATCTTCAAATTACTTCCCACGATGCGCCACGTGACCTTGACCGAACCAAGTCCCTCAAGGTGCAACCAGAGAAACCAGAAGCTCACTTTCTCCTTCCATACGGTGTCCCCACCACCTACTCAAACCGGGCACCAGCTGTACCCTCCGATAACCACACTCAACAACCGAGAATTACCCATGATGCCTTACTGCTCCAATTCTCATCTTTCACTTGACTCATATGGCTATAAAGCCACGAACCATCGGATCCCCGATCTGAATTCCACTCTATCCATCCCATGACGACCGAAAGACCCATTCTTCCATTCCGAAGCAACTCCCCCGAGTCCTCCTCTCGCAATCACACACACATGTTGATCTAGCTCTAGCACCCTCAGGTTTGGAAAACCTAATACACTGATGATATCCTCAAACATCCTTCCAGATCGAACCGCTAATACATACCCAAAACCCTGATCAGAATCTCACTTGGAGTCCAAGACTCTTTCTCTGTATCCCTTCCGAACCCCTCTCCCTAGCTCAACGCCGCGGTATTCCCTCCGCGCCCTGAGCAACATATCAAGTCGAATGAGCTTTTATTCTACCGCCGCAACACACTACTCAAAGACCATCAACGGACCACTCCAATCATAACTCTACACTGCCGCTTTCACTTCCGTGAATTCGCACTCCCCTTTGGAATTTCATTCCTCCCTCTTTCCTTACCAAGGAAACCACTCGTCCACCCAGTCACCATGATAGGCACTATGGTGCTCATCCCACGCTTCACTACCTCTTTAAAGCGTACCCGACATCCATGCATCACCACTACTCTGACTCTCATCACAGGGACTCTCAAGCCCCTGCACTACCTTTACTGCTCAAGATCGCTACCCGGGGCCAGACCTCCCAATGTAATCACACTGCAACATACGCAACCCATAACCTCGAACCGATCCAACAATACTCGCAGAGTCTTCAGCATGATTGGACCGCCTCCCTAGGCCTTCAGCCAATCTGGACCACTCTCAGGACCTTCAGCCAATCTGACTGGACCGTCCTCCGAGCCTTCGGCCTGACTGGTACGCCTACCGGCCTTCAGTCTATCCGGACCGCTCAACTAACATTCATCATTCCGTACTATCCCTTTGGGAAATCCTCCCGCGCATACCGTTCTAGCCCTCTAGGGGTTCCGAACTCTATCTCCATCATACATACTCGATCCAGGCCTGCTCCCATGCCTTCCACAATCAACTGCTCTAGGTCTGTATTCCGCCCCGCACGCCTGATACTCACCCATACGAGCCTGCTCTCGACTGATAGAAATACCGCTGAATTCCCCAAGCAGCTAAACAACCTCTCAGGCCCAACGATCATCCGGAGAATTTCCAATTCTCCCCCACTTAAGACACTGACAATTAGTCATCGGTCGCCATCACCGATCTCCCAAAGCAACCTTGCAGAAAATCAACACTTACACGCAAAATGTTTCTCACTAGCGCTAACAACTTTCATACAAATCATGTTTCCACGCTGCACAACCCGCTCGAAAGGAACCCAATCTTCAACTATCCATTCCTCCGACTGCAGAATCTACCCGACCTTCAAACCAATGCCGCATCCGCCACCAACCCTCACAAAGATAATCAACGATAACTCGACGTACTAATCCATAACCATATCGATCCTTCAGGGAACAAAGGATACCAAAACGAAATCTCGATCGCAACTCACCAAACCCTCAGGGAACAACGGATACCACACGAAAACCCGAAACGCAATTCCATAACCAACCAACGAAACCAACAGATAACAATACTCCACAACAATCATAAATAATCCAATAACAACAGAAAGAAACATACCCGCAGCAGCAAGTTGAAAAACACGACCCTAAGCCCTTGGGGGCTCCGCTCCACCCTGACCTCCACCTGTGATCCTCAACGTAGCCGGTGCTGGAGCCTGCACCGGTCCTACAGCAATCCGTGGACAGTTGACCTTCAAATGTCCAACCTGATGACAATGATAGCATATCCTCAAATCCCGAACCGGCACTGACTGCCGACAATCCCTCGCATAGTGTCCCTCCTTTCCGCACTTGCAGCATGCTCCACCGGACCGACAAACCCCGGTGTGACCCCTTCCACACTTTCCACAGACGTGGCTACCCTGATCTCCCATCCTGGAATCAACGGTCTTAGACCATTTCGTCGCCGGCTGCAACTGAACCGGAGCTTGCCTCAGCTCATGCATCTGCAACTCAATCTCTAACTCACGCCGCCTAGCGGCCTCCTGCAACTTTAGCAAATTCTTGCACCTCTGCGCAGACACAAACTGTCTGATCTCTCTCTTTAGCATACTCAGATATCGGGACATCTGAGCCTGCTCCGAAGCGAACTCAGGGAAAACATCGCCCGCTCAGTAAACATCCTGGTGATTTCCGTCACCGACTCTGAATCCTGTTTCAGCTCCAAGAACTCCTGAGCCAACCTCTCCCTCTCGACCTGTAGAACATAACGAGTGCTGAACATCTCTCTGAACTGATCCCATGAAATCGCAGCCTTCTACGCATCCGAGTACGACCCCGTGGTCAATCTCCACCAATCCTTTGCCCCGAGCCTTAACAGGTTCAGAGCACACCTCACCCTCTGATCAGCAGGGCATGAACACGTGAAGAAACATCCCTCCACATCTGATAACCATCTCATAGCAACGATC
The DNA here is from genome assembly GCF_052625555.1 of Lactuca saligna. Taxonomy (NCBI): domain Eukaryota; kingdom Viridiplantae; phylum Streptophyta; class Magnoliopsida; order Asterales; family Asteraceae; genus Lactuca; species Lactuca saligna. The sequence continues at coordinate 151,304,047 of NC_136421.1, forward strand.
GGATCCTGAACTCAATCAAAGTGGGAGGCTTCGTATTATCGAAGTCCCGATACTGAAAACCTCTACTAGCTCATCCCCCTGCCGCTGCTACAGCTGTTGTAGCCACCGCGGCAGCCGTCTCCGTGAGTGCCGCATAGCGCTCATCAAAATACTCCACCATGGCGGTCTTCATCGACCCAAACAACTCCGGCAGCTCAGCCCGAAACAATGCAACAACCTCATCATGCAGGATCTCACGAATCCTCGCATCCAACTTGTGCGTACTCATCTGACTGACAACCTCGGGTTGTACAGACCCACCCGGAACTCCCTCTCCTGCTCCTGATCCTGACCCGGATCCACTCCCAGTGTGCCCTGAAACCTCCATACTGAAAATAAAACACCAAATCTCAGACATATTCCACTATCCCGGGAACCAGCTCTCATCCCAACCCTAGAGGTCATGGTTTCCCTGATACGCGTATGAGTCCGTGCTTTCAGTAGTACGGGCCCATACTACCTTCCACACCTACCCATATTTGTATGAAGTACTCCCACAACACCCTAGCGACATACATAACAACGCTCTATCCTCACAACTAGAGGAACACTAGAAATCTCTCACAAGGAACCCTAGGCTAGCAGGCATCATAAATCAGGCAACTCATCAAGAAATCCTGAAGATCCCTAGCCTAACTCTAGCATGTTGTTCTATCAAAGCTCAATAAAACAATTGTCATGTATGGTATTTTGGGGTTACTTACTGGCTCCGGCTGATCGTACCTCCGCGTCCTCCTTTACTTATTTTGAAAACCATTTTTAAATTCTCTTTTTGAAAACCCTCCTCGATTTGAGACTGGAGTCACACAAGTGTTCCTTCAATTCACTCAAACCAAGGCTCTAATACCATCTTGTAACATCCGAAAAATACAACCAATTTAAATTTTTCAAAACAACCCGATTTTCATTAAAATGTTTACAAAAGGGTTTTCAATACAAATCATTAGAGTATTCCCAGAAACACATTGCTACAAAATCATGAGGAGCGGTACGATCGCGCCTTCGCCTTGCCACAGTCTCCTGAAGAACCTGAAAAACATTAAACCACAACTGTAAGCCCGAAAGCTTAGTAAGATACCCCCAAAATACCAACCACGTATACGCCCCTCCAGGCTGCGACCTTCCGGTCCAAAACATATTGCCTTCCGGCCCATAACATATAAAACATACATAACATAACAGAACATAGAACAGCCATGCATATCGGGTCTACTGTGTGACTGGTCCGCCGTATCGGGCCTTCAGTCCATCGGATCCATCCTCCAGGTCTAGTCATGTCCTTCGAGTCTACAGTGGAGTTGGTCCGCCCGCATCGGGCCTTCAACCCACCTGGTCCATTCTCTGAGTCTACAGTGTGACTGGTCCGCCCGCATCGGGCCTTCAGTCGGCCTGGTCCACTCTCCGAGCCTCGGCACGTTTGGTCCGCCCTCGTGGGTCCTACAGCCTATCCGGACCGCTCGCTGGGCCTTCGGAACAACCGGTCCACCCTGGGTATCTTGGCCTACAGCACAAAGCAGGACCCGCCTCAACCCATCTCCAGTCCAAACAACCATGTGCACAAAACACACAATCATATAACAGTCATAGTCAACAAACCGAGCAAGCAGATCTCATAGCATATCATTACCCTAACCGGGTTACCGACCTAACCGGTCACTAGCATAGCATCATTCTGTATATCGGAAAACTGACCCTAACAAGGTCTCCTAGCATGTACCATCCTAGCTACCAGGATGCAGACACATCAAACAATAACATAATAACCATATCCGAATCTCAATCCAATAAAGGGTCGGCCTTGGTTCCTTAGACCCTGTTGATATAGTGAGGATAACTCACCACGAAACTGTCGGCTGAAAGGATAAGATCCCACTGCTCCAAACTCTGACACGAACTCCTCCACTGAACATCAAAACATACAACTCAATAAATACCCTTAATTACCAAAATACCCCTGGAAGACAACTGGTCAACCTTGGACAAGTCAAAGTCAACCCCTGACTGACCCTACTCGCCGAGTCAACCCGATGACTCGTCGAGTCCTTATGCTCAGAACTTCCCTCAATTAGCGACCCAACTCGCCGAGTCACCCCAAGACTCGCCGAGTCCAACAACTCTGAGTCCACTCGCACCCAACTCATCGAGTCATCCCTTGACTCACCGATTCATCGACTCAACCAGAAATATTGGGACATCCTCGACAAGACTCGCCGAGTCCAAATGGACTCGTCGAGTCCAAGGCTATCTTCAACCTACTCGCCGAGTTGTTCTTCCAACTCGTCGAGTTCCAGGCCATCTTCAAGCAACTCATCGAGTCCACCCATGTGACTCGTCGAGTACCACCGGTCTGAATCCATACAGAAGCATCTCAGGCCATGCAATTGATCCAAAACATAGATCCAACCTCCTACAACCCATCCATCACGTAAAGTGGCAAACTTTACGTGAATCTAAAGAGATCTAGGTCTTATTCACCTTAGAACCAAGGTTTGGGACATGGTAGCTTCATTAACAACACAAGAACAGGGGCTTTAATGCTCTTAAGATCTTCTCCACTCCAGATCTGATGTAGCAACCTCAGATCCATCCCCCAATCATCAAGATGTCACACAACCAAGCACCCCACACAACCCCAAAATGAGAAACTAGGAAGATACAACCCAAGAACGAAAGTATTACCTCCAAAAGATGCCTCGATAGAAACCAAACTCGAATCCAAGCAAAGCCCTTTGATCCAAGCCACTTCTCCTTCAAGATTTCTTCAACCAACACCTCTCCAAGCTCTAATTTGCTCCACAAATGGACTCTCCACGAATTTAGGGTTTCTGGAACTCAAGGGGGGAATAAGGGAGGCTGTGGAGGGGTATAATGCTCTTTATATAGGGCTCAACCCCGAAAATTAGGGTTTTCTCCATACAGCACCTACTCGCCGAGTCCATCTTTGGACTCGCCGAGTAGGCCACTTGACACGCGACCATAGCCGCGACCTGACTCGTCGAGTCTATCCATGGACTCGCCGAGTCACCCTCTGAAACTTACACTTTTAGCCCTTCAACTCTACTCTTGCGATTTCGGGATGTTACACGGAAACGTCCGGGGGCTCGAGTGACTTTAACTTGGGATATCATCACAATGTATACAATTGAAATAAGAAAACACCATCATTATACATATCACAATACAACCAACATTGTTTACATCAAGTATAGTATCCTAAGTTACATGCCAAAATAATCAGTGTATGATGATATCAAAAATTCAACAAATTCCACATGTTCTTGAAGAACTTTATGCTTAACGATTCCCTGGGAATACAAGTTATTTTGAAAACGTCAACATATATAATATTGGTGAGTTCATAAGGTAAGGTTTGTCACCCTAGACTGGCCTAGTCTAACTGTAGTAAACAGCTCAGGTGTGTACAGATTTATACACAAACTCCCGCTCTCCCTCCAGGAGACTCTGGTTATAACTACAGGCTAGGATCATACACTCTAAAGGTGTCAACCAACATGTCTCACTAGATTCTAAATTGTGTTCATGCGAGTATGGAATAATGTTATGTATAATGTTTTTCCGAGTACGGTTTATATTTGAAAAGTCCAACGAGTATGTATGTGAATATACGAGGCCCAACGGACATGTAGGAGGAGCACTAAGGCCCAATAGACATGTAATGCATAATATAGGCCCAATAAGCATGTATATGGGCCACAAAGGCCCAATAATCATGTGTTGTACATTCTGGACCTAATACGCATGTAAATGGACCCTTAAGTCCCAATAAACATATAAGGTAAGTATTAGGGCCAATAAACTGGAACCGAGATTCTTAGGCCCAAAATGGTCAAATTGAAAGTTTATTGATCCATTTGGCCCAATAAGAGAATCCTAGTTCATATTAAACTGGAACCGAGATTCTTAGGGTTTTCAACCCATAGTTGACTATATGAGATGTATTGTATCATATTTTGAACTTCACTCAGGAGTTTTGATTCAAATGGATGATTTTGATTAAGCATGAAATATGACATTCACTTAGAGTACATGCCTTACAATAGTTGAATGTTTACATGAGAATATAATTTCATAGCTAAAATGCTAGTTGTGACAAATTACTAAAAAGACATAAAGCATACTAAATAATACATGGTTAAAAAAACATAGAAATTTAAAACATAAATTACTAAAAAAACATAGAAAGTACTACTCGTCATTGTTGTCGTCCCCACCCCTTCGTCGTCACCAGCCACGTTTTCATCGTCATCGTCCTCATGCTCCTCATTGTCACCATCCTCATTTTATTCTTCATCATTGTCATTTTGCCTTTGGAATTGCCTTTCCCATATGCACTCAGTCAAATCATGACATGGATTTTCATGTGTTTCATGGTTTTGTATTTTCAAAACCATTGTGAAGTATGTTGGACTACCGAGTTGTATTACTGCAGGTGGATTAAGTATATATCGTTTGTGCTATACATACAAATATCTCTACCCTCTTCTTCTATTATCATGTTATGTAAAATAACACAAGCAGTCAAACATCGTCATCAATTTTGCCGTACCTAATGTTCGTGTCAGACGTTTAATTATGTGTCCCTTTTGTTTTGAGGACTCCAAATACCCGTTCCACATCCTTCCTTGCAGATTCTTGTATCAACTTAAACAATTTTCATTTTTCATCGGCCATATATGAATATGACTTGACAAATGTAGCGTACTTTGGATATATCTTGTCACCAAGGTAATACCCATAGTTATATTTATTTCCATTAACAATGTATGCATGTTTGATGCTTCACCCTGCAAAATGTTGTTAAATAATGAATAATCTCCAAACACATTCAGGTTATTGTTTGACCCCGACATACCAAAGAATGCATGCCAAAACCATAGGTAATGTGTAACAATTGTCTCTAATATAACAATCGACACCCCATGATCACCTCGTGTGTAACGACCCAAAATTTAAGACCAAAAATTTCTTTAATAAATCATTACTTAAAGTAACATCATCATTCCAAAACATAATATGAGTATAAGTTTTCAAAACATATGTTCGTTATCAGAGTAAACATCCCCAGGCTGTCTAATCTATGGTGTGTGCCATGCGATCACCCCGAGCTCTTCCCTCCGCTACCAGAAATACCTGAAACCAAAACTGAAAACCGTAAGCACGAAGCTTAGTGAGTTCCCCACCCTACCTCATACCATGCATAACCACATACTGCACATACTGGGCCACGCCCCATATCTTGGGCCTCGCCCCTTACCACGGGCCTCGCCCGCTACAACGGCCCCGCCGCTCCAGGCCCCGCCTGGCTTCGAGCCCCGCTCGGATACAGATCTGTTTTACTTAGGCCTCGCCTGTCACAGGGCCTCGCCCGTCAACAAATAATAACACATAAACATTCATAACACATAACTAACACATGCAACTGGTTCTGTCCTAAGGCCTCGCCTTTCCTGGGCCTCGCCCATGTCCTGCTACTGAGGAGTCATGGAACCCCATCCATGCTCCTAATGGTAGTGAGGTACGGGCCTAGCCCACTCTCACTCCTGTTCTAATTCGGGCCTCGCCCCTAATCTGCTACTAGTGAGATATGGAACCCCATCCACACTCTGCTATTGGTGAGATACGGGACCTCGCCCACACTCACCTCCCTACCAGGTACATACATGTATCACACAGACAACAAGTATAAACTATCATATATAAACAATTCCTTGGGCGCCCGCCCGCTATTACTGGACCTCGTACTGCAAAAAATGCTAGCATACTGTGCCTAGGGCTAACCCCCAGGTCTTCTACTCACAACTACATGGGCCGACATTATGGCCTTAGACCCATTCACACAAAGGGAAACTCACCTGAACTGGCTGAACTTGCTGATGATCTCACTAGCTGCTTCCCGACAACTCACGGAACTCCTGCTCCCCTTGCTCCCCGAACTACCAATATCAATGCAACACTGAGTCTAACTGACCCCCGAAAGACAATCAAGTCCACCCTGGTCCAAAGTCAAAGTCCTGGTCAAAGTCAACCTTCCAAGTCAACCCTACTCGCCGAGTCACCCTACTGACTCGCCGAGTTCAAAATGATTAGATTCCTTTCATTCGCGACTCGACTCGCCGAGTCAGTCCATGACTCGCCGAGTCTACCGATTTCTGAGTCCAGACCTGTTCAACTCACTGAGTCTCCACCCGACTCACTGATTCGAGTCACAACTCGAAGGGTTTGGGGTTTTGCGACCTGACTCGCCGAGTCCAAGAACAGACTCGCCGAGTCCAAGGCAATCTTCATACGACTCGACGAGTTGTTCATCCCACTCGTCGAGTTTCTCCAAAACTTCATGCTACTCGCCGAGTCCACTCAAAGGACTCATCGAGTCCCTTCAGATCTCCTTACATGTAGAGGATTTTTGAGTCATGCATGGACTCCAAACTATAGATCCACCCTTCCCAAGCCTATTCCACACATAAAGTTGCAAACTTTACGTGTAGAGAAGGAGATCTAGGCAAGATACGCCATTAACTAGGGTGTAAGGCCAAGGGACTTCAAAATCGACTCAATGGCTGATACTTTATGCTCCTCCAGGCCCTAAAACACTTGAATCTAAAGTAGCAACTCCAGATCCGGCTTCTAACCTAAAATAATAACATTATGGCAAAAGAGCCCCAACAACCACACATAGATCTAGGTGCAAAAAGAGTCCAGGAACTAGTTTATTACCTCCAAGTGCTCAGAATGAACTCACAATCCCAGATCTATAGCTCCTTCTTGCTCCTCCAAGTTCCTTCTTCCTTTTCCAAGCTTAAATGCACCTTCCAAGGCTCAACTAGGAGATATGACGGCTAGGGTTTGATATCCAGGGCTAAAGAGGCGGTAAGGAACCCTAGGAAGAAGATTAAGACATTTATATAGGCCCCAAGTCCCGAATTTAGGGTTTTCCACGCACAGACCAGACTCGCCGAGTCACCTTGACCGACTCGCCGAGTCGGTCGCTTACACCTCGACCCGGATCCCGCTCGGACTCGCCGAGTCCCTCCTTGGACTCGCCGAGTCGGCCCTTTAATTAGGGCTTTTCTTTCCTTTCATGGCTTTTGAAACTTTGGGTGTTACATCATGTGAATTGATATCGCCATGTGTTGGAACAATTTGTTCACTCTCAATGTGTACAATCAATGCTATCAAGCATCCTTGGAAAACCATACAACTGTTTGACATCACTTCTAGTCCGAAGTACCAGGTATATGGCATGCTAAAGCTCTATAACATACTCAAAAAAAAGATATATACATTCTCGACGCGTCATCTCATATATTGGAACTTTCGACTCTCCGACATACCATGCCGTGTAACAATGTGTGCAAAATCAACTCGTCATCAGAATCTATCATCATTGGATGACGAAGAAATTAAAAATAAAAAGTTATCCATTTTAGTGAAAGTATGTGTTTGTTAGATGCAAAAATATGTATAAAGTGTATGTATTTATAGAGAGATTAATTTTAAATTTGAAAGAATTTTTTTATTCCCTTCAAACGTCTACAACAACGGTCAAAAAATGAAACTCGGATGTCAATGGTCGTCTTGGCCTATTTTTGCAACCCCATAACAGTCAGACCACTGGTCATAGGGGCGGTGTTCACGCATGACTTGGCCGTCCATATAGGCTCCCACCATTCTTTTTGGTTCCCATTTTAGATAGCCTTAAGGGTAAGTATTTTATAGTACGAATTACGCAAACAAAAATTCATATGTTTATTCTGATTTTTGCACATGGCATCACTTTTTCGCAAAAAGGAATGTGAAACTCCTGATATTTGCATATGAAGTTTTCCATATGGAGTTTGAGAGAACTCGTGGTTTTCGAAAATAAGATTTTCGCATCTCAAAAGAAATCACATTTTTGTGGGCGATATAAGAGGAAAACTATATTTTCGCAGATGGAATCCAAAAAATGATTTGCAAAAAAGAGATCCGCCAAACTCTCATTCAAATATGATTTTTTTTTTTTTTTCTCAAATTCCCCCCTATAAAGTGACGTTAGATTTTTGCAATGACCAATAATTTTATAGATAAACCTGTAAAAATCATAACTACTTATATTAGCACTAATTTGTATTAAAATCGTAAACAAATATACAATAAAGTTAGTCTTAGATTTTTATTTCACTAAAAACAATATATTCATTGACACATAATCATTCAATATTACCAAACAAGAAACCTCATGATCGAAAATAGAGGACATCATCACATGCTTTTGAAAGCATTATAGCTTCGGCAACTAAGTTATTTAGGGCAATATGATATAGTTTTTATCAGTTCTCCCAAAAAACAAGAAAACAAGATCATTAAATATGACTTTAAATACCATACGACTTTATTAAACATTTTTTGAATATATATATATATATATATATATATATATATATATATATATATATATATATATATATATACTAGTTTATAACCCGTGGGAACCACGGTTATAAAATTAATTAAATTTTAATAGTTAAAAATTAAAATTATTAATAACTTACTTTAAATAAATTATTAATTAAGAGGTTTTTTAAGTTATATAAAATTATAATCATTTATTTAAATAAATATGTAAATTATATCACTTTATAATTTGTATTAATTTTATTTTAATTTTTATTTTAATGTTGTTAATTTAATGTAATTAGAATGAGAAAAAATTTAAAATTTAAAATTTGAAATGGAGAATCAATATGTTAATAAATGGTATGCATTAATTATAAGACATAATAAGGTGAAACATGATAAAAAAAATTTGCATTAATTATAAGGCTTAATATGGTGATACATGTCAAAAGGAGATTAAAAACTACTTTTTTATTAAAATAGGGATATATATATATATATATATATATATATATATATATATATATATATATATATATATATATAGAGAGAGAGAGAGAGAGAGAGAGAGAGAGTTCAATTGAGAAAAAAAGGTTGAGAATGAAGAATCATTCTAGCCAATCATTTATTTTTGCCGCAAAAACCTCGGTTGTACCAACTAATATGAGAAATGAATAGACATGTGTTTTCCAACAAAAGACATTTACTTAAAGTATGCTAACAATTTCCTTAGTATATACAAAAACATAGTTTTTTTTTTTTAATTTTTTTTAATTTTTAAGAAACTATTTTTATTAAAAAATTATTTTAAATATACCAAAATTCATGAATTTTTATTCTCTACAAATAGACATTCATATTGATATAGTTTTAAGATAAAATAAAAAATATATATTTTTTTTTTATATTTTCAGTTATCGTTATTAATAAGTGAATAAAAATGCATCAGATTTTATTATAGTATATTCATCATTCACTTATGAATAAAAAATATGATTATTTTATTTGTTTATTTATTTATTTTTTTGCAATTTAAGTATCATTCATATATGAATATAGCATATAATAAATATAGGAGTAAATTACACGAATAGTCCCTATGGTTTGGGGTAATTTGCATGTTTGGTCCCTAACTTATTTTTTTAACTCGGAAGGTCCCTATGGTTTGTTTTTGTTACGCGTTTGATCCCTACTGTTTATTTTTGTTACGCGTTTGGTCCTTATCTTATCTAAAAAGACTATTATTTAAAGAGGAAAAAATGATGGGGTAGGTGAGGTAATGTGAAGGGTGGGATTAGGGGAGTGTTTATTTAAATAAATTAAAAAAATCAAGGGCATAATAGTCTTTTTAGGTAAGATAGGGACCAAACGCGTAACAAAAACAAACAGTAGGGACCTTCCGAGTTAAAAAAATAAGTTAAGGACCAAACGTGCAAATTACCCTAAACCATAGGGACCATTCGTGTAATTTACTCTAAATATAGTATATATTAATATTTAAATATTAGACGATTCATTTACTTGTGAATATTAAATAGTATATTCACTTGTGAATATTAGATGACATATTCACTTATGAATATTAAATGATATTTTCATATGTGAATATTATATAGTATTAAATGGTATATCACATGTGAATATTATATAGTATATTCACTTATGAATATTAGATGATATATTCACTTATGATATTAATAGTATATTCACATATGAATATTACAAAGTATATTCACTTATGAATATTAATAGGTATTTTCACAAATATCTATAATTTTTATATGCTATCCACTTATGAATAACATACAAACTTGTATATTTGTTTTGTGTTTTTAATAATCATATACTGATTCAGGTGAAAAAACATATTCATATGTGAATATAACGTGGTAATTTAGTTTATGCATTTCTTCAAACAGTTGGAGTGCATACAAGTTAACTATTTTAAAAATGTTAAAAACATGATATTTTCGATTCAACTTATCAATTCCAAATCATCATATACTTATGATTTCAACTTTAGATGCGACATCCTATGTCTGATCGATTTCTCATTTTGATTTTGATTTTCGAAAATCCGATTGGGAACATGTGAGTACCAATTCCGAGTCCTTCAATGTCGACTGTGACTGCGAGTCCAGAACTCCAATTCCAATTTCATGAACACCAAAGAAATTCCGATTCCAACTGAATTCGTTTGCGAATCTGAGAAATTCCAACTCCAAATCCGTTATGAAGTCTAACAAATGCTTGCAAGCTACGAACATTCAGAGTATAATTACATATTTGAGATTGGAGGTTATTAACATATTTACAAGTTTGCCACCGTATCTTTTTATGCTTGGATTAAATAAGTAACTGAGAATGATTCCTCCATTCTCAATATTTTTTATTTTCTCAATTGAATTTACCTCTTCCTCTCTCTCTATTTATCTCTCTCTCTCTCTCTCTCTCTCTCTCTCTATATATATATATATATATATATATATATATATATATATATATATATATATATAGAGAGAGAGAGAGAGAGAGAGGTAGGTTCAAATGTGGATTAACAAATATTGTGTGGAAGTAGGGATTAATATGAGCCGAGTATTATTTAATTTTAATAAATAATTAATTAAATCATCTACCATTTAATTTAGGCAAATTACTCTATATAAAACCCTATCTTTTAAATCATCTTTGCCCTATCTACGTTTTCGTTCTTCTTCTCATCTCTGCGATGTGAAACTTATACATCTGTTGAGGTATGTTCTTCCCCAAACAATCTGTCAAAATTACTTTGGTTCTCAACCCTACCCTTATCTCAAATCAGATCATATGTAATTTGGTTCAGATCCAAAATTGAGCTTCCTAATTCATATATTGTCAATACACAACATCATTCGCCAAGAATCTGATGGTGTTGACCAATTTTTTTTGATGTCGTTCGTCCTCTTGTTCATCATCACCCCCATCTCTTAATCAGTTAATAAAATTTCCATCTCTGTGTTCAAAATTTCACTATCTAATTCAATATAAATCGGTTATGTTGAAAGCGATATTTACAGAGGCATTAGAGGAATAAAATGTTGGCTAAGGTAGATCCTTCTTAGAAATCATAAGCATGTATGGGATTATGTTCGTTGATTCTTCATTATCGAGTCGTCGAGTATGCTACGTGATCGGTAGTCTCCTTTGCAACCATGGCTAAACAAACAAGGATCTTTCTAGGTTACTTTCTCTTATTATCAATTCTTGAAATATAGTTTAGATTAGAGCTGATTGGCAAAGATATTGAGAAGTTCAGGAAAAAAAAATACGCTTTGTGTGTTTATTGTTCTAATGAGTATGTTTTTCTTGATCTTGAATTGGGAATAAGTTGTGTTGGAGGCAATACAAGACCTTTATAGTAAATGTTATTCTTATTTTCATTTGAAAGTTATTATGATTAGGTTGAATATGATTATACTAATGAATTAAGATTATGAGGAAGACACTGTATAATTTAGAAGTTAGGGGTCAATACCTATTGTGCTTTCATCCTTCTTTAATTTTACATATTCATCATTTAAGTTGATTTTGCAATTTAGAATATGACTTAACCCTGCATATGATTGTCTGCCAAGTATTTTTTAAAATGCTTGGATGAATTAGTATCTTATCTTTGAAAATGCAACATCATAATACAATAGTCATGTTATTTGTATAATCTTATTCTCATTCTTATTTCTATTTTATAATACAGGTCTTTGTTTACTCATTTGTTGAAAATCTAAAGTCAAAGGAAATAAATTTCCGTCGAGGAAGAATGAGAATGAATATTCTTTCATGAATGACATTGTATTCTTAAAGAATGAAGAGTTTTTTAAGAACGATTTACTATAAAGATTATATATAAGGTAAGTATATTTTGCGAAACCAAATATTTGTCAAAACACAAGAACCTTTTTTCTTATACATTTAAAGAAAATAATGCATATATATATATATATATATATATATATATATATATATATATATATATATATATATATATATATATATATATATATATATATATATAAAATGCATCTCTAAAAACTCAAAAAGCTTAGTATATTTTGCAAAACCAAATATTTGTCAAAACACAAGAACCTCTTTCTTATAGTTTTTTTTTTCAAAAAAAAAACATATTGCACCTCTAATATATATATATATATATATATATATATATATATATATATATATATATATATATATATATATATTTTGCATTTTAGATTTTTTTTTATCTCAAAGATGAATGACTAGGATTACGTCTCCATCTATCACAAAATTAATATGATCTCAAATTATATATATATATATATATATATATATATATATATATATATATATATATATATATATATATATATATATATATATCCTCTATTCTAATAAATAAGAGCAAATTTGCCAAGTGACGTTGTATTAGCACGCCCCCAACAATTTATCCCGCCTAAAATACTTAAGTGATTTTCCGAAACAACCCTTTGTGCCTCTTATTCATTCGTTATCATCGAGAGACAACAACTCATCAATTTGAAACCCTAATCCAGCCGCTCATCACTCACTACCCCCCCCCCCCTCTCCCTCTTTCTTTTTCTTCTCTAATTCTGGTCAAAACCACCAATGCTACCTGTTTCTTTGCTAAAGAAAACGGTAGCATCTCAACTAAAGAACACCATTTATGACGACTAAAGACTTAGACACACAGTAGGTCTCTCTCGTTGGTTTATGATCATAAACCACCACATACCTCAATGGAGAAGTACTTTGGGAACGCATACAGAGGGGACACAGGGGTTCGACACTCCGGTCAAGAGAAATTCCTCAGCATATGGAAAGGTCGTCTTCTTAGGCTACCGTTTTTTCTTTTACTGCTCAAATTCTTCATGTCGTTCAGGGATCGCTCAAAAGTTTCCTAATTTTTCCTTTCATATAGTTTGTTATTGTGTTCTTTGCTACCAAAAATCTAGCCTCCAAAATCATGAATCAATGATATTTTGAAGAGCCAGAGCCAAAAAAACATGAATAATGAATAATGAAAGCATTGATATCAGGTTGGCTTCATCTTCAAAACCCATCTCAGCATTATCGAATTAGGTTGTTGAACATAATTTTTGGATTTTGTTTTTTGGGTTATTTCGTTTCCATGAACACCAACTATTTGACAAAATGTCTCAATGACTAAAAATTATTCTACATATATTGTTGTTGGTGGCTATGTTTCAACGATTTTCTTGCTGGTACTCTTATTTCTAATATTGTATGTTCGTGTTTTCTAAAAAAGATTGATTTATTATACTATGTTGTAGGGACTTGGGTGTTATCTCTTGCATATGCCATTGCTCAATTGGCTTGGATAGTAGGTAAAAAAACCAATCGAGAATTAAATCAAAAAACAAGGATCCAGGTAGGATCAACAACGATTGCATTCGCACTTTGTCTTGGGATCTGTTGGGAGGATTCAGAAATCTGTAATTCCATTTTGCTGACCACAATTTATAGGGATTTAACATCTGAAAGTCTATCAAAATTTTCACAGATCTGGTGGTTTGGTTTGCTGGTAAGAGAGAACATGACACGAGGTTATTGTTTTTTAATTTTTCTTGGCTTTTTGTATTTCTGACGTCGTTTAGAATTTTTGCAGTGAACCAAGTTGATATTACAAGTTATAGTTGTTATGTGGCTTATGGTATATATGTTGGTTCTAATACAAACAATCCTATGTGTGCATGCAACCCTAGTATTGGATCTATGTTTTCACTATTAGTTATACAACTTTATGAACACAAAAAGAAACCTGGCATGCTACTATAATTTTCGAAATTCATATATAAAGCTAGAATACATACCTTTTGTTGTTATATAGCAATAACAACTAGTTCCTTGAATTTCCTTAGCTCTTGAAAACAAGTACCACAAGTGTAGTACCTCTAATGGAGTCACAAACACCATATGCAACTTGGATGAAGAGGAGAAGAAAAAGAGGCACCAAAAACGGCTGGAAACCCTAATGGAAGTGTTGTTTTCGTTTTTGGGGCTTAAGGGTCCCTTTTATACATGTAGGCTATTAGGGTTTACAACTAGGAAACCCTAATCTGACTGCTTAGGCCCTAAGCAGCCCATGGACTCGTTAAACATATCCCTTGGACGATTTCTAATGGGCTTCCCATAGAATTCGTTCAACCTATATATTATTAGGTGATCCATAGCCCAATTATAATTATCTTATAATTACAACTTCAGTCCCCTAAGTTTAATTAATCTCTTTTAACCACAAAATTAATTCTTAATTAATTCTTGACCAATATTAATTAAACAATATGATTTCTCCTTTAATATATTATTCTCATAATATATTAATAAATCATATTTAAACCTTTCTCTCCTTAAATCATCCTACATATTGCTATGGTGAAGGCAACCTAAAAGGACCATGCTCATAATCGGGTCAAGTACATACCAAAACAGTTATGGACTTAGACACTAATCCAACAGTCTCCCACTTGGATAAGTCTAATAACTATTTTCCGTATGACTCCAGAACCTGATGAGCAATCGTAGCTTTCAAAAGCCGTTGTCAACTCTGATCTTATCAGATAGCGTGTCCTCTAGATAAGGGATTATATATTCCTCCATTCTCAAGATATCGTATAGACAAAAGACATGAATTTCAATCATTCTCTATATACTGTTTCCCGACTTCCGATTCATGACGACTGATAACAGACTACAATTGAACACATCAACTTAGTCCCGGCTTGGCCAAGCGCTTAGGTGTCATCACTAAATCATCGAGAGGCCCACATATATCGCTTTTATCCCACTTTGGGTAAAAGGAATGGATAAACTTCGACTCAAATGGTCGCTTGCATTTACTTATCGAATCACACACAACAATAAGTTTTATAACACCAAGTTACTGGTGCGTTTACTTATTATCAATGTGTAACTGACCAACAAATAACAACTCACACGTCTCGGTTTCAAGAATATACAATATTATCGTCTCACTAATCACTCGTGATAAAACCGTGAAGTGATCCAAGTGAGCGTGGGTTTAATCCAATACTTTAATCTTATCAAAGCACTCACGAACTCTGCAGCAAACTTGTGCCATGTCTAAACACTTCAGACAATCTACAGACAGATTCATGACAGTCTTTATTCATACCTACTCCCAACGTATGACCAACTGTGGATGTTTGAATAACCTAGTTATTCTGGAAGTCAAAACATGCAAATTGAAACATAACAACAATACTTAATCCTATATGGCCCCAAACTTGTGAGAGTAAATAAAACCATTCTATTTATCCACCATATTGATTACTCATTATTTATCATTTAATGTTTCGGATAATCAACTCATTGCTTGAATTACAACAACAATTGTCCCATGCTCTAAGCATGCACACCGTGTTTCCTATGGTCCATGCTTTGTGAAATAGATCAATTGAATACATTTCCAATCATTCTCATTTCACAACTCCAAATCCATTCTCATAAGTGTAAGAATATCAAATTCTCGCTACTTATAGAATATGCTAGATCTTAACACTTTATGCAACGATCCCTTCATAATGTCATTGCACTATTGCCAATGATATTACAAAGTCTTCTATCGGAGATTGTTACAAGACAATTCCTTAGATATGATGTCTCTCACTCAAAGTACATTCCTTTGAACATCCTTTTGCATAAAAGTTGCTAATCTAGATTTTCAATATTTACTTCCTAATATGAACACGCTTCCATATTACCCTCATGACAACCCATTCTTAATAGAATCTTTTCTATTTGTAATGATGTCGATATGGTCCATCCAATATGGAAACATTTCCATATTTTTTCAATACTATACTTCCAACTACTCACAAGCGACCAATCCTCGTCGAACTTTGGATTGTCCTTTGATAGTTGTTTAATTATTTTAGTCAAAACCAATTCTAGTCCCTTTTTTCCCTCTAAATGCGCTAGACATTTGGAAAATTTTAGAATGGTAAAATACTATAGCATTTGCAATCGATCCTATACCCGAAGCGTATGGGACACGATGCATAATGTCCTACATAAAGATATGATACTTTACCAATCTTTTGCCATAATATTTTATGTGTCATGTTCTCATAATTCGAACTATGAAGAGGGATGCCGTAATCATAATCGTTTTAAGAACACACAATGTATCCTTTGACTGAAAATATTAAAATTTCTTAATCTAAGCTTTAGATTTTGAAACGGAGTATAATATTCTCTCCCTTAATTATAGCAAAACAACTTTTCAACCCATGCAACTTTGCAAATTGAATCTTTGTTTTTCTATAATTAATATTGCTAACTTGCAATACTTTCCATAATAATCATACAATCATAACTTTTATGCTCCCACTATCATGATGATTACTATAAAACATAACACTTATGCTCCCACTAGCTTCGACATGTATTCATAAACATCTTAACTTTCAGAAAGACAATAACTATTGAATTTCTTAAGTCCATGTTTCTAATACTTAGTGCTTTGATAATCTTTTATCAAGGCTTCTTGAACTTATACACCTTTGCCTTAGATAGTTCATATGTGTGTCTTAACAATTAAGACTAATTGCCAAACCTCACAATTCAAATTATGGAAAGGGATACCGTAACCATGATCGAATTCGAGAATGCAATTTTACAATCACTATCTTCTTAAAATCTTTCTCAGTGAAAGCATTTCCTCACAATCATTTTCATGAAGGAGGAAATCTTATGACACTTAGATTTAAATGGTGTATTTGTTCCTATCCATGTGAATTTGTTAAAACCAAAGTTTATGACAAATTCAAACTCATATG
This sequence comes from Lactuca saligna, assembly GCF_052625555.1. Lineage (NCBI taxonomy): Eukaryota > Viridiplantae > Streptophyta > Magnoliopsida > Asterales > Asteraceae > Lactuca > Lactuca saligna. The sequence continues at coordinate 151,321,338 of NC_136421.1, forward strand.
GACTGACCTTTCTTAATCTTGATTTCTTGCCTTATGGTAGCACAGCTGCCCACCACGTCATCCAAGTAGTTAAGCAGCTCACCCTTTCTTATCAATGTACTTTCATTGATCAAGGTCCTTGCTTTTTTTTATGCATTCAAATGAGAATTCATAGAACTCACATGCATAATTAACTCGATTGGATTGGCACAGAATCAAAATAATGTCAACACGATAGGTTGTAAACCTCAACTCGTGCGCTAGTGATGATCGATAAGGTTTATTTGATTTGTTCTTGAAACTTTTTCAAAACATTAAAACTCCCACTGACCTCTTGACATATATGATTCTCTTTGTCAAGAAACATTTCTTGACAATCAAATATTCAAGAGTCAGTGCAGTTATTATCAAGACAAGAACACTTCACAAGTTGGTCCTAGTTGGTCTTTGTCTTATCCAAGACATCACAACTTACCAATCTCAAATGTACAAGAATAAGAAAACTTTTCCAAGTTTCATATTTGATGAGTGTTATAAACCTACTTAAAACTTTTCACTCAATGTCACAATCTTGACTTTAAGACTTGATATTGGAACGAAGTATGATTGACTTCTTGATTTAACCATTTCTACAATACTTGATTCCTCTTCTTAGACATGCAATTACACTAAGACTCACTTAGAGGATCTATTGAGACATGGTTCTTAATCTTTAAGACTTATCATAAAACACAATAAAAGGTACTCTCCCTTCTTTCTAGAAGAGAGAAACTTTTATCTTTCTGCCTACTTGATTCTTCTTTATTCGTTCTAGTATTCATTGAAACTCTTTCAATCAATCTCAGAATTACACTTAATCTTATAAGTATAATCACATTTACTAAACTTTAGTAAATCATGACGAATATCTTTGTCACTCTTGTGGTGGACTTGATCAACGCACAACCTAGTGTAGTTGATCTCCTAGTCTTTCAACTGACACTTTGCCAAATAATTAGTCTAAGTTTCCCAAATGTGAAAGTTTTCCATTCATCATACAATACACATTGCATGATTCCAAGTTTCTGTCCAATTGAAACTTGGGCGATGAGAAAGTCTCCCTATTTGGTACACTTTTGACATTTCCATAATTAAGAATCAAATCCATTTTGCTAATAATAGAAGTACATGAACATCAATTTTTCATATATTTCATTGTAAGGATAAATAAATAAGACAAATTCAAAATTTATTTTATTGCGGAAAAAACTTGTCCTTACAATGCAATTCAACTGAAAAACTATGTTAACAATCTATTCTAACTCCAAGTTGTAGCTCAAGAATCCATTCTTCAAGTAATGCGATCGAAATCCATTTCTTCATGATCAGATTCAGCTCACTTCTTTTCTCAAGCTTCCTTTCTTTTCTTCGATCCTACAAAACATCAAAATGTAATCTTATCACATCATGTATTAAGAATCTAGAATAGGAACTTAAAAGAGTTAGTTAATGGATTTTACCTGAAGCAGAGCCATACGTCTTGACTCTCCCATCTCTTAGATCTCTCAGGTAATTAGGGCAGCTTCGTCTCCAATGCCCCTTCTCTTGGCAATAAAAGCAAATAGACTCCTTTGGCACAACACATCGGACAATCACAGACTTCGTTCTTTCTGGACTTCCAATGTTGCCAGTGTCCATTGAAGTTTGGGAGTTTGATTCACTAGACAAATTTGCTTGACCAGCACGCCAAATCATTGCTGATTCAGCAGCTATAAGCAAATAGGTGAGATCAATTAGGGTCACGTCGTGGTCCATCATATAGTACACTCTAACGAACTCACTATATGATTCAGGAAGTGACTGAAGAACCCAGTCAACAGCCAACTCACTTGAAATCTCGACACCCAACATGTTTAACCTATCAATGTATGACTTCATCTCTAAGACGTGTGCACACACAAGTTTCCCATCTTCGTGTTTACTTGCCAAAAGGGCTTGAGTGAGCTTGAACTTTTCAAGCCTTTGAACTTGTGGGTCAGGGAGAATAATTGGAGGAGGTGGAGGAAGTGAAGCATGACTCTCATTTCCTTGATCGTATCTCGGAACGTCATCTTCATTTGGAAAGCTTGTTCCAAAGGATTTGGGAAGACCATTGTAAGATTCAGACATCTACAAAACGGGAGAAAATTCAAGTTAAGTTGATTAGAATTCTTGATGCAACACCCAAATGAAACATCAAGCTAGGATCCAACACAATACTCTACAACCTAGAAGAGGGATGTCGTAATCTAGTTGCAGAATATTTGAAGGTAGGTAAATGACGATTTACCAATTTCCACCATGAAAAACGAAAAAGAAGTTTAAGTTTTAAATAATTGAAACTCCTAGATCTTTTGAGACTCATTGAACTCTTCAATGGCATGTTTAATCTTGATTATGCCCTACTATTCGTGACTGGGATGCCGAGGATCACAAACAAGGTGTAAATAACCATACGAATCACGTGGTGCACCCAATGCTACCATCACCTAATCAATGTGCCGGTCAGCCACACACGCTCCATTGATCTATGATAAGCATCGAGCCACCCTTTGCCACCAATGTCATCCCCAAATTAGTGTGCCGGTTAACCACACACACTCCACTAACGTTTGACAAGGGTACGAAGTGTAATTCCATGGGTTAGCATACAATTTCACATTTTGCCTAAAGTAACTATGATTTGGGAATTTGAAAAAGCATTTAGTTACTTTGTACTTCATTATACTTATAATGGAAGGTTTCTGTCCTATCCTACCCGTTCGGCTAACAACCCTCCACTAGTCAAGAGTGTGGTGGGTAAGAGTGGATACCCATTCAATCACCATTTTATAGGCAATTTCCTTAAACACCCCTTATAGACTAGCTTCGTGAATGAGGCCTACTAACGGTAAAACTGAATTTTTAGTTATACATATATAATATTAAACTTTTAATGTTATATATAGTATAAGGGTGTATTTTACACTTTTAAAATACTAGGTGGTTTAAATTATACTTTTAATTAACCAAAATCATTATGGATTTATTAAATCTCTTTTAATTATACACTTAATTAATTTAATAAAACCATAAGGGTTTAATTTGAACTTTTCAAAATCAGGGTTTTGGAATTTAGACTTTCAAAATTAACTTTTAATCAACAATTTAAATTCCAAAACTTGAGGGCAAGTTTTGAAACTCTTCAAAACAATTAGGTTTTAATCTCACTTAAAATTTTCGAATTTAAGACATTTAAATTAAAATTTTAAATATTAAAACTCTTGATTTAATAATTACCATAAATTAAACAATTAATTTAAATTATTAAATTACAAGGGATTATCTAGATCATGAGGATAATTACCAATTATACATCTAAGATATCCTAATCCCTTGAATCCCTCTCTAAATCTCGAAAATAAGGGATGGGATAATTCAAGATCTTTAATTACCATATTTAACAATTAAAAGATAATTACAAGATATGGGATTATCCAAATCCCTAAAATTTAGGATCTAACCTTGGGGAAGGAGGTAATTTCGAAATCCAAGTGTTGGATAACCCTAGATCTCAAAATCTTGGAGGCTAAGGAAAGGATTTGGGAAACCCTAGCAAAAATCGCCATCTAGGGTTTTGCAACCGTAATTGCGAAAATTACCTAGCCTTTAGGGTTTATTAGCCATAAACCCTAATATGTCAAGTTCACAAATTTGAATAAAAGCTAATTGAAAACAAAAACCAATGGCTTTGATACCACTGTTGGGTCTAATACAAACAATCCTATGTGTGCATGCAACCCTAGTATTGGATCTATGTTTTCACTATTAGTTATACAACTTTATGAACACAAAAAGAAACCTGGCATGCTACTATAATTTTCGAAATTCATATTTAAAGCTAGAATACATACCTTTTGTTGTTATATAGCAATAACAACTAGTTCCTTGAATTTCCTTAGCTCTTGAAAGCAAGTACCACAAGTGTAGTACCTCTAATGGAGTCACAAACACCATATGCAACTTGGATGAAGAGGAGAAGAAAAAGAGGCACCAAAAACGGCTGGAAACCCTAATGGAAGTGTTGTTTTCGTTTTTGGAGCTTAAGGGTCCCTTTTATACATGTAGGCTATTAGGGTTTACAACTAGGAAACCCTAATCTGACTGCTTAGGCCCTAAGCAGCCCATGGACTCCTTAAACATATCCCTTGGACGATTTCTAATGGGCTTCCCATAGAATTCGTTCAACCTATATATTATTAGGTGATCCATAGCCCAATTATAATTATCTTATAATTACAACTTCAGTCCCCTAAGTTTAATTAATCTCTTTTAACCACAAAATTAATTCTTAATTAATTCTTGACCAATATTAATTAAACAATATGATTTCTCCTTTAATATATTATTCTCATAATATATTAATAAATCATATTTAAACCTTTCTCTCCTTAAATCATCCTACATATTGCTATGGTGAAGGCAACCTAAAAGGACCATGCTCATAATCGGGTCAAGTACATACCAAAACAGTTATGGACTTAGACACTAATCCAACAATATATTAACGTCAATATATAAAGGTTGTGTATGCATATTCACCATTTGCTAAAATTTCTGACTGAAATAAAATTGTGATCTTTCACTTGAAGGGTAGTTCGTGATCAGTATGTCCATGAGGGGTTTTGGGTACACTAATTTTACAAAGAATTAAAAGTTTGACTTTTGTAAGATAGGTTAGGCTTTTTAACGCCTATATATAGGATTTGTATATTGTCTTTAAGGAAAAAAGCAATTCATATTATACATATAAAGTCCATGTCCACCCTTTTCTTGTTTTGTTGATTCTAATAAAAAGATATTATTAGGTTGTAATCTATTTTAGTGTGCATCATATCTAATATTATTTGAAGTTATCTAGATCAGAATTTGACATTTAGATAAAGATTTAGGCGGGAAATGAATATGAAAAAAACATTTATTGTGTAGTCTTGGCCAAATAGTGATGAGTTGATCCATTATTCATAAACAGTATGTACTCGAATTTTGAACAAGAAGGGTATTTGTTTATCAAGTTTACTAATGTTTCATCTAAAATTGCAGACACTAGATGTCTCTTACACTAGTTTGGTTGCATTGAACATGGAAGAATGATCGGATGTAGACTCTTTTTGTCACTATATAAAGTGAGAATGATGATTCGGATTAAAGTCTCTTATGTTTCCTAACCTCTAGGTGTTGAAGTATAATAAGGTTGTAAGTAACACTAGAGAACATGGAATGTTTTGCTGAAAACCATGAAGTGGCGATATTTAAGGGTAATTCCCTACATATGTGAAAATCCATGTTTTATAGCCTTTTAATATGAACATACACTTGTCCTCTTGCTTAATCTCCATTTCAATTGGACCAAATTCCTTCCTAATGTCTGATATATGGACCAATCTCGAATTTTTAGTCATCAACGTAACTTCCATAATGGGGAAAATGTTCTTTGGGGACATGTATATATCACATGCTATTTTCTTTCGTTTATCTATTTTTTAATTGCATCCTACTTTTATTTCTTTCTATTTCACTAATTGTCTTTACACATAAATTGTCCATCCTCTGTTCTATGTTTTAAACTTAATATTGTATTTTTTTTATATATAAATAAGATCGAATAAAGAAATGCATGTTAGTCTAGAAGAGCTTTCATATCGTTATAAAGAAACAAATTAATAGATACAATTTTCATTTCAGGGGCGCTCTTGGTTCTAGAATTTGACTATATTGTCCCATGGTGCTTTAGGATACATTTCCCCCTTTTTGGAGCTTCATTGCATATTGTCAATGTTCTTTTAATTTCCCTACCAAGTTATAAAATTAATATTTTTGTTTTATTGAGAAAACATAAGCTTTTGAATAAATAAGATTTTCATTAATAAAAGAGAGTCATGAAGAGCCTCACTTCTCTAATATCTATCAGAATTATCTTCCTAAGAGGGTAAACATATGCTCTTTAAGGATTTATTTCGTTTAGCTTTTGTTTTCTTATATTTATATTGTTTAATTTTTTTTACAATTTTGTTTTTATCAGCTTGTAGTGTTTAGAGGTGGTTTTGTTGGTTCGCCTATATAGAAGGTTGCGATATGCAGCTGTATAGAAGTCATAAGCTAAGTTCGTTCGTTGATTACAACTAATTGCAATATACTTTCATTTATTTGTTTACTATACCATGTTCCTTTCTTTTCTTTCTATTATAACATTGTAGTTAATTTTTTTCTTATTAAAATATTTTATTATGATTATTCTACCTTGTACTATTGTACTTTCATTTTTTGCTTATTAGGGCATTATACTTTGAAAATCTACTCTCTTATAGCAGTAAACATTGAAAATTGGTTAATATTAGAATGATATTGTTATAATTAGATATATTGTTTCAAACTACAATGTTTTTGCTGCAAATTTTGGAAATACGGTCACAACATGTTTTGCTCTTTTACTAGAGTTGAAGTTAGGTTTAGGGTTTTGGCATCTTGGCTTGGTTATTAATAGCATTGTACTTTGATGCCCTCTGTTTTTGGGTGTTTGATAATTGTAAATTTTTGGTTTTTTTTAACAAAAAATCTTACTTTATTTCATTATACTCTTACTTTTTCCAATTTGGTGACCAACGATTCTTTTTTTGAATAATTGACGAATCTTATGTGATGTCATGTAGAGGTGTTTGTCTCTATCCATTAGATTAGAGGTATACAAAAATGTACAGATTGATGGTGTTTCATGGTATTTAAATATTAATCAAAATTTAAGAATAATTTAATAGTTAATAAATAGTAAAAGGGTATGATAGTAATCTAACACTATTTAAATATAGTAGGCAATTTAAAGCATTTAATATATCCAAAAATAGGGAAATCAGTTTTAAATCCTTTTATACGTCTTTTTCATATCAGTAACCCTAAGCTCTCGTCTTTTTCTTTCTTCAATCTGTAGACGACCTTCCTCTTCTCTATCCCACTGCTAATTACTTTGTAGGATAACAACGACACCTACGTCTGATACCTTATTCCATAACACTTCGTTAATGCTTATTGTCTGGTAATTACTTTGATTCCTCCATAGGTCCAACTAATCACTTCAATTTCACTTTGGTACGCCACTCCTATCTATTCTACATCCATCTCCGATCTGATACAAATTTGCTTTGTTTTCACAGAATCAAGAACGAGTAGGAAAAGTCAAAATCACAAGGTAAATATTTTGTTTATTTTTTCATAAAGATGCAATTTTTTCTCTTCTTGGTATATTATGGTTGATGTTCATGATGAATTTTAACTTTTTCTAAAAGAAATTGTTTCTTGATTTGGTTTGTAAAATAAAGCTCACCAATAAGCAATTGATGATGTAATTCGTTGCAGGCCTTAGGGTATTAATTTAATGACACCGTATTAAATCAATTTTTGTCACACCCCCAAACCGAGAACGATAGAAACGTTCGGGGGCGGAGGACGTCATGTATAGTATCACAACAATTGAATAATAGTAATCAAAGCAACAACAACCATTGTATTGATAATATAGTGTTTACATTCTATTCTAATCTGTCTACTGGTTTCATGAGAATACAAGTGGTTTTGAAAGTGCCAACATTAAAGTTGATGAGTTCATAAGTATGTTTTTATGATGGAAAGCTTGTCTTTGTTCTTTGAAAATGTTAATGTGTTCCTCCAGAAAATCCAATATTTTCTAATGTATAATAAGATGTAGCCTTATGCCTTAATACCAAAATGTATGCATGTTAACTTACTCTGAATTAGTATACTTATAGTTTTATTACTAAGTGAAGTGTGTGTATATATATATATATATATATATATATGTGTGTGTGTGTGTGTGTGTTTTCCCTAGAACTGAGAATTCTGTACTAGAAAATAGTGTACCGTACTTGAAACTAGTGACTTGAATCGTACTTGCTTCCCCTTATGATTCCTTAGTGTATACAAGTCATATATAGCCACGATCGAATGGATAGTAGACTGTGCGGAAGTGCTCTAAGCCCACAACCAAACAAGGAACAAGAAGTAAATCAGAAATCACACATTCTACTGCCTATTAGATCCTATTTATATATAACCCTAATGTATTCATTAAGGGATCATAGAATTAGTATTAAGGGTCCTTTCTAAAATGTAGATCATAGTGCTAGAAAAGTGGTGTAATAGTCTTATTATTAAATAAAACTAAATAACTGAATGCTTCCCAAAACTATACGTTGTACTGTATTAAGAAAATAAAGTATTGTGTTGGGAAAATAGTGTATTGTAGTGTATTTTTTGAAAACCCTTTGTATACATGTGCCTAGAACCCACCAGTTGTACTGTAAAGTAGTGTATTATAATGTATTTCTATTATTAAAATAAAACCAGTTGAAACGTTTTAGTTGATACTATTGTGAGTTTCTCATAATCATGCTAAAATGACTAGTGGCCTGCACGATGTTCTTCAAACGTCGAAATGATATGACATTTGTCACCCCAGGCCTGCCGGCCTAGCTGTTGCAAGCAGCTCAGCTGCAGGATTGACAGTATTGTATAGATCTATACACAAATTCATGCTCTCCCTCAAGGATACTCTTGTTATAATTTATAGGATTTTAACATGTACCCTAATAGGTATCATGAAGTAGTCTCTCACAACTCTGTATTAACTAGTTTACGTATAGTGTACTAGTGTTCCTTGTACTTGAAAAATGTATGTATTACCTTGTAGTATACAATAATTATACTTAAATAATTACATTAGTAGTGTATTCTTGACATAGTAAAACAATGTAAGAGGAAGGCATTGGTGAAATTTTGAAAATTTTGGAAGTAAATTAAGTTAGGGGTTGAAGTTTAAGAGCTTGTATGATTACAAGGCATATATATGATACAAAACAATGTATTATGATGGATCTAACTACCTAAGATTATATATATATATATATATATATATATATATATATATATATATATATATATATATATATATATAGAGAGAGAGAGAGAGAGAAAGAAAGAGAGATGTAAGTTCAATTGAGAAAATAAAAAAATGTTGAGAATGGGGAATCACTCAACCAAACATTTAAAAAAACTCTAATTTTTTTAACCAAAAAAAAAAAAAAAAAAAAAAAAAAAAAAAAAAAAAAAAACATTTTAGGTGCATATATTTCATATTTTTTTTCAAATGAATATATGCTTATTGCTTATACTATAATATTCGTAAGTAAATCAAAAAAATCTCATTTTTATTAATCAATCTATAAACATAATAGTACACATATTTTATTTGATACAAAATAAAATATAAAATATAAAAAAATGCTATGAAGATTCACAAAGTTATCATTTTGTCATATCAAGATTTTCATATTTTCATCAATTTATCACTTTTCACCTCTTCAATATTTTCCACAAATTCTTCAAAATCTACAAGAAAATTTTGATTAATGTAAGAACACTCATAAAAATGCACATACATATATCATATAAGATTTACATGTGATTCATATGTGAATTACCTGTGATTTACATGTGAATCACATGTAATTTATATGTGAATCACTTGTGAATTACATTTGATTTATATGTAAATTACATATGTATCATACGTAACTCATATGTGGTTCACATGTGAATTACATGTGATTTACATGTTAATCGCATGTAATTCATATGTGAATCACTTGTGATTTACTTGTGAATTACATGTGATTCACTTGTGATTTACATGTGAATCACATGTAATTCATATGCGATTTACTTGTGATATATTTGCTAAAATGAAACAAATTAAAATAAACTATATGGTTAGAAAAAATAAATAATTAATATGATTTACATGTGATTCACATGTAAATCACAAGTGATTCTATGTGAATCATAAGTGATTCACATGTAAATCACAAGTGATTTATAAAGCTTAATATAGAAGCAATTAAAATAAACTATATGGTTAGAAAAAATAAATAATTAACATGATTTACATGTAATTCACATGTAAATGACAAATGATTCACATGTGTCACACGTGATTCACGTGTGAATCACAAGTGATTCACATGTAAATCTCTTTATTTATCATCATTTTTCGATATAAACCTTTTAATATTATGTGAGAATTACCTTAAATCTAAGAAATATGCATGTGTAGAAATCTCTCATAACTATAGCTTGATATGAACCTGAATAGAAAATTTTGAATGATATTTGTGACACATCACACATACATTCTTCACAATCTGATTTGTATCTAATCTGTAAAAAATATATATCAAGAACATAAAGTTTTTTTTACAGAAATTATCATTGGAAAAATAAGTATTTGTTTCATAATCATATACCGGATTAAGACTATGAGAATGCCAAATCCATTTACAATCAAGAGGGACAATTAAAGGCCCTTCAGTGATTTTAGACTCTGAATGTTTAGCAAGCAATGAAAGCCAACATGCATTATACCTGAAATAAGTTTTTTTTCATTCAATTATAATTTTTTGTTACTTAAAAGGTAATAATCAGTTGAATTACCTATAGATTGCCCATTGCAATGTCTGGCCTTGATAAAGCCAACGGTTTCTATCTACAACTGCAAGAAATTGCAGCTGCAGCTTATCAGCAGTCAAAAGATCTTTACTGATAAAGATACTTTGTGTTGCATTCCATTCAAACTGTTGTTCTGTGTCCATTTTGATACACGCCTAGAAATCAAGATGGATACAAGTAACAAATCTATTGGTTTTTTTCAATATAAGATGAGTGTTGCTACCAATGTGAAAAACTCTAAAAGAGCCCCCACCAAATCCAAAATAGGCCTGTAACTACAATTAAGATAAGAATATATCAAAATTATCTTACAAACCACTTCTTCTTTACTTATGACATAAAGCACGACTTAACAAAAAAAGTAAATGTGGATTTCCAAGTTAATTTCTAATAGTTAACAAATATTTCCCTAATTTGGCATTGCAGCATCATCTTTAGTGATTAGTTGGTCAGCAAAATCTTGCTAATCATTTGATTTAGAAATATCCTCAGGTGGCAGGTCACAAGAACCATAGTCAATGGGATGAAATTACCAATACAGAAGCACAATTAACAAAGGTAAAGGGTGAAAACATTCTTAGAAGCATTTCAACGAATATGTGTGCTAAAAACAAACAAAATATATTTTCCAACTATGAACGGTTGAAAATCCATCAAGGTGAAGGAAACTAATACAATATTCAAGATTAGAGAATGAAAATAGGAAACAAGCAATGGTAGAACAAATGAAGAACACTTATCCTTTTCTCTTTCTGTTATCTAATCAGTAGTTGCACATAATATAGTTCTTAAGAGGAAGAACAATCCGATATTCTATCGATCATCAAAAAATTCCCTAATTCTTCTATTTCTCCTTTTACAAAGATGTTGGTTTCATCTAGTAGACTTCCAATACGCATAAAGTAAAGGCAGTAGGTCAGATCGAAGCCAACATGATTGAATCGAAAAATCAGAAATCGATATAGATATGAAGGCGTTTGCCAAATTAGATCGATATGTAGGAGAAACATATCTGGTGATGAAGGCGCAACGACAGAGGAAAAGAAATATGTCGATCGTAATGGAGTAGTCTGATGATGATAGTGAAACAAGGGAGGACGGATGTACAATAATGGCGGACAAACCGATTCAAAACAAAAGCATCTTGAGTGAAGTTTTTTCTATGAAGAACGTGAGAGCAATGAGTGTGGCGGTCGAAAAAGGTAGAGGTGGTCGGTGAAGAGAGGAGGGAGGCGATCGACGCGGATGATGGAGGAGGTTGGAGGCTATTCGACGGAGGTGAGTCGGAGGAGGATGGATCGTAGGTTTGAGCGAGAGAGGAAAACGGGTAGGAGGGAGAGAGATGAAACTTTATTTTATCAGATATTTGATTTAAGAAATCATTTAATTATACTTTTAATCCTATAATACTCCTGACTGAATTAATTAAGATATCCCTCCTAATTTTTTTTTTGTCTATTTATTTACAAAAACACCTCCTTACATCTCGACCCTTCCTTTTTTTGATCCAAAGTTGCACCTTTAGTTCTCGGGTTCTCAGGAAATTTTGAGTTCTCAAATATATATATATATATATATATATATATATATATATATATATATATATATATATATATATATATATATATATATATATATATATATATATATATATATATATATATATATATATCATGTTATTTCCTTCTATGGTAAGTGTGATGTATTTAAAGATGCTCGTCAGGAGTTTTGGTAGGCCCCACATCAAATCCAACAATTGCATGTACCCGATGCAAGTTATATATGAAAATCTAAGGAGGTCCTACGATATATATTTATTATATCAACATATATAATATGAAAATATTAATTCCACTTGTCAATTGAAATTAATAAAACAATTATTTAGAGTAAGAAAAAGAAGGAAAGAGAGAGACATGCACTTGTAAAGTTTTGTGCCAAGGGGTATGTATGACAGAATAAAATACAATATGCAGCAAATCTATCATAAATTCACCTTTCCCAAATAAACCAGAATCGTGTTTCCCATTTCTAGATGCTCCATCAACTCTCTTTTAATAGTATTATAATAACCTTAATATTTTTAGGTAATTCTAAAATCATGACAGTGTTGATCTTTAAGAAACGATCCTATCAAAGACAAGTAAAATGTATAAATTAAGTTATATAAAAGATATCATAAATTGAATTTGATTAACAACATATAGCAATTCATATAATATAGATCCCTAATATTTGATGACAATGTTAAATAACCCAACAATTACATTTATTTGTATACCTTAATTTGTGTAACTATGGTTCGACCGGCTTCTCTCTATAAATGACGCTTGTCTGTGCTTTTTAATTTATTCTTTAAAATTTAATATATTATATATGGTTTTCTACTTTAAATTATGTTGCATATTTGCATTTTTGGTTCTGAATTTACCGAGGATGTTTACTGAAAATTATTACAAATGATTTCTTTACAAATTTCATTCTAGTAAAGAATATTTTAGACATTCACCTATTAATTGTTTTAAAAATAATAAAGCTACTTATATTATTTTTCAACTGGTAACATACAATAAGAGCAAATTAAAGTTTGGTCCCTATAGTTAGCATTTTGTCCCATAGCTAAAGGTTTATGTAGATTTAGCAATATAATAGTAAGGTAGTGTTTGTTTTTTGTCCGCAGATCTGTGTGACCTCTTCTGTCTGCGTCGTGCAGACATTAGCCTTCGCAGACTGTTTGTTTTTTTGAAAACTGCAGACCTAAAAATATATGCGCCCCCTCTTCTTGGCGCAGATGTGGACCAGAGTCTTCTAACATCTTTAGGCATCTTCTAGTTTAAGAAAACATATATCTTTATTTTTTTAAGTTTTTTTTTTTAATTTATATTTTTTCCAACTTTATTAATGATAAACAATTTGAAAAAAAATTACAAAACTTTAAAAAAAAAAAAAAAACATTCGGCGATACAAACATGATATTTTTGACAAATTTATAAATAAATATTTATTACAATAATAGTCGTTAAAGTTGTTTATATAAATATGAAAAAAAAAATCATAATATATTCTTTTTTTTGCCAAATTTTGTAAAATAATATTTAATACAGTATCGTTAATTTCTGAAGAAAATATTTATAGTACGTTTTTAATGGATTTAATTGAAAAAATCGAAGTTTATTTCCATTCATTTATGTATCAAATTCATTGATCACTAATTATAATATTTAGTTATAACTTTACAACCAAAGTTGTTGGTTTTATCAAATATATATGTTAATTCATATCATTTTTATTTTTAATTTTTTATATAATAATACATAAAAATTGATCTAATTTCGTTAATTATTTATAACAAAGTCATAAAATATTAAAAAATCATTTTGAAGTTTAAAAAATTTAGTTTATTTAAATTTTAGTTTATTTTAGTAACTCGCAGATGTTAAAAAAAGAAACAATCTTCTTTTTTCAGACTACAGACGTTTGGTCTGTCTCTCCTACTGTAGACGTCTACAGATATTGTCCGCAGACTGCAAACATTTTGCCTAAAAAAAACAAACAACACCTAAATATCTCATAGCCATTTAAAAAGTTGACATTTTCTCATAGTTTCACTCCAAAAATTTAAACATTATCATGTTTAGCTTTTCAAAATGCATTATATATATATATATATATATATATATATATATATATATATATATATATATATATATATATAGAGAGAGAGAGAGAGAGAGAGAGAGAGAGAGAGAGAGAGAGAGAGAGAGAGAGAGAGAGAGAGAGAGAGAGAGAGAGAGGAAAATTCCAAGTGGCGTTGTAAATAAGTGATTTGGCATTGAGAAGCGACACCTAATTGTAATTAAAATTAAGGGAAAAGAAATGGGGAGGGGGTCTGTATCTGATTACAATAATGTTACAATTAAAGCCGGTTGGACTTTGGATCCCAAAATAAATTAATCTAACCAAGTGGTCCGTCCATCTATGTAATTATAACTCCAAATTAAAATATTACAAATCATCATTCATAAAAAAAATACATAATTAATATTAATATTAGTAAGATCAAGTCGTTTTTTAACGAAATAAATGGTGCCTATATTCTTATGGTTCTCCATTTTTTGGCAATAATATGAGGATGGTGATTAACCTGAAGTTAAAAATAAGTTCGGTTATGGTAAAACTGGTTGCAACCATTTGTTATTAGTGTATATTTAAAAATTCTGAAAAGCGAAACATAAATTTAATTTTAGGTTTTATGACTAAACTCTGGTAATATGATATTTAAGGAGTATATAATTCATTAATTCCACATAATTGGGCTTGATTTTATTTCCTAGATTTCTGTTTTGGGCTTGAAGACATAATAACAAAGTAGCCAACCCATTAATGACATTCCTTCTCGAATCAAAATTACAAAATCTACAGTCCACAAACTTATTAAGCACAACCCACTATATATATTATATATGTAGGAAAATTTTATATTATTTTCTCGTTTACAAAAGCATAGTCCATTAAATGTTTATATATAGAAAAAATCTAACATTATTTTCTTTTATGAAAAACGTACAACTCATAATACGTCGTGAACATGTAGAAAAACCAGTACATTATTTTTCTTTTGTTTTTCCAGAGAAACAAAACTCATTGTATTCTACGTTATACAAAAACCCAAATTAAGGGTCCAAAGAATTTGAATATGTTCTGGCATATATAAGGGTGAAAAATGACTTATATGGTTAACTGTGTTTCAAAATCGTTCAAAAAATATCATTCAAGTTTGGTGTGTTTAAAAAACACCATCCAAGTAAAGCATTTGTACAAAAAACACCAATGAAGTACATTCTTTGTTCAAATTTGACCTTTGGTAACTAGGGATGTCAATGCGGGCAAACGGGACGGGGATTGCATCCCCCACCCCCACCGCCGAAAATTTCCTTTTCCCCCGCCCCCGAAATCTCTAGCCTCCCCATCCCCGCCCCCGCTCCCGAATCCCACGATTACCGCCGCCCCCGCCCCCGTTTGGGTTGACTTTTTTTTTGGGCGAACAAAAGTGTTGTTTAGGCTAAAAGAAGTTATTTTTTGAGCTAAAAAAAACAATTTTGGATAAAAATAGTTATTTATAGCATAAATTTATATATTTAAAATTAAAATATTATAACATCTTAAAAACGTTACACTATAAACTTAAAAACATGATATTAAATTGAATTTTGAAAGTTGAAAATCATTGCTATTATTTATTATATTTTTATGATCAATATATATATATATATATATATATATATATATATATATATATATATATATATATATATATATATATATATATATATATATATATATATATATATATTAACGGGGTCCCCATTGGGGGTTCGGGACGGGACTACCCCACCCCCGCCCCCGCCCCCGAAACTAAAATGGGGGTTAACATTACCCTCATCCCCGCCCTCGTCCTCGATTTTTAAACAAATATTCCCCATTTGGAATCGGGGCCCCACGGGTTCGGTGTCCCACGGGACTTTTTGACATCCCTATTGGTAACCGGTAATTACCGGTAAAAAAAATAAGTAAAGGAAAAACAACAATAGGAAATGACTCAAAGAGGTAACTATGTTTCAAAATCGTTCAAAAACCACCATCCAAGTTTGGTATGTTCAAAAAACACCATCCAAGTAAACTTTTTGTACAAAAAACACCAACAAACTATATGTTTTGTTCAAATATTATCAACCGGTAATTGGTTCATACAGGTTAAATGATAACTTGGCTTAACTATTCTGACATGACATGATAATGATTGGCAAAACAATAAATGATATATTCCTCCTTTAAAAATCGATTTAGGGTTTCTTCATGAACAAATGATTTCTTCTTCTCCTATGATTGCTCTTCTTCTTCTAAAGTGATGATCTCGAACTCAAGTCCAAAACCCTAACTCTTAACTTAAGGCAAAAAAGGGCTCCTTTACCCCTGCCTCAATGGGCCTCCCTCCCCCTAAGGCCCAAATCCATAAAAGCCCAAAAAGGCATCCAAGCCCAACTACAAGGCAACTAAGGCCTAATATGGCCTAAGAACCCCCAACATGGCCTTAAGCCCAAAAATGACCTGCTACAATCAGGTGGGCCGAGGCCTAACTTAAACAAGTCTGTGCATAGTCCCATCATATGTTGAAGGCTCTGCGATCCGGATGTTGAGCCAGTACACCCGACATACTCCTAGCGTATGCCCAACGTACTCAGCTATGGTTAAGAACCGTCAATCTTCCGAAGGCCATAACTTCTTCATTCTACGTGTGATTTTGTCATTAATTTTATCTACGGGAGTTAATTTAGGCATCAAACAGCCATACCGAGGGTTAAGACCTTCAGATTGTAATTCTTAGTGTTACCTTAATGCTGAAACATCCCAAAAATACAACCTAAAAATTTTTGTTTTCATATTACCAAAAACTATAATATCAAATATTATATAATAAAACCATGAATCAGATGTCTCAAAATGCCATGGAAAATGTATTAATTCAAAACTGAAGTAAATATCATATCAAAATATATGAGCAAAACTTCCAGGAATAAACTGCAGCTATGGTGTGTGCCATGCCATCAACCTGAGTTCTTCCCCTTGCTAGTGGAAGTACCTGAAACCAAAACTGAAACTGTAAGCACAAAGCTTAGTGAGCTCCCCCATACTACTACATACCATTTATCAACATACTAAACACATACAATAATTGCTGGGCCCCGCCCACCACATCGGGCCCCGCCCGGCATCAGACCGAAGTCCGAAATAACTTGGGCCCCGCCCGACATCAGACCGAAGTCCAGAATAAACTAGATATAGCATATCAAGAACATATAGCATAATCACATACGGTATCAGCTTTCCCGACATACTACACATAGCAACACATGCTTGAATCACGAAGACATCAGGCATACATACTACTGCTATCTAAATGGGTCGGCATTGTGGTCGTAGACCCGTTCTTACTGGAAGAGAACTCACCTCGGAGAACTGACCGCTGAAAACCTACGTGAAAGATCTCTTACTGCTGTCCCGGCTACTCTCTGGCTATCATGACAAATCAAACACTAGATCAGGTACTGATAAATGCCTTCAGGGTAAAATGACTATTTTACCCCTGGTCAAAGTCAACTTTCAGTTGACCAGACTCGCCGAGTCGGGACGTAGACTTACCGAGTCCCTCCCTCACTAGATCTGAATTCTAACTCACTGAGTCCATTCCCAATCACTGATTCACCCTAAACTCTCAAATCGGGGAAAAATGGGGACTCGTGACTCGACTCGTCGAGTCTGAAGAACAACTCGCTGAGTCCCAAGCATGCCATTACTATACAGTCGATTTTGCTTGATCCCAGTGCATCCAATACATACATCTGGATTTCTAGTACTGATTTCACACGTAAAGTTTCTAACTTTACGTTCATGTATGCACATAAGAAGCTAAAATGCCCAATAAGAAGCTAAAAGAGGAGATCTAGGTTTGGAATGTGTGTTTAGCTCAATAAAGGTGGAAACCTTGAGCTCAAGGAGTACAGAAATGCTTAGATCTGTAACCCATTCATATTAACTTCCCATAAAACAACCTCAATGTCTAGACAATGGCAAAAGAAGCAACATTAACAAGCTTTTAAGAAGATCTATATGATGACAGGACAAAAATCGAGATTTATACCTTAATGGAGGCTGGAATGACACAAGAAACTCAGACCTCCTTTTCTCCTCTTGAGAACCTCTCTTCTCTCTTCTTCTTCTAACTTCAAAATGCACCAAAAATCCTTCACAAGATGAGAAATACTCCAAAAAGCTTAAAGGGACGCTAGGGTTTGGTAAAGGACGCTCTAAGGGTGATGGAGGCTGGTTTGGGGCGCATATGAAACATCCCAAAATACGACCCAATTTTTTTTTATTTAGCATTTACTAAAAATACTAAGATAATATCATAAAATAAAACTCATACGTCATTATCTCAAAACAGCAACAAAGTGTTATGTAGAATTGTATCAAAACTGTATCAAATAACATTTATGAAAAACTAAAAACATCTCCCAGGACAACTGAAACTGTGGTGTATGCGATGCCATCAACCCGAGCTCTTTCCTTTGCTTGCGGAAGTACCTGAAACCAAAACTGAAACTGTAAGCACAAAGCTTAGTGAGCTCCCCCAAACTACCACATACCATACAATACATATAAACACATATTGGGCCTTGCCCACTGCATCGGACCGAAGTCCGGAGACTGCATCGGACCGAAGTCCGGAACTACTGAGGCCTTGCCTCCTGCATCGGACCAAAGTCCGGAACTAACTGCATCGGATCGAAGTCCAGAACTACTGCATCGGACCGAAGTCCGGAACTGACTGCATCGGACAGAAGTCCAGAACTACTAAACCCTTTCCGGTGCTCCCACTGCACCTTCACTAGCTGAATTACCTTGTTCCTCAAGGTCTTACTCTTCCGGTCTAGAATCGCGACCGACCTCTCAATATAATTCAAGCTACTATCAACCTGAATATCTTCTAAGGGAACAACTGCTGACTCATCCACCAAACACTTCCTCAACTGAGACATATGGAATGTGATGTGGATCTGGCTAAGCTCTGCCGGAAGATCCAACTGATAAGCAACCCGACCCACCCGGGCCAAAACCCTGAAAGGACAAATGAACCTGGGGCCCAGATTGCCCCTCTTCCGAAACCTGATGACACCCTTCCAAGGTGAGACCTTCAGAAGGACCATATCGCCTACCCGGAACTCCAAGTCTGAACGCCTCCTGTCGGCATAGCTCTTCTGCCGACTCTGCGCAGTCTGCAGTCTACTACAAACGTGCTGAATCAACTCGGTCGTCTTGAGCACCACCTCCGTGCTCCCAATGACTCACTGACCGACCTCGCCCCAACAAATCGGGGTCCTGCACTTCCTCCCATAAAGCATCTCAAAGGGAGGTCGATCAATGCTAGCATGATAACTGTTGTTATACGAAAATTCCGCTAACGGAAGATACGTATCCTAACTGCCACCGAATTCTACGACACATGCCCGGAGCATGTCCTCGAGAGTCTGAATCGTCCTCTCACTCTGCCCGTCCGTCTGAGGGTGGAAAGCGGTGCTGAAATGGAGACGAGTACCCATCTCTTCATGAAACCGCTTCCAGAATCTGGACGTAAAACGGACGTCTCGATCTGACACCACCGATACCGGCACTCCATGACGTGCAACTATCTCCCGCACATAGATATCGGCTAACTTTTCCGCCGATATGCTCTCCTGGATCGGTATGAAATGAGCACTCTTCGTCAACCGATCCACTACCACCCAAATCGAATCTACCCCACATGCGGTCCTGGGAAGCTTGGTGATAAAATCCATGGTGATGTCCTCCCATTTCCACACGGGAATGTCTAACGGCTGCATCTTGTCGTGAGGCCTCTGGTGTTCTGCCTTGACCTTCCTGCAGTTCAGGCACCTATCTACATACCAAGAAACATCCCGCTTCATGCAGGGCCACCAATAATCAGGTTGAAGATCTCTATACATCTTTGTCGCCCCTGGGTGGATAAAAAATCGAGACTTATGAGCCTCGTCCATCAACACCTGCCGTACTCCGCCCCCGTACGGTACCCATACTCTCCCATGAAGGTTCAACAACCCCCGACTATCATAATCAAACGAAGCTACTTGGCCCACTATCCTCTCACACTTCTGCCTCTCCTCCTTGAGGCCCTCAACCCGAACCTCCCTGATCTGTTCCAACAACGGAGTAATCACTGTCATCCTCAGACATAAGTTTTTGATAGGGGCTGCTGTCACCTTTCGGCTCAAAGCGTCGGCCACTACGTTGGCCTTCCCTGGATGGTAAAGGATTTCACAATCATAACCCTTCAGCACATCCAACCACCTCCTCTGCCTCATGTTTAGACTCGACTGATCCATAAGGTATCTCAAACTCTTGCGATCCGTGTAGATGGTACAACGGACCCCATAAAGGTAATGTCTCCAAATCTTGAGGGCAAACACCACTGCCCCCAGCCCTAAATCGTGGGTAGGATAATTAGCCTCGTGAGGCTTCAACTGTCTCGAGGTGTAAGCTATCACATGCCCCCGCCGCATAAATACTTCTCCCATACCTGTGATTGAGGCATCAGAGTAGACTACAAAATCCTCTATTCCCTCTGGCAGGGTAAGGATCGGAGCCTCGCACAACCTCTACCTGAGGGTCTCAAATGCCGCCTGCTGCTCAGACCCCCAACGAAACGCCATGGACTTCCTAGTCAGTCGGGTGAGCGGTACTGCTATCTTGGAGAAATCCTGTATGAATCTTCTGTAATACCCTGCCAAACCTAGGAAGCTCTAAATCTCGGATGGAGACTTCGGGACCTCCTACTGCATCACGGCCTCTATCTTGGCCGGATCTACCAAGATACTTCTGGTTGATGAGGTGACCTAGGAACTGCACCTCACGTAACCAGAACTCGCACTTGGAGAACTTTGCGAAAAGCCTCTCCCTTCTCAAAAATTCTAGCACCTCCCTCAGGTGCTCCTTATGCTGCTCCCGAGTCTTGGAATACACCAAGATATCATCTATGAATACTATCACAGACCAATCCAGCATCGGTCTACATACGCGATTCATGAGATCCATGAACGCGGATGGAGCATTAGTGAGCTCAAAAGGCATCACCACGAACTCATAATGACCATAACGGGTCCGGAAAGCAGTCTTTTGCATATCTTCGCCTCTAACTCGCATCTGGTGATATCCATAGCGTAAATCGATCTTGGAGAACCAAGACGCCCCCTGAAGCTGATCAAACAAATCATCTATCCTCGGGAGGGGGTAACGGTTCTTCACCGTTACCTTATTCAACTCCCGGTAGTCAATGCACATACGGTGCGACCCATCCTTCTTCTTCACAAACAGGATCGGCGCTCCCCAAGGTGAACTACTCGGCCGAATAAAACCCTTGTCTAGCAACTCCTGCAGCTGCGTAGACAACTCCTGCATCTCAGGGGGAGCTAACCGATACGGTGCCTTGGCTATCGGAGCAGCACCAGGAATTAGGTCGATCCCAAACTCGACCTGCCTCTGAGGAGGTATACCAGGTAAATCCTCTGGGAATACATCCGGAAAGTCTCGCACTACCGGAACATCGTCAACTGTCATCTTGCCCTTCTCCCGCGGATCCAAGACATAAGCTACATAACCGGCGGCAACCCTGCTGAAAATAGCGCCTCGCCCTCGCGGCTGAACAAAAAGCTGGTCCACGTTGTGGCCTCTCGCCCTGAATCACTAACTCTCCCACACTAGGAGTGCAAACCCTCACTAGCTGCAACTCGCAATCAATCACTGCCCCGTTGGGTCTCAACCAATCTATGCCCACTATAACCTTATTCCCTCGCAGGGGAATAGGGACCACATCCACCGAAAACTGCTCGTCGAACAACTGAAGAGAACATCCTCTATGCACCCTGGCGACCCTCACGGTCCTGTCATCTTCTATCTCGACCTCTAGTGGACAATCCAACTCCGCTGGAGCTCTACTAAATCTCTTGCTAAGCGCTAGCGATACAAACGATCGGGTAGCCCCCGAATCAAATAATATTGTAGCTGAAATGTCGTTCACAGAGAACGACCCTATACAAAACATATAACCATAAGCAATAATCAATATTAATATAGAGATGAAGGGAAGATACATACCCGTCACCACATCAGGAGTCGCTCGCGCCTCCTCTGCTGTCATCTGAAAAGCTCTACTCCTTGCCACTGGTGCCTCTGCTCGGCCCTGCCGGCCATCTGTAATCCTCAAAGTAGCAGGGGCAGGTGCAACCACCTTCCCTGCTGCAGCTAAACTCAGACACTGGGACTTTTTATGTCCCCTCTGATTGCACTGAAAGCAAATCAAATCTGATGCTGCAATAGCGGTAGCAGGAGCCGTAAAATCCCTGCTCAAATGCCCACTCCGACCACACTTGTAGCAGCCGGAACTCCCTGCCTTGCACACCCGATCGTGCAATCTCCCACACTTGCCACATCGACTGTGGCTCTCCTGACTCCTGGATCTGTGATCTGAAACCTTAGGCTTTTTGCCCGAACTGCCTGTACCCGAAACCACCTCCGCTTTCCACTTCTTCTCCATCTCAAGGTCAATATCCCTCTCCTGAGCCCTAGCAATCATGTCATCCAGCGTTTTACACCTGGACCGGCTCACAAACTGGCAGATATCGCTCCGCAGCATCTCATGATAACGGGCCTTCTTCATTTCCTCATCGGCTGCATACTGAGGAGCGAGAAGAGCCCTCTCCCTGAATTTGGCGGTGATCTCCGCCACGGTCTCTATAGTCTGGGTGAGGTCCTGAAACTCCCTGGCTAACTGCTGCACCTCGATAACCGGTGCAAACTCTGCCCAGAACCTGGTGGAGAAATCAGCCCAGGTCATGGCATCTAACGCTGCATCATCTCCAATGGTATGTCCGACCTCCTCCCACCAATCTCGTGCCCTGTCCTTCAAAAGACAGGACGTCAATCTAACCTTGCCCCCCCCCCCCCCCCCGGGACACCTGCTCGTGCGGAAAGCGTTGGCCACATCCGCCAACCATCTAGTACTCGCTATGGGGTACCGCGCCCCGTGGTAATCTGGAGCTCCACATGCCCTGAACTCCCTGAACGTAAGTGTGCGCGACCCCATCATGGCCGCCACCTCGGCACGGAAGGTGCCCAATCTCTCATCCATCAGCTCTAGAATACCCTCCTTGATCGAACCGAAGATCACAGGAGTCTGCTCCAATATGATACGAGTAATTTCAGAAGAAAGAAACTCTCTGGTCTGCTCATCCAACTGCCCGGCCTCCGGGCCTGGTCCTGATCCCCCTCCGGCACCTGAACTGCCGACGGCTGGCCTCGAACGCAAAACTACCATTCTGAAACAAATCATAGCAATCATCAGAAAACTGAAATATCTCAACGGATCATTGATACCAATACTAGTTTCCTGGTCTTGTCTCAGCCTTCCTTGATTCGAGTACGGATCCTCTGCTTTCAGTAGTACGGGCCCATACTACCTTCCACATCTATCCGTACTTTCCTCAAGAACTGCCTTGACGCCATCAAGTCACTTCTACTACTACTGATCTCTGCTACTCTCATCCTAGGCTTGCCTTAGGGAAATCTCTGACTCCATTCAAAACAGTCCTCAGCTGCTGAAGGCCTCCTTGTAATAATAATCAGTCATCACCTGAATACCATCACATGTGATGAGACTCAGATAATCCTTCGAGTAAAAGACTCGTCCCTACAACGGTTAGACTCAAACAAGAGCTGCACAATAGGGCCAAATCCATCACTCTGATATTATTCAACCCTGATCACATGTGATGTGACGTATTCACCTAATGGCTAACTCCCATCACTCAGAGTCCCACAAAGCACAAAGCAAGCAACATTCAGATACAGAAAACTACTCAAGCAAATCTATTCTCATAATGAGATGCTGTACTAGCATACAATCTTAAGCTCATACTATCAGGCACAACCTAAACAGGCTATCCTACTATTGTCTACTCAATACTAGCATGCAAATTTCGTAAAGCTGAAACACATATAGTAGGCACATAAGGCATCCTCCTAGATCCTTAGTCCTATTCTAGCATGTTGTTCTACTGAAATTAAAACTGGCAATCATAACATAACTTGTATGGGTAATTTGGGAGTACTTACTTGAGCTCGGTTGATCGCATACGCCACACCAATTTCCTTTTATAAAAACTCTTCTTCTTTCTAAGTTCTTTTTCAAAAATCATTTTCAAAAACATTTTTCTTTTGAAAATCTTTACCTTTTCCTTAGTTTGAGTTCAGACACACCCGAAAGTGTATCCGAATCCCTCAAACCAAGGCTCTGATACCAACTTGAAACATCCCAAAATACGACCCAATTTTTTTTATTTAGCATTTACTAAAAATACTAAGATAATATCATAAAATAAAACTCATACATCATTATCTCAAAACAACAACAAAGTGTTATGTAGAATTGTATCAAAACTGTATCAAATAACATTTATGAAAAACTAAAAACATATCCCAGGATTACTGAAACTGTGGTGTATGCAATGCCATCAACCCGAGCTCTTCCCTTTGCTTGCGGAAGTACCTGAAACCAAAACTGAAACTGTAAGCACGAAGCCTAGTGAGCTCCCCCAAACTACCACATACCATACAATACATATAAACACATACTGGGCCTTGCCCACTGCATCGGACCGAAGTCCGGAACTAACCAGGGCCTTGCCCTCTGCATCGGACCGAAGTCCGGAACTACTGAGGCCTTGCCTCCTGCATCGGACCAAAGTCCGGAACTAACTGCATCGGACCGAAGTCCGGAACTACTGCATCGGATCGAAGTCCGGAACTGACTGCATCGGACAGAAGTCCAGAACTACTGAACATCGCATAGCATAAACATATCAACTAGCATGAACACATAAACTGCATACTGCATCGGACTGTAACCCGGAACACATAACACATAAATCCTGTCTAAGCCACGAAGGCATCAAACATACTAAAATCTGCATCGGACCGAAGTCCGGAAACTACTACTAGCCAAACGGGTCGGCATTGTGGCCTTAGACCCGTTCCTACTGGAAGGAAACTCACCTCGTGATCTGGCTGCTGAGTGTATGGCTCTGGAAGCTATCTGCTGCTGCTCCGGTATCTCCCCGGATACAATTCCACAAATACACTCAATCAAATACTAATAACTGCATTGGGTAAAATGACTCTTTAACCCCTGGCTAAAGTCAACTCTCCTGGTCAAAGTCAACTTACAGTTGACCTGACTCGCCGAGTTGGGCCGCCAACTCGCCGAGTCGCTACTCTCATTTCTCAACGCTGCTCGCTGTTACTCGTCGAGTATGGCATAAACTCGACGAGTTCCCATTCGATTCTAAAACTCAGGCTATCTGCATCCGACTCGTCGAGTTGTATGAACAACTCAACGAGTTGTTCTTGAATCTAAGAAGATTGTCTCAGACTCGCCGAGTTGTATTAACAAGTCGTCGAGTCCCTCCATTACTGAGTCTAACTTCCGACTCACTGAGTCCATGCTACTACTCACTGGTCCCTACTCGGAATCACGCAAAGGGGAAAGATCGGGGACTCGCGACTCGACTCGCCGAGTCCGAAGAACGACTCGCCGAGTCACATGCATGCAGTTACTAAAAACTCGATTCTGCTCAAAACCACTGCATACAATTTATAGATCTGAGTTTCTAAGGCTGGTTTACCATGTAAAGTTTCCAACTTTACGTGTACATATGCATGAAAAAGGATATAAAGGCTAAAAAGGCACTTATAAGAGTAGATCTAGGGTTATCATGCAAAATGGCTCCATAAAGGTGATAGATCTACGTTTTTGGAACTGAAACATGGCTAGATCCGAAGGCTAATCAATCTAATGTGATCCCTCGACTATGAACAAGCTAAGGAATGGATAAAATGGGCTAAATATGCTTATAAAGGAGAATCAACCATAGAAACAGAAGGAATCCGATTATTACCTCAATAAACTCTGAAATGGGTGCAAGACCTTGGATCTTCTTCTTCTCCTTTGGATCTAGCCTCCTTCTTCTCTTCAAAACTTCAAGATTTACACAAGAAATGCTCAAATACTCAAGGGAATGGTTAGGGTTTGCTAAATGGTGCTCTGAGGGTTAAGGAGACGAGTTTGGGGGATCATATGATGGTTTAAATAGGGTGCAAACCCGGGGATTTAGGGTTTCTACCTGGCAGGCGGACTCGTCGAGTCCCGAATATGGACTCGCCGAGTCAACGATCTAAACGTTGCTCAAGATCTCATCTCTACTCGACGAGTCGGGCAATAGACTCGCTGATTCCCTCTGCAAACTTCTAAAATAAATAATATAAAAAAACAACATACCATAGACGGGTCGTTACAATTCTCCCCCACTTGACTCAGACTTCGTCCTCGAAGTCTGCTATGGCTGAATCTGCAAATAACTCTAGGTAGTGCTCTCTCATCTCATCCTCAGCCTCCCACGTCCACTCAAACCCCTTCCGGTGCTCCCACTGCACCTTCACTAGCTGAATTACCTTGTTCCTCAAGGTCTTACTCTTCCGGTCTAGAATCGCGACCGACCTCTCAATATAATTCAAGCTACTATCAACCTGAATATCTTCTAAGGGAAAAACTGCTGACTCATCCACCAAACACTTCCTCAACTGAGACATATGGAATGTGATGTGGATCTGGCTAAGCTCTGCCAGAAGATCCAACTGATAAGCAACCCGACCCACCCGGGCCAAAACCCTGAAAGGACAAATGAACCTGGGGCCCAGATTGCCCCTCTTCCGAAACCTGATGACACCCTTCAAAGGTGAGACCTTCAGAAGGACCATATCGCCTACCCGGAACTCCAAGTCTGAACGCCTCCTGTCGGCGTAGCTCTTCTGCCGACTCTGCGCAGTCTGCAGTCTACTACAAACGTGCTGAATCAACTCGGTCGTCTTGAGCACCACCTCCGTGCTCCCAATGACTCACTGACCGACCTCGCCCCAACAAATCGGGGTCCTGCACTTCCTCCCATAAAGCATCTCAAAGGGAGGTCGATCAATGCTAGCATGATAACTGTTGTTATACGAAAATTCCGCTAACGGTAGATACGTATCCTAACTGCCACCGAATTCTAGGACACATGCCCGGAGCATGTCCTCGAGAGTCTGAATCGTCCTCTCACTCTGCCCGTCCGTCTGAGGGTGGAAAGCGGTGCTGAAATGGAGACGAGTACCCATCTCGTCATGAAACCGCTTCTAGAATCTGGACGTAAAACGGACGTCTCGATCTGACACCACCGATACCGGCACTCCATGACGTGCAACTATCTCCCGCACATAGATATCGGCTAACTTTTCCGCCGATATGCTCTCCTGGATCGGTATGAAATGAGCACTCTTCGTCAACCGATCCACTACCACCCAAATCGAATCTACCCCACATGCGGTCCTGGGAAGCTTGGTGATAAAATCCATGGTGATATCCTCCCATTTCCACACGGGAATGTCTAACGGCTGCATCTTGCCGTGAGGCCTCTGGTGTTCTGCCTTGACCTTCCTGCAGTTCAGGCACCTATCTACATACCAAGAAACATCCCGCTTCATGCAGGGCCACCAATAATCGGGTTGAAGATCTCTATACATCTTCGTCGCCCCTGGGTGGATAAAAAATCGAGACTTATGAGCCTCGTCCATCAACACCTGCCGTACTCCGCCCCCGTACGGTACCCATACTCTCCCATGAAGGTTCAACAACCCCCGACTATCATAATCAAACGAAGCTACTCGGCCCACTATCCTCTCACACTTCTGCCTCTCCTCCTTGAGGCCCTCAACCCGAACCTCCCTGATCTGTTCCAACAACGGAGTAATCACTGTCATCCTCAGACATAAATTTCTGATAGGGGCTGCTGTCACCTTTCGGCTCAAAGCGTCGGCCACTACGTTGGCCTTCCCTGGATGGTAAAGGATTTCACAATCATAATCCTTCAGCACATCTAACCACCTCCTCTGCCTCATGTTTAGACTCGGTTGATCCATAAGGTATCTCAAACTCTTGTGATCCATGTAGATGGTACAACGGACCCCATAAAGGTAATGCCTCCAAATCTTGAGGGAAAACACCACTTCCCCCAGCTCTAAATCGTGGGTAGGATAATTAGCTTCGTGAGGCTTCAATTGTCTCGAGGCGTAAGCTATCACATGCCCCCGCTGCATCAATACTGTTCCGATACCTGTGATTGAGGCATCACAATAGACTACAAAATCCTCTATTCCCTCTGGTAGGGTAAGGATCGGAGCCTCGCACAACCTCTGCCTGAGGGTCTCAAATGCCGCCTGCTGCTCAGACCCCCAACAAAACGCCACCGACTTCCTAGTCAGTCGGGTGAGTGGTACTACTATCTTGGAGAAGTCCTGAATGAATCTACTGTAATTCCCTACCAAACCTAGGAAGCTCTAAATCTCGGATGGAGATTTTGGGACCTCCCACTGCATCATGGCCTCTATCTTGGCCGGATCTACCAAGATACCCTTCTGGTTAATGAGGTGACCTAGGAACTGCACCTCTCATAACCAGAACTCGCACTTGGAGAACTTTGCGAAAAGTCTCTCCCTTCTCAAAACTTCTAGCACCTCCCTCAGGTGCTCCTCATGCTACTCCTGAGTCTTGGAGTACACCAATATATATTCTATGAATACTATCACAGACCGATCCAGCATCGGTCTGCATACGCGATTCATGAGATCCATGAACGCGGCTGGAGCATTAGTGAGCCCAAAAGGCATCACCACGAACTCATAATGACCATAACGGGTCCTGAAAGCAGTCTTTTGCACATCTTCGCCTCTAACTCGCATCTGGTGATATTCGGAGCGTAAATCGATCTTGGAGAACCAAGACGCCCCCTGAAGTTGATCAAACAAATCATCTATCCTCGGGAGGGGGTAACAGTTCTTCACCGTTACCTTATTCAACTCCCGGTAGTCAATGCACATACGGTGCGACCCATCCTTCTTCTTCACAAACAGGATCGGCGCTCCCTAAGGTTAACTACTCGGCCGAATAAAACCCTTGTCTAGCAACTCCTGCAGCTGCGTAGACAACTCCTGCCTCTCAGGGGGAGCTAACCGATACGGTGCCTTGGCTATCGGAGCAGCACCAGGAATTAGGTTGATCCCAAACTCAACCTGCCTCTCAGGAGGTATACCCGGTAAATCCTCCGGGAATACATCCGGAAAGTCTCGCACTACCGAAACATCGTCAACTGTCGTCTTGCCCTTCTCCCGGGCATCCAAGACATAAGCTACATAACCGGCGCAACCCTGCTGAAAATATCGCCTCGCCCTCGCGTCTGAACAAAAAGTTGGTCCACGCTGTGGCCTCTCGCCCTGAATCACTAACTCTCCCCCACTAGGAGTGCGAACCATCACTAGTTGCAACTCGCAATCAATCACTCCCCCGTTGGGACTCAACCAATCCATGCCCGCTATAACCTTATTCCCTCGCAGGGGAACAGGGACCAAATCTACTGAAAATTGCTCGTCGAACAACTGAAGAGAACATCCTCTATACACCCTGGCGACCCTCACAGTCTTGTCATCTGCTATCTCGACCTCTAGTGAACAATCCAGCTCCCCTGGAGCTCTACTAAATCTCTTGCTAAGCGCTAGCGATACAAACGATCGGGTAGCCCCCGAATCAAATAATTGTTGGGTTATGAGCATTCTAACACTCCTAAGTGTACATGCAACCCTAAATACCTTGGATCTATGTTTTCTCTTGTATACATGCAAATATCGACTTTCCAAGGTATTGTTCTATTCTAGCATACTAAACTTTGAATAACACAAGTTAGAATAACATACCTTTTGTTAGTGCTTGTCTTCATGAAGCTTGTGTTCCTAGTGCCCCAAGTGTGACACCTCAAATGGTTCACACAACACCATAAGCACTTGGAATAACTTAGAGAGAATTCTACACTTCATGAAATCGGCTAGCCCTCTCTAGAATGATACTAGTGCCGATTTTGTCAAGAATAAGATCTTTATATAGTGTTACAATTAGGGTAAACCCTAATTGTCATGACTTTCCATTTCCTTGGATCCATGGGTTCAAATACACCATGGAGCATCCATGGACCATCCTATGGGTTTTAGCCCAACTTGATTATCCATGGAGCATTAGCCCACTATACAAGTATGGATGATTTACACAATCAACCCATATATTTAATTAGTCTTCTTTTGATCACTTAATTAATCCTAGATTAATTCTTGATCAATACTAATTAAAT
Organism: Lactuca saligna; assembly: GCF_052625555.1. NCBI lineage: Eukaryota > Viridiplantae > Streptophyta > Magnoliopsida > Asterales > Asteraceae > Lactuca > Lactuca saligna. The sequence goes on from NC_136421.1 coordinate 151,351,781, forward strand.
AATCTCATTATTCTTATTATTAATATACTAGAACTTATAATATATTAATAACCATAAGTGTCTTATTTCTCTCATTATAGTCTATCCAAGTGCATGATGCCATGCAACCCAAATGGACCATGTCGGGTCGGGTCAAGTCTTACCAATTATAGTTATGGACTTAGACATTAATCCAACAGTCTCCCACTTGGATAAGTCTAAAACTATTATTGCGTATGACTTCAGGAACCAACTGGCAATCGTAGCTCTCAAAAGCTTCTGTCGAACTCTGACCTTGTCAATAAACTCTAACCTTTGTCAATGACTTTTCCATTAGATAAGGGGTCATATATTCCTCCATTCTATATATCATATGGACTGAGACGTGGATTATAATCATTCTCTTTGTCCATTTGTTGTTTTCCGATTTCCGATTTATGACGAATGACTAATTGAACAAATCAAATCAGTCCTGGCCCGGTCGAGCACTTCCATTTGTCATCATCAAATCATCGAGGGTCCCACAGATATCGCTTTTATCCCAAAGGTAAAAGGAATGGATAAACTTCGACTCATATGGCTTGTTCTACTACTTGTTGAATCATACACAAAGACACGTTTTATAACATCGAGTTACCAATGCGTTTTCGTGCAATCAATGTACTATCAACTCATAGTAACAACTCATATCTCTAGGTTTGAAGAATATAAGATATTATCATCTCATGATCACTCGTGATAAAATCCATGAAGTGATTCCAATGAGCGCGGGTTGAATCCAATACTCAGAACTTATGAGCACTCATGAGTGTTGTAGCCCTTTGTCCAACACCTTAGACCTCTACAAGCCAACCCATGATAGTCTTAATTCATATCTACTTCCAACATATGACCAACTGTGGATGGTTTGAATAACTTAGTCATTCCGGAATAATAACCTAGTTTATTCAGGAAGTCAAAACATGCAAAATGAAACACAATAATAATTGAATCCAATATGGTATCAAAACCTATGAACATAAATAAAACACCTTTTATTTATGACCATATGATTACACATTATTCATTGTATACTGTTTCAGCTATCAACTTTATTCTTGAATTTAAAACAATAGTTGTCCCATGCTCCAAGCATGTACACTATATTTTCTAAACACTAGTCATGCCATACACCAAGTATGCATACTATGTTTGTCTATGATCTTTACTTTGTGAACTAGATCAATTGAGCATAACTTCAATGATTCTCTTTTCACACTCTCAAATCCTTACTGCAAATGCAAGAATTCCAAATTCATGCCATTTACTGAAATCTGTTAGATTCTAAACTTATATGCATTGATCCTCTTGTAACAATTATGCACAAACTCACAAAGACTTGGCAACAATCATTATAGAGTATTCCAAAGGAGATCAATTCCTTGGAAACATCCTTCTTGCATTAAGTTTCCTTAATCTTACACACATTGAAATTTCTGACTTTGAAACATTTCCAGATTCATTTTGATTATCACTTCTGAACAGGAGTTGCCTCCTTACAGATTATGTCAATATGGTCCTTCCAGAATTATCACTATACTTCCAATTGTCCTTGAGCAACCAATCTTTGGTAAACCTTAGATTGTCCTCGACAATTGTTTAATCCTTTTCGTCATATCTAGTTCTAAACCTTTTCCCTTCTTATTGCCCCAAGCATTTAGAAACTTTTAGAAAGGATGAATATAGAACATGTAATCGGTCCTATATCCGAAGCATATGGGACACGATTCATGATGTCTCACATAAAGACTAAACCAGTCTTTTGCTATAACATTTCCATTTCTATTTGCCAAGTTCTCATAATTCAGATTATGAAAAGGGATGCCGTAATCATAATCGAATTTAAGAACGCAAATAATGGACCCATATACAGAATTTCCTTATGTTGAGCCATTCCAACATGAAATTCATATATATTTCCATGACTAAATGATTAAAACCTCACGATCTAAGCTTATAGATTTGAGATGAAGTATAATTTCCTCTCCCTTAATTATAGCAAAACAACTCTTTCCCAATTGAAACCTTTTGTTTTTTTATAATTAACATTGCTAACTTCCAATCTTTATCATAATTATCATGCTCCCACTAACATGATGATTATTAGCATAACACTTATGCTCCAACTAGCTTTGACATGTACTCAGAAATTAGCTGACTTTCTTACCAAAGTTCAGATTTCTAATAGTAGATTGTTTTGATAAAACTTTATCAAAAACATACACCTTCCCTTAGATAGCACACTTGTGTGTCTAAGCAATTATGAAAACGGATGCCTTAATCATAATGGTTAGACCTTTTTGCCACTTCTCACAAGTCCAGGTTAGTGTTCCGGTAAACCACACATGCTCCACTAATGACTTTGAGAATGCAAATATCACAATTGCTATCTAACTAAAATCTACTTAGTGAAAGTGTTTCCTCACTATCATTTTCATGAATCGGCGAGAAACCTTATGACACTTAGATTTAATGGTGTATGTGTTCTTATCCATGTGAATTGTCAAAACCATAGTCACAAGACAAGGATAATGACAAATCCAAACTCATATGGACTGAACTCAATCTTAACTTCTTGCCACCTGGCAGCTCAAGGGCCTGCCATTGCTTCCAAGTTGTTGTGCAACACATTGAGAACTCTAAGAACTCATATGCAAGACCAAATTTAACTGGAATGGGCACAGAATATGTCAACATGATAGGTTATAAACCACAAGTCGTGTGCTAGTGAAGAACTTCAGGTTCTATTCTTGATTTGTTCTTGAGACTTTCAAGACCTTTAAGACTCCCATTGTCCTCTTGACCTATAAGACTCCCTTGTCAAACATCCAAGAGACAGTGTGGATTTTAACCAAGACAAACACTTCACAGCTTACCTATGAGCCTTGTCCATCAACACTTGCCGTACAGCTCCCCGTACGGTAACCATACTCTCCCATGAAGGGTCAACAACCCCCGACTATCATAATCAAACGAAGCTACTCGGCCCACTATCCTCTCACACTTCTGCCTCTCCTCCTTGAGGCCCTCAACCTAAGCCTCCCTGATCCGTTCCAACAATGGAGTAATCACTTTCATCCTCAGACATAAGTCTCTGATAGGGGCTGCTGTCACCTTTCGGCTCAAAGCGTTGGCCACTACGTTGGCCTTCCCTGGATGGTAAAGGATTTCACAATCATAACCCTTCAGCACATCCAACCACCTCCTCTGCCTCATGTTTAGACTCGGATGATCCATAAGGTATCTCAAACTCTTGCGATCCATGTAAATGGTACAACGGACCCCATAAAGGTAATGTCTCCAAATCTTGAGGGCAAACACCACTGCCCCCAGACCTAAATTGTGGGTAGGATAATTAGCCTCGTCAGGCTTCAACTGTCTCGAGGCGTAAGCTATCACATGCCCCCGCTGCATTAATACTGCTCCCATACCTGTGATTGAGGCATCACAGTAGACTACAAAATCCTCTATTCCCTCTGGCAGGGTAAGGATCGGAGCCTCGCACAACCTCTGCCTGAGGGTCTCAAATGCCGCCTGTTGCTCAGACCCCCAACGAAACGCCACCGACTTCCTAGTCAGTCGGGTGAGCGGTACTGCTATCTTGGAGAAATCCTGAATGAATCTTCTGTAATACCCTGCCAAACCTAGGAAGCTCTAAATCTCGGATGGAGACTTCGGGACCTCCCACTGCATCACGACCTCTATCATGGCCGGATCTACCAAGATACCCTTATGGTTGATGAGGTGACCTAGGAACTGCACCTCACGTAACCAGAACTCGCACTTAGAGAACTTTGCGAAAAGTCTCTCCCTTCTCAAAACTTCTAGCACCTCCCTCAGGTGCTCCTCATGCTACTCCTGAGTCTTGGAATACACCAAGATATCATCTATGAATACTATCACAGACTGATCCAGCATCGGTCTGCATACACGATTCATGAGATCCATGAATGCGGCTGGAGCATTAGTGAGCCCAAAAGGCATCACCACGAACTCATAATGACCATAACGGGTCCTGAAAGCAGTCTTTTGCACATCTTCGCCTCTAACTCGCATCTGGTGATATTCGGAGCGTAAATCGATCTTGGAGAACCAAGACTCCCCCTGAAGTTGATCAAACAAATCATTTATCATCGGGAGGGGGTAACGGTTCTTCACCGTTACCTTATTCAACTCCCGGTAGTCAATGCACATACGGTGCGACCCATCCTTCTTCTTCACAAACAAGATCGACGCTCCCCAAGGTGAACTACTCGGCCGAATAAAACCCTTGTCTAGAAACTCCTGTAGCTGCGTAGACAACTCCTGCATCTCAGGGGGGAGCTAACCGATACGGTGCCTTGGCTATCGGAGCAGCACCAGGAATTAGGTCGATCCCAAACTCGACCTACCTCTCAGAAGGTATACCCGGTAAATCCTCCGGGGATACATCCGGAAAGTCTCGCACTACCGGAACATCATCAACTCTCGTCTTGCCCTTCTCCCGGGCATCCAAGACATAAGCTACATAACCGGCGCAACCCTGCTGAAAATAGCGCCTCGCCCTCGCGGCTGAACAAAAAGTTGGTCCACGCTGTGGCCTCTTGCCCTGAATCACTAACTCTCCCCCACTAGGAGTGAGAACCCTCACTAGCTGCAACTCGCAATCAATCACTGCCCCGTTGGGACTCAACCAATCCATGCCCACTATAACCTTATTCCCTCGTAGGGGAATAGGGACCAAATCCACCAAAAACTGCTCGTCGAACAACTGAAGAGAACATCCTCTATGCACCCTGGCGACTGTCACGGTCCTGTCATCTGCTATCTCGACCTCTAGTGGACAATCCAGCTCCCCTGGAGCTCTACTAAATCTCTTGCTAAGCGCTAGCGATACAAATGATCGGGTAGCCCCCGAATCAAATAATACTGTAGCAGAAATGTCGTTCACAGAGAACGACCCTATACAAAACATATAACCATAAGCAATAATCAATAATAATATAGAGATGAAGGGAATATACATACCCGTCACCACATCAGGAGTCGCTCGCGCCTCCTCTGCTGTCATCTGAAAAGCTCTACTCCTTGCCATTGGTGCTACTGCTCGGCCCTGCCGGCCATCTATAATCCTCAAAGTAGCAGGGGCAGGTGCAACCACCTTCCCTGCTGCTGCTAAACTCAGACACTGGGACTTTTATGTCCCTTCTGATTGCACTGAAAGAAAATCAGATCTGATGTTGCAATAGCGGTAGCAGGAGCCGTACAATCCCTGCTCAAATGCCCACTCCGACCACACTTGTAGCAGCCGGAACTCCCTGCCTTGCACACCCCATCGTGCAATCTCCCACACTTGCCACATCGACTGTGGCTCTGCTGACTCCTGGATCTGTGATCTGAAACCTTAGGCTTTTTGCCCGAACTGCCTGTACCCGAAACCGCCTCTGGTTTCCACTTCTTCTCCATCTCAAGGTCAATATCCCTCTCCCGAGCCCTAGTAATCATGTCATCCAGTGTTTTACAGCTGGACCGGCTCACCAACTGGCGGATATCGCTCCGCAGCATCTCATGATAACGGGTCTTCTTCATTTCCTCATCGGCTGCATACTGAGGAGCGAGAAGAGCCCTCTTCCTGAATTTGGCGGTGATCTCCGCCACGGTCTCTATAGTCTGGGTGAGGTCCTGAAACTCCCTGGCTAACTGCTGCACCTCGATAACCGGTGCAAACTCTGCCAAGAACCTGGTGGAGAAATCAGCCCAGGTCATGGCATCTAACGCTGCATCATCTCTAATGGTATGTCCGACCTCCTCCCACCAATCTCGTGCCCTGTCCTTCAGAAGACAGGACGTCAATCTAACCTTGTCCCCCCCGGGACACCTGCTCATGCGGAAAGCGTTGGCCACATCCGCCAACCATCTAGTACTCGCTATGGGGTCCCGCGCCCCATGGTAATCTGGAGCTCCACATGCCCTGAACTCCCTGAACGTAAGTGTGCGCGACCCCATCAAGGCCGCCACCTCGGCACGGAAGGTGCCCAATCTCTCATCCATCAGCTCTAGAATACCCTCCTTGATCGAATCGAAGATCACAGGAGTCTGCTCCAGTATGATTTGAGTAATCTCAGAAGAAAGAAACTCTCTGGTCTGCTCATCCAACTACCCGGCCTCCGGGCCTGGTCCTGATCCCCCTCCGGCACCTGAACTGCCGACGACTGGCCTCGAACGCAAAACTACCATTCTGAAACAAATCATAGCAATCATCAGAAAACTGAAATATCTCAACGGATCATTGATACCAATACTAGTTTCCTGGTCTTGTCTCAGCCTTCCTTGATTCGAGTACGGATCCTCTGCTTTCAGTAGTACGCGCCCATACTACCTTCCACATCTATCCGTACTTTCCTCAAGAACTGCCTTGACTCCATCAAGTCACTTCTACTACTATTGATCTTTGCTACTCTCATCCTACGCATGCCCTAGGGAAATCTCTGACTCCATTCAAAACAGTCATCAGCTGCTGAAGGCCTCCTTATAATAATAATCAGTCATCACCTGAATACCATCACATGTGATGAGACTCAGATAATCCTTCGAGTAAAAGACTCGTCCCTACAACGGTTAGACTCAAACAAGAGCTGCGTAATAGGGCCAAATCCAACACTTTGAGATTATTCAACCCTGATCACATATGATGTGACGTATTCACCTAATGGCTAACTCCCATCACTCAAAGTCCCACAAAGCACAAAGCAAGCAGCATTCGGATACAGAAAACTACTCAAGCAAATCTATTCTCATAATGAGATAATGTACTAGCATACAATGCTAAGCTCATACTATCAGGCACAACCTAAACATGCTATCCTACTATTGTCTATTCAATACTAGCATGCAAATTTCGTAAAGCTGAAACACATATAGCAGGCACATAAGGCATCCTCCTAGATCCTTAGTCCTATTCTAGCATGTTGTTCTACTGAAATTAAAACTGGCAATCATAACATAACTTGTATGGGTAATTTGGGAGTACTTACTTGAGCTCGTTTGATCGCATACGCCACACCATTTTCCTTTTATAAAAACTCTTCTTCTTTCTAAGTTCTTTTTCAAAAATCATTTTCAAAAAAAATTTTCTTTTGAAAATCTTTACCGTTTCCTTAGTTTGAGTTCAGACACACCCGAAAGTGTATCCGAATCCCTCAAACCAAGGCTCTGATACCAACTTGAAACATCCCAAAATACGACCCAAAATTTTTTTATTTAGCATTTACTAAAAATACTAAGATAATATCATAAAATAAAATTCATACATCATTATCTCAAAACAGCAACAAAGTGTTATGTAGAACTGTATCAAAACTGTATCAAATAACATTTATGAAAAACTAAAAACATCTCCCAGGATAACTGAAACTGTGGTGTATGCGATGCCATCAACCCGAGCTCTTCCCTTTGCTTGCGGAAGTACCTGAAACCAAAACTGAAACAGTAAGCACGAAGCTTAGTGAGCTCCGCCAAACTACCGCATACCATACAATACATATAAACACATATTGGGCCTTGCCCACTGCATCGGACCGAAGTCCGAAACTAACTAGGCCTTGCCCTCTGCATCGGACCAAAGTTCGGAACTACTGAGGCCTTGCCTCCTGCATCGGACCAAAGTCCGGAACTAACTGCATCGGACCGAAGTCCGGAACTACTACATCAGACCGAAGTCCGGAACTGACTGCATTGGACAGAAGTCCAGAACTACTGAACATAGCATAGCATAAACATATCAACTAGCATGAACACATAAACTGCATACTGCATCGGGCTGTAACCCGGAACACATAACACATAAATCCTGTCTAAGCCACGAAGGCATCAAACATACTAAAATCTGCATCGGACCGAAATCTGGAAACTACTACTAGCTAAACGGGCCGGCATTGTGGCCTTAGACCCGTTCTTACTGGAAGGAAACTCACCTCGTGATCTGCTGAGTGTATGGCTTTGGAAGCTATCTGCTGCTGCTTCGGTATCTCCCCGGCTACAATTCCACAAATACACTCTATCAAATACTAATAACTGCATTGGGTAAAATGACTCTTTTACCCCTGGCTGAAGTCAACTCTACTGGTCAAAGTCAACTTACAGTTGACCTGACTCACCGAGTTGGGCCGCCAACTCACCGAGTCCCTACTCTCATTTCTCAACCCTGCTCACTGCTACTCATTGAGTATGGCATAAATGTTGGGTTTTGAGCAATCTAACACTTCCTAAGTTTGCATGCAACCCTAATAAACCTTGGATCTATGTTTGTCTAAATACATGCAAAATAATAATTTTCCAAGGTTCATAACCTATCTAACATGGCATGGGGTACTTTTAAACATAAAAGAATTAGATGAGATTACATACCTTTTTGATGAGTTTGATTCTTAAGGAGTTTGAGGGCCAAGCACCAATAGTGTGAATGCCTCAAATGGAATCACAAATCACCACAAACTCTTGGAAAGCTTTGAGAGAGTGTATACACACTTATAAAATTGGCCACACACAAACACACATACTCTCTAGCTATTTCATGCAACAAAACCATGCTTATATAGTGTACATGATTAGGGTGAAACCCTAATAACCCATGACCTTTCCTTTTCCAAGGATCCATTGGTTTAAAGCTCCATGGATCATCCATGGACTTCCATACAAGCCTAGCCCATTAACAAGTGAGTGTTAGCCCACACCATATAAAACCAATAGCCCACAATCTAATTAGTCTTCCTTTTAATCTATAAATTAATTCATAATTAATTTAAGACTAAGACTAATTAAATAACATGACTTCATATTAATATATTATAACTTATAATATATTAATAATCATATGTGTATAACTCTCATAAAATTATCCATAAATAGTTTGGATGAAATGCAACCCAAATGGACCATGCCGGATCGGGTCAAGTATGTACCAAATAAGTTATGGACTTAGACACCTTATCCAATAGACTCCCACTTCGATAAGTCTAATAACTATAATTGTGTATGTTACTTCAGGAACCAACCAACAATCGTAGCTCTCGAAAACTCCGTTGAACTATGAAGCGCCATTTTAGATAAGTGATCATATAATCCTCTGTTCTCATGATATCAGCCGGACAAATACATGGAACAACGTCGTGCTTATTGTCCAGCAGTTTGTTTCCCGATTTCGATTTGTTTGACAAAGAACTTAATCGAACACATCAATTTAGTTCTGACTGGCCCGTACATAGATCACAACAAAATCATCGAGGGGCCCAGATATCGCTTCTATTTCTAGAAGGAACAGATAAACTTCGACTCATATGCTTGTTCTACTACTTGTTGAATTGTGCACAAAGGCACGTTTTATAACATCAAGTAACTGATACGTTTATGTGCAATCAATGCACAACCAACTCATAGGTAACAACTCATATCTCTAGGTTTGAAGATTTATATGATATTACCGTCTCACGATCACTTGAGATAAATTCCATGAAGTGATACAAGTGAGCGTGGGTTTAATCCAATACACATAACTTATGAGCACTCATGAATGTTGTAGCAACCATTGCTATGACTAAACCCATTTAGCCATCTACAAACTCGATTCATGACAGTCTTGATTCATACCTACTTCCAACATATGAACGACTGTGGAGTGTTTAAATAATTTAGTCATTCGGAAAGAATAACCTAGCTATTTTGGAAGTCAAAACATGCAAAGTGAAACACAATAATAATCGAATCCAATATGGTCTCAGAACCCTTTTGAATATAAATAGAACCACCTTTTATTTATCACCTTATTGATTACACATTATTCATTGTATAATGTTTCAAACAATCAACTTAAGACTTGAATAAAAACAACAGTCGTCCCATGCTCCTGGCATGTACACTTTGTTTTTCTAAACAATAGTTATGCCATACTTCAAGTATGCACACTATGTTTGTCTATGATCTTTACTTTGTGAAATAGATCAATTGAACATGATTCCAATGATGCTCATTTCACAATCCCAAATCCTTATTGTAAATGTAAGAATTTCTAATTCCTACCATTTACCAAAAAAAAACTGTTAGATTTTAAACTTTTATGCAATGTTCCTCTTGTAATGATTATACACAAATTTACAAAACTTGTCACCAGTCATTACAGAGTATTCCAAATAAGGTCAACTTCTATGGAATGGAAGTCTCATATTCAAAGTACATTGCTTTGAACATCCTTCTTGCATTAAGGTTTTCTAATCTTACATAGATTGAATAACTTCCACTTATGGAAACATTTCCATAGTCCCATTTTGACTATCACTTCCGAACAAGAGTTACTTCTGTTCAGAACATGTCAATACGGTCCTTTCCGACAACTTACATCATACTTCCAACTTTCCCTGAGCAACCAATCTTTGGCGAACCTCAGATTGTCCTCGACAATTGCTTAATCACTTTAGTCATATCCAGTTTTAGACTTTTCCCTTCTCAATGCCTTAAGCATTTGGAAAATTTAGAAGAGATGAATATTATAGCACATGCAATCGATCCTATATCCAAAGCATATGGGACACGATTCATGATGTTTGACATAAAGACATGATACTAGACCAGTCTTTTGCTACAATATTTTTTATTTTCCATGTTTTCAAAATTTAACTATGAAGAGGGATGCCGTAATCATAATCGAATTTTGAAAACGCAATATATATAGAATTTCCTTAAGTTGAACCATTCAGACATAAAATTCATATATATGTCCTTGACTAAAGATGATTAAAATCTCAATCTAAGCTTTAGAATTGAAATGAAGTATAATTTTCTCTCCCTTAATTATAGCAAAACAACTTTTCAACCCCTGCAACTTCACGAATTGAAACTTTGTTTTCTATAATTAACATTGCTAACTTGCAACACTAAACGTAATAATCATGCTCCCACTAACGTGATGATTATCAGTATAACACTTATGCTCCCACTAGCTCTGACATATTTCCAGAAATCTGTTGGACTTCTGAAATTTAGATTCATACACCCTTTCTTAGATAGCTCACATGTGTGTCTAAACAATTTTCAGAACTATGAAAAGGGATTCCGTAATCATAGTCTCAATTCCTTAGACCTTTTCCATTTCTCACAAGTCCATGTTAGTGTGCCAGTGAACCACATGCGCTCCACTAACGACTTTTGAAAATGCAAAGAACACAATTGCTATCTACTTAAAATCTACTTAGTGAAAGCGTTTCCTCACCATCATTTTCATGAATCGGAGAGAAACCTTATGACACTTATATTTTATAGTGTATGAGTTCCTATCCATGTGAATTTGTCAAAACCATAATCACAAGATAAGGTTAGTGACAAATTCAGCCTTATATGGATTAAACTTGTTCAATCTTAGTTTCTTGTCACCTTGGCAGCACAAGGCCCACCAATGCTTCCAAGTTGAACTCTGATAACTCATATGCAAATTCAACTTATTTGAAGTAGGTACATAAATAAGAATTATGTCAACACGATAGGTTGTAAACCTTAAGTCGTGTGCTAGTGATAAATTACAGGTTTTACTCTTGATTAAATCTTGAAACTATTTTCAGGATCTTTAAGACTCCCACTGTCCCCTTGACATATAAGTTTCCCCAGTCAAGAACCATTCCTTGACAAAACAAATATTCAAGGGATAGTGCGGATTCTTATCAAGACTAAAACTTCACACAATTGGTCTTAGTTGGTCTTTGTCTCATCCAAGACATCAAAACTTACCAATCTCAAATGTACAAGAGTAGAAAACATTTTACTCTTACATTTGACTAGTGTTAATAAATCTTCCTTTATGTCACTCAAGGTTACAATCTTGGAGTATGACTTTAAGAATTGTTTTGGAACGAAGTATGACTCATCTTCTTGATTTTAACCAATCTAACAATTCATGACCTCTCTTCTTAGCCATAACAATGCACTAAGACGTCCTTAGAGTATGAATTTGTGATATGGTTTCATAATCATTAAGATGATCATGAAATACGATACTAAAGTACTCTCCCATCCTTTCAGATTTGAGAAACTTTTATCTTTCCACCTAATTTGATTCTTCTCATTTGTTTTGTCATACTTTGTAACCTTTCCAATGTTAAAGAATTATACTTAACCTTATAAGTATAATCATATTTACTAATCTTTAGTAAATCATGACAAATCAATCTTTGTGGTGGACCTTGACCAACGCACACTCAGTGTACCTAATTCCTTAGTCCTTCAATTGACTCTCATATACATGTGATCAAAGAATTAGTCTTAATTTTCAAAGATGAAAATTCTCATTCATCATACAATACAACTTGTATGGTTCCAAGTTTCTGTCCAATTGAAACTTGGGTGATGAAAAACTTTCTTCATTTGGTAAATTCAGACACTACCACAAATGAAGGAATCAAATCCACTTTCCAATATTGTTATTACTGGAAACATATAAGCAACAATTTTCCACAGATGTCATTGTAAGGATATTTTTAAAATAAACAAAATTAAAACCCTTTTTTTTATTTTAAAGCTTTGCGGAAAACCTTATCCTTACAATCCATATGAAAACCTTGTTGTTATCTATTCCTAAGTAATATATCATAACTCTCAAGCAACAGCTCAAAATTCTGATCACCGAACCATGTGATTGAAACCCATCTTCGCAATCAGAATCAACATATACTTCTTTAAGCTTCCTATCTTTTCTTTGATTCTTAAAACATTAACATGTGACTCATTCACATTATGTAATAAGAATCTCCAAATAGGAACTTAATAGAGTTAGACATTGGACTTTACCCGAAGTAGAGTCAAACCTCTTGACTTGATCAATCTTATGACCTTTCAGGTGAATAGGGCAGCTTCGCAACCAATGCCCCTTCCTTTGGCAACAAAACACATGGACCCTTTGGTAATGTCACATGGGACTATCTTAGACTTAGCCTTTCTCTTTACCATTTGGTCAACCGAGTTGACTATAGCCGATCCCTTTCCATTGGGAAGAGAAATCTTTTTCTAGATATCCAATGCTACCATTGACAATGTCCGTTTAAGGTTTGGGAAGTCGATCAAAATTTGCTTTACTAGTGTTCCAAATCATTGCTGAATCTGCAGCACTAAGCAAATAGATAAGATCATTAAGGCTTGTGTCATAATCTGTCTCATAGTAGTCCCAAAGAGACTCACTATGTTACTAAGAAAGTGATTGAACATCCAACTTTCACGAGACTTTGACACCCAACTCTCCCGGCTTGTCAATATGTGACTTTATCTCCAAAATGTGAGCACACATAGACTATGCTTGCCAATAGGGATTGAGTGACTTTAAACTTTTCAAGAACTTGTGGGTGAGGGAGAATAATTGGAGGAGGTAGAGGAAGTGAAGCATGATGTTGAGTGACACCATCTTCAAGAGATTTGGAAAGATCATAGTTGTCTGAACCAGACATCTATAATGGGAGAAAATCAAGTTAGTTGATTCAAAATCCTTAATACAACACCCAATATGAAATATTAAGGCTAGGACCCAACACAATATTTTATAACTTGGAAGAGGGATGCCGTAATCCAAGATATAAAACATTTGAAGGTAGGCGAATGACGATTCACCAATTTCCACCATGAAAAACGAAATAATTTATTAGGTTTTAATTGGATTTGAAATTCCTAGATCTTTTGAGATTCATTGAACTTTTCAAAGGCATGTTTCAATCTCGAGTGTGCCCTCTCAAATTTTGTGACTGGGATGCCGAGGATCACAAAACAAGGTGTGAATAACCATACCAATTCACTTGGTACCCTTAATATTATCACCTAATCAATGTGTCGGTTAACCACACACGCTCCATTGATCTATGACAAACATTAAGTCACCCTTCGTGGTCCTTACTAGTCCAACTTAGTGGGCCGGTTAACCACACACGCTCCACCAACGACTTGGTAAGGTACAAAGTGTGAATTCCATGGGCTAGCACCAAATTCACATTTTTCCTAAAGTAACTAAGATTGGGAATTAAATAAAACATTTAGTTACTTTATAATATTCATTATACTTTTAATGAGAATTTAAAGTCATTGTCCTACCCATTCGGCTAACGACCCTCCACCGATCAAGCAAGCGGTGGGTGAGAGTGGACACCCATTAAGTCGCCATTTTATAGGCAACAACCTTATACCCACCTTATAGACCGGCTTCGTGAATGAGACCTACTAACGGTAAAACGACTAGTTCTTATACATACATATATATATATATATATATATATATATATATATATATATATATATATATATATATATATATATATATATATATATATATATTTAACCATTAATGTTATAAATAGTATAAGTGTTGAATTTTAACTTTTAAAATTCTAAGAGTTGGAATTAAAGTTTATTAAAGTGTGTGAAACTTTTCCAAATTCCAAAACTTGAGGGTAAGTTTTGTAACTTTTCAAAACTTTTCATTTCATAACTTATGAATTAAAGGTTCATAAAATGAAGACTCTTCATTTTATGTAACTTATGTGTTTTTAATGTGTGTTAAAGAAAAGTGACCTTTGGATATCCATAACTTGAGGACAAATTATGGACACCATTAAAACACATAAATGATCAAGAATTAATCCTAAACAATTCAGCAAATAATTCTTATCATCTTCTAAATTCATAGGAACATGAACATGATTATCAAAGTTTCAAGAATTATATGAACACATACAAAGCATGAAATTTTGATATATGCTATTGTAAATGGATTAGAACAACCATTACACCAACTAAAATAAGTTTTAAAACATCAAAACAATTTAGGGTAAAGTTTCTAGTCCATTTCCAGCAGCAAAAGTCGAAAATCTGCATTCTGAACCTTCTACTCGCCGAGTGCACGAACCTACTCGGCAAGTAGGATGAATTTTGCCTTGGACTCGGCGAGTCCATCATGTAGACAACAAAAAATTCGACTTTTTTCACTATTTTGCATCAAGTATCAAACAAGCAAGCCTAGTCTCTGATACCACTGTTGGGTTTTGAGCAATCTAACACTTCCTAAGTGTGCATGCAACCCTAATAAACCTTGGATCTATATTTGTCTAAATACTTGCAAAATAATAATTTTCCTAGGTTCATAACCTATCTAACATGGCATGGGGTACTTTTAAACATAAAAGAATTAGATGAGATTACATACCTTTTTGATGAGTTTGATTCTTAAGGAGTTTGAGGGCCAAGCACCAATAGTGTGAATGCCTCAAATGGAATTACAAATCACCACAAACTCTTGGAAAACTTTGAGAGAGTGTATACACACTTATAAAATCAGCCACACACAAACACACATACTCTCTAGCTATTTCATGCAACAAAAGCATGCTTATATAGTGTACATGATTAGGGTGAAACCCTAATAACCCATGATCTTTCCTTTTCCAAGGATCCATGGGTTAAAAGCTCCATGGATCATCCATGGACTTCCATACAAGCCTAGCCCATTAACAAATGAGTGTTAGCCCACACCATATAAAACCAATAGCCCACAATCTAATTAGTCTTCCTTTTAATCTCTAAATTAATTCATAATTAATTTAAGACTAAGACTAATTAAATAACATGACTTCATATTAATATATTATAACTTATAATATATTAATAATCATATGTGTATAACTCTCATAAAATTATCCATAAATAGTTTGGATGAAATGCAACCCAAATGGACCATGTCGAGTCGGGTCAAGTATGTACCAAATAAGTTATGGACTTAGACACCTTATCCAACAATAAACTCGACGAGTTCCCATTCGATTCTAAAACTCAGGCTATCTGCATCCGACTCGCCGAGTTGTATGAACAACTCGACGAGTTGTTCTTGAATCTAAGAAGATTATCTTAGACTCACCGAGTTGTATTAACAACTCGTCGAGTCCCTCTATTAATGAGTCTAACCTCCGACTCACTGAGTCCATGCTACTACTCACTGGTCCCCACTCGGAATCACTCAAAGGGGAAAGATCGGGGACTCGCAACTCGACTCGCCGAGTCCGAAGAACGACTCGCCGAGTCATATGCATGCAGTTACTAAAAACTCGATTCTGCTCAAAACCACTGCATACAATTTATAGATCTGAGTTTCTAAGGCTGGTTTACCACGTAAAGTTTCCAACTTTACGTGTACATATGCCTGAAAAAGGATATAAAGGCTAAAAAGGCACTTATAAGAGTAGATCTAGGGTTATCATGCAAAATGGCTCCATAAAGGTGATAGATCTACGTTTTTGGAACTGAAACATGGCTAAATCCAAAGGCTAATCAATCTAATGTGATCCCTCTACTATGAACAAGCTAAGGAATGGATAAAATGGGCTAAATATGCTTATAAAGGAGAATCAACCATAGAAACAGAAGGAATCCGATTATTACCTCAATAAACTCTGAAATGGGTGCAAGACCTTGGATCTTCTTCTTCTCCTTTGGATCTAGCCTCCTTCTTCTCTTCAAAACATCAAGATTTACACAAGAAATGCTCAAATACTCAAGGGAATGGTTAGGTTTTGCTAAATGGTGCTATGAGGGTGAAAGAGACGAGTTTGGGGGCTCATATGATGGTTTAAATAGGGTGCAAACCCGGGGATTTAGGGTTTCTACCTGGCAGGCGGACTCGCCGAGTCCCGAATATGGACTCGCCGTGTTGCCGATCTAAACGCTGCTCAAGATCCCGTCTCTACTCGACGAGTCGGGCAATAGACTCGTCGAGTTCCTCTGCAAACTTCTAAAATAAATAATATAAAAAAAAACAACATACCATAGACAGGTCGTTAGAGCATAAATGTGTTTAAATAGGGTGCAAACCATTGAAATTAGGGCTTCATCCAAATAGGCAGACTCGCCGAGTCCCAGCATATGGACTCGTCGAGTAGCCAACTTAAATCGCGTGATCATCCCGTCTCTACTCGATGAGTCGGGCTACAGACTCGTTGAGTACCCCTTAAGAAGTGAAAATACTTTATTTAAATTACATAACAGAAATGGGGCATTACAAATCTCCCCCACTTATCTTAGACTTCGTCCTCGAAGTCTGCTGCGGTTGAATCTGAAAATAACTCTGGGTAATGCTCGCTCATCTCCTCATCGGTCTCCCACTGTAACGCCTGTGTTTCTGGGCCTGTCATTAATGATGATATAATAGTCTAGGTTAACCTTTGTAACCCGTTTTGAAATAATAGAAGTGTATTATTTGAGTATTATGTGTTTTGTGCTTAATTGCTTAATTATGTGGTTTGATTAATTAAGAATAAAAATAAGCTTCAAAATTTAAGTGTAAAATAAACTTGATATCTTTGGATAATGTTGTAGTAGTTGAAACGAGGTTTCCGAAGATATAAAGAATGCCGAAATCCGAGTTATAACGAAGAAGTTATGACCTGTCGAAGTTTCGCGACAGAACCGGCAACGCTGAATGACGTAAAAAGTAAAATTTACGTTAGACCGATATTTAACCTTAGTGATCTAAACGAGAGTCGAAGATCTCGTTGTTAGTATTGAAGCGATAAAAAGTTAGGCGAGAACGAACGTCAAACGAAGAAGTTATGAATTTATAACGAAATTTTCTGTCTCAGCCTATTAAAAATAAATAATATAAATAAATTCAAACTTAGCCGACGGAGTCTAAACGAAAGTTGTAGAGCGTAGTCTCACCTTCGCGTGGATATAAAGAACGTCGAAAAAGGAGTTCGTATGAAGAAGATATGGATTTTCGAAGTTTATTAAATAATTAATAATTAAATTTAATTATTAAATCTCGGTATTATCCGGAGGCGAGTCATCGGACTCATCCGAAGTACGCCCCGCGTACACCGAGGAATCTCGACACTCGCACTCGAGGACTTCGGTACGTAAGCAATGACGTTTCGGAGCAGTACGCCCCGCGTACTCCGAGGCTCCAGCCTCCTATAAATAGGATGCGAGGTTGCCGAGTTCTTTTGCTATTTTCCTCTCTTCTCTCTCCCGTTTTGCATCGTTTTGCATGCCAGAAGTACCCCGAAGCCCCGGTAATATTCCCGAGTCCCGAAGCAAGTCCCGAGATCCCAAAGATCCCGAGAAGTGCGATTTCCGAGCCGAAGCTCTGTCCGTGAGAAGTTCAATTTTGTAGAGATCTTCCAGATCTGCTGAGGATTACTACTTCTACAAGCCGTAGTAATGTCCGATCATCTTCTGATCAGATGAGTGTGTAGTTACTTTCTTCTAACGCATAATTATGAAGTATTTTATACGAAATACGTGTTATGTGTATAATTTTGTTGTTATGTGCGTGAATGTATATTCACTCTCTTCAATCTCATAGATCTGATTTGTTTTCTATGAAATACGTGTTATGTGGGTATGCCTCATCTGTTATGTGAAATATGTATTGAATGAAAATGCTATACATGTTTTAAACTACGTATAAAAATATATATTTTTATCTACTAATATGTTGGGTAGAACATGGGTAGATAATTGGTGTGTAATAAACAGATGAGAGGCCCCAATGTTGTTGTTGTTGACCTAGTTATTCAGCGGAGTATGGATAACGACCACAGACTCCTTCTAGACAGTCTCGTGGAACGCTAGCAGGTTTATAACTTGTAGGTGTTGTGAATGATGTGTTCACTGGTGTACTCTATCCCCCTCATGATTGCCTTTAGGATATCTATTGTTGAGGAAACCCCTTAGCAGTAATGTTCGTCCCAATGAAAATCCTAGATTAGGTCCTTTGAGATAGATGTTGTTTTACGGACGTAAAGTGAAGATTAGGTCCTTTGAGATAGATGTTGTTTTACGGACGTAAAGTGAGGATAACGGGAATGGGTAATCGGGATAGTGATTGGTTGGTGAAATTAAATATAATTTATTTATTGTGGGTTGAAAACCCTATATGCTCACCAGGCTCCCAAGCCTGACCCACTCAGTTTTATTTGTATTACAGGAAGTGGCGCAAGGGCGTAAGATGGATGAATCATCAAGTTGTTTTGTTTACAAGTCTGTATATGTATATATTTGTTGAATAACTTGTAATGTTATCGTTTATGCTTTATGGTCTGTATCGGAACATGACACCTCGAGTTTTAATTATATAATGAAAATGCATCTCTTGATAAAATGCTTTGATAAATATTATTTTATCATGTTTTGTTTTGGGAACAAATTCCGCAACACTTTTAAACCAAAAGGATTTACTCTGAAATTATTTTAAAAAGCATAAATGAAATCGGTCTTTTCTGGCCGTGATTTTGGGGATGTCACACCCACATCCACTCTGAACCCTTTCGGTGCTGCCACTACACCTTCACTAACTGAACCACCTTGTTCCTCAAGGTCTTCGTCTTCTGATCTAGGATTGCAACTGGTCTCTCGATATAATTCAAGCTGTTATCAACCCGAATATCCTCCAAGGGTACAAGTGCTGACTCGTCCACCAAATACTTCCTCAACTAAGAAACATGGAAAGTGTTGTGGATCTGGCTGAGCTCTGCTGGGAGATCCAATCAGTAAGCAACCCAACCCACCCGGGCCAAAACCCTAGAGGGACCAATGAACCTGGGTCCTAGCTTACCCCGCTTCCGAAACCTGATAACACCCTTCCAGGGCGATACCTTCAGGAGAACCATGTCACCCACCTGAAATTCCAAGTCTGAACACCTCCTGTCGGCGTAACTTTTATGCCGACTCTACGCTGTCTGCAATCTGCTACGGACCTGCTGGATCAATTTTGTGGTCTTGAGCACCACCTCAGTGCTCCCGATGACTCGCTGACCGACCTCGCCCTAACAAATCAGGGTCCTACACTTCCTCTCGTAGAGCATCTCGAAAGGAGGGCGGTCAATACTAGCGTGGTAACTGTTGTTATATGAAAACTCCGCCAATGGAATATACGTATCCCAACTGCCCCTGAAATCTAGGACACATGCCGGAAGCATGTCCTCGAGAGTCTGAATCGTCCTCTCGCTCTGCCCGTTCGTCTGAGGGTGGAAAGCGGTGCTAAAATGAAGACGAGTCCCCATCTCGTCATGAGACCGCTTCCAAAACCTGGAAGTGAACCGGACGTCTCGATCTAATACTACTAATACAGGCACTCTATGCCGTGCTACTATCTCGCACACATAAATATCAGCTAGCTTCTCAGCCGATATACTCTCTTGGATCGGTATGAAATGCACACTCTTGGTCAGCCGATCCACCACAACCCAAATCGAATCAACTCCACGTGTGGTCCTAGGAAGCTTAGTGATGAAATCCATAGTGATATCCTCCCATTTCCACAAGGGAATGTCTAATGGTTGCATCTTTCCGTGAGGCCTCTGGTACTCTGCCTTGACCTTCCTGCAGGTCAAGCATCTCTCGACGTACCAGGCTATGTCCAACTTCATGCAGGGACACCAATAATCGGGTCGAAGATCTCTATACATATTCGTCGCCCCTGGGTGGATAGAGAAATGAGACTTATGAGCCTCGTCCATCAACACATGTCGTACTCCGCCCCAGTACGACATCCATACTCTCCCATGAAGGGTCAACAATCCTCGACTGTCATAATGAAAGGAAGCCAGTCGGCCCATAATCCTCTCACACTTCTGCCTCTCCTCCTTTAGGCCCTCAACCCGTGCTTCCTTAATTCGCTCCAACAAGGGAGTAATCATAATCATCCTCAAACAAATATCCCTGATCGGGGCTGCAACCGCCTTGCGGCTCAGGGCGTCGGCTACTACATTGGCCTTCCCTTGATGATAAAGGATCCCACAATCATAATCATTTACCACATCTAACCATCTGCGCTGCCTCATGTTCAAATTCGGCTGATCCATGAGGTACCTCAACTTTTGTGATTCGTGTAAATGGTACAACGGACCCCATAGAGGTAATGGCTCCAAACCTTGAAGGCAAACACCACCGCCCCGAGCTCTAAATCGTGCGTCGGATAGTCAGCCTCGTGAGGCTTCAACTGTCTGGAGGCATACGCTATCACATGCCCTCGCTGCATCAACACTGCTCCCATCCCTATGATAGAAGCATCACAATAGACTACAAAGTCATCCACTCCCTCTGGCAGGGTACGAATCGGTGCCTCACACAAACGCTGTCTGCGGGTCTCAAATGTTGCCTTCTGCTCAGGCCCCCAGTGAAACACTACCGACTTCCTAGTCAATCAGGTGAGCGGAACTTCTATCTTGGAGAAATCCTAAATGAATTTCCTGTAGTACCCTGCCAAACCTAGGAAGCTCCGAATCTCAGATGGAGACCTCGGGACCACCCACTGCATCACAACCTCTATCTTGGTCGGATCTACCAGTATACCCTTCTGGTTGACGAGGTGCCCAAGAAACTGCACTTCGTGGAACCAGAATAAACACTTGGAGAACTTCGCGAAAAGTCTCTCCCTCCTCAAGGTCTCTAGCACCTCCCTCAGGTGCTCCTCGTGCTACTCCTGAGTCTTGGAATAGACCAAGATGTCGTCAATAAACACTATCACAGACCGATCCAACATCGGTCTGCATACACAATTCATGAGATCCATGAATGCGGCTAGAGCATTGGTGAGCCCAAATGGCATCACTACAAACTCATAATGACCATAGCGGGTCCTAAAAGCAATCTTCTGCACATCCTCACCTCTGACCCGCATCTGATGATACCCGAAGTGCGAATCAATCTTCGAGAACCAAGACGCTCCCTAAAGCTGATCAAATAGGTCGTCTATCCTCGGAAGTGGGTAACGATTCTTCACTGTTACCTTATTCAACTCCCGGTAGTCTATGCACATACGATGCGACCCGACCTTCTTCTTCACAAACAGGATCGGGGCTCCCCAAGGTGAACTGCTCGGTCTGATAAAAACCCTGGTCTAGCAGGTCCTGCAGCTGCGTAGACAACTCCTGCATCTCTGGAGGAGCCAACCGATATGGTGCCTTCGCTATCGGAGTCGTACTAGGAACCAGATCAATCCTGAACTTAACCTATCTCTCCGAAGGTATCCCAGGAAAATCCTCTGGGAATACATCTGGGTAGTCTCGTACTACCGGTACATCATCAACTGTTGCGTTTCCCTTCCCCCGGGCATCTAAAACATAGGCGATGAACCCCACGCAACCCAGCTGAAAGTAGCACCTCGCTCTCGCTGCTGAACAAAGAATCGGTCCTCGCTGTGGCCTCTCGCCCTGAATCACTAACTCTCCCCCACTAGGAGTGAGAACTCTCACTAACTGCAGTTTACAATCAATCACTGCCCCATTGCGGCTCAACCAATCCATGCATACTATAACCTTGTTCCCTCGCAAAGGAATAGGAACCAGGTCAACCGAAAACTGCTCATCAAATAACCGAAACGACCAACCCTTATTCACTCTCGCGACCTTGACAGCCTTGTCATTAGCTATCTCAACCTCAAGTGGACAATCTAGCTCCTCTGGAGCTCTTCTCAACCTCTTGCTAAGCGGAAGCAAAACAAATGATTAGTGATATGGGCATATTTAGTTATAAAATTCATGCATTATCTTAATACTTTATGTTGATTTTATCTCATTTAATGAGCAAAAGGTGCTTAATTAGTTTATAATTTCATTTTTTAGCAACAATTACATGCTCGGATGGAAAAGGAAGCGGAACTAGCGATTGGAAGCTTGGATCTTGGATTTTGAAGAAAGAAGGATGTTGCTGGACAGCTTGACCCCTCGTCAGTGTTTTGGCCATATCTCATGAACCGTAACTCCGATTGACGAGATTCAAAATGTTATAAAAACTAGACACAATTTCAGACGACTTTCGTGTTTTGAGAAAATGCTGATTCGAAACATACTCGGCGATTAGGGTCGATTACTCTCCAAGTTGGTCAGAAGTTTCGCGATTCTGGACGCGCTGACTTGCAGTACACGGGTTTTAAGTGACGTACTCGCCGAGTAGGTCACTGGACTCGCCGAGTAGCCCCTATTTTGTGAAAATCTATATAAAGGGACTTTCAGATCGATACCCTAGCATATGGAAAGAAACCCTAGGAGGTTGAGAAACGATTGGAAGTGCTGCTAGGTCGTGAGGAACTGAAGAATCAACCCTACATTCAATTGTGAAGAGAATCAAGACAATTTTGGTTTATTATTAGTAACTTTTTTATTTGAATCATGTTTACATACTTTGATTTCGTTTTTTATTTTACGTTTACTGCAATCATGAGCTAAAAACTTATTCTTCTGTTAGGGTAGACAATTTTGTGAACATGGATTGATTATTTGAGTAGGATTAATTTTAATTGGTGATTATGTTTTATTAAGCTTGTTAAAGAACCTTATGTGTTAACAATAACTATTCTTCTGTTAATAAATCAGTAATTAAGTTGTATGAACATCTCGTAGTTGCTAATTTCATATGATTTACGTGACCACATAGTTGTATGTCTAGGAATAACGAATGTGAAACTATAATTAACTTGAAGATAGATAAGTTAATGTGTGAGCTTGTGTGATACACCATCAACAAGAGGTTAATTGAATCACCAATTTGATTAGCTAATTACAAGTCTTTCTAAACCCGAATCAATAATCTAGGAAACCCATTAATTTAGACAACTGGCCATTGCTTGAGTTAATTTGTTTTCTAAGAATTAGGAATAGCGAACACACGCCTAATTATCTTAATCGGTAGCCAATGGAGAATTAATTTGATACATTAAAATCATCCATGGGAACAAATGAGTCGTACCTAAACAGAAGTCCTCTTTACTATTGAATTTAGTTGTCAATTAATTGTTTTAGTTGCTAGTTAGTTAATTTGTGTATTGGTTATTCTAATTAAGTTTCTAGTCCTGTAAAACTAGAGAAAACCCCTTTCTATTACTTGTTTTATTTAGATAATATTAGCATCTATTTTAATTGTTTACCGTTCCCTGTGTTAGATACCCTACTTACCTGAACTAAACTGTTAATCGATAGGTACACTGCCTTTCGTGTGTTTGTCTTTGTGTTTAAGTTAGTAGGATTAAAACTAGTTGGTTTTACACACATCAAGTTTTTGGCGCCGTTGCCGGGGAACGGTTCAAATAGTTAATTTTATTTGCTAATTGTTATCGTTTTTATTTTATTGATTTTTTTAGTTTATTTACTTTATTTTTATTTTTATTTATTATGTATTTTCCAAATCTCGATGCTTTTGATGCTTTTCTTGAGGAAGTAGTACAGGAAATTGAGCAAGAAGATGAGGAGTGTGGATGGGATGAAGATTTGAAGAAATTTGATAGATGGTTAGATAACATCTTGCCCAACACACAAGAACAATCTGAGTCACAAGAGCTAGAGTTAAAAGATGAAGAATTTAATCCAGAAAGAGATTTGGAGGAACTAGAAAGATTACTAGCAGAGGGGTCAGATGAAGAACAAGAAAAACCTGAGTTGCAGGAACCAAGTTGTGGTTTGACCATTACCACGACGTGGCCCCCTGTTCTTCCGGTTTGTGTTTCAAAGCGTGGGGTGACGACTCCAACTTTGGAGAAATTTCTGAGGCACGATCCATTTTTGATTAGTATCCAACCGGTTCCAACCCTTGTCAAGATTGTTGGGTTTCATGAATTCGAGCTTGTTTGGCCAATTTTAGAAGTAACGAGCCAAATTTTACACATTGGTCAAAATAAAATATATAATGCAATGGATGGATGGGCATTGATTTTATTAGAAGTTTATTAAGT
The DNA here is from genome assembly GCF_052625555.1 of Lactuca saligna. Taxonomy (NCBI): domain Eukaryota; kingdom Viridiplantae; phylum Streptophyta; class Magnoliopsida; order Asterales; family Asteraceae; genus Lactuca; species Lactuca saligna. Next base: position 151,376,511 of record NC_136421.1, read on the forward strand.
TGGGAGTCCAGCTAAAGACTCGCACAAAAAGAAGCGCTTGCGGGAGGCAACCCGTCATTAGAGTTTGCTTTTCTTTTTCTTTCTAAACTTCTAGTATTTAGGGATAATTTAGGATTTTTATTTTGATTTATTTTTATTATTACTTGGTATTTGTTTTTGATCTTTTCAGAATATAGGGTGAAGGATATAATGAAAGAATAAAGCGTGAGGAAATAAAGTGAGGGGTTGACTCGTAGACGAGAAGATTAGAAGATTTGAGTGATTTTATAAGTACGATGGTTTTAACGGTTAAAAAGGAGTTTCTTCATTGAAGAATATAAGGAGATGTATTACCTTAATACCCTCTTTGACCTCAAAAACAAACCTAAAGCAGAAAGAAGAATTTGCATGATCAGAGCCGAAAACTCGTCGAGTGCACCCTTATAACTCGACGAGTTCCAACGAAAATTCACGATTTCTGCCCATATGACGATTCAACTCGGCGAGTCTCCACATAAAACTCGAAGAGTTGCTCATTCTTTTATCTTTGAGTCGACGATTTGATTCAATTCAAGGCGGCAATTGGCTATATTTTTGAAGTTCATTTCCGAGCATTTCCAAGAAGTTTTTTCTTTGATATTTTAAAGACTGTACCACACGAGATTTTGACACCCAAGACATGGATGAGCTATTCCCATGTCTAAAGTGAATTGAAGATGGAGCTGAAGAGAATAGATATCAACCTCGCCACTACTATCCCAGGGGAGTTTGTTCCAATTCTCTCCTTATTTTTATTGTTCTTTATCATGCATGATATGCAATGGAGACATTGCATAAATTAAGTGTGGGGTAGGGGGTTGGTTAAATTAGTTAAAATTCGAAAATCTTGAAATTTTAGTTAAATTTTGAAAGTTTTGCATAAAATTTGCTAGGATTAATTTAGAAAATTTTGGTAAAGCAATTAGGGATCATGCTAGTATTATATTTGATGATTGCATGAAAACCCAAATGTTTAGTTGAGCCTATATACGTTCTAGTGCATTTGTGGCTTCCTTATTCTAGTGAAATCATGGGACAAAAACATGACCTCGCTTAGTTTGAAGGATGCAATATGTTAAGCATTGTGTACCAGAAATGTATCCAGGAAAATTATTATCGCTAACCAATAAAGGTTGAAGTTGAGCGCCCATGCTTAAGCATGTAGGTTTTGAGTGAAAAAAAAGTGAGGTACATGTAAAAAAACAAAAGAGAGAATTAAAAGAAAAGTTGTAGGAATTTTGGAGCAGTTAAAGTAAAGATCAAAAGATCAAAGTTCTGAATTCAAAAAGTTGAAGATACCAAAAATCAAACGACGAAGGTGGTGAATTCAAAGAAATCAAAGATCAAATGTCAAAGAAGTGAAGAATTCCAAAAGAGCTCCATAGTGGTATCATAAATTGTAATTTTCTAGATTATGTATGCTTGGGTTGCTCAACCAAAAATACTTTGAGGTTAAGAGGTTTTCTGAGGATGGATTCGGAGGAATGCATAAAATGAGCATTGTTCGGAAAAAGTGGGTGAATGTTTATGAGGATTGTGAGTATTTGGAGTATGGGGGGTTATTAGGAAAATTTTAGACACAAATGCATGTGTTGCGGTCTTGGCATAATGGCTGGGTTCGATTGGGATTGTTTTATATGATTTTAATGTGTTAAAATTCAGTTTTGCTTGGGGGCAAGCAAAAGTCAAGTGTGGGGTATTTTGATATGGGCATATTTAGTTATAAAATTCATGCATTATCTTAATACTTTATGTTGATTTTATCTCATTTAATGAGCAAAAGGTGCTTAATTAGTTTATAATTTCATTTTTTTAGCAACAATTACATGCTCGGATGGAAAAGGAAGCGGAACTAGCGATTGGAAGCTTGGATCTTGGATTTTGAAGAAAGAAGGATGTTGCTGGACAGCTTGACCCCTCGTCAGTGTTTTGGCCATATCTCATGAACCGTAACTCCGATTGACGAGATTCAAAATGTTATAAAAACTAGACACAATTTCAGACGACTTTCGTGTTTTGAGAAAATGCTTATTTGAAACTTACTTGGCGATTAGGGTCAATTACTCTCCGAGTTGGTCAGAAGTTTCGCGATTCTGGACGTGCTGACTTGCAGTACACGGGTTTTAAGTGACGTACTCGCCGAGTAGGTCACTGGACTCGCCGAGTAGCCGCTGTTTTGTGAAAATCTATATAAAGGGACTTTCAGATCGATACCCTAGCATATGGAGAGAAACCCTAGGAGGCTGAGAAACGATTGGAAGTGCTGCTAGGTCGTGAGGAACTGAAGAATCAACCCTACATTCAATTGTGAAGAGAATCAAGACAATTTTGGTTTATTATTAGTAACTTTTTTATTTGAATCATGTTTACATACTTTGATTTCGTTTTTGAGTTTATGTTTACCGCAATCATGAGCTAAAAACTTATTCTTCTGTTAGGGTAGACAATTTTGTGAACATGGATTGATTATTTGAGTAGGATTAATTTTAATTGGTGATTATGTTTTATTAAGCTTGTTAAAGAACCTTATGTGTTAACAATAACTATTCTTCTGTTAATAAATCAGTAATTAAGTTGTATGAACATCTCTTAGTTGCTAATTTCATATGATTTACGTGACCACATAGTTGTATGTCTAGGAATAACGAATGTGAAACTAGAATTAACTTGAAGATAGGTAAGTTAATGTGTGAGCTTGTGTGATACACCATCAACAAGAGGTTAATTGAATCACCAATTTGATTAGCTAATTACAAGTCTTTCTAAACCCGAATCAATAATCTAGGAAACCCATTAATTTAGACAACTGGCCATTGCTTGAGTTAATTTGTTTTCTAAGAATTAGGAATAGCGAACATGCGCCTAATTATCTTAATCGGTAGCCAATGAAGAATTAATTTGATACATTAAAATCATCCATGGGAACAAATGAGTCGTACCTAAACAGAAGTCCTCTTTACTATTGAATTTAGTTGTCAATTAATTGTTTTAGTTGCTAGTTAGTTAATTTGTGTATTGGTTATTCTAATTAAGTTTCTAGTCCTGTAAAACTAGAGAAAACCCCTTTCTATTACTTGTTTTATTTAGATAATATTAGCATCTATTTTAATTGTTTACCGTTCCCTGTGTTAGATACCCTACTTACCTAAACTAAACTGCTAATCGATAGGTACACTGCCTTTCGTGTGTTTGTCTTTGTGTTTAAGTTAGTAGGATTAAAACTAGTTGGTTTTAGACACATCAATTAGGTAGCCCCCAAATCAAACAAGACGGTAGCCGAAATGACAATCACTAAGAACGAACCTATATAAAACATATAACCATAAGAAACAATTCATAACAATAGAAAAATGAAAGGAAGATATATACCCGTCACTACATCAGGAGTCGCTCGCGCCTCCTCTGCCGTCATCTGAAAAGCTCCAATCTTCGCTACTGGCGCCTCATTCTGGCCCTGACGGCCGTCTGTAATCCTCAATGTTGCATGGGTAGGTGCTACTACCTTCCCTGCTACTGTCAAACTCGAACACTGGGACTTTTTATGTCCCCTTTGATTGCAATGGAAGCAAATCAGATTAGATGTTGTGGTGGTGGTAGTAGTTGTACAATCTCTGCTCATATGCCCGGTCCGTCCGCACTTGAAGCACCTGGGACACCCTGCTTCGCATGCCCTATCGTGCAATCTCCCACACTTTCCACACCGACTGTGGCTCTGCGGTCCCCTGGACCTATGATCCGAAACCTTGTGCCTTTTTCCCGAACTCCCGGTACTAGAAGCCACTTTTGGCTTTATCTTCTTCTCCATCTCCAGACTATCTCCCTCTCACGAGCCCTTACAATCATATGATCCAGTGTTTTACAACTAGACCGGCTCACAAACTGGAGGATATCACTCCGCAACATCTCATGATATCCGGCATTCTTCATTTCCTCATCAACTGCATACTGAGGAACAAGAATAGCCCTCTCCATGAACTTGGCGGAAATCTCTGTCACTATCTCTGTAGTCTGAGTAAGATCCTGAAACTCTCTAGCTAACTGTTGAACCTCAATAACCGGTGCAAACTCGGCTCTAAACCTAGCAGAAAAATCAGCCCAAGTCATCGCATCAAGAGCTGCATCATCCCCAATGATATGTCTGATCTCCTCCCACCAATCTTGTGCCCTGTCCTTCAGAAGACGGGGTGCTAGTCTGACCTTGTCCCCTCGGGACATCTGCTGGTGCGGAATGCATTGGCGACATTAGCCAACCATCTGGTACTCGCAATGGGGTCCCGCTCCCCATGATAGTCAGGAGCTCCACAAGCTCTGAACTCCCGGAAAGTGAGTGTGCGCGACCCCATCATGGTCTCCACCTCAACACAGAATGTGCTCAACCTCTCATACATCAGCTCCAAAATACCCTCCTTAATCGAACCAAAGATCACAGGAATCTGCACAACTATGATACGAGTAATCTCTGAAGAGAAAAACTCCCTTGTCTGATCATCCAAATGCTCAGCCCCCGAGCCTGATCCTGATCCCTCACTGGCACCTGAACTGCCGCCTGCTGGTCTAGGGCGTAGAACCACCATTATGAAAACACATCAATTCAAACGTCAGAAACATTGATATATCTCGAGGGATCACTTACTACTACAGGTTTCCTGGTCTCGCCTCAACCTTCCTTGATTCAAGTACGGATCCTCTTCTTCTAGTAGTACGAGCCCATACTACCTTCCACATCTATTCGTACTTTTCTCAAGAACCGCCTTGACTCCACCAAGTTACTACTACTGCTACTGATCTCTGCTACTCTCATCATAGGCTTACCCTAGATCTTTGCTACTCTCATCCGACTCAACCCAGTCCTCAGCTGCTGAAGGCCTCCTTGTAATGCCAACTAGCCATCACCTGAATACCATCACATATGACGAGGCTCAGATAATCCTTCGAGTAAAAGACTCGTCCCCACAACGGTTAGACTCAGACAAGAGTTGCGTAGTAGGGCCAAATCTAACACTCTGAGATTATTCAACCCTGATCACATGTGATACGTATTCACCTAATGACTAACTCCCATCACTCAAAGTCCCACAAAGCACAAAGCAAGCAGCATTCGGACACACAAACTACTCGAGAAAATCTATTCTCATAATGAGAAATTGTACTAGCATACACTGTTAAGCTCATACTATCAAGCATAACCTAAACAGGCTATCATACTATTGTCTACTCATTACTAGTATGCACTTCTCATCAAGCTGAAACACATATAGCAGGCACATAACACATCATCCCTAGATCCTTAGTCCTATTCTAGCATGTTGTTCGACTGAAACTGAGACTGATAATCATAACATAAACTTGTATGGGTAATTTGGGAGTACTTACTTGAGCTCGGCTGATCGCATGCACCACACCCTTTTCTCTTTTAAAGATAACTCTTTTTCTTTCTAAGTTCTTTATTTTAAAAATCTTTTCGAAAACGTTTCTCTTTTGAAAATCTTTTACCATTTCCTCAGTTTGAGTTCAGACGCACTTGAAAGCGTGTCCAAATCCCTCAAACCAAGGCTCTGATACCAATAACTACGTCCTAAACGATGGATTCAATAAGTTCTTGCCAATAACCACGTCCACTGAATATAAACATTAAACTAAAAGCCCATACAAAATGAGCACCTAGGAAAAAAATTCCATACGCGGATAATGAAAAACCATAAGACTGAATTACCTGGGATGCTTGTACCCATAAGAAATCGCGGATCCACCCATTAATGGTAATAGAACTCTGTGATAAGTTTCCTCCCGTGATGAGTTACTACTCCTTGATCGCTTATACTGCCCCAAACATCTGATTGCATTTTCCAAATGAAATGAAATATGACTACAGAAATTGAATTGTACATCCAGAATAGTCCTAAGAAAACATGGTCCCAAGCTGATACTTGACATGTGTGTGTGTGTGCATATATATATATATATATATATATATATATATATATATATATATATATATATATATATATATATATATATATATATATATATATATATATATATATATTGAAACGACAACAAATATATAAAACCAAAAACAAGAAGTAGAAGAAGCTAGAACTACAAAAAATAAATAAATAAATAAATAAAATAAAAAGGTTACAAAACGTTACGATATTACAAAAAAGATAACATAGGGTTTTGTAACTATAACCTCCAATCTATCTTAAACTTAGTTTTATTAGAACACCAAAGGAAAGAAAGGAAAACAATGTTTTAAAAAATAATACTCTTTTTTGGTTGAACAGTACTAAAAATAGACATATCTTTTAAACTTCCAATGGTACCCCTTTCAAGTACTTCTTTAACCTGCTTCTTTATTCTAAGATTTCAAATCCAATCCACCCAATCAGTAACATAGTCAAAAGAATACGACTGTAAACCCAGAATTTTAGCAAGAATGTCTTTGCAACCGAGCACTAGAAAAAAAGATGATTGTTAGATTCCATTCTAGCATCGCAAATAGGACAACAAATAGAAGGAATATCCAAACCTTTTAGAGACAAATTTTTTCGCATAGGTATCCGATCCATGAACATTTTCCAACAAAAAACATTCACTTTAATAGGCACGAAGTTGACCCATCTAGTAGCATTGGAAACCTTATCCAAGATAACTAAGTCAATCAAATTATGAGCCGAGGAAATTGAAAATTCACCTGAAGTCTCTAGATGCCAAACCCAACAATCTGCCACATCTTTCAAGAAAACTGTATTACAAAGCTCAAAAAACAAAGAAGCCTGCTCACTCTTGGCTCTCACCAAGAAGAGAACAACGAAAATAATCCAACCAAGAAAAAATACTACATTTAAAAGCCACCGTAACATTTTTGTCAATTTCTAACAAAAACAAATGGGGAAAACAGTCTTTAGGAGGAATTTCTCCCAGCCACACATCCGACCAAAAACGAATATTATCACCATTACCAATTAACTTCTTGTAGCTACCTAACACGTAGATCAAGAATAGCTTGAATGATGTCAATCCAAACTTATCTTGGATGAGGAAGAGTATCACAATTCAAAATAGCATTTTCCCCATGGATCGCTTTCACAACATGAGCCCATAAAGAAGCCTGATTAGTTCTAAATCTCTACACTCATTTAGAAAGCAGCGCCCTATTTAGAGAAAAGAAACTTCCAACTCCCAAACCCCTATCTCTGTTGCAACAATCACCTTATCTCAAGCAATCCAAGAGATATTCTCATCATCTTTGTCTATCCCTTTAAAAAAAGTTACTTCTCAACTTCTCCAACTTAGCAATAATATCAGTCGAAACTTTAAAAAGAGACATAAAAAAGTAGGAATAGAACCAAGAACTGATTGAGCAATGTAATACGACCGCCCATGGAAAGGGTGTTAACTTTCCATTTAGACAATCTTGTAGAAACCGTCTGAACAGTTGAATCCCAAGACTATAACCTGGACATAGTACCTCCAATCATAGAACCAATGTATATGAATGGACATAGTACCTCCAATCATAGAACCAATGTATATGAAGGGAGTCTTAAGAGCTGGACAACCAACTGAACAGTAACTCAACTTAATGAAAAGGAACACAAACTCCTAACCTTCATATTTTTGCACAGTAATATTCAATCCGGGCGCCACAAAAAACATTGTAAATAGAAACAATGTTAGAAATATTAGAATCTTTCCATTCACCTATAAATACCACATCGTCTGCATAAAAAATATGAGAAATCTGCATAGAGGAATCGACAGAAAGACCCATGAAAAAACCGTTCTCCATAGCCCGAGTAAACACAATATGCAAAGACTCCATCACTAAAAAAAGGAGAAAGAGGGGAAACTTGTTGTAACCCTCTAAAAAAATGAAACTCGTCAAAAGGGTTGCCATTGACCGACATCGACCCCGTTGAAAAATATATGCAGCCTATAATCCAACGCCTCCATTTATTGCCAAAACCATACTTATCCAGAATATCATTTAGATAATCTCAACTCACAAAATCATACACCTTCTCAAAGTCTACTTTAAAAATCATAGCTCTTTTCTTATTGTGCTTACACCAAGATAAAATTTCATTGAGAATTAAGGGACCGTCTAAAATTTGACAGCCAGAAACAAAAGCAAACTATTGTTCACTAATCAGGACATCAATCACCAAGCTAACATGATTAGCTAAAATCTTAGCTACAATCTTATATTGACAACCTATTAAACTGATAGGTCGAAAGTCCTTGACAAACTTAGCATCATAAATTTTCGGAATCAAAGCTATAAACAACGAGTTACAACCACTTGGAAAAAAATCAAAAATAAAAAAGTGTTGCACTGCTGCCACAACCGAACTCTCAACCATGCTCCAATATCTTCTAAAATACTCAAAAGTAAAGTCATCAGGACTTGGAGACTTATCAGAGCCACAATCCCAAACAACATGTTTAATTTCATCTCTTGAAATCTCCCCTCCAAGACCGAGAGCTAATCCAAAAAGTTGGGAAGGAAAATCAAAATAAGCGGGATCCGATAAGTACAAGGCAGTGAAAACCTATTAGAAAAATGAGAAAAAAAATTACCAAAAAATGGTCTTCAATCTAGTCACCATTAGAAAAAACACCTCTAAATGTTCTTTGGTTTATCTTTTTATTAATAATACCGTGAAAGTAACAGGTATTTTCATCATCTTCTATATCACTTTCTATCGACCACTAAACTTTAGCTCTCTGAGATAACTCCATAGTTTCCATCTTATTAAGATCAATGAGAGACATGTTTGGGTTAGCTTTTTTAACACAAAATTGCTTTTTAAGAAAATTGCTTATTAGCTTATGGCTTTTAGGAAAAACTGATTTGAAAAAATGTTTGGATAAGAAAATCTGTTTTTTAAGAGTAAAATAATTAAAAAGCTAAAAAACTAAGATTTTCCAGCTTTTTGAAAGCTTTAGTTTTTTCCTATCCAAAAAGTTGTTTTAAAAAGTACTTTTCAAATACACAAATATTTTTTTAGCTTATTAGCTTTTTGAAAAGCTAATAAACTAACAAGTTATTTTAAAAAGTTATGCCAAACACCCACTTAAAATAGAAGCTCTAGACTAAATCAACTCCGGATTACCACCCCAGCACCAAGCTTTTTTACCAACTATGCAAGGGTTGTTAAAAGTTCATTCTTTTTAGAAGCTTTAGAAGACAGAAAATCTTTGTACCAAGATTTTAAAGATTTTTTTAAGAAATTTGAGTTGCTTTTTTAATGCAATGATAACATTATCTTCAATATCTAACTACCTAACTATCAACAAGTTTGGTTGGTAGAAATTATAAATGATATATTTTGTACATTATTGGTAACTAAATTTATGTATTAACTAAAAATGATAGATGGGGAAAAACAAATTGGTTATGTATCATGTTCACCTCTATTTTTGGCAGGATATATTTTATAGACAAAACTGCAAAATTGGTCCATGTGGTATTCAAAAATCTTTGGATAGGGTCCAAAAAGTTTCCAACTTGCATGGAAGGTCCAAAATCAAAACGTTTCCGTGATTTAGGTCCAAAAAAACTTGAAAAGACAATTATGCCCTTTTATATTCTTTTTTGTATTTTTTATAATTATTTCAATATTGTTTTAACTAAAAAATAAAGAAAAATATCCCCCACCCCACCCCACCTCTCTCTCTCTCTCTCTCTCTCTCTCTCTCTCTGGAAATCCATACCGGAAATCGTAGAAACCCATACCAAAAATTCAATCAACAAATTCAAATCCATAATTCTCTCTTTCGAGGTATTTGATATATCACAACTTTGTACAATTGGGATGGATCGATCTGTACATTCTAATCTAGCCTACCTCTCCTTACAAGTAATACTTATAATTTCAGGTCTCTTTCTCTCACAGTTGCAGTTGCAGGTTAGAATCCAAAAGAAAAAAAATGTGCCCAGCTCTTACTCTGAATCTGATTTTACAGGTTTGAGTGTAAAGAAAACGAGAAAAGTGGTATTCTTCTTCCTCTCTGCGTGATTTATGTATTACAGTTGCAAGTGGGTACTGTAAAGAAAACGAGAACAACGATATACTTACCCCACCATAAATCTTCATCTTCGCTCGTCTCTGCCTCTACTTCCACCTTCCACCTTCGCCGACCTCTTCTCTTCTCTGCCACAAATCGATAGAGTTGTGTTGGTTTAGTTGATTCATCGCCTTGGTTTTTACTGTTGAAGTTGAATCCCAAATAAAATCCAGAAGTTGAAGTAAAATCATAAAATGGTTGTCAATTTAACCACTGAAGATGGAGCTAGGGAAGCTGCGATGTCGTCGATTTAATGGTGGCGGTGGAGGAAATCAGAGAATTAGGGTTAGGGTTTGTGATGGGGACATAGACGAAAGATGTGAGAGAAGAATCAGATAGTGATAATGAAATTTGTCATGGTGTATGACTCTGACCATGTGATTCATCAAGTGTTCTTCAAAGATAATGAAACCTAACAAAAACAACTCAGTAGTTCATGAACAAGATGAAGTTAAGGAGTTATGTCACTGTGTGTGTGTGTGTGAGAGAGAGAGAGAGAAAACGGGGTGGGTAGGATGAGGGGTATATTTTTTTCTTTTTTCTTTATTTTTAATTAAAATGGGACTAAAATAATTATAAAAAATACAAAAAAGAAAATAAAAAGACATAATCGTCTTTTCAAGTTTTTTTTGGACCTAAATCACGGAAAGTTTTGATTTTGGACCTTCTATGCAAGTTTGAAACTTTTTGGATCCTATCCAAAGATTTTTAGATACCACAAGAACTAATTTTATAGTTTTGTCTATTTTATAGCCAGTTAAATCTTTTGCAAACCTTTAGTTTGGACTTTTTTTTAAAAAGTAAAATACAAAAAAATAATATAAGTTTGTTACTTTTCTAAATAAAAAATAAATAAATAAAAGGTGTGGTTATGATTTTCTAAACAAGAAAGTAAACTACAATGTGTTTTTCTAAATTTTATCATTAATTATTTATTGGTTTGTAGAGAAATTATAACTATATATACTTCAAAACAAATAAATTAACCAAGTTTTTTTCCTCTTCGTCATCGTGATTGAATTGCAAAAGGTTCTTTAAATTTCATACTTGAGGTTACATTGTTTCTAGGTATATATGGTAAATTTTGAGTTTTATTCTTTATTCCTTTTTTTTAAGGTATATTCGAATTTATTAGACAGATTAGTAAGCTTAACACTATCACAAATAAATATAACTGCCAACCAAACACATGACAAATTCTACTTCCTTTAGACATATTTCAATAATTCAAAATAAAATTTAAAAAAAAAAAAAAAAAAATCATTTTGTAAACCAAACACCAATATATAAATGTCTATAGATTATAAAAGAAGCATCAAAAATACAATTTAACCATACATATAATACATAAGGAACCTGCAAAAAAAAAAAAGTCAATCAACAAATAATTAACTAAAATCAAACTTGCAACATTTTATAATTTAAAAAAATACTTCAACAATAAAATCCGCCTTAATTTAAAGATAAAATGTGTTTATTTTTTAAAGAAATATTTAAAAAAAATATATCCATACCTGAACAAGTAGTATATGATGAAGAATGACATGACAAAATACATCACAAGTTTACATGTTCTCCTACTTGATTTTTTTTCAAAAACCTGCATGATTAAAATTCGCTTTCATTTACCAAAATAGACCCTGTACTTTATTTTTTAACCAAATTAGCCCCCAACTTTTGTTGTTTCAAACTAAAAGGGCATTTTAGTCAAAAAAATAACTATCAGTTACCAAAATAGTTAATCTAGTTTCCTTTTTACCCAAAATAGCAACCAACTTTTATTTTTCAAACTAAAAGGGCATTTTGGTCAAGATGAGTAAAAAGGTTGACTAAGTAAAACAATAATCAAATTCTTTTTACCATTTTGAAGCGATCCATAGTTCCTGACATAATCCCCCTTGCTGAATCCATCCCATTACCCTGTTTATTAAATAATACATAAATAAATAATTAAATAAAAGAAATTATGTATAATGTATATTTACCATTCTGTCCAACATGCGATTATGACTCTGCACCTCATCATGTATATCACCAGTCAACTGAAAAAGACAATTATAAATTTTAAATCTTTTGAGAAAAATAAAAATGGTGTCCAAGATTTACTAAAAATTAAAGTTGAAGAACTGACTCTCTTTAGAAAGACAACTTTATCTTGCAGAATATTTAAAGATTTATCATTTTCTTGTTCATCTGTATACGATGAAGAAGCCCTGAGACCACCTTCTTCAATGCCATCAAGGTTATCAAATACAGCACTTCTAGATGCACGATTGTCCCTAACAAAAAAGAAAAAGATAAAATCATGTGCATGATTTTGTAATTAGTGGAAAATAACTCATATCTGAGCCTTTTCAAACATGTCAGTTGAGTTTATATTAATGAATTTGCAACAAAAAAGCTATAAAAGACTTCAGGCTACATACTCAAACCATCCATAAGGGGACATTTGCACCATTGAAGGTACTATACTACTATTAACAGCTATGTATTTCATTAGTCGACGCAAATCAACAATGCGAATTAACAAATCAATGATTTCCTGGTTAAGGAACTACTTAATTCCCGAACTTTTGCTTAGATTTTACATGGCGTTCAGCGTTTTCCATTTCACTATGGTACAGCAATGCTGAGCATTGATTTCAAACTAGTTTATCCTGTTAACATGTCCTAATTCCCCCAAACAATCAACTCGGATGCAGAAAATAGTACCAGTAATGAATGATAATCATGAATTCATGATCAACATTGATAGCTATAGAGCCCATTTTATTTATAGATATTAGAGATCGAACCTGCGATAGCTCATCTTCGGATCCACGAAAAACGGACGTCTTCTAGTAAGATTTGGTAAAACTTTGCGCAAATTCTAATGATGAAGTAAACCCTAAAGGTTGCATTAGTATCTGTTACCGATGATTTAATGTAACAGGGGATTAGATCCAGTAGATTCAGGCTGCAATTCCAATCTCCGGTGGCCGATTGTAAAGCGAAACGATTATTGAGGGTTTTTTTTGCCCCTTTCACGTTCACGTCAAATGGGTTACTCCCTTTGCTTCTTTAGTTCTGTTACTTATTTTTTTAAAGTAAATTACAGACAAAATTGCAAAAATGGTCATGTGGTATGTAAATTTTTGGGGTTTTGATCCAAACTGCGAGTTTTTTGGATTGGTGGTCCTTTTGAGCTAATTTGCTTGTAATTTTGGTCCCTCGAAAAACTGAAAAGACTAAAATGCCCTTTCTGATATATTTTTTCTATTTAATTTAAAGAAAAAAGAAAATAAATAACTAATTTGGGTCCACTTCTTTCTTTCTCTCTCTCTCTCTCTCTCTCTCTCTCTCTCTCTCTCTCTCTCTCTCTCTCTCTCTCCCCCAAACACCCCCTTTTGATGTTGTTGCTTCCCTTCTATGGGTGTGCCACCGGAACAGAAAGAAGAACGACGAGGGAGTTGTCGGAGCAATCTCCCTTACCACATCAGACGGCGGGATCTCCTCCTCCTCCACTCCGCTGCAAATCGCCACCATAAGACAAACTGCCACCACCTCTGCAGCTCCCTTCCTCCCCATTTTCTTTCCTGTTGATTAATCACCCCCAAACACCCTACGATCACTTCGAGTGCTACCCTACATCCACAGCCGACAACAAAAAAGGAATGAAGCATAGAAGAGCACCGGAGCAGCCTTATTGCCACCACCATCTTCAGCCCCTCACCACCACCATTGTCCTGTTCAAGTCATCACCTTCGATTGTTCAACTAACTCACGAAGGTGACGAACCCCCCCCCCCCCCCCCCTCTTTCATCGCTTGTGTTACAGGACAAAAACAAACCCTCTCACCATTAATGGCGGCGAAATCGATCACCGTTTCTGCTACTCTGGAGTGTGTGTCATCTACAACACAGGAAGGAAAAGAGGATTGATCGGGAATCAAACCAATAGCGACTGTCGGTGGTCCTGAGGAGTTCAATCAAGCAATAAGGGTGAAAATCAAGACTTATTGTGGTTGTGTTTGGTCTGTCAGTCAAACGAAATGGAATGGGTCTTCGAAAGGGATCGCAAGCAACATCTTCTTTCTTTCTTATTTTCCTGATTCGTTATGAAGCATGAAGGAGTCGATTTTTCTGGCGGTTCAAGCCTTCAATCGGGGTTGTGGGGGTTGAGAAGGGTAGCAACAGCCGGAGAGGGTGCTTCTGGTGGTGTTTCTCGGCAGAAGGCGGAAGGGAAGGGGATATGGAGGTGGCGGCAGTGGGGAACTGGGAAAACATCACCGGTGATTCTAGTTCTTTGACAGGGGAAGGAGACGAACGGGTGATGGATCATAAGGAAGAGAGAGAGAGAGAGAGAGAGAGAGAGAGAGGTGGGCCCTTTATTTTTAATTGTTAAAATAAATAAATAAATATTAAAATTTAAGAATAATGAAAGAAAAATGAAAAATAAATACCCCAAGGGTATTATAGTCATTTCAGTTTTTGGAGGGATCATTTTCACATACAAACCACTCCAAAAGGACTACGAACCCAAAAAAGTCACTGTTTGGATTAAAACCCCAAAATTTTGCATACCACAGGGATCATTTTTGCAATTTTGTCTAAATTATATAAATAAATTTCAATCTTTGTCCTAAATTTTTTCCTTTCACACATCCCATGATAGTTTTTTTTTTTTTTGACAAAACTATAAATTTGGTCCCTGTGGTTTGCAAAAATCTTTGGATAGGGTCCAAAAAGTTTCTGACTTGCATAGAATGTCCAAAATCAAAGTTTTTCTGGGTTTTTAGTCCTAAACTTAGGAAATTTCTGTACTTTTGGTCCATAGAGCACTTGAATTGACTGTTTTGCCCTTTAAATTTCTTTTTTGTATTTTTTATATTTTCCTTTTATAAATATTAATGCAAAAAAAGGAATTAAGTTGGCTCACCCATCTCTCTCTCTCTCTCTCTCTCTCTCTTTACCCACCCCACCGGAGCCCTCCCCCTTCTCTCTCTTCCTCTTCATCTTCCTCCTCGCCCTCCTCTCTATCTATTTCTCTCTAAACATAAACACACCTGCAACTCCAAATACACACACACACACAAGGAACTCGAACACATACCAACATCAAACTTATCACAAAATCTATAATAAAAATGAAGTGTAAACATTGATTATTATAAAAAATAGCTCCAGTCTTTCAAAATTAATATCGATGCTCCATCAAAACTTCATCTCAAATCAGAAACAAAATTATTCAACATACTAATTCAATCAAAAAATCGTTTAACATATTCAACCCACAATAATCCAACACAAATATCATCCTAACACGGAATCAACTGAAATCTGGAAAAATACCCAAGAACACTTCAATGGAGAAAATCTTAAAAATTGGAACAAACCATAAAAATCCCAGAATCCAAAACTACATCCCTAAAAACATGTCAGAGTTTCAAGATTTCTGAAAAGTATTGTCATAAGCATCATTCTGATTACTTACAAGAAGAAAATGATGAACCTATAGGCGAAGAACTCTTGAACATATTTACTTTCAAACCTCAACCCTAAGATAATCAGATTAAAGCGAGTTACAAGTGTTCTGATGTTGGATTCGATCGTATTATCATCTAGGGTTTGGGAAATCAGTTTTGTTCTTTGAACTCTAGCCTAGGGATATGTAATTGATCTTGAAATTGGGAATGTAAGATGTGCAGGAGAAAGATGATTTGTTGATGATTTAATTGGGAACTAAGGATGAACAAGGAGCGAGTCGATGTACTTCTTTCATCATGTGCGTGAGTGTGTGAGGGATAGAGGGTTCTACCGACGGTGGGTATAAAGAGGGGATGATAGTGGTGGTGGTGAAATTAGGATGTTGAACCAGACTCCGGCGAGGCCGTTGTTTCCTCCGGTGAGGTCTTTGTTTACTCCGGGGAATCAGTTGCCGAACAAGTAAAGAGTCTTGAGATTCCGACAGCTCCAAAGCTCACCTGGGATTTTTCTGATGAGTTTGATGGAGATTAAAATCAAGTCTTGGAGGTTTTCAAGGTTGCCAATTGAAGACGGGATTGGGATAAGAAGTTCTTCGTGTGTGTGTGTGTGTGTTAATTATTTTCTTTTCTTTTTATTTTTAAATTAAAATAGTATTTTAATAATTATAAAAATACAAAAAGGAAAATAAAATGGCAAAACCGTCTTTTCATGTTTTTTCGACCAAAAACCCAGAAAAACTTTGATTTTGGACCTTCTATGCAAGTCGAAAATTTTTTGGACCCTATCCAAAGATTTTTGCAAACCACAAGGACCAAATTTGCAGTTTTATCTTTTTTTTTTTTGGTTGGAAAATGGCTTAGTACTGAAGTTTTAAAAATGTACAAAAAATACTATTGTTTTATTTTTAGTACTCAAAATACCATTAAAATGTATTTTTTTATACACAAAATACCAATAAAATACACATGTGTTCAAATAAAACCTTGTGGGTAACCTGTTACCGCAGGTAACGGAAAATTTTCATAAAAGGTAACAAAGTTTCAAAAATGTTCAAAAAATATCATTATTTTTTTAGTATAAAAAATATCATTGAAAATTTCAAAATGTTCAAAAAAAACCATTGTTATTTTTTCAGAACACATTTTGTTAACTTCGTTGTTTTCGGATTATATAGAACACAATCATCGGAGATCAGTCACCGTCGTACCAGTTCACATAAGTTGTTTATTATCTTTCATTCCATCACTCGATCAGTTTGTATCTAAATCCATATTTAGGAATTTTCATGACATAACATCACACTCATTTCTCCTTTGTGTCTCTCTTGTGTCGCAACACTAATGAACGGCTAACAATGATGTATAATATGTGCATCTATATAACATATATATGTTTTAGGTTTGAGGCATATAATGTGATCAGGAAGAAAGAATGTTTAACTAATGTTATTACCATTTATATAACATATATATGTTTTAGGTTTGAGGCATATAATGTGATCGGGAAGAAAGAATGTTTAACTAATGTTATTACACACTTACTTCTTTTGTTACCATAAGAACAATCGAGTCAAAGAATGAAAGAGATTTGCACAATTGTTGTGAACTGATATAACGGTTCATGATCTCTGGTGATTGTGTTCTACATAATCCGACAACAATACAATTAACAAATAGTGTGGTATTTTTTAAACATTTTGGAAACTTCGTTACACTTTAAGTTATTTTCCCATTTACCTGAAATATCTGGTTACCATAATGTTTTAGTTGAATACATGTGTATTTCGTTGGTATTCTGTGTACAAATAGTAGCATTAATGGTATTTTTTGTACTAAAAAAACAACAATAGTATTTTTTGAACATTTTGAAAACCGGATAACCTACAATAGCCGGTAAAATGGTATTTTGTGTACAAAAAAAAATAATGGTCTTTTTGTATATTTTTGAAATTTCGTTACCTTTTAAAGTCATTTTCCCTCTTTTTTTTTTGTAATGATTTTAGTCTCTAACAAAAATGATTGTTACATATTTTCTGCTTTTTCTAAAAACAATTTACTATTTAATTCAGAAAATTTTCATTTTTGATCCATATAGTTAATGGTTTACAAAAAGTCTTGGTTAGAAAACACTAAGTCATTGGTCCCTCTAGTTTGAAATCATTGCACGATTGGTCCTTGGCCACAAACTCATCTCTTTTATGTCATTAGACGCAATTTTGGTCTTTTCCCGGTGACCCTTTCATCATTTTCTTAAAAATGTCCCCTTTCTCTTTTTTTCGTTATCTGATTTTTCTCTCATTCGGTTTCTTTCACAATTCCCTTACCTTCGAGCTCTTTCAAAAGGAAAAGTCCAGGTACTGTGCCATTATATTATGGAAGGCCAATTGTATTTGTAACATCATGGGCAACCGAACCATGGTTGTCGATTTTAGTCATGTTCGAAGGTTGGATCAAAAGGTAGGTTCTTTTGGTGGCCCGCTCCATTCATGTGCCCTAGGTCAATGGTTGTGGTTCTACGCTTGATAAGGAAGAGAAACAATCCTGAAGGAAGTTTGATGAAGTTGAAATGGTTATTGTTCTCGGGTTAGGTGTTTTTTTGGTGTATTTATTTCTAAAGTGAAATTGCAAGCATATGTTTGTAATGTTTAAGTACTTAAGGCAATGTTTAAGAACTTTATATTTTAATGACAAGTGTATTTCATCTAATTTAGGTAAATGAAATCTTATTTGTATCATGTACCCTTTTGGTCATTTTGGTCTATGTACCTTATTAGCAACAAACAACATGACACAATGCATATTATTTTACCATTTTGATCCATGAACCATACTGGCAAACAAAGATGAACCATAATAGATTGAGAATTTGGAAATTTTGGTCAATGTATCATATTAGCAAACGAAACACTGGATAATGCATTTGTATTATTTATTTTGGTCAGCATGCCATATTGGCAAACAAAATATTAGGCGATACATTTGTATTGGTCATTGGTCAATGTGTAATACTGACTAAGAAAAAATGAAAAGCACCAACAAACTAACATATTAAAGTTAATTATAAACACCAATAACAATCGGGGTCCACAATTTCATTGCATAACCATTAAATCCAAGTGTTTATACATAACCATTGACTATAATGACCAAGATACTGAGCATACCTATTAGATTTCCAAAAGTACTTTTATCATCAAAATACCAAAACAATGCACTTACAAAAAGCAAATATCAAACACACATAACCAAACTAAAATCTGGTGCTTTCTTTTTCATCTTTGTTTATGGCTCTTCCAACTTTATAAGTCCTTCCATACCCCTTTCAACTCCTAGAGTTATCCCTTTTGTTGTGGAATTTGATGCAAGTAGCAATCAAGTATTTCTTGTTTAAACTATTTCCCTGGCTTGGCTAAACATCAATCTTTTTTTTTCTTTAGCATTCCCACATATAAATAGATTTAGTTAGTAATTTGCTTAATAATTTCATATATTGTTGGTAAATGCTTAGAACAATAAACATGTTTGTAATGTTTGGGTGAAGCTTGGGTAGTAGGATAAGATGACTTATGTCGCTTGTTCCTTTTGTTTATGGAATCAATCTTGTATTGGTATATATTAATCCATGCACTTAGCTAATAACATTAGTTGACCCGAGGTGACACCACAATCTTCACTATTTTTCACTTTTTCATACATTGTAGAAATAACATGATTACATGAAAATACTTGTAATGTCAAGATTCATGCAAGTGTAAGTCCGATAACTTAAGTTTACAACCTACTTGTTCATCCATTAACTAGTGACTTGATACTTTCATGTCCAACTTAATACAAACATTAATTTAGTTGCCTCCTTATTTTCCTCTACTAGTTTTTGGCAATTAGAGTTATGGATCCTTTGTATTGTTTTAGGTACTTTTATAGATATTAACTAACCTTTTATGAGTGCCATACCCCTGGCTGATGGCGGAAGCGCCAGACTGTGCGACATTAGGATGTTGGGATTTTAGGCCAAGATATGCATTGAATAATACACAGGTTGTACTAAACAGCATAGCTATTTATTCATTAAATAAAAGATATCACATAATTTTTCAAGTTATAGGTAGGTTACGAAAGCAAAGTACAAAAGCAAAGCACATAAGTTCTAGGTTGCATCACGAGGGTTATCTCCTCCTTTATTAAATAAAAGATATTACATAATTTTTCGAGTTATAGATAGGTTACAAAAGCAAGTACAAAAGCAAAGCACATAAGTTTTAGGCTGCACAGAAAAGATCGTACAAATTCGGGAATGACTAAAAGTTTCAAAAGCAAACTCACCGTGTTCTATTGAAGGTCTCACCGTGGATAAAATTTGAATTTCATTGAGTTTCCGTCAAACTTTTTGGCATAGAAAATCAACTAGTTTTATATAATTAAATTTTATATACGAGTCGAAAACAAAAATCGCGCGAAAAACCTGAATT
Source organism: Lactuca saligna (assembly GCF_052625555.1). Lineage (NCBI taxonomy): Eukaryota > Viridiplantae > Streptophyta > Magnoliopsida > Asterales > Asteraceae > Lactuca > Lactuca saligna. Next base: position 151,396,539 of record NC_136421.1, read on the forward strand.
TTATCGAAACCATCATGTTTGCGGCCATAGCGAGTTTACGGCCGTAAACCCGTGTACAGCCGTAAACCCGTTTGCGTTTGGTGCCAAGTGGACCCCACCACCGACCATACCCCCATCCTATATATACAGGACCCCCACCTTCATTTTAACTTTCTTGACCGAAAACTCTCTCATTCTCTCTCTACCTCTTGACCGTAAACACCCAAAACACCCTCATTCTTCCAAAAATCAACAAGAAATCACCTTTGGAGTTTGTTTTGGAGCATCAAAAACACGTTTTTCATCGAATTTAGTATACTTGTTGTTGAGTTTACGGCCGTAAACTCTTCAAACCTTCAAAGGCCGTAAACTCTTCAAATGGGAAGTTCATGGCCGTAAACCCCCTTCAAAGTCGTAAACTCTTCCAAAGCGGTGCATTAGACTGAAAAAACCCACTTTCCTCGATTCAATCAAGTCCTAGTAACATTTCTTAACCGAAATCAAGTGTTTTTCTAACACTTTATCTAACAACATCGCTAATATAGATACATATATGTATTTAATTGTTATTAGGATTCCGTTAAGTGCCTCGTACAACAACTCGAGGGTCTTCGTTCCAGTTCAACGCTTACACACGACAAACAGTGAGTTCATACCCTACGCTTTTATGGTTTTAAAATGTTTTCAGGGGGGAATACAAGCCAATCACAAATGATTTTTGTAAACAAAAAAAAGGGATTTCAACAAGTTTAAAACTTATGCAATTGATTTACTTCAACGATTTTCATAAAATATATAGATATTTTATCCCTTTTGTATTATGCGGAGCATAAGGGACACTTTCAGATCTTAATTGCATAGTTTTCAAAACAATTCATGAACCAAGTACATAACATTACAGTCAAACTATAATGGGTATTGTTTGGGGAAAACATTACGCAACTTTGCTGATTCAAATTTCATACATCGAAAATCAAATAAACTATGACAACTTTAGTTTATGATATTCATTACTGCGTTCAGATAACAAAGAGTATAACACTAAGTAATTATTTAACTATAATTGTCCATACTGTACCAAGTATACAAACGGTTTTAATTACGAGAACACGATACAAAACAACACGTAAACTAGTTAATACAGGATTGTGAGACATCTCTTCAATGGTACCATTATGGGTACTGGTAAAATCCTCTACACTTAGTATAACCAGAGTCTCCTGGAGGGAGAGCGTGAGATTTGTGAATAGATCTATTCGAGAGGCATGCCTAGGGTGACAAATATCATACCGTATGACGCCTGAAGAAACATCGCTGAGGTCACTAGTCATATCAAGCATGGTTATACGAACTCACAATAGTATAAACTAATATATGTTTACGGGATCTTATTCTTCATTAGTTTTATTTTAATTAATAAAACTACCATACATTACACTGGAGGATTCCAGGGATACATTACTCGGTTTTATTTTTAATTTAACAGAACATACACTACATACTGGTGGTAGTTAGGGTTTTCAAACAGAACATACACTACATACTGGTGGTAGCTAGGGTTTTCAAATAGAACATACATTACATACTGGTGGTAGCCATAGTTTTCAAACAGAACATACTATACATACTGGTAGTAGCCAGGGTTTTCAAACAGAACTTACATGTTAGAGAATATTGGATTTTATTAGGAAACATGCATACATTTTTCAGAATTCAATGACTGGTTCCATTACAAAAGTATTCTTATGAACTCACCAGCTTTATGCTGATACTCTTTCAAAATCACTTGTATTCTCAGGAAACCAGTAGACAAGTACTCCTGCAGCATTTTGAGAAGACGGAGCATATATCGACACGTCTTTTATATTCTGTTATATGTTTGATGTACACGAACAATAAATCAAACAAATGTAAATATTCATATCTTAATGTAATGGTTGTGTTTACTTTGATTACTATGATGCAATTGTTGTGATACATTACATAACATCCTCCACCCCCGAACGTTTCCCCCTTCCGGTTTGGGGGTGTAACAAAGAGTATAGTATAGATGATTGTCTTTGTGATAATTATCTGGTATGCCACTATCTGTTATGCTTTATGCACTAGTATGCTATGATATTATGTTATAGTGGTAGGAAGGGTATGATAGGCCCAAGTTACTAGTCGAAAGGACCGAAGGGGTAGGCCAACACCCCGATATGCTAGACAGTATATGACTTATGTGTTTATGTAGTAGTATGTTATATGGTAGATGTAGGGGGTGATATAGTCCCTAGTACCGATCGACAGGACCGAAGGGGTAGGCCAGCACCTTGATATGCTAGGTGAGGTACCGGTCGAAAGGACCGAAGGGGTAGACCAACACCCTGATATGCTAGGCAAGTTACCGGTTGAAAGAGACCGAAGGGGTAACTAGTACCCGAATATGTTAGACATCATGTTTATTGTATGGTATGTGGTATGACAGGGGAACTCACTAAGCTTTGTACTTATGATTTTTAGTTTTGGTTTTAGGTACATCTTCTTCGAAGGGAAAAGGGCCGACATGACTGCAGTGCATCACATCACTATTTTACACACTATGATTTTCTTGGGATTTGTATTCTGACATTATTATGACTTGTTTTGAGATATATGAATTATGGTTTTTATGATATTAGATAACTCATCGATGTTTTCGATAATCTGTTTTATGAATTATTAAATTAGAAATGAAATTTTTGGTCTTGGATTTTGGGATGTTAAAAGAGTGGTACATACTCCTTCTAAGATGGCGCAACAAACTTCCAAGTGGCTCATCTACTTCCCAAGGTGCCACATCGAACTTCTAGATGACGCGTCTACTTACTAGACAACACATCCTCTTTCATGGACGATACATCATCTTCTTAAGTGGAGCACCTACCAAAAATTATGTATCCTTGAGTCATTGAATATCAGTGATGCTCTATTCCATTCTCAGATGCTCTATTCCCTTTGTAGGTGCTCCAATCTATTCTTAGGTGACTCGTTCCTTTCTTAAATGCCCCATTCATTTCTCACATTATCCATTCCTTTAGCAGGTGTTTCATTCCTTTCCCATGTGTTCCATGTTCTTTCAAGTGCTCCATTGAACCCAAATGTTCCAAATGCTCAAGTCATATTTAACAATTTAATTTTGTGAGTCGGTTTACTCATTATATAGACATGGTAAATCATTACTTCAATCAGATCTATATTTCAATGAATCCTACACAAAACTAAGAGTTCCATAGTGACTAGAATTGATATAGAGTTTTACCTACATGAATAACTTTTCATTTTAATTACGACAAACCTATTCACAACTAGAAGTGAAATATAGATATTACCCCTTGATAATTTTTTTTTATCAAAGGTACATCATAGATGGTATCAAATAGAGACGAATATAATTAGACTATATTTAACATGCTAGCTAAAAAGATAGTTTTTAGCTTATAATAAAACTAGCTAAAATAGTTTAAAAGCTACAATAAACTATTTTTATGATCTTATCAAATACTTCCCCGTCACATATTAATAGTCCATATTTTTTTTTGCTTTGTCCTAAAATAATAGTTTAGTTCTAAAAAAAATATATGTTTTACTAAAATACTCATTATTATTAATGAACCTGCCTTGAGATTAAATGTAACAAAAAGATAAAACTGTTATTTCATTTAATAAAGTTAATGATAATTAATATTTTGTTAATCTGTGTGTTTTTTGTCTGTGAACCGTAATTTTTGAACATAAAGAATAATAAAAAATTTAAATATCCTTGTACTTATGTTTATATTTATAAGTGGAATCTAATAATTTTTTTTAATCCTTTTTTAGATTTTGACACATACATTGATCGGGTAATCAGGAAAATAGATAGAAAGAAAAAGGGAAAAGATATTTGATTTCTTCAAATAATAAAGTATAATAAACTAAAAAAACTAAAAAATTAAGTGGATTAATAAACATCAAGTAAAGCCTTAATAGAGATCAGAGAGTGGGCACGATTCGGCCAATTTTCTAGATAGGCTTCAAAATGAAGGTACTTTTTATTTATTCAAAACAGGCCATCGACGAGTTTGGGCCTTGGGCTTTCAGATGATTTATAAAGTCTAAAAGAAAATCCCATAAATTTTTTTTTTTCATTATTTGTTCAAATCAATAGGGCCTTTGAGCTTTCACAAAATTTACATAATAAAAAGAAAAAGCCATAATTCTTTATTCTTTTTTTTTTTTTTTTTTTTTTTTTTTTTGTTAAAACTCAATAGTCATATTCAAATTCTCTAGATCTCGACCACATTTTTTTTTTTTAAATCTCTTTATATTTAGTATTCATTCTTTAATATATGCTATTTTATTTGCTCGATAGCAATAGAGTTGCCGTTGAATTTATTTGATCAATTTTATGCTATTTTAGAAAAAATTTAGTTGTTGTTTTAGACAATTTATGTGACTGTTGTTTTCTTAATTAATAACTAGAGTTTGTCATATAGTTTTTGTTTGGAATAAACGAGTTGGAATTAAAACAAGTATTATTATTTTTTTTAAATGTCCAAGTCGAGGCACACCACATACAATGTGTAGATCAAGATTTAAAATGATTTTGTTAAACCCTCTATGTAATGCGCTTTAAAGTTTTGACTTTAAACAACACAAAAGGCATTAGGAACACCCTTAATTATTGGACGTAATTTAACAATTTTCTTTTAGTAGAACATTTTTTTGTTACCGGTATTTAAAACTATTTTTGACTCTATCCTAAAAAAATATATAATTTAGTTCTTTTTTGTTTTTTAACCTTTAACATGTCGACATATTATGGATCCGCCTCTAATATCATGATATTAATAAAAACTTGTCGCATCTTCCCTTGGAAATTGGAATATCTAGTAAAAAATATAATTTAGTGTCTTTAAGCTTACACAAAACTCTAAATCATCATTACCTTTAATGATATTTTTGTGAGATTTGGATCTATCAAAGGATTTTGAATCATTTTTTTGGTTTGTACGATTTACTGAGCAATTGAAATCGACCTTTTTATGGAATCTTTGTTTTGTAAATCTATAAATATTTGCATTTATGTTGAATGAATTGTCACTTTTATTCATGCAAATATTATGTTTTATAAAAAAGATTATAAAAATAAAGTATAAATAGTTACAAAAGTAAATGTTCATTTGACAGTAAACAAATTTTATGAGACAAGGATATGCATTTATGGCTTCATATTTTTGGGAGTCAAAAATTTTAAAAAAAAAATGAAAAAAAAAAATTTATACTTTCAAAACTTTTTATTTCAATTTTTTTTTAAAATGAAACACATATAATATTCTACATATTATAATATCACTTGTTTAAAATATTACCCATAAAAATATATAATATGCAATATTCTACTATAATATTGTATTTATATATTAAATTAATCATAATATATTTTTATGAGCAATATTTTACAAACATTATGTTAAAATTTTAAGAATTATGATATATGGACATTGGTATTTCTTTTTTATTTTTTAAATGTAAATAAATATATATTTTTAGTTTTTCAATATTTTTAATTTTTGATTTTTGACATCTAAAATATATGGTCATAAACCACTGTCCACCAAATCCCACCTACCCAAATTATAATATAAGCAAATTACCTTTTTGTTTTTGTAACCGATAATTTCAAAACTTTTTAAGAACTATTTTAATATAATATTAAACTATAATCGTCATAATTCACTCATATTTTATCAAATCACAAAATCAAAATCCCAACACAACAAATATTACAGCAGTACATATAAAAAGTTTCAATACTATGCAACTACAACAGACCTATTTTTTTTAATTTTTTTTTAATCATACAACTAAAACAAACTTGTATTTGTTACATACAACAATGAAACCCATTTACAGTATATATTTCAAAAGAGAAACACTTGTATACTTTAATTCAAGAACACATCTTCATATTAAAAAAAAATATGTATCATCAAATGCACATGTACAAATGTACTTGTATGATTCACAACCGACAAACTTCACCTAAAACGATGCAATACATCTTATGAAACAAAAACATCAATTATTCATTCCATCCTTGTATAAAAAAAAGAGTCTAAAATAATTACAAGATTAATGTAATCAAAGAAACAACAAAATTAAGAAAAAAACTAGAAAACGAAACTTGTATATGAACAAAAACAGATTAACAATAGAATTATATCATCCATAAACAACCCTCCATCCGATCATCACGACTTATATAAGTTTTGTTGATGATAAGATCAAGAAAAGTGAACTTGTGCAATGAATATTACAAGCTTGAGAGTGAGGAAAACACAAAATGACAAACATTATGTGACAGAAGAACCAAAGTGGGAGGCTTTCAACAGAAGCTTCTTTTAAAAACTTTTCAGCAGGCTTTACCCAACATTCATATACGCATGCTCTCAATCTCATAGAAGTTGCAGCCACACCAACACCATAATCACCATGGTCACACCATGTGGGCCCCACATCAGTCAATAGTAATTGGTAACTTTTCTTGCATGCATCATGGGTGGTCCTAAAAAATAATGGTACGGTTCAAGACATCAAAGGTACAAAGAAATATGAATATGTTTCTCCAAAATCACAATGAGCTAGCTCACACAGTCTTTCAAAAGTATCACCTGATATGTAAATCAGATATACATATAAATCAAGTACATACTCTGATATGTAAATCAGGTACACAATAGTCTGCTAGATAAGGTACACCAATAGTCTGCTAGATAATTGACTGTCAACTTAGTGCTCACAAGGAGCCCTAAATCAAGTACACATTTGAGCATATTGTAATATGTAACTCAGGTACACAACAGTCTGTTATATAATTGTTACTGACTATCAACTTAGTGTTCACAGGGAGACCAATTCATATCGAAACTGAAACACCCACACTACAACTGCTACCTCACGTAAGAACCCAGTGCCCTCAAGGAGCTCACTGCTCATTCCACATTGGATTAAAACCTCTCACACTATGATTCCTAAGACTCGAACCCTGAAAGCCACCCTCAGGGTAAAGTAACCATGTTCACAAAAACAAGTTCAAGAATCGAAATGAATGACATAAACAACCTCATATCACCCCACCATGTTTTCAAGATCAATTTCTTTTAGCTAAATTGAACAAAAATTTGGTCAAACAATAGATTACAACACAATTTACATTAGAAGCACATGAACTTTTGATTAAGTTTAAATTATGTACTTTGAAGGCCAAACCATATGATTCAAAACAAAGATAATTACAAACATCTACAAGCCCAAAATCTTTATATTCACATTATGTTGCACAACGTCTATCATCTATCTTTTTTTTTTTTTTTTTTTTTTTTTTTTCTAGTAACCTTTGAACTGGCCCACATGTAAGATCTAAATCAGACTACATATCTGTAATCTTTCACTAAAGAAAGCAAAACAAAGAAACAAAACTCATCACCATGAAAAACCAATAAAGATCTCATCACTACAATTGCCAATCCGTGCAATCATCAAAATCAAAACTACTTGCACAATCCAATAACGCGTTTTGTTGATGTTCATATCGACAAATATAATTCAACCCCACAAGAAGCTCACAAATGGCATTCTCTGTCTTATCTCGATCTGCAAAATACAAAGTTTGCAAAAGAAGAACATTTGATCTTGACATGATGTGTTGTTGTTCAAAGTTCCTCTCAGTTTGCCACCTAATCATGTTGTGTGCCATGGGTGCTAGCCATGATAGTATCCCATCAAGCCTGTCTTTCCAATCATGTGCAAGAGGGGCATCATAAATCGCTAAATTTCTTGAAAAAGACTTTAGATTTCTCTTTAAAACTAATCTTAAACTTTTTGGTAACATTTGATATAGATCATCTCTAGCTTCTTCTCCAACTAAATGAGGGTAGTGAAGTAATTTCTCAATCACGATGATAATGTTGGCATAGTGTAATGCTAAAGCAGAGCCTCCAATGGTGTTGGGAGGTGGTTTCACCATTAATTTGATCTGTGGAACAGTTTTATGAATCTTTATCAAATTACCATTACACCCCTGAATATTTGTAATCTCTTTCTTTAAGCTACTTGAAACGCTACAAGAACCAGAAACATGGCTGCTTTGATCATCGGTTACTGGAATAGATACAGATCCATCGTTGAAATCGTGTAATTTTGAAGTGTTCATGGTTAAACATTCCATAAACAGTCTCTTTGGTCCCAATCCACAAGCAAAATTGAAATCTTCGGCTTTGAAAAGATTCGTTTCCCCTTTTTTTGTTTGAATCTGTGGATTGACACTGACTATCTTCTTCTCCACTAAGCTCGAACTACAAGAACCACTAATTTGATTCGAGTTTTGAGCAGAACTTCTAGATGAATTTAACGTGTTGCTAGATGAGAACATCTCTCTTCGGGAAATTGAATCATTGAAAACTGAAAAGATTCGAGCGTAAAGAGTACATACAGTTCTTGCTAGCATCTCGACGACTTTATCGTAAGTTTGATTCCATAGTGAAACGTTCTTCAGGTGGCGAACATCTTGGATCTGCCAAATCAATTTCTGCTCGAAGACTTTTCTGCTTTCTTCGTGCTGGTTTTGTTGGAATTTTTTCGTTGTAATCTCTAATTCGTTCAAGACCTCCATTTCTCCGTAGAGAGTGGTTGTGGAATTAACAAAGCGCTCGAATTTTCGCATCATTGCGTCCATATCCTTCACCAGGAACCCTAATTCCGTAACATCCATGGCTGCACTGACTATATCTCTGTAAACATGTTGAAATCCTTGAAGCTGAGGGATTGTGCACTTCTTGCCGAGCCTGGAGACGACGCCGGCGATGAAATTCAATTCTTCTAGCTTCTCCGAAAGCGCGAGGTCTAAAAGGTAGGTTTCGTCGGAGGAGACTAGGGTTTTGACGCCATCGGAGAAGAGAATTTGGGTTTTCAACTTGGATATCTCTGAATTGGTTAAAGATTTGTGGAGTCGAACGGTTTTTGACATCACATTGGCAACCTCAAACGAGAGAATTCCGATTGTTTCCGGTGTTTTGCTTTGAATTTCTTGCTTGTTTCTGGTGGACTTTTTGGAAGAGGGTTCTAAGAGGAGGGCATGCTTGAGATTGGAACTCACATGGCTTCCAATTTTAACTAACCAAGGCTCGGCCACCATTGTTGTATCTGCTGAGATCACCAAAACTTAGAATTATATAATAAAATCAAAAACCCACAAAAATCTAGTCGGATCTAGTCAGAGTTTGAGTAATTGCATGTCATCAATGAGCAGAAATTTCTATGTAGTTCGAACGTTGTTCAAACGCGGTAACAATTCAACTCCCTTGACTTTGTGAATGGATGAAATTGTGAGATTTGGGAATTTGATTGATTGATGAAAAGTTATTGAATTTGTGGAGTGGGGTGGGAGGGAGGGGATATTTGAAAAAGGGAGATGACATTGAAAGAATTTCTAGATGTTACGTAATACGTATGCATCAATCCATTAAGTACCAATTGTCAAATTTCTTCTTTTAACCTACTACACCCTTTCCCATCTCCATTGGATGTTCCCTTCACAAATTATATGATTTAAAGATCTATTGAGCTTAGGTCAACCAAAAGATAGTAATTTTTTTTTTTTTTTTTTTTTTAAATATATCGATATTTAACTAAGGTTTTCACTTTTCATGATTTAAAGAGGTATTGACCTTAGGTCGACCATATGTATAGAGATAATATTTTCTTTTTTCTAAATATATCAACATTTAACTGAGGTTTTCGAAACTTTCGAACCATGAACCATCATATCTGTAAAGTAATTTGAAAAAACATTGAATGTTTTCGAAAAGAAAAAAGAATATTACTGAAAATGTCAGTACAAATAACAGTCTTGTGTTTGATTAGTGTTCGGAAATGCAAAGAATATTTTCGAAATAACATAATTGTTATTAGTGTTGGAAATTGAAAGAAATATTTGCGAGCGAGAGATGGGAAATACTTTCGAACATAATATATATATATATATATATATATATATATATATATATATATATATATATATATATATATATATATATATATATATATAAACATGAAGAATACATAAAATGAAAGCAAGAAATACAAATTACTTAAAAACTGATTGTTAAGAGCAATCATCTATTTTTTTTCCTATGAAATTCTCGGTAGTTGTACAAGAACTTAAGTTTTTCTCGTTGATCTAGTCTTTTTTCATAATATCTATCTAAATGTCAGGGAAAATTGAGATCTGAATATTAGCACACCATGTGAATTTAGCTAATCAGTTTTTCGTTTAAGTTATTTCGTTTCGTTAAATTTGACATGATTTTAGGATCAAAATGGAGCATTCGGAAACACTACAAAGCATTCTAAATGTGGTGGAGCATTATGATGTAGGCTATAGCATTCTGATGTGGGGTAGAACATCCTGAAGATGCGCTAGAACCTTCAAGGATGCATTCATAGTCTTCCAGGACGTGTCCCCTTGTGGAGGATAGACTCGTAGTCTTTTACGATGTGTTACCTTACTGTTGATGTGTTTCCAGATGTGTCATCTTTTCGAGGATGTGCTTATAATCTTTCAAGATGTGCTACCTTGTTGTTGATGTGTTACTAATGTTATATGTACCCACTTAGAGCAAGATGTGCCCCATTGGATCAAGATATACCCATTTGGTAGCTAAGCGTGCCCTAATAGATATGCCAGGGCAAGCTAGGTACACTCATATATGCATGACAGGTAGTGTAACACTCATTGTTTAGGTAAATTTCTATTTTGACCAAAAGTAGAATTTGTTGGATTAATGTCTAAGTCCATAACTATAATTGGTAAGACTTGACCCGACCCGGCATGGTCCATTTGGGTTGCATGGCATCATGCACTTGGATAGACTATAATGAGAGAAATAACACTTAAGGTTGATTAATATATTATAAGTTCTAATATATTAATAGGATTATTTAATTAGTATTGATCAAGAATTAATTAAGTGATCAAAATATATGGGTTGATTGTGTAAATCATCCATACTTGTATAGTGGGCTAATGCTCCATGGATAATCAAGTTGGGCTAAAACCCATAGGATGGTGCATGGATGCTCCATGGTGTATTTGAACCCATGGATCCAAGGAAATGGAAGGTCATGACTATTAGGGTTTACCCTAATTGTAACAACTATACAAGATCATATTCTTTGGGAAAAACCGGTCACTATGAATAATAAGAAAGGGCTAGCCGATTTTAGGAGTGTTCAAGTTTCTCTCAAGTTATTCCAAGTGTATTTGGTGTTGTGTGAACCATTTGAGGTGTCACACTTGAGGCACTAGGCACTCAAGCTTCATGAAGACATTTTACATCAAAGAGGAGCATTCAGAAACACTACAGAGCATTCTAAATGTGGTGGAGCATTATGATGTAGGCTATAGCATTCTGATGTGGGGTAGAACATCATGAAGATGCGCTAGAACCTTCAAGGATGCATTCATAGTCTTCCAAGACGTGTCCCCTTGTAGAGGATAGACTCGTAATCTTTTACGATGTGTTACCTTACTGTTGATGTGTTTCCAGATGTGTCATCTTGTCGAGGATGTGCTTATAATCTTTCAAGATGTGCTACCTTGTTGTTGATGTGTTACTAATGTTATATATACCCACTTGGAGCAAGATGTGCCCCATTGGATCAAGATATGTCCATTTGGTAGCTAAGCGTGCCCTAATAGATATGCCAGGGCAAGCTAGGTACACTCATATATGCATGACAGGTAGTGTAACACTCATTGTTTAGGTAAATTTCTATTTTGACCAAAAGTATAATTTGTTGGATTAATGTCTAAGTCCATAACTATAATTGGTAAGACTTGACCCGACCCGGCATGGTCCATTTGGGTTGCATGGCATCATGCACTTGGATAGACTCTAATGAGAGAAATAACACTTAAGGTTGATTAATATATTATAAGTTCTAATATATTAATAGGATTATTTAATCAGTATTGATCAAGAATTAATCTAGAATTAATTAAGTGATCAAAAGAAGACTAATTAAATATATGGGTTGATTGTGTAAATCATCCATACTTGTATAGTGGGCTAGTGCTCCATGGATAATCAAGTTGGGCTAAAACCCATAGGATGGTGCATGGATGCTCCATGGTGTATTTGAACCCATGGATCCAAGGAAATGGAAGGTCATGACTATTAGGGTTTACCCTAATTGTAACAACTATACAAGATCATATTCTTTGGGAAAAACCGATCACTATGAATAATAAGAAAGGGCTAGCCGATTTTAGGAGTGTTCAAGTTTCTCTCAAGTTATTCCAAGTGTATTTGGTGTTGTGTGAACCATTTGAGGTGTCACACTTGAGGCACTAGGCACTCAAGCTTCATGAAGACATTTTACATCAAAGAGGTATGTATTCTATCTTGTTATATTCATTATTTTGTATGCTAGATTAGGATAATACCTTGGATGTTCATAATTGCATGTATAATAGATAAAACATAGATCCAAGGTATTTAGGGTTGCATGTACACTTAGGAGTGTTAGAATGCTCAAAACCCAACAGTGGTTTCAGAGCCTAGGCTTGTTTTCTTGTTATACTTGCAAAATTGGCTTAAAAAATCGAATTTTGATGCTGTCTGTTCAGCAAACTCGTCGAGTCTACTGATAGACTCGCCGAGTCTAAGGCAAAATGCATCCAACTCGCCGAGTTGGACCCCTGATATTTGATTGTTTTGGCTGGAATTGGACTAGGAACATTACCTTAAGATGTTTTTGAACTTATAAACTTATTATTAATGTGGTAATGTTCATGCTAATCCAATTTCTAAGATAATCGTCATAATTTCAAGATTTGTATTAGTTTGTATGTTCATGCTAATTTCTTGAAGATTGATGATTTGAATTATCTTGTTCTTAGATTAATAGAAAAAGTTGTGTGAAATAGTTGATTTCAATCCATTTTAATCTAAGAGTTGATTCCAAAGTGTGTTTTTGTAACTTCTCCCCAAGTTTTATGAAAAATCACATTTAAGAATCATAAAACTCATAAAAGTTGGCAAAGGTTACAAAATGAAGAGTCTAGTTCTAATTAAATGGTTTTATGACTCCATAACTTGTCCTCAAGTTATGGAGGTTCAAGAGTCTCTTCATTAAATAATAAATAAAAAAAGTGTAACCTTAATTAGTTCCATAAGTTACAATAAAAAAAAGTTATTTTTTTATTAATTAGTTTAAAGTCTTCCATAACTTGTCATCAAGTTATGGAACTTGAAGAGTTTTTAATTAAAACTACTTTAAACTCATAAGTTATGGAATTAATTAGTTTTGAATAGTTTCAAAACTTGCCCTCAAGTTTTGGAATTTGAAAAAGTTTTCTCTTATGAATACTTTAATTCTAAGTTAAGCCCTTAGAATTTTAAAGAGTTAAAATTCAACCCTGATACTTTATAATATTATAAGTTAATATATATATATATATATATATATATATATATATATATATATATATATATATATATATATATATATGTATGTATGTATAAGAGTAAAGTCAGTCTTACCGTTAGTAGGCCTCATTCACGAAGCTGGTCTATAAGGGGGGTATAAGGTTACTGCCTATAAAATGGTAGTTTAATGGGTGTCCACTCTCACCCACCGCTTCCTTGACCGGTGGAGGGTCGTTGGCCAAACGGGTAGGACAAGGACTAGAATTCTCCCTTCATTAAAAGTATTAATGATAAATACTAAGTAACTAAACCATTTATAAATACCCAATCTTAGTTACTTAGGAAAATGTGAATAAGGTGCTAATCTATGAAATTACACTTTGCACTTTGTTTAAGTCGGTTAGTGGAGCGTGTGTGGTTAACCGGCACAGTAACTCGTATTTAACAAGGTAGGCAAACGATAACTTAATGTTTATCATAGTATCGATGGAGCGTGTGTGGTTAACCGACACATCGATTGAGGGGTAAACACTTAAGGGTACCAAGTAATTTGCATGGTTACTTCACACCTTGTTTTGTGATCCTAGGCATCCCAGTCACAAAACTTGAAGGGCACACTCGAGATTGAAACATGCCATTGAACAGTTCAATGAATCTCAAAAGAATCTAGGAGTTTCAAAACCAATTAAAACCTAATAATACATTTCGTTTATCTTGGTGGAAATTGGTGAATCGTCATTCACCTACCTTCAAATATTTTATAGCTTGGATTACGGCATCCCTCTTCCGAGTTATAAAATAGTTTGTAGGGTCCTAGCCTTAATATCTCATATTGGTTGTTATATTAAGGACTTTTAATCAACTATCTTGAATATCTCCCAAAATATGTCTAGTTTAGACATTTATGATCCTCCCAAATCTCTTGAAACTTCACTTCCTCCACCTCCTTCAATTATTCTCCCTAACCCACAAGTTCTTGAAAAGTTTAAGGTCACTCAAGCCCTATTGGCAAGCAAAGGTCTATGTGTGATCACATCTTGGAGATGTAGTCACATATTGACAAGTCGGGAGAGTTGGGTGACAAGTCTTGGGAAAGTTGGTGGCTCAACTACTTTCTAAGTCACATAGGGAGTTCCTTTGGGACTCCTATGAAACAGACTATGACAAGACCCTTAATGATCTTATCTATTTGCTAAGATCAACTTCCTAAAACTTTATGGACATTGACAATGATGACATTGGATATCCAGTAAAGCTCTCTCTTCCCAATGGAAAGAGATCGACCATAGTCAACTCGGTTGACCAAATGGTAAAGAGAAAAGCTAAGTCTGTGATAGTACCGGTACCATTATCAAAGAGTCCATATGATAAATTGCCAAAGGAAGGGGAATTGATTGCGAAGCTGCCAAATTTACCTGAAAGATCATAAGGATGGTAAAGTCAATAAGTTTGACTCTACTTCAGGTAAAGTCCACTATCAAACTCTATTAAGTTTCTATTATAATATTCTTATTACATGATGTGATTGGGTCACATGTTGATGTTTTAAGAATCAAAGGGAAAATGAAGGAAACTTAAAGAAAGAATATGCTGAATCTGATCGCGTAGATGGATTTCTATCGCATAGGTTGAAGATTGGATTCTTGAGCTACTTCTTAGGAGTTATGATATATTGCTTAGGAATAGATAACAATAAAGTTTTCATGTGCTATTCCACTGTAAGGATAGTTTTTCCGCATAGTTTTTTTTAAATAAAAGGAAAAAATTTTGATTTTATATATTTTAGAATATCCTTACAATGGCTTTTGTGAAAAGTTTTGTTGCTTATAAGATTCCAGTAATAGCAAGAGTGGAAATATAAATTTGATTCTTTCATTTGTGGTAGTGTCTAAATTTACCAAATAAGGAAAGATTCTCATCACCCAAGTTTCAATTGGACTGAAACTTGGAATCATGCAAGTTGTATAACATGATGGATGAGAACTTTCAAGCATTGGAAAAATTAAGACTAACTACTTGTTCACATGGATCTGTGAGTCAAGTGAAGGACTAAGGGATCGGGTACACATTCTTGCGCACTGGTCAGAGTCCACCACAAAAGATCGATAAGACTATTCGTCATAATTTACTATAGCTCAGTAAATATGGTTATACTTACAAGCTTAAGTGTAATTCTAAAACATTGGAAAAGGTTTCAATGTATGGCAGAGTGAATAAGAAGAATCAAATTTGGTAGAAGGTTAAAAGTTTCTCAAATCTGAAAAGATGAGAGAGTACTTTAGTATCATGTTATATGATCATCTTAATGATTTAGAGACCTTATCACATTTCATCCTCTAAGTGCATTCTGATAGTTAAGAAGAGGAGTTATGAATTGTTGAAATGGTTAAATCAAGAAGATGATTCATACTTCATTCCAAAAACAATTCTTAGAGTCATACTCCAAGATTGTAACTTGAGTGACATGTCTTAAAGAAGGTTTAAAACACTTGTCAAATGTAAGAGTAAAAGTTTTCTACTCTTGTACATTTGAAATTGGTAAGTTGTGATGTTTTGGATAAAACAAAGACCAACTAAGGCCGATTGTGCGAAGTGTTTGTCTTGATTAGAATCCACACTATCTATTGGATGTTTGACAAAGGAGTCTTATATGTCAAGAGGACAGTGGGAGTCTTAAAGGTCTTGAAAGTCTTAAGAACTAATCAAGAATAAAACCTGAAGTTCTTCACTAGCACACGACTTGAGATTTACAACCTATCGTGTTGGCATATTTTGTGCCCATTCCAGTTAAAATTGGCTTTGCATATGAGTTCTCAGAGTTCTCAATTGGTTGCACAACAACTTGGAAGCAATGGCAGGCCCTTGAGCTGCCAGGTGGCAAGAAATTAAGATTGAGTTCAGTCCATATGAGTTTGGATTTATCATTATCCTTGTCTTGTGACTATGGTTTTGACAATTTACATGGATAAGAACACATACACCATTACATCTAAGTGTCATAAGGTTTCTCTCCGATTCATGAAAATGATGGTGGGGAAACACTTTCACTAAGTAGATTTTAGCTAGATAGCAATTATGATATTTGCATTCTCAAAGTCGTTAGTGGAGCGTGTGTAGTTAACCAGCACACTAACATGGACTTGTGAGAAGTGGCAAAGGTCTAAACAATTGAGTCTATGATTACGGTATCCCTTTTCATAGTTCTAAAATTGTTTAGACACACATGTGAGCTATCTAAGAGAGGTGTATGATTTTGATAAAGTGTTATCAAAGCAATCTAGTATCAGAAATTTGAACTTTGGTAAGAAAGTCAATAAAGTATTGATTTCTAGAAGTCCAGCTGATTTCAGAGTACATGTCAAAGCTAGTGGGAGCATAAGTGTTATGCTAGTAATCATCATTTTAGTGGGAGCATGATAATTATGATAAATATTACAAGTTAGCAATGTTAATTATAGAAAACAAAAAGTTTCAGTTAGGAAAAAGTTGTTTTGCTATAATTAAGGGAGAGGAAATTATACTTCATCTCAAATCTAAAAGCTTAGATTAGGTTTTAATCGTATTTAGTCAAGGATATATATATATATATATACATATATATATATATATATATATATATATATATATATATATATATATATATTTGAATTTCATGCTGGAATGGCTCAAAATAAGGAAATTTTGTATATGGGTCTATTATTTGCATTCTAAAATTCGATTATGATTATGGAATCCCTTTTCATAATCTGAATTAGGAGAACTTGGCAAATTGAAATGGAAATACTATAGCAATAGACTGGTTTAGTCTTTATGTGAGACATCATGAATCATGTCCCATATGCTTCGGATATAGGATCGATTACATGTGCTATATTCATCCATTCTAAAATTTTCCAAATGCCTGGGGCATTAAGAAGGGAAAAGGTCTAGAATTGGATATGACTAAAAGGATTAAACAATTATCGAGAACAATCTATGGTTTACCAAAGGTTGGGTGCTCAAGGACAGTTGGAAGTATAGTGTTAATTCTAGAAGGACCATATTGACATAATATGTAAGGAGGCAACTCTTGTTCAGAAGTGATAGTGAAAATGGAATCTGGAAATGTTTCAAAGTTAGAAATTATACAATCTGTGTAAGATTAGGAAACTTAATGCAAGAAGGATGTTTCCAAGGAGCTGATCTCCTTTGGAATGCTCTGTAATGGTTGTTGTCAAGTCTTTCTGACTTTGTGCATAATCACTACAAGAGGATCAATGCATATAAGTTTAGAATCTAATAGATTTCAGTAAATGGCATGAATTTGGAATTCTTGCATTTGCAGTAAGGATTTGGGACTATGAAAAGAGGATCATTGGAGTTATGTTCAATTGATCTAATTCACAAAGTAAAGATCATAGACAAACATAGTATGCATACTTGGTGTATGGCATGACTAGTGTTTAGAAAACATAGTGTACATGCTTGGAGCATGGGACAACTATTGTTTTAAATTCAAGAATAAAGTTGATAGCTGAAACAATATACAATGAATAATGTGGAATCATATGGTGATAAATAAAATGTGTTTTGTTTATATTCATAAGTTCTGAGACCATATTAGATTCAATTATTCTTGTGTTTCACTTTGCATGTTTTGACTTCCATAATAACTAGGTTATTCTTCCGAAATGATTAAGTTATTCAAACCATCCACAGTCGGTCATATGTTGGAAGTAGATATGAATCAAGACTGTCATGGGTTGGCTTGTAGAGGTCCAAGTTGGTGGATAAAGTTGTGTTACAACACTCATGAGTGCTCATAAGTTCTGAGTATTGGATTCAACCCGCGCTCATTTGAATCACTTCATGGATTTTATCACGAGTGATCATGAGACGATAATATCTTATATTCTTCAAACCTAGAGATATGAGTTGTTACTATGAGTTGATAGTACATTGATTGCACAAAAACGCATTGGTAACTCGATGTTATAAAACGTGTCTTTGTGTATGATTCAACAAGTAGCAGAACAAGCCATATAAGTCGAAGTTTATCCATTCCTTTTACCTTCGGGATAAAAGCGATATCTGTGGGCCCCTCGATGATTTAATGATGATACATGTGAGTGCTTGGCCAAGCCACGACTGATTTGATTTGTTCAATTAGTCAGTCATCATGAATCGGAAATCGGGAAACAACAAATGGACAGAGAGAATGATTGATAATCCATGTCTCAGTCCATACGATATCTAGAATGGAGGAATATATGATCACTTATCTAATGGACAAGTCATTGACAAAGGTCAGAGTTCATCGGCAAGGTCAGAGTTCGATGGAAGCTTTTGAGAGCTACGATTGCTAGTCGGTTCTTGAAGTCATACTTGTAATAATAGTTTTAGACTTATCCAAGCGGGAGACTGTTGGATTAATGTATAACTCCATAACTATAATTGGTAAGACTTGACCCGACCCGACATGGTCCATTTGGGTTGCATGGCATCATGCACTTGGATAGACTATAATGAGATAAATAACACTTAAGGTTGATTAATATATTATAAGTTCTAATATAGTAATAGGATTATTTAATTAGTATTAATCAAGAATTAGTCTAGAATTAATTAAGTGATCAAAAGAGGACTAATTAAATATATGGGTTGATTGTGTAAATCATCCATACTTGTATAGTGGGCTAATGCTCCATGGATAATCAAGTTGGGCTAAAACCCATAGGATGGTGCATGGATGCTCCATGGTTTCTTTGAACCCATGGATCCAAGGAAATGGAAGGTCATGACAATTAGGGTTTACCCTAATTGTAACAACTATACAAGATCATATTCTTTGGGAAAAATCGGCCACTATGAATAATAAGAAAGGGCTAGCCGATTTTAGGAGTGTTCAAGTTTCTCTCAAGTTATTCCTAGTGTATTTGGTGTTGTGTGAACCATTTGAGGTGTCACACTTGAGGCACTAGGCACTCAAGCTTCATGAAGACATTTTACATCAAAGAGGTATGTATTCTATCTTGTTATATTCATTATTTTGTATGCTAGATTAGGATTCTACCTTGGATGTTCATAATTGCATGTATAATAGAGAAAACATAGATCCAAGGTATTTAGGGTTGCATGTACACTTAGGAGTGTTAGAATGCTCAAAACCCAACAGAATTTTTGTGCAAAATTAGTCCCATAGCTCCATTGTGAGGGTCACATGTTTTTATGTGTACTTTGGGCCTACTCATGCAGACGTCGGGCGTACGAAAGCCCTAATTTTTAGGGTTTGAGCACTATTTAAACATCCTTATCCCCTCGTAACCCTTTCCTTTATCAGCCTCCATCTCCTAAATCGTCCATTGCAAACTCTAATCCATTATGTGAGCCTTTTTGAGATTAAGAGTGTATATTTGGTGTTCTTGAAGGAAGAAAAAGGAGGTGGAATCATCTTGGAAGCATAAGGAAACCTAGATCCAGAAGTATCTCACCCTCAAGCATCCTTTGAAGGTATAAAGCTTGAAACTTAATGAATGTTGTCCTTGGATCTTGCTAGTTCTTAGGTTTTATGCTTTTTAGTCCCATATTCTTGGTGTTCATGAGTATGACTTACTTTAACCCATAAGAGTTGTCCTTTTAGACATTTTTAGGTGCAAAGAACCATAAGAATGTGATATTGGTCCTTTTATTCCGTGAATGCAAGATTTATGAGGTTTTGGTTGAATACTAAGTTAAGGTTTTAGTTTTTGGACCACTTCTAGCCATTGAAAGTCATAAAAGGTGGAAACCTTATGACTTAGAATGATATTTTGTGTCTAGATATGAGTTTGGATGTGAAGTCTTTATAGATTAAGCACTTAATAAAGAGGATTTTTTCCAGACAAAGTACGTTGGGCGTACCAAGAGGTACGTTGCGCGTACTAGGCTGAGGCTTCATGGGTTGGAAGGGTCGTAACTACGCCCAACATAGTAATTGAGTACTCAGTCTACTCTAACTTCTCTTGAATTTTGAATTTCTGAATCGAACCTCTAACCAAGGGTTTGACCAAGTTTGACTTCGGGTATTTTGGGTATTTTGAGTGATAGTTTGAGTTGAAGGCCTTGTTCTTTGTGTAGGTGATTAGTAGAGGTAGTACTCGGAGCAGTGATTTGTCCAGTTATCTTTTCATAGTGTGAGGTGAGTTTCCTCACTGTAATTGTGGATCAAAGACACCAATTCCGACCCAGTAGGCTGTGTATCCTAGTTAGGATGTTGCTATGCTGTAGTGATCTGTTAAGATCTACATGGTTATCTGTTTGTAGTTATATGTTTTATCTGTTGCATATATTGACATAGTGTGGTTGGGTTAAGGCAATATTGTTATGTGCAGAAGCTAACAAACTTGAGAGCAAGCCATACATAAGATATGGGCCAGAAATGGTAAGCCAGACTTATGTTGTAGGCTCGGGAACAATCCATACATAAGATGTCGGCTAGAAAGGAAAACCACACTCATGCTATAGGCTCAGGGGTAATCCAACATGATGGTTGTGGACCCAGTATGCATGCCGTTATATGGTTGCGTGGTGGTATTTTAGGGAACTCACTAAGATTTGGCTTATAGTTTAAGTGTTATGTTTCAGATAATTCTGATCATCGTGGAAAGGCGAAGCATGATTGTACACATCCTTCGGTGTTATGTTTTGGAGATTTTGTAATGCCTTGATTGTGGGATATTTGCATTTGATACTTGGTTTTTGACTTAGGTTTTGATTGGAAAAAATGATTTTACCATAGTTAAAAAATGAAAATTGTTATCGTGATTTTTAGGATGTTACAGGTAGACATACACATTCCTCAACATAGAAGTATCTATAAGCATCTACATGGCGTCATGTGAGTGATTTACATCAGTTTAGGCCTAAGAATGGATGAGCCTAACCCATATGGATTTTAGGTATGATCCTCAGTATATATATATATATATATATATATATATATATATATATATATATATATATATATATATATAGATATGGATCCTTGTGGTAGTATTTTAATGGTCTTGAAGTCTAGAATTGTTATAGTGTATATATATATATATATATATATATATATATATATATATATATATATATATGGATCCTTGTGGTAGTATTTTAATGGTCTTGAAGTCTTGAATCGTTATAGTGTACTTGTAACTCTATTAGAGCATGTGAATAAGAATACTCCTTTATATCTTTTGGACTAAGGTCACCTTGATTGAACCACGAAAAATAATTTGTATTTTTTATGTTTCCGCATGCTTTATCATTTATCCCATAACAATTGGTATTAGAGTTCTTTTAATTCTTGACAATTTCTTTTTTAGTCATGTCTTCTTCTCTTCAAATTGTTCAAGAATATAATTTGTTTCTCCGATTGTAATGTAGGCGCCTGGAAAATCTTTTCAAAATTTGCTTTAGCGTCCCTAACCATAGTCTTCATATCAAGGGGCATCCTCCAATATGCAATGTGCATGCTCCAAAATTAAGGAGCTTAAGCTTGCGAATTTTAACCAATCGGACATTGTTTAGTATGGAGAAAGACAATATTCTAAGATGTTGGTGGGAAACATGATGATAGTTTAGTTTTTTATATGATTCCAACCTTGTGTATAGTTTTATAGCTATATTACTCATTATTGATAATTAGGCTTGGCTGAGTAACTGCAAATATTAAAAATTTGCAATGTTAGTTGTCAGGCGACCAAGTCCTCTTTGTGTTGTGAGATATTTATTTTATACTATAAAATGTTGGAGTCGTCATAGACTCAAGATCAAATCTGAGTTGCATTTGCTGATCAGATATGAAGTTGATTGATGAGAAAAAGATGTACTTATCAATTTTAATTTTGTAAACCTAACTATCTTATCTACTAATGCACTTATAGGTAGTGTACCTAGTCAGTTTATAGTATAGTAAGGTAAGTTGGGTATCAAACACAAGGAACATAATTTAGCTAATAAAATAACTACTAAAAATTACTCTAAAAACAATAACTAAGAAGGGATTTTTATCTGGTTTTGCATGTTCAGATTAACTTAAATATTCGATTAACTAAGCAACCACTTAACTAAGAACCATTGTTATCAAGATTATGAAGACACTATCGTTTAACTTTGCATCCCCCTTTTTCCTATGATTAGTTTTTAAACACAGATTAACTCAGTTGGTTACAAATATAAATATTATTAGAAGTCTTGATCCGGTCTCCTAATGTTTTCAACAATTCATTAACTACTATGTTATGATCTTATAGAAGTAAACACATAATTGATTATTAAAGATAATTGAGTTATATGAGAAATATATAGGATATTATCTATGATCAAGACGAATACCCAACACGATTATGATCAAGTTATGCTCTTAACACAGATAAAATTATTATCTTTACTACCTAATCTAAGATTTAGCAAATCCTATCTCTAGCAATTTAATTATCATAAACTACTAGGTAATCAAGATCATGCAATCAAAATGGTCATTCAATTACACTTAACTTGAATCAAAGCAATAAAGATTAAAACATTAACATTTTAGGTATAGATAAATCAAACACAAGCTTAAACCAACTTCTTAAAATCCATGAAAAACAAGACACTAACACATACTATTAGGGTTCATCTGCACTAAACAAAAGCCTACTGATTTAACTGCTCATGGTAGAAAAATAAACACAAAACACATAAGAAATAGACATGATTAATCTAATGCAAATTGCATGTAATGTGTAATCTTCAAACTCTTAATCTTTAATCTCTGTGTCTTCTTAAGGGTTGTTTTCGCACTTTTCTATATCTGAAATCGACTGAAACCCTCAAAATATATCTCTCTTCTCTTTTTCTTGTCGACATACCAAAGGATATATATAGCTTCCTAATATCGCTCCTCATGTTGTGAGATTATATTGCTCACGTCACGAGTCCAGTAGAAATCCTTCTTCAACAAGGTAACTTGTACTCCACATTGTAATATTTTGGAACTTTTAATCTAATGACCTGAATGGTCAAGGCTCACGTCGTGAGCTTCTAATTTGTGCATATCATTGAGATCTTTCTTATCACCACGTCGTGATAATCTAATGTCACATCGTAGGAAGTCTTCTTGCATGATTTTTCTTCCTTTTAAGCTCCATTAAACTCCCGACTTTAGCTCTAGTCCTTCCAGATTCCATCTTTTTTTCATTTTTGGTCCTTTTTCATCAAGAGTGTCCTTTTTGGCTACAAAATGTAATTTAACTTAATAAGTACCAAACATCTATGCATTTGACTAAAATATATCTTAAAATGTATTAAAATAATGCCTAAAATTATGTATAAATATAACAATATCAAAATACTGCACATTTGTGTTTTGTTTTCCCTCAAGCAAAAGTTTATTTTTTTTAATACATCACATAGAACCATGTCCACAATATCACACAAAACAATCTGAACTGAACCCACTAATTATGTGTTACCTCCATACGTGTATATGTGTCTAAATCCTAATTAAATCCTAGTCCTAAATACTTACAATCGTCATAAACACTTCTTATATATTTTAAACAACATTCATTTTATACATCCCTCCGAATCCATCCCTATAAATCCTTCTTAACGTAAAGCTATTTTTGGTTAAATTCTCGAACATACATATGGAAAAATAACTTATAAAAACTACAACAATAATAACTTGACAATTTTGCCTTATTCTTGAATTTCTTCATCTTAAGTATTCAATGATTGGAACTTTTTTTTGAACTTTTCTTCATAATATTTTTTGATCTTCATAGCTTTATAGACTCTTATTCACTATAACTTTTGCACCTATTTTTCTTTTCTATTTTTTTTCACAACTTATTTTTTTCACTCAAACTAAAAATACTAAAAAAAACATATGCTTAAGCAAGCGAACTTAACTTCAAACTTTCTTGGTTAAAGGTATTAGTCTAAAGTGAATGACTACATAAGCGTTCGTAGATACATTTCTAGTCTACGATGCTAAACATATTATGTCATTGAAATTACACAAGGTCGCATTTTTTCTGACGATTTCAATAAGACTGTAAGCCACAAATACCTATAACATACTGGCTCAACTAAATGTTAGGGTTCTTATCGAATCATCCCACATAATACTAGAAAACTAGCCCAAAAAGAAATAATATAAAATTTTAAAATGACTAGATTTATTAAACTATTTTGCAACCCTATTAATTTTTAAATTTCTAGCATTTTTAATAAATTTCCAGCATTTTTTATAAATTACTTTTATTGGAACTAGAATTTTGCTACTACTTGTGAATAAGTCGAATGAAATGTAAACCAAAGACTTGCATCTTCAAAAAGGTGTTGTGCAAGAAATTTCAAAATAAGACTTTATGCTTCAATCATAATGTGGGAGAGCATACACCATGTTGTCAAGTCGAAAGAAAGAGCAAAAATAGTGATCTTTGAAACCTCGCATCGTGAGAATAGTGAAGTCACAACATGAGTATAAATGAATTGAATTCTGAATCGCGACAAAATGTGCCTCATGACGTGAATGGTAACGCTCACGTCGTGACAACTTGGTGATGACATGTTGCGTTTCTTCAATAATTCTTTTTTTCTTGTGAACTTTAATTAGCCTCTTAACTAATTATGACTTATTTAAAGACCTTTAATTTTTTTTGCAACTCTCTCTTCCTTCGCATGCGAATGTCACCCCACACTTATAAAAAATTGTGGTCTTCAATTTTTAACTCTAACTCTCATGGCTTCTTCTCTTTCGATATTTTAACGACTCTACGAAAATAAAACAAACATCTTCGTTGCAATAAGAGAACAAACATACTACCATTCAGTTACATGTCTTAAAAACAAACCAAACAAATCAAATCAAAACACAATCACAACACACCAAAAATAAACCAAGAATAAAAACTAAATAAAACTCAAATAAAAATTAAAAAATATAATTGATCATTCTTCATCTTCATCTCCTTATGTTCTACTTGAACTGAGCCCAAAGTTAGGCGATGCCCATATCTCTTCCCAATGTTGAATGTAGTGAGCTTGTGGTGGCATGTTGGGTTGTCACTCAATATGAAAATGCGAATAAATTCCGTCATTGGCTTGGTTTTTGTAATGCAAGACTCCTCGAATGTTGTCTAAATAATACCCAACCTGACTTCAGAATGGGTAGGTTGGTACTCCTCCAATTGGCATGTCTGGTTGTTGTGGTTGTCCTCTCGTACCTCTTCCTTTCGCATTCCTGCATCCCCTCTGTCTTAGTGGTTCCTTCACATTCCTATTTCTCTCACCTCATTATCGAATGGTATCCCCTGAAATCCTCCCAAATTTACTATTACACTCATCGAATCCAAATAACTCAAAGAAAGCTCACTTTCCTTAATGCATGTCAAAGTACGAGTCACCCTTGGAACAAACACACCATAAGATTTTGCCAACCAGGTAACAAAATGTCCACCCGTGATTGGACTTCCTGATCTCAAACTAACTGCCTTACACCCAAATATTGAGCAAGGAAATAGGGGATGTTGCAGCAAACTTTAGGTACTATAATTCTCCACATGAAAAATAAATTGAGACATATTCCTTTTCCCTCATGTTTCTTGTGATTGATTGAAAATTTAACGAGGGCATGGATGAGGCAGTGGATAGGAGATCGGATATGACTTTTTTGAGATACTCCGTAGTTGAATGCTCCATTTTCTATCATCGTCCAAAACCCATAACCATTTACCCCCGATGTCAATGACTTCCAGCCTAGCTGGGAAGAGACATGGTTTTTATACCCATATGAGGTAGGAGGTTGGGAGTTCGACTCCCGCAAAGCCCTCTATAAAAATTAGACAAAGTGTTTATCTCCTCATGTGGGGAATTTATCCCTGGAATCCCTATGGGGTCATCTTTTCCCTATTGGATGATTTGATCTCGGGGTCTTCGTTGAAAAATATGATGGGTCTTCCGTTGAGTCATACCGCCGTTCCAAATTTTTTTCTACCCCCGATAAGTAATCTTGTGCAGCCAACCTCAAGAATATGATAAGGGAGGAGACATATCTTCATATTCCTCATATAATCCCATCCTCCATACTAACTCAGCTAGACTGAACTCTCGATACTAGCTGCCAAGACGAAACATGAGTGCACCCATGAAACGTAGGTCCACCGTATTCGCTTCAAAAGACACGGTTGAGAAGAATTCAACACATAATTCCTTATGTACAGGTTCTTTGATTGAGAATAAATTCCTCCAACCATTGCATGTTACCGAAACACTATTTTCTTCAAATGTTTTTGTAAGATACAGGCTCAACCTTTCCAAGATTTTAATCTTCTATATATATATATATATATATATATATATATATATATATATATATATATATATATATATATATATATATAGGCTTAGGTGATTTTGTTTTTACTAACTATTGTGTACTATAATGCATAGATTTGAACCATAGGATGGAATAAAATCAAATGTCATGATCTGAGAGGCTATGATATTACAATAGGGTGATATGTACCGTATAATCACATAAATTTCAGCATAAATGAATTTTTGCCAAATGACATATATTAAAAAAAGGAAATTTTCGGATTTTAAGGGATAATTAGATCTCTTATTTTTTAAAATATGATTTTTTTTAAATTAATTCAAATTTAATTCTAATATAGTTTTTAGTAATAACCGATTTTATTCTGTCAACCATAAACTAGTAAAGGTATTTTTGATTTTAGTCTTACATAATATGGTTATATTCAAGATATTTTTTATAATTAATATGCTTAAAGAATTATACAACATATTATCAAGAATAATATTTCTAAAGAATACAGATTTTATTATTTAAGAATCACTACTTACATTAATTCGTAAATAACAAGATTATAACCAATTACTACATTCATTCTGAAAAAAATGA
Organism: Lactuca saligna; assembly: GCF_052625555.1. Taxonomy (NCBI): domain Eukaryota; kingdom Viridiplantae; phylum Streptophyta; class Magnoliopsida; order Asterales; family Asteraceae; genus Lactuca; species Lactuca saligna. The sequence continues at coordinate 151,423,938 of NC_136421.1, forward strand.
CTATTAATGGTTCAAGAATTACATTTATTCTTAAAGATTAAAAATAAAAATGATTAAAAAAGAAAAAAAACATCAAAGTATAACAAAAACACTAATCCATTCTGAAAGAATATATTCTGGTAAAATATAGTCTCGATCTCCATGTTTTCTTCCTTTTCCAAATCAATAACAACCTATTCAAAACCTAAATCTACAAAGAAAACATAATCACCTTTCAAACATTAAAATTTATCAAATAATAATAATAATAATAATAATAATAATAATAATAATAATAATAAATGGCAAACAAAGATTCTATAAGAACACATATACTTTTTTCTAAGAAAAATATTACTTAGAGACTAATAGCTATCAAGAAACATGTTTATTCTGCAAGAATGATACTGTACAAATTCTCCAAGAATGATTTTGAATATTCTTAAATAATTTGGATTATCAAGAGTATGAAATAACTAATCATAAGCAAATTAAATCATCATTTTTATGGAATAACTAATCATAAGCAAAGTCAAAATAAAGAAAATAAACACCTCATTAGATCAAAACTATACTAGATTAACGAAACTGCTAATTTTTAAATCTATATAAATACTTATTAGTGGACATCATGTTTATGGAATAACTAGTAATAAACAAAGTCAAAATAAAGAAATATAAGACCTCATTAGGCCAAAACCAGATCAGATTAACAAAACTACATATTCTAATTTTCAAATGGGTATAAATACTTATCAATGGACATCATGTGCAAATGAATTGATGAAATATTCGATTCAAGCATTTTAACAAATAGTTGGCGGTCAAAAATCATATGCCTTCTGAATCAGAAGCTATATGATACGTTATATGAAAACCAAAATTTGCTCTACTAGAATATCTCCATAACACTTTAACTCCCAAATGTATTTCAAAATTCATGAATCTTAGACAAAGATTCAAACAACAAAATTCAAGGAATACCGGAATATGCTAATGATTTGTGAGATTGAAATTTGTTTATGAACATCAAATAATCACATCGGGACTAGCAGAAAAGGAATAAAATAGAAAATGTAAAACTAAAAATTAATATTCAAAAAAATAAACATCGAATTTCACCTTGCCCAAGGGAATGAGTCACTGACGGCAATAGCTCTTGCGATTATGACGTCAACATTGCAGGTGGAAGAAGGCACTGATGACACCAAAAAAATCATAATTTATAGAGAAAAATTGCTAAAAACAAGAATAAATTTGAACCCCCAGTTGATATAATAAGAACCCTAATCGAAGAACATACCTGGTTCAATGAAGGATGAATGACAGAAAAAGGGGAGCAATTTCGATGAAATTAATAGGTAGTCATGCAAGCAGCAGACAATGGAAACAAAAAAGCACGACATGGGGGAAGCTATTCGCGGATGAAGAAGATGGAAATGGTGAAGACGATAGTAGAATGATGGTTTAGGGTTGTAAAATTCATGAATCGCATCATCGTTGGTGCAGATGGAAATGACATTTCGTTCTTCATCCTTTTATTTGGGTGATTTAAAATCAAATCCCCAATTTATCTAAATTACCATAATTTTAGAGTCATGATTTACTAATTTACCCTTATTAGTTTATGTAATTATTAAATTATTGTTAAATTCTCATTAGTCCATACATGCATACAATACTTGTAGGAAATATCTGAACCTACATCTCTCTCTCTCTCTCTCTCTCTATATATATATATATATATATGTATATATAGTAATATTGTAATTTATTGACTATTTTCAATTAAATCAATTATTAATTGAGGTGTAAGTGTCATATGTTAATTAAGGGAAAAAATGAAAAATGGAAAAACATTTATTCAAAAATACCAAAAAATAACATGTGTTCACGTTAATGAGAGAGTGACATTTTGCAAAAAAAAATTGTTATTTATTAGTGTAGATTTCAATTAAGGCAATTAGTAATTGAGCTTTTAATGTTATTTTTTAATTGAGAGAGAGAGAGAGAGAGAGAGAGAGAGAGAGAGAGAGAGAGAGAGAGAGAGAGAGAGAGAGAGAGAGAGAGAGAGATGAAAAAACATTTATTTAAAAAATACTAAAAAATAACATGTTTCCAAGTTAATAAGAAAATGACATTTGACAAAATAAAAAATATTTATTATTATAGATAACCATACATAAATAAAGTTTTAAAAACAAATGTTTGATAAGTTATAAAAAAATAATTTATTAAAAATGATTTATCTCTATTGGAGGACAACTATAAGGGTTTTTTTTTTTTTTTTTTTTTTTTGAAAATCTCTGTTTAAATATTCATTTTTTATATCGATATAGAACTAATAATAATTAAAAAAAAAACTGATTTTTTAAGCTTTTCTAAACACCTTTTAAGAGGGTGTTTGTGAATGATTATTTAAAACGCTTATTGGATTATTAGTTTATATTGATACCAAAACATAAATTTTTTAAAAGTGTTTGAGAGGTTTTGATAAATTAAGGATGAGTAGTTTATCAAAGATGAGTAGTTTATCAAAGATGACTTATGAATTTTGTTTTCTTTTGTTTTAAATATTTTCTTTCAAATACTCATTTTAAGGGATAATGACTTAGGAGGGTAATAAGGTTTTCAGTTTGTTCGTATTAGATCACTAAGGTTTTTTTGTGCGTATTAGACTAATATGGTTGTTATTATCGTTTAGAAATAGTTCTTTTACCGGTTTTAACGGGTAAAAAGGACTATTTCTAAACGGTAATAACAACCATATTGGTCTAATACGCAAAAAAAAACCTTAGTGACCTAATACGGACAAACTGGAAACCTTATTACCCTCCTAAGTCATTAACCCTAATTTTAAAGACATTGAAAATATATGACCATCAATAGTAAACTACTTCGTTTAGAACTCGCGTCGTCCCATATAACCTGCTACTCGTCTATATGGCGAAGCTCTTCATCTATAGTCGTCCCTTTGAGGACATCCGATAAAATTGGAACGATACAGAGAAGATTAGCATGGCCCCTGCGCAAGGATGACACACACAAATCGAGACAACATGTGGATTCTATGGTCAGATTGATCTTCTTGTTGATGTCTTCAACCATTTGTGGCAAGTAAGGGTGATCTTTCTTTCTATAAAGTCTCCTTTAAGATTTTTACTTTTCCTGTTATCAAGTTTCATGCTTTATAAACTTCCGTTTATGTGTTGTATATAGTATGTATGTATTTGTTTATGTGCTGATTTTTTTATTCATTTTGCAACTTCAGTTTCTTAGTTCATGTTATGGTTTTGCTTTTATAAAATAATTGATAATAGACATCCTATACAAGTCCCTATTGGTTTTACATTTCCATTCATTATCAAATGTAGACATTGATGGGAGGTATCAAAGTGAGATTTTGTTTTTGTACATATGGATGTGTTCATGTAAACATTTAAATGACAAAAAAAAAGTTATTGATAAAATGTTGCATATTTATGTAATGAAGATCATCAATCATATGAGTTTTTGGACTTAGAAGTTCTAGAAGGGTTGTGAGTTAAGTTTAAATGGAAGCAACTATTTTCAATCAAACAAATAAATCACATTGATTAGTAAGCATGTTTTCTAAATAATTAGGGTTAATGACTTAGGAGGGTAATAAGGTTTTCAGTTTGTCTGTATTAGGTCACTAAGGTTTTTTTGTGCGTATTAGACCAATATGGTTGTTATTACCGTTTAGAAATAGTCATTTTTACCTGTTAAAACCGGTAAAAGGATTATTTCTAAACGGTAATAACAACCATATTGGTCTATTACGCACAAAAAAAAAAAACCTTAGTGACCTAATACGGACAAGCTGGAAACCTTATTACCCTCCTAAGTCATTATCCCCTCATTTTAACTTACACGTCTAAAACCAATAATAATTTTTTTTTAACAAAAAATCCAAGTTTTCTTTGACACCATATAAGAATCTCTGGACACTCATAAAAATTTTAATGACACTGGTTATATGAAATTAAAATCAGACATCTTAAAATCACAAACAGTAGTTTGATACTATTGACTGACTTGTATAATATATTTCCTAAATAATGTTTATAAAATCAGACACTTTTTATTATTTTATTAAACGATTCTAAAATCATAAATGTATTTTGATTTTCTATTAACTTTTATAACATGGGATATGTGTGCAATTTTTATACGTATAATATATTTTTCTCTTTAAATTGAATTATTAAAAAAACAAATTGGTGAGAATATAAAGTTTTCAGCTTTCACACGATGATGGTGACAGAAAATTGGACATGACTGTTTCTAGAATATTTTCCTCTGTAATATTTGCACCTCATCGAATATTTAAGATTTAGTATTTCACCAATTTCAGAAATTCGAATTCTGTTGTGATTAAATATTCTCTACCATAATAATTATTTGATGTTCCAAAATCCAACAAAGATCAATTTTTTTGCGACTTTTATTATTAATTGATAAAAGAAATAGATAAACATAAAATACAAACAATTCGAATTGAGTCGAACCCAAGTATGAGCGTGACCAGACTTGGGATCGACTTGTTTAAACTTTTTGGGGCACGTGCTTGAGCTTGAATCAGGTTGAGCCTCACGGTATGAAACTCTCGATAAGTTTGTTAAGAATTATATGAGCTCAAATTCGGTTCGTATACAGTATACCCTAATTCCCTAAAATGATATTTGTTATATATATATATATATATATATATATATATATATATATATATATATATATATATATATATATATATATATATATATATAGAGAGAGAGAGAGAGAGAGAGAGATGTACACACACATAAGTATATATATGTTGGATTTTGTTAGCATCAATACACATAAAAAAGGTAGAGTAATCTAGAGATTTACCTAAGGGTACATGCACCATAGATCTAGGTTTTACTAGTTATAACAACATATTTTATAAAACTACAAAAATAACATACTAACCTCTTGGCTTCTTGCTTGAGATCTTGTGATTTTCAGTTGTTGCAATGGATGAAGGATCCAAAGTAGAACACCTCTAATGAAGTCAGACCCACAAACTTCAAAAGAAAAAAAAGGAAGAACCTTAGATTAGGGTTTAGTTAAAATTCTCTAACCCTAGGAGAGAGGTTAGAATTTCATATAGAGGAGAGAGAGAGAGAGAGAGAGAGAGAGGGAGGGGGGAGATAACGATTTCTAGAGTGAATAACAGCTCCGGGGTTTGACCCATAGTAGTCTATTTATAGGTAGCTAATGAAACCCTAAATGTTACAAATGCTTAGGGTTTATCCTTATCTTATCTAAAAGTTGCCTTATCTCTATCAGAGATACAGTAAAAAAACATCCATATCAATGCTTTGGGAGCTTCTGGAATATTATAATTAATCTATTAAATTAATTAATATTCAAACATTTTAATTAATAAAATAGTTTAATTAATTACCAAAAATAATTTCTAGTTAGTTTATTAATTCCTTAATAAACTAATAACTAATTTTCTCCATTTCCTTAATGCTATGTGGGTCATGAGGCCAACCCAAAAAGACCTTGCTATTATTAGAAATATCGCCAATATAGTTAACGACCTTGAACATTATTTCCATAAGTCTCCCACTTTGACAAGTTGTTAAATTTTCATGGTCTTAACGTTTCACCAACAATCAACACAGAGTAGTCATTCAATGCAACTGTGAAACTCTGATGATAATCAAAATGTAGTCCCTAAGACAAGTGATCAATTATTCAGTTGTTCTATATATATCTCTATGTACATAAGACATAGATAAGGTCGATCTCAATGTTCAACATTCTGTTTCCCAGTTAACGATTTCTGATAACACATCTGACTTCTAAATTGAACACATCAACTTAGTTAGGGATCAGCCAAGCACTTCAAATGTCATTACCAAATCATTGAGGGGCCCATAGATATCGCTTTCTAAAAGATCTCCTTACACTTTTATGAATTCTACACCTCATTACTCCAAAACATGCTACATGCATATTCATAAATAATATTTTATTATACAAAGATGGTCTTATTACAAGACATTGGATACAAACCGACTAAGTTTAAGTTTATTACAAAACTACCCATGATATGTAATTTTATACATACTAAAACTTAAATATAAAAGTAATTGTATAAGCTATTCTAGTTCTTCCAACAGTATAAGACTATATTGGATGCTTATTGCCTGCAATTTATTAAAGCATTGAGAGGGGTAAGCGATAACGCTTAGTGAGTTCAATAATAGACACAATATAACGTTATGGCATATATATACATCAATATGGCAGAAGCAAATTGGAACAACAAAGACATATGTGAAATCTTGTGACAAACTTTCATATCAATCCAAGACTTGATTCAAAGATATACTTTTCAATACTTGATATATATATCAATAAAGTTCGGCCCAAATGGCATAGAAGACATATAAATTTCTGATTATCATTTTTCTAGCATATATAGGCTTTTAGCCCTACCTAGCCCATTACCAATATCAAAACTTATACGAGACATGCTTTACATGGTCAAAGGCACAAAGCCAATACCAAAAATAATACAAGACATGCTTTACATGATCAAAGGTATATTATCAATACGAGACATGCTCTACATGGCCAAAGATCCAAAGTCAATACCAGAATATCACAAGAAAGCACCATGCACATACAACACATAACATAAAATTGTTCCTATATACTGAACTCACCTTGAAATAAGCGGGGGTTAAAATAGTAATTTGTGCAACACTTCGTTATAATAATATAACTTTCTTTGATAAAAACTGGGAGCTTTCTTGAAAACCGGGCTCTGCGAATGTTGAGCTTCAAACTGAAAATATAAATTTCTTGGGGTCTTCGGACACTTTGGGACGTGTTTCGGGTGTTAAAAATAATACCAGGGCTTCGGGGAAAGTGGAATTAGCCAAAATATGGAATAAGAGGTGAAAAATGGGCAAAATCAAACATTATCCGACAAGTCTCGCAACCCCCTTTTTATTGGGTGTGAGATTGAAGATCTGTGGCTGAGAAGGCTCCACGCGGCGTTAGATGCGATGGCCAAGTGGCTTGTGCGAGACTTGGACACACGAAGGGGTATGTGTCGCTCCGTGGTTGGACCGACATTTCGGATGCGAAGGAGTGCGACACGCATTGTCAGCTGCTCGGATGACTCACCGAGATCGGACACGGGGCGGCTTCTCGGGCGAGGTGACGTGGACGAACACCTGCTATGCGAAATTCCTTGGATTTTGGACTTTTCTTGATTTTTGTGCCCCGAACTTCTAAAATCCATAACTTTCACACACGAGCTCTGTTTTCAATGTTCTTTATATGCACGCTTAGGTAAAATTATTCTCTACAACTTTTGTTTAGACTCTGTTGGCTAATTTTGACTTTAATTTAATATTATTATTTTTAACAGACCGGGATAAGAAAATCCATTAAAAATTCATAACTTCTTCACCTTACATCCGTTTTTGTCATACTTTTTACCATTGTACTACTATTGATGAGACCTTCGATTCTCGTTTAGGTTGTGTCGGCTAAATATCGCTCCATCTTTATTTTGAGTTTTTAGCTGTCTACTGCTATTCCGAAACTTAGAAAAATCATAACTTCGTCATACGAAGTTAGCTTTGGACGTTCTTTTTATGATAATTCTCGGTTTAACAAATACTACGACTTTAATTTAGATCACCAAGGCTAAAAAGTAGTTTATCAAAAACTCACTTTTTACATCATTCGGCGCTGTTCCGGTTTTGTTGCAGATTTTCGATTGGTCATAACTTCTTCGTTATAACTCGTATTTCGATGGGATTTTCGCCTAAATGTTTCTAACGAGATTATTTACAACTTTCAATAATAAAATTGTACTTATTTAAAATTTTATTTTTCGTTAAATTTCACTATTTGACATTTGACTGGAATCTCATAAGACTTCCAATACTTTCTGAATGATTTTAAGCAAAGTTTTTACTTCATTTATAGTAAAAACCATTTGTTAGAACTCAACATTCAAATTCACATAATATTTCGTAATATTATTCAGTTTTATAATTCACAATACACGATAAATGAACGTGTATGTTACAAATACCTACTCCTTTTGAGGATTTCGTCGTCGAAATTACAACGATTAAAACAAATAGGGGATATTTCTCTCTTATCTCATTCTTGTTTCCCCAAGTATAATTTGGGCCTCGATGGTGTTTCCACTTGACAAGCACCAACTCTACTTCTTTATTACGTATCTTAGTCATTCTTTCATTTACGATCTCTTGAGGCTCTTCTACATATCTTAATTTATTATCCAGTTTCACCTCGGATAGTGGAACTGTCTCATCATAGATGCTCAAGCATTTGCGCAGATAACTCACATGAAAGACATCATGAATACCTGCCAAATCTTCAAGCAATTCCAAGCGGTATGCTTGTTTATCAATCCTCTGGATGATTTTGAAAGGACCAACAAATCTAGGAGTTAGTTTTCCTTTCTTTTCAAATCGCATAAGACCTTTCCATGGGGATATTTTCAGCATTACGAAATTACCCACTTGGAATTATATTGGTCGCCTCCTCTTTTCCGTATAGGACTTTTGTCGATCATGGGCCGCTTTCATTCTTTCTCGTATAATTTGAATCTTGTCAGTAGTGTCTTGAATCATTTTAGGGCCTCCAAGGATCTTTTGTCCTATATCACACCAACATAATGGAGTACGACATTTGCGACCATATAATGCTTCATATGGTAGCATTTTGATTGAAGCGTGGTAAATGTTATTATACGAGAATTCAACAAGAGGTAAGTACTTGTCCCACTTACCACCGAATTCCAAAAAACATGCACGAATCATATCTTCTACTCTTTGGATCATTCTCTCCATCTGACCGTCTGTCTGGGGATGATAAGTTGTGCTAAGAGCAACTCGAGATCTCAATTCATGTTTCATACTCGCCTAAAAATGAGAAGTGTAACAAGTATCACAATTGGAAATGATCTTCAGTGGCACTCCATGTCTCGCAACAATTTCATCCACGTATACTTGTGCATATTTCTCCATTGGAGTCGTTTCACGCATGGCGAGAAAATGTGCACTCTTAGTCAGGCGGTCGATGATTATCCAAATGCTATTATGCTGTCTAGTAGTCTTTGGCAATTTGGTAATACAATCCATGGACAGATCTTCCCATTTCCCTACAGGAACACTATAGAGTTCCGTAAGGCTTTTGGTGCTCTGTTTTGACTTGTAAGCATATCAAGCATTCCTGTACATATCTTCCAATGTCTCTCTTTAATCCAGGCCACCAATAATCAGCTCTTACATCATAGTACATTTTGCTTGTACCAAGATGTATTGACAGTTTAGATTTATGGGCTACATCTAAAATCTTCTGTCTTAATCCACCAATCTTTGGAATCCATAGCCGAAGCTTAAATACCTTCAATCCTCGTGGATCATTAAGTAAAACATCAATGTAATGTACTATTCCTTCTTTCTTCACATTTTTTTTTGGCTTTAAGGCCTTTACTTTCCATTTTTCTAGCTCATCAAGAATAGTGAACTTTACTGTAGTATGAGTAATGGTATAACACATACTATTACGATCAACTTTTCTGCTAAGTGCATCGGCAACTACATTGGCCTTTCCAAGATGGTACAAGAGTTCATAGTCATAATCTTTGATCAGCTCCTTGGCTCGTTGTTGTCTCATATTCAAAGTTTGCTGACTGAATATATATTTGAGACTTTTGCGGTCGGTAAACAATTGGCATTTTGTACCAAAAAGATAATGTCTCCAAAGTTTTAGGGAAAATACCACTATAGTGAGTTCTAGATCATGGGTGGGATAGTTCTTTTCATAATCTTTCAGTTGTATTGAGGCATAGTCTATCACTTTACCACGTTGCATCAACACACAACCAAGTCCCAACCCAGAAGCATCGCTATACACGGAAAAATCATTATCACCTTCTGGAAGTGATAAGATTGGAGCATGAGTCAAGAGATATTTTAAAGTTGAGAAAGTTTTTTCTTGGGCTTCACCCCATTTAAAATTTTCTTCCGTTCGTGTAAGATTTGTGAGAGGTACGACTATACAAGAAAAGTCTTTAATGAATCTCCGGTAATAACCTGCGAGACCCAAGAAACTGCAAATTTCAGAAGCATTACAAGGCGCTTCCCAATTTTGAATGACTTCGATTTAGATAGGATCTACAAATATACCGTCACTAGAAATCACATGGCCGAGAAATTGAACTTGGCGAAGCCAAAATTCACATTTCGAGAATTTAGCATATAGTTTCTCCTTTCGAAGAAGTTATAAGATTTCACGAATATGAACGACATGATCAACTTTAAACTTCCAATAGATTAGAATATCGTCAATGAATACGATGACAGATTTATCAAGCATTGGACGACATACCCGATTCATCATATCCATGAATACAACAGGAACATTTGTCAGACCGAACGACATGACAAGGAATTCATAATGTCCATATCGAGTACAAAAAGCAGTCTTCGGTACATCCCGCTCGTGAAATTTCAATTGGTGATAGCCAGATCTAAAATCAATCTTTGAGAAATAGCTAACACCCTGAAGTTGATTGAATAAATCATCAATGCGAGGTAGTGGGTACTTGTTCTTGATTGTTACCTTATTTAGTTCACGATAATCAATACATATTAAATTGTTTGCATATTCTAGTTCACGGTAATCAATACATATTCGCATCGAACGATCCTTCTTCTTGACAAAATATACCGGAGCACCCCAAGGAGAGGTACTCGGTCGAATAAAACATTTGTCAAGTAATTCCTGTAGTTGGATCATCATTTCTTTCATTTCAGTTGGCGCAAGACGATAAAGAGTCTTTGCAATCGGAGTGGCACCAGGCACAAGGTCGATTCGGAATTCTACTTTCCTGTCCGGAGGAAGTCCATGCAATTCTTTGGGAAAAACATCAGGATACTCGTTAACAACGGGAATCTCACTTACAATTATCTTCTCCCCTTTCGAGGTATGAATAGTATAGGCCAAATAGATATAACATCCATTCGATATGAATTTATGAGCTTTTAGGAAAGATATTATTTTCAAGACCTTAAGTTTTTGTTCACTGTAGACATAAATAAGATCCTCCTCTTCGATAGGAATGTGTACTATCTTTTCGTAGCATAAAAGTTCAGCGTGATTCCTTGACAACCAATCCATGCTGAGAATAATATCAAAGTTAAGCAAGGAGATAGGAATCAGATTTGCAAGAAAATCATGGCCATCAATTTCTACGACATAATCCCTATAGATTTTATCAGCAAGTAATGATATACTTCCCGCAGTATCTACGTCAAATGGTTGCACGAGTGCATAGCAAGCAGTTTGAAAAGAATGAGCAAATTCATAAGACACAAAAGAATCCGAGGCACCAGAATCAAAAAAGATATGAGCATGTAACATCCCTCGCTCGAGGTATTAATTAATCATTTATGCAATTTAAAAAGATTTAGGACTATGCTTGGACTTGGATTTTTGGATTGGACTTTAGAAACATTGGGCCGAGATGTAGACTACCCATAAGTCATACGCGGGGCATAACCCGGCGTAGACGGGGCGTAGTGTATTTGGATGCGCGGGACATGAGTAGCGTACGCACAACGTACCATAAGGTACGCCCAATGTACGAGAGCAGACACCAAACCCTAATTTCAGGGTTTAAGGGGTATCTAAACCCCATTATAGCCCCCTCTTGGTTTCTTCTCAGCCTCCTCACCCACAAGAAAACACTAATACGTTCCTACCCTCTTTATTGTGTGAAATTGCTTTTGTGAGTGCTTTTAGTGAAAGAAGGTGGTGAAGAATGAAAGGAAAGGTTGGAGAAGAAGCTTGAGCTCAAGGATTTGGACTTAAATCACCCTTTTTTCATAAGAAGAAGGTATAAAGCACTTAACGTTCTTCCTCACCTTCTAGATCTAGAGTTATGGGAGTTTGGACCTTTTTAGGTCCAAAGGTTGGATCTTGATCATGTAAATCTGTATTTAAGCTTGGGATTGCCATCCTTGAGGCTCAAAACACCTTTTTAGCAATAAAGTTTCAATCTTTGAGTCTTTCATGAAGCCATGCATGAGATCTGATGGGTTTTGAGCATTCTAACACTTCCTAAGTGTACATGCAACCCTAATAACCTTGGTTCTATGTTTGTCTAATTATCATGCAAAGTTTCATTCCAAGGTTATATTCCTATCTAGCATACATGGGGAAAATTTTTTAACTTGAATGAAAGATAGAATAACTTACCTTGTTGTTGCTTGTGTTCCTTGAAACCTTGTGAGCCTAGCACCCCAAGTGTGATGCCTCAAATGCTTCACACAACACCAAATGCTCTTGGAAAGACTTTTGAGAGAATAGACACTTCTTGAAATCGGCCTAGCCCTCTTGTTTCATATGTGTAGCCGATTTTGGTGGAGAATGGGTTTCTTATATAGTGTTGACACATCTAAGGTTACACCATGTAAACCCTAATGTGTCATGACTCTTCATTTCCATGAACCATGGGTTTGTAACTCCCATGGAGCATCCATGTAGCATCCTATGGGTGGAACCCAACTTGATAATCCATGGAGCCTCTTAGCCCACTATACAAGATATGGATGATTTGCATAATCAACCCATATATTTAATTAGTTATCTTTTAATCACTAAATTAATTCTAAATTAATTCTTGATCAAACTAATCAAATAATATTATTAATATATTAGAACTTATAATATATTAATAATCTCCAAGTGTTATTTCTCATTTTGTTTATCCAATTGCATGGTGCCATGCAACCCAAATGGACCATGTCGGGTCGGGTCAAGTATATACCAGAAATAGTTATGGACTTAGACACCTTATCCAACAGTCTTTCACTTGGATAAGTCTAATAACTATTACTGCAAGTATGACTTCAGGAACCGATCGACAATCGTAGCTCTTTTCAAGGTTTCTCGGAACTGAGAAGATGATGGTACGCCATTTAAGATAAGGGATCATATAATCCTCTGTTCTAGATATCAGTCGGACAAATACATGGAACAATGTCTTACTTATTGTCCAGCAGTTTGTTTCCCGATTTCCGATTTGTTTGATAAAGAACTTAATTGAACACATCAACTTAGTTATGACCGGGCCCGGATAAGTCAAAACAAAATCATCGAGGGGCCCAAATATCAGCTTCTAATCCAAGAAGGAACAGATAAACTTCGACTCATATGTTTTTTCTACCACTTATTGAATTATACACAAAAGCACGTTTTATAACATCGAGTTACCAATGCGTTTTCGTACAATCAATGCATAACCAACTTGTAAGTAACAAATCATATCTCTAGGTTTGAAGACTTATATGATATTACCGTCTCACGATCACTCGAGATAGAATTCCATGAAGTGATTCCAGTGAGTGTGGGTTGAGTCCAATGCTCAGAACTTATGAGCACTCATGATTGTTGTAGCCTTGTCCAACACCGTAGACCTCTGCAACCAATCATGACAGTCTTGATTCATACCTACTTCCGACATATGACCGACTATGGAGGTTTGAATAATATGTTATACTGAACAAAATTATTCTGGAAGTCAAAACACGCAAAAGAAATATAGTAAACGATCGACAAGAGATAGCAACACTTTACTCATAAATAAAACACCTTTTATTCATCATCTAATGTCAATTACACTTTACAAATTTCGAGGTTATCTAACTACTGAATCTAATATCATCCTTCAGCCCTATGCTCCGAGCATGCTGGAGATGCTTAACCCGAGTCAGTCCCTTCGTGAGGGGATCTGCTGGGTTCTCATCCGATGATACCATCTTTGCTACGAGGAGTCCTTCTATTTGATGTCTGATAAAATGGTATTTTATGTCGATGTGTCTGGATCTCCCGTGATCCCTTGGTTCCTTGGCTAAGGCAACAACGCTTTCACTATCACAGAAAATTTCCATTGGCTCTTTAATAGCTGGTACAACTCCAAGGTCTCCAATGAAGTTCTTCAGCCATATCGCCTCCTTTGTCGCTTCGCTAGCTGCAATATACTCTGATTCACAAGTTGAATCAGCCACTGTCTCTTGCTTGGAACTCTTCCAAGAAATTGCTCCTCCGTTTAGGGTAAAGACCCAGCCCGACTGAGAGCGGAAATTATCCCTATCAGTCTGGAAACTAGCATCACTATACCCTACAACTCTCAAGTCAGCACTCCCACCGAGGGTAAGGACCCAATCCTTAGTCCTCCGTAGGTACTTGAGGATATTCTTTACGGCAGTCTAGTGTGCCTTGCCAGGGTTCCCCTGATACCTGCTAACCATGCTTAGGGCAAAGGCTACATTAGGTCGAGTACACGTCATAGCATACATGATCGATCCTACAACCGAAGCATAAGGTACTCGACTCATTTCTGCTATCTCAGCCTCAATGCTAGGGCTTTGTGTCTTACTCAATCTGGCGTTACTCTGGATGGGTAACTCTCCTTTCTTGGAGTCCTGCATGCTGAATCTCTTCAGCACCTTATCCAAGTAGGTACTCTGACTAATTCCAATTAGTCTTTTACTCCGATCTCTCAAGATCCTTATCCCTAGAATATAGGCAGCTTCTCCTAGGTCCTTCATAGAGAAAGACTTCCCAAGCCAGAACTTAACTTCCTGCAGAGTTGGGATGTTATTTCCTATGAGTAGTATGTCATCCACATACAATCCCAAAAAGCTAACTATACTCCCACTAGCCTTGACATACACACAAGATTCATCTTCACTCCTAGAAAAGCCAAATTCCTTGACCTTTTCATCAAAGCAAAGATTCCATCTGCGAGGTGCTTGCTTCAATCCATAAATGGATTTCTCAAGCTTACACACTCTATTAGGGTACTCGTTGCTGACAAAACCTTCTGGCTGACTCATGTAAACATCTTCAGCCAACTCTCTATTAAGGAAAGCATTTTTGACATCCATTTGCCATATTTCATAGTCATGAAATGCAACTATGGCTAACAACACCCTAATAGACTTAATCTTGGCTACTGGAGAAAAGGACTCATCATAGTCCACTCTAGGAATTTGAGAGAAGCCCTTTGCAACCAGTCGAGCCTTATAAGTGTGTACTTTACCATCCATGTCGGTCTTCTTCTTGAAGATCCATTTGCACCCTACTGTCTTACGACCTGGTACATTCTCAACCAAGTTCCAAACTTGATTGTCATACATGGATTGTATTTCGTTATCCATTGCCTCTTTCCACTTGGCTGACTCAGGGCCTGCCATGGCTTCCGCGTAACTATTAGGTTCATCCAGACCTACTAGTATCCCATCACTAATAAGTGTCTCACCTTCCGCAGTAATATGGAAACCATAGTAATGCTCAGGTGCATTCCTAACTCTCGTGGAACGCCTCAGAGGTATAGATTCGTCAATTGGCTCAACAGGAGTTTCCTCCTCAAGTTGAGTGCTAGGGTTTGAAGTTCCTTCACCGCTTGACTCTTGAATTTCTTCAAGATCAATTTGCCTCCCACTGTTTCCTTGGCTTATAAACTCTCTCTCTCTCTCTCTCTCTCTCTCTCTCGAAAGAAGGCCCTCCTAGCTACAAAGACCACATTTTCACTAGGTCTGTAGAAGAGGTAACCAAAGGATTGCTGTGGGTAGCCGATGAAAATACACCTCTTGCTTCGTGGTTCGAGCTTATCATGAGTCTCGCGTCTCACGAAAGCCTCGCAACCCCAAATCTTGATGTGGTCTAATTTGGGTACTTTACCAGTCCACATCTCGTGAGGATTTTTGGCAACTTTCTTTGTAGGGACTAGATTAAGGATATGGGCGGAAGTCTCTAAGGCATACCCCCAGAATGAGATTGGTAGCGAAGCTCGACTCATCATGGAACGAACCATATCCAATAAGGTCCGATTATGCCTCTCAGCTACACCATTCAACTGTGGTGTCCTGGGAGGTGTCAATTGTGAGACAATCCCACATTCCCTAAGATAGTCAAGGAACTTTGAACTAAGATACTCACCACCTCGATCGGATCGAAGCATCTTAATGTTCCTGCCCAATTGATTCTCGACTTCCTGTTTAAATTCCTTAAACCTTTCGAAAGTCTCTGACTTATGCTTGATTAAGTAGACATATCCATATCTACTGTAACCATCAGTAAAATTCAAATAATAACGATTAGCATCCCTTGTGGCATGTTTGAATGGTCCACACACATCCGTGTGTACAAGGTCCAACAAACCTTCACCCCTCTCACACGAGCCTGTGAAGGGTGACTTTGTCATTTTTCCAAGTAAGCATGATTCGCAACTATCATCTGACTTTAGGTCAAACGACTCCAAGACTCCATCCTTTTGGAGTTGGCCTATGCGTTTCTTGCTTATATGTCCAAGTCGACAATGCCATAATGATGCTTTATCCAAGTTATTATTATTAAGAGAATCAATACACAAAACATTATTTCCTAAGTTATCTACAACATATACAGCTTCATACACACCATCACAAGGTAATGCTTTAAAATAAAGAACATTATTAAAGAAAGCATCAATAGAACCAACTTCATTATTAAATGAAAAGGTAAACCCTTGTTTGTACAATGCATGAAAGGAAATAATATTTCTTGCCATTTCTGGTGAATAACAACATTTATTCAAATCTAAATTTAACCCACTACTTAGCGATAAAGTATAAACTCCAATCTTGGTGACATGTGTAACTTTCCTATTCCCCATGATTAAGTTTATTCTTCCTTGCTCCACATTCTCACTTCTTCTTAGTCCCTGCAAGTCACAACAAATAGGAATACGACAACCGGTATCAAGGACCCAAGATTTAGAATGGGGTGAGTTATTAGAAATGATAGTGTAAATACCTGCATGGTTGGGTTTAACTTTCCCATCCTTCACATCTTGCTGGTATTTTGGGCAGTTCCACTTCCAATGTGATTTTTCATGGAAATAGAAGCATTAAGCCTCTCTTGGATCAGAAGAAGGAGTGACGAAACCTTTCTTGGTTCCACTTGAAGAAGAGCCATCAAGGGTCTGAGCCTTGGTACCCTTCGAAGAGCTCTTTCTCTTCTTCCCTTGAGTTTTCCCGATTGCCAAAATCGGAGTGGAGTTTGGAGCAGGAGTCTTAACAACTGACTTCCCCTTAAGACCTGTTTCAGCAGTCTTGAGAAGTCCCTGAAGTTTGCTGAGTGTGACTTCTTCCTTATTCATGTGATATGTCATGCGGAATTGATCATAGCACGATGGTAAGGAGTGCAAAATGATATCTACTGCAAGTTCCTCAGGGAAATTCGCTTAAGCTTCAGCAATCGATCCACATACCTTTGCATTTTCTGCATGTGGCTCGTGACGGATTCCCCATCCTTCATCATGGTTGTTATCATGGAGCAGATGATTTCATACCTCTCTTGTCGTGCACTTTGATGGTATCTTTCCATCAGATCTTGGTGCATTTCATAAGGGTAGAAATCCTCATAGGACTTTTGGAGTTCCGCTGTTATAGTGGCCATCATGATGCATGCCACTTTCCTAGCATCCCTTTCATGTGCCTGAAAGTCAGCGATCTCCTGGGGAGTTACAGTGGTCTCATCAATCTCCTTAAGCTCCTTATCAAGGACATATTCTTTGTCCTCGTAGCGGGTAATCGTCCTGATGTT
Source organism: Lactuca saligna (assembly GCF_052625555.1). Taxonomy (NCBI): domain Eukaryota; kingdom Viridiplantae; phylum Streptophyta; class Magnoliopsida; order Asterales; family Asteraceae; genus Lactuca; species Lactuca saligna. The sequence continues at coordinate 151,441,632 of NC_136421.1, forward strand.
TCTGATCCACTCATTAAAGTTGGATCCATCAAGTGACTTTCCCACACAAGTTCATAAGGGTAAAGGAGCCATTTGGATTAGAGCCAGAAGCAGCATTGTTTGAAGACATCTGAAGGAAGAGGACAAGATTAGTTTAGATATTAAGAGAGTCCTTAATCATACACCCAAATGTAATATTAAGGCTAGGATGCAATCACAATATATTATAACTTAGAAGAGGTATGTCGTAATCCAAGCTATAACATATTTGAAAGGTAGGTGAATGACGATTCACCAATTTCCACCATGAAAACCGAAATATTAGATATTAGGTTTTTGATTGGTTCTTAGAAATTCCTAGATTCTTTGAGATTCAATGAACTTTTCAAAGGCATGTTTCAATCTCGAGTGGCCCCTCCAAGTTTTATGACTGGGATACCAAGGATCACAAAACGAGGTGTGAAGTAACCACGCAAATCACTTGGTACCCTTAAAGTTTATCACTCAATCGATGTGCCGGTAAACCACACACGCTCCGCCGATACTATAATAAACCTTAAGTCACCCTTTACCTACCTTGTTAAGTCCAAGTTAGTGTGCCGGTTAACCACACACGCTCCACCAACGACTTAAACAAAGTGTAAAGTGTAATTTCATGGATTAGCACCTTATTCACATTTTTCCTAAAGTAACTAAGACTGGGAATTTAATAAAACATTTAGCTACTTTATAATATTCATCATATTTTTTAATGAGAATTTATAAGTCCCTGTCCTACCCGTTCGGCTAACGACCCTCCACCAGTCAAGCAAGCGGTGGGTGAGAGTGGACACCCATTAAGTTGCCATTTTATAGGCAACAAGCTTATACCCACCTTATAGACCGGCTTCATGAATGAGGCGTACTAGCGGTAAGACGACTTTGTTCTTATACATACATATATATATATATATATATATATATATATATATATATATATATATATATATATATATATATATATATATATATATATAATTATTAAATTATAATAATATAAGTATAAGGGTTGAATTTTAACTTTGATTATTCTAAGGGTTGGAACTAAAGTTTTAACATGATTTTACTTTTTCCAAAACTTGAGGGCAAGTTTTGTAAACTTTCAAAACTTTTCATTTCTTGTAACTTATGAGGTTAATAGAGTAATAAAATGAAAACTCTTCATTTTTCTAACTCTTGTGTTCTTTTAATGGTTTTAAATCAAGTGACTTTTGGTTTTCCATAACTTGAAGAAAAGTTATGGACTCCATTAAAACACATTATGATCAAGAATTAATCTACCACATATGTTACAAATAATTCCTATGATCATCTAAACATCATAAGATCAAGAACATGAATATGAACACTTTCATGAATCAAAAATTACACTTAAAACTTGTAATTTTGATAACTTGTTGTTGTAAATGGATTAACATGAACATTACACCAACTAAAACAAGTTTTAAAACACTAAATCAGTTTAGCGTAATATTCCTAGTCCGTTTCCAGCAACAAAAACCGAAATTCTGAAACTGCAGCCTCTACTCGTCGAGTTCATGGACTGACTGGTCGAGTAGCTTGCATTTGGTCATGGAATCGTCGAGTCCCCCCATGGACTCGGCGAGTTCATACGGGCAGAAAACAGAAAACTCAATTTTTTCAAGCAGTTTGCTCAAAAATCAAACAAACAAGCCTAGGCTCTGATACCACTGATGGGTTTTGAGCATTCTAACACTTCCTAAGTGTACATGCAACCCTAATAACCTTGGATCTATGTTTGTCTAATTATCATGCAAAGCTTCATTCGAAGGTTATATTCCTATCTAGCATACATGGGGATCAATTTTTAACTTGAATGAAAGATAGAATAACTTACCTTGTTGTTGCTTGTGTTCCTTGAAACCTTGTGAGCCTAGCACCCCAAGTGTGATGCCTCAAATGCTTCACACAACACCAAATGCTCTTGGAAAGACTTTTGAGAGAATACACACTTCTTGAAATCGGCCTAGCCCTCTTGTTTCATATGTGTAGCCGATTTTGGTGGAGAATGGGTTTCTTATATAGTGTTGACACATCTAAGGTTACACCATGTAAACCCTAATGTGTCATGACTCTTAATTTCCATGACCCATTGGTTTGTAACTCCCATGGAGCATCCTATGGGTGGAACCCAACTTGATAATCCATGGAGCCTCTTAGCCCACTATACAAGATATGGATGATTTGCATAATCAACCCATATATTTAATTAGTTATCTTTTGATCACTTAATTAATTCTAAATTAATTCTTGATCAAACTAATCAAATAATATTGTTAATATATTAGAACTTATAATATATTAATAATCTCCAAGTGTTATTTCTCATTTAGTCTATCCAATTGCATGGTGCCATGCGACCCAAATGGACCTGCCGGGTCGGGTCAAGTACATACCAGAAATAGTTATGGACTTAGACACCTTATCTAACAGTCGACCCATTTCCATGGAAATAGATTATTGTTTTTAGAGTTTGAGCTTATGTGAGTCATGCAAGCCATCAAGTTAGCAACTTTATGGTTTAAGACATGGAATAAGACTTGGATCTGATCTTGTAGCTTCTGACTCAGAATATTAAGCACCTATGAGAGAAAGGACTTAACCGGGTATTACGCTGAGCGTACGTGTAGGTACACCCAACGTACTCATCATCAAGCCCTTACGTTAAGCGTACTTTGGAGTACGCCCCACGTAACGCATTCAGTTTGGACCTTGAGTATTTGAGCCTTGGTGTGGGCTGTATTTTAGACTTGGGCCTTAGTGGGCCATCAGGAGTCATTGAATATGGGCCAAGTATAGGTGTTGGGCTTAGGGTAAGGCCCAATAAAGGAATTGGGGCCCAATATAGAAAATTGAGCCATTAGTGGGCCATTGGTGGACTTAGAAAGAATTAAAGGGTTTGGGCCTTGGTTATGACCCAACCATAGCAGGGGTAAAATAATCATTTTACTCATAGAAGGATCCTATTTCTGATTAAGTGTTTTATTTGGTTATCATAGCCGGGGAGTAGCCAGAACAGAAGCCAGGGATTCTTACTCAGGTTTTCAGCAGTCAGTTCTTCGAGGTGAGTTTCCTTCCAGTAGGAACGGGTCTACGGCCACAATGCCGACCCGTTTAGATAGCAATAGTACATTATGCTTGATGTCTTTGTGATTCATGCATGTCTATGTGTTATATGTTTCGGGCTGCGGCCCGATGCAGTATGTGGTATATGTGTTATTGTTATATGCTATGATTATGATATGCCATGTTCAGTCAGTTCTGGACTTCGGTCCGATGTAGAGGGCAAGGCCTTAGTTAGTTTCAGAATTCGGTCCAATGTAGAGGGCAAGGCCCTAGTTAGTTTCCGACTTCTGTCCGATGCAGTGGGCAAGGCCCTAGTCAGTTCCAGACTCCTGTCCGATGCAAAGGGCGAGGCCCTAGTCAGTTCTGAACTTCGGTCCGATGCAGTGGGCAAGGCCCAGTATGTGCTTTATATGTTATTGCATGGTATGTGGTAGTTTGGGGAGCTCACTAAGCTTCATGCTTACAATTTTAGTTTTGGTTTCAGGTAATTCAACTAGCAAAGGGAAGGGCTCGAGTTGATGGCATGGCATACACCACAGTTTTAGATTGGGAGTTAGACTTTGAAATTTTTGACATGACCTTGACAGCAGTTGATATGAGACATATTTTATGACATTTTGAGACACACGACTTATGTTTTTCTTATATGATATTTGGATATTAAGGTTTTAGTTATGTTTTCAAACAAATTTTTTGGCTTGTATTTTTGGGATGTTTCAAGTTGGTATCAGAGCCTTAGTTTGAGGGATTCGGACACACTTTCGGGTGTATCTGAACTCAAACTAAGGAAATGGTATAAGGCTTTCAAAAGAAGAACATTTTCGAAAGGAATTTTTGAAAAATAAACTTAAAAAGAAAAGAATTTTTGAAAAAGAGAAAAGGTTGTGGTGCATACGATCAACCGAGCTCAAGTAAGTACTCCCAAATTACCAATACAAGTGTATGTTATGATTATCAGTTTCAGTAGAATAGCATGCTAGAATAGGACTAAGGATCGAGGAAGGATGCCTTATGTGCCTGCTATATGTGTTTCAGCTTTATGAGAATTGCATGCTAGTATCGAGTAGATAGTAGTAGGATAGCATGTTTAGGTTAGGCCTGATAGTATGAGCTTAGAATCGTATGCTAGTACAAATTCTTGTTTGAATAGAATTGCTTGGGGTTAGATTTTCCTTTTGTATGAATGCTACTTTCTTAGTTCTTTGTGGGAATCTGAGTGATGGGAGTTAACCATTAGGTGAATACGTCACATCACATGTGATTAGGGTTGAATAATCTCAGAGTGCTGGATTTGGCTCTATTGTGCAGCTCTCGTTTGAGTCCAACCGTTGTAGGGACGAGTCCTTTACTTGAAGGATTATCTGAGCCTCGTCACATGTGATGGTATTCAGGTAGTGTCTAATTGGAATTATAAAGATACCTTCAGTAGTTGAGGATTGGGTGCGGGTTGGAGGTTCCCTAGGGCAAGCCTAGGATGAGAGTAGCAGAGATAAGTAGTAATAGAAAGGACTTGGTGGAGTCAAGGCAGTTCTTGAGGAAAGTACGAATAGATGTTGAAGGTAGTATGGGCCCGTAATACTAAACCAGAGGATCCGTACTTGAATCGGGGGAGGCTGAGACGAGACCAGGAAGCTTGTAGTAGATGTGATCCTTCTAGTTATATCAGTGATTCTGACATTGTCATATTGTATTTTCAGAATGGTGGTATTACGCCCTAGACCAGCAGTCAGCAGTCTAGGTGTTGGTGAGGGATCAAGTTCAAGCTCGGGGGCCGAGCATTTGGATGAGCAGACTAGGGAGTTCATCTCCTCAGAGATCACACACAACATACTAAACCAGACTCCTATGATATTTGGTACGGTGAAGGAGGGTATTATAGAGATTCTTGACAAGAGGTTGAGCGCCTTTCGTACTGAGATGGTGGCCATGATAGGGTCACGTACCCTAACCTTCAGGGAGTTCAGAGCTTGTGGAGCTCCAGATTACCAGGGGGCCCAAGACCCCATTGCGAGTACCAGATGGTTGGCTGATGTGGTTAACGCTTTCCGCTCAAGCAGATGTCCCGAGGGGGACAAGGTCCAACTTGCATCCTGTCTTTTGAAGGGCGGGGCACGTGATTGGTGGGAGGAGGTCGGTCATGTCATTAGGGATGACACATCCCTTGATGCGATGACTAGGGCTGATTTCACGACCAGGTTCAGAGCGGAGTTTGCACCGACCATTGAGGTGTAGCAGCTTGCGAGGGAGTTCCAGTATCTTACACAGACTACAGACACTGTGGCAGAGATTACCGCCAAGTTGAAGGAGAGGGATCTTCTCGTTCCTTAGTACGTGGCAAATGAGGAGATGAAGAAGGCCCGATACCATGATATGTTGAGGAGTGATATCAGAAAGTTTGTGAGCCGGTCCAACTGTAAAACGTTGGATGAGATGATTGTGAGGGCTCGTGAGAGGGAGATTGATTTAGAGATGGAGAGGAAGAGGAATCCAGAGGCGCTATCTGGCACAAGGAGTTCGGGCAAAAGGCCCAAGGTATCAGATCACAGATCTAAGGGACAGCAGAGCCACAGCCGGTGTGGAAAGTGTGGGAGATTGCACGATGAAGTGTGAAATGTAGGAAGTTCCAGTTGCTACAAGTGCGTTCAGACCGAGCATATGTGTAAGGATTGTACAGTTACTACCACCACCACCACAAAATCTGATCTGATTTGCTTCCGTTGAAATCAGAGGGGACATAAAAAGTCCCAGTGTCCGAGCTTAGCAGTAGCAGGGAAGGTGGCGTCTCCTACCCCTGCTACTTTGAGGATTACAGACGGCCGCTAGGGTCGGGCTGAGACGCCAATGGCGAAGAGCAGAGCCTTCCAGATGATATCAGAGGAGGAGCGAGCGACTCCTGACGTGGTGACGGGTATGTATTTTTCATCTTATCTTTGTATTTAATATTAATTGTTTCACATGATTTTGTGTTTGCGTATGGGGTCGTTCCTAGTGAACGACATTTCAGCTACAATATTGTTTGATTCGAGGGCTACCCGATCATTTGTCTCGCTTGCGCTTAGCAAGCGGTTTAGCAGAGATCCAGGGGAGCTGGATTGTCCACTTGAGGTTGAGATATCTGATGACAGGACCGTCAGGGTCGCGAGAGTACATAAGGGGTGTTCGCTGCGATTATTTGGCGAGCAGTTCTGGATTTGGTTCCTATGCCCCTGCAAAGGAATAAGGTTATAGTGGGTATGGATTGGCTGAGCCCCAATGGGACAGTGATCGATTGTGAGCTGCAGTTAGTGAGGGTCCACACTCTTACTGGAGGAGAGTTAGTGATTCAGGGCGAGAGGTCACAGTACATACCGATTCTTTGTTCAGCAGCAAGAGCGAGACGCTACTTCCAGTAGGGGTGTGCGGGGTACGTCTCCTATGTTATAGATGACCGAGAGAAGGGTAAGACGACAGTTGATGATGTACCAGTGGTGCGAGAGTACCTGGACGTATTCCCAGAGGATTTACCTAGGATACCCCCAGAGAGGCAGGTTGAGTTTAGGATTGACCCGGTACCTGGTGCGGCTCCGATAGCCAAGGCACCATATCGGTTGGCTCCTCCTGAGATGCAGGAGTTGTCTACGCAGATGCAAGAGCTGCTAGACAAGAGTTTTATCAGGCCGAGCAGTTCAATATGGGGAGACCCAATCCTATTTGCGAAGAAGAAGGACGGGTCACATCGCATGTGCATAGACTACCGGGAGTTGAACAAGGTAACGGTGAAGAACCGTTACCCACTTCCGAGGATAGACAATCTGTTTGACCAGCTTCAGGGAGTATCTTGGTTTTCCAAGATTGATTTACGGTTGGCATATCACCAGATACGGGTCAGGGATGAGGATGTACAAAAGACTATTTTTAGGACCCGCTATGGTCATTATGAGTTTGTGGTGATTCCGTTTGGGCTCACCAACGCTCCAGCCGTGTTTATGGATCTCATGAACCGCGTATGCATGCCGATGCTGGATTAGTTTGTGATAATGTTCATTGACGACATCTTGGTTTATTCTAAGACTCAGGAGGAGCATGAGGAGCACCTGAGAGATGTGCTAAAGACATTGAGAAGGGAGAAACTTTTCGTGAAATTCTCCAAGTGTGAGTTCTAGTTGCGCGAGGTGCAGTTCTTGGGACACCTCGTTAACCATTAGGGTGTACTAGTAGATCCGGCAAAGATAGAGGCGGTGATGCAGTGGGAGGTCCCAAGGTCTCCAACTGAGATTTGGAGCTTCCTAGGTCTGGCAGGGTACTATAGGAGATTCATCCATGATTCCTCCAAGATAACAATTCCGATCACCTGACTGACCAAGAAGTCGGTGGCATTCCGCTGGCGGCCTGAGCATCATGCATCATTTGAGACCCTCAGGCAGCGATGGTGTAACAAACTGTTATTTCAAACCTATGTAATAGTGTAATTTGTACTTCTTTTTGAAATAATAAAAAGAAATTCTATCATATTGTCTATATTTACATAATTGACCCGCAAAATTTAAGTGTTAAATAATCTCAATTGGGATGAACCAAGTCATAGAGATTTTAACAAGGATTCCAAAAATATAAAGAACTCCCAAAACCGAGTTATAACAAAGAAGTTATGACTAATCGAAGATCCACGACAAATCTGGCAAACGCTATTTCGCGTAAAAAGTGAGTTTTTGATAAACTGCTTTTTAGCCTTAGTGACCTTAATGAAAGTTGTAGAACTCATAAAAATAATGAACTTTCATATATTGAACATTTAAATCTGACTTCGTACGAAGAAGTTATGATTTTTCTAAAATTCGAATTAACGGTAGACAGCTAAAAACTCGAAATAAAGATCGAGCGAGATTTAACCGAAACAACTTAAACGAGAATCGAAGGTCTCGTTAATACTAGTTCAACGGTAAAATGTCTGACGAAAACGGACGTCGGATAAAGAAGTTATGAATTTTTAACGGATTTTCCTGTCCCGGTCTACTAAAAATAATAATATTAAAAATAAATTCAAAGTTTTCCGATGAAGTCTAAACGAAAATCATAGAGTATAATTTTACCTACGCGTGCATATAAAGAACGTCAAAAACGGTGTTCGTATGCAAAAGTTATGAATTTTACAAGTTTTAGCTAAAAAAATAAAAAAAATAGTAAAAAATCCGGATAATTTCGCATGAACAGTACCCGGGCCACGTCACCTCGCATGCAAGCCTCCACGTGTCAGCTGCTGATTGGAGTGAAGTTCGCGTGTCGTCTTCTAATTAGACCACTCCGCGGTCCACTAAACTTCAGACAACACTCGCATCGGACACCCGTTCGCGTACGCGGCCTTCTCCTATTGGACCGAAGTCCGGTCCACTTAGAAGTTGTCCCATCTGAACTCTTGCACGTGGCTTCGCAGCTGACCGACGCGTGGCTGCTGACTCACCCCTCGCCTCGCCACCTGTCCCCCTTCGGACCGAACCCTCGTGCCTATATAAAGGCTGCGAGACATCTCGGATTTTAGCCACTTCTTCACCAGAACTTCATATTTTTCACTCCTTTCACTTCCAACAACCCCTAAAGCCCCCGAAACATAAGTTAAACCCCGAGCAATCCCCGAAGCCCCGATATTTCCGAGAATATCCATCTTTTCTAGTCGGATCTCTGCCCGATTCAAGCTGGTTTTCTCGTCAAACAAGCTTCTTTTTGAGAAACGAAACGCTTATCAAGTGAGTTTATACCCCTATGTTTTCACTATATCTATAATGCTTTAGGGGGGAAATACAAGTAAAATACAATAAATTTTCATGTAAATGATAAAACTCATTGTTTTGTTTTATTATTGTTGTAAATAAACTATTACACTCATTTGGAACTATTTGCTACAATAAACATATAAATTATAATAGGTATAATTTATGATTCATACAAATTTGTTAATATACTTTATGGAACTACATATGTTTACTATATAATCAAAGTTTCTGATGAAATCAGATATATAAATTATATTAAATATAATTTATAATATAGTGATGATATGACTATTTCAGGGATACTTTTCAATATTTTACACATAATTATCAATAAGGTATTTGTGAGACACACTTCAAGTATAAAACAAAAGCCCTGAAATTTATAACCATAGTCTCCTTGAGGGAGAGCGTGACACTTGTATATAGATCTATATGGGATTGACAATCCCACATCTCGACTGTTAGCTACAGTTAAGCCGACAGGCTTGGGATGACAATTGTCGTACCGTATTACAATGCCTGAAGAACGTTGTGTTTCAGACGAGGCTTAGGTCATCAAGTATGGTTATGACAACTCACAACTTTGAAATTGATAAATAAGTTTGGTGTAACAATAAGTAACAACTTCATATAGTTTTAATATTTTAAAACTATAATAGTATTTCACAAGTTTTATTACAAGTGTAGGTATAGAATACTATACAATTTCTGCGTTAACTTATTATTCAAAGTCTTACGGAAGGTTAAGACTATACTACTTCTGAAAATAAATGTGTATACAACAAAAAAATATAGGATTTTCTGGAAGAACAAATACATATTTCATAGAACAAACGACAAGTTATTTATATAACATACTTATGAACTCACCAACTTAATAGTTGACACTCCTTTCAAAACTACTTGTATTTCAGGAAAGCAGTAAACTGGTACCAACACGTTTAAAGGAAGACCAAGTTTCTTTATATTTATGTTTGTAAATTATACCTTTTGAAACATAGTTGTAAACTTAAAATCTTATGTAATAAATGTTGTACTTTGGTTTTTATTATGCTGATACTACAAATGAAGTCCTCCACCCCTGAATATTTCCGCCGTTTAGTTTTGGGGGTGCGACAGATTGGTATCAGAGCATTGTTTATAGTGAACTAAGTAGATCAACTCATAAAAGATATACAAATATAAATACATTAGGGGCTGAAAGCTCTGACTACAAGTATACTTTTCAAAAATTTGAATATTTTTATAAGAAGTATACTAATACTAATATCTATAAATATAGTATCATAGAATTTAAAAGTATTTGAATGTTAAATATTATAGTCAACCTAAGCAAATTATGTAATCATATCTAGGATTAATATAGCCTGATCAACTATATTCATTCAAGATATGACCAACATATGTTTTGGAGTGATTATAGTATTGTGACATATCTAAAACTTACCAACTATACATGTTCAGAAGATTTTAGATCTAAACATAAAGATTGAAATACTATAGGAGTATTTTGGAATACAATAAAACAATACATCTAAATATTTAATATATTTTCTCACCTCTACATCTTGTTCAGATAACATGGCTAGAAACTACCCAGGGGACCCCTACATCCCTGATCACAACAATGGAAGTGATTCAGAGGAGGAACTTATGGAAGCCACTGATAGTGAATCAAGTGGTACTAATATAAATCCCTAAGTTATTAATCTGGGACAATGCCATTTAAGACAAGATAATGCTCGACCTATACCAGATTGGGGTCAGCACATAAACCATTGGTGCAGGCAGGAAGGTATACGCCTCCTTATGGAATGGCTAGAGAATATTCCAACCTCATTGATGGAGGCACAGCTGATAAAGCCCTTCCAATTATCATAAGGCGAATAAATCGCCAAACTGATCAAGCTAGAATCTCGATAAATCGGATTCTTGAAGTAAATGCCACCGCACAAGTCAATACTGCGGATATTTTACAACTTGATGAGATGCAAGAAGACACTGATCAACACACTGTAGCCCTTCAAAGACAAGTTGATGTTGCTCAAGAAGAAATAAGACAATTGAGAGAGTATCTAGCAGCTCAAGAAAATCACTGGAAGTCAAAAGACGAAGCAGGGCCTAGTAACCAACGTAACCCACGCTGCAAATAGTGTTTTCACTACTAAGTTTTACTTTAATTAAGTTTTTAAATATGTATGTAAAATACTTTGTAGCAAGTCAAAGTTTATGTATGATATAAATCAATAAAGTGACAAATATTTCATATTACCATCTTGTTCTCACAATTTATTTACATCAGTATTTTATGAATTAAACTGAAATTGAACAACTTATTATCCTTTATTTTATTTTTAGCTAAAAGATGCCTCGACATAATCCACCACCACCACCAGCTCAATTTGATGCTGCAACATTTCAGGCAGCAGTAGCAGCAACTGTAGCAGTAGTTATAGCACAATTAAATACAAATGGTGGTAACAATCCTCCTAATCCTGGAAATAACAATGGGCAACCAAGAGAATCTACTTATAAAGATTTTACTAATGAAAAACCAAAGTCCTTTGATGGCACGTGAGGTATCATTGTTTTGTCGTGCTGGTTCGAGAAGACATAATCAATATTTGAAATATGTGCTTGTCCAGAAGCCAATAAAGTGAAGTACGATGCATGTACCTTTGCGGATAGAGCCCTCTCATGGTGGAATGGCTACGTCAAATCTTTATCTCTTCCAGTGGAAAACACTATGAGTTGGGAAGAATTAAAAGTGAAAATGTTAGCCGAGTATTGTCCGAGAGGCGAATTACAGAAATTGGAGCAAGAATTATGGAATCTAAAGATGAAGGACTCTAACATCATCGGTTACACTGCTAGATTTAGTGATTTAGCCCTTTTGTGTCCGGGGATGGTTACTCCGGAAAGCAAGAAAGCTGAGAGATACATTTGGGGATTAACTCCCCCAACTCAAGGAAATGTTTTAGCTGCAAAACCTCTCACTTTTGACAGTGCCAAACATCTGGCACAAACTCTCATTGATCAAGGAAAATGTCAAGTAACAAACTCCGAACCATCTAAAGATGGAGACAACAAGAAGAGTTTTTGGAATAAAAGAAAAGGGCAATCATATCAGGCACCTTCAAAGAAACAAAAAACGATGACAATTAATGCAACCACCATTCCAACTGTTATTCCTGCAACCATTCCTACCACTCTCTCTACTACCCTAGTGTTTCCAAGTCGCTATGCCAGAACCCTACCAAGATGTAATAAGTGCAATTTCCATCATACAGGAGATTGTAAAGAGATGTACTACCGAAATTGCAAGAAGAAGGGGCATACTGCCTGCTTCTGTAAAGCACCAGCTCAACCTATTTCCCAAATACCTGCTGAAGGAGTAAGCCAAGCTTGCTATAACTATGGTGAAATCAGACATTATAAAGGAACTGCCCAAAAGCAAGGAATACTAGTGGAACATGAAGATTACTCGCAATCGGTCGGGAGAAGGCCGTGACAGACCCTAAGGTGGTCACGGGTACGTTTCTTCTCAATAACTCATACGCATACGTATTAATTGATAGTGGAGCGGAGAGGAGTTTCGTAAATCAAAATTTTGAACATTTACTCAACCAACCACCTCAGGCACTAAAAGAAACATTCATAGTAGAAATGGCTAATGGAAAGACTGAAAGTACAAATAATATATACATAGGATGTACCCTCCACTTAGATAATTATTCATTTCAAATCACCCTCATGTCTGTCTCCATTAAAAGTTTTGATCTTATTATTGGCATGGATTGGTTGAGTCTTCATCACGCAGACTTCCTATGTTTCGAAAAAGCTATTCGTCTTAAACTACCGAATGATGAAACCATAATTATCTACGGCGACAAACCAGGCACGCACCTCCAACTAATTTCGAGCATTCAAGCCCAAAAATATTTACGAAAAGAATATCATGCATTCCTTGCTCATGTAGTAGACGTAAAGAAAGAAGTAAAAGAAATAAAGAACATTCGAGAAGTATGCAACTTTCCCGATATCTTTCCCGAAGATCTTCCAGGAGTTCCCCCAAAACAACAAGTCGAATTCAGAATTGACTTAGTACCTGGAGCTACCCCTGTAGCCAAATCCCCATACCGTCTTGCACCATCAGAAATGCAGGAATTATCCAGTCAACCGAATGAACTTCTTAACAAAGGATTCATAAGACCGAGTTTCTCACCCTGGGGAGCACCAGTTTTGTTTGTCAAGAAGAAAGATGGATCTTTTCGCATGTGCATAGACTATCGCGAACTAAATAAACTTACCATCAAAAACCGATACCCTTTACCACGCATTGATGATTTGTTCGACCAGCTTCAAGGTGTAAGCGTTTTCTCAAAGATTGACTTAAGATCTGGGTATCACCAATTACGAGTTCTAGAGGAAGATGTTCCTAAAACAGCATTTCGAACTCGTTATGGTCATTAAGAATTTGTAGTGATGCCTTTTGGATTAACGAATGCACCTGCAATGTTCATGGACTTAGTGAATAGAGTGTGTCGTCCTTATTTGGACAAATTCGTAATAGTCTTCATTGATGATATCCTTATTTATTCAAAAAGCAAAGAGGAGCATAGTCAACATCTCAAACAAATCATAGAATTGTTAAGAATAGAAAAGTTATATGCAAAATTCTCAAAGTGTGAATTTTGGATCAGGAAGGTTTACTTCCTTGGTCACGTGGTCAGTTCAGAATGAATACACGTTGATTCTTCCAAAATAAAGGCAATAGAAAACTGGTAAGCACCCAAAATGCCTACCGAAATTTGTCAATTTTTAAGTCTTGTTGGCTATTACCGTCGATTCATTCAAAACTTCTCTCGAATAGCAAAGCCTCTTACTACCCTAACCCAAAAAGGTGTAACCTTTAGTTAGGGAGAAAAACAAGAAACAACATTCCAAGTACTAAAGCAAGCCCTATGTAGTGCACCTATCTTATCTCTACCCAAAGGAACGGAAAATTTCATAGTCTACTGTGATGCTTCTAACCAAGGACTCGATTTTGTTCTTATGCAACGAGGAAAGGTAATATCATATGCCTCGAGACAGCGTAAAACACACGAGGTTAACTATACAACACACGACCTTGAGTTGGGAGCAGTGATTTTTGCTCTGAAGATCTGGAGACATTATCTGTATGGTACCAAGTGCACAATCTTTACAGACCACAAAAGCCTTCAACATATCTTCAACCAGAAAGAACTAAACATGAGGCAATGATGATGGGTAGAACTACTCAACGATTACGAATGTGAGATTCGTTATCACCCAGGCAACGCCAATGTGGTAGCAGATGCTCTCAGTAGAAAAGAATACTCAGGACGTCGAATAAAGTCGTTGACCATGACTATCTATTCACATCTCTCTACACAAATCAAAGAAGCCCAACTTGAAGCTTTAAAACCTAAGAATGTGACAGGTGAATCTTTAAGAGGAATGGATAAAAACTTAGAGGTCAAAAATGATGGAGCCCGATATCTCGTGAACCGGATCTGGATACCAAAGTTCGGCGATTACAGAGAGGTTGTCATGAACGAAGCACACAAGACGCGATACTCCATTCACCCAGGTTCAGATAAGATGTATTTGGATCTAAAGAAACTTTTTTGGTTACCAAACATGAAAGCAGAGATTGCTACTTTCGTGGGCAAGTGCCTGACTTGCGCCAAGTTGAAGGTCGAATATCAAAAGCCCTCAGGTCTACTTCAGTAGCAAGAAATACCTGAGTGGAAGTGGGAAAGGATAACCATGGATTTTATCATCAAGTTACCCAGATCTCCAAGTGGGCACGATGCCATCTGGGTAATTGTCGATCGGTTGACTAAGTCCGCTCATTTTCTTCCAAATAAAGAGACATACAAAATGAAGAAGCCAACCAGAACCTACATCAGGGAGATAGTTAGACTACATAGTGTACCAGTATCTATTATCTCAGACCGAGATAGTAGATTTACATCAAGATTTTGGTAGTCACTTCAGAACGCTATTGGAACTAAGTTGGATATGAGTACAACTTATCATCCACAAACTGATGGGCAAAGTGAGAGAACATTCAAACATTAGAAGACATGCTAAGAGCATGTGTAATAGATTTTGGTAAAGCTTGGGATACTTATTTACCTCCGGTTGAATTCTCATACAACAACAGTTACCATAGCAGCATTGAAGTTGCTCCATTCGAAGCACTTTATGGTCGAAAGTGCAGATCACCGTTGTGCTGGGCTGAAGTTGGAGACACACAATTGGCTAGAGGTCAAATTCCAGAAAGCACTCTCACAGGTCCAGAAATCATCAGAGAGACTACCGAGATGATAATACAAATCCGAGAAAGATTAAAAGCTTCTAGAGTCAGACAGAAAAGCTACACCGATAAATGAAGAAAACCTTTAGAGTTCCAAGTTGGTGATCGAGTTATGTTGAATGTTTCACCCTGGAAAGGCTCGATACGCTTTGGAAAGCATGGAAAATTATACCTAAGATACATTGGACCATTTGAAATTATTGCTAGAATCGGTCCAGTAGCTTACAAACATAATCTGCCGCAACAACTCAGTAACATACATCCTACATTCCACGTGTCTAACTTAAATAAATGCTTATCTGATGAGACTCTCGTAATCCCACTCGATGAAATCGAATTAAACGAGAATCTTAACTTTGTGGAAGAACCCGTAGAGATTTTAGATAGGGAAGTTAAGAAAACCAAACAAATCCGTATCCCGATAGTGAAAGTTCGTTGGAATTCAAAGCGAGGACCTTAATTCACTTGGGAACGGGAAGATCAAATGCAACAGAAATACCCACGTCTTTTTCCCTAGTCTATCTGTAATGTAAAAATTTCGGGACGAAATTCTCTCTAACGGGGGGATAATGTAACAAACCGTTATTTCAAACCTATGTAATAGTGTAATTTGTAGTTCTTTTTGAAATAATAAAAAGAAATTTTATCATATTGTGTATATTTACATAATTGACCCTCAAAATTGAAGTGTTAAATAATCTCAATTAGGATGAACCAAGTCATAGAGATTTTAACAAGGATTCCAAAATATAAAGAACTCCCAAAACCGAGTTATAACAAAGAAGTTATGATCAATCGAAGATCCACGACAAATCTGGCAAATGCTATTTCGCGTAAAAAGTGAGTTTTTGATAAACTACTTTTTAGCCTTAGTGACCTTAATGAAAGTTGTAGAACTCGTAAAAATAATGAACTTTCATATATTGAACATTTAAATCTGACTTCGTACGAAGAAGTTATGATTTTTCTAAAATTCGAATTAGCGGTAGACAGCTAAAAACTCGAAATAAAGATCGAGCGATATTTAACAAAAACAACTTAAATGAGAATCAAAGGTCTCGTTAATACTAGTTCAACGGTAAAAACTCTGACAAAAACGGACGTCGGATAAAGAAGTTATGAATTTTTAACGGATTTTCCTGTCCCGATCTATTAAAAATAATAATATTAAAAATAAATTCAAAGTTTTCCGATGAAGTCTAAACGAAAATCGTAGAGTATAATTTTACCTACGTGTGCATAAAAAGAACGTCAAAAACGGTGTTCGTATGCAAAAGTTATGAATTTTACAAGTTTTAGCTAAAAAAAAAAAAAAAAAAGTAGTAAAAAATCCGGATAATTTCGCATGAACATTACCCGGGCCACGTCACCTCGCATGCGAGCCTCCACGTGTCAGCTGCTGATTGGACCGAAGTTCGCATGTCGTCTTCTGATTAGACCACTCCGCGGTCCACTAAACTTCGGACAACACTCGCATCGGACACCCCCTTCGCATATGTGGCCTTCTCCTATTGGACCGAAGTCTGGTCCACATAGAAGCTGCCCCGTTCGAACTCTCGCACGTGGCTTCGCTGCTGACCGACGCGTGGCTACTGACTCACTCCTTTCACTTCCAACACTTCACCAACAACCCTTAAATCCCCCGAAGCATAAGTTAAACCCTGAGTAAGCCCCGAAGCCCCGACATTTCTGAGAATATCCATCTTTTCTAGTCGGATCTCTGCCCGATTCAAGCCGGTTTTCTCGTCAAACAAGCTTCTTTTTTAGAAACAAAACGCTTATCAAGTGAGTTTATACCCCTATGTTTTCACTATTTTTATAATGTTTTAGGGGGGGAATACAAGTAAAATACAAGAAATTTTCGTGTAAATGATAAAACTCATTCTTTTGTTTTATTATTATTGTAAACAAACTATTATACTCATTTGGAAGTATTTGTTACAATAAACATATAATTATAATAGGTATAATTTATGATTCATACAAATTTGTTAATATACTTTATGGAACTATATATGTTTACTACATAATCAAAGTTTCTGATGAAATCAGATATATAAATTATATTAAATATAATTTATAATATAGTTATGATATGACTATTTCAGGGATACTTTTCAATATTTTACACATAATTATCAATAAGATATTTGTGAGACACACTTCAAGTACTTATTCAAGTATAAAACAAAAGCCCTAAAATTTATAACCAGAGTCTCATTGAGGGAGAGCGTGATACTTGTATATATATCCATATGGGATTGACAATCCCACATCTCGACTGTTAGCTACAGTCAAGCTGACAGGCTTGGGATGAAAATTGTCGTACCGTATTACAACGCCTGAAGAACGTTGTGTTTCAGGCGAGGCTTACGTCGTCAAGTATGGTTATGACAACTCAAAACTTTCAAATTGATAATAAGTTTGGTGTAACAATAAGTAACAACTTCTGTCACAATTAGAAATTTTGTGCCTTGTAACTTCAACACTTAAGTAAGAATTATGAATCTAGGACATGAAAACATGCATGATGCATACTCTATAACAACAAATTTTCAATCAAACACTTCATACAAGCAATGCAAATAGTCAACAAGCAATTGGAAACCCTAGAAGTTCTTGTTTAGGTCCATTTTGGACTAGGACTTTCTTATTGGGCCCAATGGACCAATAAACTTCCAATTTGACTATCTTGGGCTTAGAACCCTTAAATGGGCTCTAATTGGACCCAATTCCATTTATTTAAACATTTTGGGCCATATTGGGCCTAGAATGAAATAAATCAATTATATGAACCATTTTGGGCCATATTTAACCTAATGTAGCCCTAATAGGCCATAAGAATCATATCCATGGTTATTTGGACCAAACACCACTTAACATAAACATAAAAAATGCTTAAGCATTCAAGGCCCAAATTCTTTTCTCTCCCTCTCCAATTCTCGGCCCAAGCCCATGTAAAAAGGGAGAGTTGACTTTTGTAGCCACCTCATTTTTACATGTTGGTTTTCCATGCATCTTATCTCACATTTCCATGCACATATCACTTCAAGATCTATTTCTTTCTCCCTCTTTTTCCTTCGGCTGAGAGCAAGAAATGAACACACACACACCTCACAAAACTCTCTCTAAATTACTCAAGAATCATCCACTCTCTCCATCCAAAATCTCGAAAATTTGGCTTGAAGTCTAAGGATCTTCATAAAGTAATTCATCACCTAAGGTAAGTTAATGGCTAAATTATGATCTAACTCCCTTCACTTCATCAAAATCTCTTCTAAATTCATTCAATCTTGTGATCTTGCACCTTAGAAGCTCCTTAAATTCGAGATCTTCCAAGGAAAGGTTGCTAGGGCCGAAATAGCAACAAACTCTTCTCTTTTCTTCTTCAAATCGAAACCACAAGAAAAGGTGAGCTTCATACCCCATATTTTTCGGTTTTTATAAGTTTTGTGGGGGGGGGGGGGGGGATACAAGCAAATGTGTAGATCTATGAGTATATGTATGCTTTGTGTGATTTGTATGCTTATGTATATGTTCTATGTGATTGTGGTGTTGGATCTAGTCAAAATGAGTTTAGAAACCGATATCTACAATATGTTGAATGAAATAAGTACAACTTATATTATTTCATATAAATCAATTATTGAAAAATAACCAAGTTGATTAATGTGAACCTCATTGGGCTTAAAACCCATTTTTGGGCTCAAAATGCTAAAAATATAAAACTAAAGGGCCCAAAATGACAAAATACAAATTCCTAGGGTTGAGATGAGTCAAAACAGATTCAAAAATGTATTTTCTGAAAACTTACTCTTTTGATGGATTAAAATGTGAATTTTTAAACTTAATGGGCCAAAAATGGACTTTTCGGCCCAATAAAGCCCCAATTGCGAGATTTTTAATTTAGAGGGGCTGAAACTGCACTTTTCTGTAAAACATGGGACTATTAGTGTACCAAGTCCATTTCAAGGGTTAAAAATTCTTTTCACATATAAAAGGACCAAAGATGCAAATTGTGGGCCAAAAGTATAAAAATTGCGAAAAATTGAGGTTTCAGCCGAGAAAACTTCATTTTGAGGGACTAAAACTGTTTTTCAAATAAATTTGAGCTGAAAAATGTCTTTTCTACAAGTTTTGATACTATAGTGTCAAGAAAAATGGTTTAAGGACTAAAATGGGAAATTCTATCATACAAAGGGCCAAAAATTGTAATTTGTCCAAAAGAAAGGGGTTGCAAAAAGAAAAATTTTAGTGTTTTGAAATAATAAATCTGTTATGATAAAATACCAGTACCACGACTACCGACGAAATATAATACACCTTCAACACCAAAATCGTTACCAAACGAATTGATTCGGTCTCGAATCCACAACGAACCCAACAATAATAATACGACGATACGTCAATACACACGCGAAAATTTCGGGAATTCAATACACACGTGGGAATACACCAGACATCGATACACCATCTTTGGGCTTGAAAGTTTCAAATCGTGCTTGTTGGGCCTAGCTAGCCCAATGACATGATCTTTAGGCTTGAAGGGAACCCGCTTACATGTTGTTGGGTCTTATATGACCTAATTCCGTGTAAAAGGACTTTCAAGGGCTTTTGTGCCGTTGGGACCCAAGGGTCCTTTGGTACCGCTAGTAAAGTCGAGAATTCACAAATGCAGGTCGGGCCAAGGGCCCTTCGCATTCACGATAGCCTTGAACGACTTATGGAAATATCGGGGTTTCGTACCCTCTTTCCTCCTCGGTCGTGGGGCTATGAGAAGTCGGGGTGATTGGATTAAGTGAATAATACAGACGACGCCTAAGGAATCGTTTGTATAGTTGTAAACTAGTCGTTTTCATTAATGCGTGCTTATAACAATTCACAATCCATAATTAGTCCAATGTCACCTGGAATTATCAAATACACACGTCGCAACGGTACAACAAATTATAAAACGCGTAATTCAAAGTGTTAGGAAAACATCGATTTTTCCTAGGGTTTCCAATTCATACACCTACGAGATGCATACCAAGTATAACAATTTTTATTACATTTATAACAACAAACAAGCATACTTACGGATCTTCACACTTTTTATACAATATTTTTTTTACAGAAAATATCGGATTTTCTGACGGCTTTCAAACAATACAAAACATTATATTTCAAACATTACTTATGAACTCACCAACATTCCATATGTTGACGTTTTTTAAAATGCTTGTATTCTCAGGTAACAGGGTAAATCGAAGGGAAAAATGTACTCAGTGATATCTTGATGTTTGTTTAACTAGTATCGAACAATCTACTTTTTGGGAATGTAATGTTTTGAAACAAAGTACTAAATGTAAACACTACCAGTTGTACTATTCCAATGCATGGTGATGAATGATGTTATGTTTCATGTATATTCACTGTGATGGTATTCAATTGAGTCACTACAGCCCTCGGACGTTTCAGCTGTCTGGTTCGGGGGTGTGACAGGTTGGTATCAGAGCTTTGTTTATAGTGAACTAGCATATCTAACCACACAATTATATGCAACTATAAACCAAAAGAGGGACAAACACAACTCTGAACAAAACAAGTAGAAAACAACAATAAACAACCCTTGCTTGCATTAGGAATAAGAATATAACGCCGAACCAAACAAGATAATGCTAGTATCCCGGTTAATTCAGGACTGTTCTTAGTGGTATCAAGGAGTGGATGTAGCCTGATCAACTACATTCTCTCCAAGGTATAACTAACCCATGTTCTGATGAGATCGTGATAACTAGGGAACCTAAAACTATACCCCTTTAGCACCAAAAAGAGAACACCTGCTTAGTCGGTACAATAGTTGTAGCATCCTAGGAATAATGTTAGCATATTTACACACTCTCGCAGACAACATGGCTGGTTTTCATCACCCCGGAGATCCTTACTTCCCTAACCAGGGAAACAACGGATGGTTAGACGAGGAAGAGCCTGAGGAATACCCCGAAGAGGAATCCGATGGGGAATCGGAGGCAGTAGTCGAGGGTGAGCCTGCCGAACCAGAAGAGGAACAGGAGGAGGAAGAAGATGAAGAAGGCTTCGAGGAGGAACCCGATGACAGTGAAGTGGGTGATTCGGATGCGGAGTCCGAAGTCATCAACCCCTTACCCGATCAGGGTGCCTGCTTACCGGGTGGGTCCCACTTGTCCTACACCTCCCTGGGGTATTGATCTTTGGAGATGGAACAGACAGCAGGGACAGCGACCCCCGTACGGCATGTCACGTGAGTTTTTTGACCTGAGGGATCGAGGACCGGTTGATCGAGCCCTTCCAGTCATGGTGAGATGGTTACGGAACACCAGCGACCTTGCTCAGGGCACTGCTGATCAGGTACGCAAGTTTTGGACTAGGGTCGAGCATGCAGAACAGGAGACACGTGACGTCCTTCGAGAGTTCCACATGAGGCAGGTGAGGTGGGAGTCTCGACTCCAGGATGCAGAACGACATGTGGCTCATCTCCACGGAGCATCCACATCTTCAGCACCACCCCCAGACACAACTCATCGCGGTTAGGGATAGACTTATCTTACTAGATCGTTAGGAACTATGGTATGTACCTCGACTCTATGTTTAAGTGACTACACTACTCATAGAGCCGTTGTGCTGTCGAACTAGTGTCACTCATGTATGCTCTCGCGAGCAAAATTTTCATGTATCAAATGCGGATAATATTAATGAACTTTTGCGTGTTTATTATGACATTACAAATTGCTATGTGTTAAGAATCTATGATTGTATGCTAAATCGTAGAAGTATTTAAGTTCGTACCACACACCTAGTCAGTAGGATCACAACCTCACAGAAACCACGTACACTCAACATCTTTCCTTTTCATGACAGAAAGATGCCTCGCCGACCTACTCGCAGAAACCCTGGACCAACCCCACCCGAAGCTGACTCCACTGCATTCCAGGCGACTGTATCTGCTGCGGTCACCATAGCTATGGCACAAATTCACCAAGGGAACAACGGAGGAGGCAACGGGCAAGGGGCCGGAAGTTCGAACAACGGAATGAATCAAGGACCCACCAAAACATGTACCTACAAGGACTTCGCAAACGCCAAACCACGAACCTTTAACGGTACTGGAGGAGTGATCACCCTGAAGCGATGGATCGAGAAGGTGGAATCGGTATTCGAGATATGCGATTGTCCCAATGGGATGAAGGTGAAGTTTGCAGCCTGCACTTTTATCGATCAAGCACTCACCTGGTGGAACGGACACGTGGAATCCATGACACTTTTTGTAGCCAACTCCATGACGTGGATAGAAATGAATGAAATGCTGATGGCTGAGTACTGCCCTCGTGATGAGATTCAGAAAATGGAACAAGAACTGTGGAACCTCACTGTACGGAATGCTGATATCGATGCCTACATAGCAAGATTTAGTGAACTATCTCTTTTATGTCTGGGCATGATCACCTCGGAAGGAAAGAAGATCGAGCGATTCATCTGGGGACTAACCTCTCCAATCCAAGGAAACGTAATAGCTGCAAATCCCGAAACTTTCGACAATGCTAAGAGATTGGCGAAGAAGCTGTCTGACCATAACAAGAAAGGTGACAAGCCAGCGGAGACTGAGGCCAAGAAGGAAAGTGATGGCAAGAAGGGGAAGAACAACAAAAGAAAGGGGTGTCAAGGCTCCGAAACTTCCAAGAAGCAGCAGACAGTGGCGATCAATGTTGCCACCGCGCAAGTTCCAGCTACACCACATGCTCCAGCCTCAGCTGCTCCAAATGCTCCTAGACCTTATTCCGGTAATCTTCCCAAGTGTAACAAATGTGGATTCCATCACAATGGAGAATGCAAGGAGATACAGTGCACCAGTTGCAATCTAAAGGGACACACTGCAAGGTACTGCAGGGCTTACCCTCTTCAGAATCAACAATAGGGAGGCAACAACAACAACAACAACAACAACCGCAACAACAACAACACCAACGCTGGCGGCAACAATGCCGGACCTAGTCACACCTGCTATGGTTGTGGAAGGACTGGGAATTTCCGTCGAAACTGCCCCAACAACAACAATGCCGGAAATGGAGGAACCGGAAAAATGCTGACTATGGGTAAGGGGGAAGCAATTCAGGATCCCGCCGTTGTTACCGGTACGTTTCCCCTAAACTACACATATGCATGCATCCTATTTGACACCGGAGCGGAGCGAAGTTTTGTGAGCAATAAGTTTAAGCATTTGTTAAGACAACAACCCCAGAAGCTCAATGAAACCTTTACGGTGGAAATGGCCAATGGGAAAACCGAATCCACTGGGGAAATCTACATCGGATGTACCCTGACTCTAAATCAACACGTCTTTCAAATAGACTTGATGCATGTTTCCATTAGGAGTTTCGATGTGATTATTGGCATGGACTGGTTAAGCCCCCACCATGCCGAAATTATGTGTCACGAGAAGGCCGTTCACCTTCATCTTCCCAATCACGAAACCCTAGTTATTTACGGAGATAAACCTAGCACGAACCTCCGCATCATCTCGTGTGTCCAGGCACAGAAACATCTACGAAAGAAGGATTTGACATTTCTGGCTCACATAGTTGATAAAACCAAGGAAGAGACTAACATTCGGGATATTCCAGTAGCACGTGAATTCCCAGACATATTTCATGAAGATCTTCCTGCTGTACCCCCAGAGAGACAAGTTGAGTTCCGAATTGACCTCGTTCCAGGGCAACCCCTCTCGCAAAATCGCCCTACCGGCTAGCTCTGGCAGAAATGCAGGAATTGTCCAGTCAACTCAGCGAACTCCTGGGCAAAGGATTCATCCAACCTAGTTACTCGCCATGGGGAGCTCCGGTCCTATTTGTCAAAAAGAAGGACGGATCTTATAGGATGTGCATCGATTACAGAGAGTTAAATAAACTCACTGTCAAAAACCGCTATCCACTCCCACGAATCGACGATCTATTTGACCAGCTCCAAGGAGCTAGTTACTTTTCTAAGATAGATCTACGGTCCGGATACCATCAACTCAAGGTCCGGGAAGAGGATATTCCAGAAACCGCTTTCCGAACTCGTTACGGACATTATGAATTTGTCGTAATGCCCTTTGGTCTAACAAATGCCCCTGCCGCATTTATGGATCTGATGAACCGAATCTGTCGACCATTCCTCGATAATTTTGTCATTGTCTTCATTGATGACATTCTTGTCTATTCCCGAAGCAAGGAAGAGCATGGTCAACATCTCCGACAAATTCTAGTGCGATCGGAAAAGATGTACACAGTACTCTCCAAGTGTGAGTTTTGGCTCCGTAGTGTGAGTTTCCTAGGTCATGTTGTTAGCCAAGATGGAATTCATGTGGATCCCTCTAAGGTCAAAGCTGTCGAAGGATGGGCAGTCCCGACAACACCCACGGAAATCCGCCAATTTTTAGGTCTACCAGGCTACTATAGGAGATTCATTCAAGACTTCTCCAAGATCGCCAAACCACTTACCTCACTTACACAAAAAGGCGTGCCATTCAAATGGACAGAAAAACAAGAAGTTGCATTCGGAACCTTGAAACAAGCTCTCTGTAGTGCCCCGGTACTGTCTCTACCAGAGGGAACGGAAGATTTCGTGGTTTACTATGACGCGTCAAATCAGGGTTTAGGTTGCGTTCTCATGCAGCGTGGAAGAGTGATAGCCTACGCATCCCGCCAACTAAAGATGCACGAAGTGAATTATACAACCCATGATCTGGAATTGGGAGCCGTAGTCTTTGCTCTGAAGATTTGGAGGCATTACCTTTATGGTACGAAGTGCACCATTTTCACGGATCACAAAAGTCTTCAGCACATCTTGAACCAGAAAGAGTTGAAACATTAGGCAACGAAGATGGGTTGAATTATTAAACGATTACAAGTGTGAAATCAAGTATCACCCAGGCAAGGCCAACGTGGTAGCTGATGCATTGAGCCGGAAGGAGTACTCTAATCGTCGTACAAAAACTCTCTCAATAACAATCCAATCTCACCTAACTACTCAGATTGGGGTAGCCCAGTCGGAGGCCATGAAGATGGAAAACAGAGCAAGCGAAGCACTAAGCGGAATGGAGAAGAATCTAGAGGTAAAAGAGGACGGAGTATACTACTTCATGAACCGTATTTGAGTCCCTAAACTCGGAGGATTTAGGGAGGAAGTCATGAATGAAGCTCACAAGACGTGATACTCGATCCATCCCGGCTCAGACAAGATGTATTTGGATATTAAACAACACTATTGGTGGCCTAACATGAAGGCGGAGATTTCCACCTATGTTGGTAAGTGCCTTACTTGTGCTAAGGTAAAGGTGGAGTACCAGAAGCCCTCAGGATTATTACAGCAACCGGTAATCCTTGAGTGGAAATGGGAAGGGATTTCTATGGATTTCGTGACCAAGCTACCCAAGACGTCGGATGGACTAGACACCATATGGGTAATAGTCGACCGACTGACAAAATCTGCTCATTTCCTGCCAATAAAAGAATCCTACAAGATGGAGAGATTAACATGTTTATACATTCGAGAAATCGTGAGACTCCATGGAGTACCAGTGTCTATTATCTCGGATTCTCGGATAGAGACAGTAGGTTCACTTCACGTTTTTGGCAATCACTCCAGAAAGCACTCGGAACCCATCTCGACATGAGCGCCGCTTACCACCCACAAACGGATGGTCAAAGTGAACGAACCATTCAAACGCTCGAAGACATGCTTCGCGCATGTGTGATAAACTTTGGGAAGTCTTGGGATACCCACTTACCATTAGTCGAGTTTTCGTATAATAACAGTTATCACTCGATCATCAAGGTCTCTCCTTTCGAAGCACTATACGGACGTAAGTGTAGATCGCCGTTATGTTGGGCTGAGGTGGGCGACACCCAGCTAGCAAAAATACTCGCATCGGAAAAGGATCTAGCGGGACCGGAAATCATTCGTGAAACCACAGAAAAGATCGTTCAAATCAGAGCTCGATTACAAGCATCGCGTGACCGACAAAAGAGCTACGCCGATAAACGAAGAAAGCCCTTAGAATTCCAGGTCGGGGATCGAGTACTGTTAAAAGTTTCACCTTGGAAAGGAGTCATTCGTTTCGGGAAACGGGGAAAACTGAACCCACGGTACATTGGACCTTTCGAAATCGTCGCCCGAATAGGTCCAGTGGCATATAAACTGCAACTACCCACCAAGCTAAATAGTGTACACCCCGTGTTCCATGTCTCTAATCTAAAGAAGTGTCTATCAGATGAAACACTCGTCATTCCCCTTGACAAGATCGAAATCAACGAGAATCTCCTGTTCGTTGAAGAACCGGTCAAAATCATGGACAGGGAGGTGAAGCGTACTAAGAAAAGTCGCATCCCGATCATGAAGGTACGGTGGAACGCGAAGCGTGGGCCAGAATTCACGTGGGAACGCGAAGATCAAATGAAGCGAAAGTACCCTCACCTATTCTAGCATTCTCAAATCTAGCTTTCAAATAGAATTTTGGGATGAAATTCCCTCTAACGGGGGGATGATGTCACAATTAGAAATTTTGTGCCTTGTAACTTCAACACTTAAGTAAGAATTATGAATCTAGGACATGAAAACATGCATGATGCTTACTCTATAACAATAAATTTTCAATTAAACACTTCATACAAGCACTGCAAATAGTCAACAAGCAATTGGAAACCCTAGAAGTTCTTGTTTAGGTCCATTTTGGACTAGGACTTCCTTATTGGGCCCAATGGACCAATACACTTCCAATTTGACTATCTTGGGCTTAGAACCCTTAAATGGGCTCTAATTGGACCCACTTCCATTTATTTCAACATTTTGGGCCATATTGGGCCTAGAATGAAATAAATCAATTATATGAACCATTTTGGGCCATATTTAACCTAATGTAGCCCTAATAGGCCATAAGAATCATATCCATGGTTACTTGGACCAAACACCACTTAACATAAACATGAAAAGGCTTAAGAACGCAAGGCCCAAATTCTTTTCTCTCCTTCTCCAATTCTCAGCCCAAGCCCATGTAAAAAGGGAAAGTTGACTTTTGTAGCCACCTCATTTTTACATGTTGGTTTTCCATGCATCTTATCTCATATTTCCATGCATATATCACTTCAAGATCTATTTCTTTCTCCCTCTTTTTCCTTCGGCCGAGAGCAAGAAATGAACACACACACCTCACAAAACTCTCTCTAAATTACTCAAGAATCATCCACTCTCTCCATCCAAAATCTCGAAAATTTGGCTTGAAGTCTAAGGATCTTCATAAAGTAATTCATCACCTAAGGTAAGTTAATGGCTAAATTATGATCTAACACCCTTCACTTCATCAAAATCTCTTCTAAATTCATTCAATCTTGTGATCTTGCACCTTAGAAGCTCCTTAAATTCGAGATCTTCCAAGGAAAGGTTGCTACGGCCGAAATAGCAACAAACTCTTCTCTTTTCTTCTTCAAATCGAAACCACAAGAAAAGGTGAGCTTCATACCCCATATTTTTCGGTTTTTATAAGTTTTGTGGGGGGGGGGGGGGGGGGGAATACAAGCAAATGTGTAGATCTATGAGTATATGTATGCTTTGTGTGATTTGTATGCTTATATATATGTTCTATGTGATTGTGGTGTTGGATCTAGTCAAAATGAGTTTGGAAACTGATATCTACAATATGTTGAATGAAATAAGTACAACTTATATTATTTCATATAAATCAATTATAGAAAAATAACCAAGTTGATTAATGTGAACCTCATTGGGCTTAAAACCCATTTTTGGGCTCAAAATGCTAAAAATATAAAACTAAAGGGCCCAAAATGACAAAATACAAATTCCAAGGGTTGAGATGAGTCAAAACAGATTCAAAAATGTATTTTCTGAAAACTTACTCTTTTGATGGATTAAAATGTGAATTTTTAAACTTAATGGGCCAAAAATGGACTTTTCGGCCCAATAAAGCCCCAATTGCGAGATTTTTAATTTAGAGGGGCTAAAACTGCACTTTTCTGTAAAACATGGGACTATTAGTGTACCAAGTCCATTTCAAGGGTTAAAAATGCTTTTCACATATAAAAGGACCAAAGATGCAAATTGTGGGCCAAAAGTATAAAAATTGCGAAAAATTGAGGTTTCAGCCGAGAAAACTTCATTTTGAGGGACTAAAACTGTTTTTCAAATAAATTTGAGCTGAAAAATGTCTTTTCTACAAGTTTTGATACTATAGTGTCAAGAAAAATGGTTGAAGGACTAAAATGGGAAATTCTATCATACAAAGGGCCAAAAATTGTAATTTATCCAAAAGAAAGGGGTTGCAAAAAGAAAAATTTTAGTGTTTTGAAATAATAAATCTGTTATGATAAAATACCAGTACCACGACTACCGACGAAATATAATACACCTTCAACACCAAAATCATTACCAAACGAATTGATTCGGTCTCGAATCCACAACGAACCCAACAATAATAATACGACGATATGTCAATACACACGCGGAAATTTCGGGAATTCAATACACACGTGGGAATACACCAGACATCGATACACCATCTTTGGGCTTGAAAGATTCAAATCGTGCTTGTTGGGCGTAGCTAGCCCAATGACATGATCTTTAGGCTCGAAGGGAACCCGCTTACATGTTGTTGGGTCTTATATGACCTAATTCCGTGTAAAAGGACTTTCAAGGGCTTTTGTGCCGTTGGGACCCAAGGGTCCGTTGGTACCGCTAGTAAAGTCGAGAATTCACAAATGCAGGTCGGGCCAAGGGCCCTTCGCATTCACGATAGCCTTGAACGACTTATGGAAATATCGGGGTTTCGTACCCTCTTTCCTCCTCGGTCGTGGGGCTATGAGAAGTCGGGGTGATTGGATTAAGTGAATAATACGGACGACGCCTAAGGAATCGTTTGTATAGTTGTAAACTAGTCGTTTTCATTAATGCGTGCTTATAACAATTCACAATCCATAATTAGTCCAATGTCACCTGGAATTATCAAATACACACGTCGCAACGGTACAACAAATTATAAAACGCGTAATTCAAAGTGTTAGGAAAACATCGGTTTTTCCTAGGGTTTCCAATTCATACACCTACGAGATGCATACCAAGTATAACAATTTTTATTACATTTATAACAACAAACAAGCATACTTACGGATCTTCACACTTTTTATACAATATTTTTTTTACAGAAAATATCGGATTTTCTGACGGCTTTCAAACAATACAAAACATTATATTTCAAACATTACTTATGAACTCACCAACATTCCATATGTTGACGTTTTTTAAAATGCTTGTATTCTCAGGTAACAGGGTAAATCGAAGGGAAAAATGTACTCAGTGATATCTTGATGTTTGTTTAACTAGTATCGAACAATCTACTTTTTGGGAATGTATTGTTTTGAATTGGGCCTTGGGCTTGGGTAAGCCAAGCTAGGGGTAATGTAGTAATTATCCAAAGCATGTATTTTTAGTTATGTGTTAGAACCCAATTATTAATTGGGTGTTATTTGCTGTTGACAGTTCGGGAATCTATCAGCCATCAGCTGGGGTGGAGTCTGCGGGACTTCAGCAGTGTGGGATTGTGTTTGCGGGACTTCAGCAATGTGAGGTGAGTTTCCTTCCAGTAGGAACGGGTCTAAGGCCACAATGTCGGCCCGTTTAGTAGCAGTAGTTTCCGGACTTTGGTCCGATGCAGTTGTTAGTTTGTTTGATGCCTTCGTGCCTCAGACAGGATGTATGTGTTAAGTGTTATGGGCTACGGCCTGACGTAGTATGCAGTATATGAGTTTATGATCATGTGTGTTATGCTATTTGATATGTGTTTTTGCTATGCTATGCCATGCCCAGTTAGTTCCCGATTTCGGTCCGATGCAGTTAGTTCCAGACTTCTGTCCGATGCAGGGGACAAGGTCCCAGTCAGTTCCAGACTTCGGTCCGATTTAGTTAGTTCCGGACTTCGGTCCGATGCAGGGGACAAGGTCCCAGTTAGTTCCGGACTTCGGTCCGATGCAGGGGACAAGGTCCCAGTCAGTTCCGGACTTCGGTCCGATGTAGTTTCCGGGCTTCGGCCCGATGTAGTGGGCAAGGCCCAATATGTGTTTATATGTTATTGTATGGTATGTGGTAGTTTTAGGGAGCTCACTAAGCTTCGTGTTTACAGTTTCAGTTTTGGTTTCAGGTACTCAGTTTTCAAAAGAGGAGCTCGGGAAGATTGCAGTGCTCACACCATTTGTTCAGCCTTGGATGTTTATACTCTGATATATTTGACAGTTGTTATAATATTTTGAGATACATTGCTTATGCTTTCTATATGAGGTTTATTGTCTATGGTTTTATCATTAAATTAAACGAAATTTTCAGACTGTGTTTTTGGGATGTTACAAGTTGGTATCAGAGCCTTGGTTTGAGGGATTTGGGCACACTTTCGGGTGTGTCTAAACTCAAACTAAGGAAGTGGTATAAAGTTTTCAAGAGAAAAACCATGTTTAGAAAAAAGATTTTGTGAAAAGAAAACAATTTTAGAAAAGGTATAAGGAAAAGAGTTTTAGAAAAAGCGAAAAGAATTTTAAAAGAGAAAAGGGTGTGGTGCATGCAATCAGCTGAGTTCAAGTAAGTACTCCCAAATTACCCATACAAGATTATGTTATGTATATCAGTTCCAGTTTCAGTAGAATAGTATGCTAGAATAGGACTAAGGATCTAGGAGGATGCCTTATGTGCCTATTATATGTGTTTCGGCTTTATGAGAATTGCATGCTAGTATTGAGTAGATAGCAGTAGGATAGCCTGTTTAGGCAATACCTGATATTATGAGCTTAGCATTGTATGCTAGTACAGTTTCTTGTTATGAGGATAGAGTTGCTTGAGTAGTCTCTTGTGTCTGAATGCTGCTTGCTTTGTGCTTTGAGTAGTCTCAGAGTGCTAGATTTGGCCCTATTATGCAGCTCTTGTTTGAGTCTAACCGTTGTAGGGACGAGTCTTTTACTCGAAGGATTATCTGAGCCTCGTCACATGTGATGGTATTCGGATGATGGCTAATTGGCATTACAAGGAGGCCTTTTGCAGCTGAGAACTGGATTTGATGGAGTCAGATATTTCCCTAGGGCAAGCCTACGATGAGAGTAGCAAAGATCAGTAGTAGTAGAAGTGACTTGGTGGAGTCGAGGCAGTACTTGAGGAAAGTACGGATAGATGTGGAAGGTAGTATGGGCCCGTACTACTGAAAACAGAGGATCCGTAGTCGAATCAAGGAATGCTGAGATGAGACCAGGAAACTTGTAGTGTGTGAGATCCCTCGAGTTTGGATGAGTATTTTGGTGTTAGTGATGGTATATTGCCGAGTATAGTGACGTTACAAGGTAGACCAAATGGTAGTTCTGGTGTCGACAGGGGATCAGGCTCAGACTCTAGAGCCGGCCAGATTGATGATCAGATGAGGGAGTTCATTTCATCTGAGAATTTTGCACAATATTGTTGAGCAGACTCCTATGATCCTCAGTGTGATCAAGGAGGGCATTATAGAGATTTGTGATGAGAGGACGAGTGCATTTTGCACTGAGATAGCAGTCATGATAGAGACCCGTACGTTGATCTTTCGGGAATTTAGAGTTTGTGAGGCTTCAGATTGTCATGGGGGTTAGGGACCTCATTGTTAGTAGTGGAGGTTGGCGGACGTCACCAACGCTTTTCATACCAGACATTATCTCGAAAGGAGACAAGATCTGACTTACTTCCTATCTCCTGAGGGATAGAGCATGTGATTAATAGGAAGAGGTTAGTAGTGAGTTGAGTGATGACGTGGTTGATGTTATGGCATGAGATGATTTTAGATCAGATTCCGGGTAGAGTATGCCCAGTCGATTGAGGCACAATGGTTGGCTCCAGTGTTATTAGACATCCGCCAGACTACGGAGACTAGGGCAGGGATCACTACCAAGTCTCAGGAGAGAAAGATTAGTTGGAACCACAGTAGACTAACAGAAGAAGAGACAGAGAAGGTAAGATATCAGGATATACTACCGAATGATAGCAGGAAGATCGTGAGAATCTCGGGGTGCAAGACCCTGAATGATATGACTTCTAGAGCTTGAGAACGGGATAAGGACTTGGAGCATATTGGTAAGAGGGAACCAGATCAGTTACTCATATTGAAGGGTCTCGAGAGGAGACCCAAGATTTCGGATTAGCTTTCGAGAGACCAGTTGGACCAGATTCGGTGTAGCACTTGCGGGAGTAGGGAGTACTGCATTATCTTGGTTTATTCCAAGACTGAGGAGTAGCACGAGAAGCACCTGAGGGAGGTGCTAGAGACTTTGAGGAGGGAGATAATTTTCGCAAGGTTCTCCAATTGCGAGTTCTGATTGTACGGGGTGCACTTTCTTGGGCACCTTGTCAATCAGAAGGATATCCTAGTCGATCCGGCCAAGATACAGGCTGTGATGCTGTGGGAGATTCTGAGGTCTCCAATTGAGATTCGGAGCTTCCTGGCTCTAGCGGGTTATTACCGAAGATTTATTCGGATTTTTTTTAGAAGTTGTGTGATCTTTTGGATTAGCTAGTGTTGAAACACTAGCAATGGTAAGTGTGGTTTCTAGCAGATTGGTCATGGGTGGTGAGAAGGATTGGGAATTCTTCCAGTTTTGGTGTGCTGTAGGGCATTAGCTGAATCAAAGTGGGGGAGAACCGCCCAAGGATTCAGAAGCGGGAGCAGTTTTGAGACTAGGATAAGTTTCGCATCTTTATTGGGAAGGAAGATAGCCCAAACAGTTGTATGGTTTGAGGATAGTGGAGATGGAAGTTCGAAAAAGCTTGCCAATAAGGAGATCGTGTTCATGTAATGTTACTAGCAAGCCTTAGGGAATCAGGGTTGGGATTCCAATCAGGACATGAGTTCAGCTGAGTGTGAGGCAAGTGTGTGTTCGATCCAGTGTTAGAGTGTTGTAAGTCTGCGGGTGTAGCCGTAGCATTCACTAGCAGTCAGATAGTATTAGAGTGATGTAAATCTGTGGGTGTAGCCGTAGCGTTCACAAGATTAGCAGATAGTACTAGCATAATGTGAGTCTGTGGGTGTAGCCGCAGACTTCACTAGGTTGGTAGATAGCGTGAGTGCGTTGTTAGGACTCGGGAAGAACAGTAGTACCCACTAGTTCGAGTATAGCAATGAGGAAATGGAAATCCACGGATAGGATTTTGGAATTTCCTAGACGGATGAGACCTGGTTAAGCCAGTGATAAGATTGTAGAAGCGCTGCTACAGAGATGAGAGCAAGGAAGCAGTGGACTGCTTAAGGTCATTTATGACATAAGGCTACAATTGGTCATGTAGCAATCGCGTTTAGCTGTGGGTTGGTAACTTCAGGATTCGACGTGTGGAACTGATCAGTTAGATTAGAAGGCCGTTAGAGCCACAGTAACAAGATAACTAGTAGTTGCAAGTTTCACAAAAGGATTTCTTTCAGAAGTTGTGTGAGGCCACTAAGTAGGGAGTCCTTGGGGCTCCGCAGCCGGGCGGGAACCTGGTATTTCAGGACTGGCGAACGAATTGAGACTAGGAAGGTCTCGGTAGATGTTAGAAAGCAGCCATGTAGCAGCATGCTGTGTCAGGCAGTTCCATGTTTCAGACAGTTCAGTGTTTCTGGCAGTCAGTGTTTCAGGCAGTAACGGTATTTGGGGATTTTATGCGCGATTAGAGTCACAGATAGCTTGGGTTATGCTAAGTCACTTACCGTAGGATTATCTGAGTTTTGGCCAACTATAAGTGAATCACAGGGATAAGTGGATTTGTGATTCTGTTTGCTAGTGGGAACCTCGAGTTGTCAGAAGTTAAGTAAGCAGCTGAGAGATAAGTGGACTGGGTGCGACGATAATGATTTCAGTATGGGCGGTCTGCCAGGGATTCAAACCATCTCAAGGCATCAGATATCAGACAGAGTAGATGTGAACTATTGCGAGGAATCTGTTCACCAGTGGAATTCAAGGCTTTGCAAGAATTGGTCACGGTTACCCTAAGAAGGTTAGGGTGTGCCTAGGATTATGGCCATGTTACTTGAATAGTTAGTGCGTAAGGGATGATTTCGAGGATGAAATCTAATTTAAGTGGGGGAGAGTTGTAATGCTCCGTTTTCTGCCATTTTGCTGCTTTTTCGCCGCTGGCTGCCGCCTCGAGCCACCTCCGACCACCATGGTGTGGTTGGGTGTGTGTGTGTGTGTAATAGTTAGTGTGTATGAGTTAGTGAGGTTGTGTGTGTTTTGGATTAAAGCCCTGTAATTGTAATTAGCATGGAATAATGAAAATAATAATAATAACCACCACCGTAACCCGCCTTGGACCGCCACTACCCGAGGTGGTAGTGGGTGGTGCCCCTCTAGCAAACCCTAATGGGCTGAGAGATTAGTTTTGGGCTATTGGGCCATGTTTGGGTGGTAAACCCTAATTATGAGTAATTGGGCCTTGGACTTATTTGGACCCATTTTTGTGCCATTGGGATTGGATTATGAATTAAGCTAAACTATTCCATGCCATTTATCTAATAGAGTAAAGAACTTAATGGACTAAGTCCTTAATGAGCTAATTGAGAAAATATTAATATTTGGGAATTTATTAGGACACGCGAGAATTATTTAATAAGTGAAATATTAAATAATAATCATTGGCAGAAATTAATCTAAGCAATAATGGACTTAATGGATTAAGTCCTTAACAGATTAAGTCCCTAGTGGGTTAAGTAAGAAACACTTAACCCTAGTTATCATTTGATGTGAAACCCTAATTTCACTTGGGCTTTATGTTGGGCCATCCGAGAATAATCAAATGGACTAGAGTAATTAGTTGCGCTTTAGGGTAAGGCCCATATGAAGGATTGGGCCCAATTTGGAAATTTGGGCCATAGATGGGTCATAGTTGGGGCCTAGATGGTTGTATGATATTGGGCCCTAGAATGATACATGTTGGACTGGACTGATCAATTGGACCATATGTTGGACTTTGATCCTTCGTTGACTTTGGGCCTATGGATTGGGCCTTGGGCTTGGGTAAGCCAAGCTAGGGGTAATGTAGTAATTATCCAAAGCATGTATTTTTAGTTATGTGTTAGAACCCAATTATTAATTGGGTGTTATTTGGTGTTGACAGTTCGGGAATCTATCAGCCAGCAGCTGGGGTGGAGTCTGCGGGACTTCAGCAGTGTGGGATTGTGTCTGCGGGACTTCAGCAGTGCGAGGTGAGTTTCCTTCCAGTAGGAACGGGTCTAAGGCCACAATGCCAGCCCGTTTAGTAGCAGTAGTTTCCGGACTTTGGTCCGATGCAGTTGTTAGTTTGTTTGATGCCTTCGTGCCTCAGAGAGGATGTATGTGTTAAGTGTTATGGGCTACGGCCTGATGTAGTATGCAGTATATGAGTTTATGATCATGTGTGTTATGCTATTTGATATGTGTTTTTGCTATGCTATGCTATGCCCAGTCAGTTTCGGATTTCGGTCCGATTCAGTTAGTTCCGGACTTCGGTCCGATGCAGGGGACAAGGTCCCAGTCAGTTCCGGACTTCGGTCCGATTCAGTTAGTTCCGAACTTCGGTCCGATGCAGGGGACAAGGTCCCAGTTAGTTCCGGACTTCGGTCCGATGCAGGGGACAAGGTCCCAGTCAGTTCCGAACTTCGGTCCGATGCAGTTTCCGGGCTTCGGCCCGATGCAGTGGGCAAGGCCCAATATGTGTTTATATGTTATTGTATGGTATGTGGTAGTTTGGGGGAGCTCACTAAGCTTCTTGCTTACAGTTTCAGTTTTGGTTTCAGGTACTCAGTTTTCAAAAGAGGAGCTCGGGAAGATTGTAGTGCACACACCATTTGTTCAGCCTGGGATGTTTATACTCTGATATATTTGACAGTTGTTATAATATTTTGAGATACATTACTTATGCTTTCTATATGATGTTTATTGACTATGGTTTTATCATTAAATTAAACGAAATTTTCAGACTGTGTTTTTGGGATGTTACAGCATGGTTATGAATGATGTTATGTTTCATGTATATTCACTGTGATGTTATTCAATTGAATCACTACAACCCTCGGACGTTTCCACCGTCTGGTTTGGGGTGTGACAACTTCATAGAGTTTTAATATATTAAAACTATAATACTATTTCACAAGTTTTATTACAAGTATAGGTATAGAAGACTATACAATTTCTAAGTTAAGTTATTATTCAAAGTCTTATGGAAGGTTAAGACTATACCACTTCTGAAAATAAATGTATATACAAAAAAAAATATAGGATTTTCTGGAAGAACAAATACATATTTCATAGAACAAACAACAAGTTATTTATATAACATACTTATGAACTCACCAACTTAATTGTTGACACTCCTTTCAAAACTACTTGTATTTTCAGGAAAGCAGTAAAAAGGTGCCAACACGTTTAAAGTAAGACCAAGTTTCTTTTTATTTATGTTTGTAAATTATACTTTTTGAAACACGGTTGTAAACTTAAAATCTTATGTAGTAAATGTTGTACTTTGGTTTCTATTATGCATTGTTGTGATACTACAAATGAAGTCCTCCACCCCTGAATATTTCCGCCGTTCAGTTTTGGGGGTGCGACAGATTGTACGAGGCACCGATTCTTACCATGCCAGAGGGAATGGATGACTTTGTAGTCTACTGTGATGCTTCGATCACAGGCATGGGAGCGTATTGATGCAGCGAGGCCATGTGATAGCTTACACCTCTTGATAGTTGAAGCCACATGAGGGTAAC
This sequence comes from Lactuca saligna, assembly GCF_052625555.1. Taxonomy (NCBI): domain Eukaryota; kingdom Viridiplantae; phylum Streptophyta; class Magnoliopsida; order Asterales; family Asteraceae; genus Lactuca; species Lactuca saligna. The sequence goes on from NC_136421.1 coordinate 151,478,608, forward strand.
TATCCGACGCACGATTTAGAGTTGGGGGCTGTTGTATTTGACCTCAATATCTGGCAACATTATCTCTATAGGGTCCGATGTATCATTTACTCGGATCACATGAGTCTGAGGTACCTTATGGATCAGCCAAATCTGAACATGAGGCAGCGTCGGTGGTTAGACGTGGTAAAGGATTACGACTGTGAGATCCTTTACCATTCGGGAAAGGCCAATGTAGTGGCCGACGCTCTAAGCCGCAAGGCGCTAGCGGTCCCGATCAGAGATATATGTTGGAGGATGACAGTGACTACCCCACTGCTAGAGCAGATTAGGGAGGCGCAAGCTGAGGGCCTAAAGGAGGAGCGTCAGAAGGGTGAGAGGATCTTGGGCCTAGTAGCTTCCTTCGATTATGACAATCGAGGATTGTTGAACCTACATGGGAGGGTCTGGGTACTGTACTGGGGCGGAGTACGGCAACTGTTGATGGACGAGGCCCACAAGTCTTGGTTCTCCATCCACCCTGGGGTGAAGAAGATGTACAAAGATCTTCGACCCAATTACTGGTGGCCTTGCATAAAACGGGACGTAGCTTGGTACGTGGAGAAATGCCTGACCTGTAGGAAGGTCAAGGCCGAGCACCAGAGACCCCATGGTAAGATGCAACCTTTAGATAATCCTGTGTGGAAATGGGAGGATATCACCATTGATTTCATTACTAAGCTTCCAAGGACTACACATGGAGTGGATTCGATTTGGGTCATAGTGGATTGGTTGACCAAGAGTGAGCATTTTATACTGATTTAGGAGAGCATATCGGCTGACAAGCTAGCTGATATTTACATGCGAGAGATAGTGGCACGACATGGAGTGCCTGTTTCGATAGTGTCAGATTGAGACGTCTGGTTTACTTCTAGGTTCTGGAAGCGGTTTCATGATGAGATGGGTACTCGTCTTCATTTTGCCACCGTTTTCCACCCTCAGACGAATGGGCAAAGCGAGAGGACGATTCATACTTTCGAGGACATGCTTCGGGCATGTGTCTTAGATTTCGGTAGGAGTTAGGATACGTATCGATTCACATACTTTCGAGGACATGCTTTGGGCATGGACGATTCATACTTTCATGGGAAGTACGGAGGTAGTACTCAAGACCACAAAGTGGATACCGCAGCTCCGTAGCAGGCTCCAGACTGCTCAGAGTCGGCAGAAGAGTTACGTCGACAGGAAGCATTCGGGCTTGGAGTTCTAGGTGGGTGATATGGTCCTCCTGAAGGTGTTACCATAGAAGGGTGTCATCAAATTCAAGAAGCGGGGCAAGCTGGGCCCCAGATTCATAGGACCTTTCAAGGTTTTGGCCCGGGTGGGTCGAGTTGCTTACCGTTTGGACCTTGCAGCGGAGCTCAGCCAGATTCACAACACGTTCCATGTATCTTAGTTGCGGAAGTGTTTGGTGGACAAGTCAGCAGTTGTACCATTGGATGATATTCAGGTTGATAGCAGCCTGAATTACATTGAGAGACCCATTGCACTTTTGGATCGAAAGACGTAGACTTTAAGGAACATGGTAACTCAGCTAGTAAAGGTGCAGTGGCAGCACTTGAAGGGTTCAGAGTGGACGTAGGAGTCCGAGGAGGAGATGAGGGAGCATTATCCGGAGTTGTTTTCAGATTCAATAGCAGCAGAATTCGAGGATGAAGTTTGATTCAAGTGGGGGTGAATTGTAACATTCGTCGCTCGAGGTATTAATTAATCATTTATGCAAATTAAAAAGATTTAGGACTATGGTTGGACTTATCTTTTTGGATTAGACTTTAGAAATCTTTGACCGAGATGTAGACTACCCATAAGCCGTACGCGGGGCGCAGTGTCTTTGGATGCACGGGGCACGAGTAACGTACACACAACGTACCATAAGGTACGACCAACATACGGCAGTAGACACCAAACCCTAATTTCAGGGTTTAAGGGGTATCTAAACCCCATTATAGTCCCCTCTTGGTTTCTTATCAGCCTCCTCACCCACAAGAAAACCCTAATACGTTCTTACCCTCTTTATTGTGTGAAATTGCTTTTGTGAGTGCTTTTAGTGAAAGAAGGTGGTGAAGAAGGAAATGAAAGGTTAGAGAAGAAGCTTGAGCTCAAGGATCTGGACGTAACTCACCCTTTGTCATAAGAAGAAGGTATAAAGCACTTAAATTTCTTCCTCACCTTCTAGATCTAGAGTTATGGAAGTTTGGAACTTTTTAGGTCCAAAGGTTGGATCTTGATCATGTAAATCTATATTTAAGCTAGGGATTGCCATCCTTGAGGCTCAAAACACTTTTTTAGCAATAAAGTTTCCATCTTTGAGGCTTTCATGAAGCCATGCATGAGATCTAGCCATTTCCAAGGAAATATATTATTGTTTTTAGAGTTTGAGCTTATGCAAGCCATCAAGTTAGCAACTTTATGGTTTAAGACATGGAATAAGACTTGGATCTAAGTTTGTAGCTTCTGACTCGGAATATTAAGAACTTACAAGAGAAAGGACTTAATCAGGTATTACACTGAGCATACGTGTAGGTACGCCCATCATACTTATCATCAAGCCCTTACGCTAAGCGTACTTTTACACCCTACGTAACGCAGTCAGTTTGGACCTTGAGTATTTGGGCCTCAGTGTGGGCTGTATTTTGGACTTGGGCCTTAGTGGGCCAGTAGGAGTCAGTGAATATGGGCCAAGTATAGGTGTCGGGCTTAGGGTAAGGTCCAATAAAGGAATTGGGGTCCAATATAGAAAATTAGCCCATTAGTGGGCCATTGGTGGACTTAGAAAGAATTAAAGGGTTTGGGCCTTGGTTATAACCCAACTATAGCAGGAGTAAAATAGTCATTTTACTCATAGAAAGATTCTCTTTCTGATTAAGTGTTTTATTTGGTTATGATAGCCGGGGAGCAGCCAGAACAAAAGCTAGGGATTCTTACTCAGGTTTTCAGCAGTCAGTTCTTCGAGGTGAGTTTCCTTCCAGTAGGAACGGGTCTACAGCCACAATGTCGACCTATTTAGATAGCAGTAGTACAGTATGCTTGATGTCTTTGTGATTCAGGCATGTCTATGTGTTATGTGTTCTGGGCTGCAACCCGATGTAGTATGTAGTATATGTGTTACTGTTATATGCTATGATTATGTTATGTCGTGTTCAGTCAGTTCTAGACTTCAGTCTGATGTAGAGGGCAAGGACCTAGTTAGTTTTGGACTTCGGTCCAATGTAGAGGGCAAGACTCTAGTTAGTTTTGGACTTCGATCCGATGCAGTGGGCAAGGCCCTATTCAGTTCCAAACTTTGGACCAATGTAGAGGGCGAGGCCCTAGTCAGTTCCGAACTTCAGTCCGATGCAGTGGGCAAGGCCCAATATGTGCTTTATATGTTATTACATGGTATGTGGCAGTTTGGGGGAGCTCACTAAGCTTCATGCTTACAGTTTTAGTTTTGGTTTTAGGTACTTCAGCTAGCAAATGGAAGGGTTCGGGTTGATGGCATGCCACACACCACAATTTTAGCCTGGGAGTTAGACTCTAAAAATTTTGACATGACCTTGACAACAGTTTAATATGAGACATATTTTATGACATTTTGAGACACACGACTTATGCTTTTCTTATATGATATTTGGATATTATGGTTTTAGTAATGTTTTCAATCAAATTTTTTGGCTTATATTTTTGGGATGTTTCAGAGCAGGTCTAGAGTTGACAAGAAATGTACCTGTCACAACATTCGGGTCCTCATGTGCTTCCTCAGTAGTAATTTGGAATGTATGACCTTTAGCTTTTGGCACCTCCTCCTTTTTAGTCGGATTATTCTTTGATTGTTGTCTAGAAGCTTGACTTCCCGCCATTTGACTATTAAGAGTAGGGCAGAAACGTTTCCTGTGGCCAATAACACCACAAGCATAGCACGTAGTATTCTTTATCGGGAAAACGGGTTTTACGTGACACATTTCTCCACACCCATAACAAATCACCGATCCTTTCTCTATTCCTCATTGGCCTTGGTGATTCTTTTAGCATCTTCTATATATTGGTGATTGAAGAGAAAAAGATTGTGACCTACAACGGTCACGAGATGCGTTCTAAGATTGCATCCTTGAATTTGAATCAACTCGAATAGGTGGAGGTGGTGGCATAGAAGGAAGAGGAATAGTTCAATAAATACATGGATGCTTTGAAACATAAATAGTGGCACCATGTATATCCAAGACATGATCACGCTTTCGAGCATACTCATAAACTTTATCAAATGATAGAACATTCCGATTTATCACGAAATAGCGGATTTCATATCGTAACCCTTGCATAAATAACTAGATTTTATCGTCTTCAGTTGGAATGTACTTTGCAGCAAACCATGTTCTCTGATTGAACTAAGTCTCATACTCATTCATAGTCATTTCTTCTAGTTTGAGTTCCATAAATTCTTTCTCCAATCTTCTCCTCATGTCTAGTGGACAATACTTTCCTAACAAACGGGTCTCAAACATCTCCCGGGATAAGTTCTCCTGGTCATACCCGTTGAGTGCTTCATACGTTGCTTCCCACCAGACCAAGGCTTCTCCGATGAGCATTGAAGTTGCATAATTTGCTTTGTCTTCATTATCCACATGGGAGATACGAAATACTTTCTCTGTGTTCTGGATCCAAGTAAGAACTACTATAGGATTAAGGACACCAGCAAACTCTGTAACACCGCTGCTCTTAAAAGTTTTGAAAGAGGGACGTCTCTCCTTCTCTCTAGAAGATTCTCTAGTGACCTTCTCTTTGCCTTTATTATTATCCTTCTTGTGTTCTTCGAGAGTTTGTTGAATTACACCAATCATTTTATCCATGATTTGCGCCTCACAAGGAGATATTGGAGTTTCTGCTTCATCAACATGACGATCTCCACCTACTTCTGGTGTATGACTACTTACTTGTTCAACCACTGTTCTGAAAATTTGGAGTAATATAATACTTTAGGATATTAGAATTTATTATAACCTAATACATCACTTAAGTCTTTCCTATGGTTTGTATCCATATACTAATAATGAGTTAGTTCATATATTGAACTTCCAATAGTTTAAGTCTAAATACTAATCCTTAGAATTTAGTTCGCTTATACTACTACTCTGATACCATGTTTGAAAGATTTCCTTACACCTTCATGAATTCTACACCTCATTACTCCAAAACATGCTACATACATATTCATAAATAATATTTTATTATACAAAGACGGTCTTATTACAAGACATTGGATACAAACGACTGAGTTTAAGTTTATTACAAAACTATCCAGGATATTGTAATTTTATACATACTAAAACTTAAATACAATAGTAATAGTATAAACTATTCTAGTTCTTCTAACAGTATAAGGCTATATTGGATGCTTATTGCCCGTAATTTATTAAAACATTGAGAGGGGTAAGCGATAACGCTTAGTGAGTTCAATAATAGACACAATATAACGTTATGACATATATATACATCAATATGACAAAAGCAAAGAGGAACAACAAAGACATATGTGAAATCATGTGATAGGCTTTCATATTAATCCAAGACTTGATTCAAAGATATACTTTTCAATACTTGAAATATATCAATAAAGTTCAGCCCAAATAGCATAGAAGACATACAAATTTTTTATTATCATTTTGCTAGCATATACAGGCTTTTAGCCCTACCTAGCCCATTACCAATATCAAAACTTATACGAGACATGCTTTACATGGTCAAAGGCACAAAGCCAATACCAAAAATAATACAAGACATGATTTACATGCTCAAAGGTATATTATCAATACGAGACATGCTCTACATGGCCAAAGATCCAAAGTCAATACCAGAATATCACAAGAAAGCACCATGCACATACAACACATAACATACAATTGTTCCTATATACCGAACTCACCTTGAAATAAGCGGGGGTTAAAAAAGTAATTTGTGCAACACTTCGTTATAATAATATAGCTTTCTTTGATAAAAACTAGGAGCTTACTTGAAAACCAGGCTCTGCAAAGGTTGAGCTTCAAACTGAAAATATAAATTTCTTGGGGTCTTCGGGCACTTCGGGGCGTGTTTCAGGTGTTAAAAATAATACTAGGGCTTCGGGGGAAGTGAAATTAGCCAAAATATGGAATAAGAGGTGAAAATGAGCAAAAATCAAACATTATCCGACAAGTCTCGCAACCCCCTTTTTATTGAGTGTGAGACTGAAGATTTGCGGCTGAGAAGGCTCCACGCGGCGTTAGATGCGAGGGCCAGGTGGCTCGTGCGAGACTCAGACACACGAAGGGGCATGCGTCGCTCCGTGGTTGGACCGACGTTTCGGATGCGAAGGAGTGCGACACGCGTCGTCAGCTGCTCGGATGACTCACCGAGATCGGACACGGGGCGACTTCTCGGGCGATGTGACGTGGCCAAATACCTGCCATGCGAAATTCCACGGATTTTGGACTTTTCTTGATTTTTGTGCCCTGAACTTCTAAAATCCATAACTTTCACATACGAGCTCCGTTTCCGTCGTTCTTTATATGCACGCTTAGGTAAAATTATTCTCTAAAACTTTCATTTAGACTCCGTCGGCTAATTTTGATTTTAATTTAATATTATTATTTTTAACAGACCGGGACGAGAAAAATCCATTAAAAATTCATAACTTCTTCATCTGACATCTGTTTTTGTCAGAATTTTTACTGTTGTACTACTATTGACGAGACCTTCGGGCACTTCGGGGCATGTTTCGGGTGTTAAAAATAATACCGGGGCTTCGGTTGAAGTGGAATTAGCCAAAATATGGAATAAGAGGTGAGAAATGGGAAACAATAAAACATTACTCGGCAAGTCTGGTAGCCCTCTTTTTATAGGGTGTGAAACTGACGATCTGCGGCTAAGAAGGCTCCACGCGACGTCAGATGCGAGGGCCAGGTGGCTCGTGGGAGACTCGGACACATGAAGAGGCACGCATCGCTCCGCGGTTGGACCGATGTTTCGGATGAGAGGGAGTGCGACACACATCACCAGCTACTCTGATGACTCACCAAGATCGGATACATGGCGACTTCTCGGGCTAGGTGATGTGGCCGAACACCTGCCATGCGAAATTTCTCGGATTTTGGACCTTTCTTGATTTTTGTGCCCCGGACTTCTAAAATCCATAACTTTCGCATACGAGCTCCATTTTCGACGTTCTTTATATGCATGATTAGGTAAAATTATGCTCTACAACTTTCATTTAAACTCCGTCGACTAATTTTGACTTTAAGTTTAATATTATTATTTTTAACAGACCGGGATAGGAAAATCCGTTAAATTTCATAACTTCTTCATCTATCATTTGTTTTTTTCAGACTTTTTACCGTTGTAATACTATTGACGAGACCTTTGATTCTCATTTAGGTTGTGTTGGCTAAATATCGCTTGATATTTATTTCGAGTTTTTCGCTGTCTACTGCTATTTCGTAACTTAGAAAAATCACAACTTCCTCATACGAAGTCAGATTTGGACGTTCTTTTTATGAAAATTCTCGGTTTAACAAATACTACAAATTTCATTTAGATCACCAAGGATAAAAAGTAGTTTATCAAAAACACATTTTTTACGTCATTCGGCGATGTGCCGATTTTGTTGCGGATCATCGATTGGTCATAACTTCTTCGTTATAACTCGGATTTCGATTATGTTTTCGCCTAAATGTTTCTAACGAGATTATTTACAAATTTCAATAATAAAATTTTACATATTTAAAATTTTATATTTTCGTTAAATTTCACTATTTAACATTTGATTGGAATCTCATAAGACTTCCAATACTTTCTGAATGATTCTAAGCATAGTTTTTACTTCATTTCTAGTAAAAACCATCTGTTAGAACTCAACATTGAAATTCACATAATATTTCGTAATATTATTCACCTTTATAATTTACAATACACGATAACTGAACACGTATGTTACACTTTCTAGTTACAAGAAGGAGAAAATAAACTTTGACTACATAGTTTTTGACTACCCTCCTAATCATACATGAACATACCCTTTATGATTACCAATTACAGATAACATTAGAGCACACCAATACACAACAACTTTCACAAAAAAAACCCCATATGTATCTCGACATTTGAAAATATGAAAAAAAATGAAACACGGTATTTGAAGTGACACAGTTTAATAGCACCAAAAAATCTCATTATTAAGTCACTATGAAATAAACATCAAACGATTATAATTCATATTGTAAAAGTGTTTCATAATAATTCTAACTAAACACTAAACTATTACATCAAATCACTATCTAGTCTCATGCCAATGATCCTCGCATTGCCATCATGTTTCACTCATGATAGTGACTTCATGAAAGGATCAAAATGATTCTCCTTAAATGATACTCTATTCACAATGATATCTTTGTTTTCTACTCTATGTCGAACGTAGAGGTATTTTCTGAGTATTTGTCTTGAATTACCATGGTCCTTGGGTTCTTCACTCAAGACAATTGCAACCTTATTATCACAAAAGATCTCCAAAGCCTCTTTGATGCTCAGTACAACTCCAAGATCACCAATGAAGTTCTTTAAGCATGTAGCTTCCTTTGCTATTTGATTAGCTACAATATACTCTGACTCACATGTTGAGTTTGTCTATGTCTGCTACTTTGAACTTTTGAATGTAACCGTTCCTCCATTTAGCAAGAACACCCATTCTAACTGCAAACACGACCTATCCCTCTCAGTCTGGAAACTCACATATCCATATCCTGTAACTCATAATTCTTCTTTACCACCATATACTAACAACATATCCTTAGTTATTTTTAGATACTTGAGGATATTCTTCATTTCCATCCAATCACTATTGCCATGATTATCTTCATATCGACTCACCATGCTTAAAACATATGAGATATCAGGTCTAGTACATGTCATGTCATACATGATCGATCCTATAGCAGAAGCATTTAAGATTAAACTCATTCTTTACAATTCTTCAATCGTACTGGGTGATTAATATAACCCCCGTATTTCTCGTTAAGCATTAATAAGAAGATGTAATAGTTAGGATCAACAATTGTAACCTATTTTGAAGTAATTAATAACAATTATTCGAGTATTATGTGATTTATACGTAAATTATGTGTAATATACGTGCTTATAACGATATAATAAAATAGGAATAAAATGCGCATCTAAAATAAAATAATAATTAGACCCAATATCATCGAAGAAAGTTGTAGTAGTCGTAACAAGGATTCTGAAGACATGAGGAACGCTGAAATCTGACTTATAATGAAGAAGTTATGACTTGTCGAAGTTTCGCAATTAAACCGGCATAACTCCGCATATCATAAAAAGTAAATTTATGATAAATTACTTTTTAGCCTTAGTGATTTAAACAAAAGTTGTAGTAGTCATTAAACCGAGAGTGTGCATATAGAGAACATCCAAATCTGACTTCATTTGAGGAAGTTATGATTTTTTCTAAGATTTAGAGTAGTAGTGTACTACTCAAAATCGAATTTTAGATCCATCGATTATTAGCCGATACAATCTAAACGAGAATTGAAGATCTTGTTAATAGGAGCTCAACGATATAAAGATAGTCGAAAATGGACGTCGGATGACAAAGTTATGATTTTTTAATGGAATTTAACTGTCTAAGCCTATTAAAATATAACTTTAAAAATAAAGTTAAAATTTATAATATTTGTATTTCAGGTATTTTCCTCTCTTGCCCTTAAATTAAAAATCATTGCATGTTGGTCCATGGTCGAGTACGCTGGACATATGCTATGGGTACACTGGGCGTAATTGGTCAAAACTTGGTCACGAAGGAAACCCATGTATGTTGGGTGTAATTGGAGTGCGTAGGGTGTACGACTGCCTAGGACAAACCCTAAATTTTAGGTTTTGTGCCCTATTTAAACACCTTAAGTTGCCTTTCGATCTTCTATGACCAACCTCCACATCTCCAAACCCTGAGAACGAAACCCTAATTGGTTTTTGAGTGTTTTGAGCTTGGAAGTGATCTTTGAGAGAGTTTTTGGTGATCTTAAAGGAAGAAGATCTCTTGGAAGTTGCATAGGTATGGTTGAATCTTGTGGATCCAGAATAACCACCAACTTGGAAAGCTTTTGGAGGTATAAATCTCTTAACCTGATGGTTCATTTTGATAGATCTACTTAGGGCTTGTTTTTGTACTTGTTAAGGTCCTTTAAGTCATACATGAGAGTATGAGCTACTCCATAAGCTAGGGATGGTAGATCTTAGCATTTTTGATGTCCCTTGTGCGTAAAAATGCAATCTTGATGTGTTATATTCGACCATACATGAGTTATGGATATTATTATGGGTTTTATTGGTCAAAATCAAGTATTGGTTCCCATTAAAACATGCAAAGGAGTAAAGTTGCCAACTTTACATGTTCAGACATCATTTAGGATCAAATATAAGAAGTGGACTTAGTGGCTTAACCGGTTAATCACTTAATGGTGAGTTGGAAATTTTGTAGAATACGTTGGGTGTACCCAGCTCCTACACAATGCACACTGTCCATGGGAGAAGTATGCATGCTTTACATCTAAGTATGTTGGGCATAATCAACAATTGTTGACTTTTTTTTACTTTTGTGATTTAGACCATATTTCGACTATTAGGGTTTTGGGCCTTGTTGGGCCACTATTCTTTCTTAATTTTGGCCATTATTAGGTTTTTAGCCTTCTTATATTTGTGCCCATAATAGGCTTTGGGTATCATTTAGGAATTTAGGTTATATTTGGCTTTTGGTGGGATTAGTGTAACACCGTGAAAATTTACAACCAATTTAAACTTTTCAAAAACAATCTATATTCATTAAGTTATTACAAAAAGGTTTTTAATTTTTTTATTATCATAGTATCCCAGAACATCAACATAAAACTAAGGAGCGGTACGATCATGCCTTCGCCTTGCCACAGTCTCCTGAAGTACCTGAAACGATACACTGAAACTGTAAGCCCGAAAGCTTAGTGAGTTACCCCCAAAACACCAACCACAATACCATACACATATCATATCATATCATCAAAAAAGCAGCCATGGATATCGAGTCTATAGTGTGACTGGTCCGCTTGCAACAGGCCTTCAGTCCACCCGTTCACTCTCTCTCCGAGTCTACAATATGACAGGTCCGCCCGTGTCGGGCCTTCGGTCCACCTGGTCCACTCTCTGAGTCTACAGTATGACTGGTCTGCCCGCACCGGGCCTTCAGTCTATCTGGTCCACTCTCCGAGCCTCGGCACGTCTGGTCCGCCCTCTTGGGGCCTTCAGCCCATCCGAACTGCTCACTGGGCCTTCGATCTAGCCGGTCCGCCCTGGGTATGTTGGCCTACAACACAAAGCAGGACCCACCTCAACCCAACCCAGTCAACCAACCATGAGCACATAAACATATAATCATATAGCAATTCACAACTAATCAACCGATCTAGCAGATCACATAACATAGCAACATCCTAACCAGGATACCGACCTAACTGGTCACTAAACTAGCATCATCCTATATACTAGGATACTGATATTAACTAGGTCTCTAACATATACCATCCTAATTACCAGGATGCAGACATAGCAAAGCAATAACATAACAAACAACTACCCGGATTCCCATCCGATAAAGGGCCGGCCTTGGTGCCTTAGACCCTGTCGATATAGTGAGGATAACTCACCTGCAACTGCCGACTTGAAGAAATAAGACCACGCTGCTCCGACCACCAGCATGAATTCCACCACTGATCATTACCAAATAACCAAAACAATTAAACACCAAAAATTACCAAAATACCCTTGGAAGTCAAACTGGTCAACCCTTGGTCCAATTCAAAGTCCTCAGTCAAAGTTAACCTTCCTGGTTGACCCTAATCGCCGAGTCAACTCGTTGACTCGTCGAGTTCCAATGCTCAGCTTACCGAGTCATCCCTCGACTCATCGATTCACAACTCAACCAGAAAAGGTTAGGACTTCACGACCAGACTCGTCGAGTCCAAGCATAGACTTGTTGAGTCCAAGGAAATCTTCAACAGACTCGCCAAGTTGTTCTTCCAACTCGCCGAGTCCATGCACATAATCATATTAACTCTTCGAGCACATCCATGTGACTCGCCGATTCTCTTCAGTTCTCATTCCATACGGAGGCTTTTCAAGCCATGCAGGGACTCCAATCCATATATCCACTCTTCTACAGCCTAACCCTCACATAAAGTTGAAAACTTTACGTGAAAACAAGGAGATATAACTCCAAAACACTTCTAGGGGTAGGGTTAAAGACAAAGGGCTTCACCAATAACTCTTAAACTGGAACTTTATGACCTTTTGGGCCATCACAAGTCTAGATCTTAAGTAGCAACTTCAAATCTAAGCCTTAAACTCGAGATAGCTCCCAAACAAGCTAATAATCCCAAATCAACCACCATTTATGAATCAATAATGAAATAGCTTAAGGAGGAGGTTCCTTACCCCTGAAATGTGCCCAAACAGAAGTAGATTCCAGATCTACCCAAGCCCCTTGATGATGTCCTCCAAATCCCCAAGCTTCTTACACCAAATCTCTCTTCCAAGCTCTAATTCTTCATCAATTGAGTCACACACACGAGATGAGGGTTTTCTGGATCTCAAATGGGTAGCAAAGAGGCTGAAGGTGAGTTATAATGTGCTTTATATAGGGCACAACCCCCGGATTAGGGTTTTCTCCCTTCAGCACCAACTCGCCGAGTCCAGCCGCTGCCTCGCTGAGTTGGTCACTTAACACGTGACCAGAACCGTGACTCGACTCGCCGAGTCTACCCATCGACATGCCGAGTCAGCCTTCCTTATTTACACTAAGAACCCTGAACTTGCACTTCTGAACTCGGGGCCCCCCACTTAAATTAGGCTTCATCCTCGAAGCCTGCAGCAACACCTTTCCAGATAATACTCCCACATTACAGCTCCTAGTCTCAATCGACTCAGGTTCCTTTAAATAATGTTAACAAATCTCAATAAAACCTAACTCTTCCCTTACAGAGTCATGAAACTTGCTTCAAACCAACCACCGACTTCTTCTTGATAAACACATCAACTAAGTATCACCCGATGATACTTCCATCATTCCAACTCACCTAATCACTTCCCTCTTACAGAATTTAGGCATTACTATAAACCATCGGGTCCTGACCCGGTACCAAACTGATATCCCTTTCCTCGACTGGCATAACTTTTATCGAATTTCACTATTGGGACTCATTCCACTTTCTTTTTGAATCCTAGTCTTTCCTTCCCACGCTGATAGGATGATACATCCTACCACCCCTGAGCAGCTCCCATGAGCTCCCATCTACACTCTCATGCCTATATTGTACCTGATCCAACATCCTTGGGATGGAAAACCCGACACACTGACGATACCTCCAGACATCCCTAGGATGAAATACCACTACATACATAACCTCCTGATCACAACCATATAGAAAATCCAAGGCTCCATCCATGCATCCCTTCCGAACTCCTCTGGTTCTACACTACCAGAAATTCTTCCGCAACCTCAATAGACACCCAATCCGGATGTGCTTCCATACCACTAACACAATCACAGTGCTCGACAACCATAATTTGAAATACTCTTAATCATCCATTCTCACTTCTACTTTCACTTCCGTGAACCAACACTCCCTCCCGGAGTTACATATCTTTCCTTCTCCTTATCCAAGGAAGTCTACTTGAACATCTCGTTACTTCAACAAGTGCCACATTGTTCACACCCCACTCTACACTATTCCCTCGTAGAGTAACCACTATTCCATGCATCACATACACTCTGAATCTGTCACACCCCAAAACCGAGAACGACGGAAACGTTCTGGGGCGGAGGACGTCATGTGATGTATCACAACACAGTAATAGTAAATAAGCAAGCAACATCATCCATTACATTAAATATATAATTTTAATACAAGTGTGTTCTGTACAGTTATAGACACCAAAAATAATGTAAATCAAAATAAAGAGATGAGTCCTGAACGCGCTCCATCTTCTCAAAAGCTGGTCTCGGTACCTGTCTACTAACAACCTGAGAATACAAGTTATTTTGAAAGAGTTTATCAGCATTAAGCTGGTGAGTTCATAAGTATTTTAGTGTCAGTGTTTGTTATCAAAACGTTTGAACATATCTCGAGTGTAAGTTTGTAAAATGTCTGTTAATGTTCGGAAAATGTATGTAAATGTTTGTAAGCGTTTGTAAAAGTTTGAATCTCTCAGATAAACCTATATTTTCTATAAAATTAGCCTTCTACCAAGGCGTAACAGTTTTGTATGTTTGTTTATCGTAAGAGTGTGTAATTTTCCAAGTGTAACTATCATTATCAAAATATAGTTCATACATTTCTGTTTAAGTGAAATAGTCACTAAATGTATATAAAGGATAAATTACTATAGTACTGTAGCATTGTATTATAAGAACTACTGTTGTACTAACTACCTTAAACCGGATTTATATTAAGGTATCATGTGATTAATTATACCATACTATCGACTAAGTAACAACAACAATTGAATGGTCGTAAAATGGTATGACGTTTGGCACCTGCAGACCTGCAGGTCCGGCTGTAGCTAGCAGCAAGGTGTAGGATAGTTAATCCAGTATAGATCTATACGCAAACTCACGCTCTCCCTCCAAGAGAATTCTGGTTACAACTCGGTTCATGACATTTAAGGCATACCCGATACAGTGGATCACATTTATGTAAGTGTATGTATGTATATGTAATGTATTGTTCCTGTTCTAGTATCGTTGTATATGTTCTCTTCCTAGTATAGTTGTATATGTTCCTCTCTAGTATAGTTGTATGTGCTCTTCTCTAGTATAGTTGTATATGTTCTTCTCTAGTATAGTTGTATATGTTCTTCTCTAGTATAGTTGTATATGTTTTCATAGTAATGTAATGTAACGTTATGACTCATGAATGAACTGACTCATTGATCTAGCAACAGCGTAAATGTAATCATGTGTTACCCCGATGGTAACTTACTAATGATGTTACTGATACGCATGAATAATGGAAGTACTTTTATGTCTATATATGCACACATGGTATATAATTATTATTGAAACGACCCTCGGACGGCTACCCGACATCCCACCAGACCACATCCAAATCGAGGAAAAGGAAATAGGGCGGATGGCCTTCCTAAGCCTTTTAAACATTTCTTATATATCTATGCATATATGGACATGCAGTTTATAAGAAGTATAATAAAGTTTAAATAAAAGTATTTGATAAGTAAAAGAGTTTGTAAAAACATTTTGAAGTAAAACAGTTTGATAAACATTTTGAAACAGTGATGAAATCATTATTTTGTAGTTATTAATCATATGTGATTGATGTAATAACTATAAGTATTCAACTTGTATTCCCCCCATAAAAGTATTTAAAACATTTAAAAGTATTTCAAAGGTTAATTAAAGGGGTATAAACTCACCTATAGTCAGTGGTTCTGATGACAAAGTTGGATTTGATGCTAGGTGTCAAGTGGTGACTTGAGTACACACGCGAAGCCTATTTAGCATATATTGGCACATGTATGGATATAATTAGTGTTATGAACAACTAATTGATGATTTTGGGAACATTATAGGGACTAGTAAACACTTATAATGAAGTGTTATAATCATATATGATTGTATGGGGGTTTATAAGGTTATACAAGAGGGTGTATGGCCAAATTACGCACTATAAGTGTGTGTGCGGCCTAGTGTGCTACCAGCACATGTGTGCGGCCCTGTGTGCGGCCATGTGTGCTGCCAGAGGGTGTGTGCTGCCATGTGTGCGGCCAGATGGTGTTCTTGGTGTTCTTGGTACCTTTTTATGAAGATCTTCAAGGAGAACGGATGATACTTGAGAGGATCTTGTGTTCTATACTTGAAGAAATGAATGAAGTGTTCAAAAATGATTCAAGTATGGCATATATAGGTGGAGTGTGCGGTTGGGAAAGGTGTGAGGCCGCACACAAGAGTGTGTGGCCGCACACTCAAGTGTGTGGCTACACACTCCATGTGTTGGAGTGTTTAGCCCGGTTTTGATTCCTACACTTCGAGTTAACCCTTTTTAATACTCCTACCTTGATTATATCACATTTAGGATGCTTCATTAGAATTTAAAGGGTACTACGATATAGTAAAATAAGTCTAATATTGGAAAGAATTGAAGGGTGTATGCGAGAAGTTTTTCGGGTTGTCACAGAATCTGCTCGCAAGGACTCTCGGGTCCATGCACTACCTTCCACTAACATGATCAATACCTGGGGCTAGACCTACTGTTTTCTATTGCATCGCAACATACTCAATCCATCTCCTTATATAGATCTATCAACACATACAAAGTCTTTAGCATGACTAGACCACCTTACCAGGCCTTCTGCCAATCTGGACCAGTCTCCCAACCTTCAGCACATGTAGACCGCCCTCCAGGGCCTTCAGCATGTCTGGACCATTTTCCGAGCCTTCAGCCTGACTGGTATGCCCACCAGCCTTCAGTCTCCCCGGAGCGCTCAGACTATCATACATCATCCCGAACTATCCTTCCTAGGAATCTCTCTCGTACATATTGTTCTAGCCCTCTAGGGGTTCCGAACTCTAACTCCATTCCATCTACTCAGATCCCTGCCTAATCCTAGGCGTCACCACAACCAATCACCTTTTCCGAAAACCTTGGTCTGTATCCCGCCCGATTTGTTTGTCACTTACTCATACCAGTCCACACTTTTGTCTGACTGAAACACTACTGAATCCCAAACAACTAATCAACCTCTAATTCTTGTCGATCCTCCTAAGAATTTTCCAATTCTCCCCACTTAGAGCACTGACTACCAACCACCGGTGACTCAACCGACATAAATCAATCATCCCTACTCAACATACTCCTCTTATCTAGGAACTGATTTCCTCTTAAACGAGCAACCTCCACAAAATCACTTCTCGATATCGCGCATCACGAACTCTAAGGGAGTTCGACTCTCCGCTGAACACTTCTCAAATCACAATTTCTATACCCGACAATAAGACCATACAACAAAATTCTAACCATCAATCCCTTGGATGATAACTACCTACCACTCCTAGTTACTAACACTCCCAACCAAACCATGAAACACGCATAACGGCAAATAAAATACAACGCTACATAAATAACCAGATAACCGGAAAACAATGAAACGAAAACATACCCGCAGCTACATCCGGCTCTACCCTGACCTCCTTTGCTGTGAGCTAAAAAGCGCGCCCCTGAGCCCTCAGAGGCCCCGCTCCACCCTGACCTTTGCCAATAATCCTCACATTAGATGGTGTTGGAACCTACACCGATCTGGAAACAAGTTGTGGACAGTTGGCCCTCAGGTGACCAACCTAATGGAAATGATAACAAATCCTCAAATCATGAACCAAGGCTGACCGACGGTAATCCCTCGCATAATGCCCCTCTTTCCCACACTTGCGGCATGCACCACCAGACCTACAAACTCTGGTATGACCCTTCCTGGACTTCTCACAAGTGCGGCTGCTCAGACTTCCCAAACTGGAATCAACGGTATTAAACCATTTCGGCACCGGCTGCGACAGCATCGGACCTGCCTCTACTCTCTCAACTGCAACTAAATCTCCAACTCATGCCACCGAGCGGCCTCCTGCAACTCCAGTAAGGTCTTTCACCTCTGCGTAGACACAAAATGCCTGATATCCCTCTTGAGCATACTCAAATATCGGGACATCTGAGCCTGCTCTGAAGCAAACTCAGGGCAAAACATCTCCCTCTCAGTGAACATCCTGGTGATCTCCATCACCGACTTCGAATCCTGCTTCAGTTCCAAGAACTCCTAAGCCAACCTCTCCCTCTCAACTCGTGGAACATAACGGGTACTGAACATCTCTCGGAACTGATCCCATGTAACTGCAGCCCGCTGTGCATCCGAATAAGATCCCGTTTTCAACCTCCATGTCCGACAACCACCTCACAGCAATGATCGGATCCTAAACCCCATCAAAAGTAGCGGGGCTTCGTATTATCGAAGTCCCGATACTGAAAACCCCGACCGGCTCCTCCACCTATCGCTGCTAAAGCTGATGCAGCTGCCGTGACAGCCGTCTCTGCCAGAGCCACATAGCGCTTATCAAAGTACTCAACCATGGCGGTCTTGATCGACCAAAACATCTCCGGCATCTCCGCCCTGAACATAGCAACAATCTCATCATGCAGGATCTCACGAATCCTGGCATCTAACTCATCCGTACTCATCATACCAATAACCTCGGGTGGTGTTGATCTACCCTGACCCGCCCTCTCCTAATCCCGATCCTGACCCAGATCCACCCCCAGCATGCCTCGTAACCACCATACTGAAAATACACCAGAAGAAAATCAGATGCATCCCCAGTAATCCGGGAACAAATCCCAACCCGAACCCTAGGGGTTGTGACTTCCTTGATTCGCATATGGGTCCTGTGCTTTCAGTAGTATGGGCCTATACTGCCTTCCACACCTACCCATATTTATATCAAGTTTCACCACAACACCCTAGCGATAAACATATACATGGTAACACTCAATCCTCACCTCTAGAGGAACTTCTAACTACCTCACATAACAGGGAACCCAAGGCTAGCAGGCATCATATAATCAGGCAATTTTATCATGCAATTTCTGAAGATCCCTAGCTTAGTACAAGCATGCTGATCTAACATATCAAATAATCAAATAACTTGTATGGTATTTTGGGGTTTACTTACTGGCTCTGGCTGATCGTACCTCTGCATCCTCATCTATTTATTTTTTGAAAACCATTTCAATTTCACTTTGAAAACTCTCCTTGATTTGAGACTGGATTCACATGACTGTTCTTCCAATTCACTCAAACCAAGCCTCTGATACCAACTTGTAACACCGTGAAAATTTACAACCAATTTAAACTTTTCAAAAACAACCTATATTCATTAAGTTATTACAAAAAGGTTTTCAATTCTTTAATTATCAGAGTATCCCAGAACATCAACATAAAACTGAGGAGCGGTACGATCACGCCTTCGCCTTGCCACGGTCTCCTGAAGTACCTGAAACGATACACTGAAACTGTAAGCCCGAAAGCTTAGTGAGTTAACCCCAAAATACCAACCACAATACCATACACATATCATAAAAAAAGAAGCCATGCATATCGAGTCTATAGTGTGACTGGTCCGCTTGCACCATGCCATCAGTCCACCCGGTCCACTCTCTCTCCGAGTCTACAGTATGACTGGTCCGCCCGCGCCGTGCCTTCTGTCCACCTGGTCCACTCTCTGAGTCTACAGTATGACTGGTCTGCCCACACCGGGCCTTCAGTCTGTTTGGTCCACTCTCCGAGCCTCTGCACGTTTGGTCCACCCTCTTGGGGCCTTCAGCCCATCCGGACTGCTCACCGGGCCTTCGATCTAGCCGGTCCGCCCTGGGTATGTTAGCCTACAGCACAAAGCAGGACCCGCCTCAACCCAACCCCAGTCAACCAACAATGAGCACATAAACATATAATCATATAGCAATTCACAACTAATCAACCGATCTAGCAGATCACATAACATAGCAACATCCTAACCAGGATACGGACCTAACTGGTCACTAAACTAGCATCATCTTATATACTAGGATACCGATCTTAACTAGGTCTCTAAAATATACCATCCTACCTACCAGGATGCAGACATAGCAAGGCAATAACATAACAAACAACTACCCGAATTCCTATCTGATAAAGGGCCGGCCTTGGTGCCTTAGACCCTGTCTATATAGTGAGGATAACTCACCTGCAACTGCCGACTTGAAGAAATAAGACCACGCTGCTCCGACCACCAGCACGAACTCCACCACTGATCATTACCAAATAACCAAAACAATTAAACACCAAAAATTACCAAAATACCCTTGGAAGTCAAACTGGTCAACCTTTAGTCCAAGTCGAAGTCCTCAGTCAAAGTCAACCTTCCTAGTTGACCCTAGTCGCCGAGTCAACCTGTTAACTCGTCGAATTCCTATGCTCAGAAACTCCCATGCCACAACTCAACTCGCCGAGTCGCCCCAAGACTCTTCGAGTCCAACAAGCTCTGAGTCCCTTCCTGCTCAACTCACCGAGTCATCCCTCGACCAGAAAAGGTTAGGACTTCACGACCAGACTCGCTGCATCCAAGCATAGACATATTGAGTCCAAGGAAATCTTCAACCGACTCACCGAGTTGTTCTTCCAACTCGCCGAGTCCATGCACATAATCATACAACTCGTCGAGCACACCCATGTGACTCGTCGAGTCTCTTCAGTTCTTATTCCAGACAGAGGCTTTTCAAGCCATGCAAGGACTCCAATCCATATATCCACTCTTCTACAGCCTAACCCTCACATAAAGTTGCAAACTTTACGTGAAAGCAATGAGATATGAGCCCAAAACACTTCTAGGGCTAGGGTTAAAGACAAAGGGCTTCACCAATAACTCTTAGACAGGAACTTTATGACCTTTTGGGCCATCACAAGTCTAGATCTGAAGTACCAACTTCAGATCTAAGCCTCAAATTCAAGATAGCTCCCAAACAAGCTAATAATCCCAAATCAACCACCATTCATGAATCAATAATGAAATAGCTTAAGGAGGACGTTCATTACCTCTGAAATGTGCCCAAACAGAAGTAGATTCCAGATCTACCCAAGCCCCTTGATGATGGCCACCAAATCCCTAAGCTTCTTACACCAAATTTCTCTTCCAAACTCTAATTCTTCATCAATGGAGTCACACACACGAGATGAGCATTTCTGGATCTCAAATGGGTAGCAAAAAGGCTGAAGGTGGGTTATAATGTGCTTTATATAGGGCACAACCCCCAGATTAGGGTTTTCTCCTTTCAGCACCAATTCGCCGAGTCCAGCCGCCGACTCGTCGAATTGGTCACTTAACACGTGACCAAAACCGCAAATCGATTCACCGAGTCTACCCATCGACTCGCCGAGTCGGCCTTCCTTATTTACACTAAGAACCTTGAACTTGAACTTCTGAACTCGGGGTGTTACAATTAGGTTGGGCCTCAGTTATTGAGCCAAATGAGGAAAATGGAAGGCCCATCGTATGTTGATATGTATGGTATGATGTGTTTTGGGGAACTCACTGAGATTTGTTCTTATGATTTTTAGTTTATCATTCAGGTACTTCCAGATCGAAGGGGATGATTGCATCGCACACACCATGATTTCCGCTTTATTTAACTCTGATGTATCGGGGCGATGGATTAACATACTCTGGTTTTCTTTTATTGTTTTATGAACACGTTTTGGTTGATGGTTTTATTATTATGAAAAAGAAATTTTTGGGTTTAAATTTTGGGATGTTACAAGTTGGTATCAGAGCTTTGGTTTGAGGTACTCAGACGTACTCAAGGCTAGTGTATGAAGTCAAAATAAAGATTTGGTAGATTTTTCAAAAAAGGAAATGTTTATAAAAAGAGTTTTTCTAATAAAAGAAAGGGGTGTATCTGCAATCAACCGAGCTCATGTAAGTTTTCCCAAAATACCCATACATGTTGTATGTTATGCGTTGACTTGTGAATCGCATGCTAGATTAGGGCTAAGAATCTGCTCAGGATTGCATGATAGAATGCTAGGGGAGATGCCTTTGTATGCCTACTATATGAGCTTGTAGACTAGCATCATAGTACTAATCAATAAGTGATATGATGGCATGTATAGGTTATGCTTGATTCCGATTACTCAACGCTCGAATGATGTTTTCTTTGTGCTTTTAGCGTTTCCATTAACATCAACTAACTAGTAAGTAAATATGTTAAGTTACATATTATTAAGACTAGATAGTTTTAGAAGGTTAGGTTTTAAATCTATTGCACAGCTCTTGTCTGAGTCCAACCATTGTAGTATGAGACCTTTCATTTGAAGATTTATCTAGTGTCAGTCGTATGTAATTGTATTCGTGAGCTAGTTAGAGGTTGTTAGGGTGGATTTCCTTCTGCAGCTAATGGCGGAGAGTGGTGTGGTGGTTGCCCTAGGAAGACCTAGGAGGTGATTCGGTACTGAGAGCCTTGTGTTTTTAAGGATTGTTGGTTTGATAAGGGAGTGACCTAGAGGACTCGGGATGATTTTTGAGGAAAGTACGAACAAATGTGGAAGGTAGTATGGGCCAATACTACTGGAAGTAGAGGATCCATACTAAAGTCAAGGAAAACCATGATGATACTAGGAAGCTTGTAGAGTATGTGATTCCTCGATGTGTGTGTATATATATATATATATATATATTGTGTGTGTGTGTGTGTTCTAATGGTTTGAATGGTTTATTTTCTATATGGTGGTCACTCGAGGATGATCTGGTAATGGTTCTGGTCCCAATTAAGGTTCAGTCTTTGTGGTCGGATACATGGATGATCAGATGCGAGAGTTCATTTCTTCAGAGATTACCTGCAATATTCATGAGTAGAATCTTGTGATCTTTGGTACGGTCAAGGAGGGTATCAAGGAGATTTTGGATAAGTGCTTGGGCGTTTTTTGTTCTGAGATGGTGATGATGATGGGATCTTTCACTTTGACTTTCCATGAGTTTTGGGCATGTGAGCCCCAGAGTTCTTCGGGAAGAAGGACTCGATTTCAAGTAGGCATTGGTTGGCAGATGTCGGGAATGCCTTTCAATATAGCCTCTATCCTGAGGAGGAAAAGTTTCGACTTGCATTTTGTCTTCTAAAGGACAAAGCTCGAGACTGGTAGGAGGAGGTTGGATATTGGGAACGCGGGGCGATGGATTCGATGACTTGGGAGGATTTCGTGTTAAGGTTTCGGTCTAAGTTTGCACTAGTGATTGAGGTCCAAAAAAGGGGGAGGGAGTTTCAAGACCTTCACCAGACTACTAAGATGGTGGTAGAGATCATTGTGATGTTCCGATAGAGGGCACTGTTGAATCTGTAATATGTGGAGGATGAGGAGATGAAGAAAGCAAGGTACCACGAGATGTTGAGGAGTGATACCAAGAAGTTTGTGAGCCAATCTAGCTGTAAGAGATTGGATGATATGATAACACGAGCCAGAGAAAGGGAGATTGACCTAGAGATGGAGAGGAAGAGGAACCTATATAAGGTTCAGAGTTTATAGGGTTCGGGCAAGAGGCCCAAGGTTTTCAACTCGAGGTCGAGGGGCCTACTGGGTCGTGGTCAATAAGGCAAGTACGACAAGATGCACGATGAGGCATGCATGATTAGTGGTTCTGGATGCTTCTAGTGTAGTAGTATGAGTCATTTCAACAAGGTTGCACTGTCACTACTGCCACCATGGTGTATGATTTGATTTACTTTCATTTTAATCAGAGGGGCCATAACAAGGCCAATTTCCCACTTTTAGTGGTAGGGGAACTAGTTTCAGCGCACACTCTGGCGACTTTGAGGATCATGGATATCCGCCAGTGCAAGGAGGATGCACCTGTTGTGAGGTGCAGGGCTTTTCAGCTGATAGCCAAGGAGGCTCGTACAGCACTTGATGTGGTCATATGTATATATCTTCTCTTTATCTCTTTATTTATGATGATTTTTCTACTTATAACTGTGTGATTTGTGTTAGGATCATTCCTTGTGAATGGTATCTTTGCTTTGGTATTATTTGATTTAGAGGCTACCCGATCCTTTGTATCTCTCTCACTCTGTAAGAGATTTGTCGATACTCCTGGGGAGCTGGATTATCCATTAGAGGTTGAGATTGTTGAGATCGTCATGGGTGAGTATCGAGGGTTCATCGGGGTTGTATCTTGATGTTTTTTAGCGAGAGATATCTGATTGATCTGGATCATATTCCCCCGCGTGAGAGCAAGGTTATTATGGGGATAGATTGACTGAGTCCCAATGGGGTAATGATTGATTACAAGCAACAGTTGGTGCATATTCGAACCCAAGTGGGGGATAGGTTGTGATATAGGGAGAGGGTGTTCAGCATAGGCCGGTTCTAATTTCAGCAGCTAGGGTCAGACGCTATCTTCAGCAAGGTTGTTACATACTTTTTTACTATGTTATTGATACCTGAGAGAAGGGTATAAGGACTATGGATGATGTACCGGTTATGCGGGAATATCCGGATGTGTTCCCGGATGACTTTCTTAAAATGCCTCCGGAGACGTGAGTGGAGCTTCGGATTGACTCGGTTCTCGGTGCGGCTCAAATAGCCAAAGCACCTTATCATTTAGCACCTCCAGAGATGCAGTAGTTTTCAACACAGCTGCAAGAGTTGTTAGAAAAGGGATTTATTCAGCCGAGTAGTTCGCCATGGAGAGTGTCGATCCTGTATGTAAAGAAGAAGGATGGGTCGCATCAGATATGTATCGACTATCGGGAGCTGAATACGCTAACGGTGAAGAATCGTTACCCACTCCTAAGGATGGATGATTTATTTGACCAACTTCTAGGTGCATCTTGGTTTTCCAAGATTAATCTGCATTCAGATTATCATCAGATGATGGTAAGTGTGACATCCCCAAATTCACGGTCATTTTGAAAATTTTATTTATGCTTATTTGAAAATCAGAGTATTCATTTTAGTGAATAATATTATGGAATTTGTTCCTAGAAAACATGATAAATATATTATCAAAGCATCTCCGAAGCAATTTATTTTGTTTAGATTAAAACTTTGGGATGTCATCGTCAATACAGAAACATAAGCATAAACAGACCTTACATTCATTTACACTAGTGATTTATGTTGGGTTTTGAGAATCGTAACACTCCTAAGTTTACATGCAACCCTAAATACCTTGGATCTATGCTTTCTCTATTATACATGCAAATATGAATATTCCAAGGTATTAACCCATCTAGCATAAAATCTTTGATACTTTGGTAATGTAACAAGTTAGAATACATATCTTGTTGATGTAGCTTGAATCCATGAAGATCGAGAGCCTAGTGCCCCAAGTGTGACACCTCAAATGGTTCACACAACACCATCAACACTTGTAACAACCACGAGAAGAAGACACTTCATGCTCAAATCGGCTAGCCCTCATATATGTATCACTAGTGCCAATTTCTTGAGCCAAAGGGGTCCTTATATTGTGTGCGCATTAGGGTTACACCATGTAACCCATGACTTTACCCATTCCTTATGCTTCATGGATTTTAACCTCCATGGAGTATCGATGGGTCACCACATGGGTTAAACCCAACATAAGGAATCATGGATCATATGCCCACATATATAAGAATGAATGATTTACACAATCAATCCCCATATATTTAATTAGTCTCTTTTGATCAATAAATTAAGTCCAAATTAATTCTTGATCAATACTAATTAAATAACATGATTTCATATTAATATATTAGAACTTATAATATATTAATATGTCACATATGTCTTCTTCTCATAAAAGGTCTATCCAAGAATTCCGATGCGATGCAACCCAAATGGACCATGCCGGGTCGGGTCAAGTACATACCAATTATAGTTATGGACTTAGGCACTAATCCAATAGTCTCCCACTTGGATAAGTTTAAAACTATTATTGAGTATGACTTTAAAACCTAACTGGCAATCATAGCTCGCAAAAGCTGTTGTCAAACTCTGACTTTGCCGATGACCTTTTGCAATGACTTGTCCATTAGATAAGGGATCATATATTCCCCCATTCTTGATATCAAATAGACTGAGACATGGATTATAAATCATTCTCTCTGTCCATTTGTTGTTTCCTGATTTCCGATTCATGATAACCAACTGTTTGAACAAATCAAATCAATACTGGCTTGGCAAAGCACTCACGTGTATCATCATTAAATCATCGAGGGGCCCACAAATATCACTTTTATCCTGAAGGTAAAAGGAATGGATAAACTTTGACTCATATGGCTTGTTCTGCTACTTGTTGAATTATACACAAAGGCACGTTTTATAACATCGAGTTACCAATGCATTTTCATGCAATCAATATATAACCAACTCACAGTAACAACTCATATCTCTAGGTTTGAAGAATATAAGATATTATCGTCTCATGATCACTCATGATAAAATCCATGAAGTGATTCCAATGAGCATGGGTTGAGTTCAATACTCAAAACTTATGAGCACTCATGAGTGTTGTAGCACCACTTTGTCCAACATCTTAGACCTCTACAATCCAACCCATGACAGTCTTGATTCATATCTACTTCCAACATATAACTGACTGTGTATGGTTTAAATAGCTTAGTCATTTAGAAAGAACGACCTAGTTATTCTGGAAGTGAAAACATGCAAAGTGAAACACAAGAATAATCGAATACAATATGGTCTCAGAACTTATGAATATAAATAAAACATCTTTTATTTATCACCATACTGATTACACATTATTCATTGCATACTATTTCAAAATATCAACTTTATACTTGAATTAAAACAATAGTTTCCCCATGCTCCAAGCATATACACTATGTTTTTCTAAACAATATTTTTACCATACACCAAGTATGCACTCTATATTTATCTATGATCCTTACTTTTTGAAATAAACCAATTGAACATAATTTCAATGATTCTAATTTCACACTCCCAAATCCTTATCGAAAATCTAATAATTCCAAATTCCTATCATTTTTTTGAAATCTGTTAGATTTTAAACTTATATGCATCGATCCTCTTGTAATGATTATGCACAAAGTCACAAATACTTGAGAACAAACATTACACAACATTCCAAAGGAGATTAACTCCTTGGAAACATCCTCCTTGCATTAAGTTTCCTAATCTTACACAGATTTATTGAGCAACTTCCACCTTCCCATATTCCCATTTTGACTATCAATTCTAAACAAGAGTTGCCTCTTTTCAGAATATGTCAATATGGTCCTTCCAAAAATTAACATTATACCTCCAATTGTCCCTGAGCAACTAATCTTTGGTAAACCTTAGACTGTCCTCGACAATTGCTTAATCCTTTTAGTCAAATCCAATTCTAGACCTTTTCCCTTCTTAATGCCCCAGGCATTTGGAAAGTTTTAGAAAGGGTGAATATTATAGCACATGCAATCGATCCTATATCCGAAGCATATGGGACATGATTCATGATGTATCACATAAAGACATGATTCTAGACCATCTTTTGCTACAATATTTCTATTTGCCAAGTTCTCATAATTCAGATTATGAAAAGGGATGTTGTAATCATAATCGAATTTAAGAACGCAAATAATAGACCCATATAAAGAATTTCCTTATGTTGAGCCATTTCAACACAAAATTCATATATATATATATATATATATATATATATATATATATGTATATATATATATATATATATATATATATATCATTGACTAAAGATGATTAAAACCTCAATCTAAGCTTTTAGAATTGAAATGAAGAATAATTTCATCTCCCTTAATTATAGCAAAACAACTTTTTCAACCCCTACAACTTCACAAATTGAAACTTTTGTTTTTCTATAATTAACATTGCTATCTTGCAGTACTATTAATAATTATCATGCTCCCACTAACATATTGATTATTAGCATAACACATATGCTCCCTCTTGCTTTGACATGTACTCAGAAATCAGCTGGAATTCTAGAAATCAATACTTTATTGACTTTCTTACCAAAGTTCAGACTTCTGATACAAGATGCTTTGATAAAAACTTTATCAAAATCATACACCTTTCCTTAGATAGCATGCATGTGTGTCTAAACAATTTCAGAACTATGAAAAGGGATGTCGTAATCATAGTCTCAACTGTTTAGACCTTTTGTCATCTGCTTCAAATCTACTTGGTGGAAGTGTTTCCTCACCATCATTTTCATGAATCGGAGAGAAACCTTATGACCCTTAGATTTTATGGTGTATGTGTTCTTATCCATGTGAATTGTAAAAACCACAATCACAAGACAAGATTAATGACAAATCCAAACTCATATAGATAGAACTTGTGCAGTCTTAACTTCTTGCCACCTGGCAGCACAAGGGCCTGCCATTGCTTCCAAGTTGTTATGCAACCAATTGAGAACTCTCAGAACTCATATGCAAAGCCAACTTTGACTGGAATGGGCACAGAAGTAGGAATATGTCAACACGATAGGTTATAAACCTCATGTCGTGTGCTAGTGATAAACTTACAGGTTTTTATTCTTGATTATCCTTTTAGGATCTTTAAGACTCCCGCTATCCTCTTGACACATAAGACTCACTTGTGAAATATTCAATAGATTGTTTGGATTCTTTATCAAGACAAACACTTCACACAATTGGTCTTTGTTGGTCTTTGTTTTATCGAAAACATCACAACTTACCAATTTCAAATGTACTAGAGTAGGATAATTTTACTCTTGATTTGACTAGTGTTAAGAAAACTTCCTTTCTTATATGTCACTCAAGTTACAATCTTGGAGTATGACTCTAAGAATTGTTTTTAGAACGACGTATGAATCATCTTCTTGATTTGACCACTTCATCAATTCATAGCTCATCTTGTTAGTTATCAGAATGCACTAAGAGGATGAATTGTGATAAGGTCTCTTAATCATTAAGATGATCATATAACATGATACTAAAGTACTCTCCCATCTTTTCAGATTTGAGAAACTATTATTCTTCTGCCTAATGATTCTTCTCATTCATTCTGCCATACATCAGAATTTTTTCCATTGTATCAGAATTACACTTAAACTTGTAAGTGTAACCATATTTACTAAACTTTAGTAAATAATAATGAATAGTCTTATTGATCTTTTGTGGTGGACTTGATCAGTGCACAAGAATGTGTACTTGATCCCTTATCCCTTCACTTGACTTACATATATATGTAAACAAGGAACTAGTCTTAATTTTCCAAAGCTGAAAGTTCTCATTCATCATACTTCATAACTTGTATGATTTCCAAGTTTCTATCAAACTGAATCCTTGGGTGATGAGAATCTTTACTTATTTGGTAAATTTAGACGCTACCACAAATGAAAGAATCAAATTCATATTTCCATTTTTTCTAGAAACATATAAAGATCAATTTTCAATAAAAGTCATTGCAAGGAGATATAAACTAAAATAAAATCAAATTTTTATTTATTTTCCTTACAATGCAACTTTCAATGAAAACTATGCTATTACATGTTTCCTAGCAATCTATCATAACTCCTAAGAGTATCTCAAGAATCTGATCTTCAATCAAGCGATAGAAATCCATCTTCGCGATCAGATTCAGCATACTCTTTCTGTAAGTTTCCTTCACTTTTCCTTTGATTCTTAAAACATCAACATGTGACCCAGTCACATCATGTAATAAGAATCTCATAATAGAAACTTACCCGAGTTAGTTAGAGGACTTTACCTGAAGTAGAGTCAAACTTATTGACTTTACCAGCCTTATGATCTTTCAGGTAAAATTGTCAGCTTCGCAACCAATGTCCTTTCCTTTTGGATATAGAACCATATGGACCCTTTGGGAATGGTTCATGGGACAATATCAGTCTTAGCTTTCTCTTAACCATTTGGTCAACCAAGTTGACTATGGCCAATTCCTTTCCATTGGGAACAGAAAGCTTTTTATGGGTATCCAATGCAACTATTGTCAACGTCTATTGAAGGTTTGGAAAGTTGATCTGCTAATCAAATTTGCTTTACCAAAGCTCTAAATCATTGCTGACTCAGCAGTACCAAGCAAATAGATAAGATCATTAATGGTCATGTCATAGTCTATTTCAAAGTAGTCCCAAAGGTAACTCACTATGTGACTTAGAAAGTGATTGAACATCCAACTTTCATAAGACTTTGACATCCAACTCTCCTTGGCTTGTCAATATGTGACTTCATCTTCAAGATATGAGCACACATAGACCTTTCTTGCCATTAGGGCTTGAGTGACCTTGAACTTGTGGGTTAGGGAGAATAATTGGAGGAGGTGGAGGAAGTGAAGTTCCAAGAGATTTGAGAAGATCATAGATGTCTGAACCAAACATCTTTTGGGAGATATTAGAGATAGTTGATTTAAAGTCCTTAATATAACACCCAATATAAAATATTAAGGCTAGGACCCAACACAATACATTTATAACTTGGAAGAGGGATGTCGTAATCCAAGCTATAAAATATTTGGAGGTAGGCGAATGATGATGCACCAATTTCCATCATGAAAACGAAATAATTTAATTAGGTTTTACTTGGATTTGAAACTCCTAGATCTTTTGAGATTCATTGAACTGTTCAATGACATATTTCAATCTCGAGTGTGCCCTTCAGGTTTTGTGACTGGAATGCAGAGGATCACAAAAAAAGGTGTACCCATAATATATTTACTCCTTAATCGATGTGTCAGTTAACCACACACGCTCCACCGATACTATGATAAATATTAAGTTACCCTTTACCTACCTTGTTAAATCAAACTAGTGTGCCGGTTAACCACAAACGCTCCATTAACCGACTTAAACAGAGTGAAAAGTGTTATTTCATGGATTAGCACCTTATTCACATTTTCCTAAAGTAACTAAGATTGTGAATTAAAAAAAACATTTAGTTACCTTATATTTATCATTAATACTTTTAATGAAAGGGAGGATTATAGTCGTTGTCTTACCTGTTCGGCTAACGACCCTCCACCAGTCAAGGAAGCGGTGGGTGAGAGTGGACACCCATTAAACTGGCATTTTATAGGCAGTAACCTTATACCCTCCCCTTATAGACCGGCTTTGTAAATGAGGCCTACTAATGGTAAGATGACTTGCTCTTATAGATATATATAAATATTATTAACTTTTAATATTATAAAGTATAAGGGTTGAATTTTAACTTTTAAAATTCGAAGGGCTTAACTTGGAAGTAAAGTATTCATGGGAAAACTTTTCAAATTCTAAAACTTGAGGGAAAGTTTTGAAACTATTCAAAACTCTTGGATTTTCATAACTTATGAGTTTAATGGTTCATTAAAATGAAAACTCTTCATTTTTTATGTAACCTCTTATTCTTTAATAACACTTTTAAATAAGCGACTCTTCATTTTTATGTAACCTATGACACTTTTATGAGTTTTAAGATTCATAAATGTGACCTTTTATGTAACTTGAGGACAAGTTACAAAAAATACATTTTATGAACCACCTCTAGATTAATTAGGATTGAAAACAACTAAAACAAATTTTTTTCCATTAATCTAAACTAACTTATAAATCAAGGAAAAATAAAACTTTTGGTAATCCATAACTTGAGGACAAATTACGGACTCCATTAAAATACATTTAGATCAACACTTAACTAACAAACACTTTTGTAAATAATTCTTATGATCTACCAAAACTCATATGCATGAACAATCCATATCAACAATTTCAAAAATTACATCATATCACACCCCGGCCATCGGCGGAAACATCGGGCGGTGTAACGTTATTTCTCGTATCATAGTTATCAACATCTTGAAAACACATGCATTTTAAAATACGTCAAAATAAACTTGGTGAGTTCACAGGTTTTGACTCCATATAAAAATATTACATTTTACAAGTTCAAAGGTATAGTTTTGAAAGTATTATTTTGACTTTCCAACGTTTAGTATATATATCCTAGGTATGATGGTTTACTTACCAAACAAGTATATACCTATAAGTCTCATATATTATAAATATAAATGTTTGTAATTCCATACAAACTAAGTTGTTACGTATAAATCTTATTTCAATTCTATACGAGTAAAACCGCTACGTATAAATCTATTTCAATTCTATACGAGTATAACCACTATGTATAAATCTATTTCAATTCTATACGAGTAAGTAGGATAGGTATAGTGGTCTACTTAATATACAAGTAATATACCTACTAGATTCTTATACTTAGAGTATAAGTTTTTGGGAAACTTATACTTAACATTTGTACTTGTATATCGACAACGTATAATGCTTCTAAAGTTATGCTACCATGAGTCCGTAGCTACGACTGTATGACTTAGTTTTTATAAATCTTATTATTATTACAAGGATCACACATTGCGGTAGTACAAGGATTACACCTTGCGGTAGTACAAGGATCACACCTTGCGGTAGTACTAGGATCACACCTTGCGGTACTACAAGGATAAGATCACACCATGCGGTAGTACAAGGATAGGATCACACCTTGCGGTAGTACAAGGATCACACCTTGCGGTAGTACAAGGATAGGATCACACCTTGCGGTAGTACAACAACTATAATTAGAATTAAAACCAGGTTTTATCTTGACGTAAAACCAATAACAACAACATATAACATACCTGGTTTTATCTTGACATAAAACCAATAATAACAACATACTTATCAATTAACATATAGAACTTCCGAGTATAACTCTGGAACTATATCGTACACAACATATATATACAATCCTAAATATAACTCAAGATCTACATTAGTATACTACTAAAAAAATAACATGCTAACAACTTTATGATAGTTGTATACTTACAGATACAAAATAACTATATCACGGTTATTATAACTATCTACGTTGATACTGATATACTATGATATAGACATAATAATAACGTATATATAATATTCAGCATGCGTTTTCACCCCGAAAATATTAGAAATTGGGACCGTGAAACTCACCTTAGTAACGTGATTTTATGGAATCTAACTAGAAACAGTCAGCAGTTTGCGATCGTCGGGCTCGCGAAGCGAAGACGGCTTCAGCAAAAGAGAGAGAGAAAAGAAATGGTGTAAGGAGAGAGGAAGTTGGACTTGTTATTTATAGGCTCATTTTTGGCCTCTCACGACGTGATAATGATAGATTCACATCGTGAGTTATGCCAAGAGTCATCCCATAGCTTTAACGCATGTTTTCTAGCCCCGATTCGTGTCTTGCAGCGTCCTCACGTCGTGAGAAAACCTTGCTAACATCGTGAGCTTTTGGGTTATCGTTCTGTAGACTTCTAGCTTTGAAATGTGGCATTTTGACTCCTCACATCATGAATTTTTATGCTCATGTCGTGAGTCCAGTCAGATTAGGGTTTCTGACACGTGTCGTGCTCTCAGACAGCTGTAACTTCGGAAGGTCGTAACTTTTGCATACAAACTCCGTTTTTGACATTCTTTATATTCATGCGTAGGTATTTACGAGAACTACAAGTATTTATTAGACTCCAATAGCTAATTCTGATCCTATTTTAAACTCCTTATGTTATAGTGATTTTATAGTGTTCGGTTTATGATAACTTCTTCATGCAAAGTCAGATTTAGATGTTCTCTATATTTTTGGAATCATATGGACATATACTTTGATTTATACCATAAAGTATGTATGAAAGTTCATATTTATATTAGAATTATCATGAAATACATAGTGATTTTACTACACTTCTAGTTTAACAAAATCACATTACATGATTGGTATAATCACATGTGATTGTTAGTGACCTATTTTGACTAGTGTTACACATCAACATACATAAATCTTGAAATTTTAATTTTAAACTTGAAATTGGGTACTATAATCATTACCACTTTAAAAATAGGTTTTATAAGTCCAAAACAGCTTAAGGTAATGATTCTAAACCAATTCCAGCTTTAAAACTCGAAGATATGCTGTCAGGGGGTCCAACTCGTCGAGTGCATGAACCATCTCGGCGAGTTGGATGAGTTTGTACTTGGACTCGTCGAGTCCCTTCATGGAATCATTGATTCCCCTGTCCAGATAGCACAAATCTTTGATTTTTTCAGCAATTTAAGCAAGTATAACAAGAAAACAAACCTGGCTCTTGTACCACTGTTAAGTTTTGTGAATTCTAACACTCCTAAGTGTACATGTAACCCTAAATATCTTGAATCTACTTTTTCTCTATTATACATGCAAATATGAATATTCCAAGGTATTAACCTATCTAGCATACAATCTTTGATACTTTGGTAATATAACAAGTTAGAATACATACCTTGTTGATGCAACTTGACTCCATGAAGCTCGAGAGCCTAATGCCCCAAGTGTAACACCTCAAATGGTTCACACAACATCATCAATACTTGGAATAACCATGAGAAGAAGACACTTCATGCTCAAATGCTAGCCCTCATATATGTATCACTAGTGCTAATTTCTTGAGCCAAAGGGGTCCTTATATAGCGTGCACATTAGGATTACACTATGTAACCCATGAATTTACCCATTCCTTATGCTCCATGGGTTTTAACCTACATGGAGTATCCATGGGTCACCACATGGGTTAAACCTAATATAAGGAATCATGGATCATAAGCCCACATATATAAGAATGAATGATTTACACAATCAATCCCCATATATTTAATTAGTCTCTTTTGATCACAAAATTAAGTCCAAATTTATTCTTGATCAATACTAATTAAATAACATGATTTCATATTAATATATTAGAACTTATAATATATTAATATGTCACAAATGTCTTCTTCTCATAAAAGGTTTATCCAAGTGTTCCGATGCCATGCAAACCAAATGGTCCATGTCGGGTCGGGTTAAGTACATACCAGTTATAGTTATGGACTTAGACACTAATCCAACAATTTACATATCTTTAAATCTCTCAATGTAATGTAGCTTCATATCGATACTTGTGATACAAGTAAATTGAGTGGGTCAGGTTGGGAAACCTAGTGAGTACATAGGGTTTTCAACCCACAATAATATAATTGTTATGTTTAATCATCAAACAATTGTTGGATTGGGTGTCTAAGTTCATAACTATAATTGGTATGTACTTGATTTGATAGTAGCATGGTCCTTTTGGGTTGCCTTCACCATAGCAACTACACAAGATGAATTTTGGAAAAAAGAGGTTAATAAATGATTTATTAATATATTATAAGAATAATATATTAATTATAAATCATATTATTTAAGTACTATTAATCAGAAATTAATTTGGAATTAATTTTGGGATTAGAGGAACTGATTAAAAGAACGGAGACTGGTTTTGCAAATCATTGAAAGTTGCAAGTTGGGTTGATGGACTCCTTTAGGAGGAGTGGACGAAATCTATAGTAGACCCTATAGAATTTCGTCCAAGGCTTCTATTGTGGAGGTCCATGAACTGCTTAAGGCCTAAGCAAGGAAATTAGGGTTTCACCTGAAAACCCAAGCAGCCTCAACTATATAAAGGACCCCTATGATGTTTTTCAGTTATATTTGATGCAATACTGATCTGTCCAAATCGATTGCAAAAGAGAAATCGCTTTTTGTTTGACAAACTCGATGAGTTCTATGATGAACTCTATGATTTCATGCACTGACTCGACGAGTTAACTCATCTGTTAGCTGATTTTATGATTTTCAGATCTATTTTGGATTAGGATAATTACCATAATTCATTTTTATTACCTTAAATTAAGTTTTATGAATGGAAATCTGATTTCCTTATCAAATTAGATGGATTTGGTCAAATTTTAAGATAATGACAAAATTATTTGATTAATTTAATTATTTGAAATATGATCCAGTAATTTTGAAAAGTTTTAAATTGGACCCTTTAAGTTTTAGAATTTAAAATTTAATTAAAAGATTAATTTTGCAATATTAAATTATAAAACCTTAGTATTTTAAAAGTTTAAAATACAACCTTATACTATTATAATATTCAAAGTTTAATTTATATATATGTATAAGATGAGTCAGTCTTACCGTTAGTAGGCCTCATTCACGAAGCCGATCTATAAGGGGTATAAGTAAACTGCCTTTAAAATGGCAGTTGAATGGTTGTCCACTCTCAACCACCGTTTCCCTGATTGGTGGAGGGTCGTTAGTCGAACGGGTAGGATAGGACATTAATTCTCTCATTAATAAGTATAATGATAAATATAAAGTAATTAAATGTTTTTATAAATTCCCAATCTTTTTTTACTTTAGGAAAATGTGAATTTAATGCTAATCCATGAAATTGCACATTGCACTTTGTCAAGTCGTTAGTGAAGAGTGTGTCTTTAACCGGCACAATAAGTTGGACTAACAAAGAGTGGCAATGGGTAGCTCATAAATTATCATTGATCAATGGAGCGTGTGTGGTTAACCGACACATTGATTTGGTGGTAAATGAGATCGAGAGTACCAAGCTAATTTGCATGGTTATTCATACCTTATTTGTGATCCTTAGTATCCCAGTCACAAACATGAAGGGCATAATCGACATTAAACATGCCATTGAATACTTAAATTTATCTCAAAAGAGTTAGGAATTTCATTTATTAAAACCTAATTTATTTATATTTCATTTTTTATGGCGGAATTGGTAAATCATCATTTACATACGTTCAACTAATTTACAATTGGATTATGGCCTCCGTCTTCTGGATTGTGAATTATTGTGTTGGGTCCTAGCCTTGATATTTCATTTTTGGGTGTTATATTAAGGATTTCCTATCTAATCAAAGCTTGACTTTCTTTTCAGATGTCTAGCCCAAACAACAGTCCTGGCTCAAACCACTCCAACAACAACTCCTCGAACCCATTGTCGCTCCTAAACATTTATGGGAAGGTCACATTTGATAGATCCAATTTCAATGATTAGATCAGAAACATCAGAATGGCCTTACATTATGAGGATAAGGAACATATTCTTGACAAGGAAATCGTTGAGATTGATGAAGCCACTTCTACTCCTGAAGAAATGGCTGAGTATAGGGCCAAATTCAAGGAAGGGACCAAAGTATCCTGCATTATGGTGGCCACTATGACTCCCAAGTTGCAACGGTTCTACGAGGACTATTGGCCCTACGAGATGTTCCAGGAATTGATGGAAAAGTAGCATTAAAGAGCACGCCAAGAGAGGTATGAAGTACTTACCTCGTTCATAACAACCAAGATGAAGGATGGATAGTCCATCATGACCCACTACAAAGGATGCAGAGGTATGTGGATCGTTTGCTCAAGTTGAATGTCAACTTTGATGAAGAGCTGGCTATAACATAGTCTTGCACTCTTTGCCTCCTTTTTATGATAAGTTCAAGATGACTTAGCATCTAAGCAAGAAGGAAATCACCTTGAGAAAACTGAAGGGTTTTGAGCCTTCTAACACTCCTAAGGTGTGCATGCAATTCTAAATACCTTGGATCTATGTTTCTCTATTATACATGAAAACTTGAAATTTCCAAGAAATTATCCTAACTAGCGTACTAAACTTTGATACTTGGGTAATAAAACAAGTTAGATGACATACCTTTTGTTGTAGTTGGAAGCCTTGGACCTTTAAGAACTTAGTGCCCCAAGTGTTTCACCTCAAATGGAATCACACAACACCACCAATAATGGAGGAACTTGAGAGGAGGTCACTTAGACTCATAAAATCATCTAGCCCTCTTGTGTTTCCATTAGTGTCTCCTTAGTGCTCACTTAAGTGCCAATTTCATGAGCTAAAAGGGTTCTTATATAGTGTGGGAAACTAGGGTTACACCATGTAAACCCTAATGACTTTCCATATACCTCATGCTCCATGGGTTAAAACCTCCATGGAGTATCCATGGGTCACCACATGGGTTTAGCCAAATATAAGTAACTATGGATCACAAGCCCACATTATAAGAATGAATGATTTACATAATTAGTCCCCATATATTTAATTAGTCTCTTTTGATCACAAAATTAATTCCAAACTAAATCTTGATCAATACTAATTAAATAATATGATTTCATATTAATATATTGGCCCTACGAGATGTTCCAGGAATTGATGGAAAAGTGCCATTAAAGAGCACGCCAAGAGATGTATGAAATAGTCACCTCGTTCATAACAACCAAGATAAAGGATGGAGAGTCCATCATGACCCACTACAAAGGATGCAGAGGTATGTGGATCGTTTGATCAAGTTGAATGTCAACTTTGATGAAGAGCTGGCTATAACATAGTCTTGCACTCTTTGCCTCCTTGCTATGATAAGTTCAAGATGACTTATCATCTGAGCAAGGAGGAAATCACCTTGAGCAAACTGAAGGGTTTTCAGCATTCTAACACTCCTAAGATGTGCATGCAATTCTAAATACTTTGGATCTATGTTTCTTTATTATACATGCAAACTTGAACTTTCCAAGGTATTATCCTAACTAGCGTACTAAACTTTGATACTTGGGTAATAAAACAAGTTAGATGACATACCTTTTGTTGTAGTTGGAAGCCTTGGACCTTTAAGAACTTAGTGCCCCAAGTGTTGCACCTCAAATGGAATCCCACAACACCACCAAAAATGGAGGAACTTGAGAGGAGGTCACTTGGACTCATAAAATCATCTAGCCCTCTTGTGTTTCCATTAGTGTCTCCTTAGTGCTCACTTAAGTGCCAATTTCATGAGCTAAAAGGGTTCTTATATAGTGTGGGAAACTAGGGTTACACTATGTAAACCCTAATGACTTTCCATATCCCTCATGCTCCATGGGTTAAAACCTCCATGGAGTATCCATGGGTCACCACATGGGTTTAGCCAACTATAAATAACTATGGATCACAAGCCCACATTATAAGAATGAATGATTTACATAATCAGTCCCCATATATTTAATTGGTCTCTTTTGATCAAAAAATTAATTCCAAACTAATTCTTGATCAATACTAATTAAATAATATGATTTCATATTAATATATTAGAACTTATAATATATTAATAAATCATAAATAACCACTTCTCAATTATCCATCTTTCAGATTGTTCCGGTGCCATGCAACCCAAATGGACCATGCTACTCTCAGGTCAAGTACATACCAATAATAGTTATGGGCTTAGACACCTAATCCAACATAAACTTCAAGGTTTGTTAAGAAATGTTGAAAGTAGATTAAAAGGAAAAAGTGTTGAATCCACTCCTGCTGCTACCCCAGTTATGGCTATTGAACATAGAAAGGGGAAAAAGAGGAAAGCTCCCTCAAAGAACTAGAAGACAAAATATCATGATGGATATTCTACTAGTGGATCCAAAGGCAAAATAGTTCTGCTCCTCCCTCGTTTGATCCAAAAGAAGCAACATGCTTCTACTACCATGATATGGGGCATTGGAAACGAAGCTGCCTGAAGTACTTGTAGGACATCAAGGATGGGAAGATAAACCCCACCTTTACAGGTATTTCTACTATTCTATCTAAAAAATCATCACATGCTAGTTCTTGGGTCCTTTATAGAGGAAGTGGTTTTCACATATGTTCTGATTTGTAGGGACTAAGAAGAAGTAGGGATGTGGAGCATAGGACGATGAACCTGATTATGGGGAATAGGAAATCACCGCATGTTACCAAGATCGGAGTTTACTCCTTAGTGCTTAGTAGTAGGTTAGGTTAGGATTTGAATGATTATTGCTACTCGTCGGAAATGACGAGGAATATTATTTCGTTTTATGGTTTTTACAGAAAATGATTTAGATATCCGTTTAATAATGAAAGTCGTTCTATAAATGCTTATTATAATGGTATTTTTTTATTTTGAAGCATTGCCTTGTAATGGTGTATATGAGGCCGTGATGGTTGTACATTGTTAGGGTAATCTTGATGGGTTAAGTGCATGGAGATGGATCGGGTTATGGGTCACATATCATGGTCCTGCTTGATTTAGTCTTAGGGGTCAGTAACTAAATGAAGAATAGTTAGTGGGTTTACTAATTCTTTGTTTGACCGAGTATTGATATATATATATATATATATATATATATATATATATATATATATATATATATATATATATATATATATATATATATATATATATATATGCATGGTAGATTTTAGGGAGACAATAACAGAGTACGTGGGCTAGGCAATTTGTTATTTTTATTGTATTTAGCATGTAGTCTATAAATAGGTTAGATAGTTTTCATTAAATATGAAATCAGTTTTCTCTCTTGAAAGTAATATAGCAGTGAGAAACCCAATAACCTTGAGCAATACATGAGCGTTGTTATGAAGGGTGTATGTTTTGGGGTCTTTGTCATGTGGGAAAGGGGCTGATTTTCCAACATTTGGTATCAGAGCACCCAGGTACACACCTGGTTCTCAACAAAAGAGAGGATGGAAGCAAGAAGTTTGGTGATATGAGGATCGATTGATCTGTAGCAAGAAAGTAATCAACAAGCATGAAGATTGGCTACACGACAACAAATTGGAAGGAAGAAGGAAAGAAAGAAAGAAAGAAAGAAAGAAAGAAGAAAGAAGAAAGAAAGAAAGAAAGGAAGAAAGAAAGAAAGAAGAAAGAAGAAAGAAAGAAAGAAAGAAAGAAAGAAAGAAAGAAAGAAAGAAAGAAAGAAGAAAGAAGATAGAAAGAAAGAAAGAAAGAAAGAAAGAAAGAAAGAAAGAAAGAAAGAAGAAAGAAAGAAGATTGTGACATCAACCTGTTGGATGTTGCTTTCCATAGAAAGAAAGAAACACAAAAAAGAGGATCAAACCAGGGTGGTTCTCATATGTGGTGTGTTCTAGTTTCTGTTGTGCTCTTAATGGGTCACAATGGTGTTGACAGATGAAAGTTTGGTTGTGGTTGTTGGATCCCAGAGATAGCAAAAGATAGTTGTTGAGGAAGAAAACAAGCAAATAGGTCGAAGCAGCAAGTGTGCTCACGTTTGATGATCAAAATAAAGAATGAAAACAAGTAGGAAGGATGATCATGTTTGGTGATTAGAAGAAGGAAACAACAGAAGCGAACGCAAGTAGCAAGATATAGTAAGCAAGAAAGCAAGTAGAAAGAAGTAAGAAGAAAAGAAAGCAAGCAAGAAGGGTTTGTAACAATAAAAGACCAAGAGACCATGACCGAATGAGAAGCTTCAAATACCTAGGAGGCATCTTGACCGAGTAAGATTTGTTCAAGGTCGAAAGAGACAACTAGAGGGTTTTTAAGAC
Organism: Lactuca saligna; assembly: GCF_052625555.1. NCBI lineage: Eukaryota > Viridiplantae > Streptophyta > Magnoliopsida > Asterales > Asteraceae > Lactuca > Lactuca saligna. Next base: position 151,519,450 of record NC_136421.1, read on the forward strand.
CAACATTTCAATAGAAGAAGACCGACATGCTGAATCAAATGAGCGAAGATTCACATTAAGACCGAGACCGTGTTTGTGATTATGATAATAAGAGCTGAGACCTTGATAGGCATGAAGATTACGTGGGTGAATGTTAGGGTAATCTTGATGGGTTAAGTGCATGGAGATGGATCGGGTTATGGGTCACATATCATGGTCCTGCTTGATTTAGTCTTAGGGGTCAATAACTAAATGAAGAAGAGTTAATGGGTTTACTGATTCTTTGTTTGACCGAGTATTGAGAGATATATATGCATGACAGATTTTAGGGAGACAATAAAGGAGTAAGTAGGCTATGTAGTTTGTTCTTTTTATTGTATTTATCATGTAGTCTATAAATAGGTTAGATTGATTTCATTAAATATGAAATCAGTTTTCTCTCTTGAAAGTAATATAGCAATGAGAAAACTAATAACCTTAAGCAATACATCAGAGTCGTTATGAAGGGTGTATGTTCCAGGGTCTTTGTCATGTGGGAAAAGGGTTGATTTTCCAACATAGATAGCTTAGGAAATAATGTATTCCATATCGGTTCGTCTAATTGTATAGACAAGGCATCCTTGTGGCATTGTCATCTTGGACATGTCGACAAGAAGCACATTGCCTGACTCCAAAAGGATGGACTGTTGGAGTCACTTGAAAGAGGTGAAGGATTGTTGTATTCCATACACACTGATGTGTGTAGGACCTTCAGATACACCACAAGGGATACAAACCGGTTTTATGTGACTTTTACCAATGATTATAGCCGATATGGATATATCTACTTAATCAAGCATAAGTCAGAGACATTTGAAAAGTTCAAAGAGTTTAAGTAAGAAGTACAAAATCAATTGGTCAGGAAGATCAAGATGATCAGATCCAATAAGGTTGGTGAGTATCTTAGTACCGAGTTTCACGACTATCTTAAGGAATGTGGAATTGTTTCACAATTTACAACTCCTTAAACACCACAACTTAATGGTGTGGCTGAGAAGCGTAATCGAACCTTGTTGGACATGGTTCGTTCCATGATGAGTCGAGCATCACTTCCGATTTCATTATGGGGGTATGCCTTAGAGACTGTCGCCCATATCCTTAATCTAGTTCCGACAAAGAAGGTTGCCAAAGCACCTCACAAGATGTGGACAGGGAAAGTTCCCTCGTTGGCACATATCAAAGATTAATGTTGTGAAGCTTTCGTTAAAGGAGAGACTCACAAAAAGCTTGAACCTCAAAGTGAGTGATGTATATTTATCGACTATACACAGAAATCCTTTGGACATTTGTTCTACAGACCTAATGAGAATGTGGTCTTCATAGCACAGAGGGGAGTCATTCACGAAAGAGAACTCATATGCCAAGAGGACAGTGGGAGGATAATCGATCTTGAAGAGATTCAAGAATCAAGCGGTGCAGGAATATCTAAAACTAGCACTCATCCTGAGGAAGAGATTCATGTTGAACCAATTGACGAGTCATTACCTCTTAGACGTTCCACTCGAGTTAGATTGGCACCTGAGTTTTATGGTTTACATAGTAATTCAGATGGTTATACGTTTATCAGTGATAGTACACTGATAAATTTAGATGTGTGTTTTAACTACAAGGAAGCCATGGCAGGCCTTGAATCTGCTAAATGGAAAGAGGCAATGGAAAGCGAGATCCGGTCCATATATGACAATCAAGCTTGGAACTTGGTTGATAATGTACCAAGTTGTAAGACAGTTGGGTGCAAGTGGATATTCAAGAAGAAGATTGAAATGGATGGAAAGGTGCACAAGTTGAAGGCACGACAGGTTGCGAAGGGCTTTAATCAAAACACATGGGTTGACTATGATGAGACTTTCTCACCAGTGGCCAAAATCAAGTCTATTAGGGTTATGTTAGCCATCGTTGTGTTTCATGATTATGAAATCTGATAGATGGATGTCAAAATCACTTTCCTTAATGTGAAGATGGCTGAAGATGTTTATATGTGTTAGCCAAAGGGTTTTGTAGATGCTAAATACCCTAATAGAGTGTGCAAGCTTGAGAAATCCATCTATAGATTGAAACAAGCATCTGATAGATGGAATCTTTGCTTCAACAAGAAAGTCAAAGAGTTTGGTTTCTCTAGGAGTGAGGATGAGTCATGTGTGTATGTCAAAACTAGGGGGAGTATAGTTAGCTTTCTAGTCCTGACTTGGAAAGTGTTTCGCTATGAAGGATCTAGGAGAGGCTGCTTTAAGGATTTTAAGAAATAGGAGTAGAAGACTAATTAGACTCAGTCAAAGTACTTACTTGGATAAAGTGTTAAAATGTTTTAGCATGGAGAATTCCAAGAAAGGGGAGCTTCCTATCCAAAGCAATACCAAATTGAGTAAGACTTAGAGTTCGAGTACCGATGCAGAGATAGTGGAAATGTGTCAAGTATCATATGCTTCTGCCGTTAGCTCGATCATGTATGCTATGACATGTACTCACCCTGATGTGGCTTTTGCGTTGAGCATGGTAAGTCGATATCAAGGGAACCCAGGTAAAGCTCATTGGATAGCAGTTAACAATATTTTTAAGTATCTGCGAAGGACTAAGGAGTGGGTCCTTGTGCTTGGTGGCAGTGATAACTTAAGAGTCAAAGGGAATAGTGACGCAAAATTTCGGACCGACAGAGATAACTTCCGCTCTTAGTCGGGCTGGGTGTTTACACTAGATGGAGGAGCCGTGACTTGGAAAAGTTCCAATCGGGAGACTGTGGTTGATTTAACATGTGAATCTGAGTACATAGTTGCGAGAGAAGCGTCGAAGAAGGCTACATGATTGAAGAAATTCATTAGAGACCTTGGAGTTATACCAACCATAAAGGAGCCTATGGAATTTTTCTGTGATAATGAAGAAGCGATTGCCTTAACCAAGGAACCAAGGGATCATGGCAGATCTAGACATATCGACAGAAAATATCATTTCATCAGACATCGGGTAGAAGGACTCCTCATGGTCAAGAGGGTATCGTCAGAAGAGAATCCTGCAGATTCCCTCATAAAGGGTATGAGTAGGGTCAAGCACATTCAACATGCAAGGAGCATTGGTCTGATGGACGATATTAGTTTTCGTGATTAGTTAGATATTTTAGAAACTTGTAACAATATAAATGTAATTGACATTTGATGATTAATTAATGGAGATTTATTTATAAGCAATTGTTTACTATCTTTTGTTAATTGTTTATCTTGTGTTTCACTTTGCATGTTTTATTTCCCGAATAATTGGATTGTTCAAATTATCCACAGTCAATCACACTTTGGAAGTAAGTGGTGAATTAAGACTGTCATGAATTGGCCTGTAGATTGTCTAAGTGCTTAGACATAGCAAAAGTTTATTGCATCATTCATGAGTAATCCTGAAATAGGATTTGAGTATTAGATTTGAACCCACGCTCATTTGAATTACTTCATGGAATTTATCACGAGTAATAGAAGATAATATCGTATAATCTATATATCGAGGTATACGAGTTTTGTTTACAAGTTGGTTGTGCATTGATAATGCGTAAACACATCAGTAACTTGATGTTATAAAATGTATTGTTATGTATGATTTGATGAGTAAATAGTATAATCATATAAGTCAAAGTTTATCTGTTCCTTTTATCTAAAGGGGTAAAAGCGATATATTGGGCCCCTAGATGAATTTGTTTTGACTTATGTGCCAGGCCCAGTCAGGAGTGAATTGATGTGTTCAATTAAGTTGTTTGTCAAACAAATCTGAAATTGGGAAACAAACCGTTGGACATTAAGAATGATTTTATTTCATGTATTTGTCCACACCATATCTTGCAAAATGGAGGATTATATGATCCCTTATCTAAAGGATGCGTGATAAAGTAGGTCAAAGTTTGACAGTGCCTTTTGAGAGCTACAATTGCTAATCATATTTTGAATTCATACTTGCAATTATAGTTATTAGACTTATCCAAGTGAGTGACTGTTGGATTAGGTGTCTAAGTTCATAAATATAATTGGTATGTACTTGATTTGATAGTAGCATGGTCATTTTGGGTTGCCTTCACCATAGCAACTTGATAGGATGACTTTTGGAGAAATAGGTTAATAAATGATTTATTAATATATTATAATAATAATGTATTAATTAGAAATCATATTATTTAATTAGTATTAATCAGAAATTAATTTGGAATCAATTTTAGGATTAAAGGAACTGATTAAAAGAACGGGAATTGGTTTTACAAATCATTGGAAATTGCAAGGTTGGGTTGATGGACTACTTTAGGAGGAGTGGACGGAATTTATGGCAGTCCCTATAGAATTCGTCTAAGGATTCTATTGTGGAGGTCCAAGGACTGCTTAAGGCCTAAGCAAGGAAATTAGGGTTTCCACGTGAAAACCCTAGCAGCCTCAACTATATAAAGCACCCCTAGCATGTGAATTTCGGCTTCATGCTTTCTTAGAGAACCCTAGCTGATTTTCACAAGTGTTTTACCTCCTTTCTTCTTGATCATTTGCTATTGGTGTTTGTGACTCCATTAGAGGTTCAACACTCGAGTCACTAAAGCTTTCAAGAGTTAAGATTAACCAAGGAATACTTGTTATTACAAGATAGCAAGCAAGGTAATCTTCTAACCCTATTTTCATATAGATTTTGAAATTATATGCAAGTATTAGGGTTATTGCTTTGTAATTTCTATTTGCGTTTATAACTAGTGAAAAAATTAGATCCAAAGCAATTAGGGTTGCATGAATACATAGGAATGTTGTTATGCTCAAAACCCATCAAAAATCAACCTAATTACCCATCCCTATTATCTTCTTTATTCTTAAGGATCTACCTTAAGAAACAACTATCCTTCATTCATTCATTCCTCAGGATTATGCTAAGGAATAGGCACAAAGTCCATCGTTGCCAAGGTTTATATAACAGGTACTAAGTCCATAGTTACCGATGTTAGGAACAACTGCCAATGTTCTTTCATGAGGCACTAAATCCATAGCTGCCATGGTTTTTAGAATACATCTTGTGAACACGTAGTTCAAAAGTTAAGCACAACTGCCAATATTATTCATTAGGTGCAACTACCAGGATATTTAGAGTACATCTGGTAAACACATAGTTCAAAAACACCTATAGGTTGTGAGCCTACTAGCGTTCCACTAGACTGTCTAGAATAGTCTATGGTTCTCATCTATACTCCGCTAGAATGATGGATCATCGTAAACATTAAGGCCTCTCATTATTTTATCACACATCAACTGTTTCATCTACCCATATTTTACCCAACATTATTGTAGATATAAAATACAAACACATTTTAAATCATTTAAAACATGTATAAATAGTTCAACCAACATAGATATAAAGAACATAGATAATATGCACACATAGCACATAATTTATATTAAACACTTCATATCTATGTGTAAGATGAAAGTAACTATACACTCAATTGTTAAAGTGATGATTCCAAACTAGGGCATCACTTCACTTCTAACGATTCTATTTTCCTTCGACAAAAACTAGAATCATTACCACTAGATTTTAGTCTAATATTTATTGCGACTATTTACGAGTGATATTGTTTAATAAGTGTTAAACAATACTTTTCAACCACTGTGTACAGACAGGGGCCATTCATGAAACACCGGAGGGCAAGACTATTTTGGCATTATAGCATTTATGAAATCCAACAATCTTATGCGTCCCTTCAAACCAGATTCCCCGTACTGTGAGTAGTTAAAAGATGTTATAATAACACTTTGTATATTATATTTTATAATATATTTATTGTTTATAAGTTCATAATAACGATTTTGAACTTAAACATAAGCTATACTTTAAGTAGGCTAAGCATAAATCACTTACCAGGAGGTTTGGCTAGGAATCGGGCTCTGCGGGGGCAGAACTTCTAATCCTAAAACCTATTCTTTTCAGATGCTTATGGTGCTCTGGGCTTTCCTCTAGCAATTAGAAGTTACTAGGGATTTAGGAGAGGTTTAGAGAGAACTTAGAGAGGGAGAGAATGGTTGAGGTGTGAGAAAAATGAGTGAGCCTAACATGGTATTTATAGGATGAAAATGGATCAAATCGGCAATTTATGAGCCTCCAACTTGTCGAGTTGGTGTGCCACATGTCACCATCTTATGGCAAGTCGTGGGGAGAAAGCAATGGCTCAGATCGTGCCACGTCACCCCTTTCGCAGCAACACCCTTCCGACTTCTAAATTCGGTAACTTTCACAGACGAGCTCCATTTCCGACGTTCTTTATATCAACATGTAGCTATTGACAAGATCTACAACTCTCATTTTAACTCCACTGGATAATTCTTGACCAATTTTAAACTTAATATTATGAGAAGATTACACTGTTTAACGACCGTGTAAAATTCATAAATTCTACATACGAACTCCGTTTTCGATTGTATTTTTATCGTTGAACTCCTATTAATGAGATCTTCAATCCTAGTTTAGGTTGTTTCAGCTAAAAAATCGATCGATCTAAAATTCGAATTCTGGACTGTGCACTGTTATACTAAATCTTAGAAAAATCATAACTTCCTCATACGAAGTCATATTTGGACATTCTTTTAATGCACGTTCTTGGTTTAACATATACTGCGGATTTTGTTTAGATCATTAAGGCTAAAAATTAATTTATCAAAAATTCACTTTTTACGTTACGCGGTGCCGTGCCGGTTTAGCTGTAAGACTTTGACGGGTCATAACTTCTTCGTTATAACTTGAATTTCAGCGTTCTTTATATATACGGAACCCTTGTGACATATACTATAACTTAGTTAAGATTATTCATTCTAAATAATATTGTATGAAAAAGTAATTTTCGATGCTTATTGTCTCTAAATTGACTAGCCCGAATATGCGAGCGTTACAATTATCTCCCCATTAGGATGATTATATCCTGTAATCATCAACAAAACAAGGCTTGTGTAATGACTCCATACCTTATCTCTTCATCCTAGGTAATGACCATAACTTCTATATTCCATTGAATGAGTATCTAAGTCCTGGACTTCTTGACTCTTGGTGGTGCTCAATCTTACACCCGCTCTCTATCTCGCGTTAGACTTTCAATTTTAACCTTCAAGTTACAAAAGTCAATCCTTATTGGAGATTCTTACTCCTTCTTAAATTAAGATAAGCTATTTACTTCAATTATCGTAACAGACCAATGGGTCATGTTCTGATGACCTTTCATCATATGATGTAATACTTAGACTCAGTTCTTTTAGAGTTAAATTCCATAATGGAGTTTCTTTCCTTCATGTTCTAATGTGATCTAATCACATTCTAGCATGTATAAATTTTAGCTACAAGCTATTACTTTAATAATGATCGTGATACTTCTATTGATTTCTTCGATTATCTTTCACTTCAATCTTCTGGCTTAAGTCGGATGTTACATCAATCTTGGTCCTCTGAACCACATAACATACTTATCTTAGTCGAACTCAATTTGATATGACCACTAGGTTTGAAATAACAAGCATCTTCTTAGTCATTACCGAAGCAATGCTAACGATATACTTGAACAAAATGGAATCAATTACTAACTTGTTGGTAACCTTGTGACTTTCCCTGATCCAAGTGCGATTCATGTGCTTCTGATAGTATATGCCTCTACTACCTTTCACACCTACTCATACCCTGACTCGCAGTTCTCCAAGTTCTTATTTCCTAAAATCACAAAACAATTTAACACATATGAATGTTTCCAAATAATAAAAATTTCCTTAGACTCTACTAGAATTTCTTCCATGCGTATCTTCAATCATCAATTCTGCTTCAACTTGGTTGGTTGTGGAAATTCCAGACGATGGGATAACTTCATGGATTATACCAAAATTTCTTTCTTTCTGCAAATCGAAAGTGTAGTTCTCCCGTACTAGACATATTATTTATTAGATGCATTCTAAAGGCAAGACGCCTCTCTTATGATATCTTCCGATAAGTGTCATTCACTAGCATCAACTTTCTTATTTCGTGTATTTGCACAGTCTCGTATGACTTCTTATCTTGACGTTCTATACACCATAATAGTTGTTCAAGATGATAAATTTAAGGTAGAAAAGGTATAGATGCATAATCCTCCTTATTACTCCAAAAAGTTACATGTGAGTTCTAATACAATAATTAAACGTTTAGAAGTATGAACACATATAATTTCTAGATCTGGTCAGAAACAGACCATAGATCCGATCAAATAATAGCATATAAGGCATCTTTATAACTATAACATAATTCATTTAGCAGATAAAAGCAATGTAGGCATCTTTCCAAAAATAAGCTAGTGTTTGTGTCTATTCATGTGTACTACCTAATACATTAGACACACTCCTCACGATCATCGCTTAGCATTCTAAGTTTAAGTCAAGAAATAATTAGTTCGCCTAAACTAATGCTCTGACACCAGCTGGGACATCTCCAAGTTCACGATCATGTAAAAAAATTATTTATGTTTATTTGAAAATCAGAGTACTCATTTTAACGAATAATATTGCGGAATTTGTTCACAGAAAACATGATAAATATATTATTAAAGAATTTTTGAAGAAAATTATTTTGTTTATATTAAAACTTTAGGATGTCATCGTCAATACAAAAAATAAGCATAAACAGACCTTAAATTCATTTACACTAGTGATTTACATCTCCTTTAATCTCTCAGTGCAATGTAGCTTCGTATCGATACCTGTGATACAAGTAAACTGAGTGGGTCACGTTGGGAAACTTGGTGAGTACATAGGGTTTCAACCCACAATAATATAATTATTATGTTTAATCATTAAATAATCAACCTAATTACTCATCCCCATTATCTTCTTTATTATTAAGGATCTACCCTAAGAATCAACTATCCTTCATTCATTCATTCCTAAGGGTTATCATAAGGAATAGGCATGAAGTCCATCGCTGTCAGGGTCTATATAAAAGGCACTAAGTCCATAGCTACCAATGTTAGGCACAACTGCTAATGTTCTTTCATGATGCACTAAGTCAATAGCTGCCAAGGTTTTTAGAATACATCTAGTGAAGACGTTGTTCAAAAGTTAGGCACAACTGCCAATATTATCCATTAGGCTTAATTTCTAGGATATTTATAGTACATTTGGTGAACAAGTAGTTCAAAAACACCTACATGTTGCGAGCATGATAGCGTCTCACTAGACTGTCTAGAATAGTCTGTGGTCATCATCTATACTCCGCTAGATGACTAGATCATCGTAAACATAGAGGCCTCTCATCATTTTATCACACATCAACTATTTCATCTCCCTATGTTTTACCCAACATTTTCATAGATATAAAATACGTATACTGTTTAAATCATTTATACCATGTATAAATCACTCATCTAACATAGATATCAAGAACATAGATAATCTGCACACATAGCATGTAATTTATACTAAACACTTCACATCTATGTGTAAGATGAAAGTAACTATGCACTCACTAGTTAAAGTGATGATTCAAACTACGACAATGCTTTGCTTCTAATGATTCTATTTTCGTTCGAAGAAACCTAGTATAATTACCACTAGATTTTAGTCTAATATTTAGTGCTACTATTTACGATCGATATTGTTTTATAAGTGTTAAACAATACTTTTCAACCACTATGTACAGACAGGGGCCAAACATGAAACACCTGGGGGGGGGGGGGGGCAGGACCATTTTGGCATTATAGCACTTCTGAAATCCAACAACCCTATGCGGCCCTTCAAACCAGATTTCCCGTACTGTGAGTAGTTAAAAGATATTATAATAACACTTTGTGTATTTTATTTTATAATATATTTATTATTTCTGAGTTCATAATAACGATATTGAACTTAAACATAAACTATACTTAAAGTAGGGTAACAGGAGGTTTGGCTAGGAACCAGGCTCTACGGGGGCAGAACTGTCAAGCCAAAAAGCTCTTCATTTCGGAGCCTTCTGGCACTATGGAGCTTTCCTCTGGAAATTAGAAGTTACTAGGGCTTTAGGAGAGGTTTATAGAGAAGTTAGAGAGGGAGAGAAGGGTTGAGGTGTGACTAGGGATTTAGGAGAGGTTTATAGAGAAGTTAGAGAGGGAGAGAAGGGTTGAGGTGTGAGGAAAATCAGCGATTTCTAAGCCTCTAACATGTTGAGTTATTGTTCCACATGTCACCATCTGGTGGCAAGGCGTGGGGAGAAAACAATGGCTCAAATCGTTCCACATCACCCCCTTCGCAGCAGCACGCTTTCGACTTCTAAATTTTGTAACTTTTGTATACGAGCTCCATTTTTGACGTTCTTTATATCCACACGTAGCTATTGACCAGATCTGCAACTCTCATTTTAACTCCATTGGATAATTCTCGACCTATTTTAAACTTAATAGTATGAGAAGATTACACTATTAACGACCATGTAAAATTCATAACTTCTACATACAGACTCCTTTTTCGACTGTCTTTTTATCGTTGAACTCCTATTAATGAGATATTCAATTCTCATTTAGGTTGTATCGGCTAAAAAATTGATCGATGTACAATTTAAATTCTGGGTTGTGCACTGTTATGCTAAATCTTATAAAAATAATAACTTCAAATTATGAAGTCAGATTTGGACGTTCTTTTTATGCACGTTCATGTTTAACATGTACTGCGAATTTTGTTTAGATCACTAAGGCGAAAAAGTAGTTTATCAAAAATTCACTTTTTCGTTATGCGGTGTCATGCAGGTTTAGTTGTAAAACTTCGACGAGTCATAACTTCTTCGTTATAACTCAGATTTCAACGTTCTTTATATGTACATAACCCTTGTGACATATACTATAACTTAGTTAAGATCATTCAATCTAAATAATCTTCTATGAAAAGTCATTTTTGACGTTTATTGTCTCTAAGTTGACTAGCCCGAATTTGTGAGCGTTACAGTCAGAGAGGAGGATACATAGAAGACGGCCATTCGGGCTTGTTATTGTCATTACGAATTCATGGTGATTCCCTTCGGGCTCACCAATGCTCCAATTGTAGTCATGGATCTTATGAATTGCATAGTCATGCTTTCTGCACAAAAGATCCAAATTCTGACAAAAGTGACGTCTGAAAGAATGTTCCAAGTTGGCATCACCTGAGTATAATTCCTTCAGTCTATCCCAGACTCCTTTTTTAGTGTTACATGAACTAACAAGATGGAATGTGTTAGGAGGAAGATTAAATCGAATGATTCTCATTTCCTTTAAACTACAAATCAACTTGATCTTCTCATCAGTTGGAGGATTGTCCGCAATGATTGCATCATAGTTAGCCTGAGTTTTGACTTATTTCTTTGTTTCTGAATACTTCTATGTTTCAATAGTCATTGTATGACAAATGCTAGAACTATATTCTTTGATTCCCAGTACGTAATCTTCAAAGTGAAGAGCCCAGACCTTATAATCTTTTGGAAAAAGTATAGGAATCCTTGTTGTTAAACCAATGCTACTTGGGACACTGAATGACAGAGAGTGAAGATCGTCGTTAGCCATTTTAACAATAATTCAATGACATAAAATATAGAATCAAATGTGTAAACTTGAATCGAGTTCAAGGGAAAACGAGAGATCTAGATGTGAGATATACGCTCGATTGAAACGATTGAGATAACAAGAACAGATATGAGAAAATTGTAAAACCCTAATGAAAAACCCTTTACGTGACAGATGAATAGCGGATTGATTACACTATCTCGATACTAATTGTAAGAAACAATAAAAGATCGATAGATTCTATATTATGAAAATAATCAATGACAAGAAACGACAATGATTGAAAAGGTGCCAAATGCATTAATCACAACAATAGAACAACTCTTGAAGACAAAACTATTTTGTAATTTTTAAAAGTCGTAACCCTAGATGTTACATGCACACTATATATAGATAAACTAAGACAGTAATTCAGAACATTGACAGGCCCAATATCGGAATCTGAATTAAACACAAATCTAACATCATACATTTGAACAACACTAACTTTGGACTTAACAGAAACCTATACTTAGAGAGATTACTTCATGGATTTAATAACGAGTAATTCTTAGATGATAATAACTTCTATTCTCCATGTGGTGATTCATAAGTTATAATTTATAATTCTGTTGTGCACTAGTATTACATAAACACAATTGTAATTGGATGTTTTAAAATATATGTCCACGTATGACATGATGAGTCGATTATAACTATGTAGTCAATGTTTATTTTTTTTCCTTTTTCCTTAAAAGTAATATCGTGGGCCCGTCGGTGATTTGATGCTGACATTATAGTCTTGGATCCAACCTAGACTAGATTGATTTGTTCAATGTAGTTGTCTAATAAGGTCATCATAAATCAAAAATCAGGAAACATAATTTTGGACCATGAGATCGATTCATATCCATGTCTCATATTCATACAATATATTTTATAACAAAGGAATAGATGATCAATTATCTTAAGGGCACTCACTAAGAATATGATTCAAAGTTCAGCAATTTCTAAGGAAGCACGCCTTACTGATTAAGTGGGAGCCTTATGACTAATATTAGTTGATGAATTTTCCAAGTGAGAGACTGTTAGAATAGTATCCAATATCATAACTAAATTCTGAAGACATTCCACTAATAACAATGTCCTTTTGGGGTTTCCCTCAATGATCAAAATTGTATTAGAAGGTTTTGATATATATATATATATATATATATATATATATATATATATATATATATATATATATATATATATATCATTATCATTATTATATATAAAAAACTTATTTTTATCGTGCCTCAAAAATCAAATTTGTTAGGTTTCTTTCACGCCACGTAGCCTGTTTTTTGAACGAAGCAATCGTACCACAAAAACGTTCTAGAAGAAATTCATATGCTTCGAAAACCTCCACATAACCCATTATCCAAACGATGCAATTTACGTCGACTCAAAATCAATCGTTCTCATCATCGCATCCATTTGAACGCTCTTCCTTTTGCAATTCGATATATCCTTACATTCTCCATCGTTTCAGCTACACGTATCGTTTCCTCAAAGACCTGGATATCGAATCAAAGAAGACCCTAATTATGCGATTAAGGATAAATTCATCATTTTGTTGACCGCATTTGCAAATCGGAATCAAAGAAATTTCGCAGGGTTCCCATGACGACACGTAACCTGTCTTTTAAACGACGCCATGGACATCCACAGTTGTTTCACACTGCATCAATCGTGTTGTATCGATTTATCAGGGATGATTTTTATTTTGAGCACAAGCGTTGAGATGGGTTTCGAACCGGTAGAACGCAAAGAAGAGACGCGCCTTTTTATTTGAAACGGTGGTTTGGTTCCAGATTCTTTCCATTCTCCCCTATAAAAGCAGACACATCTCAACCTTGGGTATATCGGTTCCATATGATATTGTTTGTCACCAACATTGTATTCTCTCTTGGTGGCATGTTCTATCACTCCTGGTATACCATGGTCTCCCTAATCACAACTCTCAATTTCTTTTCTATTTAGTTTTTGTTTTTTTTTTATTATTATTATTTCCTTATCAAAGAACTTACGCCTAATTTTTCTTATTTTCAGTTTGCAGATTGAAGTTTTTGTTTGCCAATGATTCGTAAGTATGTATCAAAATTAGTTCATCCTGTATTCAATTTCTCCAAGAATTTAGAACTTGATCTTCTTGGCCTCCGATAACTGTCAGGGGATTTCTCATCCTATTCGTGGCTCTGAAGAAAGGGTTTGTTGATAAATTCAACTTAATGGATTACTTCTTTTTAATTATCCACTTTTTCATCCAGTAGCTGAAGGCCGAATCATGATGACAGGCCCCATAAAACATTCAAGAATCAAAGGAATAGATTTTCTTCATCTTCTTTGCAGTTTGAAAATCATTTCTCTGATTTCTCTCATAAATAAACAACTATGCAACTTGGGTATATTTGATCACTAACATCAAGAATTTCTTTCAGAAACATGTATTAGGATTTAGGGTTCTTATTCAGATTTTTTATGTGTGTAAATCTTTCTAATTTGAAAAAGAAACGCCATGAATGCATATGAATTGATACAACATCTGAATTATGTATCTAATCAATCTTTATTTTTTTTACTTGAGTACATTGAGTGGGGTATTATAGTGCGAGCTTGTTACCACATCAGAATTGGGGGACACTTGGTTGGATAGATCTCATTTGTGACCTGGTGTTCTTGGTGACATTTTTCTCACAACCCTCATTATTGTGTGTCTTGGTGTATGTTTTATTCTAAAGGGGATAGGACTTTTCCAACTGTGCGATAAAGTATCTATTTAACTTTTTTGTAAATGTATTTCATTTCATATCTGAATAAAACTGGTTAGAGACAATTTGGTTTGTGTTTTATTTATGTGTATATACTCTCCTATCAGTTCAATTCACGTGCAAAGATTTCTTATGTGGTTTAAAGATGGTATGATTTATTGGTGTATTCTTGCTCGCTTAACTGACCATTAAAAAACATGGTATCTGATGGCTTTTGGGGATATACCATTCTAATAATTTGGAAGCAAGTGCTTAGTATTGGTTATATCACAAATGAGTTATTACATACTTTTAATAACTGGATATAAATTGTTGACAAATGGTGGGAAACATTTTGGAATTTTGATATATATTGGTTGTTCCAATCACACTCTTCTTTTGGTTGGCAAACATAACTTAAATCTACTCTTAGCATGGTGAAAAGATGAAGTATATTATGGTACACTACTTAGTTGACCTCATTAGATGTTTTGTAATAAAGGTCTTAGATGGGGGTATTCTGGTCATTTCTGAGTTAGGTCAGTTAACTAAGTATATAGAAATGGTCTGTGGTAATTAGTTAGTTAGAACTCAGATCTTGTTCTTGGGATAGACTACCCTCTTTAAAGGTAGACCCATGTGTAATCATTCTGTTACAAAGCACCTAATTTCATTATATTCTTAATTTCATTCCATTCTATCCGTCAAAACAGTATCATACTCAACTATCTTTCACTCAAAACACATATGACACATGTTTTTAGATGAAAATACAACCCTATCAAAAAATAACAAATAAATGAAAATAAATTCCAACATATGCTCAATGTATAGTCATAATAAGACTTAAATATAAAAATAAACAAGCCATCACACTACATTGTTTACATAGTTTGGTTCTTGTTGGACTTGCAAGTAAAAGTGGAAACACCTATGAATACCTGTAGTGGTGTTATAATCTTGGTAAGCATTCTTATCTTTTGCTACTTATTATTGAAAATTTTCTAGATGTTAATTGGTTCATGTGTATTAACTTGTATCTTTTTCTTTACATTCTGTCAATTGTTCTTTTTCTTATTTTTAACTATTTTCGGGACTTTTTTTTAGAGACTGTAAGACACAAAAATTGTATGTTGACTAAGAAAGGGGGTTTCTGAAGATTACATTCATCATCTTGGAAAGACTTTTTGACAATTTCATTTGGGTAAAAAAACTTACAGCTTAAATTTGTGCACCTTACCATATTTGAGACCATATATTTATCCAGGTTGTAAACGAAATGGTAGTGTCTGTGTGTGTATGTGGGATGTGTTTTTTTTGTTGTTAAGTTGTATCCAATTGGGTTGAAATTTACTTCTAAGATTAGTCGATAAAAAGCTAATTTACGTATGTGAAAAAGACTAAAAATAATGATCAACAAATTTATGTTATAAATTTACATCCAACTCTCACTTCTTGAAATAACAATTTCTTATTTACATAACTACATAATCGCACGTAAAACTATTATATATGCTTAACTTCCGTTTTTTTATGATTAGTTTAGTTTTAGAGGAGTGTGGGCCCTTAACCATGAACACACAAGGGCAAGCAAGAATTTAAGCTAGATGTGGTATTTGGTAGGCAAGTTAAGGTTATTGATGTAGATCTAAACTATACTCCACCAAATGAAGACCAAGAGCAAGTTGTAGGTCCAAATCTTTAGATGACTCCACAGGGACCAAGTATCCTGGCATTCCCATGAAAAAAGGTTTGATTAAGGTTCTGATTGTAGTTTGATCTTCTAAAGTGTTTTTTTTATTTTTGATAATGCTAAACTTGTGTTTATTCGACAATACTGAAGAATGGTCAATAAAGCATTGGTGGATAGAATCTTTGATGAGATAGCATCCACAAGTAAGCCTTATTCACTTGAAATCCCTCATTATACATCGCCTGTTGTAAAAAGTACAATCTCATGCAAATGCATAATTAAGTTGAAAGAAATATAAATAGCTATGTTTTCATCTTTTGTCTGATATATCGTACTTGCTTTGAAGCAAATTGCTTTTTTGCTAGAGTAGCCAAGATAGACAAAGGGAAAATTATTAAGTTAATTACAAGAAATAGAAACATATTTTACTTATTCCTAATATAGCATCGTATTTTAATTTTATTGATAACACCAACATACTTACATTATTTTTGATGAGTTATTTTTGGGTTAAAAGTGATCATTTTGTAACATTATTTTTGCTATTAAATTACATTTTAACTATAAGTCATACAAAATTCATCAAGGTATGATGTTTTTGTAGCATTCTTTCGTCAACGATGTTGTTTGCCATAAAAAATCAAACATAATGGTTTGAAAAGTTATTTGTTTGTTTTTTGTGTTTCCCTTGTTTATGATATTTTTAAAAAGACTTTTTGAAGTATACTAATAGTTGTAAATCCACATTTCAAAGAATGATGAATCTATTGATTATTTCAAGTTTCAGATGATATATGAACTTCATTGCTTGCTCTTGGTAATGGTGATGGCAGAAAATTATAAGCCTTCTTATGGTGGGAACGATGAAGCCATTTTTATTTCATTCTCATTTCTCTTCCCTTTTTCCATATGTATTTAAAAGAGTTTGTAGTGAATTCTTTGACATTTCCTGGTCCGTGCTTAGCACTGGCCTAAAAAAATTCCTAGTATATATATATATATATATATATATATATATATATATATATATATATATATATATATATATATATAATTTATTAATTATTCATGCGATGATAAATTAATTAGAAACTAGTTTGGGATTAATTTGAAATTAATTCGAAGTTTATTGATTAAATGTTAATTGTTCAATTGTTGAATAAAAGAAGGTTTTGATCCCTTACGAGGGTGGACAAAAATCTCAAGGGATAAGCGTTGGAGATTTCATCCCATATTAAATAGAAGAAATGCGATTTGAATTTTAGATAAAATTGATTATTTTGATTATTATCTTTATCTAATTGTCAATTTTAATTAGTTTTTTTTTCAAGCAACCAAAAAGTAAAAATATCATTCCCTTGCACCTCATTATTTTCGTCCTACTCTCTTCTACTTGATAGAGTGAAATTTTTTATGTTCTCATGATTAATTCATTAGTCAATCTCTTCATTAGTCAATCTCTACTGTTCCAAGGGTAAAAGTTCTTACGTATAATAGTTTGGAATTGTTTGGTTTCAACCATTAGAGGTAATCTACTTTTGTTACTCTTCATTGGTTTGGAAATTTCGAAATCATCATCAAATGTTCTTCAAGAAAATTGTTTTGCTAAAGTTTAATATTTCTTGATCCCTCTTGTAGTTGTTCATATTATTTAAGTTAAAGATCCTTGTATGCTTAGATGTTTGTTTGTCTTAGATTAATATACATGTTTCCCAGCCATATGATCATCTAAGGAACTATATAGAAAATCTATCAAATGCATCCCAAGTCATGTAGTTATTTTTATTGCACTTGTTGTCTTGTCGATTATGGTAAACATAAACATATATATATATATATATATATATATATATATATATATATATATATATATATATATATATATATATATATATATATATATATATATATATATCCCCTTGTTAATTAGGTTTTTTAAGTGAATTAAGCAAAAACTGTATTCATTCTTAATAAGTTATATGGTGTTCTTTATGTTCGTTATATTTATTAAGGACAAAGTAGCTTTGTCCCATTTTAGTTTAATATACATATCAGTCTAGTCCTATCTAGTCGCACGATCTTATCAAGTTACACCAATAGCGGAGTTAAACCTTAAGGTGACAAGGGACTATTTTATTAATTAATATAATAAAAATTAAAAGATTAATATTTAACTAACCCTTTAAACTAACCTATTAAACTGTAGTTGATTATTGCAAAGAAAGTAGGGTGAATTTAGATAGAAAGCTTGACTCGTAGGTGCGAAATGAAGAAATCTCTCTCTCTCTCTCTCTCTCTCTATATATATATATATATATATATATATATATATATATATATATATATAAATATATATATATATATATATATATATATATATATATAAATATATATATATATATATATATATATATATATATATATATATATATATATATATATATATATATATATATATGTATGTATGTGTGTTATGTATATATGTTTGGATCTATTTTTAAGTGGGGTGCATGGACTCCTCTACTTATACATTACACAACCTTATGAAAATTTAACAAATCATAGATGACTTGAATGAAAAATAAATTCAATAATTGTTTATTTATTTATTTATTTATTTTAAAATAGAAGACTTTCATAGCATTTGTCATTGAATATAAATAAAACTACGATAATAATAAAACTACAATAATTTACTTCTCGCATTTTTTATACAAGTTTACCTAATTTTTTGGTGCCATCTTTATAATGAAACCAATTTCAAAATTGATTTGCAAATTCCTTCTATTCATTCCAAATTTAATCTTTCACGTTTTATAGATAATCCGATATTGTTTTACTTGGATATTTTAGTTAAATTAATGGGAAAATACATGTTAGGAAATGTAGGAGGATATGCAATGTGACTATGGATGCTTTAGTCAGAAAAGCAACCCAAGTGGGAGTTGGTTGTGTAATGACAAAAATAAAAAGGAACGGAAATTATAGGTGATCCCAAAGACAATCGATAAATGACAACGTCCTCATTTCACTTTATAATTTATTTTTCCTCCAAAATAAAATACCATCATATATTTTTTTTATTACCTATTATTATTATTATTATTATTATTATTATTATTATTATTATTATTATTATTATTATTATTATTATTATTATTATTTCTTCTATATTTAATAAATCATATTTTTGGATATCTTATTAAAACTATCAAAATACAATATAACTCATATAAGATAGGAGTATGAATAAACATCTAAGTCTTTATAAAATTGGCTTACAGTAATTAGTTAAAAAAATATAATATTTTGTTCGTTTTATAAAGATTAAATTACTCGAATCGTCCATGGTCCAAGTGTCAAATTGCACGTTCAATTCTTACTTTTAAAAATTAACTCGGACCGTTCCTCATGTGTTTAAATGCTACCAAGTACCTATTGTCATTAGACATTAGTTTTCTCCATTTGGGTGCCTCACGTGCCTTGCACACAGGGGTATTTTTGTCATTTCAATCCATGTGTATATTATCGAATGCATATGACTTCATATCCAGTTCACCCAAACGTTACATACCTAGTCCCCGATCAAAACTTTTCTCATCCCCGATTTTGAAAATGTTGTTTTTTTGTGAAGGTTGGAATCCAACTGTTTTTAGTATACGCTTGCAGTATGGAAGAGAGTTTACCATATATCCTGGGCAAAAATACATCAAGAGACAACAAAAATTTGTGGACTTGATCCACAGTTATTTGTTCTCTGTTCACCACATTGATGATATGATGGAGGACTTCGGTTGCGTTGCAGAAGGTAAGATTATGTATTATCACTTTAAACGACTGTTATGGGATTTAGATTTTGGGTTGTTTTCATTGGTTAATGACCAAGATGTCAACCACTTAAGGTCCTAAATTGCTTCACACAAGCTTATAGAAGTGTATATAGAATTTTGGCGTACCAACTTGCATACATATGCTTTGTCTCCCAACCCTACAAAACTCAGGATGAAGAGCTTATTGAACCACCATATTGTTCTAGAAGGTTGTCTCTCGAATGGATTGACACAACCATAGTTGACCCCCCCCCCCCCCCCCCCATTATAGTGCGAGCATGTTACCACATCAGAATTGGGGGACACTTGGTTGGATAGATCTCAGTTGTGACCTGGTGTTCTTGGTGACATTTTTCTCACAACCCTCATTATTGTGTGTCTTGGTGTATGTTTTATTCTAAAGGGGATAGGACTTTTCCAATTGTGCGATAAAGTATCTATTTAACTTTTTTGTAAATGTATTTCATTTCATATCTGAATAAAACTGGTTAGAGACAATTTGGTTTGTGTTTTATTTATGTGTCTATACTCTCCTATCAGTTCAATTCACGTGCAAAGATTTCTTATGTGGTTGAAAGATGGTATGATTTATTGGTGTATTCTTGCTCGCTTAACTGACCATTAAAAAACATGGTATCTGATGGCTTTTGGGGATATACCATTCTAATAATTTGGAAGCAAGTGCTTAGTATTGGTTATATCACAAATGAGTTATTACATACTTTTAATAACTGGATATAAATTGTTGACAAATGGTGGGAAACATTTTGGAATTTTGATATATATTGGTTGTTCCAATCACACTCTTCTTTTGGTTGGCAAACATAACTTAAATCTACTCTTAGCATGATGAAAAGATGAAGTACATTATGGTACACTACTTAGTTGACCTCATTAGATGTTTTGTAATAAAGGTCTTAGATGGGGGTATTCTGGTCATTTCTGAGTTAGGTCAGTTAACTAAGTATATAGAAATGGTATGTGGTAATTAGTTAGTTAGAACTCAGATCTTGTTCTTGGGATAGACTACCCTCTTTAAAGGTAGACCCATGTGTAATCATTCTGTTACAAAGCACCTAATTTCATTATATTCTTAATTTCATTCCATTCTATCCGTCAAAACAGTATCATACTCAACTATCTTTCACTCAAAACACATATGACACATGTTTTTAGATGAAAATACAACCCTATCAAAATATAACAAATAAATGAAAATAAATTCCAACATATGCTCAATGTATAGTCATAATAAGACTTAAATATAAAAATAAACAAGCCATCACACTACATTGTTTACATAGTCTGGTTCTTGTTGGACTTGCAAGTAAAAGTGGAAACACCTATGAATACCTGTAGTGGTGTTATAATCTTGGTAAGCATTCTTATCTTTTGCTACTTATTATTGAAAATTTTCTAGATGTTAATTGGTTCATGTGTATTAACTTGTATCTTTTTCTTTACATTCTGTCAATTGTTCTTTTTCCTATTTTTAACTATTTTTGGGACTTTTTTTAGAGATTGTAAGACACAAAAACTGTATGTTGACTAAGAAAGGGGGTTTCTGAAGATTACATTCATCATCTTGGAAAGACTTTTTGACAATTTCATTCGGGTAAAAAAACTTACAACTTAAATTTGTGCACCTTACCATTTTTGAGACCATATATTTATCCAGGTTGTAAACGAAATGGTAGTGTCTGTGTGTGTATGTGGGATGTGTTTTTTTTGTTGTTAAGTTGTATCCAATTGGGTTGAAATTTACTTCTAAGATTAGTCGATAAAAAGCTAATTTACGTATGTGAAAAAGACTAAAAATAATGATCAACAAATTTATGTTATAAATTTACATCCAACTCTCACTTCTTGAAATAACAATTTCTTATTTACATAACTACATAATCGCACGTAAAACTATTATATATGCTAAACTTCCGTTTTTTATGATCAGTTTAGTTTTAGAGGAGTGTGGGCCCTTAACCATGAACACACAAGGGCAAGCAAGAATTTAAGCTAGATGTGGTATTTGGTAGGCAAGTTAAGGTTATTGATGTAGATCTAAACTATACTCCACCAAATGAAGACCAAGAGCAAGTTGTAGGTCCAACTCTTTAGGTGACTCCACAGGGACCAAGTATCATGGCATTCCCATGAAAAAAGGTTTAATCAAGGTTCTGATTGTAGGTTGATCTTCTAAAGTGTTTTTTTAATTTTTGATAATGCTAAACTTGTGTTTATTCGACAATACTGAAGAATGGTCAATAAAGCATTGGTGGATAGAATCTTTGATGAGATAGCATCCACAAGTAATCCTTATTCACTTGAAATCCCCCATTATACATCACCTGTTGTAAAAAGTACAATCTCATGCAAAGGCATAATTAAGTTGAAAGAAATATAAATAGCTATGTTTTCATCTTTTTTCTGATATATCGTACTTGCTTTGAAGCAAATTGCTTTTTTGCTAGAGTAGCCAAGATAGACAAAGGGAAAATTATTAAGTTAACTACAAGAAATAGAAACATATTTTACTTATTCCTAATATAGCATCGTATTTTAATTTTATTGATAACACCAACATACTTACATTATTTTTGATGAGTTATTTTTGGGTTGAAAGTGATCATTTTGTAACATTATTGTTGCTATTAAATTATATTTTAACTATAAGTCATAGAAAATTCATCAAGGTATGATGTTTTTGTAGCATTCTTTCGTCAACGATGTTGTTTGCCATAAAAAATCAAACATAATGGTAGAAAGTAGACACTTATTAATTGTGTATTTACGTTAAAGAACATAATGAAAGATGTATATGTTCAAGAATTATTATGTAATTATATTTTCTAATAATATGTGATCCTATAGCGTCACACCTAATAGAAAGTAGACACTTATTGATTGTGTATTAATAAGAGAAACATAAAGAGTTTGAAGTGGTCAACAAACAATAAACCTAGTCGTCCATTCTATTTTTAGAAATTAAAAACAAATGTATTTCCTTTATTTATAATAAAAAAATATTTATTATGTTTATAAATGATTTGTTAATAATAATATTCATTAGTTCTATAGTTATTTTCAAAAAATTTCAAATATTTTGGTTGTTGGATAATTTTTAAAAAAATCATAATATTTTGAGCAAACTAACAAAAAATAACATAATACCGACTAAATTTACGAAACCGGTCAAAATTGGATTTTTTTTTTAAGTTTTAGCTAGTAGTTTGTGCGTTTCTATAAACAAAATTTAGTTTGAGACTTTTTCATAAAACAGATTAAAAATTTAAGACTTTTGTGGAGATTTCTTAAATATAATGTTAAAGTTTAGTAATTCCTATTTTTTATCATTTGGAAAAAAAAAAATCACGGTTGATTTCCTTCACATTCATTCTCCTTTTAAGAGCCAACATTTCAGATTTCACTCAATTCATAATTTATTTTGATAGTTTGTCTAAATTGTCAGATAATTACATTAAAAAAAAAAATAGTATGGTATAGTACACTTTTAGTACCAACTACCAACATCAATATGAAAAGGGAAAATGACTCTTGAGGGTAATTAACTTTTGCGTTTGTACTCATTTGGTCTCTTTTCTTTTTTTTTGTATTCAATATACCATCGAACTTGTTGTTGGTGTTTACCATAGCCCTTTTGACCGGCTTTTGACCTGTGATAGCCGGTCAAAGGGTTATGGTGAACACAAACAACAAGTTCGATGGTATATTGAGTACAAAAAAAAAGGAAAGGGACCAAATGAGAACAAACGCAACAGTTGGTTACCCTCCTGATTCATTTTCCCTTTACTCATTTACAACAAATCCCACATCATCTCCTACTGATATTAATGACTTTTTGAGATTCATTCTTGCTTCTTTTCAAAACATAACCTACGAAAGAACATTATTCATGCATGTACAACTTTGTAATGCACTTGAATATTTATTAGGGGAATCTTGATTAAGTAGGCGCATTTCATGACTACATTTACATTTTGTAACACTCAAAAATTTAAGCCAAATTTAAACTTTCAAAAACACGTCGAATTCGTCAAAACATTACAACTTTGTTTTCAAAATACATTTATATCATAGTTTTCCCAGAAACATAACACAATAGGAGGAGCTGTACGATCATGCTTTTGCCTTGCTGCGATCCCCTGAGGTACCTGAAATAATAAACTGAAACTGTAAGCCCGAGAGCTTAGTGAGTTACCCCCAAAATACCGATACACATATAGTCCACATAACCATGTCACACGTTAACATATCGTAACAAACTGAGCAAAAAAGCACATAACGGGTCCACAACTTTACAGATTGGAATACCCCTGGGCCCACAGTGTGAGTATGGAATACCTACCGGGCCCTCAGCTGACATCTGGATTGCTACTGAGCCCTCAGTACGCATCTGGAATGCCTACCGGGCCCTCAGCTCGTATCTGGAATGCCCCCTAGTCCTCAGTATGAGTCTGGAATGCTTACCGGGCCCTCAGATCATATCTGGAATACTCTAGGGTTTGTTGGCTACTGCACGGAGCACTACAGCCTGAACCCATCCCACATAACATATCACATGTAACAGATAATGCACATACCGGAAATCAATCAGTATCACAGGTAGTCCTACAGTCCTACCCTCAAGCGTATCAAACTAGCATGCATAACTAACTTCGAATCAACATAATACAACTACTAGGATATCATCTCCAATGGGCCGGCCTTGGTGCCTTAGACCCCCTTAGTATAGTGAGGATAACTCACCTCGCAACTGTCGTCGGAAATAAGATAGCTCAACTCTCGGGTCCAACACGAACCCCACCACCTAAAAGTACCACACAACCTTTTTCATAAATCTCCCAAGGGGGTCTAAGGCACCAAGGTCGGCCCATTGGAGATGATATCCTAGTAGTTGTATTATGTTGATTCGAAGTTAGTTATGCATGCTAGTTTGATACGCTTGAGGGTAAGACTGTAGGACTACCTGTGATACTGATTGATTTCCGGTATGTGCATTATCTGTTACATGTGATATGTTATGTGGGATGGGTTCAGGCTGTACTGCTCCGTGCGGTAGCCAACAAACCCTAGAGTATTCCAGATATGATCTGAGGGCCCGGTAAGCATCCCAGACTCATACTGAGGACTAAAGGGCATTCCAGATACGAGCTGAGGGCCCGGTAGACATTCCAGACGCGTACTGAGGGCTCGGTAGCAATCCAGATGTGAGCTGAGGTCCCGGTAGGTATTCCATACTCACACTGTGGGCCCAGGGGTATTCCAATCTGTAAAGTTGTGGACCCGTTATGTGCTTTTTTGCTCAGTTTGTTACGATATGTTAACGTGTGACACGGTTATGTGGACTGTATGTGTATCGGTATTTTGGGGGTAACTCACTAAGCTCTCGGGCTTACAGTTTCAGTTTTTTGTTTCAGGTACCTCAGGGCATCGCAGCAAGGCAAAAGCATGATCGTACAGCTCCTCCTATTGTGTTATGTTTCTGGGAAAACTATGATATAAATGTATTTTGAAAACAAAGTTGTAATGTTTTGACGAATTCGACGTGTTTTTGAAAGTTTAAATTTGGCTTAAATTTTTGAGTGTTACAAAATGTAAATGTAGTCATGAAATGCGCCTACTTAATCAAGATTCCCCTAATAAATATTCAAGTGCATTACAAAGTTGTACATGCATGAATAATGTTCTTTCGTAGGTTATGTTTTGAAGAGAAGCAAGAATGAATCTCAAAAAGTCATTAATATCAGTAGGAGATGATGTGGGATTTGTTGTAAATGAGTAAAGGGAAAATGAATCAGAAGGGTAACCAACTGTTGCGTTTGTTCTCATTTGGTCCCTTTCCTTTTTTTTGTACTCAATATACCATCGAACTTGTTGTTTGTGTTCACCATAACCCTTTGACCGGCTATCATAGGTCAAAAGCCGGTCAAAAGGGCTATGGTAAACACCAACAACAAGTTCGATGGTATATTGAATACAAAAAAAAAAGAAAAGGGACCAAATGAGTACAAACGCAAAAGTTAATTACCCTCAAGAGTCATTTTCCCATATGAAAACTAATGATGAAGATATATTGTACAAGTTTAAAAACTTTTCCATTTAAAACGTTGACATTTTGTCGATTTATGGTTGCCTTTTTTTAATCTAAAATCACTAGTAATCCTTTACTTTAATACAACATTATACTTAATTAAAGTAAAATATGTAAAAGTAAGTCATTAAATTCACTGGAAGTGTGGTAGCTCAACAGCACATTGTTAGTGCAATTAAATGTTCACAAAATTTGGTAGATTAATTTGTCAATGGACCATGTGATATCGAAATAATATATACAAAATCGTGTGAATTATATAGTTTTATTATCTTTAGCTATATCGTACAAGTTTAAAGATAATTTGTGGCCTTCGATAACACTATCATTAACTACTAGTTATTATTTTTTTATTTTTTATTTTTTTGTTACAAATAAATTAAATTCAATATAAATATATATTTCATCTTTATCTGTACGTTTGATGTCGCACTCGTGAAAAAGTCGGTTGTTCAATATTGTTTTGTATACTTATTCTTTTAAATTTTAATGTATTTTTAATTAAAAAAAATTATTACCGGTTAATTATAAGATTATATATCACTTTTAATGGGTCGGATATGTTGAACAAATAGACTTAGATTTTTTTTTTTCTTTTTTTTTTTTTTTGTAAAAGTAGTTGATAGCATGTAGTTAATATTTAGCAGTTGTAGCTTTTATTTTTATTAAAATGTTGATTAAAAGTAGTTCTAAACCATTAAAACTTGTAAAATTACTTAAAATATAACAGCCAAAAACTAAAACTTTTAAAAATTCTAGAAGTTTTTAAAAACTATTTAGAATTAGTTTCCAAACGAAATGACAACAAATTCAAAAGTTAAATGACCAAATTAAAAATTAAGAGATTAAATTAACACAAACCAAAAGTTCGATTTAAAACTTAAAAAAAATTCAGTGATCAAATAAGTACAAAACTAAAATTAAGTGTGCAAAAATAACCTAAACTCATAACTAAATGATGAAGATGGTTTGGAGGTTGGTAGTTCATTTGTTTTGAACCTTGCCCTTGCGTTTAAGTTTAAATGAACCAAATTCTTTTTTGGATTGAAGTTATCCAGGTTCTTCACAGTCCTAAAGGTGACTTTGGCGATCATGGTTATAGATGTAAACACCCAGGGGTTGGAAAAATATTATTGAATCTTAGCAAAATCCTTAATTGAAAATATAGATTTGCCTTAATTCTTGAGAATGAACTTGGGTTGGGGCATTTGAAAAAGATTTGATTGGTTGTTTGCCTTAGAGCAAAATGAGGGTTACTTCATTTAACTGTACTTTCTAGTTATTTTTTGAAACAGTTATATATATATATATATATATATATATATATATATATATATATATATATATATATATATATATATATATATATTTGCCTTAATTCTCCAAAGATTTGATTAGTTGTTTGCCTTAGAGCAAAATGAGGGTTATTTCATTTAACTGTACTATTCTAGTTATTTTTTGAAACAGCTATATATATATATATATATATATATATATATATATATATATATATATATATATATATATATATATATATATATATATATATATATATATATATATGCCTTAATTCTTGAGAATGAACTTTAGTTGGGGCATTTGAAGTTTTCCCAAAGATTTGATTGGTTGTTTGCCTTAGAGCAAAATGAGGGTTACTTCATTTAATTGTACTTTTTTAGTTATTTTTTGAAACATCTATATATATATATATATATATATATATATATATATATATATATATATATATATATATATATATATATATATATATATATATATATATATATATAGATTTGCCTTAATTCTTGAGAATGAACTTTGGTTTGGGTATTTGAAGTTTTCCCAAAGATTTGATTGGTTGTTTGCCTTAGAGCAAAATGAGAGTTACTTCATTTAGATATACTTATTTAGTTATTTTTTGAAACAGCTATATATATATATATATATATATATATATATATATATATATATATATATATATATATATATATATATATATATATATATATATATATATATATATATATATATATATATATATATATAGGTTCAGGTTCATTTGAGACCATTCTAATTTTGTGAGACCGTAAGACCAAATCTAAAAATAATTTTAAAATGCAAAATAAACGGAAAAATCCAAAAATTCTTTTTTTAAATATTATTTTTGGAACTTGAATTAACTAAAAAAAATAAAAAAAATGCGTTTTTTTTTTGAAAAATAAGTGAAATATTCTAATAGAATATTACACTGACATATTCTAAAAAATAATTTTAAAATTCAGAATAAACGGAAAAATCTAAAAATTCTTTTTTTAAATATTATTTTCGGAACTTGAATTAACTAAAAAAAATTCCATTTTTTTTGAAAAATACGTGAAATATTCTAATAGAATATTACACTGACATATTCTAAAAAATAATTTTAAAATGCAAAATAAATGGAAAAATCCAAAAATTCTTTTTTTTAAATATTATTTTCGGAAGTTGAATTAACTAAAAAAAATTTTAAAAAAATAAAAAAATGCGTCTCACGGTCTCACAAAATTAGACCGTCTCACATGAATCTAACCCTATATATATATATATATATATATATATATATATATATATATATATATATATATATATATATATATAATTAAGGTCCCAGATTAGCAAGAAGCTAGAATGAGACCAAAATTACAAAATCCTAGTGGTATCCGGTAATTACTTTCCTCTTTGAGATCGAGGGTTCAAGTCTCACTCTAGATATACGTGAAATAATTTAAAAGTATTTATATATAATTAGTTCTTTCCTAGTAATCATCCTTTTTTGAACTTCTTGTTATTGTTATCGTATTCTTGTTATAGTTCTCGTAATAAATCCAAAGTTATAAAAAAAAAAAATTGGGTTACTTGTGTTGCAAATACGAGTATAAATGTTTATACTTTTACTAATTTTGAACATATATAAATATATGTATATGGTGTATATGACTTAGGTTATTTTGTTTTTACTAACTATTGTATGCCAGAATATACAGATCTGAACTAACAGATGAAATTAATCAATGGACATGATTTGAGGGTGTATGATATTACAATAGAATAACATGTATCATATAATCACACAAATTTTAGCAAAATGATATTTTAGACATTTAATTACATTTATAAAAGGAAATTTTCGAATTTTTAGGGATGATTAATTCTCCTAAATTTAAAAATATGAATTTATATATACATATATATATATATATATGTATATATATATATATATATATATATATATATATATATATATATATATATATATATATATATATATAAAGGGCCCAGATTAGAAGAAGCTAGAATGAGACCAAAATTACAAAATCCTAGTGGTATCCGGTAATTACATCTCTCATTGAGTTCTAGGGTTCAAGTCTCACTCTAGATATACATGAAATAATTTAGGAGTATTTATATATAATCAGTTCTTTCCTAGTAATCATCCTTTTTTTAACTTCTTGTTATAGTTATCGTATTCTTGTTATAGTTCTCGTAATAAATCCAAAGTTATAAAAAATGAGGGTTACTTGTGTTGGAAATATGAGTATAAATGTTTATATTTTTAGTAATTTTGAACATATATAAATATATGTATATGGTGTATATGGATTAGGTTATTTTGTTTTACTAACTATTGTATGTCAGAATATACAGATCTGAACTAACAGATGAAATTAATCAATGGACATGATTTGAGGATGTATGATATTACAATGGGACATGTACCATATAATCACATAAAATTTAGCAAAATGATATTTTAGATATTTAATTACATTTATAAAAGGAAATTTTCGGATTTTTAGGGATGATTAATTATCCTAATTTTAAAAATATGATTTTTTTAATGAAAAATATGATTTTTTTAAATTTTATATATATATATATATATATATATATATATATATATATATATATATATATATATATATATATATATATATATATATATATATATATTAAAGAGCCCAGATTAGCAAGAAGCTAGAATGAGACCAAAATTACAAAATCCTAGTGGCATCCGGTAATTACATCCCTCCTTGAGATTGAGAGTTCAAGTCTCACTCTAGATATACATGACATAATTTAGGAGTATTTATATATAATCAATTCTTTCCTAGTAATCAGTAGCGGAGCCAGTACAGGGGCATGAGGGTGTTCAGCC
Organism: Lactuca saligna; assembly: GCF_052625555.1. NCBI lineage: Eukaryota > Viridiplantae > Streptophyta > Magnoliopsida > Asterales > Asteraceae > Lactuca > Lactuca saligna. The sequence continues at coordinate 151,549,578 of NC_136421.1, forward strand.
CCCCCTTTTATGCTTGATTCCATCAGAAAAAAGAAATAGGAAACCGGTAGTTTTTGAAGATGAGTCCATAATAATAGAAAAACTGATAAAATTTATTTTTATTTAGAGAATATGTTAAAGAAAATCAAACCTAATCTACTATAAACTCTTAAATCTATCACAAAAATTCAAAATCCTAGCCGAAAAGTCTAAAAAATCATCAAAATAATTAAAGAAATTAAATCATAACAAAGTATACAACTTCATAAATCTATGTAAAAAATCATAACCTAGAGAAAATTACCATAAATCGTGTTTGATTGTCGGTACCGTGATTCACGTCTTTGATTTCACCATTTGAGATTCACCCTTTTTGCATCTCCTCCACTGCTCAACCTCTCGAAGATCCCTACGTGCTTTAATCTGATCCCAAAATCTTTCAGATCTCGTCCTCTCCTGCCTTTTCGGTCGCCATTCTACCATCGTTGACCACCGTCCGCCTCTGCTTTGCAGCTTATTCTCTCAAGAGTCAAGTCTCAATAGCATCGCTGTGAGTTTCTCTCTCAATCTCTGATATCACAAGCATTCATAATGCAGGTATGCCACTAAAGTATTAGATTGTCCTTTTATAAACTTTATTTTTTTATTTATGGTTCTTAATTTTCTGCACTTAGATACATGCATATAGGAATATCATTATCCTTCGCCTTCACGTGGTGCTGTTAAACGATGTGCTTTGCTAACATTGAATTGTCATTTCATATTAACTGCACTTAGATATAGGCATATATGAATATCCTTAGCATTAATTTTAAATATTTGTTAATTATTTTTACTTGTATATTTAACCTAAGTTTATAAAGATTGGATCTGTGATACGTAAACTGTTTGGTGGTTACTCTTCTATTGATTTATAAATATTTGTTTACTTCATTCTTGTGCTATTTGTTTAACTTTTTATTACTTTATGCAATATTATGAATGAATATTTAGTGAATAAACTCAAAAAATTGCACACAAACTAGACGGGTTCTCTCCTAACAAAAAATCAAGAAGCTTATCTTGCCCCGTCATTCCAAAATCCTAGCTCCGTTCCTGGATGTAATCTTTGAGAGTTGTGACTTGTGAGCTGAGTTAATCATTCAGACTAAATCCATATCATATTTTTTGTAACTCCTCATTCTAACCAATAGCTTTCATAAACGAAAAAGTAGGATCGGAGCCTAACAACGAATATTCAAACTATTATTTTATTAACAGGTCACAACTTAACAAATTCTATACAATTTGAAGGATTTTGGTATGTCTATCAATTTTATGGAATGATGTTCGTATTTGCAATTTACTCAAATCCCGATCAATTTGTTGATGCAAAACTTTTTTTTTTTTTTTGGTAGATTTATCCAAATTTAGATCCAATTATTGAACACTCATGTTCGATTGGTTACTGTTTATACGAAAGCCCGATCCAATAAGATTGATTTGCGTACTATTCATCTTAGCCCAATTTTGTATGCTTGTCCGATGCATATCATTCATTTGAGGATCGATTTTTGTTCGATTAATTCTGTGAGTTGTATTTCTCAATCAAATCACATTCTATTTTCAAAATCTTTTGTTGTTTCATGATTTAATCTTACTTTATCAGTTCCTATTAATCGCAGTCTGAATTTCTTCATTGATTTTAATCAAATTTACTTCATTGTCAAAATCGATTTGATTAAACTCTGCTTCGACTCTGATTCCATTCGATTGAGCTTTCAAAGGGAGATATCAGAATGCTTCGTAACTGATTCATATGGAATTCAAGGGTCAAAGTCAAAGATAGAGTTCCAAATCATTTTGAAGTCAAGTAGATTTTTTTTCCAAAGTGATATCATGTTTGGTGACTATTCAGAAGCGATTGTCAAAGGAAATTAACATTAACATGAACTGTTAAAATTGGTGCTTTGATATTCGGATGTGTTCTGGAGCTTTTTAATGCTTCATGATGTTTTGGATTCACTTTTCATTGCAAGTGCTTCTAATTGGATAGCGTTCATGATGGTCAAAAGGAAGCTTTACCAGAACTTGAAAGTCAAAATTGGATCATATTTCATATTTGCTTCGTGTTTATCTTGTGCTTCGGGATTCAAGAACTATCAAATTCCGGCTTCAAGAATAAATGCTTTGGGTAATTTATTTCGTCACTTCGGGCAGATGGATTTGTTTTCTTCGGTCTGTGACACAAAACTGATTCGGGATTTCGACATCTCGGGTTCAAAATCAACTTTGTCATCAAAGATTGGTACCAAATTCGTGTGATTGTTTTTTTACCTGATACCTGGGTTGCTTCATATTCTCCATCGACGAGCGGAAACACATAAATGGGGAAGAAACACTAAAGTTACACTTTTAGTCCCTATACTTTCATAATTTTAGCTGTTTTGGTACAAAGTCAGGAAAAATGATATTTTTGGGGCTGATGTTCGGGATGATCAGATTTGCTATTTTTGCAAGAATAATTCAACTAAACAATACATTTTGATTCCATTGCAATTTAAAGACATTATGAAAAGTAAAAAATTGATTAAATTGTTCCATTTTTTTTTTTTTTAACTTTTTTGGATTTGTTATTTCATGATTATTGTCATGTCAAGGGGAGTTTCATATTGCTATTTCCGATTCAAGCATATTATCATGAACTTTTGAAAGTTTTATAATCATATTTCTGTTATAAAAAGGGGGAGAATTTGGTATGGTCACTCGAAAGAAGATTGTCATTTCTAAAAATTGCAATTTTTGGTGAAGTTTGAGAAAGATTTATCGAAGTTGGGTATTATTGGTGTCTTGATGAGCATAAATCTAAGTTTATTTCTTATGATGACTACATGATTTGATTGATTCGAATTTAGTTCTTCTTGATCGGTTTCGGTTAACGATCGAGTTTTTGATTCGTTAAAGAACATAATGCAGGGCCTAGCTACACCTGCTTCGGATGTGGAAAGACCGGACACATCCGCCGAGACTGTCCTAACAACAGCAATTTAAGAAATGGAGGAACAGGAAGGATGTTGACCATGGGTCAGGGTGAGGCCCTTCAAGACCCCTCTGTTGTTACCGGTACGTTTCCCTTAAACCACGCTTATGCATGCATCTTATTTGACACCGGAGCGGAATGAAGCTTCGTAAGCAATAAGTTTAAGCATTTATTAAGACAACTACCCCAAAAGCTAAATGAAACCTATACGGTGGAAATGGCCAATGGGAGAACCGAATCCACTGGGGAAATCTACACCGGATGTACCCTAACTCTTAATCAACACGTCTTTCGAATAGATCTAATGCCAGTGTCAATTAGGAGTTTCGATGTGATCATCGGCATGGACTGGTTAAGCCCCCACTATGCCGAAATTATGTGCCATGAGAAGGCCGTTCGTCTTCGCCTCCCAAATCACGAAACCCTGGTAATTTATGGAGACAAATCTAGCATGAACCTTCGCCTCGTTTCGTGCATCAAAGCACAGAAGTATCTAAGAAGGAACAATTTGGCGTTCCTAGCGCACGTGGTGGATAAATCCAAGGAGGAGATTAACGTTCGAGAAATTCCCGTAGCATGTGAATTTCTGGACGTGTTTCCTGAAGATCTCCCGGGAGTACCCCCAGAGAGACAGGTGGAGTTTCGAATCGACCTTATTCCAGGAGCAACTCCTCTCGCTAAATCACCCTACCGGCTGGCTCCTGCCGAGATGCAGGAATTATCCAGCCAACTCAGCGAACTTTTGGACAAGGGATTTATCCGACCTAGCTACTCGCCGTGGGGAGCTCCGGTGCTCTTTGTCAAAAAGAAGGACGGATCCTTCAGAATGTGCATCGATTACAGAGAGTTGAATAAACTCACTGTTAAAAACCGCTACCCACTCCCACGAATCGATGATCTATTCGACCAGCTCCAAGGAGCTAGTTATTTCTCCAAAATAGATCTACGGTCTGGATACCACCAACTCAAGGTCCGAGAAGAGGATATTCCCAAAACCGCTTTCTGAACCCGCTATGGACATTATGAATTCGTCGTAATGCCCTTCGGTCTAACAAATGCATCTGCCGCATTTATGGACCTAATGAATCGAATCTGTCGACCGTTCCTTGACAACTTCGTCATTGTATTTATCGATGACATCCTCGTCTATTCTCGAAGCAAAGAGGAGCATGGCCAACATCTACGACAAATTCTGGAAACCCTGCGATCGGAAAAGCTTTACGCCAAACTCTCCAAGTGTGAGTTCTGGCTTCGGAGTGTGAATTTCCTAGGCCATGTGGTTAGCCAAGACGGAATTCATGTGGACCCCTCCAAGGTCAAAGCTGTAGAAGGATGGGCAACTCCGACTACGCCCACAGAAATTCGTCAGTTCTTAGGCCTGGCAGGCTACTATAGGAGATTCATCCAAAACTTCTCTAAGATCGCCAAGCCGCTTACCTTGCTTACGCAAAAGGGCGTGCCATTCAAGTGGACAGACCGACAAGAGATTGCGTTTCGAACCTTGAAGCAAGCTCTCTGTAGCGCTCCTGTATTATCCTTGCCTGAAGGAACGAAAGATTTTGTGGTCTACTGTGACACGTCGAATCAGGGCTTAGGTTGTGTTCTCATGCAACGTGAAAGAGTGATAGCATATGCGTCCCGCCAACTAAAGACGCACGAGGTAAACTACACGACCCATGACCTAGAACTGGGAGCCGTGGTCTTTGCTCTAAAAATTTGGAGGCACTACCTGTACGGTACAAAGTGCACCATCTTCACGGACCACAAGAGCCTCCAGCACATCTTGAATCAGAAGGAGCTGAACATGAGACAACGAAGATGGGTGGAATTACTAAACGACTACGAATGCGAGATCAAGTACCACCCAGGCAAGGCCAATGTGGTAGCTGATGCCTTAAGTCGGAAGGAGTACTCTAATCGTTGTACGAAGACTCTCTCGATAACCATTCAATCGCACCTGGCCACTCAAATTGCAGTAGCCCAGTCAGAAGCCATGCAGACGGAAAATAGAGCAAGCGAAGCATTGCGCGGAATAGAAAAGAACCTGGAGGCAAAGGAGAATGGAGTATACTATTTCATGAACCGCATTTGGGTCCCTAAATTTGGAGGGTTCAGAGATGTTGTCATGAAGGAAGCCCACAAGACGCGATACTCCATTCATCCCGGTTCCGATAAGATGTATTTGGATATTAAACAACACTATTGGTGGCCTAACATGAAGGCGGAAATCGCGACTTATGTCAGTAAATGCCTTACGTGCGCCAAAGTAAAGGTGGAATACCAAAAACCCTCAGGATTGTTACAGCAACCGGCAATTCCTGAGTGGAAATGGGAAGGGATTTCTATGGATTTCGTGACCAAGCTACCCAAAACGTCGGATGGATTAGATACCATATGGGTAATAATTGACCGACTGACGAAATCTGCCCATTTCCTGCCAATTAAGGAATCGTACAAGATGGAGAGATTGACGCGTTTATACATTCGAGACATCGTGAGACTTCACGGAATACCAACATCTATCATCTCGGATAGGGACAGTAGATTCACGTCACGATTTTGGCAATCACTCCATAAGGCGATGGGAACAAACCTCGATATGAGCACCGCTTATCATCCACAAACGGATGGTCAAAGCGAGCGAACCATCCAAACGCTCGAAGATATGCTCCGCGCATGCGTGCTAGACTTTGGAAAGTCTTGGGATACCCACCTACCCTTAATCGAGTTCTCATACAACAATAGTTACCATTCGAGCATCAAGGTGGCTCCTTTCGAAGCACTGTATGGGCGTAAATGTAGATCACCGTTATGTTGGGCTGAAGTAGGTGACACCCAGCTAGCAAAAACACATGCGTCGGACAAAGCACTAACGGGACCGGAGATCATCCGTGAAACCACGGAAAAGATAGTTCAAATCAAAGCTCGGTTGCAAGCATCGCGTGACCAACAAAAGAGCTACGCTGATAAACGCCGAAAGCCCTTGGAATTTCAGGTCGGTGATCAAGTACTGTTAAAAGTCTCGCCCTGGAAAGGAGTCATTCGTTTTGGGAAGCGGGGAAAACTAAATCCGCGATACATTGGACCTTTCGAAATCGTCGCCCGAATTGGTCCAGTAGCATACAGACTGCAACTACCCGCAGAGCTAAACGGTGTACACCCCGTGTTTCATGTTTCTAACCTAAAGAAGTGCCTATCAGACGAAACCCTTGTCATTCCTCTTGACGAAATCGAAATCAATGAGAATCTCCTGTTCGTCGAAGAACCAATCGAAATCATGGACAGGGAGGTGAAGCGTACTAAACAGAGCCGCATCCCAATCATGAAGGTACGGTGGAACGCAAAGCGTGGGCCAGAATTCACTTGGGAACGCGAAGATCAAATGAAGCAAAAGTACCCTCACCTATTCTAGCATTCTCAAATCTAGCTTTCCAACAGAATTTCGGGACGAAATTCCCTCTAACGGGGGGATGATGTCACAACTGGAAATTTTGTGTCTTGTAAACTATACACTCAAGCTAAAGTAAATCAAAAGCTTAAGAACATGTGTAACACCCATGATTGTAACAACAAAATTTCAATCAAATACACCATCCAATCATTCAAATGGTCAACAAACAATTGGAAACCCTAGAAGTTCTTATGTAGGTCCACTTTGGACTAGAACTCCCTTATTGGATCCAAATGGACCAATAAGCTTCCAATTGGACTATCATGGGCTTAGAACCCTAATTGGGCTCTAATTGGACCCACATTCAATTATTTCAAAATTATGGGCCATATTGGGCCTAGAATGAAATAAATTGAAAACTTTGATCCATGATTAACCTAATCTAGCTTATTAAAACATAAAAATCACAATTTTATTTTATAAGGCCAATAAATACCTAAGATTAACCATAATAGTGGTCTTAGGGGCAAAGGCCCAATTTTCTTCCTTTTCCTCCCAAAAATCTCGGCCCAAGGCCCAAATCCAAGAAGATAAGAAGAGAATTGACTTTAGTATGCCACCTCATTATTGTCCCTTGGATATCCATGCAATTTAGTCCATATTTCCATGCAACATCACTTCAAAATCACTTCTATCCTCCCCTCTCTCTCACTCTCGGCCATACTCACACACACACACTCACAAAAATCTCTCAAGCTCTCTCAAGAACATCCCTTCCTCTCCCCTCAAAATCTCGAAAATTAGGAAGCATTGAAGAAGGAATTTCCACAAATTCTCCATCTAAGGTAAGATTATGCTTGGATCTATGAATTAGATTCTTTTTGTTATCAAAATCTTTTCCTAATCCATGCAAAAATCATGATCTTACACCCTAGAAACACTCAAACTCGAGATCTTCATCAAGGGGTGCTAAGGCCAAAAATACCAAACTTTCTTCCACATTCTCTTCAAAAACCGAAACTACATCCTAAGGTGAGCTTCATACCCCCTATTTTCGGTTTTCATGTGTTTTTTTTTTTGGGGGGGGGGGGGGGGGAATACAAGTGAAAGTGTAGATCTATATGTATTTTGTATGCTTTGTATGATTCCATGCTTATATGTGTGCTTTTGTGTGTTATAATGTTGGATCTAGCCATAAAACCCCTCAAAACCGAAATATACCTCAAGTTAAAAGACTCTAGCATCAATTATATTTCCACATACAAAGTATTTCTAGAAAATGGATATATGGTTTAGTAACAATTTCTTTGAGCTAAAAACACCATCTTTGGACCTAAAATGCGAAAAATACAAACTTTAAGGGCCTAAATTGACAAATCACGAACTTTGATGGTTGAACTATGTCAAAAAAGTTTCAATAAATAAATTTCTGGAAATATACTTATTTAGAGGATTAAAAACATAAACTTCAAGCTTAATGGGCTAAAAATGATATTTTAGGCCCAATGAGGCCCATTATGCGAGATTTTCTGTTTTGGAGGGTCAAAACTGTATTTTTCTGTAAAACAGTGGACTATAAGTGTTCCAAGTCCTTTTCAAAGGTTTAAAAAGCTTTTTAAATTTAAAAGGGACTAAAGTTGCAAAATTTTTTCCAATTTGGGCCAAAATTGTCAAACTTTCGAAAAAGAAGGGTTATAACCGAGAAAAACTAAAATTCAGGGACTTAAGCTGTTTTCTATGAAAAATATGCTGGAAAATACTTATTTCAATAATGTTTGGTATTAAAATGTCAAGAAAATTGATTTAAGGACCAAACCGGAAAGTTTTTAAATAAAGGGTTGAAAAAGTAAATTTTTACAAATAATGAGGGGCTGAAAACAGAAAAATTCTCAAGGCTAGTTCAATACATGCAATTTGATCAAATGATGATACCACAACTATCGACGAAATACAATACATTACAACACCAAAAGTCGTTGTCAAACGAATTGGTTCGGTCTCGAACCAATAAAAATCCGAAATTACTAACACGACGACACTATGACATTACGACATTACGATAACGATTGGGAAGTCACTATACATGCGAGTGTGCACAGACGTCTACGCACCACCTTTGGGCCCCAAAAGTGTAAAATCTTGTTCGTTGAGCCTAGCTAGCCCAATGACCTGATCTTAAGGCCCGAAGACCTCTCTTTTACGAAGTGTTGGGTTTTACCGACCCGACATAACGTAAAAGGACTTTCAATGGCTCGTATACTACTGGTCCCCAAGGGTCCTTTGGTATTGCTAGTAAAGTCTACATTTTCATGCGAGGTGGGTCTGGGACCCCTCGTACCTTTTATCCCCAACCGGCTAATGGAGTTATTGAGGCCTTCGTGTCCTCGTTCTCTTCGGGTGTGGGACTACATGTAGTCAGGGCGGTTGGAGAACGTGATTAGTACGGACGACGCCTTCGGGATCGTTAGTATCGCTATAGACTAGTCGTTTGTGTAACGTGTGTTTGTAGCAAATAATCATGCTCAACAATAATCCAACGTCGCCTGGTACCGACAACTTCATATGTTGCAATTGTTTCAATGTACGAATTAGGAAAACATCGGGTTTTCCTAGGGTATTTCAATACATACGGATTCGGAATACACACAAATTTTAAATGAACAAATTTTACAAGTATAGAAACAAACAAGCATACCTATGGATCTTCACACATTTTTGACTTTACTATTTTAAGAAAATATCGGATTTTCTGGTGTTTCTCAAAACATTACAAACATTGGATTGCAAACATTACTTATGAACTCACCAACATTTCATATGTTGACGTTTTTCAAAATACTTGTATTCTCAGGTAACAGATAAAGTGGAGGATGAATTGTACTCTATGACGTTTTGCTGTGGTTTAATTTAGTAACAAACAGTTATTTTTGAGAATGTCATGTTTTTGGAACAATGTAATGGATGTAAATGCTACCAGTTGTATCATTCCAAATGTTGGTGATGTATAATGTTATGTTTCATGTATATGCAATGTGATGGTATTCAATTGAGTCACGATAGCCCTCGGACGTTTCCGCCGTCTGGTTCGGGGGTGTGACAGAATCATGCAACAAGTATTGCATGATGAATGAAAACTTTCACATTTGGGAAATTTAGACTAATTTATGACAAAGTGTCATTTTAAGGACTAAGAGATTGAGTACACCAGGTCGTACGTTGATCAAGTCTACCACAAGTGTAACGAAGATATTCGTCATGATTTACTAAAGTTTAGTGAATATGGTTATACTTATAAGATTGAGTATAATTATGGGTTGATTAAAAGAGTTTCAATCAATAGCAGAACGAATAAGAAGAGTCAAGTAGGCAGAAAGATAAAAGTTTCTCCACTCTAAGAAGAAGGGAGAGTACCTTTTATTATGTTTTATGATAGGTCTTAATGATTAAGAACCATATCTCAATTGATCCTCTAAGTGAGTCTTAGTACAATTTGTATGTCTAAGAAGAGGAATCGGGAATTGTGGAAATGGTAAAATTAAGAAGTCAATCATACTTCGTTCCAATATCAAGTCTTAGAGTTATACTCCAAGATTGTGAATTGAGTGACAAGTCTTAAGAAGGTTTACAACATTCATCAAATGTGGAATTTGGGAAAAGGTTTTCTTATTGTTGCACATTTGAAATTGGTAAGTTGTGATGTCTTGGATAAGACAAAGACCAACTAGGACCAATCATATGAAGTGTTTTGTCTTGATGAAAGCTACACTAACTCTTGAATATTTCTTTGTCAAGAAATGGTTCTTGACAAGAGAATCTTATATGTCAAGGATTTAGTGGGAGTCTTAATGGTATTGAAAGGTTTCAAGAACAAATCAAGAATAGACCGTATCATTCATCACTAGCACACGACTTGAGGTCTACAACCTAGCACACGACTTGAGGTCTACAACCTATCGTGTTGACACTATTTTTGTTTCTGTGCCATTCCAATTAAGTTAATTATGCATGTGACTTTTATGAGTTCTCGATGGATTGTATAGGGGCAAGGCACCTTGTTCAATGGAAAGTACATTGAAATGAAGGGGTGGGTTGTTCAATAACTTGGAAGTAATGGTGGGACCCTTGATGACAAGAAATTAAGAAGAACAAGTTCTATCCATAAGAGTTTGGATTTGTCATTGACATTATCTTGTGATTATGGTTATGACGAATTCACATGGATGGGAACGTATACACCACAAAATCTAAGTGCCATAAGGTTTCTTCTCATTCGTGAGAATGATTGTGAGGAAACGCTTTCACTAAGAGATACTTTGAAGATAGCATTATGTAATTTGGGTTTCTCAAATTCAACTATGATTACAACATACCTCTTCATAGTTCGAATTGTGGGAAATGGCAAATGGGTCTGAACATTTTAGACTTATTGATATGAGTCCTAGAATCGTTTAGACATATACATATGATTTGTCCAAGGAAAAGTGTATGAGGTTGAGAAGCTTAGATAAAGTCTTATCGAAGCATCTAGTATTAGAAATATGAACTTAAGAAATTGTTTTCTAGAAGTTCAGCTGATTTCTGAATACATGTCGAAGATAGTGGGAGAATAAGTGTTATGCTGGTAAAGAAATAATCATAATGTAAGTAGGTGCATGATTATTATGGTAAGTATTGCAAGTTAGCAATATTAATTATAGAAAACAAGAGTTATACTTTGCAAAGTTGTAAGAGTTGAAAAGTTGTTTTTCTATAATTAAAGGAGAGAATATTGTACTTCGTTCAAAAATCTAAGGCTTAGATTTAGAAATTTTAATAAATTTAGTCAAAGGATACATAGTGAGTTCTTAAATTTCGTTTATGATTATGGTATCCCTCTTCATAGTTCGAATTGTAAGAACGTGAAACATAAAATATTATGGCAGAAGATTGATAGAGTATCGTATCCTTTATGTAAGACATTATGCATCATGTCCCATATGCTTCGGGTATAGGAACAATTGCATATGCTATAACATTTGACCGTTCTAAAATTTTCCAAATGCCAAGGGCATTAAGAGGGAAAAGGGACTAGAACTGGTTTTGACTGAAATAATTAAACAACTATCAAAGGACGATCCAAATTTCGCTGAGGATTGGTCGCTTATGAGTAGTTGGAAGTATGGTATTGAATGGACCATATCGACATTATTATGAATAGATAAGATTCTATTAAGAATGAGTTGTCATATGACAAATATGGAAATGTTTCCATAATTAGGAGTTCGAAATTAAGAATTTATGTCTAGATTAGAAAATTTTATACAAAAGGATATTCAAAGGAATGTACTTTGAGTGAGAGACATCACATCTATAGAATTGTTCTGTAACAATTTTGAGAGAGTACCTTGTGATTTCGTTGGCCGAGTCTTTGTGATTTTTGTGCCGTGACTTCACAAGAGAATCATTGCATAGAATATTAGAATTTGACATATTCTAAAGTGTGGAAGGGATTTGGTATTCTTACACTAATTATAAAGATTGGGTATTGTGAAATGAGTTTCATTTGAAAAGTTTTAATTGATCTATTTCACAAAGTATGGACCATAGGAAACCAAAGCGTGCATGCTTGGAGCATGGGACAATTGTGGTTATGATTTGAGTTATAAAGTTGATTATCTGAAACGTTAAACAATGGATAATGAGTAATCAATATGGTGATTAAATAAAGGTGTTTTATTTATTCTCACAAGTTTGGGGTCATATAAGATTAAGTATTATCATTGTGTTTCTTTTTGCATGTTTTGACTTCCAGAATAATTGAGTTTATTAAGAATAATCGAATTATTCAAATGGTCCACATTCGGTCATACGTTGGAAGTAGGTATGAAAGAAGACTGTCATGAATTGGTTTGTAGATTGTATAAAGTGTAATGGACATAACAAAATTTGATGCATTGTTCATGAGTGCTTATGAATATGATTTTGAGCATTGGATTAAACCCACGCTCACCTAGATTGTTTCATGAATTTTGTCATGAGCGATTTGTGAGATGATAATATCTTGTATTCTTGAAACCAAGATGTGTGAGTTGTATCTTGCGAATCGGTTGCACATTGATAATATGTAAACGCACCAGTAACTTGGTGTTATAAAACTTATTGTTGTGTGTGATTTGGTGAGTGAGTGCAAGAAAGCATTGAGTCTGAGTTTATCCATTCCTTTTACCCAAAGTGGGATAAAAGTGATATATGTGAGCCCCTCGATGATTTAGTGATGACAAACATAAATGCTCGGCCGTTATAGGGCTAATTTGATTTGTTCAATTAGTCAATCATCGTAAATCAGAAATCGGGAAACAATATGTAGATTGAGAGAATGATTTGGATTCATGTCTCACATCTATACGATATCTAGAAAGGAGGAATATATGATCCCTTATCTAAAGGACAGGTTATTGATAAGATTAGAGTTCGATAGCGTCTTTGAGAGCTACGATTGCTAATCGAGTTGTACTTACATTTGTGGTTACTAGACTTATCCAAGTGGGAGACTGTTAGATTAGTGTCTAAGCCCGTAGCCATATTTGGTAAGTACTTGACCCGATTGTGCATGGTCCTTTTGGGTTGCCTTCACCAAAGCAACTTCACTAGAGAAATAATAAAGAAAGAGGTTATTATGCTTTATTAATATGTTATAAGAATAATATATTAAAGGAGAAATCATATTTGTTTAATTAATATTGGTCAATAATTAATTAAGAATTAATTTTGTGATCAAATGTAAGTAATTAAACTAGAGGGTATGAATTGTAATTATGTGATAGTTACAAAATAGGGTAATGATTATCCTTGATATGGGTTGGAATAATTCAAGGGATAAGATATCCTTGAAATCATCCAAAGGATAAGGATAAGGGTTTTTAAGGCTTATCTTATGGTTACTTGGTGGGCAAGAACCTAGATAAGGATAAGGACTAAAACCCTATTCTCTACACCTATATAAAGACCCCTAAGTCCATAAGAATTCATCCATGCCTTCCTAAAAGGTTCTTAGGGCCGATTTCATACCTCCTCCCTTTCTTTCTTGTCTCTCCATTTGCTCTTGGTGTTTGTGAGGCATTAGAGGTACTACACTTGCGGTACGTGTCTTCAAGACTTAGCGTTTGAAGATCTGAGTTTTTATTATAATATAACAAGAAGAGGTATGTGATCTAATCTTCTATGTGTATTTTGAAAATACTAGGGCATACTAGGGTTCCTTTATGTGTTCATAATGTTGTGTATCTAATAGTGAAAACATAGATCCAATTCTAGGGTTGCATGCTCACATAGGATTGTTTGTATAAAACCCATCAATAATTACTTAAAATTAAATATGTTTATATAATAATACAATGTGAAAATGAACCCCTACTTTTTAATTGTACCCCATAAAATTTCCACAAGTTGTCTTCAAGATAACTTGGCTTAAGTCTTGGTGCAACCCTCTATCCTTACCTATTTTACACTGATTAATCTCTCTAGGAACCAACATAAGAACACTCTATAATCCCTTTTATCGCCAAATATTATGGTACATCTATTGCCTTCACAAGGGTGAGTGTGAAACTCTCAAGGGGGACTACATAAGTGAGTTTGGTAGCCTAAGATCAATAGTTGATACACACCAAGAGTTTGTGGATATAAGCTCGCATAACTATAAACCAAGATGCAAATTTGAAAAATAATAGTTGTCCCAATAACTATCGTATATAGTTAATGTGAATGTCTGAATATCCAAAACTCCCAAAAAGTAGTGAGCCATGCAATACATTAATAGGGATGTATAACTATACAAAAGGCTGGAATTAACTAATCATCATATAAAATTTTTTATAAGTGACTATTATTTATGTATGTAATTAAAACACATGTATACTGTATCAAACTCAGACCAAGTTAGGTAAATGGATCCATCATTCATGTCATGTCATTCCTGTACATTTATGCTCAAATCTATCGGTATAGATGGCCATTGAGCAACATCTAGCCTTCACTTTATCAATAAGGAAATCTACAACATGATTTGATGCCAATCAACACGGATATATAATAAATTAAGCAACCTAACTGAATGTTAAATGTGTACGATTAAAAAAATATATAAATTACATCACATTCGAACCATCCGAAGTTAATGTCTTTATATATGCAAATCTAAAACTCCATCGCCTGTATATACATGAGAAATTAGTGAACAAGTAATAGTGAAGCATCTTTGTTTTCACATAGAGTGTGAATTTAACCATCTATATAATTGTCCAATGGTGTTGGGTGTAGGCCAACAGTTTCCTTTGACATTGTTACAACTACTTTTGCAAATCCATTATGATTTGGTCCTTATCTACTGTTGGTATAGTTTGTGGTGGTGGTGGTGGCGGCAGGTTGATGCATATGAACCTTTGCCAACATCTCGTCGTGCTTGATTTTGTGGATGATCATAATTAGGTGATATGCAAGGTGATGGTGTGAGAAATGGTGCTATGTGATCGTGCAATAGGTAAAACATCATGTTCAATCCATTTAGACCTATAAGACTACCATGCATCACTACTCTCATTTACTGTCAGCTGCATCTTATCTATAAGCTTATTATCCTCCTAACATAATTGCACATCAATTGTTAGCGTAATTATAAATAAGGGTGAAATTGAGAAATTTATATAAATAATTACACCTGCTCGACATAAAGAAATGTTTTGCATTCCTTCTTTTGTAACTTCCTAAGATTGGAAAATCTAATAACCGGAGAAATCACATTCTTTAGTCGGATACCAAGCAAAATACTGACCCAAAAACTCTTTAGAATCCATATGTGAAAGAATTATGTATCATGATATTACAAAAAAAAAATTTCAAAGGATAATCATGTATTTTACTTTAAAAGAGTATAAAAACTCGTTTAGAATGTACATTAATTTTTGAGGTTTTGTTTGTTTTTTTATGATAGGATGAATATACCTATAAGGCTTATCAAATACCGTCTCTAGCTGAGAGTATAATTGATTCCAAATTCTCATCTGCTATGGATATCTGCGACACCAAACATAAAGCATGACCAGAATCCAAGGCTACAAAATGCACCAAACTGGAAGCCAATGACAAGACATAATTCCCTCTACCCAAACGTCAACTCGTACTCCTCGATCTCAAAAACCATTTCATGTATTGAGCTTTGAAGGTTTGTCACAACTTCTTTGCAAAATAATTAATGTAAAAGCAAATCATCCCCTTCTATGATGATAGGAATATCTAACCTCCGACTAACACAAGTTTGTTGGAACATAACCTCGCATGGCAGTCGCTCCTAATTTTAGCAAGTATATCCACAATAATGGTAGATTTGCAAGAATTTTTAAGATAATCATAAAAATGTTATCATGTTGCAAAAAAAACAAAAAACAAAAAATACTTTCGAGATAAATGCAGACTGTAAATGGTGCTCCAGAACGTAATGACTTAAACAGTCCAGACTCGTTATTCGTACTTTGGAGTTGATAGTCATATTCCAGGCATGTTCCAGAATACATCTGCACGTTCCACAATAGAATTTTCACATGTTATTATCAACATAACTATTTTTCTTGTATTTTGGGTCGTTAGTAATACTACAAAACTACCTAATTAAGGTATCTACTAATAATCGAGATAACATTCAGACATGTTTTTCGTGTTTTAGATTCAAGTTTTTATAGTAATAATTAAAATTATAAAATTAAACAACTACAAATATATAAGTCATGAACTTACCCACAAAACCTCCAACTCATCGGAGTTAGTTGACATTTCTTCCTTGCTCACTGAGCACAAAATGTGATGAAATTCCGGTATGCATTTCAGAATAGGTTATGTAGTGTCATCATTCGGGAACCTAATTCGGAATGTGTATTCCCGGGCCATGATGAACCTTACTCTAGAATGGTCTATTCCGGACAACATAATTTAAAAAAAACATTTTTTTTAATAATATACAATACAAAAGTGGTTAGATTACTCAATTTCTCACATATAAAACCATTTTAATAAATAAATAAACAAGTAATTGTTCTTTATTATCCATCTTAATAAATAAAGTCTAAATTATAATTTGTTAATAGACGGCAAATAGTAAATATTATACACTATAAGTATTATTACTTATTTATTTAGTTTATGCTCTTATGTGTACGACCCTATTGACTCACATATAAACATCACAATCTACTTCTTTGTGATATGAAGATTAAATCTAACAAAATGACCAAATGTTTTTTTTGTTGGCTTTATAATGGTGATGCCACAACTTTCTTCTTGAGAAAATGTGCTTATTCATTAACTTACAACCTCGAAAAACTTTATTCTTATCATCTCTCATACCCCTGATCCATATCCTTTATCTGCCATTTATAATCTTTAGCATAATAAATCGTTTCCTTTTTTTTGGTAGATTTTGTGTTTCTAATCTAAAATTCCTCTTCAACACGTTTTTTTTTGGATGTTAACTTTTTATATCTTCTTTGATATTGTACAATAGAAACCTTTTAGTATGTGTTATGGGTTTGTAATAGATTGATGCAATATATATTTAAATAGTTCTAGGAAATAATATTGACAAAACTACAAATACGGTCCCTATGATTTGTCAAGACTTGGGCATTTGGTCCATAATGTTTTTGAGTTCCACCGGTGGTTCAAAATGAAAATTTTATTGTAGGTTTGCTCCAAAAAAATTTGAAAATATTTCAAATGACGGATTTATCCTTTTAATTTTGTTTTATTTATATCAATTAAAGAAAATATAAAATAAAATACCACCTAACCCCATCCACCCCTCTGTGTGTGTGTATATATGTAAGCTACCAACAATCATCGACATGTTGAAGAAAAAGAAATGAGAGAGTTTTTTTATCAACAAATGGCTACTACACATCAAATTAGATACAGGAAACCAAGAAATCAAAATTTAATCTCTACTCTCAACAGTTACCCCTACCACCGATTATGCTTGCGTCTCTGACACAACTACCAAGAAGAAATACTTCACATCTATAATATTTAGGGGATTAAGATGCATTGCTTTGCCCCAAGTGCTGGTGCCAATGATGACAAGGTTAGGCTTTGAATCAGAACCCTAAGGTTTATTAATAACAAATTTAGGGGGCTGTTGGGTGAGATGAATGGCGATTTCTTGTTATCCCTCCCTCTTCCCATGAATACAATAATCAGTGGGTTTTGTAAGTTGAATCAAACAGATTCAGCTAACAAAATGATATATCGGTTGAGAAATAAAGGGTTTTCACTTGGGCTTTGTGTTAGGAAATCATTTGAAGCCACTTGACGAAAGTTGGATGGTATATTGTCATCCTACAAACAACTGTTGAATAAAAGATGCACTTCTAGGAAACTATCAGAGGGTGTAACATTAATTAACTCCAAAAACACAAGACCATGTAGTTTGTAAGAAAGCGAGATTACACTATTTGAAATTGTATTACTTGCTATACAAGATGATGAATGTATAGACCTTCAAAAACAGATGAAGCATTTACATACAAAATTGATACAAAAGAATGAACAAATTGAAGAATTGAAATAGCAAGAAAACTCTTTTTGTTCAACTATAGACACAAAAAATGAGGAATTGCAAGAAGGTCGTTGGGAACTCTTTTTGTATTGTTGTAGCAAATTTGATAGAGAGGAATAAGTATCACCAATGGGGGGATGTAGTGTTGTAACAACTTTGTTTTGTAAAGAACTTGTTCTACATTTATTTATTTTTTATTTTTACTTTGGGAAAATGACTGGATATGGTAAGATACTTTTTGAAATGTACATATTTAGTCCTTATTATTTTTTCTTGTAAAATAAACCCTTATACTTTATTTTTTGTAAAAATGCAATACATGTGACCTGTATACCGGTCATATACAAAATTTCTTTTAGGGACAATGACATGATAGGGTAAGATACTTTTTGAATTGTACACATTTAGTCCTTATTTTTTTTTTGTAAAATAAACCCGTATACTTTATTAATATGTACACATTAGGTCCTTTTCACCGGATTCTATAGATTTTGCTGACGTGGAAGCACAAGTGGCACTAAATAGCAATTAATTAACTTAGTCACCAGAGGTGGGTGATCCTCTAACAATAAGAAAAGGTCGCAAGCCTTCTCTTTCTCGTCTCTCTTCCTTCTGGTCGAACAGCAAGAGCCAAACACGATTTACCTGTTGTATTTCTCCGATCTGTCTCTCTTTGCCTCCATCTTTGAGATATGTTGCCAGAAAAAAGAAGAAAGAATCGACGAGGGGGCTACCAGAGCAGCGCCTCGCGACCAACTACCGTCTCTACTTGCTCCTGCCTCCCCCTTCGACCTTGTTGTTTTTGCGATCATTCCTCCTTGCTACATCACGTAGGAACACACAAAGGAGTTGCTGGAGATCAGGGTTTCCCTCTTTTTCATGATGAATAAAATTTGGAAAAATCTCGTTGTAGATATGTGAATGCCACCTGGGTATTTCATTTCAACAAAATAAAAGAAAGGGAAAATGACTTGATAGGGTAAGATACTTTTTGAAATGTACACATTTAGTCCTTATTTTTTTTTTTTTTTGTAAAATAAACCCTTCCACATTAACAAAACTTGTAGAATCTGGTGAAAAGGACCTAATATGTACATATTAATAAAGTATAAGGGTTTATTTTACAAAAAAGGAATAATGACTAAATATGTACATTTCAAAAAGTATTTTACCCTATCAAGTCTTTATCCCTTTTACTTTTGTAAACAAATTATTAATTGAAGAAGTGAAGATCCAATTTTTAAGATGAGTTTTTTCTGGTGCAGACATAACCAGTGTGTGTGTGTGTGAGAGAGAGAGAGAAAGAGAGAGAGGTTAGGTGGTATTTTATTTTAGTTTTTTCTTTAATTGTAATAAATAAAAAAATGAAAAAATACAAAATTAAAAGGGAAAATATGTCATTTGAAATACTTTTGGAAACATTTTTGGAAGAAACCTTCACTAAAATTCTTATTTTGGACTACTAGTGCAACTCTAAAAAATTTTGGACCAAATTCCTAATTTTTTGACAAACCACAAAGACCACGTTTCCAATTTTGTCAAATAATAATGGAGGTGATGAGAAAAGTTTAAGTTTCTGCAAAATGAGAATAATAAAACCCTAAAATATCCTTATCAAAACACTATATTAGAATTATCCTTATAGATGTTTGATGTATCCTCATAGTTTTCCATCAATTCTCTTTGTGAACATATATTTGAATCATCAATCAACATCAACTTTTGACAATTATTTATCGATTTATCAACCTCATATAAGTAACTTGTTTACCTTTACCTAAATAAAGATAATCATCTCCCCATCTTTCTCGTGCTTTTAGAACCATACTGATTTTCCCAAGGCAAGACTAATTTCAAGTCAAAGTAGGAGATTGATGTGTAACTACTTGTTTAATTCCCCTTTCGACAATAAGATTGACAACAAACAATAACACTATATTCGGAGGCATACTAGTGAAATAAAATTTGAAAAATAATTTAAATAATAGTCATGAGTTATCTTCATGAAAAGATTCCTTATGGAACATTAGAAAGGCAAACATATTTCATTTGTTTGTAACCTTAATTTGGAAGTCACAAAGTTAATCAACCTTCAAAAGTTGATATCATAATTCAAATCCACTTCATATCATGTATAATGTGATGTTATATATATATATATATATATATATATATATATATATATATATATAGATAGATATAGACAAACGCATACATATGTTATATGTTATATGCATGTTGATTTGCGCCCACATACTCCATAGCATAAAAGGAGACTCCAAAAACTAGTTAGATGAGCTTATTTTTAAAATCCATTATGTATTGAAATAATACGTTGGATGTTTGGTTCGAAATATTTTGGAGTTGTACCAGTAGTCCAAAAGGTTTCATTTGTTGTGAATTTGTTCCAAAATTATTTGAAAGCATTTAAAAAGATGAATTTTCCCTTTGAATTTAGTTTTTTTTTTTTTTTTTACAAATATTAAAAAAACCTCTCTCACACACTCTGTGTGTGTGTTTGACAAAAACATTGAAGAACATATTCATAGATTCAAGAACACTCAAGAACATCTTCTGCCACCACTACCATTCGATCACCTTCTGCCACCACCACAGTCCTCCACCACCACCGTCTGCCACCTCCATCTCCACCTAAAATTTTTCTATCACTTCATCTCTACAAAAAAATCATCCCATAAACAAAAAACCATACATAAAATCTAGGTTTGTTCTTGATTTTTCCCTATCTGAGGAATACATACACATGAAATTATATCTAATGAACACACACACAAAATCATATCTGACTAAACACATACACAAAATCTGATCAAACATACACACACATACACACATGAAATTAGATGAACACACATGCACAAAATCTGATGAACACACACACACATGGAATCAAATGAACACACACACACACACATACGAAATCTAATTAACACACACCCTAACCAAACTAGGATCCTCTTGATGATCATATCTAAAGTAGTTTTGACAACGAAAAGAAACTCGAATGGAAAAGAAGCAGATCTATGTCGCCCCTTTCTCATATCTAT
This sequence comes from Lactuca saligna, assembly GCF_052625555.1. Taxonomy (NCBI): domain Eukaryota; kingdom Viridiplantae; phylum Streptophyta; class Magnoliopsida; order Asterales; family Asteraceae; genus Lactuca; species Lactuca saligna. The sequence continues at coordinate 151,570,616 of NC_136421.1, forward strand.
GCCATCAGCCCCTTTTCTTAGATCTAAGTCCTTTCCCTTTTCTACGACTTGTTCTTAGCCGACCTTGGTAGCAAAAATCGCAGGTCCCTTCACTCTCATTTCTCCTGAATCGATTGGGCTTTAATCAATCACAATCATTCTTTCTTCTCTACTCTATCGTAATCCTTCCCAGGTCCTAAATCACTCTTAATTGACTCAGACAACAAAAATGGCACACGATTCTCTCCTCCTTTTCTAATCGATCACTCTCTCGAATTTGAAATCAGGTAAGTGTTGGTGGGTTTTTCAAGTGTGAATGCTTTCTGGGTTTAAAATCAAAGCAGATGATGATGAGGGCAGTTCATACAAAAATAGTTGTTAAAATAGGTCATAAATGTCTTGGTCTCAAGGCACAATTATTCACGCACCTATTTATTAGGAATTAGGTATTCCTTTGTATTTTCTTCATGTATAAATACCTTTATCAGAAGCTGTATCAATACAAAAAAAATCACTTCCTTTCTTAATAACTTATATGGTATCCAAAAGGTGGTCCATCAATTATTTTTTTCCACCATGTCTACCCCTGCCACCACCTAGCAGCTTTTTGCAACAGCTATTGTTGCCTCTACAAATCTAAACTTTCAGATTTTGTCTCTTAGCATCAAATAAGACAGAGAAAACTATTCCATTTGGCACACTACAATCATCTATGCCTTTGATTGTTCCGACCTATAATCGTTTGTTCTCAACTCCTCTCCAACAGCTGAAACTATTACCCCAACTGCTGAACCTACTCCCTCCATTACTCCTACCACACCAACTCTCAACCCCAAATACACCACATGGAAAAAAGGACTTGTTTGTCCTCCTTTAGCTAAAATCATCTCTCACTGAGCATTTTCTTGCCTCTGTTTCTCGCTCTTCATATTTTCACGAAGCATGGCTTACTCTTGAACGTACCTTTCAAGACCAAACTTGTGCCAAAAGGATGGCTCTCAGAGCCCAACTACAAACTCTTGTATAGGTCTCATCATCAATGATAGATTATCTTGACCGCAAAAGCCAAATTGCGGACCTCACGTTGACAATTTGACTTCTGTCTCAGTCGACGACCTAATCACATATATTCTCCAAGGACTAGACTCCTTTAGTATCTCCTTCACCTTTGCATTTCTTATGTACTCTTCAACCGCTACTGTTGATGATTTTATTAGCTTGTTCATACATGAAGAAGCTCGTATTACTGCCGATCTTACTCGCCAGGCTACAACTCAACTACCTTCTTCCACTCTGATTCCCCCCTCAACACTATTACTCCTAATCGCAAATCAAGCCTCTCGCACCATCACCAACACCAATTGCCCGTCCACTCACTCCTCTAACAGTTCATCCAACTATCATGGTCCTGAAAATCGCAGGCATCGCCTCCACTGTCAACTATGCAACAAGCCAAGTCACGAGGATATAAATCATTGGCAATGGGGTAACCAAACCGACTACCCCTCTTGCCGGCCCAATTCTACTTCTTGTGATCCACCTAGACAGGCCCATCTCACCACTGGACCAAGTCTATCTAGAATCGTAGATCTGTCCTGGTACTTCAATACAATGCCACTGATCATGTCTCACTGGATCTAAGCAAGCTACAAATCACCGAACCTTACACAGGCGACAAGAAACTCCAAGTCAGGAATGGTAACCACTTAATTATAACTCATTCTAGATAATCTTCTATTTCTTCATTGCGATTAGCAAAAGTCTTTATTGTTATCAGATTAACTAAAAACTTGTTAAGTGTTTCCCAACTCACAAAGGATAACAATGTATATATTGAAATTTGGCCTAAACATTGTACTGTCAAGAATTTTCATCACAAAACTCTCTTTCAAGGCCGCGGGAAGGCGTACTCTATCGATTGTCACATTCTCCAAATAAAATAACCATGGCTCTCTTTGGGATTCACAATTCTATGGATGGACCACATAAGGGAATTCTTTGTCGTCTAGTTTCAACATACAAACTTCCCACTTCATCAAATAAACTTCCATATGTTTGTGAACCATGCCAATTAGGCAAAAGTCACAAACTACCATTTTCATTAGATCATGTTTCTTGTAACAAACCATTTGAATTGATTTATTCGGATGTTTGGGGACCATCTCCTCTATTTTTAATAAATGGTAATCGATACTTTGTTCTATTTGTGGATGATTTTACTAAGTTTGTATGGATATACTTTATCTCTACCAAAGCACAGGTATTACAAACAATTTGTAACATCCCGTTTAAATAGGGTAATTAAAAAATAAATCAGCAACCCCGAGGAGTAATTATTATGATTATTCTATACTATTATTGACCGAATCAAATAGTATTTAGCGTGGTGTTGGTTTTGGAAAGCCAAATGACAAGAATTGATGTTCTGGGGGTTAAAGTATAATTTCGGGGTTTACTTTGCAAATAATTTAGGAGCCAGAGAGTGTTTGGTATTATTTGGATATAATATGAAATGATTTTGGATGGATGAGGTTCAAAGGGTAAATTATGTACCAAATTGAAAAGAAATTGTCATGGAGGGGATATATGGTAACCTTTGGGACTTAAATTGTTATAATTTTTCGAAGCTAGGGGTTATTTTGTAAATTGCAACTTTAATTTGAAAAGATTTCATGGGGAGGGGCCATATATGTAAATGTGTATAAGTTTATGTAGAGCGACACTTAAACCCGGCTCCCTTCCCTATCGCATGTTAGCCCATATATATATATATATATATATATATATATATATATATATATATATATATATATATATATATATATATATATATATATATATTCCTTATAATCATCACCCCCTCATTCTAACTCTAAGCCTAGCACCACATCCGGCCGCCATCATCTTCTCCCTCGTCCAACCACACCTCCCTTCGACACCTTCTTGTTGCTGGCAAGCACGTCTCGTTCCACTGTTCCATTGCCGACGACCACCACACATGGGTGTAGCTACTTTCGTTCAAGCCTCCTTCGCCACCATGAAAACCCCCAATCTGACACCCATTATTCTACCATCGTAGCGACGCCACTACCGGGAGCATAATCGGCATCCGGGAGATCTACCGAAGACTGGATGCAGAAAGAAGAGTGAACGTGGATCGTGAACCACCAGAGTTGTTGTTGTCATTTGTTGGAACCGTCGTTGACTGCTATGCCGCCGCCGCTCCGAGATCACCCTCTGGTTCCCATTGACATCGTTGCCACTATCGGTAGTAGCTGTGGTTACGTGTGTGTGTGTTTTGCATTCCACTATGTTGAATGTATCTTCACATGTGTGTGTGGGTGTTTTTTCTATTGTGTGATGATGAGGTATAGCTAGAAAACAAAGAAGAAGAACCCACCATCACCGTAAGGTGGTGGCTGTCGCCATATACCCCATCAGCCACCATATGGTGTTTGTGTGTGTGTGTGTGTGTTTATTAGTGAGTGTATGTTATTAGTGTTTGTGTGTGTGTGTGTTAAGTGGATGGTATTGTAATTTGTAACAAATTGGAATAATGAAAGAAAAGTCTAAACCACCAACGTAGGGTGGTAGTTGCAGACTCTTACCGCCACCGGCTGCCGTGTTGGGTGGCAGTGTGCTTTGATTACATTTGGACCTCGTTTGTCGGATGTTTGGAAAATGTGGAGTCAAGGAAACCCAAATGGGCCCAAAGAAGCCCTAGTGGGCCCAATGAAACCCTAATGGGCCAATACGGCCAATGTGATCTAAAAGCCTAACCATTGGAGTAATGGGCTAGTATTGGGTTGGAAAAACTTAATTAGGGTTTGGAAAATCCAAAGGGCATAAAACCCTAATCGTGGGAATCGTTTGGGACACAGACGAGAGTCAATTATTAAACCTAAAATAATAATTATAATTATTGGCAAACTAGCTTAAGGGAATAATAGACTTAATGGATTAAGTCCTTAATGGGTTAAGTAAGAAACACTTAACCCTACTCATCATTTCATTTGAAACCCTAATTTCACTTGGGCTTTGTGTTGTGCCTTGCTATTGGGCTTTGGTAATTGGATTATTAGTGGACCATCGAAGAATGATCATATGGACTACAATAGGTTGATGGGCTTTAGGTTAAGGCCCATATAAGAGGTTAGGCCCAATTTGGAAAATTAGGCCATAAATGGACCATAGTTTGGGCCTATGTGATTATGTGATATTGGGCCATGGGAATACCAAGAGTTTGGACTATAATAATTGGATGGACCTTAAGAAAAGACCATGTAGAGGTCTGGGCCCAATTTGGAAAATTAGGCCATATGTTGGGCTTTGGCACATTACTTGGCTTTTGGGCTTTTAAAGTGTGAGTTAGACCTTGGGTTTGGAACCGATTATTAATTGTGTATTGTTTGATGTTGACAGTTCGGGAAGCTGTCAACCAGCAGCTGGAGTTTTATCTGTGGGACTTCATCAATGTCATGTGAGTTATCATCACTATACTCAAGGGTCTAAGGCACCAAGGTTGGCCCTTTGGATTGTTATCTGCTCATGTTATGTGTTGTTATGATCTGTTAGATCAGTATCCTGGAAGATAGGATGTGATATGTTGTTATGATCTGTTAGATCGGTATCCTGGAGAGTAGGATAATATTATATGGTATGTGGTATGATTGGTTAGATCAGTATCCTGATAGATAATATGGTATTATGTGTTGTGAGTATTCCATACCGAGGATGATTGGACTCATAGTATGTTGGCATTCCAACCTGTTGGTTATGCGCTTGGAGTATTCCAACCTGATGGTTGATTGGACCCATAGTATGTTGTTTATGATTATATATGTATTGTTGTGGGTATGAGTATTTTGGGGGAACTCACTAAGCTTCGTGCTTACGGTTCAAGTTTATTGTTTCAAGTGCTCCAGATGTCTTGGCAAGGCGAAGGCGTGACCGTACACATCCTCGTGTTTTGGACTTATGGGTTCTGGGATACTCTGATATTAAACTATTTTGAAAACATTTTGTAATAACTAATGGTTTTTGGATGTTTGAAAAAGTTGTAAATTGGCTTGATTTTTATGGGTTTTACAAGTTGGTATCAGAGCCTTGGTTTGAGCTAATTGGAGGAACATTCATGTGAATCCAGTCTTAAATCAAGGAAAGATTTTCAAAATGATTTTAAATGGTTTTCAAAATAAGTAAAAGAGGATGCGAAGTGTATGATCACCCAGAGCCAATAAGTAGACCCCAAAATACCATACAGTTAATTGATATTGTGATATGTTAGAACAACATGCTAGCACTAGGCTAGGGATCCTTAGGAATTGCATGATAGAATTCCCTGATTATATGATGCCTGATAGTGTAGGGATTTCCATTATATGAGATTGACATCATTACTATAGTTGCTTAGTGTATGCATCACGTTTATACATAATTAAGATCTTATAGCATGAGAATGTTTAAATTGGCCTTATGTTCTGTTATTGTTTGATTGGGAGCTTAGAGTAGGATTGGATATTCGAAATTCTATGGGGTCCAGTGTTATGTATGGCTAGCATACACTAGTGTTGCAGCGTTGGTGGAAGTTTTATGGATGGGTGGGTTGTGTGCGATTGGTAGGTCAGTTGTGAGACAGTTATCCTTTCTCTAGGAATGAGGATTGAGAGCTCGCTATGTTTATGTATATTGTTAGGGTGTTGTGGTGATACTTGAGACAAATATGGGTAGATATGGAAGGTAGTATGGGCTCGTACTACTGAAAACACAGTACCCATACGCGTAGTAAGGAAGTCACACCCTTAGGGTTGGGTAAGGAGTTAGTCCCCTATCATTATATGGATTATCAGATATCTTTCTGGTGTCTTACCAGAATGGGGGTTGCGAGGCGTCTAGAGACTGGATCCAGGTTAGGATCGGGAGCTGCCAGCCAGGATAGTCCAGCATTGTCAGAGGACCATGTCAGTGAGATCATCCGGAAGGAGGTGATCGAGTTGTCTGGGATAGTTATCGGAGATATGTGGGTCTATTAAGACCGCCATGGTTGAGTATTTCAACGAGCGCTATGCAGCTATTGTTGAGACGGTTTCCGCAGCAGCTTCAACAGCTGTAACGTCGACAGGGGGAAGGATCCAGTCGGGCTTTCCAGTATCGGGACTTCGATAACGCAAATCCCCAACCTTCGGAAGGGTTTCAGACCGGTGATAGCCATGAGGTGGCCATATGATGTGGAAGGATGTTGCTTCACGTGTTCATTTCCTACTGACCAGAAGGTCAGGCTCGCTCTGAACCTGCTGAGGTTCGGGGCGAAGAGCTGGTAGAAACTTGTTATTGGTACATATTGTGATGACCAGAGGGCTACAGTTATCTGGGATCAGGAATATGATCTGTACTCGTTATATTTCTGCAGGTTGAGCAGGAGAGGCTAGTACATGAGTTTCTAGATTTTAGGCTCGAGGGTTTGCTCGAGGCCAGAATGAGAGTCACGGGGACTTCGGAGAGGAGTGATGAATATGTTCAGCTGGAGTTTTACAACTGGAAGTGAATGATTAATTGATGGATTGGATTGTTGTTTTGTAGGGCAAGGACTATGCCCTCTCAGTTTTTCGAGCTCAAAGGAGTGAGAAGGCTTGTGACCCTAGGATCAGGTTGTATTCCAGATCGGGGTTAGTTAGTTGCAGGGATAGACAACATTATTTCAGCATCGGTGAGCGCAGATGGGTCGACGTGGCATAAGTATCTTGTGAGATCCGATTCGCCTTGGATCTCTTTCATCATATAGTAAGGATTGATCGTTCAATCTTATGCACTTTTGGGATTGTAGACTATGTTTTGGGAGTAGTTTGTAGCCCGTTTTAGGGTAGAGGTTGCTTTAGCTACTGCACTATAGTTGTGGATGTTTGATCAGGTGGGTGAGGCAGCGTGCGAGGCCCTGAATGATATGATTTCTAGATCCGAGAGCAGGAGGATTGTTGGAACGCTTTTGGAAGAAGGGTATTATGTGGAAGGTCTAGGGACAGGGTCCTACAAGATGGTTATTCAACATTGTCAAGCTTCAGTGATTTTAGTAACCGTTATTGACTGGCGAGGTAAGCGCCAAGGGAAGTAGCTCGTTTGTGAGACATTAGTTGGAGCATCTATTTTTGGACTTCAAGATTTGGGTGTATGATCATTCAAGCTTTAGGCATTGTTCGTTTCCCTGGGATTCAGGAACTGTTCATCTGGTTATTAAAAGCGTGTGATCATTCGGTATTAGCTAGTAAAGGAGTACTAGTTGGAAAGGTCTAGTTGTCATCAGATCGATCGATGGAAAGTAAGAAGGATTGAGAAATTTTCAACTTTAATATATTGTGAAGACTTAGCTGAATATAAGTGCGGGAGAACTATTCTGAGATTCATAAGTAGGAGCAGTTTGAAAATGGGATAAATTTCGCACCGTTGTCAGGAAGGATGACAACCTAAGTGGTTGTTAGTTTTGAGCGTTGTGTGAATTAGGAGTTCGGTAAAACTCCCAAACATGTGAACTGCATCTTCTCAGTGCTTGATAGCAGAACTTGGGGAAATTAGGTTGGGATTCTAGCCATGAATTAAGTTCAGTGGTGTGTTAGGTTGAGCGTGTGTTTGATCGGAATGGAAAGTGTTGAAAGCCTGCGGGGGTAGCCGTAGCATTCACTAGCGACCAGCTAGTATGAAAAGTGTTGTAAGGCTACTAGGGTAGCTATAGCATTCACTAGCAGCAGATAGTGCTAAAGTGATGTTATTTTGTGGGTGTAGACGCAACATTCACTAGGTTGGTAGATAGCATGAGCGCATTGTTAGGACGCGGTAGGGACAATAGTAACCACCAGTTCAGGTGTAGTAGTGAGAATATGGAAATCCACGAATTAGTTTATGGGTTTCCCCATAGGGATTAGACCTAGTTAAGCCAGTGATAAGACTGTAGGAACATCTCTACAGTTATGGGATCAAGGAAGCAATGGGTTGCTTCAGGTTGCTTATGATATAAGGCCACCATTGGTCATGTAGCAATCGATTTTAGTCGTGGATTTGGTAATGTCAGGATTTGATGCATAGGTCCAATTGGTTGGATCAGGAGGTTGTTAGAGTCGCAGTGACATGATAACTAGTGGCAACTAGTTCCAGGGAAGGATTTCGTTCAGAAGTCGTATGAGGCAACTATGTGGGAGTCCTTTGGCTTTACGACCAGGCCGGAACCTGATATTTCAGATGAGTGTTACTCGGTTGTGGCGAATTAGAGGATTTATGGATGAGATGCAAGGATATGTCCTTAGATTTCAAGTTATAGGTTAGACTCGAGTTTTGTATATTGTGGTATCCCAATCTAGGGTACTCCATCACAAGGATGACCGTTCCCTACAATTGAGTGGACCTGATGTGTTTGGCATTCCAACCCGAGGGTTGATTGGACCAAACATGTGTGTGATACGAGGGTATTCCATCCTAGGGATGACTAGACCCATCGTGGGCATGCCTGGTATTCCAGCCCAAGGCTGATTGGTCCAGGTTTGAGTGTTCGTGCTTATGAGTCGGTTATTATAGGTATATGGTTTGGGAACTAAAGGAAACATGGTATTGTTGATCTAAGAAGGGTTCACCTCCCAGTTTACATCCCGTTCATTATATCACTAGGAATTGGTTATCAAGATGAATTTCTCTTGAAGGAGTACCAAATCTCTTATTGGGAAGAGAATTATAGGTAGCGGTGTGGGATTTGTGACTCTGTTTTCGGGTGGGAACCCCAGGTTATTAGCAGTTGAGTACGCAGTTGGGAGATAAGTGCAATAAATACAAAAATAATGATCCAGTGTGGGCAGTCTGTTAGGAAGCCAAACCATCTCAAGACTTCAGAATTCGGTTTGAGTAAATGTGATCTTATTGCAAGGGATTCGTTTTAGGCTTTAGAACCCTGCGAGGGTTGGTCACCGTTGCCCCGGAAAGGCTAGGGTTATGCTCGGGATTGTAGATATGTAGTTCAAGTTGTTTGGCGTCTAAGGTATGATAAGAATCAACTTCGAGGACGAAATCAAATTTAAGTGGCGGAGAGTTGTAACATCCCGTCTAAATAGGTTAATTAAATAATAAATCAGGAACCCCGGAGAGTAATTATTATGATTATTTTATACTATTCTTGACCGAATCAAATAGTATTTAGCAGGGTGTTGGCTTCCGAAAGCTAAATGACAAGAATTGAAGTTCTGGGGGTTAAAGTATAATTTTGGGGTTTACTTTGCAAATAATTTAGGAGCCAGGGGTGTTTGGTATCATTTAGATTTAATATGAAAGGATTTTTGATGGATGGGGTTAAAAGGGTAAATTATGTACCCAAGTTGAAAAGAAATTGTCATGGAGGGGATACATGGTAATCTTTGGGGACTTAAATTGTTATAAATGTTGGAAGTTAGGGATATTTTATAAATTGCAACTTTAATTTGAAAAGATTTCATGGGGAAGGGCCAGATATGTAAATGTGTATAATTTTATGTGGAGCGAGACTTAAACCCGGCTCCCTTCCCCGTCGCATGTTAGCCCCATATATATATATATATATATATATATATATATATATATATATATATGTATATACACACACACACACACACACACACATATATATATATATATATATATATATATATATATATATATATATATACACACCTAATAATCATCACCCCTCGTTCTAACCCTAAACCTAGCAACACATCCAGCCGCTATCATCTTCTCCCTCGTCTAGCCACACCTCCCTTCAACACCTTCCTGTTCCTATCAACCATAGGCCGCTGACAGACCCTGTTGCTGGCAAGCACGTCTCATTCCACTGTTCCATTACCGATGACCACCACACGTGGGTGTAGCTACTACCGTTCAAGCCTCCTTCGCCACCATGAAAACTCCCCATCTGCCACCCATTATTCTACCATCGTAGCGCCGCCACTACCGGGAGCGTAATCGGCATCTGGGAGATCTATCGAAGGCTGGAGGCAGAACGAAGAGTGAAGGTGGGTCGTGAACCACCGAAGTTGCTGGTGTCGTGTGCTGGAACCCCCGTTGACTGCTACGCCGCCGCCACCTCGAGACCACCCTCTAGTTCCCATTGACGTCGCTGCCACCGTCGATAGTGGCTATAGTTACGTGTTTGTGTGTGTTTTGCGTTCCACTATGTTGAATGTAACTTCGCATGTGTGTATGGGTGTGTTTTATGTTGCATGATGGTGATGTATAGCCGGAAAACAAAGAAGAAGAACCCACCTCCACCGTAAGCTGGTGGCTGTCACCATATACCCCACCTGCCACCACAAGGTGTTTGTGTGTGCGTGTGTGTGTGTGTTTATTAGTAAGTGTATGTTGTTAGTGTTTGTATGTGTGTTAAGTGGATGGTATTGTAATTTGTAACAAATTGTAATAATGAAAGAAAAGTCTAAACCACCACCGTAGGGTGGTGGTTGCTGCCTCCTGCCCCCATCGGCTGCTGTGTTGGGTGCCGATGTGCTTTGATTGTGTTTGGACATCGTTAGGGGGATGTTTGGACAATGTGGAATCAAGGAAACCCTAATGGTCCCAAAGAAGCCCTAGTTGGCCCAATGGAACCCTAACGGGCCAATAAGGCTAATGTGACCTAAAAGCTTAACCATTGGACTAATGGACTAGTATTGGGTTGGAAAACCTTAATTAAGGTTTGGAAAATCCTAAGGGCATAAAACCCTAATCGTGGGAATCGTTTGGGACACACACGAGAATTAATTATTAAACCTAAAATAATAATTAATAATCATTGGCAAACTAGCTTATGGCAATAATGGTCTTAATGGATTAAGTCCTTAATGGGTTAAGTAAGAAACACTTAACCCTAATCATCATTTCATTTGAAACCCTAATTTCACTCGGGCTTTTTTTTGGGCCTTACTATTGGGCTTGGTAATTGGATTATTAATGGACCATCCAAGAATTATCATATGGACTAAAATAGGTTGATGGGCTTTAGGTTAAGGCCCATATAAGGGGATAGGCCCAATTTGGAAAATTGGGCCATAAATCGACCATAGTTTGGGCCTGTATGATTATGTGATATTGGGCCATGGAAATACCAAGAGTTTGGCCCATAATAAATGGATGAGCCTTAAGAAAATGTGACAACCCAAGTTGTTCCGTTACATTTCTCCGTTACCATTAACGGAATATTCCACTGTATAAAAGAATTGTTACTTAGAGGGCGTCAATTTAGTAAACATTCCATTTGGTTGCAATAAGCATGCCGTTAAGTCGTGATAAAAGGAAATAAAAACACAGGACACACATTTCCATTTATTTGGAAAATGTCAAGTTTTATTATTACGACCACTAAACCGGGTGCGACCGAAAGCCCCGTTTAACGGCAGTATCGGGTAAAATTCCACTGAGCTCCAACTCCCATCCATATATAAAGGGGAGTAAACTCCATTTGGAGCTTTTCCACTCTCTCTCTCTCTATACTCTCTCTCTACACTCGTTTTCGCCCCGAATCCACAACCAAACGCTTCCAAATTGTAAGTCCGCTTACCCTAGCTTGTTCTAAACATTACTAGCTGTTTGGAACTCTAGTCAGTATGGTTACGAGTATCCTGGGTTACCTTATAATTCATTGCTTTAAGGTAACGGTATTTCGCCAAAAATTTACACTGTATGCTGGTAATTCATTTTCAGAGTCACACTATTTGACCTTACAAGACGTATCTTTCATTTGATACTGCCTGGGTTCTGTATCCACTGTATTCACAGAATCCACTGTATTCACTGTAATAACTGTATTCACTGGGTTCACTGTTTTAGACCTTGCCAAACGTATCTTTCATTTGATATCGTATGCGGTCTGTATTCATTGCACTAGACCTTACTAGTTGTACCTTTCATTTGGTACCTTCTGGGGTCTGTGTCTCCAATTGTTAGACTGAACCAGGCGTGTCGTTCGTTTGATACTTTCCTGGAGTCTATGGTTCCTGGCCTTAGTCAGCAGTCCTCATTGCTGAGGCATATGATGTTCCCTGATGTCGTTTGCTTCCCTCAAAAATCGAATTTAGTATTTTGATAATGATAGCAATTTAGGGAAAACTACTTGTTACCACACATCACTGGCCAGTCTTGGTAGAAGACTGCTTTAATTAAAGAAAATATAGGATTTTCTAGAAAGGACTCTAATACATTGAAATCTCTTAAACTGCTACTTTTATTAAAGTTATTTGAATGAAAACGTCACTGAATGCTTATGAACTCACCAGCATTTGTAAAAATGCTGATACTCGCTTTTCAAATAACTTGTATTCTCAGGTTAGCATTAGACAGGTACAACTTGGAGCTGTTGATGAAGATGGCTTAGTGCCTAGCTGTACTTATATATATATATATATATATATATATATATATATATATATATATATATATATATCTGTATTACTTGTATTACTTCGATGTATTGTAAAGTAACCTTGTAAAACTATTACTATTAATGAAATGTTGTGTTGTACTTTGATTACTATAATGCACGTGTTGTGATACTTGACATGACGTCATCCACCCCAGAATGTTTCCGCCGTTCCGGTTTTGGGGTGTGACAGATTGGTATCAGAGCACTGATTATAGTGAGCTAAGTATATCAATTCATAAAAGATATATAGCCTATAAATACAAAAGGGATAAAACACTCTGACCAAGAATTATACTTTAAAATATAACCATATTTTACCAAAGTATAATAACATCCATAATCTAAGCACTTGAACAAAAGTATCACAGGAAGAACAATAATAAAAGTCTTCGGATGTTGAACCCTATAGTCAAACCTGGACAGTTATGTAATCGTAAGCTGGAATAAATGTTACCTGATCAACTACATTTATTCGAGGTGCGATGAACGTGTGCTCGGGAGTGATGGCGGTGTGCAACAGGTCTAAAACTTACCAACTAGGATTGTTAGAGCCAAACATAAAGTTAAAATACTATAGGAGTATTTTAGAACGCTAAAAGATCCACACTAATCCCAGAATTCCTATTCAGAAGATAAGAAAACAAAACAAGAATTAAAATACCATAGGGGTATTTTAGGAATCAAAAACAACCTTGCGTGAATAACTAAAAGGATCCCTATTGATATACCTACAACTACAGAGGGTATACTACCAAGGTTATATATAATAAGGACCCCATAGGCTAAGAATGTGTGGTTTCGCTCTATTACCTTTTCCTCGTTGGGATGTGGTTCTAGAGTAGTATCACATATTCGAAGGCCTATCGGATCTAAGCTATATATGATTTGTGCACACTGTGTAATCGTAGTAGGACTCGATATGGATTGCACAGTGAAATGTTAATAATCTCTTAGGATTCTTTAGGCATTTCCATTCTCGCACGAACCCTGTAGAAAACCTTACCCACTTCAGTGCATAATAGAAGAGTTGATTCCGACCCCGAAGAAGTTCATTGAGAAGATTTCTAGTTCGGAAATAAATGAACTAGGGCGAGACTATTGAATTCACCAAGTGCCTATATCTTTTAGGGACACCGGTAAAGAGATTCGCCTAAACTTCCGAGATTCCAGTCATCCATCATGAAGTGATGACACCCATAGTCGGAGTCAGAAGGAAGGCGGAGTAGAAATTCAATATATCCATACGCGAAGAGAGTCTTAGGTAATTACCCGGAGGAAACAACGCCGATTCCAGTCAAAGATACGAGGCAGACCGAGGGAGCCAGTACATGGAACCCGAGAAGTGTCTTACCCTCGTGTTCGTTACACTAATAAACCCATAAAATAATAGAATTTAGTGAGTTAGTGGTTACACTACTCACGCTATGTGTTAGGTAAAATCGTCGTTTCCCGTTGCCAAATACACGATTTGGGGCAAATCCCTGCATCTCTATTGAGAGAATTTAGTCATTTGCCCTTGTGAGCCCTTCTTTCTGCAGTTTCGTTCCAAACTGTTCTCAAATCTCTCCAGGTCGGAGAGTGAAACCTTTCCCCAGTATAAAGGTAACTTAGTAGGAACGACTCGCATCTTGTGGTCTTTTTCTGATACTCATACACACACTTCGATTACTAGGACTACATCCTAGGGATGTAGGTCGACACTTAGACAATCAGTACCCAAGGCACGGGAAAAATTTATGCCTAATACAGTTAGGACAGGTATGTCCAGGGTTTAGCCATCGTCTCTCATTTTCATGCGTTCTTTTCCTTGTAGGAAAACCATACCTCCGAAGAAGCGTAACCAATCCACAAGAAAGAAACCTACTCTCTTATTTGATGAAGCTACGTTCCAAGCTGCAGTCTCAGCAGCCGTAACAGCTGTCATGGCTCACCTGAATGCTAACACCGCCAATGTTAGCAAGGGCCCTATCGGGATTTCCAATCCTGGTAATGGACAGCAACAACCAACACTTCCATACTCATCCAACCAAGAACCTCACTCAAACCCACTAAAGAGAAAACTCAAGATAGAGGTGGGAAGTACGTCGGCTCAAGGACCTTCCGATGGGCAACAAGCTGAGGCAGTCTATACCCCTATCAACCCTTCCCTCCCGACTCCAAGAAGACCGTATCTAGGAGACCTTCCCCACTGCAGCAAGTGCAACTACCATCATCATGGTGCCTGCCGGGAACTCTATTGTGCTAGGTGCCACATGTTGGGACATACTGCTCGCGTCTGCAGAACCCCGGTTGAGTTCATTACATCAATCACCAATGTGACGACCCGTACAGTTTGCCACCTATGTGGTAAAATGGGACACTTCAAGAAGGACTGCCTAACCGAAGAGAAAGACAAAGACACAGAAGAAGCCTGACACTACTGCTTAGGGAGAAGCGACAAGGAACTCATTAGATTTTGGTACGTCTCTCGATCTCGGTTAACTAAACTAAGAACAATAAAAGACTAATTCAAATGTAAATTCTTCCCAGTAAGGCGAAAGTCGCAGCACTGTTATAATATTTAAAATTCATTAGGAAAACTATAACGGCTAAACGTATACGTTACGACCATGTATATTTAAGATGGACAGACCTAGAGTGAGTGAATGCCGCCTCATTCGTGTTCCTCGTTTGGTTGTGGATTTAGGGCGGGGTCGCTCAGTCAACAGTCCTCCCCACCTTAAATATACATGACTAGTATGTGTGAGGTGATTATAGAAATGCCTTGTGGGAATTCATTCATGAAAAGATACTCTGTACGGAAACACTTAGAACTCTTTATAGTTCCGCGTCGACTCTATCGGTCCAAGTATCCGCGGTAGTGATACATAGGATGAAACCCAAGACGCCTCGAACTTGTGTTCCTGTTCGGCACATGACTCTATCGACCTTCACTTTATATCATGTCGGAGTGTGCCAACTTCGACGACTCTATTGATCATGGTTTGACTTCGTGCAACCATGTGTATATCCTTAAAGTGCTGTGTAAAAAGAACTTTCTCCATAGCCATGTCGGAAAAGAAAGGTTCTTCCGAACCTAAATCTAACACAAATAATCAAACTTAATACGATCCGTCAATCGTCCCTCTTATCTCAAACCTTCCGAAGTACCCAAGGGAAGATACCATACACTGTTGACCTACCCCTCGTAGTCAGATAAACACCGAAGCGAAAGACATTGCAGATACTTAAGAAAACGACCACCATCCGAAACATACCTCTTAGATTCCCCCGGGAGATCCTTCGCACCTCGCACATCAGGTTCGTGAACCCAGAGAATAGAACTCACGAGGCAGACCACTATAACCAGGTATACGCTGTCATACATCAAGTATTGGCGGTTAAGCCAAGCGGGAGTTCTACCACGGACCTCTTAGCTAAACACTTTCACCATATTCCATAACATGGGAGCCGAAGTCAAGAGAATCACTGCGGGTTGAGCAAGTAAAGTTCCGAGTGATGAACCATGTACCCACTAGATTAGACCAAGATCGAGAAAACTCAGAACCTTCGGAAGAGTAGTTGCAGTAGATGCTCTAACTACTCAGGCACCTTGCCCACCCTGTTACAGACAGGTAGTGCCTATCATCCTCCACCCTATTGTATGGAGGAAATCATCGTCGCCCAGTAGACGATGAAATACATTCCCCGAAGTGAACACTAGGATACTGAGAACCATAGGATAACCTTCGCAGCCAAGAATATTTGGTCAAGTGTGAAAGTAGCTGCGTTAAATCTCATGACCCGGATCCCGAAGAGATCATAGGCTTGACACCAGTCCTGGTGTTAGTCGAAGGGTTATGCAGGAACATACACTTTCCATGCTAGGATAAACCACAGTCTTAGAGATTCATTGGACTATTAGGTGTTCCACGAATACTATCTCACGCAGAGATAATAGAACTACCTCCCGAGATAGTCCAACGCTCGTTTAGTGAAACCCTATCTCCTCGACCCTCAGGGTTTCCGTATCTCAAGCATCGTTAGTACAGGTCCATTTTGCACGAGTTTGGGATGGACACTCTATAGCAAACCGATGACCATAGTCACGCAATCCTCACGACAATCTAGAAATTCTCTATCAGCCAGTTGAAAGAAAACATGAAACCGAAGACCACCTGAGCTTCCTAAGGACTAACCTGAAGGACTACACATCCAGTACAAGTGAGAACGTTAGGAACTTCGGAATGGCGATCACGCCAATGTTGATCTTGCCATAGAAGTACACTATGTTCTTAGTACTGAAAAGCTCTACTCCTTTCCGAGAGCTTAGGACCATCCGAGGATCCTCATGGAGACATGGTCCAACCCTTTTCAGACCACTACTACTTTCGGATATACCACAAGATTCGTATTCGATCGATCCACCTCTTATACTTGATACGTGATTTCCCGATAACACTTTTCGTGCCTCACACATCTTGATAGAAACCATTGAGGACCCTAACTTCATAAATATACTAGTTGGGACCCACTAGCTACAGTAGATGGAATCCGCACCCCGTACGTAAAGGTCTGTCGGAATGACAAACACAGACTAGAGTTCACTTGGGAATGCGAGGACAGCCGTATAGGAAGTACCCACCTACCTTTACTTGTCCATTCATACCTACTTCCTTCCCTAAACCTGAATTTCGGGACGAAATTCCCTCTAACAGGGGGATAATGTGACAACCCAAGTTGTTCCGTTACATTTCCCCATTACCATTAACGGAATATTCCACTGTATAAAAGTTCCGTTACTTAGAGGGCGTCAATTTAGTAAACATTCCATTTGGTTGCAATAAGCATGCCTTTAAGTTGTGATAAAAGGAAATAAAAACACAGGACACACATTTCCATTTATTTGGAAAATGTCAAGTTTTATTATTACGACCACTAAATCGGGTGCAACCAAAAGCCCCGTTTAACGGCAGTATCGGATAAAATTCCACTGAGCTCTAATTCCCATCCATATATAAAGGGGAGTAAACTCCATTTGGAGCTTTTCCACTCTCTCTCTCTCTATACTCTCTCTCTAGACTCGTTTTCTCCCCGAATCCGCAACCAAACGCTTCCAAATTGTAAGTCCGCTAACCCTAGCTTGTTCTAAACATTACTAGCTGTAGTTATAGCCCAAAAACCACCCAAGAAGGCATGGGATAAGGAGTTTACAGCCCAGGAACACACTAGGGCCGTAAACCCCTAAAATGGTGCCAAACATGCCTTTAAACTTGCTCTTAAGCTTGGAAACTAATTAGGGATCTAGCCTAGGAGTGTTTAAACATCAAAACACAAGGATTGAGGGCATAAAAGTGAGTTTACATCCCAATCACATGCTTAGGCCGTAAACCCCTCTAAACCATGTCAAAGTGCCTCAAAAACACTCCCAAACCACCCTTAGACTTCATACATAACTTAGGGACTTAGTATTTGGAGTTTGGATCAATTAAACACATCAAAATGAAGGATAAAAGGAGTTTACGGCCCAGGTCTATACCAAGGCCGTAAACACCCCAAATCACGCCCAAAGTGTGGTTTTGCTTCCCCAAATGGCCTTAGACGTTTACCATAAAATACTAGGAAGGATATAAGGGCTTAAACACAAGAAATGGAGGAACTAAAAGGAGTTTACGGCCCAAGCAAGTGTCTAGGCCGTAAACTCCCCAAAACTCATTCAAATGATAGATTTAATCCTCCAAAATAGCATCACACTTCATTAGAAATCACTAGAAAGGCATTAGGGGCTTGAAACTTTCCAAAACTCTAAGGGTGAGAGTTTACGGCTGTAAACTCCCTTTGGAGTGTCCTTAGGCCGTAAACTTCCATATAGAGCCCTTAGGAGCCTTGAATCCACTCATGCCTTTGAGGAAAAATGCTTAGAATAATTCTATGATGCAAGTAGAGGCCTTAAACACCCTAGAACCCATCACCATGAGTTTACGGCCATAAACTCATGGTGAGAAGTCCCTGGGCCGTAAACTATGTATTAAGGGGGTATTCTTGGATAGCAAACTCCATTCCTTAGCCATTCACACCCTTAAACGCTACCCGGGACACCCAAACACTTAGCCAAAGTGTTTTCCGCTCCTGTGAACACGTATATTTGCTTAATTAGTATTAAATGTGCTAATTACATGTAAACATATGTTATCATATGTTAAATAGGTCATTGTGTGTGTTCAAGTCCTTGCGGGACACCGAACGCCCAAACGGCACCTTCGTCGAACCTACTTACACCAGGTGAGTTCATACCCCTGAATGAACCTTTTAATGTTTTTAAATATTTTATAGAGGGAATACAAGTTAAACATGCCAGTTATCATGTCAATCACATGTGATTGATAACCCGCATGCACAAGATTTTACCACTTTACACTGTTTTACCAAGTGGGACACTATAATGATTTTTTACTTATTTCATAACTTTTACTTATACTGATTTATCCAAATTCATTCTAAATTGGTTTATGAAAGATCCTCTACGGTTTTTAAACATATTTTACAAAAGAATACAATTTGTGATTTTCTCTGTACATAACGGCTTTTCATTAAAGATTTCCCTTTTAGACGTATACTTTTACTTGTTAAATATTGTTGCTTCGCTTATACTTATTTTATACTCCTACTCGGTAACGCTTTCACTTATACTTGTAGTCGCGTATACCTGATGACGCTTAGATTTATTCACGCTCTTACTTAGTGATACGATTCTTCTTCTCTTATACTTGATATGCTTTTGCTTCACTTATTGTCGCCTCTACTTCGTGATATGCTTATAGTTGTTCGACACTTCTACTTCACTTGCGACCGCTTCTACTTCACTTGTTAGACACTTCTACTTCACAATGATCACTTCTACATGATAGACAATCAGTTGTAGTTAGATGTATGTCCGTGCTTATATAGGTACATATAAGTAATGATTTAAAAGACTTAGGAAGACTCGTCTGCCCTATTTCCTTTTCTTCGTTGAGATGTGGTCTGGTGGGATCGGATGGCCGTCCGAAGATCGTTTGACTCATTAGTTATATATTATGTATATGAGAATGGACATATAGGAAATTCTCTAGTCAGTTCAGTTAAGAGTCTCTACTTCTAGTCTACACTTACATTAGAAACCCACTATTGGGAAGTCTCTACCTCTAGTTCAACACTTACACACTACCCACTATTTGGAAGTCTCTACCCACTATTTGGGATGCATCTTCAGGACACGTCCTTCTCCGTCATCTAGTTGGTAACCAGAGTCTCCTGTAGGGAGAGCAGACATTGTGTGTATAGATCTATACGGGATTGACACCCCCGCACCCTGACTGCTACCTACAGTCCACGGCACACCAAGCCAAGGGGTGACAAATGTCACATCTTATAGACGCTTGTAGGGCGTTTGGAACTCTAGTCAGTATGGTTACGAGTATCCTGGGTTACCTTATAGTTCATGGCATTAAGGTAACGGTATTTCGCCATTAATTTACACTGTATGCTGGTAATTCATTTTCAGAGTCACACTGTTTGACCTTACAAGACGTATCTTTCATTTGATACTGTCTGGGGTTGTATCCACTGTATTCACAGAATCCACTGTATTCACTGTAATAACTGTATTCACTGGGTTCACTGTTTTAGACCTTGCCAAATGTATCTTTCATTTGATATCGTATGCGGTCTGTATTCATTGCACTAGACCTTACTAGTTGTACCTTTCATTTGGTACCTTCTGGGGTCTGTGTCTCCAGTTGTTAGACTGAACCAGGCGTGTCGTTCGTTTGATACTTTCCTGGAGTCTATGGTTCCTGGCCTTAGTCAGCAGTCCTCATTGCTGAGGCATATGATGTTCCCTGATTTCGTTTGCTTCCTTCAAAAATCAAATTCAGTATTTTGATAATGATAGCAATTTAGGGAAAACTACTTGTTACCACACATCACTGGCCAGTCTTGGTAGAAGACTGCTTTAATTAAAGAAAATATAGGATTTTCTAGAAAGGACTCTAATACATTGAAATCTCTTAAACTACTACTTTTATTAAAGTTATTTGAATGAAAACATCACTGAATGCTTATGAACTCACCAGCATTTGTAAAAATGCTGATACTCGCTTTTCAAATAACTTGTATTCTCAGGTTAGCATTAGACAGGTACAACTTGGAGCTGTTGATGAAGATGGCTTAGTGCCTAGCTGTACTAATATATATATATATATATATATATATATATATATATATATATATATATATATATATATCTGTCTGTATTACTTGTATTACTTCGATGTATTGTAATGTAACCTTGTAAAACTATTACTATTAATGAAATGTTTTGTTGTACTTTGATTACTATAATGCATGTGTTGTGATACTTGACATGACGTCATCCACCCCAGAACGTTTCCGCCGTTCCGGTTTTGGGGTGTGACAGAAACACCATGTAGAGGTCTGGGCCTAATTTGGAAAATTGGGAATATGTTGGGCTTTGGCCCATTACTTGGCTTTTGGGCTTTTGAAGTGTGAGTTAGACCTTGGGTTTGGATCCAATTATTAATTGGGTATTGTTTGATGTTGACAATTCGGATGTAACGCCCGTGTTTCTAGGCTAAAAGCATTAATAATGTCGTAATAGTCTAGGTCAACCTTTGTAACTCATTTTGAAGTAATAAAGATAAATTATGCGTATATCATGTGAATTATATGCTTATTTGCTTAATTATTATGATTTAATTAATTAATAATAAAAATAAATATTAGAAAAATCCAATATCTTTTATGAGAGTTTTAGTGGCCAAAACAAGGATTCCGGAGATATAAAGAACGCCGAAATCCGAGTTATAACGAAGAAGTCATGACCTGTCGAAGTTTCCCGACGGAACCAGCACGGCACCGGGAAGCGTATAAAGTGAATTTACGATAAAGTGCTTTTTAGCCTTAACAATCTAAGCAAAAGTCATAGTATTCGTTAAGCCGAGAATTTTGATAAAAAGAACGTCCAAATCTGACTTCGTATGAGGAAGTTATGATTTTTCTAAGTTTTAGCTTAGTAGTAGACAACTAAATACTCGAATTTAAGATCGAGCGATATTTAGCCGACACAACCTAAACTAGAATCGAAGGTCTTGTCAATAGTAGTACAACGGTAAAAAGACTGACGAAAACGAATGTCGGATGGAGAAGTTATGAATTTTTAATAGATTTTCCTGTCCCGATCTGTTAAAAATAAAAATATTAAAATTAAATTCAAAATTAGCCGACGAAGTCTAAACGAAAGTTGTAGAATATATTCCCGCCTACACGTGCATATAAAGACCGTAAAAAACGGAGCTCGTATGCGAAAGATATGAATTTTAGAAGTTTTGGGTGCAATTTTCGAAAAATTCGCATCAATAGGAGTCGGCTATGTCACCCTTCTCGCGAAACCGCCTCGTGGCCAAAGTTGTTGCGTCACTGAGTCGTGGCCAAGTCCGGATCCGACGCGTGTTCTCCACCTATCTCAGTCTCGCATGACTGGCCTCCGTGTCTCGCCCTCGTTGCTGCCACACGCTTCGCCCCCTCGCAGCCACGTCTTCCCTTTGTGTCCGAGCCTCGCAGCCGCTACGTGGAGCCTTCTCAGCCGACCAAACCTCGGTCTTGCACTCTATAAACAGGGGGGTTGCAAGATCTCCCGGGTACTTTTGGAAAATTGACATTTTTCACCCCTAAACTTATATTTTGACTATTTTGACTTCCCCCGAAGCCCCTGTATCATTTTTAAAGCCCGGAATACGTCTCGTAGTGCCCGAAGACCCGGAAAATTTTATCTTTTTGGTTTTGAAGCTCCAACCATCGCAAAGCCCGATTTCTTAGTAAAACTCCCGGTTTTATCAGAAACGATCATTTTAAGGAACAAATTGCTGCCCGATTATCATCAAATCATGTGAGTGTATAGTAACTTTCATCTTACACATAGATATGAAGTATTTTCTATAAAATACGTGTTATATGTAATTATATTGATTGTTTATTTGAGATGACTATTGAATAAATGTTTTATACAAGTTATAAATTATATATGTATTTTTATCTACAAATATGTTGGGTATAACATGGGTAGATGAAATAGTTGATGTGTGTTAAAATGATGAGAGGCCTCGATTTTTTTGTTTTTCCAGACATCTAGCGGAGTATGGATGACAACCACATACTTTTCTAGACAGTCTAGTGGAATGCTAGCAGACTCGCAACCTGTAGGTGTTTGTGGGCTTGATGTTCACCGGTGTACTCCATCCCCCTCATGGTTGCCTTACGGACATATATGACTGAGGAATCCCCTTAGTTGTAAAGTCAATCCCGATGATAAAATCCTTAGGCTAGGTCCCTTGTATAGGTGTTTAGGGACGTAAAGTGAGGATAATGGGAATGGGTAATCAGGATTATTGTTGGTTTGATAAAATTAATAAATTTATTGTTGATCGATGAAATTAATAAATTTATTATTATTTGTGGGTTGAAAACCCTATATGCTCACCAGGCTCCCAAGTCTGACCCCCTCAGCTTTCTGTTTTGTAGGTAGTGGACCTAGAGCATAATTTGGATGATGATGAGGGATTTTTGGATTATAGGCCAGTAGTTGTAAATAACTATTGTAAGGCTTATAATGTAATGTTTGTGCTTTTGATCTGTATCAAACATGACATCCCAAGTCTTTTTAATGAAATACATTTCTACGGAAATGCTTTGATAAATCTTTATCATATTTTTGTTTTGGGAACGAATTCCGCAACACTTTTATGTAAAATATTACTCTGATTTTCAAACATGCATAAACAAAATCGGTCTTTTCTGGCCGTGAAATTGGGGATGTCACAGTTGGTATCAGAGAATTAGTTTAAGTGAACTAGGAATTTGTAGGATTTCTAGACTTAAACTCAGAATGCTAAGCGATGATTGTGAGGTGTGAGCACTAGTATATTTTAGGAAAGATGCCTAAAATGTTTTTCTATGCTAAATGTTATGTGTTTTCCATTCATGATATTATTTGTTCGGATCTATGGTCTGTTGCCGACCGGATCTAGAAAACCTTATGTGTGTAGGATTCTAAGCGTATGATTACGATATTAGAACTGGCATGTAAACGTTTCAGAGTCTATAGTAAATAAAGATCTAAATTCACCCTATTCAGTGTATAGATCAAGATGATAAGAACCCGCAGTGGAGCCGGGAATGCAAATGGAAATAGAAATCAACCACCAGTACTTGAGCAAGTACCTATTGAAGGAGCTGCACTGGAGCCAATAACGATGGCTGGAGTGCAAATGATGATTCAGACAATGTTGGATCGTAAGATGGAGGAGACCAGGAGGTTGCTACAACATAATAGGGAAGAAACTACGATACATGTTGAACAACCTAATTTGAATGAAGGGCAATCAGTAGGAGGGAACTACAGTGCGACTGCTGGTCAAGCCAACCCACCGATAGTTAGACAAAACAACCAGGATGGAGGAGGTGATGGACATGGATGCAAATACAAAGATTTCATGGCATCCAAATCACCATGTCTATCCGGAAGTCCAACACTAGTGGAAGTTATAAATTGGATCTCCGAAATGGAGACAATGTTTGAAAGTTGTGAGTGCAGCAACAAACAGAAGACCACACTTGCAATTCCTCTATTGAAATCTGGTGTATTGAGCTGGTGGAAGTTACTAGCTGATTCGATACCAAAGGGAGAAGCTAGCAAGATGTCTTGGGAAGATTTTGTGGTACAACTGAAATTGCAATACTGCTCTGAGCAGGATCTTCTGGAAATCAATAATGAGTTTCAGAATTTGAAGAAAGGAAAAAAGAACGTTACTGAATATGATGCTAGTTTCACTGAAAAGATGAAGCTTATTCCATACTTAGTTCCAACTAAACTCTCTAAGGTCAATAAGTTTGCACAACGTTTACCAACGGATTTTGCTCCAACGGATAAACAAGCAACCACATTGAAAGCCGCCATCTGGGCTGCTAAGAATGTTGAGACCCAGATCAGGGAGAAGGGTATGGAGAGGACATATGTTGGTGAGAAGAGGAAGTTTGAGGGGCCTTCAAGGCCCAACAAGAAAAGTAAATTCTCGAAGTCTAGTTCGAGAGGAGTACGAGGAGAAGCAAAATGGTGCGACAAGTGTAAGAAGAAACATGCTGGGAAATGTGGCAAAGAGGTTACATATTTTAAATGTGGAAAGCCTGGTCATTATGCCAATGAATGCACCCTCATCAAGAAAGTTTGCTATGGCTGTGGTGAGGAAGGGCACATCTCAAGGGACTGCCCAAAGAAGAAAGGGGAAGCAAGGCCCAATCTCCCACCAAAGCCAAAAGCCAGAGCCTTGCAAATGACACTTGAAGCTGCGAAAGAGGAAGTGGATGTGGCTTCAGGTACTTTTCTCGTAAACGAATTGCCTACCCAAATTTTGTTTGATTCTGGAGCCAACTACTCCTTTATTTCGCATGAATTTGGTAGAAAACTAGCTTTGCCTGTCGATAGACTAGATAATGCTTTAATAGTCGAGGTTGCTAGTGGCAAGTTCGTACCTGTTAGTGGTCGTATTAGGGACATCATCATCAACTTAAACGGAAACGAATTCCATGAGGATCTATTACCCATAGAGTTGAACGGCTTTGACATCGTTTTGGGAATGGATTGGCTTAGCTCCAACGATGTTGAGATTCTTTACAAAAAGAAGATAGTAAGGGTGAACCCACCCAGAAAACAATCATTTATGGTGTATGGGGACAAACGCCGAGTGAGTTCTGGAATCATCTCCACAATGAAAGGCAGAAAATGTTTGGCCAAGGGATGTACATCATATCTAGCGTTTGTGATCGATGCTAAGAAGGAAAAGAAGGAGGTGCAGGAGATACCAATGGTGTGTGACTTTCCGGAAGTCTATCCCGAAAATCTTCCCGATTACCCCCTAATAGACAAGTAGAGTTTAGAATAGACTAGTTACAAGGAACAACACCAATAGAAAAAGCACCATACCGATTAGCACCAATGGAGATGAAGGAGCTTATGACACAACTTCAGGAATTATTGGATAAAGGTTTCATTAGACCTAGTTCATCGCCCTGGGGAGCTCTGGTGTTATTCGTAAAGAATAAGGATGGAAGCATGAGAATGTGCATTGATTACACAGAGTTGAACAAGGCAAAAATAAAGAACAAGTACCCGTTGCCAAGGATTGATGACCTGTTCGATCAGTTGCAAGGTTCGACTTATTTCTAGAAGATCGATCTTAGGTCAGGATATCATCAGCTAAAGGTGAGAGAGCAGGATATTAAGAAGACTGCTTTCAGAATAAGATATGGACAGTACAAGTTTTTGGTTATGTCATTTGGACTAACCAATGCTCCAACAGCCTTCATGGATTTGATGAATAGGGTTTGTAAACCATTCCTCAATAAATCTGTGATAGTGTTCATAGATGACATTCTAATTTACTCGAAAAGCCAAGAGGAGCATGAAAAGCATCTACGTGAAGTGCTATAAGTTCTCAAAAAGGAGAAGTTGTATGCAAAGTTCTCTAAATGTGAGTTTTGGATTCAAGAAGTCCAATTCTTGTGTCATGTGGTTAACCAAGAAGGAATAATGGTTGATCCAGCAAAGATTGAATCTGTAATGAAGTGGGAACAACCAAGAAGTCCCACAGAGATCCGAAGCTTTTTAGGATTAGCTGGATATTACCGAAGGTTTATCCAAGGCTTTTCTTCGATAGTTGCTCCATTAACAGCCTTGACCCACAAAGGAGCTACTTATACTTGGAGTGAAAAGCATAAGGAAGCCTTTGAGAAGTTGAAGAAGAAACTATGTGAAGCACCAATTCTTTCTTTACCCGAAGGAGTTGAAGACTTCGTAGTCTATAGTGATGCATCAGGAGTTGGGTTAGGTTGTGTTCTAACCTAGCGGGATAAAGTGATAGCATATGCATCGAGACAACAGAACAAGCATGAAAATAACTACCCTACTCGTGATTTGGAGTTGGCAGCGGTAGTTTTCGCTCTAAAAATATGGAGACATTACCTCTATGGCACGAAGTGCAAACTTTTCACTGATTATAAGAGTCTCGAGTATCTCTTTAATCAGAAGGAATTGAATATGAGGCAATGACGCTGGCTGGAATTACTCAAGGACTACGACTGTGAGATACTTTATCACCCTGGTAGAGCAAATGTTGTTGCTGATGCTCTCAGTCAGAAATTCAACCTTGAAAAGAAAAGGCCAAGAACGTTGAGAATTGAGGTTGTCTCAACAATTGTGGAGA
Organism: Lactuca saligna; assembly: GCF_052625555.1. NCBI lineage: Eukaryota > Viridiplantae > Streptophyta > Magnoliopsida > Asterales > Asteraceae > Lactuca > Lactuca saligna. The sequence goes on from NC_136421.1 coordinate 151,597,307, forward strand.
GTATAAAGAAAGCTCAGGAAGAAGCTTTAGAGAAGAATGACCGAAAAGAAGAACGCTTGGGCAAAATATTAGTATTCGGTACAAACAACCAAGGGTTGAAGGTATTCCAAGATAGGATTTGGGTACCTAAGACGGGAGGAGTAAGAGATGTTCTAATGGAAGAAGCTCACAAGACCATGTACTCGATTCTTCCCGGTAGTACGAAAATGTATAGGGATTTAAAACCCTATTACTGGTAGCCAACGATGAAGCTCGATGTTGCTAAGTATGTGGCCGAGTGTGTGACATGTGCAAGAGTCAAGGCACATCATCAGAAACCGTATGGGAGTTTAGAACCTTTACCCGTACCCATGGGTAAACGGGAAGACATCACCATGGATTTTGTGACTAAACTACCCAGAACAAAGAGCGGTCAAGACATGATTTGGGTGGTCGTGGATCGTTTCACCAAGAGTGCACGCTTCATAGCAGCCAATGAAAAATGGTCTATGGATAAGCTTGCGAATGCTTACGTGAAGGAAATTGTGAGACTTCACGGTGTTCCTCTAATAATTGTATCAGATCGTGATAGTCGTTTCACATCACGGTTTTGGAAAAGTCTACAAGAGGAAATGGGTACCAAGTTGTGTTTAAGTACAGCTTACCATCCACAAACTGATGGTCAGAGCAAAAGAACAATACAAAGACTTGAAGATATGCTGAGAGCATGTACCTTGGAATTCCAAGGTAACTGGGATGAACATTTACCTTTAGTAGAATTTTCCTACAACAATAGTTTCCACTCGAGCATAAAGATGGCACCTTATCACGCTTTGTATGGACAGAAGTGTCGTACGCCGTCTTGTTGGCTTGAAGTTGGAGAAAAGCAGTTTATGGGACCTGAGATAGTCCATCAGACTACTGAAAAGTTGAAAGTGATTAGGGAAAGGATGTTAGCAGCTTAGGATCGTCAAAAGAGCTATGCTGACAAGAAAAGAAAACCGATAACATTCGAAGTTAGTGATTCAGTTTTGCTTAAAGTCTCACCGTGGAAGGCACTTATAAGATTTGGTAAAAGAGGAAAGTTGAGTCCAAGGTTTATTGGACCATTTAAAGTTCTTCAGAGGATTGAGAATCAAGCTTACAAGCTAGAACTACCAGAAGAACTAGATGGTATTCATAACACTTTCCATGTGTGTTATTTAAGGAAGTTCATGGGAGATGTTCCCAACATAATTCCAATATCTGAGTTAAGGCTGGATGAAAGAAAGAGGTTAATCGAAGAACCAGAGGCAATCGTTGACCGTAAGACTAAAAAGTTGCAACGCAAGATGATTGATTTAGTGCTTGTGCAATGGAAACATACGAATGGGCCAAATCTCACCTGGGAAATGGAGAGTGAAATGATAAGTCGCTACCCGCATTTGTTTGCTGATGTGTGATTTCAGGGACAGAATCATCATAAGGGGGAGAGAATTGTAACGCTCGTGTTTCTGGCCTAAAAACATTAATAATGTTGTAATAGTGTAGGTCAACCTTTGTAACTCATTTTGAAGTAATAAAGAGGAATTATGTGAATATCATGTGAATTATATGCTTATTTGCTTAATTATTATGATTTAATTATTTAATAATGAAAATAAGCATTGAAAATAAATATTAGAAAAATTCGATTTCTTTTAAGAAAGTTTTAGTGGCCAAAACAAGGATTCCGGAGATATAAAGAACGCCGAAATCTGAGTTATAACGAAGAAGTTATGACCTGTCGAAGTTTCGCGACAGAAACGGCACGGCACCGGGAAGCGTAAAAAGTGAATTTAGGATAAAGTGCTTTTTAGCCTTAACAATCTAAGCAAAAGTCATAGTATTCGTTAAGCCGAGAATTTTGATAAAAAGAACGTCGAAATCTGACTTCATATGAGGAAGTTATGATTTTTCTAAGTTTTAGCTTAGCAATAGACAGCTGAATACTTGAATTTAAGATCGAACGATATTTAGCCGACACAGCCTAAATGAGAATCGAAGGTATCGTCAATAGTAGTACAACGGTAAAAAGACTGACAAAAACGGACGTTGGATGAAGAAGTTATGAATTTTTAACGGATTTTCCTGTCCCTGTCTGTTAAAAATAATAATATTAAAATTAAATTCAAAATTAGCTGTCGAAGTCTAAATGAAAGTTGTAGAATATATATTCCCGCCTACGCATGCATATAAAGAACGTCAAAAACGGAGCACGTATGCGAAAGTTATGAATTTTAGAAGTTTTGGGTGCAATTTTTGAAAAATTCGCATGAATAGGAGTCAGCCACGTCACCCTTCTCGCGAAACCGCCTCGTGGCCAAAGTTGCTGCGTCACCGAGTCGTGGCCAAGTCCGGATCCGACGCGTGTTCGCCACCTGTCTCGGTCTCGCATGACTGGCCTCCGTGTCTCGCCCTCGCTGCTGCCACGCGCTTCGCCCCCTCGCAGCCATGTCTTCCCTTTGTGTCCAAGCCTCACAGCCGCTACGTGGAGCCTTCTCAGCCGACCAAACCTCGGTCTTGCACTCTATAAACAGGGGGGTTGCGAGATCTCCCGGGTACTTTTGGAAAATTAACATTTTTCACCCCTAAACTTATATATTGACTATTTTGACTTCCCCCAAAGCCCCGATATCATTTTTAAAGCCCGGAATACGTCTCGAAGTGCCCGAAGACCCGGAAAATTTTATCTTTTCGGTTTTGAAGCTCCAACCATCGCAGAGCCCGATTTCTTAATAAAACTCCCGGTTTTATCATAAACAATCATTTTAAGGAACAAATTGCTGCCCGATTATCATCAAATCATGTGAGTGTATAGTCACTTTCATCTTACACATAGATATGAAGTATTTTCTATAAAATACGTGTTATGTGTAATTATATTGATTGTTTATTTGAGATGACTATTGAATAAATGTTTTATACAAGTTATAAACTGTATATGTATTTTTATCTACAAATATGTTGGGTATAACATGGGTAGATGAAATAGTTGATGTGTGTTAAAATGATGAGAGGCCTTGATTTTTTTGTTTTTCCAAACATCTAGCGGAGTATGGATGACAACCACAGACTTTTCTAGACAGTCTAGTGGAACGCTAGCAGACTCGCAGCCTGTAGGTGTTTGTGGGCTTGATGTTCACCGGTGTACTCCATCCCCCTCATGGTTGCCTTACGGACATATATGACTGAGGAATCCCCTTAGCCGTAAAGTCAATCCCGATGATAAAATCCTTAGGCTAGGTCCCTTGTATAGGTGTTTAGGGACGTAAATTGAGGATAACGGGAATGGTATTCAGGGTTATTGTTGGTTTGATAAAATTAATAAATTTATTGTTGATCAATGAAATGAATAAATTTATTATTATTTGTGGGTTGAAAACCCTATATGCTCACCTGGCTCCCAAGCATGACCCACTCAGCTTTCTGTTTTACAGCTAGTGGAACCAGAGCGTAATTTGGATGATGATGAGGGATTTTTGGATTATAGGCCAGTAGTTGTAAATAACTGTTGTAAGGCTTATAATGTAATGTTTATGCTTTTGATCTGTATCAAACATGACATCCCGAGTCTTTTTAATGAAATACATTTCTATGGAAATGCTTTGATAAATCTTTATCATATTTTTATTTTGGGAACGAATTCCGCAACACTTTTACGTAAAATATTACTCTGATTTTCAAACAAGCATAAACAAAATCGGTCTTTTCTGGTCGTGAAATCGGGGATGTCACATCGGGAAGCTGTCAACCAACAGCTGGAGTTTTATCTGCGGGTCTTCAACAGTGTCAGGCGAGTTATCCTCACTATACTCAAGGGTCTAAGGCACCAAGTCCGACCCTTTAGATTGTTATCTGGTCATGTTATGTGTTGTTATGATATGTTAGATCAGTATCCTAGCAGATAGGATGTGATATGATGTTATGGTCTGTTAGATCGGTATCCTAGAGAGTAGGATAATATTATCTGGTATGCGGTATGATCGGTTAGATCGGTATCCTGATAGATAGGATGGTATTATGTGCGATGTGGTATAATCAATTAGATCAGTTGTTGTCTATAGACTGTTATGTGATTATCTGTTATATGTGTGCACATGTTTGTTTGGTGATTGAGGCTTATCTACTTTGTGTGAAAGCCAATAGACCTGGGCATTCCAACATGTTGGTTGTGGGCTATGAGTATTCCATCCCGAGGATGATTGGAATCATAGTATGTTGGCATTCCTACCTGTTGGTTGTGGGCTTGGGGTATTCCAACCTGATGGTTGATTGGACCCATAGTATGTTGTTTATGATTATATGTGTATTTTTATGGGTATGAGTATTTTGGGCGAACTCACTAAGCTCCGTGCTTACGGTTTCAGTTTATTGTTTCAGGTGCTCCAGATGCCTTGGCAAGGCGAAGGCATGACCGTACACATCCTCGTGTTTTGGACTTATGAGTTCTGGGATACTCTGATATTAAACTATTTTGAAAACATTTTGTAATAACTAACGGTTTTTGGATATTTGAAAAAGTTTTAAATTGGCTTGATTTTTATGGGTGTTACTGATGGGATTTATACAAACAATCATATGTGTGCATGCAACCCTAGAGTTGGATCTATGTTTTCACTATTAGTTATACAACTTTATGAACACAAAAAGAAACCTGGCATGCTACTATTATTTTCGAAATTCATATATAAAAATAGAATACATACCTTTTGTTGTTATATAGCAATAACAAATAGTTCCTTGAATTTCCTTAGCTCTTCAAAGCAAGTACCACAAGTGTAGTACCTCTAATGGCTCACAAACACACTGGGTGAAAGGATGAATATGGGAGAGACGAGAGAAGGGTATCTTGCCCTATATTTCGTCCCTTTTAGGGTTTCCCAAGGCATGGACGAAATCTTAGTGCCTTAGGGTGCTATTTATACATAAGTCTAACTAGGGTTTCAAGGTGTAAACCCTAATCCCTTATCTTAGGGCCTAAGCAAGTCCATGGACTCCTTTCCTTAAGCCCTTGGACGAAAACTCCTAGATCCTGCTAGGATTTTCGTTCAAGCCTTAATAAAGGTGATCTAATGCCCCAAAGCCTCAGCTGTTGAATAATTATAAAATAGCCCCTGCACTTTTAGTCAGTTCCTTTAATCCCAAAATTAATTCTAAATTAATTTCTGATTAAATACTAATTAATAATATGATTCCAAATTAATATATTATTTATATAATATATTAACAAATCATATTTATACACTAATTTATTATTCTTAACAATAAACCAGCCTCTCTCCTCAACAATCATCTTGTTTAGTCACCAGTGTGAAGGCAACCCAAAAGAACCATGCACAATCGGGTCAAGTGCATACCAAAAAAGTTATGGACTTAGATACTAATCCAACAATTACAGATTTCTCAATCCAACCTCCCCCGTACATACTAGGAACATGCCTTTAAATATGCTACATACCTTCATAATCGTACGATCACACCAACACTCAACTATGCTTCTCCTTATTCAAAATTATATAACAAGGACCCTGATTATGCCTTTTTACGTACCTTCAGCTGTCTATGTTATCCCTTCCTTCATCCATACAACACCAACATAAAGGACTTTTGCTCTCTTCCTTGCTTCTCTATTGGGTACAATGCATCCCATAAAGGATATCTCTCACTTCACTTTCCTTCCTCTCGTATTTATATCTCCAGATATGTCATCTTTGATGGGTTTTGGTCATAAGACATCCTATGTGCTCATACAAACCCTAATGCTTGGATCTAGGTTTCTCTATTGTACATGCTTTAAATCCAAGACTATAAATCCTAATTCTAGTATATGGAAATCGATATTAACATATAATTAGGTTTAAGATATTACCTTGATTGTTATGTAGCAATACCAATCCCAAATCTCCTTGATTTGACTTTGGAATGCTTAGAGTCACAAGTGTCACTCCTCTAATGGCTTACAAACACCAAGAGCAAATGGAGAAGGTATAAAGAGAGAGCAGAGAGGTTAGAATTCGTCCTTAGGACTTCTTGGGAAGGGATAGGGTTTCAGTCATTATCCTTATCTAGTTCCTTTTATCCTTCTTTGGATAAAAGGAACGGATAAACTTTGATACAATGTTTGCTTGCACTTACTAACCAAATCACACACAACAATATGTTTTATAACACCAAGTTACTAGTGCGTTTACATATTATCAATGTGCAACCGATTAGCAAGATACAATTCACACATCTCGGTTTCAAGAATATAAGATGTTATTGTCTCACCAATCATTCGTGATACAATTCATGGAGTGATCCAAGTGAGCGTGAGTTTAATCCAATGCTCAAATTCATATTCATAAACACTCATGAACGTTGCAGCAAACATTTGCTTATGTCTAATACTCTTTTAGACAATCCACACACCAATTCACGACAGTCTTCATTCATATCTACTTCCAACATATGAACAACCGTGGCCCGTTCGAATAATTCGATTTTTCTTAATAAACTCAATTATTCTGGAAGTCAAAACATGCAAAGTGAAATACAAGAATAATACTAATCCCATATGGCCTCAACCCTTTGAGCATAAATAAAACACGTTTTATTTATCACCATATCGATTACTCATTATTTTTCGTTTCGAGTAATCAACTTCTTACTTGAATTATTACACTTGTCCCATGCTCCTAGCATGCACACAATGTTTACCTATGGTTTTTACTTTGTGAAATAGATCAAATTGAATACATTTCCAATCATTCTTATTTCACAACTCCAAATCCTTTTCCATAAGTGAAAGAATATCAAATTCTTGCTACGTATAGAATATGCTAGATTCTAACATTTTATGCAATGATTCTTTCATAATGTCACTGCACCAAAGTCACAAAGACTATTGCCAATGATATAACAAAACCTTTTATCGGAAATTGTTACAAGACAATTCCTTAGATATGATGTCTCTCACTCAAAGTACATTCCTTTGAACATCCTTTTGCATAAAATTTTCTAATCTAGTCATAGATTTTCAATATTTACTTCCCAATATAGATACATTTCCATACTTTCCATATGACAACTCATTTCTTAATAGAATCTTTTCTATTCATCATAATGTCAATATGGTCCATTAATACCATGCTTCCAACTACTCACAAGCAACCAATCCTTGTCGAACTTTGGATTGTTCTTTGATAGCTGTTTAATTATTTTAGTCAAAACCGATTCTAGTCCCTTTTCCCTCTAAATGCGCTAGATATTTGGAAAATTTTAGAATGGTCAAACATTAAAGCATTTGCAATCGATCCTATACCCGAAGCGTATGGGACACGACGCACAATGTTTTATTTTCTATGTTCTCAAAATTCGAATTGTGAAGAGGAATGTCGTAATCATAATCGAAATTTTAAGAACACACTATGTACCTTTGACTAAATTTATTAACATTCCACAACCTAATCCTTTAGATTTGAAATGAAGCATAATATTCTCTCCCTTAATTATAGCGAAACAACTATTCCATCCTGACGACTTTGCAAAGAATGACTCTTGTTTTCTATAATTAATATTGCCAATTTGCAATACTTTCCATAATAATCATACAATCATAACTTTTATGCTCCCACTATTATGATGATTACTATAAAACATAACACTTATGCTCCCACTAGCTTCGACATGTATTCAAAACATCTTAACTCCAGAAAAACAATACTTATTGAATTTCTTAAGTCTATGTTTCTAATACTTGGTGCTTTGATAATCTTTTATCAAGGCTTCTTGAACTTATACACCCTTGCCTTAGATAGTTTATATGTGCGTCTAAACATTTAAGACTAATTGCCAAACCTCACAATTCAAATCATGAAGGAGGAAATCTTATGACACTTAGATTTAAACGGTGTATGTGTTCCTATCCATGTGAATTTGTTAAAACCAAAGTTTAAGACAAATTCAAACTCATATGGACCGAACTTTCTTAATCTTGATTTCTTACCTTATGGTAGCACAACTGCCCACCACGTCTTCCAAGTAGTTAAGCATCTCACCTTTTTCCTATCAATGTACCTTTCATTGATCAAGGTGCCTTGCCTTTTATGCGTTCAAAATGAGAACTCATAGAACTCACATGCATAATTAACTCAATTGGAAACTGCACAGAAACAAAATAATGTCAACACGATAGGTTGTAAACCTCAACTCGTGTGCTAGTGATGATCGATAAGGTTTATTTGATTTGTTCTTGAAACCTTTCAAGACCATTAAGACTCCCACTGACTCCTTGACATATAAGATTCTCTTGTCAATAAACATTTGTTGACAACCAAATATTCAAGAGTTAGTGTAGCTTTTATCAAAACACTTCATAAATTGGTCCTAGTTGATCTTTGTCTTCTTCAAGACATCACAACTTTCCACATTTGATGAATGCTATAAACCTTTTAATACTTTTCACTCATTGTCACAATCTTAACTTTAAGACCTTTTATAGGAATGAAGTATGATTGACTTCTTGATTTAACCATTTCTTCAATTCTTGAATCCTCTTCTTAGACATACAATTGTACTAAGACTTACTTAGAGGATCAATTGAGATATGTTTCTTAATCAGTAAGACCCATTATAAAGCATAAAAGCTACTCTCCCTTCTTCTTAGAATGGAGAAACGTTTATCTTTCTGCCTAATTGATTCTTCTTATTCGTTCTACTATTGATCTAAACCCTTTAATCAATTCAGAATTACACTTAATCTTGTAAGTGTAATCATATTTACTAAGCCTTTAGTAAATCATGACGAATATCTTTATTACTCTTATGGTGAGCTTGATCAACACACAACTTTGTGTACTCGATCTCCTAGTCCTTCACTTGACACTTTGTCAACGAATTTGTCTAATTTCCTAATATGAACTTTCTCATTCATCACGCAACCAAGTTGCATGATTCCAAATTTCAGTCCAATTGAAACTTTGGGTGATGAGAAACTCTCCATATTTGGTAAATTCTCGACATTTCCATAAATAACATAACTAAGAATCATATCCATTCGTTGTAGAAATATGTAAACATCAATTTTCATAACGATTTCATTGCAAGGAAGTAAATAAATAAATAAGTCAAAATTTATTTTATTTATAAAAACAAGGAAAAACATTTTTCCTTACAATGCAGAATCTATTGAAAACTATGTAAAAGGAAAATTTCTAACAACTCTATCATAACTATCTAAGCTCAAAATCCAATCTTCAAGTCCATGCGATCAAGATCCATCTCTTGTGATTAGATTCATCTTGCTCTCTTATCAAGCTTCCTTTCTTTTCACCGATCCTTCAAAACATTCAAATGCAATCTTATCACATCATGTATTAAAATCAATGAATAGGAACTTAATGGAGTTAGATAGTGGATTCTTACCTAAAGTAAAGCCATACGTTCTGACTCTCCCATCTCTTAGATCTGTTAGGTAATTAGGGCAACTTCGTCTCTAATGCCCCTTCTCTTGGCAATAAAAGCAAATTGACTCTTTTGGAACAACACATGGAACTACTTCAGACATCACCTTTCTCTTATGATCAAACTTTTCGATCATTGCATGTCTTTTATTGCCATTGTCTATATCCATAGAGGTCTTGAAGGCAGATTCACCAATCAACTTTGCTTTTCTATTGCACCAAACCATTGCTGATTCAGCAGCAATAAGCATGTAGGTGAGATCTATAAGGGTCACGTCGTGGTTCATCATATAGTACTCTCTTACGAACTCACTATATGAGTTGGGAAGTGACTGAAGAACCCAATCAACAGCCATTGCTTCACCGACAACGGATCCCATCATTCTTAACCTATCAATGTGTGACTTCATCCCTAAGACGTGTGCACACACCAACTTGCCTTCTTTATGTTTACTTGCCAAAAGGGCTTGAGTGCTATTGAACCTTTCAATTTTACAATCTTGTGGGTTAGGGAGAATAATTGGAGGAGGAGGAGGAAGTGAAGCACGATTTCTTGTTCCTCGATCGAATCGTGGAATATCATCTTCATGTGGAATGCTTGTTCCACGGGATTTGGGAAGACCGTAGTTGTCGAACTTTGACATCTACAAAACGGGAGAAAACAAAATTCAAGTTAGTTGATTGATTGAGTCCTTGGCAAATCACCCAAATGAAATTCCAAGGCTAGGATCCAACACAATATTCTACAACTCGGGAGAGGGATGCCGTAACCCAAATTGCAGAACATTTGAAGGTAAGTGAATGACGATTCACTAATTTCCACCATGAAAAACGAAAATTAAATTTAAGTTTTAAATCTATGAAAACTCCTAGATCCTTTGAGATTCATTGAACTTTCAATGGCATGTTTTAATCTCGATATGCCCCTCTTGTTTGTGACTGGGATGCCGAAGATCACAAAGCGGGTGTGAATAACCATGCAAACTTACATGGTGCCCTCACATGTTACAATCACCTATTCGATGTGCCGGTAAACCACACACGCTCCACCAAACTATGACAAACATTGAGTCACACTTTGCTACCTTTGCTTAGAACCATTTAGTGTGCCGATAAACCACACACGCTCCACTAACGTCTACGCAAGGGCACAAAGTGTAATTTCATGGAATTGCATCAATTCACTTTGCCTATGTAACTAAGATTGGGAATTTGTAAAATATTTAGTTACTTTGTATTTCATTATACTTATAATGGAAGGTTTCGTCCTATCCTGCCCGTTCGGCTAACGACCCTCCACTAGTCAAGAGTGCGGTGGGTAAGAGTGGATACCCATTCAATCGCCATTTTATAGGCAATTTCCTTAAACACCCCTTATAGACTAGCTTCGTGAATGAGGCCTACTAACGGTAAGACTGACTTTTACTCATACATATATATAATGTTAGACTTTTAATGTTATATATAGTATAGGGTGCATTTTATACTTTTAAAATACTATGTGGTTAAATTTAACAATTACACTTTTAATTCAATTAAATGGTTAACCTAAACTTTTATGGATTTATTAAACTTCTTTTAATTATACTCCTTAACTAATTAATAAAACCATAAGGGTGTATTTGAACTTTTCAAAACATTACTAGGGTTTTAGAATTTAACATTCCTAATTAACTTTTAATCAACTTTTAAATTCCAAAACTTGAGGGCAAGTTTTGAAACCTTAAAACTTTTGGGTTCAAATTTAAACTATAAAACCTAAAGGGAAAAATATAAAAATTTTCATAACAACAAGGATCAAATAACAAATAATATAAACTAACATTTAATTACATAATTATCCATATTTGATTTGTTTAATGATTTCTTGCAAAACAATTTATCAATTTACTCAAAATAATTAATCAATTATCTTATAAGGAAACAATTATCTTATTAATTGATAAATATCGTCAATTAGATCAAAAATATAGTCAAATATATCATATAATCGGATTAATATTGATCTAACATGATAAGGTAACTATACATATGCAAAAACAGCAAGAAATCCCGAGATAAGCATTATCTGACGAGTTGACTCGTCGAGTCAAGCCTGGACTCGTCGAGTCACCCTGGACTCGGCGAGTTCAGCTATGGACTCGGCGAGTCCAGCCTCTAAAACATCAAAAATCGAATTTTTTAGATATACAATGCATCAATACAATTGAAACCATCCTAGGCTCTGATACCACTGATGGGTTTTGGTCATAAGACATCCTATGTGCTCATACAAACCCTAATGCTTGGATCTAGGTTTCTCTATTGTACATGCTTTGAATCCAAGACTATAAACCCTAATTCTAGTATATGGAAATCGATATTAACATATAATTAGGTTTAAGATATTACCTTGATTGTTATGTAGCAATAACAATCCCAAATCTCCTTGATTTGACTTTGGAATGCTTAGAGTCACAAGTGTCACTCCTCTAATGGCTTACAAACACCAAGAGCAAATTGAGAAGGTATAAAGAGAGAGGAGAGAGGTTAGAATTTGTCCTTAGGACTTCTTGGGAAGGGATACACGAATTCATGAGCCTTAGGGTCTTTATATAGGTGTAGAGATAGGGTTTCAGTCATTATCCTTATCTAGTTGCTTACCCACAAAGCAACCCATAAGATAATCCTTGAATCCTTATCATAGTCGAATTCTAAGTCCTTATCACCTTAAATTCGTCCAACCTAATAATAAGATAATCCTTACCTTATTTTGTAACTATCACATAATTACAAATCAGCCCCTCTAGTTTAATTAATTACACTTGATCACAAAATTAATTCCTAATTAATTATTGACCAATATTAATTAAACAAATATGATTTCTCCTTTAATATATTATTCTTATAACATATTAATTAATAAATCATATTATCCTCTCTCTCTATATATATATTTCTCTAATCAAGTTGCTTTGGTGAAGGCAACCAAAAAGGACCATGCACCACGGGTCAAGTACATACCAAAATAGTTATGGACTTAGACACTAATCCAACAATCTTCAATGAAGATGTTTTTCCATATGCCACTCCAAATTCACCCACTACTTCCTTTACTTCCCTCTCCCCTATGGACCCAATTCCTGATACTCTTCTTAGTCATGTAACCTCACTACCACATCCACCTTCACCACCCACACATATACCTCCTCATTCATTGTCTAACACATCATCTACACCCTCCTCGCCATCACCGTGTCCTTCTCATCAACATCCCACTATTAGTTCTCAAGCTAAAAAAGAACGTAGTTTTCTTCGTCCCACTGCCAACACTCACCATCCAATGGTTACTCGAGCCTGTATAAACTCCCTCAAACCATGCTCCTTTCTTGCTTCCACCTCCACTCCTCCTATAATTAAACCTCACAATATTCCAATAGTCCTTCAAAACCCATATTGGTCAAATGCAATAAAGTGTGAATACAATGCATTAATGATAAATAATACATGGTCGCTAGTTCCACGTCCTACTAATGCTAACATTGTTGGTTGTAAGTGGATTTTCAAGATAAAATGACATTCGGATGGAACAATTGAATGCTACAAGGCATATCTTGTTGCAAAAAGATTTAGTCAAGAAGAAGGTGTGGATTTCTTCGAAACTTTCAGTTTAGTAATCAAGCCAACAACCATTCATTTAGTCATATTTGTGGCTTTATCTTAGGGTTGTAACATTTATCAATTGGACATCAACAATGCATTCTTAAATGGATTGTTAATTGAAGAAGTTTACATGGAACAACCATTTGGATTTGAAGACTCATCTCACCCTATATCCGTGTGCAAGCTTCACAAGGCCCTTTATGGCCTCAAACAAGCTCCAAGAGCATGGTTCAATCAACTCAAACATCATCTTGTTACACATGGCTTCAAAGTCTGTTATTCTGATACCTCATTGTTTGTGCATACATCTTCCATTGCCATCATCTACATCCTTGTGTATGTGGATGATTTGATAAACACCGGGAATAATCCACATGTGATCCAAAAAATCATCAACACCATAAATCAGTCCTTTTCACTCAAAGATTTAGGCAAACTTATATATATTCTAGGTGTCTAAATCACATAAACAACCACTCGTCTCACCCTATCCCAAACCATATATATTCAAGATCTTCTCAATAAAAGAAACATGCTTCACTCCAATCCCATAACCACACCAGCAGATCCATCCACTCGCCTTGTACTTTCTGATGATCCATTCACTGATCCAAAATTATACAGACAAACTATTGGTTCCCTCCAATATGCAACTATCACCCGTCCTGATATCGCCTTTACAATCAACTGTATGTCCTAATTCATGCATGCACCCACCACTCTTCATTTGCAAGTTGTGAAATACATACTACAATATTTCAAAAGAACCTACATCATTGATTTCACTTTAAACCTCATCATACCACTTCTCTACTCGCTTACACAGATTCTGCATGGATATCTGACACCGATGATAGTTGCTCACAGTATGGCTTCGTTGTTTTCCATGGACCAAATTTGATAAGTTAGACCTCACAGAAGCAAAGGGTGGTTGCTCGATCCAACATTGAAGCTGAATGTAGAGTTATTGCATACACAACGGCTGAATTACTTTGGATTCAACAACTCCTACACGATCTTCAGGTCACTTTACCACAGCCTCCTATTCTCCTCTGTGATAATATTAGTGCGACATTCCTGTGTAAAAACCCAGCTATCAGCACACGATCGAAACATATCGCCTTAGACTTTCATTTTGTGCGCGAACAAGTCGACTCTAATGCATTACAAATCTCACAAGTTCACTATGTTAACCGACTCACTAACATAGTCACAAAAGCATTGGGTAAAGATCGCATAACCAAGCTTCAAGTCACTCCATCCCTTAATTTTGTTGGTGGATAATAACGTCTACTAAAGTTCCAACATGTATCATATAGAAATAGTCTTTAGAATGGATCATAAATATCCCAGTCTCAAGGCACAATTGTTCATGATCCTATGTATTAGGAATTAGGTATTCATTTGTATGTGCTTTGTGTATAAATACCAGTATCAAAAGCCGTATCAATACAGAGAAGATTTTTCACTTCAATTCTTAATAACTTATATTGAAATAAAAAAAAAAGGTGTTCTTGAGATCTTGAAAATTGACTAGATCTAAGACTAACTCCATAATGAAGAACTCGTATTGTTTTTTAGACCCGATTTGTGGTTCTTGGCTTCATGTTTTTTGCTCAAAAACACATCTTTTATTTTAATTTCAATTTTAAGAAACTGACACAAAAATCTATATATATATATATATATATATATATATATATATATATATATATATATATATATATATATATATATATATATATATATATATATATATATATATATATATATATATATAGAGAGAGAGAGAGAGAGAGAGAGAGTCTTTTTAATTGTTGTAAAAAAAAACTAAATTAAAAGGATACATTCATCATTTTAAATGTTTTCAACTAACTTTGAGGCAAATTCATCAAAATAAAACCTTTGACCAGTGATGCAACTTCAAAATATTTTAAACCATCCAATTTTTGTCATACCAAGAAACCAAACTTGCAATTTAGTCTTCAGTATGTTGTCATGTGTGAAACGTAAGGATGTAGAAACGTAAGGATGTCAGAAAGGGAATTCCAAAATGTTAGAATTTAAGATTGTTTTATGCCACGTCTCAATGGTAATTCTACAATCCGAAGTTAAATTGGTTTATTTTGAAACATAATGTTTTGGGCATTGTGGTTATTCCCGTTAATGAGAGAACATGGTGTCATTTTCTTATATTCCATATAATCATATAGTCGTTTTTCTAGATTATCCGTAATATTTATAAACTAATAACGTTCATTGCCATTACACTTGATACTAATCATTCATGACCAAAACAAATATCATTAAGCTTCGGTAAATGGACAGTTATCAGCTTCGATTAGTTCTAACGAATTGAACTCATATTCTACCCTTAAACAATAAATAACTGGGTTCATCTGAATTCGTTTTACGAATAAAGTCACTAAGTTGTATATGTATATCTCATTGCAAACACTATTACCATGTTATTCGAATCTATGATCTCTGATTTGTAGTCAAAGAAGCAACACATGTATTTATGCAAAGACCAAGTGCTGTAAAAGCAATATAAACACAGTCCAATCGAGTTTCTTCAAATCAGAAATAAGCTCAAAAGGAAGAGAAAGAAGAAGAAGAAGAAGAAGAAGAAGAAGTAATAATCATTAGGAATTCTAATCAACTCCTAAATTCAACACCACTACATACAAACGGAGGTGCCGGCTCGTAGTAAAACGGATCCGCCGGATGCTGCCACTTCTTATACACCACCGGTTTCTTTTCCGGCTCCGCCACTGTATGAGCAGCTCTTCGCGACTCCTCTTTTGAACTACTACTCATACGATTGGTTTTCTCAACAGGCGATAGCAGAGGGATCGCAACGTTCCAATTGGAGACTGGAGTGATCTGAATGGAGGCTGGAGCTCTTCGCTGTAACCTACTTGGCTTCCGGTTGTTGGTGGATGATTTGTCGGCCATGGTTGAAGCGAAGAGTAGTGAATGAGGGGGATGAGGGGAGAGAATGAGGCTTTTGAGACAGAAGACGATGGGTTTGTGTGGGGCTGTGATTGCGAGTGTGGGTTTTATATAGAATAGCTGAGTCAGGAGGCATGTGGTTTCCACGTTGACAAAAGCTCAAAAAAGGGTAGCCATCTTTATGGTGCGGCTTAGCTGAACTTTAAACGTTTTTTATTCATAAAAGGTATACATGATTACATGTCCTAATAATTTATAGAGTAGTATCTCAACTTCCTATCACAATATTTTTGTGAAAAAGTAGATTTTTTTTTTGTACTAATAGGCTTATACATAATTCAATGGTAAATTTTGGTAAGAAATTGAATGATACAAATTTTTAATAGGTAAAATTTCAGGATTAGTTTTTAACTGTGAGAAAATGACTTACTAGCCTAATCACTTTTGTCGTTTTTTATTTATTTAATATTTAGGTAATTTTTTTTTGATATACAACCATTTAACTTTTTATATGTGTTCTGTTATTATTATTTCTACCGATTATAACAGGTGACAATAGTAATATATGAACATATTTAACAAGTTAAATTGTTAAATATATATATAAAAAAAAGGTTGCTTAAATCAGAACAAAACAAAAAATTAATTATCCTAATAAAACATTTTTCTTATTTTTTATAGCGATTTTATTTTTCATATTTGTTTGTATTAGTTTTTCAAACATTATTTTTAAAATATCAATAATGTTCTAAATGTTAATTAAATATTGATCAATTTTAAACGTAACTTTTTAATTAATAAATATGTTTTTGTTTTGTGAAATATTTTATATAGTCTCTTATATCTTTTTTCTTAGCATATACAATATTTTTAAAATAATTAGTATCTAACAATAAAATTAAATAAAATAAATATGTAACAATAAGTGTTAGGGTTCGGAATCTATTAGTTGTGTCAATTTGTAATGTGCTTTGTTGGCATGTTTTGTATTGTCTATGTCTTTTCTTAGTGTGAATTGATTTAGTTCTGAATTCGCACATTATGTATTCTTAAGTTCGCAGTTTATCAGTTGGCTTAATATTCCTTTTTGATGTTTATGTGAAGTCTATATAAAGGAACGTTAGTTAGTAGAATGGGTCAGAGTTTTGGATAGAATAGTTCTTTCTTATATCGAATTGTTCTATTGGGTCATTAATGAAAGTGAAATTATATTTACCTTGTGCATTCTTGTGATCTCTTAATTGTTTGAATCTTGAATCTAATCGTTCCATCAATTGGTATCAGAACGGGAGATCAATTGAACTTTTCAAATCTCAATTTTGTCATTGTTCATCGTTTTTTTCCAGATTTGTTCATCAAATTCTAGATTTATTCCGAATTTTGCAAATCTCTTTGCATTTTGATCTTTAATTCCTTGTTTGAATCTTTTGATTTAATTCTAAAACTCTATTTCAAGTTCATTGATCTGATTCTTGTTTCATTCATTCATAATTTCAAAAGAGGATTCACACTTAATTACGTTAAACCTACCAAGTAGTATCAGTTCTACATCGAGAATTCTTATTTTATTCTCTAAAGAATATGAAGTTTGGGTTCTTCACTTTGAAGATTACATTCTAGGTATTGAAACTCATGGATCTAGCATTTGGCACACAATCACAAAAGAAAACATTCAAGTATTCCAAGACGAAGATTGAAGTCAGAGCTCAAGATGATTATGACACTATTGTTGCTGATGACACTAAAATTGATTCTGTTGAGAAAGATAAATTGATGTGCAACCTGAAAGCATTAAGAATCATAAGGTTTGCTCTTCCTCCAGACACTTTTTGTTTGGTCAATTCTTATCAGACTGCAAAAGAGATATGGGATAGATCGAAAGAATTATACTTTGGAGATGCTGATCTCACTTATTCTCTACAAACATCAATTATATCTGAAATTAGATCTTTTTAGTAAAAGTCCGACGAAACTATTAAACAAAAAGTCAATCGATTTAATCATCTTTTAAGTCTTATGCTCAAACACAAATTGAAAAGAAAAGTTATTGAACAAAAGTTAAGATTCGTGAATAGTTTGAGATCAGAATGGATGTTGATTGTTTTAACTCTTAAGGCTCATGAACAATTCAAGAATTACACTCTTGAGAAAATGGTGGGTATATAGAAGTATCATGAAGATGAAGTGATGAGGGAAGCAAAGTTGGTGATAAGTGTTGGTTCATTGGCCCTAGTGAAAGCTCAAAGTAAAAGAAGACAAAGATTGTGGTTGAAGATTTTGAATCTGATATCTTAGATGAGGAGCTTAGAAAAGAAGATAAATTTCTAATGGTAACTAATCCAAAGAAATTCTTCAAAAACAACTTTTGCTTCAAAAATAACAACAAAAACGAATATGTTGGAAACAATTACAAGCAAGGAAGTTCAAACTCTGAAAAATCAAGAAGCGAAATGTAACACTTGTTTATAGGTATTTATTATTTCGACCCTTGTACTAAGTTATGTGGAAATTTGGTCCCAAGGGGATGAAAGTGTAACTTTTGGGGAGAAGTGAGTACGTTGGGCGTACGCTATCCATGCATGAACCCTAATTTTTAGGGTTTGGACCCTATTTAAGCATCATTATGGACTCAAGACCTTTACCATCATCAGTCTCATTCCCTTTAAAGATATCCCATGAAATCCTATCCATTTTGGTGCATTCTTGAGCTATTGCTTGAGTTTTGGCGCTTTTGTTCCATTATAAGAAGAAGAGACTTGGTGGTGGTGAATTGTTAGAGTTGGAGCCTCTAGATCCAAAGCTATCTTCTTCATTGCAAGTTTCTAGAGATCAAAAGGTCTTACCTTAATGATTCTTTTGTTAAGATCTCATTATGGGTAGATTTAGGAGCTTTTGGTCCCATGACCTTGGTTTTTGGGAGTATGAGATACTCTAGGACCTTAGGGTGTCATTTCTTAGTAGATTTGAGGTCCTTGAAGTATAAAAATTTAGTCTTGGTGGTTTTGTTTCAACCATGCATGAGTTGCGTGTACTGGGTTTGAGCCCGTACGTGATCGCGACGAGTATGTAGGGCGTACTTGCTGGTTGGACTTTTGGGCCTTTTGGGCTAGTTGGGCCATTTTTAGGTTTTGGGCTTTCATATTTAGGCCCGGTAAGGAACGGTAAAATGGTCTTTTACCCTAGGAGTCAGGAGTAAATACGTAGACCCTTATATATTGTTTATGCCCTAATTATTAATTAGGATGTTATTTGATCGTATTTAGTGTGGAGATTTCATGAATTAGCAAGCCAAGTATTTACTTGATTTTCTAGTAGGTTGAGGCGAGTCTCCTCACTGTGTTTGACAGGTTGAAGGCACCAATGTTGACCCATGGATTCTTGTTTTCTCTATGGTAGTTGTTTATGTGACCTTACATATGTGTATGTATTGTATGTATGCCGGGTGGGGCCCAATGTCAAGCGGAGCCTAATGGGTGTGTTGGGCAGGGCCCATCATATGATATAGACAGATCTATTCCGAACGGGGCCCGATGTTGAGCGGTGTCCATTGGTATTGGGCATGGGCCATTGTATGTTTGATATGTATGGTATGAGGTATTTTGGGGAACTCACTAAGCTTTGTGCTTATGGTTTTCTGATTATGTTTCAGGTACTTCCGTATCAAAGGAGAAGAGCTCGGGTTGATCACATTGCACCCACCATGATTTTACACTTATTTGACACTAATGTACTCTTGGGATGTTTTCTGAATACTTTATGGTTTTGACAAACATGTTTGAATGATGCTTTATTTTGATTTAAAAAAAATTGGTTTTAAGGTTTGGGACGTTACATTAAAGTTTTAAGAATTTTCAAACGGATAATGAAAAGAAAGAGAAGAAATTACTTGGTGAGTTGGCTTTGACTGTAACTATTGTCATATAAATAATCATTTTGCAAAGGAATGCTTGCTGCAAAAATAGAATGAAAAGAAAGAAAAATTAAAAGATGAAGCCTATTATGTGAAGAAAATTGAGGAACTTCGCAAGAATTCTCGCAAACCAGTTCTTTCACAACAGTGATGATGGAAATGTGAAAGTATGGTCAAATAACTGAGAAGATGATGAAGTTCGGAGACCAACTCATAGTGATTTTTTTATGGTGAAGACTGAAAAGAAGGATAGTGGAGGCAGGTGTTTGATGGTGAATAACGTCGATTCTGAAATTCAAGGTTATTTTACAGATGCAGGAACAGTGTTGGAGGCTTGTTTTTCTACAAAGACTATTAAAGAAAATGTATCTGAGTGTGAAAAGGTAATTGACAAGGTAAATTATATTCTTAAATCTCTTGATAATCCTGTTTCTTATTATAAATCTACATTAAATGATTTGTACGATGTTATTTCTGATTTTAGTGATAGTTTAAAGAGAACTCGCATAAGAAATTCTGATCTTGATGATACTCTTAGCAGGACAAATTTCAAGAATGAATAAAGATGTTTGTGAATAGAGGCATTGGAATTAGATCAATCTAGGTCTAAAGACGATGTAATGAAGCTTAAGAAAGACAATAGGGTTGTCTTGAAATAATATCTTTTGTCTTATTGCAAAATGTCTTTATACTAACATTACACAATTACATCTGGATTGTGAGAAAGGAAAAGGGTTGCATAAAATGATATTGCCTTTCTTAGAATTGAAAGATTATGACATTGATGCTAAATGTTACAGATGTGAATCCACGGTATCATCTAATGAATCAGTTTGTGATTCTTACAAGGTTGGTCTTGTGAAAATTGAAGAATATATTAAGTACAAAGATAACAAAAGATGTTAAATGATATTTTATTAGAAAAGGATAAACAACAAAACAAAATTAATTCAGTTTAAAAATATAACTTTTTATGTAAGAAATTAAGTTTAGAAGAAAATCTTAATTATGAGAATATGTCTGAATTTGATGAAACCAAAAAGAAATTTGATTTTGAAGATTCAATTAAGTTTAAATAGCTTGTTGAAAATGATGGAATGAAACATTTAAATGTTCAAGCAACATTTTCCAAAAATTCAAAAAAACTCCAAATCAAGTTTTAGTGTAAAGAGGACTTGACAAAATTGAAACTTCGAAATTAACGTCAATGGTCAATCTTGATAATGCGAAAGGTTGTGAAGAATTCTTTTGGTCTACACCCATTGAAAATGATGATGAAACAAAAGGTTTATCCGAATTTACTTTGTGGAAAACCAAAGGGAAATATGTTTTAGAACCACTGAATAATATGATTTTTTTTCACAAAGTGAAGATGGACCAAATGGAACAACAGATGTTCCAATTGATATTCAAAAGGAAAATGTGGTGAAAAGCAATTCCAAAAGGAAAACAAATGTGACATATCAAAAATTTCTTAAAGAACTAAAAGCAAAGAGAAGAACAATTAATGCTAGATATAAAAAATATTTGATTAAACGAAAATAGTTATGGAAGAAAAGGGAAATTGATAATAATGTTTCTTGTTCTAAGAATAAAAAATCAGAAGTTTGTTGGTGCGAAAATAACTTCTAATCAAAATACTAATTCACCTATTCTTTCAAAAAGTAAATCCAATTTATCAACAAAAACAAAGTATATTCCAAAGAAAGATATGAAAGAAAATGATGCTAATTTCATAGAATATAAAAGCAAAAATAAAAGAGGAAGAAGAATTTTCTTTTTGGAAAAGATGTCACAACAAAGAAAAGCAAATTCTAATCGAAGAAATCTTTTGTTGAAGTAAATCTTTGTGATGAAAAAACTCAAGTTTTTATAATTGAAAAAGGGGTAAATAATAACTTGATTAGAAAATCATTTTATATTAATAAAACAAAGATTTTTCCTATTTCATCTTCTAAATCAAAGTTCTTATCAGGGCTCAAGATGGTTTGTGTTCCTAAATTTGCATAATTTTCTAAGTGATACATGACGAGCAATATGATTCATAATGGTATATTGATAGTGGTTGTTCTCATCATATGAGTGTAAGGAAATCACAAATGGTAGAATTTTCAGACTTTAAAAGATGGTGGAAGAGTGAAATATTAAAATAATGCAACTGGTGAAATCAAAGGATATGGAATAATAACAAATAACGAATTCACTATTCGTAAGGTAGCTTGTGTCGAAGGTTTACAATACAATCTAATTAGTATTTTTAAAATTGTTCTAGGTACTAGTCTTAAAGTGTCTTTTGACGAAGAAGGATCATAAATTATACACAAAGAAACAGAGAAAACTATTTTTATATAAAAAAGAAAAGGTGAAATGTATCCTCTCAACTTGAATCATATTAAAGGAAAACCTTATGTGTGTCTGCCTGCAAAATCATATTTAGATGATAGTTGGTTGTGGCATAGGAGTTTTTCACATATCAACTTCAAATACATTAATAAACTTGTTCTCGGTGATCTTGTCAGAGGTCTTCCACTTCTTAAATATGATAAAGAACATTTGTGTGTTGATTCCGAATTGGGAAAACAAAGCAGGAAAAGTCATTCTTCGGTCATGAATACCAAGATAATTGAACCAATGGAATTAATATATATAGATGTTTATGGTCCATCATCAATTTAAAGCATTGGCAAAGTAAATAATTTTTTTTTTATTTTGATGATTTTTTTCTCGTTTAATTTGGGTATACTTTCTTAAACAGAAATCTGAAACAACTCAAAATATGATTGATTTTATCAAGCAGATTGAACTTCAATTGAGAAAGCCTATTTGGAAGATTCAAAGTGATAATGGAATAGAGTTTACGAATTATGTTTTTGCTGAGTTCTTAAAAAAAGAAATTAGTCATAACTTTTCATCTCTACATACTCCACAACATAATAGTGTTGTTGAAATACGAAATTGTTCTCTATGTGAAGCTACGAGAACCATGTTGTCCTTCATAAAATTGCCATTATACTTTTGGTCTGATGCAATTGCAACCACTTGTTTTACACAAGATCGTTCTTATATCAATAAAAAGTTTTTTGATTTTACCTTGTGAGATTTTAAATAATCGCAAACCTAACATGAAATTTGTTCATGTTTTTGGCCATAGGTGTTTCATCTTTAACTGTAAAGAACATTGTGACAAGTTTGACATGAAAACTGATGAAGCAACATTTTTGGGATACTCTCTTAACTCAAAAGCATATCGTGTGTTGAACAAGAAGTCAAAGAAAATAGAAGATACCTAAAAAATATGTGAAATCAATTCAGAATGAAGTTGTCTCAATAGGAAAAAAAATCTAGAATCATGCATGAAAACAATTCCTCTCGTGAATCTTTATGAGGAATTTTAAATTTGTTTAATGAAATTGAAAATGCAATATCACTTGAAACCGAAGCAACTAAAAATCATCGTGATGAATTGTTAAAGTTGGTTGATGAAGTGTTACAAAATATTGAAACTTTGAAAGAAAATGTTGTTTCTACTAAGTCGAGGGGGAGAGTGTAGAAAATTTTGATTCACTTTTTACTTTTTCTTCATCTCTAATAATAGAAAATATTGAACAATCAACTGAGAGAAATATTAATACTTTTGTGCAGGGGGAGTTCAAATCCAAATTTCCAGGGGGAGAATTGTGACATCCCCATTTTCACGGCCAGAAAAGATCGATTTTGTTTATGCTTTATAAAAATCAGAATATCGCTTTCAATAAAAATGTTACGGAATTTGTTCCTAGAAAAAAAAACATGATAATTTCATTATCAAAGCATTTCCGAAGAAATTTATTTTTATTCCTTTTAAAACATTTGGTATGTCATCATCAATATAGAAACATAAGCATAAATAGAACTTACATTTATTTACACTAGTGATCTATATCTCCTTAATCTCTCAGTGTAATGTAAGTTCCCATCGTCACATGTGATACAAGTAAACTAAGTGGGTCAGGTTGGGAAACCTGGTGAGTACATAGGGTTTTCAACCTACAATAATATAATTATTATGTTTAACCATCAAACAATTAACCCAATTACCCATCCCATTATCTTCTTTATTCCTAAGTACCTTCCCTAAGGATTTATCCTAAGGGTTGTCTTCTACATCATATTTACCTCTCATATCCTTAAATCTCATTTCCTTATATGTTTGTTCCTAAGGACTCTCCCTAAGGATCATTTCCTACATCGCATAGACAGTATTGGTTCAGGAATTACTCCCTCAATACGTGCCCAACAAGGGTTAGGGTATCATCGCATGAATACGTAGTTACAACATCGCCTGAACTCATAATTCATAGTAAAGGGTTATAGTATCATCATATGAATACGTAGTTACAACATCACCTAAACTCGTAATGCATCACCTACAGGTTATGAGGTTGTTGGTGCTTCCACGGGGTTGTCTAGTCCGTGGTTGCCATCTATACTCTGGTAGCTGGCTACATCTCCAAATTGCCGGACAAGGTTATAGTATCTTTCATCCTACATCACTGATTCATCATCACCTATCTATCCTCACCTAATTATTATCACCTATCTCTCATCATTTTATTTCATCACACATCAACTATTTCATCTACCCATGTTTTATCCCAACATATTTGTAGATATAAAATTAATATATAGTTTAAATCATTTAAAACATGTATAAAATCATTCATCCAGCATAGACAACAAGTATCCAAATAATATGCCCACATGGCACGTAATTTATATAAAATACTTCATATCTATGTGTAAGATGAAAGTAACGATGCACTCACTTGTTAAAGTGATGATTCCAAACTCGGACAACGTTTCGCTTCTTAAAAATATAATTTCCTTCGACGAAACCTAGTATTATTACCACTAGATTTTAGTCTAATATCTATCGTGACTAATTATTATTATTATTATTATTATTATTATTATTATTATTATTATAAACGTTTAAATAATATTTTCCAACCACTATGTATAGACAGCGGTCAGACATAAAGCACCAGAGGGCATGACCATTTTGGCATATAGCATTTCTAAAATCAAACAATCCTATGTGGCCCTTTAAACCAGATTATCTGTATCGCGAGTGGTTAAAAAGATACTATAATAACACTTATATAACTCATAATAATAGACCAAATAATTATTATAAGGTCCTAATAACATTACTATATTTTAAATAAAAGCTATACTAGAAATAGTGTAGGCGTAGCTCACTTACAACAGATTTTTATTAAAAAAAATGGGCTTCATTGGAGCAGCATTTCCGAGCCAAAAGCTTTTCATCTCAGAGCCTTCGGGCACTCCTGGGTGTCCTTCTCGTGCTAGGGAGGTTCTCTGGACTTGAGAGGGGATTAGGGAGGCTAGAGAGAAGTTAGAGAGATAAAGAAAGGCTTATGGTGTGAAGAAATTATGAAGAGTTCATCTCTTATTTATAGGGATTTTATCGTAGAGTAGCCCCTATGTTTTGTCCGTATCTTCTGTGTACGAGCTCCGTTGTCTATGTTATTTATATCCACACATTAGTATTTACAAGCACTACAACTTTCATTTAGACCCCATCGGCTAATTCTCATTGTAGCTCAGATTTACAAACTTATATTTGAATTCGTCGCGCTTGAAGAGTAGAGACTAGGTTTCGTCCATATCTTTAACATACGAGCTCCGTTTTTGACGTTATTTATATCCACGCGTTGGTATTTACGAGTACTACAATTTTTATTTAGATCCTATTGGCTAATTCCCATTATATTATAGATTGACAAAACCGTATCGAATTCGCCGCGCTTGAAAAGTAGAGACTAAGCTTCGTCAATATCTTTCGCATACGAGCTCCGTTTTCATCCGTCTTTCTATTGTTTAACTCCTATTAATGATATATTCATTTATCGTTTAGATTATTTTGGCTGAAAATTGACCGATCTAAAATTTGAATTCGGGTTGTGCACTACTATGCTAAATCTTAGAAAAATCATAACTTCCTAAAAAATCATAACTTCCTCATACGAAGTCAGATTTGGACGTTCTTTTTATGCACACTCTCAGTTTAACATATACTGCGACTTTCGTCTAGATCGCTAAGGCTAGAAAATATTTTTTCGTAAATTCACTCTTTACAATTCCCGGTGTCGCGCCGGTTTTGCTGTAAAACTTCAAAGGGTCGTAACTTCTTCGTTATAGCTCGGATTTCGGCATTCTTTATATGTACAGAAAATTTATGACATATACTATAACTAGGTTAAGATTATTTATTCTAAATCATGTTCTATCAAAAAGTCATTTTTGACGTTCATTGTCTCTAAAGTGACTAGCCCGGATCTTCGGGAGTTACAAGAATTTAATTTCAAATTATCAAGATGAAGAAACTTATGAAAATGAAGATGATGCTCAATACGGAGTTGAAGAAATTAATTTTAAGTTAAACCATAATTATGATCTAAACTATCCACCTTTGATGAAATGGAAAAGAGATCATTCATGAACTCAAGTTATCGGAGATAATTTTTCAGGGGTTTTGACTCGTTCCCAAAAAAATGCGAAACAAGAATCTTTGAATGTTAATGAATCATTTTGCATGTTTAATTCCTTCATATCTAAAATCAAAACCTAAAACTATTAAAGTGGTTGATGATCATGTAGATCGGGTCAAAGCTATGCAAGAACTGAATGAGTTTGAAAGAAACAAAGTCTGGAGATTGATTCCAATTTCGGCGAATGCATCAGTTGTTGATATAAAGTGGGTAGTTCGAAACAAAATGAATAAAAAAGGAAATGTAGTTCATAATAAGGTATGACTTGTGGTCAAAGAATATTGTCAAGAAGAAGGAATATATTGTGAAGAAAAGTTTGCTCCCCTGGCAAGACTGGAGTCAGTTTGCTTCTCTTTAGCATATGCAACTCACAAAAATTTTGAAGTATTTCAAATGGATGTGAAGTGTGAATTTCTCAACAGAGAACTTCAAGAAATATTTTATGTTGAACAACCTACAAATTTCATAAATGAGAAATTTCTTGATCATAGCTATGTGCTAGATAAAGCGGTGTATGGTCTAAAGTAAGCTCCTCATGCATGGTATGAAACTATGACTAGATTATTAACACAATCAAAATTTAAACAAGTTTTAGTTGATTCTACCTTCTTTCATAATAAATAAGGTAATAAACTGGCGATTGTTCAAGTTTATGGTGATGACATCATTTTCGGTTCAACAGATCCTAATTTGACCATTGAATTTCGTAAATTGATGGAAACAAATTTGAAATGATTTCTATGGGTACAATTAACTTTTTCCTTGGAATAAATGTTAGACAGAGTTTGGAGGGAATATTCATCAATCAAGAAGCATTGACAAAAACTTTACTTGCTAAATTTGGCATGAATGGCGATTCGAAGGTTAAAGTTTCGATGGAATTTGGGACAAAGCTCACTTCTTCTCTTGATAAACCTACAACATATCTTACATTATACAGGAAGATGATTAGTTCCTTATTGTATCTGACATCTAGTCATCCTGATATTATGTTTGTAGTTTGCTATTGTGCGAGATTTCAAGCTAATCCACAAGAACCACATATGATGGCATTGAAGAATGTTTTCAGATATCTTCGCTAGAATACTTCTCTTGGGTTGTTAGTGGCAATCAAGGAAACATACTTGCATTTCGTTATTAACTGTTTAAGATTAATACATTGTTCCATCATTGTGTACTTCAAAAATAATTTGGATTCAAAGTCAACTACGTGACTATGGCATTAGTATGAAAAATATTCGTTTGTATTGTGATTCAGAAAGTGCTATACGAATTTGTTATAATCATGTTCAACATTTAAATACGAAACACATTCCTTTAAGATATCATTTTATAAAGGATCATGTCAAAGACGAAAATGTTGAAGTACAATTTTTACGTTCAACGGATCAATTGTTTGAAATATTCACGTAAACAATTTTCATTTCACAGAATTTTAAAAGGGCTTGGAATGATTAAAGCAGAATCAGTTCCAAAGTCAAATTCTTGAAAGAACGAAATGGTTACTATTTACCTCCGATGCGATGTCAGCTTCACAATCGTTCAAATTTCTCTTGTGAACAACGTACTTAGTTACGAGAAGGTGTGATTTTCCATAGGCTGGTGCTCTAAGTATTTGTTATTTTCCTTTCTTATTTTCCTTTGTTTTCAAAAATACAAAAAAGATTTTATTTTCTTTATATTTTGAAATATCCAGAAATATTTTAGTTTGTTGAACATTAATATGCTCATGTATCGCACAATGAATTGACGGTCTCTTACCATCCTTTCTTTCTACCATAACTATTTCAACTTCATGTAGATGCTTAACTACAAAGTATAACCAACATCGTTATATGGGCTACAAACATTTTGTGCTCATGATCGTAAAATTGTTATAAACATGATTTAAGTGAAACCACCAACAATTCTTTTCCTAATATATGATTCTCCATCTATTTCATTTCATATAAATTGTAACTTTAAGATTCCTGTAACTGGGGTTGATGTTACAAAAAAATTTGTGTTTATGATCTCTTGGTCATTATTACCATGATGTTGGTGAAACCCAACAACCATTTCCTAAAAATGAATTGACGATAAACATTTATGTTCTAGCATGAAACAAATGAATTAACGGTTGAAATTATTATATTTTGCAATGCCTTACCTTTCAATGTTCAAAATCTCATAATTTTTGTTTGTGAGGCCTTAATGAAAATAATCTAATCCAGATTAACTTTTTCCCAAATAGGTCCAATTTTATTTTTCAAATTATGAGCTTTCCGTCTGAACATTTTTTATCTCGATGATACTTACCAATCACTATAGCATTTTTTTTGCAAACTTAAACTTGACTACACCGATCAATGAAGTATTTCCTTTCACATCTCTGCACTTATGTTAAGTTGCATTTATGATAGGAAATGAGCATTCCCATGAAACCTATGAAAAGATGTCGTTCATAACTTCTTAACAAGTTGACGATAGTAATTCAACGGGAAAATATACAAGCACTTCTTAGGCTCTCTTGACTTTGAATCAAGATAATCTATGTCCGGGATCTAACTGCTTTTATATCAAATATTCTTTGATATCACTAATTATCCAAATTTTTCTTTAATTTGCTTCTTTCTTTTCATTTGGCACACATTTTCACTGAAATCTATGATTTCATAAACTTTGTATTCTGATCGGTTACGAAGTTTCGATGCGCTAGCGAAAGTCAATACTAGTCGTAATTCCAATGGATACTATTTCAATTTGCGAGAATTGAAGGGGCTGCCATCATGTTTCATTTGAATATTAAAATTCAATCTGAAATAGCATGTTTCATTTGAATTTTAAAATTCCAGGCACTTATTCTAAGGGGCTGACATCATGATGATTGGTAAACAGTGTTTGAGTTTAGTGCAGAGAAATGATGCGTTGGCAATATATTATTGGACCGTTATATTTGGAATGATGAACGTGATTCCATTTGCTGATGTATGACTTGCAAAGCGTTTAATGCGAAGTGGCGGTTTTTCTCTTTCCACTCCATTAATCAATTCAAATTCAAATTCAAATTCTCTTTCCATATATAAACCCTAAGAGTTATCCTTTATACTCTTTACACTCACAAACTCTTCAAAGAACATATCGATCACTAATTCTCTACTCTTATCAAATGACTTCTTTTGATTGTGTTTCTTTCATGGAACAATCTTCATCTTCTGCAATGTTGAACATCAAGCTTAATCAAAATATAGTTGTTGTTCTAGATCCTTTAAAGTACTCTCAATTGGTTCAACACTTGATCATATATCTAGATCATTTTGTGTTGAAGAAAGCTTTGATTATGTACCCATTTCTCAATTATCGACAACGTACTCTACTGCCATTTACAACAAGAAATTAGAGAAAATTAAATTTGAAATTCAAGCGCACAAGACTTTTATTTCAAAATCAAACTTTTTCAAGTTGATAAGTCTTCTGATTGTTGAGGATTCTATAGCTCCTGATTTAATTTCTGTAACGAAAATCATTCATGTCTATCAACAAATAAGGTATAATTATGATTTTTCGGTTCTATCCAAGTTAAAGAAGTCTGCTTTTCCTCCTATTTAGGATGCTCTATTCGCAATCATGTTCAAATGCTTTTTTGATAGGGCAACTGGGTCTGATGGTGCAAGTTGTATTTTCCATAATTTATTGTATGGACTTTATTCTGGGGAAAATGTTGATTTTGGAACAGTTTTGTTGCAACTATTTGATCAAGTCCTGTTTCGAAGATGAAAGATACAGAAATTTCATGTGCTTATTGGAAATGCTATGTATCATTATCACACTCTGGAGATGAGAGATATTGTAACTGTTGATATCCCTAAGATGAAAACTACGATGTTTTTTACTTCTGATCCGAAGAATTTCATGATTGTGAAACTATCATAATAATATGACTAACATAGTCATATGGGAGTCATCGGAAATGTATCCTACTAATAAGTAGCATTTTCTAGATTAGACCCCTATTATTTAATCCTTATAAGTGTTAACGATATCATCAAGTATTGTCTTAGTTGTTTACTTCCCTATAGAACCAATAAGTAGTTTCCATGGTGATGGGTATGTTGTAGGAATTTGACTTTGTTATGCTATTTTCTTATTTTAAGTTGTATATTTTAGTATCTTGAGTTATTAAATTATGAAATATTATACTTTGTGTAGTGGATGATATTTTAGTATCTTGAGTTATTAAATGTTATTGCACATTTTTCTAAACATTTGTTTCCTTGTCTACATCTTTCTTACGTGACAATTGAATTAAGATACTATATAGTATCTTGATCTTTTTGAACATCTTAAATCCTATTTTAACATTACTCATTGATTAACAATATTAACACTATTTTTGTCCTAGTTTTTGAGAATCTACACATATATTTTTTTGGATTAAATCAATATTTCAAATGTACATTAATTTGTAAAGTTATATACAATTAAGATTCTAGATAAATTTTATACATTGAATTAACACAATCTTTATCAATATTTATGTTTACTTATCAAATCTTGATTAACTTCAAGACCTTCAATACATTTTAATAACTTCAAAAACTTAAACTTGTTTTATTAAAATCCTCATACAAAACATAAAACTACACTTACTAATTTGGTTAAAAAGTTATTAAAGTGATTTTTGACCAAAATAATTTGGCGTCATTTGTGGGACAAGTGGTTTTATTACATTTTGTTAAGATTGTTAAAAAAAATACTAATATTTTCCATCAGTTTAGTTTTTTACACAAAAATGTAGACTTTCTAAAAATCCACATCTAACATTTCTTCATCTATTCTTATTGGTCTAATACTCCCTCCTCCATCTGTTGTTAACTCTCAAAAGAAAATTTGTGATTCTACAAGGAAACTACATTTACATCTTCAACAAGTCCGACCTTGAATCAATGAAGTGGGTTAACGCAAGAACCACCAATCTTGATCTCCAATACATATATTATACAAATAATGTACATAATGGAACACCATAAGAATGAACCAAATAAACGCACCAAAAAAGTTGTTTGAGCAAATACAGATCCCGAGCTCAGATGCAAGAAGAAATATCCTTACTCCACCTCTTTCTTTATAGTCTAGGATCTTCAACTTTGTATTTATAGCATCTTCGAAACGTTATACAGTGGAGAATATCCCAACGTAGACCCCACTATTCACAGATGGTACTACACCTAGCATAGGAGATCATGCTTCCCAATATGTTTAAGGAATCTTCAATATTGCTCAATATGGTAAAGATGTTTAAGGAATTTCAGTATTACTCAACATGGTCAAGATGTTGGGATGAGTCTAGCAAAATAACTTAGACAATTGAGAGATATGAT
Source organism: Lactuca saligna (assembly GCF_052625555.1). Classification (NCBI taxonomy): domain Eukaryota; kingdom Viridiplantae; phylum Streptophyta; class Magnoliopsida; order Asterales; family Asteraceae; genus Lactuca; species Lactuca saligna. The sequence continues at coordinate 151,629,171 of NC_136421.1, forward strand.
CACGAGTGTCTCAGGTGTAATCAACTTATTCAAAAAGTTTCTCCTATCAGTCACAAGATCTCAAGATTCGCTCCTTTAATATGTGACATTAAAATCAAATGGTTTAAACACCCAACATGAAGATGTATGATGGAACCAAAAATTTTAAAGAACATGTGTCCCAATATAGGGAAGGCATGGAGGTTGTCCCAATCTCCCAACATCTTAAAGAGCCATGTCTATGTAAAGGTTTTAGTTTAACCCTAACATCATTTGCAGTAAATGGATCTTAAATGTTTCTGCTTACTATATTACTTCTTTATTCCATCTTATTAATTTATTTAAAACCCAATTTTCTTGTAGTAGAACTTTCGAAAAATTAACCAACAATCTTTGTAAAGTAACCCAAAGTAATGAGGAATCTTTAAGGGACTATACAAGTAGGTTTGGAAAGGATCCCTAGATATCCCACATTAAATGTTGCAATAGTTGTAGAAACCTTCAAGATAGGAATGAAGAAAGATTCTCCATTCTACGACTATCTTGTCATGACGCCACACAATAAATTAGATGAAGTTAGAAGAGGAGCTTTAAGATTCATCATGCTATATTAGGAAAAAAAATCCATAAAGGATGAACATATCCTACGATTATCCCAATAGGAAAAATAAGTCTTCCTCGTAAAAATGTTACAAAGTTAAACCCTACTAAAGACCTTAATCATAGGGTTAATTCTTTGTAATACGAAGAAGAAGAACAAGATTATACTAAGATATCTAACTAATGTTTCTTTGTTAATATTTCATGTTTACTTTATGCAATGCAAGATCTTGAAGATAAATCAACATGACCCAAAATAATAATAACAAACCATTTGCTTGGAAAAATAAATCCAAATGATGTGCCTATCATGAAGATTTTGGGTATCTTACCAAAGATTGTTTCCCTCTTAGAAAGTAAATTAGTTACCTACTAAACAAAGGTCACTTAATGGATCTCTTAGGAAAAAAAATGATAAATCCAACCATAAGGGCCAAGACCCCGAAAACCTTCGTTAAAGAATAACACTTCCACCCTATATACCAAGGTAATTGATTTTATCTCTGCTAGATTTGAAATTTGTGGAACATCTTGTTCTAAAGCTAAGATACATGCCAAAACATCCAATATGGAAACTAAAGAGAACCCAAGAAAGAATGCTTTCTTAACCGACAAGAATTAGATACCTTCGATAAGGATAATTGGGAAGATGTAATGTATCCCGATCATGATGGATTGGTAATAACGTTGTATGTGGTTAACAATCGTTTTTAGAAAAATGTGTGGAAGCTCAATCAACATAATCCAACTTGAAGCACTTAATGAAATGAACATCCCAAATTCTGAGATAATTGAAGATCTTTAGTATTGGTAGGATGCAGTGGTGGCACCAAGAACACCATTAGAGCAATTAAGTTGTTAATATACGTCGAAGGAATTATTTATATTAAATTCTTTTGTATAGTAGACTATTTATCTTACCATAATATTATCTTATGTAGGCCATGTATACATGACATGAAAGTTGTACATTCAACTTAACATTAACATGTCAAGATGCTGATACCTTGGGGAGTAGTCAAGATCAATAGTGATCAACAAGAAGCAAATAATTGTTACATGACATCTATAAAAAAAATTTAACTATACGTAGACATGCATAACAATTAAAGAAAAAGGCATGAGATGTCTTGGAAGCCAACAAAAGCAGGATTAAATAAGTTGTTAACTCATGAAGATCCCGACATCAAAGTGTTGAGAGGAACTCACATTGAACAAGATCTTATCATGGTCCCAAAAGAAAGAATATAGACCTTTGCATGGAAACATGAAGACATGACTGGTATATCTAAAGATATAATTACACATAAATTAACTATTGATTAAATTTTTTGGTGTATACACCAAAAGAGAAGAAAATTTATAGTAAAAAGAAACAAAATTATTCAAGAAGAAGTTGAAATATTACTCAAGGATAAGATGATCAAAGATGTAAAATTTCCAACATGGCCAGCCAATATGATGGGGTTGAGAAGAAAAATGGAGAGATTGTAGATATTTTAAAAATCATATCAAATCTTGTCCTAAAGACTCATTTCCTCTACCACATATAGATTCCTTAATCGATCCTACCATAGGTCATAAGATGATTTCATTCATGGATGCTTCATCTAGATTCCAAGAAATCTAGATGGGACAATTAGATAAAGAAGATACAACTTTCAGAACTCCAATATGTATCTATTGTTATTTATAATTTCCGTTTAGACTAACAAATGCAAGTTCAACATAACATATATTGGTCAATAAGATGTTCAAAGAACAACTTGGAAAGACCATGTAAGTCTACATATATGATATTGTAGTACAATCCAAAATGCAGAGAATCAATTTCAAGATCGTGAAGAGGCATTTGATATCTTGAACAAGTTGAAAATGAAGCTTAATCCATCAAAGTGTTATTGTGGTGCTATGGTTGGAATGTTCTTAGGCTATATGGTAACAAAAGGATGTATATAAGAGAGCCCAAAATAGATCAATGTTTTCTTGAACCTCAAATCTACAACCTAAACCATGGATATTCAAATATTAACATGTATACTAGCAGCCTTAATACGTTCATCTCAAAAGCATTTGAAAGATGGAAACCCTTCTACAACATCTTGAGAAAGAACAATAAGTTCAAATGGAAATTTAAACATGAACAAACTTCTCAAGAACTAAAGAAATATCTATCTTTATTTCCATTACTAGCCAAGCTTAAAGATGTTGAACTATTGTTGTTATACCCTAACAGTATCTGTGAATGCAACAAGTGTGGTACTAGTGAAATAGAAATATGGTGTTTGCCATACAGTATACTATGTAATTAAAAGTTTCTTAGATGCTAAAACTAGGTATTTACATCTTGAAAAATAATCCTATCTCTTATCAATGCTTCAATTAAATTAAGACATTATTATGAAACTCACCTTATTTGTGTGAAAACTAACTATCCTATCATGAATCTAATGATAAAGGTAGATATGTCAGGAACGATAGCTAAGTGGCTCATACAATTAAGTATATATGACCTAAGATATAATCCAATATATGTAATAAAGTCACATGAATTAGCTGATTTTGTGGTTGATTTCACTCCAAATCTACAACCAAGCATAGAAAAAGAAGTTTAATGGCTTTGAGATGCATAGAAACCGATGAAATGGACCTGTATCTCAGATGGGGCTTCCAATTTCAAAGGAAATGGATTAGGAATCGTACTGAAAATGCCACAAAGGGACAATATACCCCAAACAGTGAGTTGCGAATTTCAAGCAACTAGTTATAAACAAGAATATGAAGAATTAATCATGGGCATACAAACTATCAAAGATCTTGGAGTTAAAAATATTTAGGTATGTGTTGATTCATTGCTAACTACAAACCAATTCAATGGATCCTAACATACTTAAAAGCAAGAGATTATCTAGGGGTGGAAATTACCGACCTAACCCGCAACTCGATAAAAAAATAAATGATTTTGGGTTGAGATTTCTGACCTAAAGAAACATCCAAGGACAAACCCACTGATGACATAATGATGATGTAGGTATTGGTTATATCCAATAACCACCACATTTTGGCACCAATTTTGGTTTAATCATTTTCAACCACTTTTCCTTCATGTATAAATAAGATATGCTTATTTGATTTTTCTATCTCTCAAAAATAGGGTTGGAAAATCTCATATATTTGAAATCTGTATTTGATTTTTCTATCTCTCAAGAACACTTCAAGCAATGTATTATGTGTTTCATAATTTGAATTATGATTTCAATTCGGATTGGTTCCTTCTTGGATTATCCCACTTCTGAATTCATGTACCTTAGGCAAAAGGGAGGAATTATAGAGGTTAGAAAGTGTTTGAAAACACGATCCTAGAATCTATCTAAGTTTGTATTTATTGCTATTTTTTATTCCCTTTATCTAAAGAGACAATCCCAACTAATATAACTCCTCTTTTTGCACTTATAGCAGCCCAAACAACCTACTCAACAAACCCCATCATGCGATTTACCACACCTTTTGCAATGGCCCCAACCTTGTTGGCCTCTAGATCAAGATTCGAAAGTCTTGCGCTTCTTCGTTGAACAGTCTAGCATCTGAACCAGAGCTAGCTTTTGCTTTGTTCGAAGCTCCAAATAAATCTCCCGCTCTCAGGCTCTGTTAATCATATCCTCTAGGGTTCTACATCTTAAAATGCTAAGAAACTCCCTAATGTCATCCCTCAACATATCATGGTATTTCCTCTTCTTTATCTCTTATCTACAATATACTACAGAACCAAAAACTCCCTCTCCTTAAATATAGCGGTGGTCTCTACCACAGTCTCTGTCGTCTGAAGAAGGTCCTAAAAATTGAAGAGTAGGTATTCGAAGCTTCTTGGGTATTAATTTGCCGATTTGAAGACCGATATTACTTTGAAGGGTAGTTCATCTTGATCGCGCGAGCTCGTTGGATATTGAAGCCAGGACATCCAATCCTAACTTTGAGGGGGAGAATGTTAGGTGCAAAGTCACTCTTGGACGTCATGTGTGCTTACTCCTTTGTGTATATGTGTGTGTGTAACGAGTTGTCTTTCATGTATAAGGAAGTGAGTGACACTCATTTTATCTAAGGAAGAACTTTAGAGTGATTAGTTTAGAGAGAAAATTATTGCAAACCAATTTGTACTCTTTATAAAAACTAATGAGAGCTTGAAAATTTTATTTACTCTTGTGTTCTTCATGTTCATGATTCTTACAATGATTTAGTAGATCATATCAATTCAGCATATGTCATCATGATTAACACCAATACAATTGGTATCAGAGCAGGTGTTCTTGATTTGATCAATAATTGATCCTTGATGACATTCTTGATTTGGTGATTCTTCATTGTTATTTGATCTTCGTGTTTTATAGAGTGTTTGGATTTGAGAAATCGAATTGTTCATTGATTCTATTCATAATTCAATTTTCTTCACTAGAATTCAAGTGATTTTTGCTTTCTCTCTCTAGAAAACTCATTCACAATCACTTTCTCTCTCTAGAAAAACCCAAGTTCATATTGTTTGATTCGAAATGGAAGAACCAATTTGTGAAATGTGATTTGTATTGGAAGAAAGAAGACATCCATGTTGATACAATTTTGAAGATCTTCTCTATTATTTGGTAGTTGGAATCAAAAGTTATTCAAAAATTTATTGTGGTGAAAAAGATGAATTTGGAAAGATGATTGGATATGAAATTGATCATGAAAAGAATAAAGTTTTGCTTAATCGTTTGGTTGCAACTTATCATGAAAGAAGAAAGAAAAAGAAAGAAGATAAAATCATTCAAGAAATTCATATTGATGCTCCAAAATATGGTTTCAATGTTCTAGAATTTTATCCGGATGTTCAGGAAGATCATAAGGAGGTTCTTGAAGAAGTTCATCATGTTCATGATATTCTTGAAGTTCAAGATAAGAAGATTCAAGTTGATTTTTCATGAAGATCAAAAAGTTTTTTGCTCGATGGGAGTTAAAACTGATGATATTTTGTGTTCTTGTGATCCGTTTGAAGGAATGTTCCTTATCGAAAACCATCAATTGATGAAATTCACAAATATCAAACTCCAAAAGTTATGATCCAAACTTGTCAAGATGAAGTTATGGAAAGTGGGTTTGTTCATGAATTCAAATCTTCAAGATGCAAAAAGATGAGAAAGAAAAAGAAGAGGAAGATCAAACGTAAGAATACGCGGGTTTATTCACAAAACTCGTCAAATGTTGGTGTGTAGCTGAAATCCATGAAGCAAGTTTTGGTTCCAAAGCAACAATCATCAAGCATTGCAATGAATTTGAATTCAAAACCCAAAAGTGTTGATGGTTCTTATGATGATGGTGTTAGATCGTTAAAGAACACAAAGAAAGAGTTGTACATCACGCATCGTGGGTAGTATAATGTTCAAATTGGAGATTTTCTTGTTCCAAAAAAAGAACCACAATCTTCAAATTTTGATTCGTTCGATGCAAATGGAACTTGGATTTTCAAAATGGTATCTCAAATTCTTAAATGGATTCCAAAGCGTTCATGATTACGATTCATGCTTTGCATTTTTCAATTTTATTATTTTGATTTGTTGGATCTATTCCGTTTCAATTACCATAGTTGATCCAATTAATTTTTGTTTAGATCAAATCACAAAAATCAAAATCATATTCTCTAATTATTTTTATTTTCGAAATTCACTGTTTATCTCATTAAATGATTGAGTCCAAAACATACAATTTGTTTATTGTTTATCGATAAATATTTTAAGCCCAAATCACATGTCCATTCCAGTTCATGATGTTAAACCCAAATGGCCAAAACGTTAAACTAATAATGTTCAGTTCGATACCTCATTCTTTTCCATTCTTTAATCTCGATCTCGTGTTCTTGATAGAGTGAATGTCAAAATATTTATTCATGAGATTGTTGATGTCGAAAGCCTTATTGCTTGGTAATGTTTGATTGAATCGAATTTTCCTTGATCTTAGCTTGTACATTCTTTAGCCTGATGTCGACTTTGAATTTTGTTATTTTCATTTTTATTGGGGTGAAATTCGAGTTCGATGTGTGAATTCATTTTGGGGTGAATAGAAAAACAAACTTCGATGTGGGTTTGAGAGTTGAATTTGATTTAGTTTCTAAAGATGGGTTAAACATCAAACAAAGTCGTTTGGAGTCAAAAGAAATTGATATTAACTGATATTTGTGCTAAGCCAGAGTCAAAATTGATTTTGATTTTATTTCGATAATGATTGTCGAATTTGAGTTTGACATGAGCAGGTCACATTTTGTGTGGATGTTGACTGCCTTCGCTATGGTTTAATTAGTCTTCACTATTGGTCACTTGGATTAAGGTCTCAATCAGTTTAGTTATGGTATTGGTTTTGATGATTGAACTCAGTTTTGCAATGGATGGCTTGGGATTCTAAATCGATATTGATGGTTGCCAATTTAATAACGAAGGACTAATTTTGGGTTGATAATGATGTTTAGGACTCGACACTCTACTATGTTTTAGTTGATTTTGATTTCAAAATCAGAGTCTCAATTTGGGAATGAGAGATGGTTTGAAGGATTGAAATCGATGGTCATAACCTGATGTCGAGGTTGAGTGGTTGGTTTCGAAGTCTGGTATCGAGTTTAAAGGATCTTACCTGGAATCGAGTTGGGTGTCTAGTCGACATTTGATAACTCTTGACAAAATGAGGTCGTGGGTTGATGGTCGTCATCTAATTTCGAAGGTTTGATTTTGTTAGTTCGAAATGGGAATAGTGCAAGGGATGTCGATTCGAGTGTCTATTTTGATGGTTTGATGTCGTAGGCTATTTTACTGAAAGTGAAGGGTTAGAGTTTCAATTTTGACATTTCAATGGTCAAACGTATCCATTCATCTCTTGGTAGCGAAGTGAGGAAGAAAAGCTTAATTTTCGATTTGAGTCCCTAAACTTTTAGTAATTGGCAGAAAATGTTCAGATTCGAAATAGAGATCACAGTTTAAGAAGAATGAAAACTTTTTACATTGAGTCCCTTATGTTTCGAAATGTTGGCAAAATTTACCAACTTCAAAATTAGGATACAAATTCTAAGAAATGGAGAAATTTACATTTCAAGCCCTTACAGTTAATACGAATTGTCGCTTTATGCCTAATTTTGCAATTGAGGTAAAGTTTTGCATCTGAGATTGTTTTTGGTGCAACAGGTCCCTATAGAATTCTGATATTGGCAGTTTTTACCTAGATTTTCGAAATCCTTGCAACTCTCACCCAAAAAATGAAAATTTTCACAAAAACTAGAAATTTTTCATAAGTTTTTTTTATTGTTTTTTCATGCAAGTTTTTCGCGAATTCATTTTTGGCACGCATCAAGGGGGAGTTTTGTGAAGATTATTCCTTGGGAGCTTCTCAACCTTAGTGGGTTTTATAATCACGTGTTGATTATAAAAAGGGGGAGAAGTAGGTATTCGAAACTTCTCAGGTATTCATTTGCAGATTTCAAGACTATTATTACATCGAGTGGGAGTTGGTCTTGATCGCACGAGCTCGTTGGATATTAAAACCGGGATGTCCAATCCTAACTTTGAGGGGGAGAATGTTAGGGTGCAAAGTCACTCTTGGATGTCATGTATGCTTACTCCTTTGTATGTGGGTAATGAGTTGTCTTTCCTTTATAAGTAAGTGAGTGACACTTGTACTCTTTCTCAAAACTAATGAGAGCTTAAACGATTTATTTACTCTTGTGTTCTTCATGTTGATGTTCTTACAATGATAGATCTTACCAATTTCGTATATATCATCATGATTAACACCACTAAAAAAATCCATTGCCAATTTTTGTACCTCAATTGCCGGTGCAAACTTGGATTTGAACCTAGTAACAAAGTCAGTCCAGGTCATGGCCTCACCGGCCTCCGCTCACAAAGCATAAGCAACTTCCTCCCACCAATCTCATGCCCTAACGCTCAGAAGACAAGCTATGAACCTCACATTCAACCCCACAGGTCGGAAGCTCGTCCAAAAAGTACACACCATGTTGGTGGTCCACCTCATACTAGTAATGAGTTCCTTCTTCCTGAAGAACTTCAGAACCATACAAGCTCGAAACTCTTGACAAGTGAGAGTATGCCCCCCTTGCTGACTAGCAGCCAACTCTATACATAAAGCTCCCAATAGCTCCTCCATCAACTCTACATGCCCATTGTTAATCGAATCGAACATGACAGGGGTCGCTTCAAAAATAACTCGCGAAATCTCAAATGTGATAAAATCACGAAGCTCAAAATCACTCAATCTATTGCCCGATCCCAAACCATAACTAGAAGCATGAGTCACCATCACCATTCTCAAGAATAAAGCAACAAAATGTCAAAACATACTAAAAAAATCTCTCATACTATGAGCTCCTTAAAATCCCCTCGACTTCCCTCGATTCAACTATGGATCCTGTGCTTTCACTAGTACGGGGCCAATACTACCTTCCAAATCTATTTGTACTTTCCTCAAGAGTCATCTCAAATTTTCTAAGTTACTTTTTCATAACTAGTTACACATGGCTATATCTCTATACAACGTACACAATCAGACTGAGATACTTCCTAGGCTCTCCTAGGATTCCCACCCTACCCTACTATCAACTGTAGAAGAAACTAATACCAATGTCAACTAACTATCTTACGAATACAATCACATATAACAAACATTAAACAATCTCTTGACTGAAAGTACCTGCACTACAACGGTTGGACTCAAACAAGAGCTACACAATAGAGCGAAATAAAACATTCTAGAACTAATTAATCTTTTTGGAATACAACCTAATATATTCTCATAATAGTTAATTAACATCAATATAGGTTTCACATAACACAAAGCAATCAACATTCGAGCAGCAAAACCATTCAAGAAACAAGGCATCATAAAAGATCAAGCAATCCTAACATACAATTCCTAAAGATCCTTAGCCGACTCACTATCATGCATTTTCAGTAGTTCACATATTAGTCACATACAACATCTCTCCTTAGTAGGAATTCTAATTTGCAAACAAGAGCGGATCCTTAACCTTATACAAGCATGCAGTACCTATGATAGCCTACTAAAACATAAAATTACTGTATGAGTATTTTGGAAATCACTTATTTGAGCTTGACTGATTGCATGCATCACACCCCTTTTTTAAACCTTTTTGAAAAAAAAAATCTCTCTTTTTAAAAAGCTTTTATTATTACTCTGTTTGAGTCCAGTCATGCCATGAAGTATTCATAAATCCCTCAAACCAAGGATCTGATACCAACTTGTAATGTCCAAAAAATTCCGACTAAAATTTTCATTTCTAAACAACCCAAAACATTCGTTTAATTGTTCAAAAGATAATCAAAGTGTAATGTATTCTTAGGCATCAGAGTAAATCATAAAAAGATATTGCGGAATAAAACTCCAGGGGATGTAGCACGATCAAGCCGGGACCTTCTCTTTCGAACCAGAAGTTCCTGAAACATTTAAACATAAAACTGTAAGCACGAAGCTTAGTGAGTTCCTCAAAATACCACATATTATAGATAATATCATGGGTCTATTTCAACCCCAAGTGAATGCTATATGCAAATCAAAGTCTTATAATCACTTTTTTCCATGGGTCAAATCATGGTCTTACAAACAAGTGTCAAGGGCCAAATTCTAGTCTTCATCCTGGTCTTTTATACAAGTGTCGGGGAGACAAACCCTGGTTTTTCATACAATTGCCATTGGCCAAATACTTGTATTCCATACAAGAGTCACAAAGACAACTAGCATCCTATATAGCATAGTGAGTAAACACACCTCGAACTTGAATCATATAAACCACAACTTTAAAAGTCCAGAAACCGGTGCTACAACCAACCTAAAGAAACATCCAAGGTCAAACCTTAGTCTACCTTCGAAACTAGCAATTTGACCAAAACTTAACTAGTTCAAAAATTCAACGGTAGAAGTCAACTTAGAAGATCAACATGCCATGGCCAACCCATGGCCACATTATTGCACTTGAATGCCAAAAAAGTCGCGACATTTTCCTTCAGTACATCGTAGTTGCTGTATATGGACAAGTTAATGTATTGAGTCCTTAATCTGTTAAGCCCTTTGTTCATACTCTCTAGATGCTTCTTGGGACCCTAAAGCATGGTCGGTCTATTGATTTTGAAGGCCCTCTAAAGACCGTAACAAATGGGCCTATATATATATATATATATATATATATATATATATATATATATATATATATATATATATATATATATATATATATAAATTGTCTAAAAAATAAATTAAATTAATTAAAAAAGGAAAATGTAATTTCTTAGAAGTTGAAGCGATAAATATATAATTTCTAAAAATTGATTTATATAGAAATTGGACAGTTGGATGCATATGAAGGGATAAAAGTGCAAAATTAGTAAAAATCACTTTAAATAAAGCAATCTATGAAAGTTTAAAAATGTCATAAAATGACTCGAACCTAGGTTGATCCGTGAGTAAAAGTAGTGGATGAAGTTATCTACCACATAAATGAAATCGAATTTACGATTAAATTTGAATAAGATAATTTATTAACTATTTTAATAGATAATTTCATAAAATTTTGGGCCCTATTTTTTTGGGACCCTGTAGAGCTGCACACCTTACTTACACACGGGTTGAGCTTGCCCTAAAGGTCCATAAAAATCCAGATGTATGGACATGGATGCCCCATGCATGTCCTTTAATCCAAGTAGGTTAAATGGTAAGAGAATGACCTAAAACTCATGCATGGCTACCAAGACTCATCCAACTTCTAGATCCATAAGGTATTATGCTTAAGTGGCCTTGATGAGCCATAAAAATACAAATTTTATCTCATCTAACCATCCAAAGCTCAACTTTAAACCAAAATGTGCAGCAAATCCAAGATTTACAAGATATGGACTAAAAAGATGAAAACTTGAGGACTTACAAAGAGTTCAGAAGATGCACACAAGGAGTGGATATACATTACGTACTTGAACTATGCATTAGAACTCTTCTTCTTCTTCCTTCCATGATCACAAAATCACCTAAAATTAGCCAAAAACTTGAAGGGATGTTATGGTTTGAGTCAAGGGCACTTTGGAGGTGGTGGAGGCTAAGGGTGGAGGAATCTCTAGCCATCACTTCCTTAACATAGGGCCTTAAGCCCGAAAATTTAGGGTTTACCATGGCCATAAAAAAAATACAGTTTTCTTATGGGTAAATCCAACAATAGTACATTCAGAAGTCATGCAAATAAAGTTTTTCTGGTTCTAAAATCACAAATGGATACAAATCAACTAAGTGTTACTCCTAATGGAGCAATCTTTATTTACAACGATGACATGATTCGTGAAGCTTTTCCAAGTATTTGATTCACGAGGGGTTACCTTTCAGTGAATTCGACAACCAATGATTTATAAACATTCTTTGAATGGAAATGCAACCATAATACTGTCAAGTACATTGCACTATTCTTAGACTCGATAATATAAAGTATTGGGAAATAACACAAAAGGATATGCGATCGAGATTTTTAAATTAAAAAAACGTTGTTATTTTCACTTGCGATGTTTGTAGTGACGCATTGGATAGATCTATTTATTTGGGTAATGAACAAACTTATTACTTCCAATTTTGCTTATCCACATACGGTGCGGAGTTTATTTGCATGTTTAGTTATGTTATAGAGTTTTACAATTTAAGCGATACAATTTTCTCTATTTCTTTTTACAATGCTAGTAACAATACCACCGCCACTAAAAGTTTACTTGCAAAATATCAACCTATTATGAATGTGATTTTTTTCATATTCGATGTGTTTCACATAATTAATTTAGCAGTGCAAGATGGTCTAAAACAAATAAATCTTATGTTAAAAAATTCGAAACTTTGTCAACTATAATTTTTGGAAGAAAGAAAGCTAAATAAGAATAATAAAGACGATTTGCACTATCAATCAATGTAACACCATATAGCATATATTGGGATACCGGGATTAGATGGTTTAAAGTACATTTTTTTTTGGAACTGACAAATAATTTAATAAAAGAAGAGCATCAACTCCTAGCAAGATGCTAGGAAGGAGGTTCAAAGTACATGATGTTTGAAAATATTATACTCCATGTAATTACTTTGCAATTATTTTACGATACAAACTCAAAGGGAAAACACTTTGTAATCAATGGGGATTGAAATTTAATGGAAGGGTATACAGATATCTTATTAGTTTTCAAACAATCAACAATTTTTTTAATAGAGAGTTTATTATCCAACAAGTGCTTTATTACTTAACAAGTTATGGTTGTTGGCAGACATAATTTTGAGAAAAAATAAAATATTTTTTTTGGTTACACAACCGATGAAAGAAAAATATATAAGATAGTATAAAGACTTTTACTTATTTTACAACTTTAAACGTTTATCATTGTTATGGGTGTAAAAGCTTCACTTAAAACTAAATATTTTGCTTTAGCTTTGCAAAAAAAAATGGACCCTTACTATATGTGCAACCAACTAAAATTCTTTCGATAATACTTTTAAATAAAAACTTCATAATCTAAAAGTTATTTCAAATAGATTTTTGGAGCTTTTAAATTTTCTTTTTATATAATGTTATATTTTTCTAAAGTTATTAATTATTTTTGTCAACCACTATATACAAATAAAAACTATAACTTTTAGGTTATAGCTATCAACTTCTAAATTTCAAGTTGATACCAACAAGTTTAATCAAATACATCCAATTTAACAAAAAATTAAAAACAAATCAATTCTAATAATAAAAAATAAGCAAGATTTTTTTTATTAAGTTAACTTAAAAATCTAACACATTTACCAAAAATCGTGGGAATTCATTTATGCCAAAAGTTTTAAACATTATCTAAAACTTTGGCATTGTGTATCATTTATTCTAAATCAAACAAAATTAGTAATCTATAGTGTAGTTGGCTAGTTGCAATCCTAAAACCCGAATAATACTCTTTTCATCTAAAAACCATAAAATTTCTAATGTTTTTTCATTTATATAATTAAAGAATCCAATCTTTGACCGACTTTATTTATCTAAAGAGAATATATTCATTATTCATCTTATTTTTGGTTGTATATCTCAGTTGATGGATTATAGTCCAAGTCAATCAATTTGATTCCCATTTAAGTATCTTAATAAAGCGTTTGTCTATCTTATGGTAAATATAACTTTGTGAAAATTTATCATTCGATTACTAAATAGCTTCTAGTTCAGCAGTATTAGACAGGACTGTCCGGAAGATTTCGGAAGCCCTGAACAATTTAACAAAAAATAAGATCCTAAAACTTGAAAGACGTAAAACAATTAGGAGTGTTCGTTTGTATGGATCAGTTCCATCCAATCCAATCTAGTAAACCAAATTGATTTCGGTTTCAAAAACATGGATTTAAATACTTCAAATTAAATTCAAATCCAATCCGATCCAACCAAATCACAATTTGGTTGGATCGGTTTTTACAATTTGGTTCAATATGCAAGAAATTATAAACAATATATACAATATACCGTGGATATAGACAACTCTATAAAAGAAACTAAAAAAGTTCAATTATAACTTAAAATTTATAAACAACTAATACGAAAAGCATATTGTAGTTTAGTATTCGTAGATAAAAATAGTTTTGATAAGAAATAGATTTTAAAATATGATGTTCGATGAAACTTTCTAGTATATTAGAAAATAATTTAGTAAACTTATAATTGACTAAAGATATATATTAGAAATAAATAATATAAATAAATAAATAATTTTTTTTTGGTATTTTTAGATTCTTCGACTCTCCTTACAAAAACCAATCTGAAACTTCAAAACCTAAAGCTAGATTCATAGATTTTGCTTCTGATACCAAGAAAATAGGAATGATAATAAATGAATGACAGATTTCCTAATGTGATATTTATGAAAATACCTTATGTTTTTTTCAAATCTTAATTTCTTCTTATAAAAAACAAATATGAATTCAAGAAAAAAAAACATTACCTATTACCATACAACCTCTAAACAATATCATATATGTATTATATGTATTGTATATATAAAATGTATAATACCTTTAGATTTTGGTCTCTACTCCCGAAGACCCGAATTCTAATTTTCATCACATTTGTCACAAGACATTTACTTAAATATAGAGTAAATTATACAATTGGTTGAGACAATTTACACGTTTAGTCTCTAACTTACCTTTTTAACTTGAGATGTCCCTACTATTTGTTTATTTGTTTTTGTTATGTGCTTGATCATTATCTTATCTAAAAAACTATTTTGCTTTGATTTTTTAATTTATTTAAATAAGGTGGGTTGCGAGTTTCATTTTTTGGACAAAAAATATTTGTTTTTTTCTTCGACCTTTGTATTGTAAAAAACTGATAAAAAAAATGATACGAGGTAAGGTAAGGTAATGTGAGGTGGAGATAGGGTTGGAGGTGTTTATTTAAATAAATTAAAAAATCAATGACAAAATAGTCTTTTTAGATAAGACAGAGACCAAGCGTGCAACAAAAACAAACAGTAGGGATATTTCGAGTTAAAAAAATAAGTTAGGACCAAACGTGCAAATTACCCCAAACCATAAGGACCATTCGTGTAATTTACTATTAAATATAATTTCGAAGATTAATGAAGATTTACGGAGAAAGAAGTAAAAAAGAAAGAAATAAGAACTGAAAACTTATGAAATTCATCTGATGTTGTTCGAAGATTGAAGGGTTTCATATGAATGGTTTTTTTGATTTTAAGCGATGAATGAAAGAAGAAGACCGTTACCAATGAGCTTGATGATTCACTATTCAACTGGCATCATTAATTTATTCACATATCTAAATAATAGTCCCTGCATACCATATTGAAGGAACCTAAGCATCATTTTTCTCCTAAACTTTTGGATTCGCACTTGCATCTTTCCTTTCCTTTGCTGATACTATTTAGACTAAAAAGTAAACCTAGGCTAATACAAATGCTAATAAAATTTTAGACCCTTATATTTTAGTGGGCTTTATTCATGTGCACACTTTAAACTCTCGTTGAACTGACCATGAAACCATATATGTCATCCCTCAACGAGGTCGATGGTTCAAATCTTGTTTAAGACTTAAGGTAGAATTATAAGTAGATTAGAAGTATGTTAGATTTGTTGTTTTAAAAAAATATCAATCTTAATTAATGGTTGTTTGATAATCTATAAATTGAATTACTTATAGGTTATTTTTAGATTAGTCAACATTCAATGTGTTTAAGATAAATTATGAACAAATTAAATACAACTAATTTAAGAGTATTTTAGATTTACTATTAAAAAAATATATCAATTTTGATTAGGGGTTGTTTCATTATCTATAAATTGAATTACTTAGCATATACAATGTCATGCTCAAAACATCAGTGGTATACTGATCGGGACCCATTAACGACGGTAAACACCGCCTCGTACCAATTTTTTCACCACTGGTATAATACCGACGGTAGACTTCCACCGACGATGAAAGTTGAATGTTTGAGGGTTTGTGACTGTTAGGAGGCGCTGCTAGTGCTACTATATCTATTTATTTTTTTAGTAAACAAAAAGATTACCACACTCTATTCATAGATAAAAACTTTTTCATTGGCAAAAGCTTACATTTTCTATATTGCATACTTTTTTCATAAATAAATTTTTTACCACATCTTTTAACCTTATATGTTATTTTTAGATGAGTCAACATTCAATGTGTTCGAGATAAACTATGAACGAATTAAATTTTTTATGAATACCATGTAGAATTAAGAAATTTTATATTCTCTTAAGATGTCTAAATTTGTTAGCATTAAGTAGTTCGGTTTTATCGATAATTATTACTATATCAATTATCATCTATTTGTTACGTTTTAAAAAGATACAGTATTTTAATTAACATAATTTTATCAGTCAAATATATATAATGTTTTTCAATAAAAGGATAAGGACTTTTAAATTACCTATTACAACTTGTAATTTCTAATAATTAAATTCGCATAAAATATATTTTGTATTGTATTTAATAATTGGTTCTTCAAAAACGAAAACATGAAGCCGAGCTGAGCTTAAAGCGGATAGACAGCTGAAAGCCGAAAGCCTAAGGAATCATATCCGAGTGATCTTTGACTAGATCTTTTAGTCCAACGGTTGATACTTATTGAAGTCGATACAGTATTGCACGTGTCATAACGTGATCTAATCTGCTGCATTTTCAAATGGATGATGATGATAGAATCTATAGTTAGACGTGGTTTGTAACAAACCTCATGTCACAACCACATATGGACATGCTTGCATCTATAAATAACATTACCTTGGAATACGACCGATTATATGAATTTTATTATTTGTCATAGGAATATATATTATTGTTTTTATCCTTTTTTTGGGAAAAAGAAAATTATAAATTAGGAGAAATTACATCTATTTATAATTTACAACGTGGATGTGAGAAGGACATATAAATATAGTATTTTTATGATATTATATTAGGTATATTTTTATAATTATTTTATGGCATTTTCAATACAATAATGACTAGTCGAACAGTAGAGGCCTTTGGAAGGATTTGTATCTAAAAGGTAGTGGGTTTGACCCCTCCCTTATCATTTTAAATACAGTCGAGCAAATGGACTAAATCGGACCTGAATTAGTTTGAAACTAAAACCATTTAACTTAAGTTGAGAGGATCGATAACACGACACAATAGTTGGTGTCAGGTCCTGTTTTCCAGTTAAATATTTTGTTGGAACCGGTACAAAGTTTTATGCATTAGGTATATGTAAATAACATTTGTTAGATATTAAACTTATTGTAAGAAAACAACCTACTCTATGTGTTAAATAATACGGTCTAAGTCCAAATTGTTAGAATAATACCAAATCTTTCAACTAGACCTGACAAACGTGTCGTGTCGAGTTCGTGTCGTATCAAAACATTAAATGGGTTGAAAGTATTTTACACTAACCCGATTCGTTCAGTTATCGTGTCGTGCCGTGTCAACCCATTGATTTTCATGTCGGGTTTTGAGTTAAAGTTTAGACCTTATAAATATGTTGTATCGTGTCTGGTTGAAATATTTTAAAGGTTGGAAAGCAGGAGCTGTGGATGCTAAAAGGAAAAAGTGAAACACTGGAGTTATGAGATGAAATGACAAAAATTATAGTAAGTTTAGAAGGAAAAATGAAAACACTTAAAGTTTGGGAGCAAAATGGATAGGTAGTGAAATTAAGTAACTTTGAAAATTTAAATATTACTTCTAATTCTTGAGTTTGGCCCACTACAAGTCTATAACATATAATATATTTATAAAAATATGAAATTTATTATAAATAATATATAATCAAACGGATCATCTTCGAGTTGAAAGTCTACACCCTAACCCTACCCGTTTAATTATCGTGTCGTGTCGTGTCAACCCGTTTACATAAGCGTGTCGAAATCTATGACTCTAACCTGCTAATTTCGTGTCGGGTTTTCTTGTCATGTCATGTTTTATCAGGTCTATTTCCAACGAAAAATAACCTAAAAGCATTCATACTTACCTAATCAACCAACAATGTCGAAATAACATCTATTATATTATATTCAGCTTTAATACCTTGTATTTTGAGTCTTGTAACTTAGATAGTGTTTGATACTAGTCTGGCCGAGTCAGTTGAGACGTTTTTGCCTAACTTAGTCAGCAAAACGTGTTTGGTAGTTCAAATTTGCGCATCTGACTCCCTAAGAAACATCTAATTCAAATTGAAAGGGCAAAATAGCTGACTGAGAAAAAGGGGATACGTTTCCATCTTTACCTTTTCCCTACCATTCTTTTTCATCGCCTCCATCCTCATTCTTCTCGTTCGATTCTTGCAGCGCCTTCATAGCCATAAAACAAACCAGCAAGCATCGAGATTTCTTAATATCCATCCTTCGACGATCTCCTCCATACCAGCGCCTCCATCAATTGCTTCTTCTCATCAGGTATGATTCCGTAGTTACCTAATTCGGTCATAAGACACGAATCGCGTACGAGTTCGTATTGTATCGAATCAGGGTTCGAAGTCGTACCAATTCGCTCTTAGAATGTAAATCGGATCAGAAATCTTCACGTACCAAATTGATATTTGGATAGGGGAGATCGATTGTAAAATCATGTATGATTCGATTGATTTTGTGTACTGCCTCAATTGGAATTGTGATCTGGTATGCCGACTTTGATTTTAGTAGTAATTAATGAGATACTTGGAAAAAGTGGTGCATCACCTTATATAAAAACTTCCAATGATTCACGATTTCTATATAAACAAATCATCCCATTCATAACCTATATATATATATATATATATATATATATATATATATATATATATAAACAAATTCCATTTGGGTACACTGTAACGGAATTCATGATTTCTATATATGTAATCTGTTTCATCTTCTAGTACTTAAAACTTAAGAGGTTTTTATCATTTATACCCATTCATAGAAGATCCAAATAAAAGTTTTTACTGATTTGCTGTTTAAAATGGGTTCCGAATTTTGTTGATATGTTGATGTTTGCTCCTGAATGTTCTTTGTTTCAAGTGATTTTATTGTTGAACTCTAAAGGAATATGTAAAAAGTAAAAAGAAAGTCACTTTCTGATATGTTGATTTTGTTGTTGATTTTGCATTGAGAATTGGATTAAATTTGTTGTTATTTATAAATACCACATATATACATATCTGTTGAATTGATTTTCATGTTGATATTGATCTTGATCTTTATAAAGCACGTGATAAAAGTTATGAATATTTATGTGTTAGGATGTTGGTTTGGAACAAGTGTAAGGGAAAAATGGTCATTTTTTTCCAGTTAGCACATCCGGTAAGATATACAATCAAACAACATAGTTTCTTACTCCGTCAGACTTTCTTACTCAGATAGACATTTCCCAGTCAGTACTTTCTCAGTTAGCAACTCTCAAATAGGACCTTAATCAATATGTAAGAGAATAACATTTTTTTGAAAGATAAAAGAATAACATGTTTATATAGTCTAAAATGAAATACAAACTATAAACAGTAAATTACATGTTGAATTTTTTTTATGACATTCCGACTTCAACCGAATGAATTATGACTGTTTACATAAGATGAAAAATTAAGTATAATGTTGAAATAAAAAACAATTTAACTTTGATATCTTGAGTTCCGGGGTCTATAACTCAATTAATATGTTTTTTTTTTGAATGGCGAACAATAACATTAGCACAAAGAAAAAAGACTTAAGCAAGAAGCTTAAGCAAAATACAAAGAGTGAAACCGAATATAAGAAAACATTCGTAATAAGAGAAGTACACCAAATCGACCAATCAAGTTAACCTAACTTAGATCTAAATTTAATTCAATTAAATGCGCTAATGCAAGTATCATCCACCAAAAGCATCGTGTAACATCCCGAGTCAGGTATAACTTGAAACCCTTGATCTTTTAAGTACTTGTTCATTTTAGCCCTTATTGAGAAAAGGTGGTAAATGAGTACGCGGGGCGTACGTGAGTGTACGCTCAGCGTACTCATATGTGTGCTTTTGACGTGGAAGGCACCTAGTACGCTAGGCGTACTAGGCCCAAAGTGAAAACCCTGATTTATGGTGAGTCCCCTATGTAAAGGATATGATGGCCTCATTCCTGGCCACCATTCTCAGACAACAAACCATCTTGTGTCCTAAACCTTCGTTCTTAGAGCTTGTTAGTGCATTTGAGAGCCTTTGAGAGTCTTTGTGTGTTCTTGAAGTGAAGGAGAAGCTTTGGAGAAGAAGGAGTGAGATTTTATGCCCTTGGATCTGAGCATATTTGTGTTGGGATCTTCACATTGAGGTATAAAGCTTCAAGCTTTCTTACTCTTTTGATTTGTGCATCATACAAGAGTATTTTAGGGTTTTTGTCCCAAAAGTTGGAGACTTTATGAGATATTGAGCTCCAGAGACTATGATCAACCCCTATGAGTGTATTTAGTGGTGTAATGTCATAAAAATCCAATCTTGGACATAGGAATCAAGCCATGCATGAGTTATGAGCTTTTTGAGCTAAGAGGGTGAGTGTTTTGTGTATTTGTGACCATATCATCCATGCAAAGGCTTAAAGTCACTGGCTTTATGGAGTAAGAGCTATTAGGGAGTCTAGATCTGTGATATGAGCCAAGGTATTAACTGATTAAGACCAAATGAGTGAGAAGAGTGAAACTGGGACGTATGCTGGGTGTAATCCCAGTACGTGCAGCGTAGGGGTTGAGCATCCCCGATGCATGCATGACAGCTAAGTACACCCAACGTAGAGAGCTGGAACGCGCAACGTACTCCCTGCCGTTGGCTTTTTGGTTGACTTTTAGGGTTTGGTCAACATGCTGACTATTAAGGCCATGGAGGGTTAAAATAGTCTTTTACCCTTCTGTGAGTTTGTAGAAGGGTTGGTCTAGCTTCATTGAGAGCCGTTATTAATTAGGGATAATTATTGTATTGTGTTAGGCGGAGGCTAGACCATTGATTTGAGTCCGAGGTTATCCGAGTTCTTATGAGGTGAGTCTTCTCAATATACTTTACCATGAGAGGTATCTATGTGTGACTGAAGGGTCTTATGTGCTTATTAAGTTATGTGATATTATGCATTTTTCTATGTGATATATATGTTTTATTTTGTGTTTACTGAGATCGGATCGGAGGGTCCAACCCGAGTTGTAGGATCGGAGGGTTCCCACCGAGACAGGACCGAAGGGTCTAAACCAAGCTGTGAGACTGCAGGGTCTCACTAAGACACATTGACTGGAGGGTCTTACTAAGTTATAGCCTCGAATGGCTAATGAGCTTTGTGTGGTATTTTGGGAAACTCACTAAGCTCCGTGCTTACCGTGTTATGTGTTATGTGTTTCAGGTACTTCCGAGGATCGTGGGAAGGCACCGGCTTGATTGTACACACACCCGAGCTGGAGATATATTTTTGGAGGACCATGGATTTGTGATAAACAATTTTTGAAATATGTGTTAAAAATTGATACTTGAGATTTTGAGAAAATGTGACATGTGTTTTATTGTGTTTGAAAATGAAAATTTTGGTTTGAAAATTTACGGTGTCACAAGTTGGTATCAGAGCCTTGTTTGAGGGATTCGGATGCACCTCCGGGTGTGTTTGGACTCAAACTGAGGATTTGAGAAATTTTTTCAAATGATATAACTTTTCTAATGAGAAAAGATTTTAAGAGAAAATGAGTTGGAGTAGTGTGTACAATCAAATAAAACCCGAACGGTGATTTTCCGAAATACCCTTACCTTTGTGTTATGAGATATTTTATTAGAAATGCATGATAGAGAGTAGGCTAGGTATTTCATATTCTAGGGCTTGAGTTGCCTGATTTGTGATGCCTTAGCATAGGAGATGCTTTTGATTAGTGTTATCTGTTATTTGCTCTTAGTATGTGCTAAGTTCTGAGTCGAGAGATAATCTAGGAAGAGATACCTAGATGAGCATATGAGTAGTCTATTGAGAGAGTAGTCTTATATTGTGAGAGATAAAGTACTTGTTGATTAAAATCCTATGAGGAGGACTTGGGATGACTACAGGTTGGTGTGGAAGGTAGTATTGGGCCCGTACTACTGGAAACACCGGATCTATAGGCAGTCCAAGTAAGAATCCTTAGGATGCTAAGGAGCAAGTAGGGGTGAGGGATCGAGTGTGAGTATACTCGAGTGAGTCTTCTGATGATTTTGTGTTGTGTTTCAGAGACATCACGGTGGGTACACACTACAACCCAGAAAGCAGTGGAGTTAGCGATGATGAGATTTGCAGGATGATTCATGACGAGGTGGCCGTAGCCATACGAGAGGCTATTTCGGAGATGTTTGGATCTATTATGACCACTTTGATCGAGATGTTTGACGAGCGATATGCTGCAGTTACTGAGGCGGCTGCTGCTGCAATCACTGCAACTATCGCTGCTGCCAGGTCACATGGGGGTGACTTGTTGTATTGGGAGTTGAGCACCAGGAAGCCATAAAAGTTCGATGGGACTCAGGATCCGATTACTGTGATGAGATGGATCTCTAATATCGTGGGGTGTTTCTATTGGGTTTTGGTATACTACAACATCCTATGGTGCACATACAACCCTAAATACATTGGATCTATGTTTTCACTAATTATACATGCAAATGGTTTCCAAGGTATTAATCTTACAACTAGCATGCAATTAACATAAAAATATAATATACTAGTTAGCATGAGATACCATTTGATGGAGCTTGAATTCTTGGTGTATTTGGACTTAAAGAGCTTAGCCCCAATAGTGTGGAAGCCTCAAATGGAATCACAACACACCGTGGACAAAGGATGAACTTGAGAGAGAATTCCATGCACACAAAATACACCATGAACTCTAAAAAGATACAAGTGGCGATTTTGGGCAATGAAGTATCTATTTATATGTGGGATTTCTAGGGTCATGGATATAACCCAAATCCATACCCATGGGTTTTATGATCCATGGTTCATGTGGCCCAACTCTTTATGTATCCATACATAAACTTGGTCCAACATGGATCATAATCCCAGCACATATAAATATAACTAATTATCATAATTAGTCCCCATAGATTTAATTAGTCTCTTTCAACCACTAAATTAATTCTAAATTAAATCTTGATCAATACTAATTAAAACATATGATTTCATATTAATATATTATTACTTATAATATATTAATAAACCATAAGTAACCTTCTCTCAAAAGTCCATCCAAACAAATTGTCCTGATGATATGCAACCCAAATGGACCATGCTACTCTCGGGTCGAATACATACCAATAATAGTTATGGGCTTAGACGCCTAATCCAACAGTCTCCCACTTGGATAAGTATAAAACTATTATTCAAGTATGACTCCAAGATCACGAATAGCAATCGTAGCTCTTAAAGCCGTTGTCAAACTCCAAACAAATCAAATGACATGTCCATTAGATAAGGGATCATATATTCCTCCATTCTAGATATCATGTAGACTGAGACACGGATTATAATCATTCTCGCTGTCCATTTGTTGTTTCCCGATTTCCGATTTATAATGACTGACTAATTGAACAAATCAAATCAGTCCTAGCCCGGCCGAGCACTTACGTTTGTCATCACCAAATCATCGAGGGGACCACATATATCGCTTTTATCCCGAAGGTAAAAGGAATGGATAAACTTCGACTCATATGGCTTGTTCTACTACTTGTTGAATCATACACAAAGACACGTTTTATAACATCGAGTTACCGAATGCGTTTTCGTGCAATCAATGTACAACCAACTCATAGTAACAACTCATATCTCTAGGTTTGAAGAATATAAGATATTATCATCTCATGATCACTCGTGATAAAATCCATGAAGTGATTCCAATGAGCGAGGGTTGAATCCAATACTCAGAACTTATGAGCACTCATGAGTGTTGTAGCCCTTTGTCCAACATCTTAGACCTCTACAAGCCAACCCATGACAGTCTTAATTCATATCTACTTCCAACGTATGACCGATCGTGGATGGTTTGAATAACTTAGTCATTCCAAAAGAATAACCTAGTTTATTCTGGAAGTCAAAACATGCAAAATGAAACACAATAATAATTGAATCTAATATGGTATCAAAACTTATGAATATAAATAAAACAACTTTTATTTATCACCATATGATTACACATTATTCATTGTATACTATTTCAGCTATTAACTTTATTCTTGAATTTAAAACAATAGTTGTCCCATGCTCCAAGCATATACACTATGTTTTCTAAACACTAGTCATGCCATACACCAAGTATGCATACGATGTTTGTCTATGATCTTTACTTTGTGAATTAGGTCAATTGAACATAACTCCAATCATCCTCTTTTCACAGTCCCAAATCCTTACTGCAAATGCAAGAATTCCAAATTCATGCCATTTACTGAAATCTATTAGATTCTAAACTTATATGCATTGATCCTCTTGTAATGATTATGCACAAAGTTAGAAAGACTTCACAATAAACATTACAGAGCATTCCAAAGGAGATCAGCTCCTTGGAAACATCCTTCTTGCATTAAGTTTACTAATCTTACACAGATTGAATAATTTCTAACTTTGAAACATTTCCATATTTCATTTTGAGTATCACTTCTGAACAAGAGTTTCCTCCTTACAGATTATGTCAATATGGTCCTTCCAGAATTATCACTATACTTCCAACTGTCCTTGAGCAACCAATCTTTGGTAAACCTTAGATTGTCCTTGACAATTGTTTAATCCTTTTAGTCATATCCAATTCTAGACCTTTTCCTTTCTTAATACCTCAGACATTTGGAAAATTTTAGAAAGGATGAATATAGCACATGTAATCGATCCTATATCCGAAGCATATGGGACACGATTCATAATGTCTCACATAAAGACTAAACCAATCTTTTGCTACATTATTTCCATTTCAATTTGTCAGGTTCTCATATTTAGATTATGAAAAGGGATGTCGTAATCATAATCGAATTTTAGAACACAAATAATGGACCCATATACAGAATTTCCTTATGTTGAGCCATTCCAACATGAAATTCATATATATATATATATATATATATATATATATATATATATATATATATATATATATATCCTTGACTAAATACGATTAAAACCTCGAACTAAGCTTTTAGATTTGAGATGACGTATTATTTCCTCTTCCTTAATTATAGCGAAACAGCTGTTTCCCAATTGAAACCTTTTGTTTTCTATAATTAACATTGCTAACTTGCAATACTTATCATAATTATCATGATCCCACTAACATGATGATTATTAGCATAACACTTATGCTCCCACTAGCTTTGACATGTACTTAGAAATCAGTTGGACTTCTAGAAATCAATACTTTATTGACTTTCTTACCAAAGTTCAGATTTCTGATACTAGATTGCTTTGATAAAACTTTATCATAATCATACACCTTATCTTAGATAGCTCACAGGTGTGTCTAAACAATTTTAAGAACTGTCAAAAGGGATGTCGTAATCATAGTCTTAATTGTTTAGACCTTTGCCACTTCTCACAAGTCTTTGTTAGTGTGCCAGTTAACCACACAACTCCACTAACGACTTTGAGAATGCAAATATCACAATTGCTATCTACCTCAAATCTACTTGGTGGAAGTGTTTCCGCACCATCATTTTCATGAATCGGAGAGAAACCTTATGAACCTTAGATTTAATGGTGTATGTGTTCTTATCCATGTGAATTGTGAAAACCATAGTCACAAGACAAGGATAATGACAAATCCAAACTCATATGGACCGGACTCAATCTTAATTTCTTGCCACCTGGCAGCTCAAGCGCCTGCCATTGCTTCCAAGTTATTGTGCAACCAATTAAGAACTCTAAGAACTCATATGCAAAGCCAACTTTAACTGGAATGGGCACAGAATATGCCAACACGATAGGTTATAAACCTCAAGTCATGTGCTAGTGAAGAACTTCAGGTTTTATTCTTGATTAGTTCTTGAGACTTTCAAGAGCTTTAAGACTCCCACTGTCCTCTTGACATATAAGACTTTCTTTTTAGATATTCAAGAGATAGTGTGGATTCTAATCAAGTCAAACACTTCACACAATTGGCCTTAGTTGGTCTTTGTTTTAACCAAAACATCACAACTTACCAATTTCAAATGTACAAGAGTAGAAAACTTTTACTCTTACATTTGATAAGTGTTTTAAACCTTCTTTAAGACATGTCACTCAAGTTACAATCTTAGAGTATAACTCTAAGAATTGTTTTTGGAATGAAGTATGAATCATCTTCTTGATTTAACCACTTCAACAATTCATAACTCCTCTTCTTAACTATCAGAATGCACTTGGAGGATGAATTGTGATAAGGTCTTAAAATCATTAAGATGGTCTTAAAACATGATACTAAAGTACTCTCCCATCTTTTCAGATTTGAGAAACTTTTATCTTTATGCCTAAATTGATTCTTCTTATTCGCTCTGTCATACATTGGAACCTTTTCCAATGTCTTAGAATTACACTTAAGCTTGTAAGTATAACCATATTTACTGAGCTATAGTAAATTATGACAAATAGTCTTATCGATATTTTGTGATGGACTTTAACCAGTGCACAAGAATGTGTACCCGATCCCTTAGTCCTTCACTTGACTCACACATCCATGTGAACAAGTAGTTAGTCTTAATTTTTCCAATGCTCGAAAGTTCTCATTCATCATGCTATACAACTTGCATGATTCCAAGTTTCTATCCAACTAAAACTTGGGTGATGAGAATCTTTCATTATTTGGTAAATTTAGACACTACCACAAATGAAAGAATCAAATTCATATCTCCACTCTTGCTCTTAATGGAATCTTTATAAGCAACAAAAAATTTCACAAATGCCATTGTAAGGATATTTTAAAATAAATAAAATCAAAATTTTTTCCTTTTATTTTAAAAATTTGCGGAAAAACTTATCCTTACAATCCATATGAAAACTTGTTGTTATCTATTCCTAAGCAATATCTCATAACTCCTAAGAAGTAGCTCAAGAATCCGATCTTCAAACTATGCAGTAGAAATCCATCTACGCGATCAAATTCAACATATTTTTTGTTTAAGTTTCTTCACTTTTCTTTGATTCTTAAAACATCAACATGTGACCCAGTCAGATCATGTATCAAGAATCTCAGAATATAAACTTGGTAGAGTTAAATAGTGGAGTTTACCTGAAGTAGAGTCAAACTTATTGACTTTAACATCCATAGGTAAATTGGCAGCTTCACAACCAATGCCCCTTCCTTTGGCAATATAACATATGGACGCTTTGGTAATGGAACATGGGACTATCACAGACTTATCCATTCTATTTGCCATTTGGTCAACCGAGTTGACTCTGGCCGATCCCTTTCCATTGGGAAGAGAGAGCTTTACTAGATATCCAATGTTACATTGTCAATGTCCATAAGTTTTAGGAAGCTGATCTTTGCAAATAGATAAGATCATTAAGGGTCTTGTCATAGTCTGTTTCATAGGAGTCCCAAAGGAACTCACCATGTGACATAGAAAGTGATTGAACCACCAACTTTCTCAAGACTTTGACACCTAACTCTCCCGACTTGTCAATATGTGACTACATCTCCAAGATGTGACCACACATAGACCTTTGTTTGCCAATAGGGATTGAGTGACCTTAAAGTTTTCAAGAACTTGTGGGTTAGGGAGAATAATTGAAGGAGGTGAAAGAGGTATGATTTCCATTGGACATCATTTTCATTTAGGAAAACTTGTTTCAAGATATTTGAAAGATCATAAATGTCTAAACCAGACATCTTTGGGAAGATATTCAAAATAGTTGATTTAAAGTCCTTAATATAACACCCAATATGAGATATTAAGGCTAGGACCCAACACAATACTTTTATAACTTAGAAGAGGGATGTCGTAATCCAAGCTATAAAACATTTGAAGGTGGGTGAATGACGATTCACCAATTTCCACCATGAAAATGAAATATATATTATTAGGTTTTAATTGGTTTTTGAAACTCCTAGATCTTTGAGATTCAATGAACTGTTTAATGGCATGTTTCAATCTCGAGTGTGCCCTTCAGGTTTTGTGACTGGGATGCCGAGGATCACAAAACAAGGTGTGATGTAACCATGCAAATTACTTGGTACCCTTAAGTGTTTACCCCTCAATTGATGTGTCGGTTAACCACACATGCTCCATCGATACTGTGATAAACATTAAGTTACCCTTTGCATACCTTGTTAAATACGAGTTAATGTGCCGGTTAACCACACATGCTCCACTAACCGACTTAAACAAAGTGCAAAGTGTAATTTCATGGATTAGCACCTTATTCACTTTTTCCTAAGTAACTAAGAGTAGGTATTTATAAAAGGTTTAGTTATGTAGTATTTATCATTAATACTTTTAATGAAGGGAGAATTATAGTCCTTGTCCTACCCGTTCGACTAACGACCCTCCACCGGTCAAGGAAGCGGTGGGTGAGAGTGGACACCCATTAAACTGCCATTTTATATGAAGTAACCTTATACCCCCCTTATAGACCGACTTCGTGAATGAGGCCTACTAACGGTAAGATTGACTTTACTCTTATACGTATATATAATCATTAACTTTTAATATTATAATAGTATAATGGTGTATTTTAAACATTTAAAATACTTGGTGGTTTAATTTATTAATTAAACTATACTCTTAATTTAATTAAACTTAAACCATGTCTTTATGGAATTATTAACTCTTTTAATTAAACACTTTAATTAATTTAATGAAGTCCATAAAGTTTGAACTTTAACTTTTAAAATTCTAGAGTTTGGAATTAAAGTGTATATGGGGTTGACTTTACAAATTCCAAAACTTGAGGAAAGTTTTGAACAATTCAAAAACTTATGGTTTCCATAACTTATGAGTTTTAAAGTGGTTTAAAAGAAAATTTCTTCAAGTTCCATAATTTTTAGACAAGTTATGGAAGACTTTAAAAGCATTTAAAAAATGTGACTCTTCATTTTTTCTTAACTTATGGAAATTTTATGAGTTATGAAATTCATAAATATGACTTTTCAAGTAACTTGAGGACAAGTTACAAAAACACATATTATTACCAACTTCTAGATTAATTTGGATTGAAAACAACTATCTCGTAATTTTTTCTATTAATATAAACAAACTCATAAACATGAACATTCATAATCAACATTTTTCAAGCATCATATAAACATGTATAAAACTTCAAACTTTGATTATTATCATTTATTTGGATGAGAATACACATTACCGTAGTATCAAATAAACAAATTATATGAACAAAAACACTTTGTGGTAATGATTCTAATCCAAAACAGGCCAAAAAACACGAACATATGCTGTCAGTGGGTCAAACTCGTCGAGTGCATGAACCAACTCGACGAGTTGGATGAAATTGTTGTTCATGGACTCGTCGAGTCTGTTGTCTAGACATCAAAATTTCGGGTTTTTTTCCAGCTATTTGCATCAAGTAT
Organism: Lactuca saligna; assembly: GCF_052625555.1. Classification (NCBI taxonomy): domain Eukaryota; kingdom Viridiplantae; phylum Streptophyta; class Magnoliopsida; order Asterales; family Asteraceae; genus Lactuca; species Lactuca saligna. The sequence continues at coordinate 151,658,838 of NC_136421.1, forward strand.
AATTGAAAACAACCCATGGCTCTGATACCACTGTTGGGTTTTGGTATACTACAACATCCTATGGTGCACATACAACCCTAAATACCTTGGATCTATGTTTTCACTAATTATACATGCAAATGGTTTCCAAGGTATTAATCTAACAACTAGAATGCATTTAACATAAAAATATAATATACTAGTTAGGATGACATACCTTTTGATGGAGCTTGAATTCTTGGTGTATTTGGCCTTAAAGAGCTTAGCCCCAATAGTGTGGAAGCCTCAAATGGAATCACAACACACCATGGAAAAAGGATGAACTTGAGAGAGAATTCCATGCACACAAAAGACACCATGAACTCTAAAAAGATACAAGTGGCGATTTTAGGCAATAAAGTATCTATTTATATGTGGGATTTCTAGGGTCATGGATATAACCCAAATCCATACCCATGGGTTTTATGATCCATGGTTCATGTGGCCCAACTCTTTATGTATCCATACATAAACTTGGTCCAACATGGATAATAATCCCAACACATACAAATATAACTAATTATCATAATTAGTCCCCATAGATTTACTTAGTCTCTTTCGACCACTAAATTAATTCTTGATCAATACTAATTAAAACATATGACTTCATATTAATATATTATTACTTATAATATATTAATAAACCATAAATAACCTTCTCTCAAAAGTCCATCCAAACAAATTGTCCTAATGATATGCAACCCAAATAGGCCATGCTACTCTCGGGTCGAATACATACCAATAATAGTTATGGGCTTAGACACCTAATCCAACCGTTTCTACACTTATTCATGTCAAGAGTACTTGAGGGTACGGTTCATGCCAAACCAGCTTCGCTTGGGAGCAAATTGTGACAGCCAGTATTACTCCTGCAGAGCACACTACAATGACTTGGAAGAGGTTTACTTTGATGTTCCAAGATGAGTATGTTCCCCCGGTGGAGAGGGAACGGTTAGCCTAGGAGTTTCTATCTCTCAAGTAGAATACATTGTTAGTGATAGAAATTATGAGGATTTTCCACGAGAGGGTGTTGTTCTTCTCTGAGCATGTGTCTTCTAAGCAGGCACGTATGAGCCGGTATTTGAGCATTCTGAGGAGGGATATTTGACAGTTCGAGGCGAACTCGTCTTAGCGGACATTTTCTGAGCTTCAAGAAAATACCCGAAAGAGGGATATTGAGCTAGAGACTTAGGCTAGGGAGGAGGTCGAGTCTCAGGGGAGAGATAGGCAACTGGAAAAGTCATAGGCAGCAGCCAAGCAGGCTAAGCCAGCTGATTCATGATCAGGGGGCCAGAAAGTCCACACTTGTGGGAAGTGTGGCAAGTGTTGGATTAATGTCTAAGTCCATAACTATAATTGGTAAGACTTGACCCGACCCGGCATGGTCCATTTGGGTCGCATGGCATCGGGACAATTGGAGAAACAAGATGAGGAAAAAGGATATAGTGATATATATTAATATATTATAAGTTCTAATATATTAATATATAATCATATTATTTAATTAGTATTGATCAAGAATTAATTTATAATTAATTATGTGATCAAAAGGAACTAATTAAATATGGACTCTTAGATATATATGTGTGGTGGGCCAAGTTCATTTAGGTTAGGCTAAGCTTTAATGGATAGTCCATGGAGTGTTTAACCCATGGATCATATGAAATGAAAGGTCATGGGTTTGACCCTAGTCTCCACACTATATAAAAATGTCCTTGGTTGGTGAAATTGGCACTAGTGTGGGTACACTAAGAGGGCTAGCCGATTTCACTAGAGAGAACCAAAGTATCTGTATTCTCAAGGTTATTCCAAGTGTTCATGGTGTTGTGTGAACCATTTTAGGTGTCACACTTGGGGCACTAGGCACTCAAGCTTCATGAAGACAAGCTACATCAACAAGGTATGTCTTCTAACTTGTTTTATTACCTAAGTATCAAAGATTGTATGCTAGATAGGGTAATACCTTGGAATATTCATATTTGCATGTTTAATAGAGAAAACATAGATCCAAGGTATTTAGGGTTGCATGTACACCATAGGAGTGTTAGAATGCTTAAAACCCAACAACAAGAGTCATGAAGGATCATGACAAGTGGGTATTTGCTACAAATGTGGCAAAGACGGGCATATGGCGAGGGATTGCCCCAATGGATTTGCAGTATGCTTTCACTGCTACTAGACCGGCCATCGGAAGGTCGAGTGTCCCAAACTGCTTTAGGGATTAGCACAGGGATCTGCACCTGCTGCTATACGAGCTACTGAGAGTCGTCCAACGAAGGTCGAGACACTGAGGGTTCGTGGGAGAGCCTTTCAGCTGACAGCGGAGGAGGTCCGTGCAACACCAAATGTCATGGCTGATATGTGTTCTTTTACTTATTCTATTTTCAAGTTATATTTGTTCTTATATTGTGTAGTGTATCGGTACTTTTTTCTTGTGAGTTATGTACCTTCCTTGGTGTTATTTGACTCGGGTGTGATTCGATCCTTCGTGTCATTAGCATTTAGTCGCCACATCAGTATCCGACACGAGGCGTTGAGTCGATCTTTGCAAGTTTCTGTAGCCGATGAGCATGTGGTATTTGTGTTAACACGTCGTCGCGCGCGTATTAAGCAAATAAATTATCACTGCTAGTTGCACTAAAAATATAGCACATGGAAGCAGGGTCGAATCCTCAGGGACACAACCTAAACATCAATGCCTTTTTGCATCAGGCAAATCTATTCAAAACAGAAATTATAAAAGGGGGTTTTAACTAAAAACTAAAAACTAAAAATGTAGTGATATTAAACCAAATGAAAATCAATATTACAAATGATTTCAGCTCTGCTGCGACTTTCCTAATCATGAAACTAACCTAGATCTGATTATTTGAGATGCGTTCTATTTAAGTTGGTACCGAGAAAAAAACTAACAAGCTCTAGTAATTTTTCTTTTACCAAATATAGTTAATGAAAACAAGCTCTTCAATTAACCATAACTTTTTACTATTTAACTAAATAAGCTCTTAATTAAGATCAGAAAAGTTACACTAAGTTCTTTGTGAATTCCCAGCAATACCAAATACTTCTCACAAGCTCGGAAGCGTAAAGATATGATTTTTCAACTTTATAATAAATTCAAATCCCAAACGCGAAACTGATTTATTACTTGTTACTTATTACCAGTTGACAAGAACAATTACGTATTCTATTACTGATTAACTGGAATGATAAAACCGTAGCTAGGTGATCAGACTAACAAGAATCAAAATCAAACATTCATTAAGAACAAAACTGAAGAATATAGATAGAAACACAAAACAAAAACCAGATCTAATGATCAATCACATGAAAAGTACTCGTCTTTGCAGAACTGAAAACTAGGGTTTAGCCATACATGGCTAAAATATGATCAAAACAGATGAAAAGAGATGTTAAACAACTAATCTTACTAATTGTCACACCCCAAAATCGATAACGGTGGAATACGTTTCGGGGTGGAGGACGTCATGTACAGTATCATCACAATTGCATAATAGTAAAAACAAGAAACATACAACCATTTCATTTACATGGTGAGTTTAATTACAAGTGTGTTTTGTAATGTTCAACAAACACCAAAAGTAATACAAAAATAAGAGATGGATCTTGTATGCTCCACCTTCTCCAAAATGTTGCACCTGTACCTGTCTATCTTTGACCTGAGGATACAAGTTATTTTGAAAACGAATATCAGCATAAAGCTGGTGAGTTCATAAGAGTTTAGTGTGAGTTTTTGTATAACATGAATTAGAACCGTTAGTATGAAAAGCTGCAATTTACGTTTATAAGTAGTAGAAAACCCTAGAAAATCCTATATTTTCCAGAAAATACATTGTAAGTGAAAACCTTTAAGAAACAAGAAATCTTCATCTTTGAAAACCGATTATTGTAAAAGTATATTATGGAATCTCCAATAAGTAATGTAATAAGATAGGATATGCCTGTAGTAGTAATAGAGGTGCAAACTCCCTTTAGTGATAGATACTTATTTACTTCAGGATGTTAAATTAGACTTTAGTTTAGTATTTTAGTGTGGATATAGTGTATTCCTTGTATGTTACCGATAGTGTGAGCAATAAAGAACCCCATGACCTTCCTGGTCATACACAGTGTAGTGAGGTAGTGGCATCCCTGGGCCTGCACGGCTCGGACTGAAGTTAATAGTCGGGATGTAATAGTGTCTGCCCCGTATAGATCTATACATGTAGTGTCGTCTTCCGGTCGGAAAAACTCTGGGCATAGTATGTAGCGAACAGAGTATCTCGTACTGAGTTAGTGTGTTAGCTTCTGTTTAGTGCCTTTTCTTGTATTATACTGTAGTAGTCTTTTGTATAGCTTGTAGTGTGTTCTCTTATTAGTGTATCGTCTCATAATAGTGTGTATTATAGTGTGTAGAGTAGTAGTTATGGCGAGTAGTAATGGCCTTAACTATACCTATTATAGTTAACTTAGTGCGTATAGTTCTTACCAATTTAGTGGTTTAAGCATCGGATGAAATGAAAATGCTCGTATCCAACACTAATATACATGATATATAACTAAGAAATCAACGACAGTCGGATGGATAACGACTACCCTAAGCCCACAATCAAACAAGAACAGGAAATAAGGCGAGCTATCGGTCCTAAGTCCTTCAAGTCTTACTTATATAAATATATTAGTGTGGTTACATTTTATAAGAAAATTTATTTAAGAAAAATTCTTTTCCAAAGGGAACATTTAAAAAGTTGTTTATTTATTCAAAATAGTTTCGAAAACGTAAAATCCTTTTATAAGGCGTAGTGGTAAATCACATGTGATTTGAACTACGGATAGTGAAACACATGTGATTAATTTCCATAAACATGTATAATTGACTTGTACCCCCCTTAAAACATATAAAAAATTTGAAAGGTTCATTAAAGGGGTATGAACTCACCTGAAATCGAGTAAATCGGGGAAATCGGGTGAATCGGGTGAAAGTATCGGTTGAGCGTTTGGTTCCAAATAAGGACTTGTACACCTTTCAAGACCCTAATATCATATGAAATATGTATTTTACAAGAAATTAATCATTTTATGCTTTTCATTAACATATTTAGGTATTCTAGCATTGATTCGGGGTCTTAGGGCTTAGGAGGGGGTTCCCGGGAATGGTACTAGGCCAAGAGGGGTTTACGGGGGAGTCCAAGAGTTTATTCCCTTGGAGTTTACGGCCCAAAGGCCACTCCTTGGGAGTTTACGGCCGTAAGCCCCTAGGCTTGGCTGTAAACTCTTGTCCTCCTCCAAAAGTGCATGTTAAGGCCTTAATTCAATTCCCAAATTTTCTAGTAAATGCCTACGACCAATTTGGAGGGTTAAAACCTTCATTTGGTTGAATTTAGGGGAGTTTACGGTCCTAGCTTAGGCTTGGGCCGTAAACTCCAAAATATCTTTCAAAATTTGTTGTTTAATGGCCCTAAGCATCCCCTTAATACATAACTAACTTCTAGAAGGCCCTAGATGATTTTTTGGGACTTTTTACCAAGGAATTTGGGTGTTTATGGCCTAAGCATAAGCTTGGGCTGTAAACTCCCTTTTAGGCTCTAAAATCTTAAGTTTTCATGTCCAAACTCATCTAGGTATATCCCTCAATTAGTTTACAAGCTTATAGGAAGTAAAAACGGGACATTGGCCAAGTTTTGGGGTGTTTACGGCCTAAGGGGCTTCCTAGGCTGTGAACTCCATATATTCCACTAAATCTTATGATTTTTGGGCTCTAAATGCAATGGAATACGTTTAGATCAAGATAGGGAAGAAACTCTTACGTTAGGAGGCCGGAATCTGGGGTTTTCAGGGTCGGGATCGAGTCTAGAGAGAGAAAGTAGTGAGAGAGAGTGAAAGGGTGGTAAAGAGTGTTCAAGTGGCATCAAATTTTCTTAAATATGCCTCGGTTATTGCATCTGGTACACGACTACCCGATGCTCAAGTTTAACGGGGTTTAAACTTTTTACCCGGGTGAAGTGGTTGAAAAGTAATATAACTTTATTTTGTTAACGGGGTTAACACTTACAAGTTATATTTACCTATACTAAAATGATAATATCGAGAAATACAGATAAATAGATATTTATTTATTGACGACTCCAAATATTACGGGAATTTATATATAACGACGAATTCCGTTAGTGAAAACGGGGTTATGTAACGGAAATAAATTTGGGTTGTCACATCATCCCCCCGTTAGGGGAATTTCGTCCCGAAATTTAGAATTCATACAGATAAGTATTACAATACTACTAAGTGAAGAGATGGGGGTATTTAAGTTTCATTTGATCCTCGCGTTCCCAAGTAAATTCCGGTCCCCGCTTGGCGTTCCACCAAACTTTCACAATTGGGATGCGGCTTTGTTTCGTTCGTTTTACTTCCCGATCCATAATCTCCGCAAGCTCTTCCACGAAGTTGAGGCTCTCATTGACCTCGATCTCTTCGAGTGGAATCACGAGAGTCTCGTCGGATAGGCATTTCTTCAAGTTTGAGACGTGGAAGGTAGGATGTATGTTACTTAGTTCGTGGGTTAGGTTGAGTTTGTAAGCTACAGGGCCGATTCTAGTGAGACCCTCAAAAGGCCCTATGTACCTTGGGTTCAGTTTTCCACGCTTTCCGAAGCGTATCGTGCCCTTCCAGGGCGAGACCTTCAAAAGGACTCGGTCTCCCACCTGGAATTCCAAGGGTTTTCTTCGTTTGTCGGCTTAGCTTTTCTGTCGATCCCTAGCGACTTTTAATCATTCACGAATCTGCACAATATTCTCGGTCGTTTCTCGAATGATCTCCGGACCAGTGAGAGCACTGTCAGGAACTCGTCCTTTAGCTAACTGAGTGTCACCCACCTCAGCCTAACACATAGGGGATCTGCACTTCTGGACGTAGAGGGCTTCGAATGGGGTTGCCTTGATGCTCGTATGATAACTATTGTTGTAAGAAAACTCCACAAGAGCTAAGTGTGTATCCCATGATCTACCGAAGTCGATCATGCAAGCTCGCAGCATATCTTCTAGAGTTTGGATCGTCCTCTCACTTTGTCCATCAGTCTGCGGATGGTAGGCTGTACTCATATCCAGCCTCGTCCCTAATGCCTTTTGTAGTGATTGCCAAAATCTTGAGGTAAACCTACTATCTCTATTGGAGATAATAGATCTAGGGACGCCATGCAATCGTACTATTTCCTTAATGTATGTTCTTGTGAGTTTCTCCATCTTGTCTGTTTCCTTGATGGGTAGGAAGTGTGCAGACTTGGTCAATCTGTCGACGATGACCCAAATGGTATCCAACCCACTCGCTGTCTTGGGTAGTTTAGTTATAAAGTCCATTGTAATCTACTCCCACTTCCATTCTGGTATCACTGGTTGTTGGAGGAGTCTTGATGGCTTTTGATATTCGACCTTGACCTTCGCACAAGTAAGGCAGTTACTCACAAAGGTAGCGATCTCCGCTTTCATGTTAGGCCACCAATATAGCTTTTTGAGATCCAGATACATCTTATCTGAACCTGGGTGGACGGAGTATCGAGTGTTGTGTGCTTCCTTCATGACCAGATCTCTGAAACCTCCATGGCGCGGAGTCCAAATTCGATCCATGAGATAGTATGCCCCGTCACCCTTGACCTCCAAACTCTTATCCATTCCATGCATGGATTCTCCTATCACATTCTCAGGCTTCAAGGCCTCAAGCTGAGCCTTCTTGATCTGTGAGGATAGATGCGAATGGATAGTCATTGTCAACGATTTGGTTCTTCGACCAGAATGCTCTTTTCTACTCAGGGCATCTGCTACCACGTTGGCTTTTCCCCGGTGATATCGAATTTCACAATCGTAATTGTTAAGTAGCTCGACCCATCGGCGTTGTCTCATGTTGAGCTACTTCTGGTTTAGTATGTTTTGGAGGCTCTTGTGATCAGTGTACACCACGCTCTTCATCCTATACAAGTAGTGTCTCCAGATTTTTAGTGTGAAGACGACCGCTCCTAACTCGAGGTCGTGAGTAGTGTAGTTCACCTCATGCGTCTTTAGCTGTCTTGAGGCATAGGCGATGACCTTACCTCGTTGCATCAAGACACAACCGAGCCCCTGATTCGATGCATCGCAGTATACAACAAAATCTTCAACTCCTTCGGGCAGGGATAATACTGGTGCGGTGCATAAGGCTTGTTTCAGGGTTTGGAATGCCTTCTCCTGTTTCTCCGCCCAATTGAACGATACACCCTTATGTGTCAACATGGTGAGAGGTTTCACAATCCGAGAGAAGTTTTGGATGAATCTACGGTAGTAGCCAGCGAGGCCTAGAAATTGGCGAATTTTTGTAGGCGTCTTCGGTGCTGACCAATTCTCAATAGCTTTAATTTTGGAGGGATCAACGTGGATTCCGTCTTCACTAACCACGTGTCCCAGGAATTCAACTCTTCGGATCCAAAATTCGCACTTAGAGAACTTCGCATATAACTTCTCTGACCATAGGATTTCCAGGACTCGCCGTAAATGATCCCTATGTTCTTGCTCGCTCCGAGAATAGACGAGTATATCATCAATAAAGACGATGACGAACTGATCTAAATATGGACGACACACCTTATTCATCAAGTCCATGAATACTGCAGGTGCGTTGGTCAGTCCAAAGGGCATCACCACCAACTCGTAGTGCCCGTAACGGGTTCGGAAGGCTGTTTTCAGAACATCTTCCTCAAGAACCCGTAACTGGTGATACCCGGACCTAAGATCAATCTTGGAGAAGTAACTCGCTCCTTGTAGTTGGTCGAATAGATCATCGATAGGAGGGAGGGGGTAGCGATTTTTAACCGTGAGTTTGTTGAGTTCCCTATAATCGATGCACATACGGAACGATCCGTCCTTCTTCTTCACGAACAAGATCGGAGCTCCTTAAGGTGAGAAGCTTGGTCTTATAAAGCCCTTGCTGAGCAGTTCGTTAAGTTGATCGGATAGTTCCTGCATCTCGGCAGGTGCTAGATGATAGGGTGACTTAGCTACGGGAGTAGCTCCTGGAACTAGGTCGATTCTGAACTCAACCTGACGTTTGGGAGGTAAACCTAGGAGGTCCTCTAGGAAGACATCAGGGAAATCACATACGACAGGGATGTCTTTTGGGTTCTTTGATTTCTGGATTGTGTCGACGACGTGAGCAAGGAAGGCGCAATATTCCTTACGTAAGTATTTATGAGCCTGAATACTGGAGATTATGCGAAGACTCATACCGGGTTTATCTCCATAGATCAATAGGGTTTCACAATTTGGAAGATTTAGGCGAATAGCTTTGTCAAAGCATAAGATATCACCACGATAAAGACTCAACCAGTCCATACCAACAATGACATCGAAACTCTTGATTGAGACTGGTATGAGATCGATTGGGAATGAGTGATCGTCTAACGTGAGGGTACAACCTACGTAGATTTCATTAGAGCTTTCGGTCTTCCCGTTAGCCATTTCTACGATGAATGTTTCTTTTAGTGGTTGAGGGGTTTGTTTGAGTAAGTGTTTAAAGTTTTGGTTTACGAAGCTTCTTTCGGCACCACTATCGAATAAGACACAGGCATAAGAGTTGTTGAGAAGAAACGTACCTGTGACTACTGTGGGATCCACCACCGCTTCATTGTGACCAATAGAGAGTAGTCTTCTGGTTCCCCCAGCATTCGCAACCTTCGGACAGTTTTTCTTGAAGTGACCAGCTTCACCACATCCGTAACACGTCGGGGTCATTCCCGAACCGGGAACTTGCGAAATAGGTTTGGGAGGGGCTTTGCATAATCGTACCGTATGGCCCTTCCGACCGTAGTTGGAACACTGCAACTCACGGCAGGGGCCGTTATGGTGGTAAGGACACTTTGGACATTTGGGCAGATTCCCACTATAAGGCTTTGGCAGTGCAGGAGCGGCTGGAGTAGTGGCAGCATTGACCGCCACAATTTGCTGGTCCCTAGAGGAGGTTTGAGTCTTCTTGCCCTTCTTCTTATCCCATCGCTTCCTCTTTCTGTCAGATGAATTGGGTGGTGCAGTGGTAGTTGTGGTTGCTGTTGCTGGAGTGGAAGAGATTTCATGGTTGATCAGACTCTGGGCCAATTCCTTGGCGCTGTCGAAGGTGGTAGGGCGTGAGGCTAGAACATTTCCTTGATACGGGGGCACTAAACCCCAGATTTACCGTTCAATCTTCTTGCTTTCGAACGGTATCATATTGGGACACATAGCCGCCAAATCACAGAACCTGGCCGTATACGCTATTATGTCGGTCCCTTTCATCTTGAGGTTCCAAAGCTCCTCCTCAAGTTTCTGAATTTCGCCCCTAGGGCAATACTCCTTTCTCATGAGATCCTTTAGAGTGTCCCAGCCCATGGCATTGGCTGTAACCAAGGAGAGTGCACTGACATGGCCGTTCCACCATGTTAATGCCCTGTTAGTGAGGGTGGCAGTTGCGAACTTGATTTTTCTCTCTTCGAGGCAAGAGCACATTTCAAAGACAGCTTCGGTTATTTCGAACCATTGGGAAAATGTCAGAATTCCTCTGGTACCATCGAAGAAGGTAGGTTTAGAGTTCATGAAGTCCTTATAAGTGCATCCTTGCACTCTTTGATGGACTTCACCAAATCTAGAGTTGCCACCGCTTGCATCACCGGAGTTCACTTGAGCCATGGTTGCTGTCATAGCTACAGTCACAGCCGTTTGAAACAGCACTGGATCGAACTGCGGAGGAGGAGGTGGTGGAGGAGGGGTTTGAGTTGCTGGTCTTCCTCTGTTTGGACGCTTTCGTGGAGGCATCTTTCGCTGGAAGACCATAGAAATGATAGCAATAGTAAGAGTCTATTGCGAATATGAATAGAGTGTTTCATGGATTAAATCACATAATTCAAAATCAGAATGAGAGTCATAGTAATAGAGTAGTCAGCTGCCAATATACTGGTATAGATGATGTAATACAAGTTCATGAAAATTGACCTAACAGTAGGTCTTACATCAGACTATAAGGAAAATATTGGTGGTTTAGGGGTCTAGTTAGAGTACTTTCAAAGCTAGGAATGTTTACAGACAACTGATCTATGAAACATAGAGAGGGAAGGCTAGTCCTTTAATCAAAAGAGTGAGATAAATAGACGTCTTCTACTGGCGACGGTTACTTGTTGGGCGAACCCTCAGATCCGCTAGTTGCCGTATAACTTCCTGAAGGTGTTGATCATTCATCCTTTGACGTGCTTGGAGTTCCCTAACTTCAGCTCGGGATGCAGCTAGCTGATGGTGCAGAGCTTCGTTGGTCCTCCTTGTCCTGTCCACAGCTTCTTCGAGTTGGCGGATGCGAACAATGTTGAGATTTGAGTTGGCATCCACTTCTACAACTCGACCAATGGCTACTTGACCCTGCTCAACATTCCTGGTGATCCTTCGGACCATGATGGGTAGAACTTGGTCCGTTGATCCTCCTTCGTTTATGTTGTAGAAGCTTCGATCTCCATTGTAAGGTAAGGGCTGGCCCTGCTCCTCGCTCCATCGGTGTAAGGATATGGCCCACATAGGAGTGGGACCCTGAAATGTCGGACGGGGGTTGGGGTTCCGAGCTCCAGGAGGTAGGTTATTAACTTCTAGCTTGGAGTCGGAGTTATCCGAAAATCCTTCTACTCGGTGGCCATCGAGAGGGATTGGGTGATCATCGTACGACTCTTCATCGAGCCATCCTCCATTGCCCTGGTTTGGATAGTACGGGTCGCCTGGAAGGTGGAAGCCAGCCATGATATCTATGCGAGAAAAGGGGAAAAGAAGATTAATAGACACACTAACCTAAAATATTTATAAGATGATCGTCACGAGTTAAACCAATACTTGCATAATGTATACTAATTACATGTGACCGGGGATAGTTCGTCGAATAAGTGACCCTAACTCTAAATCCACAACCAGACAAGGAACATGATGTAAAGCAAAGATCATAGATTCTAAGTCTATAACACCCTATTCACATGCAATCGGAAAGTATCCATTTAGCAACTATTACTCCACTAGTAACGACCCTTTTTAGTTCTCACGCATGTATATTTTAGAGGTACAGAATACTCCTATAGTATTCTTATGCTATTGTTATCGTGGTAGTGTTGGTAAGTTTTTAGATTTGTTGCATACCACAACCAAGCTTAGGCACATGCTAGTCACTCCCAGGAAAACGTAGTTGATGAGGCTACATCCCCCCAAATGTGACCACATGTCTCTAAGTCCAATTGTGCTATCCAACCATCTTAATACTTTTGTTCTGTTCTAGTGCGATACTAACTTATGTATCTTATAGTGGTGTGTGTGTATATATATATATATATATATATATATATATATATATATATATATATATATACTTAGTTAAATATTTTAGATACTTATCAGTATATATTCTTGGTCAGAGTGTTTTAGTCGCGAAGAGTTTATAGTTCGTATATCTTTTATAGGTTGGTATACTTGATTCACTATAAACAATGCTCCGATACCAATCTATCACACCCCAAAACCGATAACGGCGGAATACGTTTCGGGGTGGAGGGCGTCATGTACAGTATCATCACAATTGCATAATTGTAAAAACAAGAAACATACAGCCATTTCATTTACATAGTGAGTTTAATTACAATTGTGTTTTGTAATGTTCAACAAACACCAAAAGTAATACAAAAATAAGAGATGGATCTTGTATGCTCCACCTTCTCCAAAATGCTGCACATGTACCTGTCTATCTTTGACCAGAGGATACAAGTTATTTTGAAAATGAATATCAGCATAAAGCTGGTGAGTTCATAAGAGTTTAGTGTGAGTTTTTTATAACATGCATTAGAACCGTTAGTATGAAAAGCTGCAATTTACGTTTATAAGTAGTAGAAAACCCTAGAAAATCCTATATTTTCCAGAAACTACATTGTAAGTGAAAACCTTTAAGAAACAAGAAATCTTCATCTTTGAAAACCGATTATTGTAAAAGTATATTATGGAATCTCCAATAAGTAATGTAATAAGATAGGATATGCATGTAGTAGTAATAGAGGTGCAAACTCCCTTTAGTGATAGATACTTATTTACTTCGAGATGTTAAATTAGACTTTAGTTTAGTATTTTAGTGTGGATATAGTGTATTCCTTGTATGTTACCGATAGTGTGAGCAATAGAGAACCCCATGACCTTCCTGGTCATACACAGTGTAGTGAAGTAGTGGCATCCCTGGGCCTGCACGGATCGGACTGAAGTTAACAGTCGGGATGTAATAGTGTCTGCCCCGTGTAGATCTATACATGTAGTGTCGTCTTCCGGTCGGAAAATCTCTGGGCATAGTATGTAGCTAATAGAGTATCTAGTAGTGAGTTAGTGTGTTATCTTCTGTTTAGTGCCTTTTCTTGTATTATAGTGTAATAGTCTTTTGTATAGCTTGTAGTGTGTTCTCTTATTAGTGTATCGTCTCGTAATAGTGTGTATTATAGTGTGTAGAGTAGTAGTTATGGCGAGTAGTAATGGCCTTAACTATACCTATTATAGTTAACTTAGTGTGTATAGTTCTTACCAATTTAGTGGTTTAAGCATCAGATGAAATGAAAATGCTCGTATCCAACACTAATATACATGATATATAACTAAGAAATCAATGACAGTCGGACCGATAACGACTACCCTAAGCCCACAATCAAACAAGAACAGGAAATAAGGCGAGCTATCGGTCCTAAGTCCTTCAAGTCTTACTTATATAAATATATTAGTGTGCTTACATTTTATAAGAAAATTTATTTAAGAAAAATTCTTTTCCAAAGGGAACATTTAAAAAGTTGTTTATTTATTCAAAATAGTTTTGAAAACGTAAAATCCTTTTATAAGGCGTAGTGGTAAATCAGATGTGATTTGAACTACGGATAGTGAATCACATTTGATTAATTTCCATAAACATGTATAATTGACTTGTATCCCCCCTTAAAACATTTAAAAGGTTCATTAAAGGGGTATGAACTCACCTGAAATCGAGTAAATCGGGGAAATCGGGTAAATCGGGTGAATCGGGTGAATCGGGTGAAAGTATCGGTTGAGCGTTTGGTGCCAAATAAGGACTTGTACACCTTTCAAGACCCTAATATCATATGAAATATGTATTTTACAAGAAATTAATCATTTTATGCTTTTCATTAACATATTTAGGTATTCTTGCATTGATTCGGGGTCTTAGGGCTTAGGAGGGGGTTCCCGGGAATGGTACAAGGCCAAGAGGGGTTTACGGGGGAGTCCAAGAGTTTATTCCCTTGGAGTTTATGGCCCAAAGGCCACTCCTTGGGAGTTTACGGCCGTAAGCCCCTAGGCTTGGCCGTAAGCTCTTGTCCTCCTCCAAAAGTGCATGTTAAGGCCTTAATTCAATTCCCAAATTTTCTAGTAAATGCCTACGACCAATTTGGAGGGTTAAAACCTTCATTTGGTTGAATTTAGGGGAGTTTTTGGTCCTAGATTAGGCTTGGGCCGTAAACTCCAAAATATCTTTCAAAGTTTGTTGTTTAATGGCCCTAAGCATCCCCTTAATTCATAACTAAATTCTAAAAGGCCTTAGATGAGTTTTTGGGACTTTTTACCAAGGAATTTGGGTGTTTACGGCCTAGGCATAAGCTTGGGCCGTAAACTCCCTTTTAGGCTCTAAAAGCTTAAGTTTTCATGTCCAAACTCATCTAGGTATATCCCTTAATTAGTTTACAAGCTTATAGGAAGTAAAAACGGGACATTGGCCAAGTTTTGGGGTGTTTACGGACTAAGGGGCTTCCTAGGCCGTAAACTCCATATATTCCACTAAATCTTACGATTTTTGGGCTCTAAATGAAATGGAATACGTTTAGATCAAGATAGGGAAGAAACTCTTACGTTAGGAGGCCAGAATTTGGGGTTTTCGGGGTCGGGATCGAGTCTAGAGAGAGAAAGTAGTGAGAGAGAGTGATAGGGTGGTAAAGAGTGTTCAAGTGGCATCAAATTTTCTTAAATATGCCTTGGTTATTGCACCCGGTACACGACTACCCGGTGCTCAAGTTTAACGGGGTTTAAACTTTTTACCCGGGTGAAGTGGTTGAAAAGTAATATAAATTTATTTTGTTAACGGGGTTAACACTTACAAGTTATACTTACCTATACTAAAATGATAATATCGAGAAATACAGATAAATAGATATTTATTTATTGACGACTCCAAATATTACAGGAATTTATATATAACGACGAATTCCATTAGTGAAAACGGGGTTATGTAACGGAAATAAATTTGGGTTGTCACACTAATCTACTTGAAGGAGATGATCCACAGTCTTCAGATCTTCAAAAATCGTTGAAATCAGAGGAGAAACGCCTACAAAATTGTATTTTCTTCGTCCGGTACGTCTGGAATCACCAACTTCGGTTACAGGAATGCTATCAGCGTCTATTTATATGTCCAGCAACAAAAACGATGTGCATGCGATCGCATGGGCACAACCTGCGATCCCAGGTTTTGAAGAGAATGTGTCCCGTGTGTTTTTAATGAAGTAGGATGCTATTTTGGTACTTTTTGGTCAACCTGCAGTCGCATGTACACAAACTGCGATCGCAGGTTTTAATTTTTTACTCCCAAATGAATTTTTGGCACAAAAGAACCTCGAAGAAAAGTTGCGACCCAACATGTGATCGCATAAAGGACCCATGCGATCGCATAAAGGCAACCTGCGATTGCATGTTGTGCTTATGACATCTGAAATTTTGTCTACTTTTCATATCATTTTGAATCGCATCAATCGGAGTTACGGTTCTCGAGATATGGTCAAAATACTGATAGGGGGTCAAAGCTGCCAACAACTTCCTTTAACTTTAGATTGTAGATTCTATCTTCGTGTGATCAATTCGATCGAATCTTTCTTGACCAAAGCATTTTGCAATCATTCCTCAACATACTCCATAATTTCCAAGCTCCATTTTAGGCTTCAAACGCGCATCCAACTTCTCCTAAAGCATTGCTCCACTCGAACTATCTGAAATCGACATAAAAACATGAGTAGTACGAGAATTCTAACAAAAGACATGAGATGAACAATATTTAAATAAATGACATGCAAATGTACAAAATATGATGCTAAATGATAATGAAAACTACCCTATAAGATACATAAAATGGCATCTAACAGTTTACTACTGATGTGATCCGGGGATGTGTGCTCGAGATTTTTGGTGTTGAGTTTCCGATAGATCTGGTGCCGATCGCGATGGGTGATGTCTGCGTCATTGTGGGCATGGACTAGTTGAGTCATTTTTATGAGCTATGATCATTTGTGAGCGTCATATGGTGACCATATGAGACCCTAGTGGGGGAGTGCTTATAGTGTATGAAAAGGGTACTAAATCTGGGCCAGCTTTCTGCTCGGCTACTAGAGCAAGACATATTCTACAGCAGGGTTGCATGGGATTTTTAGTGTATGTGATGGATACGCGGGTTGCTACCAGGAGACCAAGTTCTATCGCTGAGGTTCCGATAGTGAGTGATTTTCCGGATGTTTTTCCCAAGGAGTTACCGGGTGTGACTCCTGAGAGGCAAGTGGAGTTCCAGATTGATTTGGTTCTGGGAGCGGTGCCTATCACCAAGGAACCTTATCACCTTGCACCACCAGAGATGCAGTATTTATCCTCATAGCTTCATGAGTTGAAGGGATTTATCAGAACGAGTAGCTCGCTGTGGGGAGCGTCGATCCATTTTTTCAAGAAAACGGATGGTTCACACTAGATGTTCAT
The DNA here is from genome assembly GCF_052625555.1 of Lactuca saligna. Lineage (NCBI taxonomy): Eukaryota > Viridiplantae > Streptophyta > Magnoliopsida > Asterales > Asteraceae > Lactuca > Lactuca saligna. The sequence goes on from NC_136421.1 coordinate 151,675,634, forward strand.
TGATTACTGGGAGTTGAATAAGCTGACGGTCAAGAACCATTATCAAATTTCGAGGATCGACGATTTGTTTGATTAGTTTCACGGGGCGGATTAGTTTTCCAAGATCGATTTGAGGTCTGGATATCATCAGATGAGAGTCTACGAGGAGGATATCCAGAAGATGGCATTTAAGACTCATTATGGGCACTACGAGTTTGTGGTGATGCATTTCGGGCTCACTAATACACCGACATCATTCATAGACCTCATGAACCGGGTGTGTAGACCATTTGTTGGATCGATCGGTGATTGTGTTCATCGACGATATCTTAGTGTATTCGAGATCCAGAGAGCAACATGAGAAGCATCTAAGAGAGATTCTTGGAGTTTTGAGGTCGGAGAGGCTTTATGTCAAATTCTCCAAGTATGATTTTTGGTTACAAGTGGTCCAGTTCCTAGGACACCTCGTTAACCAGAATGGGATATTGATCAACTCGGCCAAGATCGAAGCAGTGATGAGATGGGAGGTACCGGGATCCCCCATCGAGATCAGGAGTGTTTTTGGGTTTTGCTGGCTACTATCGAAGATTTATCATAGATTTTCCCAAGATTGTCATCCCTCTCACCAGGTTGACCCGGAAGGGTGTTACTTTTATTTGGGGTCCTAAGAAGTAGGCCTCATTTGAGACTCTTCACCAATGATTATGTGAAGCCCCGGTGTTAGCCCTCCCCGAGGGAGTGGAAGATTTTTATGGTTTACTACTATCCATCTATATCAGGGATGGGTGCGGTGTTGATGCAGAGGGGGCACGTGATAATATACACATCGAGGCAGTTGAATCCTTGTAACATCCCAAGTTCAGGTATGCCATGAAACTCTTGATTTTTTGAGTACTTGTCCATTTTAGCCATTTATTAAGAAAAGGTGGTGAATGAGTACGCGGGGCGTACACGAGTGTACGTTCAACGTACTCATATGCGTGCATTTGATGCGGAAGCCACCTAGTATGATGGGCGTACCAGAGGGTACACTGGGCGTACTAGGCCCAGAGTGAAAAACCTAATTTAGGGTGAGTGCCCTATATAAAGGATACGATGGCCTCATTCCTGGCCACCATTCTCAGACAACAAACCCTTTTGGTAGGGAATGCTGGTTGTAGGAAACAAAGGTTACAAATTTGCAAGTTGCAAAGTTTGGAAGTTGTTTCACTATGGACAATTTTAGGGGAGAGAGTAGTTATACTTCATTTTAAATCTAAATTGAATGATTTAATAGAGCTTAGTCATGAAAATACATGAATATCATGTTGAAATGCTTCAACATAGAAAATTCAATATATGGAAATATTATAGTAAGAGACTGGTCAGATACCAGTTCTTTAAGACATTATGAGTTGGTTGTGCATTGATAATACGTAAACGCATCAGTAACTTGATGTTATAAAACATATTGTTGTGTGTGATTTGATGAGTGAATTGTGCAAGCATATGAGTCGAAGGTTATCTGTTCCTATAACATCCCAAAATTACAGAGTCCCACAAAGCATAAAGCAAGCAACATTCAGACATAGGAGACTACTCAAGCAATTCTATCCTCTTAACAAGAAACTATACTAGCATACAATGCTAAGCTCATACTATCATGCATAACCTAAATAGGCTATCCTTCTACTGTCTACTCAAAACTAGCATGCAATTCTCATAAAGCTGAAACACATATAGCAGGCACATAAGGCATCCTCCTAGATCCATAGTCCTAATCTAGCATGATGTTCTACTGAAACTAAAATAGATAATCATAATATAAACTTGTATGGTAATTTGGGAGTACTTACTTGAGCTCGTCTGATTGCATGCACCACACCCTTTTTCTCTTTTCAAAGTTATTTTTCTTTCTAAAAATTTTCTTTTCTTTTCTAAAACTCTTTTCTTTTTCCGCCAATTCTTTCGAAAACATTTCTTTTGAAAAAAATCTTTTACCATTTCCTTAATTTGAGTCCAGTCATACCCGAAAGTGTGCCTGAATCCCTCAAACCAAGGCTCTGATACCAACTTGTAACATCCCAAAAATACAGTCTGAAAATTTTGTTCAATTTAATAATAAAAACCATAGTCGATAAACCTAATATAAAAATCATAAGCAATGTATCTCAAAATATTATAACAACTGTCAAGTATATCAGAGTATAAACAACCCAGGCTGAACAAATGGTGTGTGCACTGCAATCTTCCAGAGCTCCTCTTTTGAAAACTGAGTACCTGAAACCAAAACTGAATCTGTAAGCACGAAACTTAGTGAGCTCCCCCAAACTACCACATACCACACAATAACATAATAAGCACATATTAGGCCCTGCCCACTGCATCGGACCGAAATCCGGAAACTTCATCGGATCAAAGTCCGGAAACTAACCAGGCCTTGCCCTCTGCATCGGACCGAAGTCCGGAAACTGCATCGGACCGAAGTCCGGAACTGACTGGGACCTTGTCCCCTGCATCAGACCGAAGTCCGGAACTAACTGCATCGGACCGAAGTCCGGAAACTATCTGAGCATAACATAGCATAGCATAAACATATCAACTAGCATGAACACATAAACTGCATACTGCATCGGGTCGTAGCCCGGAACACATAACACATAAACACTGTCTGAGCCACGAAGGCATCAAACATTCTAACTACTGCATCAGACCGAGGTCCGGAAACTACTACTAGTTAAACGGGGCGACATTGTGGCCTTAGACCCGTTCCTACTGGAAGGAAACTCACCTCATACTTCTGAAGTCCCGTAGACTCAATCCCATACTGCTGAAGTCCTGCAGACTCGATCCCAGCTGCTAGATGACAGATTCCCAATCTGTCAACATCAAAATAACACCCAATTAATAATTGGGTTCAACTACATAACTATAATTACATACTTTAGATAATTACTACATTACCCCAAGCTTGAGTTACCCAAGCCCAAGGTCCAATCCATAGACCCAAAGTCAACTAGGGATCAAAGCCCAACATATGGCCCAATTTTCCAAATTGGGCCCAAACCTCCACGTGGACTTCCCTTAAGACCCAATTGCTCAGTCTGGTCCAACATGTCTCATTCTAAGGGCCCAATATCGTACAACCATCTAGGCCCAAACTATGTCCTCTCTATGGCCCAATTTTCCAAATTGGGCCCAATCCTTCATATGGGCCTTACCCTAGAGCCCAACTAATTACTCTAGTCCATTTAATTATTCTTGGATGGCCTAACACAAAGCCCAGGTGAAATTAGGGTTTCTCATAAAATAATAATTAGGGTTAAGGGTTTCTCACTTAAACCATTAAAGGCTTAACCAACTAAGGACTTAATCCGTTAAGTCCATTATTGCTTAGATTAATTTCTGCCAATGTTTATTATTTAATATTTCACTTATTAAATAATTCCCGTGTGTGTGTCCTGATAATTTCTCAAATGTTAATATTTTCTCAATTAGCCCATTGAGGACTTAGTCCATTAAGTTCTTTACTCTACTAGATAAATGGCATGGAATAGTTTGGGCTTAATTCACAATCCAATCCCAATGGCCTAAAAGTGGGTCTAAAAAGGTCCAAGGCCCAAAATGCTAACAATTAGGGTCTTCCACCCAAACATGGCCCAATAGGCCCAACACCAATCTCTAAGCCATTAGGGTTTGCTAGCGGGGCACCACCCATTACCGCCTTGGGTAGTGGTGGTCAATGGCGTCTCACGGTGGCGGCCACCACCCTAAGGTGGTGGTTTTCCATTTCTTTTCATTAATCTTTTGGAAATTACAATTACAATGCTTTATACACACACACACACACTAAATAACTAACACACACACACACAACCACCCTAGTGGTGGCCGGTGGTGGTACAAGGCGGCAGCCAGCACCTCACGGTGGTGGCGGTAGCTTGTATGTGAACTCCTACTAAACAAAACACCCTAAATGATTACAACACAACCCTAGCCACCCACCTTATGGCACTCTACGATGGCAGCCACCACCTCACGGTGGTGGCAGTGTCTAGTCTATACTATTCACGAGATCTTCCGGCAGCAGCGAGCTTGTGACGATGGGAAGGGATGGTGGAACACAACCAGAGTAACTTAGAAGAACCGCAAAGGCGGCGGCGGACATAGGGAGGCGGGTAGCAGCCCCTGGTGGTTCTTGACGCTCACAACATCGTCGACAGTACCCCACCACGACCATGGTAGTGTCCCATCCTATCGATACCGGTGACATGGCTGACTGAGTAATAGAAGAAGAAGAAAGAAACACGGAGAGGCGGCTCAGCGGCTGTTGGAACGATCCCAGTAGCGGCTGTGGTCGGAACGGAACCAGCGACAGAAACACTCCGTACTCGGCCTTCGATGGTCCTACTTCGGCTATTCGTGACCTCACTGGCAGCGGGTTATGGCGGTGCTCAGCACACTAGGTGGCTCGTGATTGGAGAAACAAGGGAAGGTCGGTGATGGCGGCTGGAGCAATGGAGGGGTGGCGGTCGACTCTTCTTAGAGTTAGGGTTTACAATTGATTCATCGCAACATATAAATACCCGGACATTAATACAACTTTCCCATAATTACATTCTTGGTCCCTCCCCATGATGATCTTTTCAAATTTAATTCAATATTTACAACTTAAACCCTAAAAATTAGATTTCGTTACAACTTAGGTACGGAAATTACCAAACAGACCCCTATTTTCCATAATCTCTTAAAATGGAGTCCCATAAATTACCATTTACTCCCTGCCTTCATAAATACTTACAAAACTAATATGGAATTTACACTTTTAACCCTCAACATCTAAAATTCTTCGCAAATCAGTCTGGGACTTACATTTATTAATCTATTTAAATAAATGGGTGTTCCAGTTCCTTTTACCCTAAATAGGATAAAAACGATATTTATGGGCCCCTCGATGATATAGTCATGAGATCTGAAGCGCTTGACCAAGCCTGGACTGATTTGATTAGTTCAATTAGTCAGTCGTCTTAAATTGGAAATCAGGAAAAAAACCTTGGATAGAGAGAATGATTATAATCCATGTCTCATGTCAATACAATATCGTGTAGAACGGTGGGATATTTGATCACTTATCTAAAGGACATGCCATTGACTAGATCAGAATTTGACAGTGGCTTTTGAAAGCTACGATTACTAGTCAAATATTGAGGTTATACTTACGATAATAGTTATTAGACTTATCCAAGTGAGAGACTATTGGATTATGTGTCTAAGCCGATAACTATAATTGGTATGTACTTGATTTGATAGTAGCATGGTCCATTTGAGTTGCCTTCACTCATTCAACTTGACAGGATGACTATTGGAGAGAGAGTTGACTTTATTATTTAGAATAATAAATTGGTGGTTCAAATGATTTTATTAATATATTATAAGATTAATATGTTATTTGGAAATCATATTATTAATTAGTATTTAATCATAAGTGATCAAATATTCGCTTGTTTTGCTTTTCCAAATGCCTAGGGCATTAAGAGGGAAAAGGACTAGAACCGGATATGACTAAAGTTTTTAAACAACTGTCAACGAAAATCTAAGGTTTACCAAAGATTGGTTACTTGTGGATAATTGGAAGTATATTATAAATTTGGAAGGACCATATAGACATGTTTTGAGAGGAGGTAACTCTTGTTCGTTATTTGTTACCTACTTCAGCCTAGCACAGAGTTTATCTGCACTTGCGGCCATAGAGGGTTTCGAATGGAGCAACCTTGATACTGGTGTGATAACTATTATTGTATTAGAACTCGATGAGGGGTAAATGGGTATCCCAAGCTTTACCAAAGTCCATCACACAAGCTCTCATCATGTATTCCAATGTTTAAATAGTTCTTTCGCTCTGCCTATCGGTATGTCGGTGATAGGCCGTACTCATGTCCAACCTAGTCCCTAGGGATTTTTGTAATGACTACCAGAACCGTGAGATTAATATACTATCTCTATCGGAGATGATGGATATAGGCACACCATGCAGTCGTACGATCTCTTTAATGTATATTCTGGTCAGCTTCTCCATCTTGTCCGTCTCTTTTATTGGTAGGAAGTGTACGAATTTTCTCACCTTGTCAATGATCACCCAGATAGTTTCAATTCCGCACGTCATCTTGGGTAACTTGGCGATGAAGTCCATGGTTATCCATTCCACTTCCACTCGGGTAGGTTTTTGTAGTAAACCCAAGGGCTTTTGGTATTCTACCTTGACATTGGCGCAAGTCAGGACCTTGCCCACATAGGTAGCAATTTTGGCTATCATATTCGGCCATCAATAAAGTTTCTTGAGGTCAAGTTACATCTTGTCTGAACCAAGATGAACTGAGAATCGAGTCTTGTGAGCCTCATTTATGACCACATCTCTGAATTCACCAAACTTCGGTTTCCATATCCGATTCAGGAGATTATGAACTCTGTTACCCTTGACATCTAGATTTTTATCCATTCCTCTTAAGGATTCACCTGCGATGTTTTTGGGTTTCAAGGCTTGCAGCTGAGTCTCTTTGATCTAAGTGGATAGGAGTGAATAGATAGTCATCGTTAATGATTTTACTCGGCGGCCCGAGTATTCCTTTCAACTGAGTGTATCTGCTACAACATTGGCGTTTCAGGGATGATAAGTAATTTCGCATTCGTAGTCACTTAGTAGTTCTACCCATCGTATTTGCCTCATGTTGAGCTCTTTCTGGTTGAAGATGTGTTGGAGGCTTTTATGGCCCGTGAAGATTGTGCACTTCGTGCTATAACGGTAATGTCTCCAGATCTTCAGGGAAAATACTATTGCTCCCAGTTCGAGGTTATGTGTTGTGTAGTTGACCTCATGTGTCTTTAGCTTCCTTTAGGTGTAGGCAATGACATTTCCTCATTGCATGAGCACACACCCCAGCCCCTGATTTAATGCATTGAAGTAGACTACGAAGTTTTCCATCTCTTCTGGAAGAGACATGATCGGGGCATTGCATAGGGCTTGCTTTAGCGTTTGGAAATAGCTTCTTGCTTCTCTTCCCATTTGAAGGTTACACCTTTCTAAGTCAAGGTGGTGAGGGGTTATGCAATCTTGGAGAAGTTTTGTATGAACCTTCGGTAGTAGCCAGCGAGGCCTAAGAATTAACGGATTTTTGTAGGGAAGTTACCTTAAGGATTTGAAGCCTTAAATCAATGTTTTTTTGGACTTTGAATTTGGATTGAGGAGAGAGGTTAGAGAGAGAGAGAGAGTAGTGAGAGAGAGAAAAACCTTCAAATGGAAGCTTAATCCTCTTTAAATAGGTTCTAAGTTTTGGACACAGTGGAATTCTACCCGATACCGGCGTTATACAATGCTTTTGGTCGCACCCGATTAGGTTACCGTAACCCGATATGGTCGATTCTAAAATGTTTCCGATTACTAATAGGGAGTGTTAATATGAGTTCTAAACATGTTTAGACACTCATTCAGTCATAATAGAAGTCCCACAATTATGACTTAATTTCATGACGTAACGAAAACGAAATCGAAAACGACGAATATATTAACGAAAAGGGTTACAAATAATGGAACGAACTTTGGGTTGTCACATTATCCCCCCGTAAGAGGGAATTTCATCCCGAAATTCAGAATTAAGATCTAAATCATGGATCTGGGAAGAAATGTGGATATTTCTGTTTCATTGAGTCTTCACGCTCCCAAGTGAACTCCGGTCCCCGCTTGGCATTTTAGGGAACCTTCACTATCGGGATGCAACTTTGTTTCATGCGTTTGATCTCTCGATCCTTGATTTCGATCAGTTCCTCCACAAAGTTCCAGTTTTCGTTGATCTCGATCTCGTCTAGGGGAATCACAAGGGTTTCATCGGATAAACACTTTTTGAGATTTGAGACATGGAAGACGGGATGGATGTTACTGAGCTCGTGAGGTAATCGAAGTTTAGAGGCTACCGGACCGATCCTGGTGAGGATCTCGAAGGGTCCAATGTACCTCGGGTTAAGTTTCCAACACTTTCCAAAGCGTACCATGCCTTTCCAGGGCGAGACCTTTAATAGGACACGGTCTCCAACCTGGAACTCCAGAGGTTTCCTTCGGTTATCAGCGTAACTCTTCTGTCGATCTCGTGAAGCTTTCAGTCGTTCTTGGATCTGGATGATTTTCTCGGTGGTTTCACGGATGATTTTAGGACCAGTGAGAGCACTATCGGGGAATCGACTCTTGGCTAGCTGCGTGTCCCCTACCTCGGCCCAGCACAGAGGGGATCTGCACTTGCGACCATAGAGGGCTTCGAACGGGGCAGCCTTGATACTGGTATGGTAACTGTTGTTGTACGAGAACTCGATCAAAGGCAAATGTGTGTCCCATGACTTTTCGAAATCGATGACACATGCCCTAAGCATGTCTTCCATGGTTTGGATAGTCCTGTCACTCTGTCCGTCGGTCTGGGGGTGATAAGTTGTGCTCATGTCTAGTTTAGTTCCAAGAGCCTTCTGGAGAGACTGCCAAAATCTGGAGGTAAACCTGCTATCTCGATCAGAGATAATGGACGCAGGTACACCGTGCAGTCGAACTACCTCTTGGATGTAGATTCGTGCGAGTCTTTCCATCTTAAACGATTCTTTAATCGGGATGAAGTGAGTGGATTTGGTCAAACGATCGACAATTACCCAAATGGTATCGTACTGTAGCACCTGGTTCCTGGTATGTATTCTTGATTATTAACTCTCCTTATGTATTGCATTTTAATCTTGGACTCGACAAGTTGAAGGGCTAACTCGCCGAGTAGGAGCAGGTCTAGACGCGGGATTAGCTCTGTCTAATCGGCGAGTAGGCTCGTGGGACTCGGCGAGTAAACCCTGTCTGGACTGAAACCCTAACCCGGGTGTTTGCACCCTATTTAAATGATCTAACCCAGCCTCCATTTCCCCTAGCACTCCCAGAGATCTGTAGAACGAAACCCTAGCCCCCTTTGTATCCTTGTGGGTGATTTTTAGCATTGTGAAGGTGGTTTGGAGCTTGGGAGAAGAAGGTGAAGGTTGAAGAGTGCAAGAAGGGAAGAAGATCCAGAATATACTCTGTGAAGGGCTTCTATTCAGGTAGAAAAGTTCCTACCTTGATCTTTAGTTCATTGGACCCCCCTTCTTGTCCCTAAAAAGAGGTTTTAAGCCCTAAGAACCTAAATCTCTATGTGTAATGGTTAATGTTCTGCATGGACTTCGGATTTGGACCTTTAGGACATCCTAGTAGCATAAAGTCTTTGTGGTTGAGGTGATTGAGGTCCGTATTGAGTGTAGGACCACTTAAAGAGCTTGGAATTGCATGTTTGAGCTCATAGGGTCGTGCATGCACGTAAAGTTTGCAACTTTACGTGGTAAATATGCCCTAGGACCTTAGATCTGTGGTTTTGAAGCAATGCATGTCTCAGATCTAGCCTACTTGGGAAATGGGTCGAGGAACTCGGCGAGTCCCAAAGTGGAACTCGGCGAGTTCTATGAAGATGGTATTAGACTAGGCGAGTTGGATGAACAACTCGGCGAGTCCTATGAAGATTGCCTGGAACTCGCCGAGTTGTTCTTCAAACTCGGCGAGTCATATGAACTTTCACATAGCAAGAGGGGTTTAAGCGTTGAAGGGTCAACCCTTTGTAACCGCACACAGAATTAACCGTGTAGCGAAGTCCCCAAAACTGCAAACCCTCGTATGGGGTGTTCTGGTGTGGATTGGAAGTGAGTAGGGGATCCGCTCGAGGAACTCGGCGAGTTGCTCGCGGACTCGGCGAGTCGGTACTCGAGTCGGCCCCAGAGTCCCAAGTGGTGAGTCAAGGGTGACTCAGTGAGTGGATTAGTAAGGGAAGGACTCGGCGAGTTGCTCGCGGACTCGGCGAGTCCAGTCAACTGGAAGTTGACTTTGACTTGGATTTCGACTTGGTCAAGGGTAAAAGGGTCATTTTACCCTAAGTACATTTAGCAGTGTTTGACTGATCGTTTTGTGGGAATTATAGCTGGAGGGCGTCCGCAGCAGCAGTAGATAGTCAGTTTCCGATCAGATCAGCAGCTACTTTGAGGTGAGTTACCTTCCAGTAGCGGTGGGTCTACGGCTACAATGCTGGCCCACCAGTAGGAGTGTATGTAGTTGATTGTCTCTGTGATATTCATCTAAGGGATTACTACTACCTGTGTTGTATTTATGTGCTAGTGACAGTAGGGGGAGATAGTCCCCAAGATATCCGGTCGGTAGGGCCGAAGTGGTAGTCATACCCAGCCATGTTAGATAGATTATGATATTGTGATACATGTTGTGTGGTAGTAGTATAGGGGAGAAATAGTTTCCCCAGTATCCGGTCGAGAGGACCGAAGGGGAGGCCAGCACCCAGATATGCTAGGCAGTATCCGGTCGAGAGGACCGAAGGGGAGGCCAGCACCCAGATATCACTACTAGAAAAACAGCCTTTTACAACGCGCAAATAATGACACACACTGATAGAGGACGCGCATTTGCACGTGCCCTAAAAAGTATTGTCAATTTTCCAAAATTTGAAGGATAGAGGACATGTATTTGTGTGTGCCCTAGAATTTGTGCCAAACAAAACAAAATTAAAAGCACAGAAGGCACATATTTTAAGTGTGTGTCATCTGAAAATGTCGCTTTATATTTTTTTAACTAAACGCGCGTTTTTAAAGGGGGGTCTCTAAAATTCTAAAATTTTGAATACCCCGCTTCTACACTCTCTCCTCTGGATCGCAAAAAGCCATTCTCTACCTCCCCTCTCTCTAACCCTAGACACACCCACTAACCTTCGTCGGAGCTATCTTCTTCTCCCCCGCCTCCACCAACAAACCACAACCTTATTCATTACCCTAAAAACCAGACTAATTTTTCACCTCTCATAATCTCTCACATAACACTTAGTTTTTGGCAATGAAAAAAATCTACCCCTACTCCTTTGATGTGTTCTAATATCTTACTGTATCTAGGTTAAAATCAACCAGTGCAGCAGAGCATCTTCTCGTGTAGTGTTTAGAGGGAAAGGAAATCCCCCAAAATTTGAAACCCCGCATCTTCTCCTTCCCTTCGTATCCTTCTTTGCCCTAATCTTGCTTCTTGACGCCATCATCTTCTTTCTCCCCACATCGAACGTTAGCTTTATACTTCCCATTCACAATTCTTAATACCCTTTTCTATTTAGATTAAAATATTTACCCTTCAGTCTAGGCATCTACTTTTCCTCCTTAGATAATGATTACAACAATGTTGGATGAAGCTGCTCGCCACCTGTACATATCCCTTTGCCGCCACCTCCTCATGTCACCGACTTTCCCTATTGGCTACATATTTTGTCTAGTTGAATTGAAGGCTAAAGGACTTGATTTATTTATTCATCTCGTGCTTCAATTTAACACTTCATGCTTGGATTCTAATTGACTCTCTTTTTTTTCTTTTAGGTTTTTGCTGCGCAGCTCTATTCTTTGATATCCAAGACTTCTTGATTCACATACATCTCGAAACAAGATGGTTTTGCCAAACGATGTTGATTTGCTTAATCCCCCAGATGATTTGGCGAAGAGGAATCAAAAGCTCAAACGACTTGTTCAATCTCCAAACTCTTTCTTCATGGATTTTAAGTGCCAGGGTTGTTTCAACATAACAACCGTATTCAGCCACTCTCAAACGGTGGTTGTGTGTGGAAACTGTCAGACGGTGTTGTGCCAGCTGATTGGTGGTCGTGCAAGACTTACAAAAGGATGTTCTTTTAGAAGGAAGGAGACTAATCCTATTTCTTACTTTTATGGCTGGTTAATCAGAAGCTGCTTCGGTGCTATTACTTAAAACGTTACAAGTTGAGTCTTTTATTCTGGTTTTTCTTGTTGGACCCCAGCTATCATCTTTTAAAATTAGGGATTGTGTATGAATCATTTCATCAGACCGCCTTCTCACTATTAAGCTTCTATTACGTACAGATTTTTTAAAGTTTCTCTGAATTTTTTGTTGATGACTGGTGGTATCGGATCCAATAATGGATTTTTAAACATCCATGTTCATATGTATGTTTTCATAAAGCATATTCTGCTATGTTTATCAGTTGGTTTCTTTTGCCTATCATGTCAGTTACTGTTAAGGACTGACTGTAATAGAAAGGTATAGGAATGATGTATGTGATCTATAAGTGCAAACATTTGTTCAAATAAAACTCATACATATCAAAGAAAGAATTGGTTTTCATGATATTATCTTAGTATTTGTCAAGGTTTTCATAGCAAGCTGAATGTTTATAGTATTACATTTGTATTGATAATTGGGTTCTGATGCAGGGGTATTTTAGTCAAGTGCATAGTTGGCAGAGATTCAATTTGTATGGACGGTACTTGGGTTTTTTTTATCATTAGAAGATGGTTATATAAACTTTTTAGTAAAGGGCATTTTGGTCAGACTTGGAAACTAACATACAAAAGCCTACTCTCTGGTTGTTGTTGTTTTATTGGATCAACTATCTGGTGGTTTTCCTTTTTCAACATTTCAGGCTAGGTATCTTCAAGATGCTCGTCTTGCTGTGTCCGAGGTCTCGTCTGTTCATCTTGTTGTTTTCGAGGTCTCATCGGCATCTTCCAGACTCCAGAAGTCTCTCTGGCTCTCTCGTATGTATTTGTAACATCCGAAAAATACAACCAATTTAAATTTTTCAAAACAACCTGATTTTCATTAAAATGTTTACAAAAAGGTTTTCAATACAAGTCATTAGAGTATTCCCAGAATCACATTGCTACAAAATCATGAGGAGCGGTACGATCGCGCCTTCGCCTTGCCACAGTCTCCTGAAGAACCTGAAAAACATCAAACCACAACTGTAAGCCCGAAAGCTTAGTGAGATACCCCTAAAATACCAACCACGTATACGCCCTTCCAGGCTACGACCTTCCGGTCCAAAACATATAAAACATACATAACATAACAGAACATAGAACAACCATGCATATCGGGTCTACCGTGTGACTGGTCCGCCGTATCGGGCCTTCAGTCCAACGGATCCATCCTCCGGGTCTAGTCATGTCCTTCGAGTCTACAGTGGGGTTGGTCCGCCCGCATCGGGCCTTCAACCCACCTGGTCCACTCTCTGAGTCTACAGTGTGACTGGTCCGCCCGCATCGGGCCTTCAGTCGGCCTGGTCCACTCTCCGAGCCTCGGCACGTCTGGTCCGCCCTCGTGGGGCCTACAGCCTATCCGGACAGCTTGCTGGGCCTTCGGAACAACCGGTCCGCCCTAGGTATCTTGTACTACAGCACAAAGCAGGACCCGCCTCAACCCATCTCCAGTCCAAACAACCATGTGCACAAAACATACACTCATATAACAGTCATAGTCAACAAACCGAACAAGCAGATCACATAGCATATCATTACCCTAACCGGGTTACCGACCTAACCGGTCACTAGCATAGCATCACTTTGTATATTGGGAACACTGACCTTAGCAAGGCCTCCTAGCATGTACCATCCTAGCTACCAGGATGCAGACACATCAAACAATAACATAATAACCATAACCGAATCTCAATACAATAAAGGGCCGGCCTTGGTGCCTTAGACCCTGTTGATATAGTGAGGATAACTCACCTCGAAACTGCCGGCTGAAAAGATAAGATCCCACTGCTCCGAACTCCGGCACGAACTCCTTCACTAAACATCAAAACATACAACTCAATAAATACCCTTAATTACCAAAATACCCCTGGAAGACAACTGGTCAACCTTGGACGAGTCAAAGTCAACCCCTGACTGACCCTACTCGCCGAGTCATCCAGATGACTCGCCGAGTCCTTATGCTCAGAACTTCCCTCAATTAGCGACCCAACTCGCTGAGTCACCCCAAGACTCGTCGAGTCCAATAATTCTGAGTCCACTCGCACCCAACCCACCGAGTCATCCCTTGACTCGCCGATTCATCGACTCAACCAGAAATATTGGGACTTCCTCGACAAGACTCGCCGAGTCCAAATGGACTCGTCGAGTCCAAGGCCATCTTCAACCTACTCGCCGAGTTGTTCTTCCAACTCGTCGAGTCCCAGGCCATCTTCAAGCAACTCGTCGAGTCTACCCATGTGACTCGTCGAGTACCACCTATCTGAATCCATACAGAAGCATCTCAGGCCATGCAATTGATCCAAAACATAGATCCAACCTCCTACAATCCATCCATCACGTAAAGTGGCAAACTTTACGTGAATCTAACGAGATTTAAGCCATATTCACCTTAAAACCAAGGTTTGGGACATGGTGGCTCCACTAAGCACTCAAGCACAGGAACTTTAATGCACTCTAGGCCTTCAATATTCCAGATCTGAGGTAGCAACCTCAGATCTATCCTCCAAACTCCAAAACATTCCAAGACATACTCCCCACAAACCCCAAAATGATGAAACTAGGAATGCACAGCCTAAGGACGAAGATATTACCTCCAAAAGATGCCTCAATAGCAGCCAAACTCGAATCCAAGCAAAGCCCTTTGATCCAAGCCACTTCTCCTTCAAGATCTCTTCAAACAACACCTCTCCAAGCTCTAATTTGCTCTACAAATGATCTCTCCACGAATTTAGGGTTTCTGGAACTCAAGGGGGGAATAAGGGAGGCTGTGGAGGAGTATAATGTTCTTTATATAGGGCTCAACCCCGAAAATTAGGGTTTTCTCCATACAGCACCTACTCGCCGAGTCCATCTAGGGACTCGCCGAGTAGGCCACTTGACACGCGACCATGACCGCGACCTGACTCGCCGAGTCATCCATGGACTCGCCGAGTCATCCTCTAAAACTTACACTTTCAGCCCTTCAACTCTACTCTTGCGATTCCGGGATGTTACAGTATTCGCACTCTTCAAAAATTTAAATGTATATGTGTTAAAGTGACAGCCACATGATTTAGTATTTCGTATTTACTTTTGAACTTTTTTATCTCAATGGTTAGAGATATAGAAAGACTTTTAATTCATTTGACTTTTTGTATCTCTACAAATGGAAGCAAAATTCATTTAATAATCTTAATATATGTTTTATTTATTTATTTGTTTATTATTTTCTTACTTACCGATAATAATATTTATTAACTTTTAATTAGTTTTTAGGCTAATTATTATAGATGATAACATAGTTAGTCATATATATAACTAAACTCTAAAGGAACGAGTGAATGGGTAAATGTTGCAATAAAAATATGTGAAGGTGCACGAAATTTGAAGTTAATATAAATAGAAAATTTCATATTTAATCTGACATGATTGGTAGGTACGGTCTGAGTCAGCCTTGACTTTGCGTGCACTGGTGGAGATTGATCCGACATGTGTTGGTCGTTTGGTCAATTATGGGATCACTACATTGAAGGCACTAAGAGAAAATGTGTCATTTGGGAAGGTATTACATCAAAGATCTAGTTTTTTTTTTTTTTTTTTTTTTTTCTTTTCTGAAAGAGATAAAATCTCAGGCAAAATTTATTAAAAAAGAATAAAAGAATACAAAGAGCAACTTACAATAAAAAAACCGACCACAAACTAAAAACTACACCAACCTATCCATAACCATTCTCTAAACCATTTTCTATTACAACTAACAACCCAGAATCTAACCCAAATAAAGCCGACCCAATCAAAGGAGTACTCCAAAATCAAAAATCGCCAACTCCAAATCTTTAACAGGTTAGAAAAAAACCCAGCTGTCCCAATGTTTGCTATTTGAACACATCTTTTGCCCCCTTCTTCCTTTTAGCAATTTTATCAACCTCTGCTTATGTCCCATCTGAATTTTTAGACTTATTTCCGAAACTACCCTTCGAAGGTTCTTCATGAATAGAAACCTCAGTGACCTACAGTCAAGAAACATTATAGCAACTTAAACAAAAGTTGTATGGGCATTTATGTCTTTTATACAACCGAGAAATTGGTTAAGGAAAAAGACTGACATGATAGGATGGAGAAGAGGGTGATGCTTTTTTGAATCCCATCACAAGTTTTCCTTCAAGCTCTAACCTACTAAATGTTACTGAACCAAAAAAAAAAAGAAATGAATAGCTAAGAAGATGACCACAAGTATTAATAAAAAGAAAAAGAAAAGATGAAGATGAAGATGAGGGCATTTATGTCTTTTACCTGTATTACCAGGTTGCAACTGCATCAACTGTATACAAGGAGTGAGTCCTTCTAGATCATACATTCTACTATTATTATTAGGCCAGAATCTAAAGTGTAACACCCAATCAAACTTTAAATCTTGAACTACAAGGGGGTAATCTTCAGGCTGAGAAATTGGCGGAAGATAAGCATATATCACAAAAATATATATAAATAATAAATGAAAATAATGAATGGTTCTATTATTTTTATAACAATTTTATTCATTTCACTACCAGATAATTAATACTGTATGTTTTTTTATCAAATATCCCAAAACTAAACTTTTTTTAACATTACAACAAATAAAAACAAAAACTTCCAAAAATGCCCCTCCATGTTTAAAACCTACGGATATCTTTCGGGGGTTTGAAGTTGACCGGGTGAGTTTCTAGAGTTGCATTTTTGTCATCTTCCCACATTTTAATTGGTTTGTTTGCTTTAGTCAATTAAAAGTTCAATTTTTTCTCAGATTGCAGGTGATGATGTTGCTACAAATAATTTAAGCGTAGATGTTAAGACCATAGCTTTTCCTTGGAATTTGGTTCTATATAATAGAGAAAGAGATTCAGAATCTGTTAACATGTTTAATGGAAAAGTTGTAAATATGAAATATACAGGAAGATTCTTTTTGTAAAAGAGCTGCAAGGAAGTTGCTTTTGGAGTTCAAATCTGATAGTTTCTCAAAGTATGAGGTTAAATGCAAGAAATAGCAATCTTTTTCATTGATTTGTTCATTATAGGCTTCTACTTCTATATATTATATCACAAAACATTACTTTGAAAAATCAACAAATTATACAAGTTTTAGGGAAACTATATCTGATGGAACTATTATTATAGTGTTAGGTGATGCACAAACTCGCTACATTGTAAATGTTGTGAGGGAGGAGAATGAGAAGGTTGTGAAGTTTCCACCTAGCATCTCAATTGAAATCTCATCAGGTATACATGCTTTTTTTACTGATAAAAACAATATGTAACTCATAATGACAACATATTTAGATATTGTACTGAAAGTAGAAAGTATAATTCATTTGTTCCAGGAGATGAAAGAATCCGTGCAGTCAGATTCCAGGAATTTAAGGCAAGAATATCATAAAATTGCTGAGTGCATTTAAGGCAAGAATATCATAAAATTTCTCTTCTTTCCAAGGTTATATCATAAAAACCTGATTAATTAAAATTTTAATATTATTGGATAAATTAATATTTTTGTGGTGGCTAATTTTTGGTTGACATTCTTGCGGTTCTTCCATTGGCACAGGTGAATATATATATATATATATATATATATATATATATATATATATATATATATATATATATATATATATATATTGGTATCTTTCTGAGTGTGAACAGTCTGAATTGAAGTTTTTGTTTTGTGTTATATCTCATATTGTGATTTGGTGGGTTATCTTTAAGATGCATGGGTCATGATCTTTGAATACAAAAAACATGTTGAAGTTTGTTGTTGTGTTCCAGTATATCCCCGGTGACCACAAGCCACCACCGGAGGACCACCATTGAACACCCCCAAAATCCGGTGGCCACTGCCCACAGAACAGGTAAGGATGCTTTGATTTGGTTTTTTTACTGATGTGTTGTTTTTCAGTGACCACCAGCCACCACCGGAAGACCACCGTTGAAGCCAATACAGAGAAATCCCGCTACCACTGCAAATCTGCAATCCACTTCAGGTGCAATCCACTACTCCCTCTTAAAAATTTTGAAACTTAGACATGACTACATATGATCAAAATAGGTATCTAATTTTATTAATAAAAACTATTTAGGAGGTTGTATTCATTTGAATACACTTTGTCAACTTTTGACTTGTTTTCCCTGTTAACCCTATTTTCATAACTAATTTTGTTATATGACGATGGAGATATTAAAGTGTTATGTTTGGATAAGGAAAGGTGCAAACTTGTAAAGAGTGGGCACAAACTTGCAGGGGTATGATTCCTTGTGTTTATGCTTAGGTTTCGTTTCGTTGGATGGAATGGAATGAACCATTCCATTCCATTCCTTCCCTAATTCCATTCTACCATACAATACAATGATATATTACATTTTCATTAATTTTTCTCTTTATAAAATTTATTTATCGAAGTTTGTTGTGAGTATTGCCTTCTCTTTCATTCCTGCTTCAATAGTTGTTGGTATTATGAAGGTAGGCCACTCTCTTGTTGTATTTTTCACATAATTTGACAAGGAGATGTTGTATCCATTCAGACTAGGCTTAGAGCAACGGTTGCAAGAGATGAGTTCAAAAGAAGAAGAAACAAGGCCGTAACTAAAGTTCAGGTACTATGGATGAGTTATATTTGTAAAGTATTTAAGAAAATGATTAGAAACAAGGGTGAATTTGTACAGATTAGTTAGCTACTTGCAGGTTGATCTTGAATAAGCAAAGGAGCAATGGATTGTATTTTTTGTATCTAATTCGTTTGTAAATTTTTGTCACAACTTTTATTGATTTGTTTTATCCTTCCATGGAACGATTATTTGTATGACATTAAATTTATGTAATGGATTCTATTTTTTGTATATGATATTTTATTTTTTATTATGAAACATTAAATACAAATTTAATTTGATAATAAGTAAATCTATTAATAATATTTTTTAAAAACATTTAAAATTATGATACGCAAAAATGTGTGTCATCTTCATTTATGACATGGCCTTTCTTGACAGGGGTTTTCTTGATACGTATTGCGTGTCATTAACATGCGCTTCGTAAGGTTACGACACGCGGATGCGTGTCGTCTTCCTTTATGACAGGGCCTTCCTTGATACGCAATGCGTGTCGTAAGCGAGCGTCGTAATTGCGCGTCGTAAATGCGCGTCGTCTATAGACGAAGTGCAAAAGCGCATCGTCTCTCTTTATGATAGGGCCTTCCTTGATGCGCATTTGCGCGTCGTCTGAGCCTTTTACGATGCACAATGAGCGTCGTAAAAGGCGGTTTTTCTAGTAGTGTATGCTAGGCAGTATCTGGTCGAGAGGACCGAAGGGGTAGGTCGGGCACCCATATATGCCTGACAATTTATGTATGTTATGTGATTATATGGTATGTGGTACAGTGGGGGAACTCACTAAGCTTCGTTCTTACAGTTTTCAGTTTTGGTTTCAGCTACCTCTTTAGCTAAGGGGAAGGAGCCGGCGCGGTAGCAGTATATCACACACACTCTTGTTTCCGTACTTATGAGTTTATTCTGGGATGGATACTTTGATATTTTGGTTGTTTACATGTTGTGGATTTCAAATTTGGGTTTTCGATGTGAAATGGTTTAATTAAACAATGTTTTAATTATTAGTGTTTTCTAAGTAAAGTTTTAAAAACAAAATTTCTGGACGTGAAAATTGGGTCGTTACACGTACCCACTCGGACACTTGGGTAACTTGGTGATGAAATCCATGGTAATCATCTCCCATTTCCACTCGGGTATCTCGGGTTACTGGAGCACAACCGAGGGTTTCTGGTACTCGACTTTCACTTTGGCGCAAGTCAGACACTTGCCCACAAACGTAGCGATCTTGACTTTCATGTTCGGCCACCAGTATTGTTTCTTGAGATCTAGGTACATCTTGTCCGAACCTGGGTGAACAGAGTATCTGGTCTTGTGTGCTTCTTCCTTGACAATCTCCCTGAATCCTCCGGACCTTGGAATCCAGATTCAGTCCATGAAACAGTAGACTCCGTCACCTCTGATCTCAAGTTTCTTATCCATTCCCCTCAAGGTTTCGCTTGATTTGTTCTCAGGTTTAGGGGCTTCTATTTGGGCATCTCGGATTTGCATGGATAAATGGGAATGGATAGTTATCATCAATGTCTTCACTTTACAGCTTGAACTTTCCTTTCGGCTAAGGGAATCTGCTACCACATTGGCATTGCCGGGATGGTAGCGAATCTCGCACTCATAATCGCTGAGTAACTCTACCCATCACCGTTGCCTCATGTTTAGGTCTTTCTGATTGAGGATGTGCTACAAGGTCTTATGGTCAGTGTAGATCGTACACTTAGTTTCGTAGATATAATGTCTCCAAATTTTCAGTGCAAAGACTACGGCTCCTAATTCCAAGTCGTGCGTGGTATAGTTAACCTCGTGTGCTTTCAGCTGTCTTGAGGCATAAGCAATCACTTTTCCTCTTTGCATAAGCACACAGCCTAAGCCCTGATTAGACGCATCACAATAGATAACGAAGTCTTCTGTCCCTTCGGGTAGGGACAGAACAGGTGCGCTACACAAGGCTTGCTTTAACGTCTGGAACGCAGATTCTTGCTTTTCACTCCAACAAAAGGGTACACCTTTCTGTGTTAGAGTGGTTAGGGGTTTGGCGATTTTGGAAAAATTATGGATGAATCTTCGATAATAGCCGGCGAGACCCAAGAATTGACGGATTTCTGTGGGTGTATTTGGTGCCGACCAATTCTCTATCGCTTTAATCTTGGTAGGATCCACATGAATTCCCTCCTCGCTTACCAAGTGACCGAGGAAAGTTACCCTCCGGATCCAGAATTCACACTTTGAAAATTTTGCGTACAGCTTCTCGGATCTAAGGGTTTCCAACACTAACCTCAAGTGTTTCTTGTGGTCTTCTTCACTTCTGGAGTAGACAAGTATGTCGTCTATGAACACAATGAAGAACTTGTCTAAGAAGGGACGACATAACCGGTTCATCAGGTCCATGAACATAGCCGGTGCATTGGTTAGACCGAAGGGCATCACTACGAACTCGTAGTGTCCATACCGAGTCCTGAAAGCTGTCTTAGAAACATCGCTCTCATGAACTCGTAGCTGATGGTACCCTGAACGAAGGTCTATCTTTGAGTAGTAGCTGGCTCCCTGAAGTTGATCGAAGAGGTCATCTATTCACGGAAGAGGATATCGGTTTTTGACGGTCAACTTGTTCAACTCATGATAATCGATACACATCTGGAAGGATCCATCTTTCTTCTTTACAAATAAAACCAGAGCTCCCCAGGGTGACGAACTCGGTCTCATGAACCCTTTACTGAGTAACTTGTTGAGTTGGCTGGATAACTCATGCATTTCTGCTGGAGCTAGGCGATATGGAGACATGGCTACAAGGGTAGCTCCAGGAATTAGGTCAATGCGAAATTCGACCTGACGTTCGGGAGGAATTCCTGGAAGCTCTTTTGGAAAGACATCAGGAAAGTTACAGACTTCGAGGGTGCTCGCGAGGTCTTTAATTTCCTTTTTCTCGTTAATGATGTGGGCTAGGAATGCTTGGCACTCCTTTTGTAAGAGTTTCTGAGCTTTGATGCAGGAAATGATGCGAAGGTTGGAGCTGAGTTTATCGCCATAGATTATGAGAGTTTGACCAGAAGGAAGGTTGGGACGGATGGATTTTTCTTAGCAAAGGATATCAACATGTCTGGGACTCAACCAATCCATGCCAATGATAACATCAAAGCTCTTAATGGAAATTGGCATAAGATCAATGGGAAATGAATGATCGTTCAGGGTAAGGGTACAACCTATGAATATGTTGCGAGCGCTTTCTTTCTCACCGTTAGCCATCTCGACGGTAAATGTTTCGGTTAATTGTTGGGGGTTAGGTTTCAGATTATGTTTGAACGAATGACTAACAAAACTTCTTTCAGCACCCGAATCGAAAAGAATATTAGCATAAGAGTTGTCGAGAAGTAACGTACCCGAAACAACAGTGGGATCGGCGACTGCTTCTTCCCGTCCCATGGCTAGGATTCTCTCAGTGTTATCAGTTGTCTCCTTCTTGGGGAAGTTCCTCTTGAAATGCCCAACTTCTCCACAATTGTAGTAGGCTTGACCAACACCTGCTCTAGAAGATTTGTTGGTTGATTGGGCTGGTGCCTTGCAGAATCGGACCGTGTGCCCCTTTTTACCACAGTTGGTGCATGATAGCTCGCGGAAGGGGTCGGGGTTATGGTGGTATTTGCACTTTTCACACTGAGGAAGGTTACTAGCATATCTACTGGTAGGGGTCTGAGCTGTAGATCCCACAACAGAAGCAGCAGCAACGGGGGTAGTAGCAGCATGGACTGCTACAGTCTGCTGTTTCTTTGAGGATCCTTGAGATGATTGACCCTTCTTCTTCTTCCAAAATTTCCTTTTCTCACCACTCCTCTTAGTCGGTTCAGGAGTGGTGGTGGCTTCCTAAATATCATCACTGTGATCAATTAGGGTTTGGGCTAAACTCTTGGCGCTGTCATACGTATCCGGCTGTGCAGCTAAGACATTTCCCTTGGTTGGCTGGGTCAGCCCCCAAATAAATCTCTCTATTTTCTTACTCTCCGGGGTAACCATTCCCGGACAGAGTAGTGCCAGGTCATCAAACCTCGAGGTGTATGCTGCAATATTGGAACCCTTCATCTTCAGGTTCCAGAGCTCGTGCTCTAACTTCTGTATTTTGCCCCGAGGGCAGTACTCAGTCAGAAGGAGTTCTTTCATGGCTTCCCAACCCATAGCATTGGCTACAGGTAGGGTCAGGGATTTGACTCGGCTGTTCCACCAAGTCATGGCTTTATCAATGAAGGTAAAGGCTGCAAACTTTACTTTATCGGACTCCGAACAAGCACAGATTTCAAAGACGGATTCGATTTTCTCGAACCATCGGGTGAGGGAAATGACACCTCCAGTGCCATCAAAGGAAGTGGGTTTTGCGCTCATGAAATCTTTATAAGAACCCCCTTTTCGGTGTCCATAACTTTCTTTTAGGTTTTGGGGCTGGGGACCAACTCCTGAACTACCAGGGTTCATTTGTGACACGACGACTGTCACTGTGGCAGTAATGGCTGTTTGAAGCGTTATGAGGTCAACCTGAGGAGAAGGTGGTGGCGGAGGGTCGTTGGTCTTTGAATTGGGTCTCTTTCTTGGAGGCATCTTGATCTAATAAGATCAAGAAAGAGAGGATGATAAGTCCTCCGAATTGAATCAAGATGTATGACAATTATATATTTCGAATAAGCGATAAAGTAGGAAAGAGTTATCAAAACAGATAACTTATCGCTAAGGAATGATTAGGGAACATCGCGTGAATGAGGATTTCTACAAAGGATTGGCTCGAGAAAGACTCCCATAGTATTTCGTGATTTTCTTTGACCATGGTTCGATGTTTGGGATATTAGGGTAAGTTTTTGGCATGCTGAACACCATTGTCACTCCCAAGCACATGTTGGTTGTAACGACCAAAAATTTCAACAAAATTTAAACTTTTCAAAAACAACCCATTTTAACAATGTTATTACAAAAAGGTTTTCAATACATTTATCATCAGAGTATTCCTAGAACCATGTCATAAACATAAACACGAGGAGCGGTATGATCACGCCTTCGCCTTGCCACGGTCTCCTGAAGAACCTGAAAAACATTAAACCACAACTATAAGCTCGAAAGCTTAGTGAGATACCCCCAAAATACCAACCACATATACGCCCTTCCAGGCTACGACCTTCCGGTCCAAATCATAATGCCTTCCGGCCCATAACATAGTGCCTTCCGGCCCATTACATAAATAGCATATATAAATAACATAACATAGAACAGCCATGCATATCGAGTCTACTGTGTGACTGGTCCGCCGTATCGGGCCTTCAGTCCACCGGGTCCACCCTCCGAGTCTAGTCATGTCCCTCGAAGTCTACAGTGTGGTTGGTCTGCCCGCACCGGGCCTTCAACTCACCTGGTCCACTCTCTGAGTCTACAGTATGACTGGTCCGCCCACATCGGGCCTTCAGTCGGCCTGGTACACTCTCCAAACCTCGGCACGTCTGGTCCGCCCTCGTGGGGCCTACAGCCTATCCGGACCGCTCGCTAGGCCTTCGGAACAACTGGTCCGCCCTGGGTATCTTGGCCTACAACACAAAGCTGGACCGCCTCAATCCAACACCAGTCCAAACAACCATGTGCACATAACATAAAATCATATAACAGTTCATAGTCAGCAAGTCGATCAAGCAGATCACGTAACATATCATCATCCTAACCAGGATACCGACCTAACCGGTCACTAGCATAGCATCACCCTACATATCAGGAAACCGGCCTTAACCAGGTCTCTAACATATACCATTCTAGCTACCAGGATGCAAACATATCAAAGCAATAACATAACAACAAATATCCGAATCTCAATCCGATAAAGGGCCGGCCTTGGTCCCTTAGACCCTGTTGATATAGTGAGGATAACACACCTCGCGAATGCCGATACTTTAAACTGAAGAAGCAGTCTCTCGAATCACCAACTCACCGCAAATCCCGAACTAACCATCATAACAAAATAAACATTAGGCCAATCATACATCCACTTATCGGACCAAGACCAAGGTCGAAATCTCATACAAAGTCCAATATTGGCCCAATTTACCAAATTGGGCCCACCTCACCAAATGGGCCTAGCTCCAATGACCATAACAATAATTGGGCCCAAAATACTCTACCCATAAATTCCCAATCATGGCCCATAAACCAACAGCCCAAACTCTTAGGCCCAATATTGAAGTCCAAAAGGGGGAGTACGTTGGGCGTACCCTCCTTGGTACGCGGGACGTACATCATTGATTCAGAAAGGGGGATCGGGGCTCTGGCCCGCTACGCGGGACGTACTCAAAGGTTATGCGGGACGTAACTGCGCTACACATTAAGTCCTTCTAACCTCTTAATGGCTTAAGCTCTTAAGCCCAAACTTCAGATCCCTAGGCCAAATATGATTAGAATTCATAAAGTCTCAAAATTTATCACTTGGGACGTCCATAAGCTCTTAATCCAAGGTCTTAATCCATTAAGACCTATATATCTCACACATGGATCAACTACAGATAATCTTGACCAACTCGAAACATGCAACAAGGTGAGGACTTTTGGGACAAGAATGGTGTCAAAGCTTCACAATACATAGATCTACATTATATGAATGTCAAGCAAGAAGCTTTATACCTCAAACAAGCTCCAAAGGATGGTATCTCTTCAGATCTAGAAGCTCCAATCGTTCCTCTTCTTCTTTGACAACTTCTCTTTTCTCCTTTAAGCCTTTCTTTTGCCAAAATGAGCTTCCAAAGGCCAAAAACACCCAACAATGGAGGGAATACAAGTTTCTAGGGTTTCTGAGGTTAAGGATGAGCTTATGGAGGCTAGGATATGAACCAACATGTTCCTTATATAGTGGCTGACCCTAAATTAGGGTTTGGGGTTTATGAGAGTACGCTGGGCGTACTCACCCAGCCACCTCGCCATTCATTACTCCATTACGTTGGGCGTACATCCAGCTTACGCTGGGCGTACCCAGCCAAACTTCAAAATACATGCATGCCATGCATGCATGGGACCCTTTTTCGACTTATTCCACAAAGAACTATAAACAATAATCATCTTCCAAACGCCGTAACTCCTCTACTCTAAACCCACTCCTAACTAACTTTACATTCATGTGAGGGTGACGAGAAGCCCAATGCTTCTAACAACATACACCAGCCCGAAACCTTCTCGGATGAAACCCATTTCCTGTAAAAGGACCAGAATTACCCTTCCTCTTAAATCTCAGGGACTCACAATTAAACATTTTAAGAACAGGGTGTTACATTGGCCGTGTCTCGAATGAATATAGTTGGCCAGGCTATATTGATCCTAGACACGACTACATAACTGCCCAGGTTTAACCGCAGCATACAACACCCATTTACTTATGTTTTTTTCTACTTGTAGTTACAGATCTCGATGGTTACGTATACTTGTACACTTTTGAAAATACTTATACTTTGAAGTATACTTTTAGTTCAAAGCACTTAGGCCCCTTAGTGTTTATAGTTTTATACCATGTAAGGTTTGGTATACTTCATTCACTATAAACAAGGGCTCTGATACCAATCTGTCACACCCCGAAAACCAAGGCGGAAACATTTCCGGGGTGGACTCCACGTTAAGTATCAAATCAAATGCACATAGTAAGTAAAGTAAACAACCATCGCATTACATATAGAAATTTACATTTGTTCAAAAGTAAAGTTGTAAAGTGTTACACATATGTATATATATAAACAAAAGCAAGACGTGCCTTCGATGCACTCCGTCTTCGTCAAAAAGGATCATCGGGTACCTGTCTAATGCGGACCTGAGAATACAAGCAGTTTGAAAATCAACGTAAAGCTGGTGAGTTCATAAGCGGTTTTGTTTTTTGAAAATGTACGAGTTTCCTTTTGGTTTCTAAAAATGTTACGACCCAAGAAAATCCCATATTTTCTTAAAAGTAATGTTTGGTTAACTGTTAGATTACACGGTTCTGGTTATGTTTAGCTGTTATCCCAGGAAAATCCCATACTTTCCTAATGTGAAAGATGTATACTGAAAACCTGGTTATCCTTGAAAAGTTTATGTTAGTTCACCAATCCAAATGTAATGTAAAAGATGTACACTGAAAATGTATTAGTTTTAACACGTTTATAAAACTAATAAATACCAAGTAAACTAGTTACTAAACCCATTATTACTAAAAAGTAAATCTCTATTATCCAAATTGCGAGTTACATAACCATACAATAGACTAATTATGGCAATAAATAGTCCATCACCCTATATGACTTTCGTAACCCTTGAACCTTTCCGTTCGGCTGTAGCTAGCAGCCAGGTGCGGGGTAGTCAGCCCTGTATAGATTTATACACTCAAGTCATGCTCCCTATCTAAGAGATTCTGGTTATAGAGGGGGTCCTCCACTCGCGTATCTCTGTGGAGTGTTCTCCGAGGACGTGTCTCCAATTTATAGGATTAACAAATTTACTAGTAATAATACTAAAAGATCAAATGACCATCCTCCACTCACGTATCTCTATGGAGTGTTACCGAGGATAAAACAATGTTCTAAGTTAAAATGTTATGCTTTTAACTGATATAATGTAGGAAAAACATTTGTGAAAATATAAATACAATAATTTATACTGTTTTTCACAAATAATATGATAATGTATTCTGTAGTTTCAAATGGTTACTTATTACGATTGTCAGTGTTAAAAGCATATGTAATATGAAACACAACATATATAAAACAAGTTTTGAGTACAAGTATTACTTGTACTTTGCTTATATTCTCCCCTTGAAAACAGTGAAAACATTGAAAATGAGTAGGGGTATGAACTCACCAGACGAGAAAACGTGACGGTTTGGATGCTAGATGTTGGTTTGGGGCTTGATAATGTGCGAGTTTCCTATGTAATATGAAATGGTATACAAATGTATCTAACTAGACTTTAAATCACTAATTAGATATGATTACACACTCCAAGACACGAAAACACTTCAAATCAAGTGTTTGGAGTGACTCGGGTGACATCTACGGATGTATATGGCTTGGATAATGAGTTTGGACTTCAAGAGTAAACTCCTTAGGGAGTTTACGGCCCTAAGACCATGACCACATGAGTTCACGGCCGTGAACTCATGTATGTGGGTTATTATGGTGCCAAATGGTCAATTAACACATGGTAAGGGTTACTATGATTAAATTCAAGGCATATGTAGCACCTGGTTTCCGGTATGTGAATTTTATTTGAGTATTGCCCAATTTTAGCCTTGGACTCGGCGAGTCACTAGGTCCGACTCGCCGAGTAGGGACGAGACCCAGGACACGTTTAAGTTGGCGACTCGGCGAGTCCATATCCTGGACTCGGCGAGTCACCGCTGTTGGATGAAACCCTAAGTTTCAGGGGTTTGCTCCCTATTTAAACCCCATATCTGCCCCTTGCCAGCCCCCATTCACCCCCCCCCCAGAGCTCCCAACCCTCGTCCTAAGCTTGTTTCTTGTGTAGTTGAGGCTCTTGTGTGCATTCTTGAAGGTTTTGAGGCAAGAAGGGAAGGAGATCAAGAGAAAGGAGAGCCATCCAAGCATCATTGTGTTTTTCAGCTGTATCATTGAGGTATATCTCGTTTTTCCCCTGTTTCTATGCTTAAGATTTCACTTAAGACACTCTTGAGCAATTCCTCAAGCTTGTTTGTGCTTAATGTTTCGTAATAAGTGGATTGGCCTTTAGATCTAGGCAAGATTGAGCTCTAGGAGCTCAGATCTGTTAGCTTTATGGCCCCATGTGGCTTGTTCATCCTAGATCTACCCTTTTGAGGCATTTTGAACCCTAAAATCCATATTAGTGAGTATCCACACGTAAAGTTGGAAACTTTACGTGTGATTTGTGTCCTAGAAGTCCAGATCTATGAATGGCATGGACTGAAATCGAGTAAATCGGTGTATTTGGTGGATGCATGGCGACGACTCGGCGAGTCGTATAGGTGACTCGGCGAGTCTGGTCGCGAGTCACCGAATTGGTCCCTTCATGATGTATCGAGTTGAGCCGTGAGTCACAGGGGGTGACTCGGTGAGTTGGGAGCTGAACTCACCCATGTTAGGACTCGGCGAGTCAATGCCCTGACTCGGCGAGTCCAAGGCAATCTTCATAAGATCAAGAACAGACTCGGCGAGTTGTTCATACAACTCGGCGAGTAGGATGAAGGAGTTGAATGACAGTTTAGAAGATGAACTCGTCGAGTCATAGCCCAACTCGACGAGTAGAATCAGGGACCCAGGACAATAGTTTGCTAGGGACTCGGTGAGTGGAGATCCACTCGGCGAGTCGGGTAAACTAATAGTTGACTTCGATTTGACTTAGGGCTAGACCAGGGGTAAAATGGTCTTTTTACCCAAAGGACAGTTAGCAGTGTATGACTAAGTATATTGTGGGAATTACAGCCGGGGAGTTTCCGGAGCAGCAGCAGCAGTAGTAGGTGATCAATTCCCACACAGACCAGCAACTATTTCGAGGTGAGTTTCCTTTCATTAGTAACGGGTCTAAGGCACCAAGGCCGGCCCGTATAGATGGGACGTTAGTATTATAGTGTGGGCCGAGCCCGTATCTATTAGTCGAGTTGATTGTGATATATACCAGTATGATAGAACTGTTTATAGTTGTTGTCTGTGTGATACTTGTATGATATGTGTTGACGGTTGGGTGTGGGCGAGGCCCGTATCCCTCCGAGAATGGAGTGTGGGCTAGGCCCGTATCTCCCAGGTAGCGAAGTGTGGGCGGGGCCCGTATCTTCACGAGTGTGGGTGGGGCCCGTATCTCTCAGAAAGTGAGGTGTGGGTGGGGCCCGTATCCTCACGAGTGTGGGCGGGGCCCGTATCTCCTAATTGCATGTTATTTGTTATATGCTGTATGGTATGGGGTATTATGGGGGAGCTCACTAAGCTTTGTGCTTACGGTTTCAATTTTGGTTTCAGGTACCTCCTCAGCTAGGGGAAAGGAGCCGGCACGGTAGCAGCATGTCACACACACACTCTTCGGTTTCCGCATTTACGAGATTCACTAGGATTGTACTCTGATATTTGATGGATTGTATGGTTTGAATATTAAAACATGGTTTGCGATGTGTTATGGCTTGATCAAACAATGCTTTTATTTATTAATGTTTTCTAAAAGTAATATTTTAAAATGAAATTTTTGGACATGAAAATTGGGTCGTTACAGCATAGGGATGACTTTTACCACCAAAGGGACCATTAAAGGGAGGTTACGGCCCTAAACTAGGAGTTTACGGTCGTAAGCTCCTATACCCCTCTTATATTGTTGATTTGGTGGCTTTAGATTAATCACATGTGATTCAAACTAATTTTACAAGCCTTAGAATGAAGTTTGGGCCTCATTTGACTTGTGTAGATGAGTTTACGGCCCAGGAACCCTTCTAAGGGGGTTTATGGCCATGAACACTCCAAGGGGTTGTTTTCATCTAGTTTAAGACCCCTAAATCGATTGTGGTTGATTCTAGAATTTATTCCAAGTCCATTAGTGTGTTTAAGTGGCTTTTAAACACTTGGATTTGAGTTTACTCCCCATGAATATGAGTTTACGGCCCAAGCATGTTCTTAGGCAGCAAACTCATGTTTACTCCTCAAAAATAATGTTCAAGGTGTTCTAAGTCCGAATTGGTAAGCCATTTAGTCATATCTAAGTCCCAAAATTGGTTTGGAAGGGTTTAAAGGCTCAAAAACCCCTTAAATGTGTGTTTACGGCTCAAGCATGTTCCAGGGCTGTAAACACATGAAAATGGTCCTAAATGATTGTTTGAACTCGGATTTGAAGGATAATGGTGCTATACTATGAGTCAGGGAAGTTACTTTAAGGATTTGAAGCCTTAAGTCAATGTTTTTTTAGACCTTGAATTTGGATTGAGGAGAGAGGTTAGAGAGAGAGTAGTGAGAGAGAGAAAAAGCTTCAAATGGAAGCTTAATCCTCTTTAAATAGGTTCTAAGTTTTGGACACGGTGGAATTCTACCCGATACCGGCGTTATACGATGCTTTTGGTTGCACCCGATTAAGTTACCGTAACCCGATATGGTCGATTCTAAAATGTTTCCGATTACTAATAAGGAGTGTTAATATGATTTCTAAACATGTTTAGACACTCATTAAGTCATAATAGAAGTCCCACAATTATGACTTAATTTCATGACGTAACGGAAACGAAATCGAAAACGACGAATATATTAATGAAAAGGGTTACAAATAATGGAACGAACTTCGGGTTGTCACACAACCTCTATTTTTTATGTTCTTTATATCCACGCA
Source organism: Lactuca saligna (assembly GCF_052625555.1). NCBI lineage: Eukaryota > Viridiplantae > Streptophyta > Magnoliopsida > Asterales > Asteraceae > Lactuca > Lactuca saligna. The sequence goes on from NC_136421.1 coordinate 151,706,372, forward strand.
TAGGTAACAATAATATTTACAACTTTCATTTTGACTCGGTCAGCTAATTCTCGACTGATCTTAAATTTAACAGTGTGAGGAGATTATATTGTTAAATGTCCGCGTAAAATTTATAACTTCTACATACGGACTCTGTTTTCGTTGGTCTTTTTACCGTTGAGTTCCTATTAATGAGATCTTCAATTCTCATTTAGGTCGCATAGGCTAAAACCCGCTCGAACTAAAATTCAAGTTTCGGGTCGTGCACTACTATGCCAAATCTTAGAAAATTCATAACTTCCTCATACGAAGTCAGATTTGGGCATTCTTTTTTTTGTGTGTTCTCGAGTTAAGATATACTACAACTTTTATTTGGCTCGATAAGGCTAAAAAGTCTTTTATCAAAAATTTATTATCTTCGTCGCCCGGTGTCGTGCCGGTTTTGCCGTAAAACTTCGACGGGCCATAACTTTTTCGTTATGACTCGGATTTTGGCTTTCTTTATATGTACGGAACCCTTGAGACATATTATAAAACTTGGTTAAGATTATTTATTCTAAATAATCTTTTGTCGAAAAGTCGTTTTCGACCCCTATTATATTTAAACTGACTAGCCCGGATCTACGGGTGTTACAGTTGTCACGTAAAGCACCTAAGAGGAAGAGAGTCAAGAAGATTGCTCGTCGACCATGAACTCCAACACCAAGAGATCATGAGGATTCACAATATTAAACGGTTATAGATGTTACCATTTAAATGGAGGTTCATAATGAATAAGATGTTTCTTCTCAATCGAACATTTCTGAGCTGGCAACTATGAATCCTGAGGTATCGATTGCAATCCCAACTTCAGTTCTCGTTAATGAAGATTTTTTCAAAGATTTTTCTTTACCTTCTTCAACTGCTACTATTTCAACTCCCGTTACAATAGTCCCTTCCCACTAGATTCATTGGGAGTTCCACAGGTGCAAACCCCATTATTCACTGATTCCACCGCTACCACCACTACCTCCACTGTTGATCCTCGAGTTACTATCAATGCATTTGATGTGGGGGAAAGTGCTTCGGATTCATAGCTAGTCATACCACTCCACCTATCTCTCCTTTCTGCCAGGATGATCCATATATGATCTATTGTGGTGATGATGACGACTTTGCAGGATTCACCTACAATTCATTTATCATTAAGACTGAAAGTGATGACGAAGCCCTCGTCACAAGAGGAAAACTCAAGGCGATTCATGAAAATTTAGATTTGTTGCTCCAATCATCCAAAGCTTCATCTGGTGAAGATTATTCACAAGAAACTGGCAAGTCGTTCCTTGAGACTCTTACGAAAGAGCAATCCGCCAACCTTGAAAAGATGAACAAGGTTGTAGATGATTTTGCTTCAGTATGCAACAACATGAATGAAAAAGTCGATAAAATAATTACAGATGCTCAATCGTTCACGGAGAAATTTCAGAGCTCCTTTGAGTCTAACACCGTGAAGGCTAATGAAGTGATTTCTAGCCTGGGCTCAACTCTTAAAACATAGAAAGCAAAACTTGAACAAGTTCGCACTGGTATTCAATCTGACCATACTGAGTTAAATTCTTCCATTTTCTCGAAGATAACAAAGCATCAGGAGGACTTAGCCACTGAGAGCAAAATCATGGATGCTCTGGCTTTAAAGACTGAGAAGTTGAAAGTCTTGACGGTCAAATTAGAGAATGTTGAGAAACGAGTCAATGATTTGTTATCTGAAAAAGATGTTATAAAAAGTTCTATAATAGATGTGAATGCACTACTTTCAGATATCATTGAGACTCGTGACTTGATGATCATGATAATAGTTAAGAAGCATCTCTCTGAAAAACTTCAGCCAGGGTTCTCAATGCTCAATTGATTGGAAGGTATTCCAGAATCAAGCTTAATTCCAAAAAAACAGGGAGAAGAAGTAAAACAATCTAAGAAGGAAAACGCTAAACCTTAAATCAAGCCCCCTGTCAAATCAAAAAGAGAAACTGAGCCAAAAGGAAAATAAAATTTGTTTAGTGAAGAAGCAATAATTGATAACAGTGAAGATGAAAACAAGATGAAAAGAAGAAAAGATCGTGGAGCTCAATGGTTGAGCATCAAAGAATAATTCACAAAGCTGAAGAGAAAGAAAGAGTTGAACGCAACTCTCATGTCATGCTGGAATGTCAAAAGATTTTATTTCCAGTATGGACTCTGAAGCGAATTCAAAGTAAGGTTGTGGATTTGTTGAATCTTTATTTTTTGGAACCGGTTGTGTCATTCGATATTCAGAATACAAAAGATTTGTAGTTGGACCTTCCGATCACTCCGAAAGCCTTCAGATTTCGCAGCTTTGTGAAAGTTGTGAATGTCCTAACAACTGACAGCGATGCTGATCACTAAATTTTCTCATTCTACCTCAAGCAAATGAAGCCACAGTACCATACATAGAGCGCGAGCAAGATTACGGCTGTGAAGGTCACCATTCCAATCGAAATCGACCGCTTCCCAAATGTGAAGCTTAAGGTTGCGAGAGGTTCGTCTAGTCAGATCTACGAATTCACCCTTGCTGATCTGACATGCCTTAACCATTATGACTAGATCGTTCCTTACAACTTGTTGCTGAGGGATGGATAGAAATATGAGCCTGCTATTGCTCACCTCAAGCATATTTTAATTTCATACATCCATGAGGTTAGAAAGATGGACATTGAGATTGCTATTGTGTTGCGAAGGAAACCAAGGGTACTTCCCAAAGAAGCTCCAAAAGGTTTTGAGAAATTGAAGCTTGGGAAGATACAAAAGGATGGATGGTTTGTGGCCTTTCAGATGAAAGAAAGAAATGATGCAGACTTTCATAAGGCTTGCTTCTTGCTTACTGATAAGCATCTGTTCATTTGATTCCTGGAACACATCTTGGACTTCTTCAGCAAGTACAAAGGGAATAGCAAGGGAGACAAGAAGTGATTTTTGGATATGATTCTATGGTATATCCAAGTTCGCAAGGTTCTGCTGAGCGTCATTCCAAAAGTTTTTGAAGTGTAGAAGCGAACCCAACCGTGAAAGATTCTCACCTCAATCGATCCAAAGGGGGAGATTGTTGAGTATTAAGTGTTACGTCTTTTGGGCCTTTTTGTTTAGTCTTTTATGATTCCGAGTTGGGCCTATCCACCCATGATTAATGATTATGGTTTTACTATTTAAGGTGCATGCATGCATCATGTATAAGGTAATCATGTCATTATAAACCCTACATGCCTCTACAGTAGCAGTAACTCATTGAGCTCTCCTGAGGCCGTGATTTATAATCATTCGACACATTCTTGATTCATATTCTGTTTTTGATTGCCTTTACTTGTTTGAATCTAATCGATCTTTAGAGTTTTTAACTCATCAATTTTCAACATAAATTAGCAACTACACCCAACTTTACAACCCTCAATGGAGGATTAGAAAATTCAAATTGCATTTAACATCTATTGATGTGAATTAGATGTTTTGTTTGTGTCTCAAAAATACATAAATTCACGGCCTATGAGTGAAAGGTGAAAGCATATTCACATTTCACAGCCTGGAGCAATGTGTAAAAAGAAAATCTACATGGATAGCCTCATGTGGACCAAACCTAATATTTAGAGTAAATAACACGATTGGTCCCTATGGTTTGGGGTAATTTTCACGCTTGGTCCCTAACTTATTTTTTAACTTGGAAGGTCCCTACGTTTTGTTTTTATTATGCGCTTGGTCCCTACTGTTTGTGTTTGTTACGCGCTTGGTCCCTTTCTATAATATCTCAAGATAAGGTATGTATTGATGACCCTTAGATTTATGGAGTTGTCAAAATTAGCCTTAATTGTGAAATTGGTGGCGAATGAGTACGTGAGGCGTACACATATATACGCTCAGCATTCTCATGTGTGTATTATGGACGCGGAGTCCACCTAGTACGTTGGGCGTACCAGAGGGTATGATGGGTGTACCATAGGGTACGTTGAGTGTACTACGCTTAGAGTGTATAACCTAGTTGTGTTGTGTGTTCCTATTAAAGCAACATGATGGCCTCATTTCTAGCCACCATTTCCAGCCTTCAACTCCACTCAAACCCTAAATCTCGCTCTTATTGCTTGTGTGTACATTTGAGGCTTATTTAGTGATCTTGTGGGACTCTTTTGTGAAGAAGGAGATTTGAAAGAACAAGAGTTAGTGTCCATGAGCTTTTGGATCTGAGTTTCCTTATGGTTGGTGCATCATTCAGAGGTATCAAGCTCAAATCTTTCACATTGTTTTGATTAATTCATGTTTTGGTCCATTTTTAGGGTTTTATGTCTCAAGCTTGAAGCTTTATGAGTTTGATGAACTCCAGAGCATAATGCATGTCCATTTAGGTATTTCTAGTTGTTTGGACTTATAAAAATGAGATGTTGGTCGTCAAGATCTCTCCATGCATGAGATATGAGGCCTTTTGTGAGTAAGGGATGATAGTTTATAAGTTCTAGATTTGTCCAGCCATGTTAATGCTTAAAGTCACCAACTTTGTGAACTAATAGACTTTAGTTAACCCATATATGAGATTGTTGCTATGGTCTTAACGTATTAAGACCAGGAGAGTGAGAAAAGTGAGTATGTGACGTATGCCGAGCGTACTCCTAGCTACGTGCAGCGTAGCTCTGAGCGACCCCCGGTGCATCCATGGGCTGTTGTACGCCCAATGTTGAAGGTTGTATGCCCAACGTAGATGTTGGGTGTTGACATTCGGTGACTTTTAGGGTTTTAGTCAAATTGTGGATTTTGGAGGCCATGGAGGGGTAAAATGGTCTTTTATCCTTATGAGACTAGTAGAGAAGCCTAGCCTAACAACTTTTTGGGTTTGTTAATATCAATTATTATTTAGAGATACATGCGATATTTGTTAGTCAGAGTATAGACCGGCAGTTCGGGTGCGGGATATACTTGCTTTACTTTACGAGGTGAGTCTTCTCACTATACTTACATGAGTGGTAATTATTGGGTGATCGGAGGGTCTTATTTGTGTTATTAACCGGAGGGTCTTATTTGCTTATACCGAGATATGTGATATTAGGCATTCTGTCTTTCTGAATTATGTTGTTATACTACTCTATGCTTATATACTGATTTATGACCGGAGGGTCCATACCGAGCAGTGAGACCAGAGGGTCTTCACCGAAACACAGGACCACAGGGTCCATACCGAGCCGTGAGACCGGAGGTTCTTCTCTGAGACACATGACTGGAGGGTCCTTATCAAGATATAGCAATGAGAGGCTAATTATTTGTGTGTATGGTATTTTGGGGAACTCACTAAGCATTGTGCTTACAGTGTGTGTGTGAAATGTGTTTCAGGTACATCTTAGGATCACGGGAAGGCACCGGCATAATTGTACACACCAGCTTGATGATTTGTGTTCATGAGGATTCTAGGATATTTAACAATTTAATTCTGATGCTTTGTGTTTTAGAGAAATTTAAATTGGCTTGATAAATATTAAACTATGTTAGTTTGGAGTTTTAAATTTCAAAATTTTTCTTGAAAATTTATAGTGTTACACTTTTTTACCTAAAAAGACTATTATTTAAATAGAAAAAATTTATGGGGTTGGTAAGGTGAGGCGGTGGGATTAAGGGTGTGTTTATTTAAATAAACTAAAAATAGGTGCAAAATAGTCTTTTTAGGTAAGACAGAGACCAAACGCATAACAAAAACAAACAATAGGAACCTTCCAAATTAAAAAAATAAGTTTGGGACTAAATACTCAATTTACCCTAAACTGTAGGCACCGTTCGTGTAATTTACTCTAATATTTAAGATGCCAACTAAGGAAAGAAACCAGATAACTCCTTCACATTTAGCGAAATAAATTTTTTGATATCTTTTTCATAGTTGAAGGATAGACTACAACTAAAAAATAATACATGAATAACCTATTAAACAAAAAACAAATAGTGTGTTCGGCTAGAATAATATCACTGCTTATTTTTTCTGTAAATGATTAGATTGTCATTAAAGACACTATTTAAACACTAAAAACCGATTATCGCAACTTATAATCTACTCTAATAAATGAAGTTTTTTTTGTCACATGTCACACTCTCATTCAATTTGTCAAATCTTATTTTGTGATTATTTTGAATTAATTCGCTTTCGACTTGTCATTTTATTAGTTTTTCTATTTTATTAAATTCCATATAATATTTTTAATATGTTAACTACCATAAATGTTAATAAATTTTATTAATAAATTTACCTTTAAATTTCAAAATTTTCAAATTAACATTCATTGTTTTTTTTTTGTTTGTTTATTTAGATTATTTGTTTAAATTTGATAGATAAAAACATTTCAATTATAATAATTAACTTAATGAGAAAAACATGCTCTTTTTTTGGAACGACAGAATATTATTAAAAAGCAAAAACTAGCAAGAATCTAGAAAGAGGTTACAACAAAGAAGTAGCTAAAGAGGGGTTATAAAGCCACTCAGTCCAACTTAAGTTTACCCTACTACATCTATTAGAAATCCAAAAAAAGGATGTCTCAACAACTTCATCAAAAATAACTGACTTCTTGGGTAAAACCGTTCCAAAAATAGAAGTATTACGAAAATTCCATAAACACCAGAAGGAAGTAATAATGACCGCATCAAACGCCTTTCTTTGACCTCTATGCATATTTACATCCACCGACCAGTTGATTAAAGACTGCACCGAGATCTATGATGGGAGAGATAAACCCCATCATATAGCAACCCTACCCCAAATATCTCTAAAGTCACGACACCCGACAAAAATATGATCAATAGTTTCAGTTGCAACCATACAAATTGGGCACATATAGAAGGGACCATAACACCCTAATCGATAATCTCTTCCTCGTTGGAATACTAGAAAGCCGAATCATCCATATTAGAATATTGAGCTTAATAGGAACCTAATTATTCCACTGTGTACCCGTATCCCCCGAAGGAACCAAACCACTATCCAACGCATACTGCACAGACGCAACAGAGAAAGAGTCAGAACTATCAAGAGACCAACCCAGTCTATCTGGGACTTGATGAAGTTGAATACCCTACATCACCTCCAAAAAAGAAAGCCATTGAGTATCTTCACTTCCACCTCTAGGCATACGTCTAAGATCATCCGTGTTTCAACCAACTAAAAAATGATCCCTAACATTGGCTGAGCGGTTCATATCCAAAACTAAAACTCTATGCAAACAAATCGAAAGAGGATTATTGCCTTTCCAATTATCATGCTAACAAGAAGTATAGGAACTAAGTTATGGAAGTCAAAGCCCCGATCTTTGAGATTATCTATAATCCTCATACTACCATTCCGAGGACCCTTTAACTGTCTCATTGGAATCAAAGATTTAGTATTCCTTTCCCAAACAATACATTCTTTTGACCACTCTCACCCATAATAAATTTGGGTTATGAAAATATCTCTACTTCTAACGTAATAATAGAGCCATGTTAAAGGCAAAAAGACTAGCAATCCCCAAACCTCCAACTTCTTTAGGGGCCATAATTTTATCCCACCTAACCCAATGTATACGATGATCATCCAAATCAACAAGCCAAAAAAAACACTTATCTCAATCTTTTCAAATCCTTTATCACTGTAAGAGGCACAAGATAAATGCACATCAAGTAACTAGAAATCGAACCTAAAACTGCTTTAACTAGAGTCATTCGTCCCCAAAAAGAAAGACATTTTGCTTTCCAAATGGCCAATCTTTTTCAGAAAGAATAAAAAATGGGACCTTAGGAATCAACTCTCGCCATATTCTAACCAACAGAACCCCTAAGTGAATAAAAGGAAAAGAGCCCGGAGAACACCCCATACAATTATGAAACTTGATTAGCCGTGACCTCCACTCCATATACCTTACTTTTTAGAATATTTATTTTCAAACCCGATGCCAAAAAGAAACATCTAAGAATCCGAACAATATGGAGAGCATTATCCTGATTCCATTCAGTCAAGAGAACAACCTCATCAGCATAAAGAAGATGGATAATTGTAATTCCTCCAATTTTTATTCCCCTGATTGCATTAGCTACCTGGGCCCTAGTCAGGGCCACATGCAAACCATCCATGACCAACACCAAAAAGAAAAGGGGATAGGGGATCCCCTATCTCAGACCTCTGAACGTATGAAATTCCCGGGAAGGAGAACCATTCACCAGGACCGAGACATTAGCAGAAGACAACATCTCTAAAATCCAATTACACCACAAAGAGCTAAACCCCATAAGTTGCATAACTTATAGAAAGTATTCCCATGATAAAGAATCATAAGATTTTTAAATATACACTTTGTAAAGAAAAAGAGGATTTTTAGAAGCTTTACTCCAAGCTACAGTTTCATTGAGAAGAAACAGACCATCTAAAATATGTCTGCCGGCCTTTTATAAAAGCTGATTGCTCCACACTAACCAGAATTCTAATAACCTCAGCCAATCTATTAGCCAGAAGTTTACCAATAATCTTGTATTGGCATCCAATAAATCTAAGAGGTCTATAATCTCTAACAACCTGCGGGTCTATAATTTTTGGGATCATAGTGAAAAAGGAAGCATTACACCCCTTAGGAATAGAAGAATGCGTATGAAAATGAGACACCAAGTCAAAAATATCATCTTGAACAATATCGCAATACCGTTTTATAAAACCAAAAGTGAAACCATCATGACCTATAGCTTTTGAAGACCCTGAGTCCCACACAGCCTTTTTTATTTCCTCCCGAGTAAATAGAGCATGAAGAAACTGGCTAAGATGAGAAAAGCGGGTATCATCGGTTTGGAGCCGAGTACCAGTCTGTTTAGAAAAAAAGAGTCTGAAAGTGACGACGAAATTCTTCCTTAATCGTATTAGGATCATCAATCCAACACCCATCCTTCAAAACACCTCTAATAGCCATTTGTCTTCTTTTACTATTTATGACCCCCATGAAAAGAAAAACCCGAGTTTTCATCACCTTTAATACCCCCACTAAATTTTAACCTTTTGGGATAACTCCAGATTCGTAACATGATCTAAATCTGGGATGTTCTTAAGAATATTAACTCATTGCTCCCGAAGAGTAGCATCTCCCCCATTAGATATAAGGCGAGAATCAATGGATTCTAACACTTTTTTGAACTCCGTGCGTTTAGAACCCATTTTGAGCCTAGTAGTAGTGTTCCAAATTCAAATGCTAGATTTAAGAAGTTGAAGTTTCTTCTTAAATTTAACCCAAGGATGAGAAACACTAAGTAAATTCTGATATTAGGACCACGAATTTCTGATAACATCATCGAACACCTCTAAATTGAACCAATAATAAAAGATACGGAAAGGAGTTGGACCATAATCAACTCTATGCTCCAATAACATAATAGGTATATGGTTCGGAATGTACTTCTCACAGACCATACTAGTCAAATGAGGAAAAGCATCCAAAATACCATGAGAAATTAAAAATCTATCCAACTTAATAGATTTTGAACCCCACTTATCACTCCACGTAAACCGAGGACCACCAAGAGAAACATCAGATAAACCCGCCTGCTCAATAAAATTGTTGAAGCTTCTAGCTGTATTAGAGTTAAAAAGAGTACCAAATCTTTCTGATTCATCACGAACCTCATTGAAATCACCCATCAAAACACAATAACCTTGGAAAGAATTAATAAGCTGGAGAATATTATCCCAAAGAATTCTCTTACAATCAGCCACTTGCGGAGCATAAACCGCAATAAACATGACCGACAACCCCGAAGAAGACCATATCGCCTCAATAACAGTAAAATAATCAGAAATATGGGAGGATTTAAAAGAGATAGAATCCAAATCCCATAGAAGAAGAATACCACATGAAGCTCCATGAGAAGGAGAGAAAACAGAAGAAAAAGAATTATTACCCTAGAAAGAACGAGCCATACGAACATCAATAACTTCCATCTTCGTTTCATGAATTGCCAACAAATTAACCTTATGTTTAAGACACAAATTTATTACCCAAATCCGTTTATTTTTACAACCCTCTCCTTGTATATTAATGGAGAGACAATTCATCTCAACACCATTTTATCTCTATTCCCTTCAACAAGCTCTTTTACTCGGTCATAACACCCCTCCAAGTTATATCCCATTGCTTTTCCCATCACTAATGTTTTTTTTTTTTGGATCTCACTTAAGAAAGACCCTTTATTGTAAGAATTACTCAAACACCCATCTAAACTATTACAATTTGAAAAACCTGGAGGGTGAGTTAAATTATCCTCTGAATCTACAATACCCGATAACAGACCAAACCCTCCAGAAAACCCAATTGGAGCATTGTTGCATTCATCATTATTTCCTTGATTCGCGTAATGTATTGGGTGATCCATAACCAAGGTAGAAGAGGGATTTGGACTTGCTGTCGGGCTGCTTTCCTTTGCCGAAAGAGTTGTTGTCGGAACAATAACCATCGGCCCCTATTTTGATGGCTGAATAGTCTTCAATGGTTGATGGCGAGTGGCATTGTGACAACTCGAAATTTCCATTCTATACAAACATTATCACTTCAATAGAAGTTATAACAATCATAGTCGATTTTCAGACTTTTCGTATAAGTTGGAGTAATTTAGGGTTTACACTTCAGTAAACATCAGGAGAGTGGATGCACTACGGTTTGGTGCAACACTGTTATTCCAACACCCGGATATATTAGAAATCAATTCCAAAATAAAAATATTTTCTGCCAAAATATTTAAGGACTATAAATAGATTTCTGAACTAAATTCATTCATTATTCACATTTCCAACTAGAGAAAAGCAATTTTCTCTCTCACGGATCTTCGGGTTTTCATCCCAAGTTGTGAGTCTACTTTCCTAGATGTGTTTTAATGCTTGTTATATGCTTAATAACATTGTTTACATGTCAAATATGTAAGATCCGGGAGTTTACCGCCCAAGAACGTTCTTGGGGAGTAAACTCCAAAACGAAGCCTAAAGGTTATCTAGTCTCATTTCCTTGTTAGGTAACTAGTTAAGGACATTATGTATGATCATTTGAGGCTAGAACACAATCATGAACACATAGTTTAAGGAGTTCACGGCCCAAGAAAGTCTTAGGCCGTAAACTCCAAATTCAAGGGACAAAATGTGCCCTAATCACTCCTAAGGCTTTAAGACATTAACCCTCTATTACTTCTAGCTATTTTGGAGACTTAAACACATAAAAAACACCCCTTAAAGGGAGTTTACGGCCAAGGAACAACTCTTGGACCGTAAACTCCAAGTAAAGGCACCAAAGTGTGCCTAAGGTCCCTTTTAGCCTTAAACAAAAGTCTAGAAATTATCCTTTGTGTGCAAGAGGCTTGAATGAATTAAGACACCCACCCCATAGGAGTTTACGGACATAAACTCTAGGGGATTTGGTCTTTTGGCCGTAAACTCCTCAAATGAGCATTCTAAGGCCCTGAACTACCTAAAGGATTAAACCACCCAAGCTAGGCTTATTCTAGAAGTCATTTAACACATCAAAACACCAAAAACCACCAAGACAAGAATTCACGGCCGTAAACTCAAGGGTTTACGACCGTAAACTCCTTGTGTGGAGTTTATTGGGTAGTAAACTCTTATTCAAGGTCTGTTGGTACATTAAACCCTTTAACCTTGTCCCATAATAACCTAGAAGCAACCCTTAGGACCTATAGCACTTATACAAAGTGTTTACATGTTCCTGAGTGTCCCAAATTATTTCACTAAGTTATTATTGGGCTAATTAGTTATATATATGCTCATTATATGATAACTAGGCTCGTGCGTGTGAAAAAGTCTCCATTTGCCACCTAGCACGGTACCCGATACTTCAATCTAATCCACTCACCACAAGTGAGTTCATACCCCTTTAATTAACATTTGAAATGCTTTTAAATGTTTTAAATATTTTATGGGGGGGGGGGGAGGATACAAGTTAAATACTTATAGTTATTACATCAATCACATGTGATTACATTAGTGACATGCGATTAATAACTAGAAAACCAATGATTTTATCACTGTTCAAACTGTTTATCAAATTGTTTTACTTCAAAATGTTTTACAAACTCTTTTAACTATCAAATGCTTTTATTAAACTTTGTTTTGCTTCTTAAAAATTGCATGCCCATATATGTATAGATATATAAGAATTGTTTAAAGGGCTTAGGAAGGCTATCCACCCTATTTACTTTTCGCGCATTGAGATGTGGTCTGGTGGGATTTCGGGTAGTCGTTCGAAGGTCGTTTCAATATTAGTTATATATCAAATATACACGTATAGACATAAAAGTACTTCCATATTCATACTTATCAGTACATCATCAGTAAGTTACCATCGGGGTAACATAGGATCATACTACTACAATTTCTAGATAAATGATTCAGTTCATTCATGAGTTAATACTTATTACTACGAGTACTTATACAACTATACTAGAAAGAGAACATATACAACTATACTAGAGTAAGAACATATACAACTATACTAGAACAGTTCATTACATTACATATACAAGAATACGTTAACAATTGTGATCCACTGTATCGGAGCATGCCTTAATTGTCATGGCCCGGGTTGTAGCCATAATTCTCTTGGAGGGAGAGCGTGAGTTTGCATATAGATCTATACTGGATTGACTATCCTACACCTTGCTGCTAGCTACAGCCGGACCTGCAGGTCTGCGGATGCCAAACGTCATTTCGTTATTACGACCATTCGTATGTCGCTGTTACCAGTCGATAGTATGGTGCAATTTATCACATGATACCTTAATATAAATCCGGTTTAAGGTAGTTAGTACAACAGTAGTTCCTATAAAACAATACTACAGTACTGCATTAATTTACTCTTTACACAATTAGTGATCTTTTCACTTAAACAATTATGTACAAACTATATTTTAAAAATGATAGTTACACTTGAGTAAATTACACACTTTTACAGTAAACGAACATACAAAACAGTTAAGCCTTGGTAGAAGGCTACTTTAATAGAAAATATAGGTTTTTCTGAGAGATTTCAAACTTGTACAAACACTTACAAACATTTACTTACATTTTACAAACTTACACTTGATACATGTTCAAACGTTTTTGGATGACAAATACCGACACTAAAATACTTATGAACTCACCAGCGTAATGCTGATAAACTCTTTCAAAATAACTTGTATTCTCAGGTCATCAGTAGACAGGTACCAAGGCTAGCTTTTGAGAAGATGGAGCGCATCCAAGACTCATCTTATTATTTTGATATACATTATTTTTGGTGTCTATACTGTACAGAACACGCTTGTATTAAAATTATATATTTAATGCAATGGATGATGTTGTTTGCTTATTTACATTTACTGTGTTGTGATACTTTACATGACGTCCTCCACCCCAGAACGTTTCCGCCATTCTTGGTTTTGGGGTGTGACAGATTGGTATCAGAGCATTGTTTATAGTGAATAAAGTATATCAACCCATAAAAGATATACTAAACTATAAACCCATTTGGGATTAAAACACTCTAACCAAGAGTCTATACTTTAAATACTAAGATATTTAATTAAGTATACTAGAATGCATTCATACTAAAATCAGTGTCACAACGACAAGAAGAAAAGTATTACGATTGTTAAATATCACAGGTAAGCTCGGGGATGTATGGTCAGTCCTGGGAATGGCATAGCCTGATCAACTATGTTGGTCCGAGGAGTGATTAGCATATGCCCTAGAATGGTTGTGATGTGTTAACACGTCTAAAAACTTACCAACAATACCACAAGAAGATCAGTAGAACCTAAACTTAAAATACTATAGGTGTATTTTGTACTACTAGCTACATATATACTATATCCTTATACCTCTCTTCTCGCATAGATCTAAATGGCTGGATTCCATCACGGCGACCCGTACTTTCCAAATGAAGGAAATGCAGGATGGCTCGAAGCAGAGTCTGATGATGAGCACCAAATTCCGTTGGATGATCATCAAGCTGAAGGCTTCTCGGATGGATCAGACTCTGAGCCCGTAGTTAACAGCCTACCTCCAGTAGGTCAAGCCCCGAACAACAACCCTCGACTAGCTTTTCAAGGTCCCACTCCCTTGTGGGTAGATAACTTGAATCGCTGGAGTGACGAACAGGGTCAACCCTTACCATACATTGGGGACCGAAGCTTTTACAATGTTAGCGATGGTGGCTCTGCAGACCGAGCTCTGCCCGTCATTATCCGCAGAATAGCTCGTAATGTTGAGCAGGGTCGAGCAGCCATCGACCGGGTCGTGGAGATTGATGCCAACTCTGGTGTCAACACAATCCGCATTCGCCGTCTTGAAGAAGACATGGAACGGACCCGGAGAACCAATGAAACCCTACAGAAACATCTGGTTGCCTCTCAAGCAGAAGTCATGGAACTTCGAGCTCGTCAAAGGGCTCATGAATGACACCTTCAAGAGGTGATCCGTCAAATGAGAGACCTCAGGGTTCTCCCGAGGAATACTCATCGTTGTTAGATGATGTCTAGTACATCATTATCTTTTGGGTTAAGGATTAGCCTTTAACATATGTGCTCTAAGTAGCACTTATCTGTAAAATATTCCTAACTTTCAGTACTCTAATTAGGAATATAAGAACTGTCAAACTTTCCGTATGGTATGATGTAACACCTACTGTTAGGTCAATTTTCATTGAACTCGTTACATCAGTAATACCAGTATTATTGAAAACTACCTACTCTATGTGAAGAATCTTTACACTTGTGTTTTCCTACAAATCTTCCTTGTTATGATCTCAAACACTCATTCAATTGTTGGGCTATGGTTAGTTAGTCCATGTGTCACTCTCACCTTACTTACAAATTGATTCTTACCACTTTGCTCATCTTTATAAACTTATAGCTGAAAGATGCCTCCTCGCAAATCTACCAGGAATAACCCTACACCTCCACCGCCTCCTCCACCTCCGGTCATCGATACAACAGCCCTAAATGCTGCTGTAGCTGCAGCAGTGGCAACTGCCATGGCACAGTATCACTCTACTGATGCCAACAGAGGTGGAACCCCTGTAAACTCTATTCTGGTTGAAACTCCTGTGCGCTCGAGAGAGTGCTCTTACAAGGATTTCACCAACTGCAAGCCGAAGTCCTTTCATGGGATCGGCAGAGTCATTGCACTCTCGCAATGGTTCGAGAAGACTGAATTAGTCTTCAAAATTTGTTCATGCCCTGCTGCGAGCAAAGTCAAATATGCCGCATGCACCTTTGAAGGAAAGGCCCTGACATGGTGGAACGGCCACGTTAAAGCTATAACTCTCATCGTAGCCAACGACATAGGCTGGGAAATGATGAAAGACCTCATGATTGAGGAATACTGCCCGAGGGGCGAAATCCAGAAATTGGAGCAGGAGCTTTGGAGCCTGACCATGAAGGGCACCAACATTGTCGCTTATACCGCCAGATTCAGCGAACTGGTGGCCCTGTACCCTAATATGGTTCCCACTGAAGGGAAAAAGATCGAAAGGTACATATGGAGGCTAGTGCCTCCATATTAGGGGAATGTCCTATCATCAAACCCCGCTACCTTCGACAGTGCCAAGCGACTGGCACAACGACTCATTGACCATGGAGTCAAAACCCCTGCAACAACAACAACCCTAGCCATCCCGGAACCCTCCAAACCCGCTGACACCAAGCGAAAGTTCTAGGATGACAAGAAGAAGTAGCGACCTGCCAAAAAGCAGCAAATTGTGGAAGTGCATGCCGCAGTAACCCCTGCTACAGATACTGCTCCGATGAAGCAGTATGTTGGAAGTTTGCCTAAGTGCAACAAATGCAACTTCCACCACAACGGCCCCTACCGTGAAATGCAGTGCTCTAACTGCAACAGGAAAGGACACACCATCCGTTTCTGTAAATTCCCGGCACAACCGATCACCCAAGTCCCCGACTCTGGCGCGAGCCTGACCTTCTATGGATGTGGCGAAGCAGGCCACTTTAAGAGGGACTGCCCCAAAGCGAAGAATGTCGGAAGAGCAGGGAGGGTACTAGCTATAGGCCACGGGGAAGGAGTTGCTGATCCGACAGTGGTGACTGGTACGTTCCTCCTCGATAACTCCTATGCATGTATTCTGTTCGATAGTGGAGCAGAGCGAAGCTTCGTGAACCATAAATTTTCCCGCATGCTTAAGCAACAACCGCACGCACTTAAAGAACAAATCATAGTAGAAATGGCTAATGGAAAAACTGAAAGTACGAATAGCATATACTTAGGTTGTATCGTAACTCTAGATAACCATTCTTCCAAATCGAACTCATGCCGGTCACAATAAAAAGCTTCGACGTTATTATCGGCATGGATTGGTTAAGTCTTCATCGCGCCGACATCATGTGCTACGAGAAAGCAGTCCGTCTAAACCTCCCATCTAACGAAACTCTTATAGCCTACGGCAACAAACCTGGTGCGAGTCTTCACATTATATCAAGTATTCAAGCACAGAAATATTTGCGCAAAGAATACCATGCATTCCTTGCTCACATCGTCGACACGAGCCTCAAAACGAAAGAACTAAAGAACATTCCAGTAGTGAGCGACTTCCTCGACATTTTCCCAGAAGAGCTACCTGGATTACCTCCGCAACGATAGGTCGAGTTTAGAATCGACTTAGTCCCAGGAGCTACCCCAGTAGCCAAGTCGCCCTACCGCTTAGCACCAGCAGAGATGCAGGAATTATCTGGTCAACTTAACGAACTGCTCAGCAAGGGCTTCATAAGACCAAGCTTCTCACCTTGGGGAGCACCGGTCTTGTTCGTTAAGAAGAAAGAAGGATCATTCTGTATGTGTGTCGACTACAGGGACCTCAACAAACTGACGGTCAAAAATCGTTACCCTCTGCCTCGCATAGACGATCTATTTGACCAACTTCAAGGGGCGAGTTACTTCTCCAAAATTAATCTGAGATTCGGATATCACCAATTACAAGTACAAGGGGAGGATGTTCCAAGGACAGCCTTCCGAACTCGTTACGGATAGTATGAGTTCGTGGTGATGCCATTCGGATTGACCAATGCGCCCGCAGTTTTCATGGACCTGATGAACAGAGTATGTCGACCTTACTTGGATCAGTTCGTCATCGTTTTCATTGACAACATCCTGATCTACTCCCGAAGTAAGGAAGAGCATGGCGATCACCTGCGACAAGTTTTAGGAACTTTACGAACGGAGAAACTCTATGCGAAGTTCTCGAAATGTGAATTTTGGATCCGAAGAGTCGAATTCTTAGGACACGTGGTAAGCGAAGAAGGAATCCACGTGGACCCATCCGAAATTAAAGCCATTGAGAACTGGTCAGCACCGAAGATGCCTACTGAAATTCGTCAATTTCTAAGCCTCGCTGGCTAATACCGTAGATTCATACAGAACTTCTCCCGAATAGCGAAACCTCTTACAACCCTGACCCAGAAAGCTGTGGCCTTTGACTGGGAAGAGAAACAAGAAAGAGTGTTCCAAATGCTTAAGCGAGCCTTGTGCACCGCGCCAATACTATCCCTCCCCGAAGGGATAGAGGACTTCGTAGTCTACTGCGATGCATCTAATCAAGGGCTCGGGTGTATTCTGATGCAGCGAGGAAAGGTCATCGCCTACGCCTCCAGACAGTTGAAGACACACGAAGTTAACTACACAACCCACGATCTTGAACTGGGAGCAGTGGTGTTTGCTCTGAAGATCTGGAGACATTACTTTTATGGAACGAAAAGCACTATCTTTACCGACCACAAGAGCTTACAACACATATTCGATCAGAAGGAGCTCAACATGAGACAACAACGGTGGGTCGAGCTACTCAGTGATTACGAATGCGATATTCGTTATCATCCGGGTAAAGCCAACGTAGTAGCAGACGCCCTAAGTCGGAAGGAATACTCTGGTCGCAGATTCAAGTCATTATCAATAACCATCCATTCACACTTGTCTAAACAAATTCAGGCGGCCCAACTTGAAGCCATGAAACCTGAAAATGTGCCGAGTGAATCCCTCATAGGAATGGACAAGAATTTAGAAGCCAAGGGTGACGGAGCCTTATATTTCATGGACCGGATCTGGACACCGAAACACGGTGGTTTCCGAGACTTGGTCATGATCGAGGTGCACAACACTCGGTATTACGTCCACCCAGGTTCCGATAAGATGTATAT
This sequence comes from Lactuca saligna, assembly GCF_052625555.1. Taxonomy (NCBI): domain Eukaryota; kingdom Viridiplantae; phylum Streptophyta; class Magnoliopsida; order Asterales; family Asteraceae; genus Lactuca; species Lactuca saligna. The sequence continues at coordinate 151,724,561 of NC_136421.1, forward strand.
GGATCTTAAAAAGCTATACTGGTGGCCTAATATGAAAGCAGAGATTGCTACCTTTGTAAGTAAATGTCTTACTTGCGCAAAGGTTAAGGTCGAGTACCAGAAGCCCTCTGGTTTACTGCAACAACCAGAGATTCCAGAATGGAAATGGGAGCGGATCACTATGGATTTCATAACCAAGTTGCCCAAGACAACGGGTGGACTTGATACCATATGGGTTATCATCGATAGATTGACCAAGTCTGCACACTTCCTGCCTATCAAAGAAACCGACAAAATGGAGAAACTTACGAGAACATACATTAGGGAAATCGTACGGCTACATGGTGTGCCTATATCCATTATCTCCGATAGAGATAGTAGGTTCACCTCAAGATTCTGGCAATCACTATAACATTCCCTGGGAACAAGGCTAGACATGAGCACAACCTACCATCCACAGACCGATGGACAGAGTGAGAGGACAATCCATACTTTAGAAGATATGTTGCGTGCTTGTGTAATTGACTTTGGAAAAGCATGGGATACCCATTTACCCCTCGTCGAATTTTCCTACAACAACAATTATCACACGAGCATAAAGGAAGCACCATTTGAAGCCCTCTACGGCCGAAAGTGCAGATCCCCTCTGTGTTGGGCTGAAGTGGGTGACACCCAATTAGCTAGGGGGCAAGCTTCCGACAGTACTCTCACCGGTCCGGAGATCATTCGGGAAACGACAGAGAAAATCATTCAGATTCGTGAACGATTGAAAGCCTCTAGAGACCGACAGAAGAGCTACGCTGATAATCGAAGAAAACCTTTGGAATTTCAGGTGGGAGACCGAGTCCTTCTCAAAGTCTCACCCTGGAAGGGCTTCATACGCTTCGGTAAGCGTGGGAAGCTTAATCCGAGGTACATAGGGCCTTTCGAGATTCTCGCAAGAGTCGGCCCCGTAGCTTACAAACTCGAACTACCTGACACACTTCGTAACGTACATTCTACATTCCACGTATCTAACTTGAAAAAGTGCCTGTCCGACGAGACTCTCGTAATCCCACTCGACGAGATCGAGATCAAGGAGAGCCTCAACTTCGTGGAAGAACCTGTAGAGATCATGGACCGTGAGGTCAAGCAGACGAAACATAGCCGTATCCCGATTGTGAAGGTTCGCTGGAACGCCAAGCGAGGACCGGAATTCACTTGGGAACGCGAGGATCAGATGAAGCTGAAATACCCTCATCTTTTCGCTTAGTTATTTGTAACTTCTTATTTGCTTAAATTCTAATTTCGGGACGAAATTCCTTCTAACGGGGGGATGACGTGACAACTCGAAATTTCCATTCTATACAAACAGTATCACTTCAATAGAAGTTATAACAGTCATAGTCGATTTTCAGACTTTTTGTATAAGTTGGAGTAATTTAGGGTTTACACTTCAGTAAACATCAGGAGAGTGGATGCACTACGGTTTGGCGCAACACTGTTATTCCAACACTCGGATATATTAGAAATCAATTCCGGAATAAAAATATTTTCTGCCAAAATATTTAAGGACTATAAATAGATTTCTGAACTAAATTCATTCATTATTCACATTTCCAACTAGAGAAAAGCCATTTTCTCTCTCACGGATCTTCGGGTTTTCATCCCAAATCTTGAGTCTACTTTCCTAGATGTGTTTTAATGCTTGTTATATTCTTAATAACATTGTTTACATGTCAAATATGTAAGATCCGGGAGTTTACCGCCAAAGAACGTTCTTGGGGAGTAAACTCCAAAACGAAGCCTAAAGGCTATCTAGTCCCATTTCCTTGTTAGGTAACTAGTTAAGGACATTATGTATGATCATTTGAGGCTAGAACACAATCAAGAACACATAGTTTACGGAGTACACAGCCCAAGAAAGTCTTAGGCCGTAAACTCCAAATTCAAGGGACAAAATGTGCCCTAATCACTCCTAAGGCTTTAAGACATTAACCCTCTATTACTTCTAGCTATTATGCAGACTTAAACACATCAAAAACACCCCTTAAAGGGAGTTTATGGCCAAGGAACAACTCTTGGGCCGTAAACTCCAAGTAAAGGCACCAAAGTGTGCCTAAGGTCCCTTTTAGCCTTAAACAAAAGTCTAAAAATTATCCTTTGTGTGCATGAGGCTTGAATGAATTAAGACACTCACCTCATAGGAGTTTACGGCCATAAACTCTAGGGGATTTGGTCTTTTGGCCGTAAACTCCTCAAAGGAGCATTGTAAGGCCCTAAACGACCTAAAGGGTTAAACTACCCAAGAGAGGCTTATTCTAGAAGTCATTTAACACTTCAAAACACCAAAACCCACCAAGATAAGAGTTCACGACCGTAAACTCAAGGGTTTACGACCATAAACTCCTTGTGTGGAGTTTATTGGGTAGTAAACTCTTATTCAAGGTCTTTTGGTACATTAAACCCTTTAACCTTGTCCCATAATAACCTAGAAGCAACCCTTAGGACCTATAACACTTATACAAAGTGTTTACATGTTCCTGAGTGTCCCAACTTATTTCATTAAGTTATTATTGGGCTAATTAGTTATATATATGCTCATTATATGATAACTAGGCTCGTGCGTGTGAACAAGTCTCCGTTTGCCACCTAGCACGGTACCCAATACTTTAATCCAATTCACTCACCACAAGTGATTTCATACCCCTTTAATTAACCTTTGAAATGCTTTTAAATGTTTTAAATACTTTATGGGGGGAATACAAGTTAAATACTTATAGTTATTACATCAATCACATGTGATTACATTAATCACATGCGATTAATAACTAGAAAACCAATGATTTTATCACTGTTTAAACTGTTTATCAAACTGTTTTACTTCAAAATGTTTTACAAACTCTTTTAACTATCAAATGCTTTTATTAAACTTTGTTTTGCTTCTTAAAAATTGCATGCCCATATATGTATAGAGATATAAGAAATGTTTAAAGGGCTTAGGAAGGCTATCCACCCTATTTCCTTTTCGCGCATTGAGATGTGGTCTGGTGGGATTTCGGATAGTCGTCCGAAGGTCATTTCAATATTAGTTATATATCAAATATGCATGTATAGACATAAAAGTACTTCCATATTCATACTTATCAGTACATCATCAGTAAGTTACCATCGGGGTAACATAGGATCATACTACTACAATTTCTAGATAAATGAGTCAGTTCATTCATGAGTTAATACTTATTACTATGAGTACTTACACAACTACACTAGAAAGAGAACATATACAACTATACTAGAGTAAGAACATATACAACTATACTAGAACAGTTCATTACATTACATATACAAGAATACGTTAACAATTGTGATCCACTGTATCGGAGCATGCCTTAATTGTCATGGCCCGGGTTGTAGCCATAATTCTCTTGGAGGGAGAGCGTGAGTTTGCATATAGATCTATACTGGATTGACTATCCTACACCTTGCTGCTAGCTACAGCCGGACCTGCAGGTCTGCGGATGCCAAACGTCATTTCGTTATTACGACCATTCGTATGTCGCTGTTACCAGTCGATAGTATGGTGCAATTTATCACATGATACCTTAATATAAATCCGGTTTAAGGTAGTTAGTACAGCAGTAGTTCCTATAAGACAATACTACAGTACTACATTAATTTACTCTTTACACAATTAGTGATCTTTTCACTTAAACAATTATGTACAAACTATATTTTAAAAATGATAGTTACACTTGAGTAAACTACACACTTTTACAGTAAATGAACATACAAAACAGTTAAGCCTTGGTAGAAGGCTACTTTAATAGAAAATATAGGTTTTTCTGAGAGATTTCAAACTTGTACAAACACTTACAAACATTTACTTACATTTTACAAACTTACACTTGATACATGTTCAAACGTTTTTGGATGACAAATACCGACACTAAAATACTTATGAACTCACCAGCTTAATGCTGATAAACTCTTTCAAAATAACTTGTATTCTCAGGTCATCAGTAGACAGGTACCGAGGCCAGCTTTTGAGAAGATGGAGTGCATCCAAGACTCATCTTATTATTTTGATATACATTATTTTTGGTGTCTATACTGTACAGAACACGCTTGTATTAAAATTATATATTTAATGCAATGGATGATGTTGTTCGCTTATTTACATTTACTGTGTTGTGATACTTTACATGACGTCCTCCGCCCCAGAACGTGTCCGCCGTTCTTGGTTTTGGGGTGTGACAAGCATCACCTGAGAAACCATCATTTTGTTGTTGATCAGGGGACAGAGTTGGGGAAAAAATTTATGATCCTCTGTTTTCTCATGTAAATTCTGAAACTGCCCCTCATCATATATAGGAATTTTTTGCTTTCATGAACCCGAATCTCTTCATCATTAACATCTGAAATTACTTCCTTATCATTTCTTTCATCCTCCTTCATTTTTTCTATTGTTTCGTAGATTCAAACCGAATCATATGACCCTTCCTCCTTGTCACTTGTGAATTATCATTTTAATCTTCCAAGACATTACCATGCTCACTTGAATTTTAGCTACCGACCTTATTATTTTCCCATGCAAATGATGGAGTCCACCCGGGTGCTTCTTTTATTCTAACCAAAAATGGTTGGCCATCAATACTAATTGTCACGACCTCCAAAATAATCTCTTAGAAGGAGAATAGTATACAAATTCGTTTTTATATACATCCTCTCCTAAATCATCATCAAGATGTATTATATTTCCCCACTTAGCTATAAAATTTTGTAAATGCTTGCTTACTCCAGACCCGTAGAGGTAAACCTTCGACATCAACCCAGATCAAATGATCTAAAGGCACATAGTTTCTATCCCATGGTCTCTTCTCAACTATCTAATGATCCATTGCATCACTTGCTAGAAAGTTTTTTTACATGCATCTTTATGTTTAAACTCAAGCATAACCCATAGCTCTCCAACATAATGGATATCAAAATCCTCAAATCCTTAATCATAACAGAGCATATGTAGATTGGGCAGCGTAAGAAAATCCCTACATCTAATGAGGCAAGCACGATTTCTTTTTTCTACAATAAAATCTCCTGCAGAAACCTAAACAATATCATCCTTATTCTTTGAAACAGATTTAAGTCCAACGCCTTTTACTACACTCTCATAAGTAGTTGAATGACAAGCACTTTTTTCATTAACCCTAGAATTCTCTTCTGTTGCATGAGGAATGGACTTTTTTGAAAATCGTGGTACAGAAGCAAAAAGTTTGCGATAACCAAGCCAAATATCTCGTAATTCTCTAATCAAACGGTCAGAATCAACAACATCCACAAATCTTAGAAATCCAAAACGTTTTCCCAATCGAGATTTCTGATTAGAAATAAACACGTCTACCACTTTGCCAATTCGATTACCCATACGCCATAAATCACTGATTAACACATAGTCTGGGAAATTGGTGACATGGAAAGAAGAAATAGTCTTACTTGATTCATGATTCCCATTCCCAAACATATGGGATCGTGGCCTTCCATAGTTCGTGAACCATGAGTCATTAGGTTGCTAGTGGCTTGTAAAAGATGACTCCATGATAATATCCAATTTTCAATTAGCCAATATCCGAAAAGAATAGTGAAATCGAATGATTCAGAATTGTTGATTCAGACAGCCGATCACCTTACTGGCGTTTGAGACCGTCGGTGATGGTTTTTGAAACCCCGAACAAAAGCTAGAAGCCAACTTTATGTTCTCCAATTTAATGAAAAAAAAAAACTGTTTATACAAAATTTATAATAATTTATTATTTTTTTATAAATTCAATGTTTTCAAATATTTTGATTTTTATATTTAATTTTTTTACTTTTAAATTAACACATATAATAGATTGTTATCACAACTAATTATAATAATATAATCACCAAACCAACCACGAGATAATAAGTTTAATATCCTTTAGTGCAACCCTTCCACTTGCAAGTTGGAAGTCAAGTTCCAATTTAGAATAATTTTATCTGCTTTCAGTCAAATATATTAGTTTATTTTGCCACAAGAGCTTGGAGCCCTTATATATTGGTCAAAAAGATTTGGAATAAAGACCTCTATGAGAATCAAACCGAGAAGGATTGATAAATGCCCATAAGCACAATATAGGTTTTTTCAAAAGACAGCAAGCAATATATGAGGGACATATTACAATTAGCTTTTATAAAGACAAAATTGTATTTAAATGAATTTACTGAATTAACTAGTTAAATTAGTATGATTTTTTTTAAATAATTATGTGATTTGATTACTAATTGAAATATGAGCTTTTTTTCCGCAATAATCATAAACTTAAGGGTCAGAGTTTGAAATCGAGGCCTGGACAAAAGAATATGGGTACATAAATAGGCCGACTAGGACACTTATAATTTTAAGGAGGGGTAAGCAAAACCGAACTCCAACCGATAAACAACAATAAAACCGAAAAACTGAAATAATAAATAAAACTGATGGTGTTATTTAAAATCTTTAATAAAAAAAAAACAGTATTTTTTCAGTGTGGTGCTGTTTTATACACTGTAACCACAATTTTATATTCTGTAATCAAACTGAATAACCGAAATCGCACCGCAATATATAATATATTAATTGAATAAAAATATATTAGTAGTGTTTAGGATGTTGATTTATCGATATATGTAAAACGATCATTTTTTTTATATTTAAAACATAAAATATTTATTTATTAAAATAGATAACAAATGCATAAAGAAAGGAAAAAAGAAACTTGGCTGAATACTCTCACATTCCAAAGAAATGAAAAAAGAAAATTGGCTGAATACTCCCACATTCCAAATCGGCGAGATGAAGAAAGAATAGAGAAACACATCCCTTATTTAACGAAGACAAAAGAAAACAACTCGTAATATGTGTGTTTCATTTTTAGAGACCTCCTGCATCCGTTTTCTGCTAGCAAACTAGATTAGTCTACTTTTTGGCATTTGGTTTACTTACAGAACTCAGTTTTTAGGGGTTAAATCAAACCCTTTTTTTACTGAACCTTCCGATTTTTAGTGGTTAATCCGCACCACCAAAAATCTCTGTTAAAAAACCGAAACCACACATGTTACAAAATTACAAACTGAACCTGCACATAAAACTGCAAAACGACACCAATCAATTTTATATATAGAGAAACCGTATGTTCCGTTTGTGGTTCGGTTTGGTCAAAAACCACATCAAACCGTATCATGTTCACTTATTTTAAAAGTAATAAATAAGTAAAGCCAATGAAATAATGGTTTGCCCTAACGGTGTGATAAGATGATATCTTAATGGTTTAAGTTTCGTTTGAGTTATATATGATTTATGAGTAGTTTAGATCACTTATTTTTAGTGGTTAATCCGCACCACCAAAAATCTCTGTTAAAAAACCGAAACCTCACATGTTACAAAATTACAAACTGAACCCGCACATAAAACTGCAAAACGACACCAATCAATTTTATATATAGAGAAACCGTATGTTCCGTTTGTGGTTCGGTTTGGTCAAAAACCACATCAAACCGTATCATGTTCACTTATTTTAAAAGTAATAAATAAGTAAAGCCAATGAAATAATGGTTTGCCCTAACGGTGTGATAAGATGATATCTTAATGGTTTAAGTTTCGTTTGAGTTATATATGATTTATGAGTAGTTTAGATCACTTATTTTTAGTGGTTAATGTCGTGTTGTGAGAGTTTTCTGAATATGAGAACTCGGCGAGTCGACGGGTTGACTCGGTGAGTAGAGTCAATCAGGAAGGTTGACTTTGATTGAGGACTTTGACTTTGACCTTCAGGGGTATTATGGTAAATTGGATATTTATGTCAATGGTTATTGATGGATATAGGTGTTGGAGTTTGAGGCGGTGCTTCGGAATTATGCTCTTGTGATTCGGCTCGGCAGTTGCAAGGTGAGTTATCCTCACTATATCGACAGGGTCTACGGCACCAAGGCCGGCTCTTTATCAGATGGAAATCCGGGTATTGTTTGTTATTATACTGCATTGCTAGATCTGTATCTTGGTATTTAGGATGGTGTTATGTTAGTGAATTGGTTAAGGTCGGTACCTGGTATATAGGGTAATGTTATGCTAGTGACTGGTTAGGTTGAAATCCTTGTTAGGATGTCGATATGCTATGTGATTTGATAGACTGTTGTCTGGTTAAGGATTCGTTATGTCATTAATTTTTTTATGTGCACATGGTTGTTTGATGGGGGTTTGGGTTGAGGCGAGACCTACCTTGCGCTGTCGGCCAACATACCTGGGGTGGACCGGATATTCCAAAGGCCCAACGAGCGGTCCGGATAGGCTGAAGGCCCCAAGAGGCCGGACCAGACGTGTCGACGCTCGGAGAGTGGACTAGGCTGACTGAAGGCCCGGTGTGGGCGGACCACCATATTGTAGACTCAAAGAGTGGACCAGGTGTATTGAAGGCCTGGTGCGGGCGGACCAATCACACTGTAAACTCGATATACATGGCTAGACTCAGAGGGTGGACCAGGTGGACTGAAGGCCCGATGCGGCGGACCAGTCCCACAGTAGACCCGATGTGCATGGTTGTTCTAATTGTGATATGTTATGAGTATGTTTACGTGTGGTTGGTATTTTGGGGGTAACTCACTAAGCTTTCGGGCTTACAGTTCAGTGTTTTGTTTTAGGTACTTCAAGAGATCGTAGCAAGGCAAAGGCGTTATCGTACCGCTCCTCATGTTTTATGATTTACGTGATATGGTTTTGGGGAATACCCTGATGTTTAAACTATTTTGAAAATGAATGTATGAACTTACGGGCTTTCGAATAAATTAAAATGTTTTAATTTGGCTCGTATTTTATGGTCGTTACAATTTTTGGTACAAGCCATTAGAAACATTCATTCCTTTGGTACTAGCTTTCAAAGATTTTGAAGAAGGATTCAACTTTGATTATTTGTAATGACAATCGAAAGGTATGTAACCTTGAATTTATATGAGTTTCAATTTGATGGCCTCTCTCCTAAGGTTTCTTGATATTCAAAGTTAGTTTCTATCAATAGAGAAAACATAGATCCTTACTAGTTTGCATGTGAACTTAAGGATTTAAGTGTTTTTCTGTCACATATAAACTTTTTATAACCTAGATCAATGGTATCTGAGCTTTAGTTTTATATTTGATTAAGCACTAAATGAATTGATCAAATTAGGGTTTAAGGAAATTAAACCCTAAAGGCTAAAATTTCGATTTGCCTAGGGTTTTATGGACCCTTAGCCACCACCCCCTTATTTTCAAAAATTGATATATACCCTACGGTTTTCTAGTTTCCTTAATTATTATTTTAAAAGGGTTTAAAATTTGAATAATTAAAACCTGATAAATCCTATCCTTATGAAAACTAGAAGGATAAGGGATTATGATTTTAATTGGTAAACTATTATTTAATCCATGCATTTAGATTTAAATTATTTAATTAATTGTTTGGTTATATCATTTAAATTTATTTAATTAATTTTTTAATTAAGATAAAAGAATAAATCATTATTTAGTTTAAAATTAATTAATTATTAATTGTTTAATTTGACAATTAATCTTAAACCCTAGTATTTTGAAAAGTTTTAAAATACACCTTATACTATATATGATTAAATGTTCAATATATTATGTATAAGACAAGTCAATCAATCAATAGTAGACCTCACTCACGAAGCTATGCTATAAAGGCGTATAAGGAAACAACCTATAAAATGACTGTTTTATGGGTGTCCAATCTCACCCACCGCTCCCCAGTGTGGTGGTGGGTAGTTAGCCAAACATGTTGATAGGAAATAACCTCATAACAATATGATGTTATTATAGTACTAGAACATTTTTACAAAAAAAATCCCAACTCTAGTTACTTTAGGACAAAAATGTGCAGTGTATGCTAGTCCATGAAAAAGCACATCTCTCCTTATATGTCGTTCATGGAGCATGCGTGGTTAACCGGCATACTAATTTGGAATATAAAGTTGAGTGATTGAAAAATTGAAAATTATCATTTTTAATGGAGTGTGTGTGGTTTATCAACATCTTAATTTGAGATGATAAATGACATCGAGGTTGTCAAGCGGTTTTACATGGTTATTCACATATTATTTGTGATCCTCAACATCTCATTCACAAATTTGAAGAGCATAATTTGAGATTAAGCATGCCATTGATAAGATTCAATCAATCTCAAACGATCTAGGAGTTTCATGCTAGATTGTAGTTTGTAAATTTGTATTACTTACCTTGATAAATTCACAATTAGATTACAACATCCCACTTCTTTATTGTGAATTGTATCTTAGATCCTAGCCTAATATTAAGGATTTATATCACTAACTAAAATCTATGTCTCTTTATATTGATGTCTAGAAACGGTGATCTTGCTACTACTCAAACCCGCCCCTCCAACTCAAACTTCTCTTTACTTTCAATTTTGTCAAAAAAGAAGCTAACCGGTCCTAACCACATGGACTGGATGAAGAACTTGAGGATGAATCTTTGATATCAGGGAAAATAATATGTCCTTGAAAAGCCTCTTGTCGAAATGATCATTCCAGTGCTAGTACAGAGGAAGTTTTTTTCTACAACAAACATTTTGGTGATGCTACTAAGGTTGCTTTCATCATGGTGGCCACTATGGTACATGAGTTGGCCAAGTTCTATGAGGAATATTGGTCATATGAGATGGCTCTCGGCCTTGATGGAAGTTCCACAAGAAAGTGAGACAAGAGTGCTACCAAGTTGTCAAATCTCTTATGGCATGCAAACCGAAGGAAGGAGAATTTATTTTCCCAGTTGTACAAGTGATGCAGAGGTACATGGAGTAACTCTATAAGCTCGATGTGTAATTTTAATGATGAGTTGGCCATTGACATGGTCCTTAACTCATTACCTCCTAGTTATGATCAATTCGTTTTGACTTATCATTTAAACAACATGGAAACAACATTAACTGAGCTCCATAATTTGTTGCAAACTGATGAATCGAGGATGAAGAAAAATCATGCCTCTATTGAAAAAAAATTCTCTTGTCCTCACCATTGGATCTAGAAAAAGGGAAGAAAAGGAAGGCTCCTTTCCAATTCGGTAGGAAAAGGAAGGCCCGTGATGGAGGGTCCAATCGTGGGTCAAATTCAAAGGCCAACTTTGATATCCCTGCGTTCAGTGATTCAAAGGAGGTCACTTACTTCCATTGTGGTGAAAACGGCCATTGGAGAAGAAGCTACCCTAAGTCCCTATAGGACATGAAGGATGGTAATATCAAGGTGTCCTCTTCAGCAGTTTACACTATTCAAGTTACTACTACACAACTTTCACATTCATGGGACCGTGACACAAAATGTGGTCTTCATTTTTTTTTTGATTTGTAGGGGATACCAAAGTGAGGAGGTGGAGCATAGGAAGCATAATCTGATCATTAGGAATAGGTGATCTTAACTTGTTACCAAGAGTCGGTAATTGGTCTTCTACTATGTAGTGGTGTTAGGGATAATTTGATTAATTGTTGTTATTCGTTAAATATGATGCGAAACATTATTTAATTTCATGTATTATTTAGAAAAGGTTATAGATATTCATTTGATAATGAAGTTGGTTTTATTTTTGCATATCATAATGGTGTTTTTATGTTTGAAGCTTTACCTTTTGATGGTGTATATGAAATTGTGACTTGTGTTGATAACCAAGGCAATAGTGTGTTTCATATTGATTCGTCTAATGGTATGGACAAAGCATGTTTATCATATTGACGTCATGGGAACATAAAAAAGAAAGGCATTGCCTAACTCTAGAAGGATGGAGTGATGGAATCGTTTGATAATAAGACAAATGATGAATGTCAATCTTGTCTCATAGGCAAGATGAAAGAATTAACTTTCACTAGAACACGTCAAAGAGGTGAAGGATTGTTGGAGCTAATCCATACGGATGTGTGTGGCCCATTTAGATCCACCACAAGAGATTCCAATCGATACTACGTGACATTTACAGATGATTATAACAGACATGGTTATATCTACTTAATCAAACATAAATCGGAAACATTTGAAAATTTCAAGTAGTTTAAGCATGAGGTCGAGAATCAATTAGGTACGTGTAACATCCCAAAACCATGATAAAAATTTTCATTTTTAAATTAAAAGAATCCATTATTTTCATTCCCAAACTATATCAAGTTAAGTGTCAAATACAAATATTCCTCAAGATCAGAACATCATACAATCCCTAAAGATATATCTTTGAAGTATGTGTACATTCACGCCTTTGCTTTCTCAAAATCATTAGAAGTTCCTAAAAACTAAAATTATAAGTCAAAGCTTAGTGAGTTCCTCCAAAGTAACAACACACGCATACAATATATATATATATATATATATATATATATATATATATATATATATATATATATATATATATATATAACACTACTTGTTGGGTCCAATCAGTCATCAGACTGAAATACCCCCGGCCCTATCAATCATCAGACTGGAATGCCATTATATAACGGGTCCACTCAGTCATCGGACTAGAATACGCTTGGGTCCACTCATTCATCCAATTGGAATACCCCCAATCTGTTGGGTCACATACAAAGCAGTTAAGCCTTAACCCCAAACAATAACATATAATATATAATCCGTTAACACACAAACAAGCGGATCTATAGATTACTACCACATAACATCCTATATACAGGGTACACAATCTAGTTGGTTGGAATTGGTGCCTTCAACCCACGAGTACAGTGAGGAAAACTTACCTCTCAGTCTGAATCAATAATTGAATAGGTCTCTACTCCGATCCTCAGCTCTACTCGCCACATATTCATCAAATAGTGACCAATCTCAAGTACAACTCAAAATACCCAAAATACCCTTAAATCAAACTTCGTCAAAACCCTGGTAAAAGGTCAAAGTCAATAAGTCAACTTAGCCAATCACCATGTTGTGGCTAGGTCAACCATGACATGGTGACTATATTACAAAACAATCGCATGACAGCCATCCACCACGTCGTGGTGACCCATTCACCATGTCGTGGTGACTGTTTAGACCAACTTAATCCAATAAGCTATTAATTTGTCAAACCAACCATTTAAACGTCCCATAAAGCATTCTATCATCCAATGAACCATAAAAATCATTGCTTTATAGACTTGTATGTACAATGCATGTCTTAAACTCAAACTAGGTCAAAATAGAGTAAAAAGGGCAAAGATCTCAAGCAAGAGTTCAAATATCTAAGAAATTCCAGATCCAACACACTTAACCCCGAAGGGGACTCTGTAGATCCATAAAGTTGGAAAATCTATGGAATCCATGGCGAACTTTCCAATATGTCCCAAAATGAAGAAAAGGCATAGAAACCTACATCTATGCACAACAAACCAAAAACAATGGAACTTGAGGACTTACAAAAGTCCAGAAGATGCATAACAAGATGATGAGAATAGTTTTTTATTGAATCCAAGCCCAAATGTCACCTTCTTCTTATTCTAATACCCAAAAATCAACATAAAAGGCTTAAAAAGCAAGTTGGTGGTTAGGGTTTTCTTGGAGATTGAGAGAGTGTGATGGAGGCTGAGGGTGAGCTACCCCAGCGTTCATGTTCATATAAATCGGGGCACAAAACCTGCAGAATTGGGTTTCTCATTAAAACACCACCACGTTATGGTTATAGGTCCCCATGTCATGGTAGTCATTAAAAACCCGCGATACATCAACCATCGCCACGTTGTGGGATGCCTTCACCACGACGTGGACCCGTCAAAAATCCAAAAATACATTTAATTTAAATACCTATAGGAATCCATACGTTACAATTCTCCCCCATTTGAATCATAATTCCTCCTCAAAGTCTGTAGCTTTAAACAACTTGGGGGTAATGCATTCGCATCTCTACCTCAGGTTCCCAAGTCCATTCAGAACCCTTCCAGTGTTGCTAATGAACCTTCACTAAAGACAACACTTTATTGCACAAGGCCTTCCTCTTTCGAAACCAAAATCATCACGACCTCTCCACATTATTTAGGTGACCAACAACCTGAATATCTTCCAAGGGAACCACTACCGAATCATCAGCCACACACTTCCACAGCTGAGAAACATGAAAGGTATTGTGGATCTGGATGAGCTCCTCTAGCAAATCCATCCGGTAAACTACCATGCTAACCCTGAAAATCACTCGAAATGGTACAATATACTAGGACCCAAGGTGATACCTTTAGCGGAACCATGTTGCCAACCTGATGACTCTGAGTTGTCTGCAACCTCTGTCTGATCTGCTGAATAAGCTCTATCATCTAAAAGACTACTTCAGTACTTCCCTTAACCTTGTGACCAACCACTCCCCCGCAGACTTGGGTGCAACACTTCCTCCCATAGAGAAGCTCAAACGGTGGCGCACCGATACTAGAGTGATAACTATTGTTGTAAGAAAACTCAGCTAGGGGAAGGTAGAAATCCCAACTCCCACTGAAATGAATCGCATAGGCTCGCAACATAGCCTTAAGTTCCTGAATTGTTAGCTCGGTCTGACTATCCGTCTGCAGATGATAAGAGGTGCTAAAATATAGCCTCGTACCCAGTGCCTCGTGGAACTTCTGCCATAACCGTGAAGTGAACCCAAAATCCATATCTGATATAATAGAAACCAGAACACCATGAAGGGCAACGATCTCATGCATATAAACATCAGCCAATTTTTCGACTGACAAACTCTCCCGAATAGCTAGGAAGTGGGATCTCCTGGTCAGATGGTCTAATATAACTCATATCGCGTCAAATCCCTTGGCCGTTCGAGATGAAATCCATGGTTATTTGTTCCCAATTCCACATGGGAACCTCCAAAGGCTAAGGCTTTCCATGTAGCCTATGGTGCTAGGCTTTGACCATCCGGCAGTTCCAACACTACTCGACATATCATGCTATCTCTCGATTCATGTATGACTACCAATAATTGAGTTGCAAATCTTGGTACATCTTAGTGGCTTAAAGTTGTATAAAAAATCTAGACTTGTGTGCCTCCTCCATAACAAACTGTTTGATTCTACCAAAATCTGGTACCCATACACGACCATATCGGCTCACTAATCCATGGTCGTCGGTAGAAAACCTGTCAATTTGGCCTCTGAGTCGCTTCTGTTTCCAGTTCTCTTTCTTGACTCCCTTAGCCCGAGCCTCTCTAATCATAGCGAACAATGGCGAATCAATCGAAATCCTCATACAAAGGCTCCCAACGACAAAATTAGCTTTCTTGCGGCTTAAAGCATCAACGGCCATATTTTCTTTCCTCATGTGGTACAAAATCTCGCAGTCATAATCCTTAAACACGTCAAGCCACATGTGTTGCCTCATTTTCAGATTCAGCTGACCTATAAGATATCTTAAACACTTGTGATCTGTGTAGATAGTAGAGCGGACCCCATAAAAATAATGTTGCCAAATCTTGATAACAAACACTGTTGATCCGAACTCCAGATCATGAGTCTGAAACTAAACCTCATACGACTTCAGTTTTCGAGAAGCATAAACAATAACCCCCTCACTGCACAAGAACTAACCTCAGGTCGGTGATGGATGCATCACAAAATCCTTAACATCCTCAGTGAGGGTCAACACTAGGGCCTCACATAACTTCCTTCTCAATGTATCGAATGAGTGTGTTTTTGAAGTCCCGAATGGAAATCCACGCCCTTCCTCATCAAAAGAGTGAGGGATACAACAATCTTGGAAAACTCATGAATAAACCTTTGATAATACCCTGCTAATCCTAAGAAACTCCTGATCTCCGAGGGAGACTTCGGAACCTCCCACTGCATCACGACCTTAATCGTGGTCATATCGGCCAAAATCCAGTTCTAGTTAATGAGATGCCCCAAGAACTAGACATCTTGAAACCAAAACTCACACTTTGCTAACTTGGCATACAGCCATTCTTGCCTCGAAACTCCCTGGAGCTCTCGAAGGCGCTCCTCATGCTACTATCTGGCCTTTGAATACGCTAGGATATCATCAATAAAAACAATGACTGGTGGATCGAGCATCAGCATTCATACCTGTTTCATCAAATCCATACATGTCACATGCACATTGGTGAGCCCAAACAGCATCACCACAAACTCATAATGACTATAACGAGTCTGAAATACAGTCTTCTCCATGTCCTCCTCTCTGACCCTCATCTGATGATACCCAAACCTCAAAATGATCTTAGAGAACCAAGATACACCATGAAACTAATTAAAGACATCATAAATCTATGGAAGTGGGTATCAGATCTTCACTGCCAACTTGTTCAACTCCCGGTAATCAATGCACATCCGGTGTTAACCATCCTTATTCTTGACAAACAAAATCGGTGCTCCCTACGGTGAACTGGTCGGTCTAATGAATTGCTTGCCCAACAACTGCTGAAGCTGAGAGGACAACTCCTGCATCTTATGTGTTTCCAAACAGTATGACGCCTTAGCAATCGGAGGTGCACCTGGAACTAAATCAATTACGAACTCAACCTGCCTATCAGGAGGCCCACCGAGTTACTCCTCCGAGAACACGTATACGAACTCTCTGACTACAGGCACATCTGAAACCGAAATTTGCTTCCCAACTCGACTATCAACCAAATATGCAAGATAACACATACAACCATGTTGAATATATTACCGAGCCCTGGCAGCAGAACAAAAGGTTGACCTAGTCCTGGTACCCTCTTTATAAATAGCCAGTTCTCCCCCACTTGTGGTTCGAATTACCACCCGCTGACCCTCATAGTCAATCATAGCCCTGAATCTACTCATCCATTCCATCTCTACAATCATGGACACATCTCCCATGGGAATAGAGATCATATTGATCGGATAAGGCACCTTAAAAATCCCTTAGACACAACCCTGATAAACACTAGATGGAGAAATATCGTGTTCGTTGGTGATAGAAACCCGAAACAGACATTCCAACTCTCCGAGAGTCATATCAAAACTCCTAATAAAGAACTGAGATACCGAAGAATGACTCACACATGAGTAAAAAAGGGCAAGAACAAAAAAAGAGTTCACTAAGAAGATACTTAGAAGAACCAAAAGCATAAGCATACTATAAAATATCTAACAAAATAATGCATAGAAACATACCAGTAACAACATCTTGTGTCGCCCTGTCCTCCTTTACAGTGAGCTGAAAAGTACGACCTCGAGCCCTCGGGGGCTACGTGCTACCTTGACATTCATTAGTGAACCTCGGTGTAGCTGGTGTTAAAGCATATGTCGTTCTAGCTGCAAGTAATGGATAGTTGGACCTCATATGACCAACCTACTCATAGTTGAAATGGATTTTTGTGCTCAACGGTGGGGCCTGCTAATGACAATCTGTTGCAATGTGGCCTTCCGTACCACATTTGTGGCATCTTGATGATGATGATCGGAAAGAACCCTCTTGAACCTTGCTACACTTGCCACAAGTGCGACCCCTTTATCCCCTAGGTCTCGAATCAACGGGCTTAAACTGCTTCACTGCGGCCTTTGACTGAACAAGATCCCGACTCAACTTCCTTTCCTGAATCTCTATATCAAACTCCCGCCTCCTCACGACATCCTGAATCTCAACAAGGGTAGCATAATGTTGGGTGCAAATGAACTGTTGAATATCTTTCTTGAGCCTGCTCAAATATCAGGTCATCTGATCCTGTTAAAGCAACAAACTCAGGTCAAAAAATAGCCTTCTTAGTAAACATTTTGGTGATTTATGTCACCATCTCAGATCTAATTTCTTCTAGGCCAACCTCTCCCTTTTCACCAAGGGAACGTATCTCATATGAAAACTCTCTACGAACTGTTCCCAAGTAACAACATCTCTCTACTCAGGAGTGTAAGCAACAATCACCAATATCAACCAACCCTTCGCCCCCAACCTGATAAGGTTTGGGGTGCACTTGGTATTCTGGTCAGCATGGCAAGAGCATGTGAAGAAACAACCCTCCACAACAGAAAAACCATCACATTGCCACAATTTGTTCCCTAAACCCATCGAACTCCATGGGATTTATATTGTTAAAGTCCAGGTACTGGAATACTCTCTCCCTTCAAAACCATGTAGCCGTAACACTCGTGGTGGATGTAGTAGCGGCAGCCTCAGTCAATGCAACATAATTCTCATCAAATACCTTAATCATGGTGCTCTTGATAGAACCAAATCGCAGTAGCCATCTCAACCGCAATCATCTCGTGAATATGATCGTCAATCAACCATAGCCTATCCTAGCCACTCACTCTAGGTCCTCCCGTGAACACTATATTGAAAAAGAGCCAATAGATACATCAAAAAATTCCACCATTCATTCTATATAATCATCATAGAGATACTAAACCCTCGGGGTTTCTGACTCCCTTTTTACACGTACGGTTCTTTCGCTTCCAGTAGTAAGGGCCCATACTACTTTACGCACATTCACGTATTTGTTGTAAGTATCATCAAAAACTACCCAATAATAAATTCACAACTAGGATATGCATACATCCTAGCCTTGCTATCTTAAGAGTAGCTAATCATTCCTTCACAGAACTGCTACTTACACATACTCAATCATGAAACTTCCACCAACCTTGTAGCCACTCGTGCACACTAATCATACATAACATTAGATCCTATAGATAGTTGAATACTTGAACCAACCCTAAGCCCTTCATCAGACAAGAACGTGAAATAAGGCTAAATCAAACATTCTTAGGATATAAGGTCTTAGTTATGTACAATTGTGATGCACACACTAAGCAACTAAAATAATGATGTCAATTTCATCTAACATACGAAAACTCCTCCTAGGCTATTAGGCATCATATATCAGGCAATCCTATCATGCAATCCCTAAAGATCCCTACCCTATCACTAGCATGCAATTATATCATAATCATTAATATCAAATAACAGTACGGTAACTAGGGGTTTAATTTCTTGCTCCGAATGATCTTATACATCACCTTCTTCCTTAGTTGCTTTTCAAAAAAATTTGAATTCAATTTGAAAATTATTTTGAAAACTTTATAGATCCTTAGCTTGA
The DNA here is from genome assembly GCF_052625555.1 of Lactuca saligna. Taxonomy (NCBI): domain Eukaryota; kingdom Viridiplantae; phylum Streptophyta; class Magnoliopsida; order Asterales; family Asteraceae; genus Lactuca; species Lactuca saligna. Next base: position 151,743,609 of record NC_136421.1, read on the forward strand.
ATCTGGATTCACTTGAATTCTCGTCCAATTATCTCAAACCAGGGTACTGATACCAACTTGTAACATCCCAACAACATGATAAAACTTTTCATTTTTAAATTAAAAGAAACCATTATTTTTAATCCAAAACCATATCAAGTCAAGTGTCGAATACAAATATTCCCCAAGATCATAACATTATAGAATCCCGCAAAATATATCTTCGAAGGATGTGTATGATCACGTCTTAGCTTTGCCAAAATCATCAAAAGTAATTGAAACAATAAACTAAAATTTTAAGTCAAAACTTAGTGAGTTCCCCCAATGTACCAACATATACATAACACACACACACACACACACACACATATATATATATATATATATATATAATATTACATGTTGGTTCTAATCAGTTATCAGACTGGAATACGTGTGACCCAATCAGTCATCGGACTGGAACGTCACTATACAACAGGTTCGCTCAGACATAAAAATGGAATACCTTCAAGTCCACAGAGTAATCGAAAAGGAATATCCCATGTCTGTTGGCTCATTCATGAAGCAATAAACCCTTAACCCCAAACCATAATATGTCAACATATACATAATAGATCACATATAATCATTTAATTGGAAAACATGCAGATCTATAGGTTACTACCACATAGAAACATCCTATATACCAGGGTACAAAATCTAGTGGGTCGTTATTGGTGCTTTCTACCCATTAGTACGGTGAGTAAAAATCTACTCTTTGTCTGTTGGAATACCCCCACTCAGTCATTAGATTGGAATACCTCTAGTTTGTTGGCTCACACATAAAGCAGTAAAGCCTCAACCCCAAACAATAACATACAGTATATAATCAGTTAACACACAAACAAGCATATCTATAGATTAGTACCACATAATACACCAGGGTACACAATAAAGTGGGATGGAATTGGTGCATTCAACCCATGAGTACAATGAGGAAAACTTACCTCTCAGTTTGAATAAATAGTTGAATAAATCTCTACTCCGATCCTCAGCTCTACCCATCAGATATTCATCAAATAGTGACCAATCTCAAATACAACTCAAAATACCCAAAATTACCCTTAGGTCAAACTTCGCCAAAACCCTGGTAAAAGGTCAAAGTCAACAAGTCAACTCAGCCAATTATCATGTCGTGGCTAGCTCCGGCCATGTCGTGGTGACTATAGAACAAAACAATCGCATGACATCCATCCACCATGTCGTGGTGATCCATTCACCATTCATGGTGACTGTTTTGGACCAACTTAATCCAATAAGCTCTTAATCCGTCAAACCAACCATTCAAACTTCTCATAAAGCATTCTCTCATCCAATGAACCATAAAAATCATTGTTTTATAGACTTTCATGAACAATGCATATGTTAAACTCAAACTAAGTCAAAATAGAGTAAAAAGGGCCAGCATCTCATGCAAGAGTTCAAAACTCTAAGAAATTCCAGATCCAGCACACCTAACCCCAAAAGGGACTCTTAGGATCCATATACTTGACAAATTTATGGACTCCTAACATTCCAATATGTCCTAAAATGAAGAAAAGGCATAGAAACCTAGATCTATGCACAATAAACCAAAATGCATGGAACTTAAGGACTTAAAAAATTCTAGAAGATGTAAAACAAGATGATGAGAAGAGTTTCTTACTGAATCTAACCCTAAATGTCAACTTCTTATTCTTTTAATACCCAAAAATTAACAAAAAAAGGCTTAGAAAGAAAGTTAGAGGTTAGATTTTTCTTAGTGGCTGAGAAAGTGTGATGGAGGATGAGGGAGAGAAACCCTAGCCATCACATTCCCTTACATACGGGTGTAAACCTTGTAGATTTGGATTTCTCATTAAAAAGCCACTATGCCATGGTTATAGGCTACCTCATCATTATGGTCATTAAAAAGCCATGATACATCGTCCATCACTATGTTGTGGGATGGATTCACTACAATGTGGTCCCGTCCAAAAATCCAAAAATACATTGAATTTAAATACCTCCATAAATTTAGATGTTATAGTAGGAATATAAGGGTTCTTAGATATGGCAGAGGTGGTGAGTATCTTAGTATCGAGTTCCATGACTATCTTAAGGAATGTAGACTTGTTTCATAATTGACTCCTCACAGAACACCACAAATTAATGGTGTGGCCAAGAGGTGTAATTGAACCTTACTAGATATTGTTCGTTCCATGATGATTCAGGATTCTCTTCATATTCATTTATGTGGGCATGCCTTAGAGCCAACCATCCCTATTGTGAATCTTGTTCCAACAAAGAAGGTCGGCTAAACACCTGATGAGATGTGGACAGGTAAAGCTCCTTCGCTCACACATATAAAGATATGGGGTTTTGAAGCACTCGTAAGATGAGAGACGGTACCCATAGAAGTCATTTGGATACTTATTCTACACACCTAGTGAGAATGTGATCTTTGTAGCTCGAAGAGGAGTCTTTTACGAGACATATCTCGTATTCAAAATGGATAGCGAGAGTGTTATGTATCTTGTAGAAATTCAAGAGTCATCCAATGAAGGAACCTCAAAAAATACTAGCACTCAATATGAGGAAGAGGTTCTAATTGAGCCATTTGAAAACTCGTTACCCCTTTATCGTTCCAGTAAGGTTACCATGCCACCTGACTTCTATGGTTTCCATATTACTGCAAATGGTGACACGTTTGTCAATGATTGTATATTAGTAAATTTGGATGGACCTTCTAACTACACGGAAGCAATGGCAGGACTTGAAGTAGCTAAATGGAAGGAGACAATAAATAGTGAGATTCAATCTATGTATGATAACCAAGTATGGAACTTGGTTGATCATGTACCTAGTCAAAAGACAATCAGGTGCAAATAAATCTTCAAAAAGAAGACCAAAATGGATGGGAATGTACACACCTGTAAAGCTAGGCTACTTGCAAAGGATTTTACTCAAACCCAAGGGATTGACTATGATCATAGCTTTTTACTAGTAGCTAAGATAAAGTCTATTAGGATCATACTTACCATAGCTTCATTTCATGATTATGAAATTTGACTGATGAATGTTAAAACCGCTTTCTTTAATGGGAAACTATCTAAGGACGTCTATATGAGTCAGCGAGAGGGTTTTATGCACACCAAGTTTCCAGATATGGGGTGTAAGCTTGAGAAATACATTTATGGATTAAAAAAAGCATCTCGTAGTTGGAATGTTTGGTTCCATGAGAAAGTGAAAGAGTTTAGGTTCTCTAGAAGTGAAGATGAGTCATATGTATATGTCAAAGCTATTGGGAGTATAATGACTTTCCTAGTCTTGTATGTTGATGACATACTCCTTATAGGAAAAAACATTCAAACCTTGAAAGAAGTTAAGCCTAAGCTTGGGAAGTGTTTCGTTATGAAGGATATGGTGGAAGCATCCTATATTCTAGGAATAAGGATTCACTAGGATCGAAAGAATCATCATGTTGGTCTTAGCCAGAGTACATATTTGGATAAAATACTAAAGCGTTTCATTATCGAGAATTCAAAGAAAGGTCGATTGCCTATTCATAGTACTATCAAGTTGAGTAAGACTCAAAGTTTAAGTACCGATGAAGAGATAACTAACATGAGTTGAGTCCCACATGCTTCGGCTTTAGGATTGATCATGTATGCAATGACCTGTACTTTCCATAATGTGTCTTATGCTTTGAGCAAGGTTAGTCCGTTTCACAGAAATCCTAGTAGAGCCCACTGGATTGCGGTGGAGAATATTCTTAAGTATCTATGAAGAATGAAATACATGTTTCTAGTTTTTATGGGGAAGTGATATATTAAGATTAATTGGTTACAATGGTGCTTGTTTTCAAACGGATCCAGACAACTTTTTTTTGAAATCTGACTGGGTATTCTTACTAAATGGAGGAGCGGTTACATGGAAAAGTTCCAAGGAAGACACAATGGCTAATTCCACATGTGAGTTTGAGTATATTGTGGCGAGGGAAGCATCAAAGGAAGTGGCTTGGCTGAAGAACTTTATCAAATATCTCAAAGTCATTCCAACTATTCAGGAGCCCATGGAACTATTCTTTGATAATGAAGGCATGGTTGCTTTAACAAAAGAACCAAAGGATCATGGCAGATGCAAGCATATCAATTGAAGGTACCATTACATTCAACATCTGTTAGAATAAGGAAATCTTTTGGAGAAGAAAGTATCATTAGAAGAAAATGTTGCAGATCCTTTCACAAAGGCTCTGAGTAGAGTCCAGCACTACCAGCATGCTAGGATCATGGGCCTACGAGACGATGTTAGTTTTAGTAGTTAGGTTATATGTTTGAAACTTGTAACAAGATAAATGTAATTGATTTGGTGATCCTTACTAATAAATGAAGGTTTTTTTGCCACTTGTCATATTCTCCTTCATTTTGACACATGTGATTTTTCTAAGATTTTTAAAATTATTATTTTCCACTTGTCATTTTTTGAGGATTTCACATTTCTTAAAATACAATTTTAATAAATTCTAATGGGTTATATATATGTTAAGTTATCATTCTATTAATTTGATAATATATTCTCATAAATGCTCTAAAAGATTACATTTTGTATGGAAAAGCATTATTTTATAAAATATTTAATGTTTATATATTTTCATATTAAAATTTTACTTTTAATAAACCCGTATAATATACGGGTCTCACACCTAGTTGAATAATAGAGAATTATTTATGATTTTCGTACTACCATGTTCAATTATTTATTCTTATGTTTCTTATTGCATGTTTATACTTCCTAAGTAATTGAATTATTCGAACATCCATAGTCTTTCATACTTTTGGAAGTAAGTAGTGAATTAATACTGTCATGAATTGATTGTAGATTGTCGATTAAGGTCAAGACATTGCAATCTGAATTGCTACAATATTCATGAGTACATTGAAAATAGGGATTTAAAGTATTGCATAAACCCATGCTTAGAAATTATTTCATCGATCTTGTCATGGGTAATTGTAAGTCAATAATATATTCTGTTCTTAAACAGAGATATATAGTTCATAGTTTACAGAGCAGTTGTGCATTGGTTTACTCAAACACATCTTGTAATTGGATGTTATAAAGGGTTATTCCATGTGTGATTTGATGTGTGAATTGTATGAATATATAGTGAATGTAATTCATTCCTTTTGCCCTAACAGGAAAAGTGATAACATTGGGCCTCTCGATGATTTATTGTTGACTATCTGGTGTTAGGCCCAGCCAGCACAAATTGATGTGTTTAATTTGAAGTTTAATAAAGTTTTTACAAATCGGGAAATGTAATTTTGGAATATGACATCGATTCTGAGCCAATTCTCATGTGCATACGGCATCTTGAAGTACAAAGGAATAGTTGATCACTTATCTTAGGACCAATAGCTTATTTGAATCAAAGTTTGGTGGTGGCCTTGGAAGCACTCTTCGTTGTATATTTCATGGTCAATACTTTCAATTGTAGTTACAGACTTATCCAAGTGGGAGAATATTGTATTAAGGTGTCCAAGCTAATAACTAAATTGGTATATTCTTGAATTAGAAGCAAAGTGCTTTTTGGGTTGCCTATAAACTAGTATGTGGATAGAATGACTTCTTAAGGATGAGATTGATTTGTTAATTTATTATATAAATAATAAATTAGTTAGAAATATAAATAAATGATTTAATAATATATTATATGATAAATATATTAATTGAAAATAGTCTTATTTAATTAATAATTAATCAGAAATTATTTTGAATTAATTTTGGGATTAATTGGATTAATTAAAACTGTAAGGACTAAAGTTGTACTTGTTCAATAGTTGAACAACAAGGTATTCCAAAACCTTTCAACCCCTTGAACAAAATTAAGAAGGGTTTATAGGGTTTTTGGAAAATTCCTTATGGATAATTAGGAAACTAGATAATTTCAGAGTTGAAATAATATTATTTTATTTCAAATTAGGGTTTCTGGGGTTTTTCTATCAACTATAAATAGGATCTTTTGGCATCATATTTCCGTCCACCACATACACATAAACAAGAGCCGAAATTTTTCTCTAGCTTCCTCTCTCCTCAAGTGTTCTTGCTACAAGGGTTTTAGGTAGAAACCATTAGAGGCATACATTCCTTTGGTGCTAGCTTTCCAAGATTTTGAAAAAGGGTTCAACTTTGATTATCTACAATAATAATCAAAAGGTATGTAACCTTAATTTGATATAAATTTCGATTTCATGGCCTCTCTCCTAAGGTTTCTTGATATTCATAGTTAGTTGCTATCAATAGAGAAAACATAGATCCTTTCTAGGTTGCATGTGAACTTAAGGGTTTAAGTTTTTTTTTTCGCCACATGTAAATTTTTTTATAACCTATAAAACCCATAAAATATATGATCCTAAAGAGTAACATTAACAAAAACTTGATACAATTGATTATTTATTGAAAATTGATTTTAATAAATATTCACTAAACTCTTATAACTAATTGTAAATTATATATTTTCTTGGAATTAATAATTTTCAATAACAAGTAGCATATAAAATCATATGGAATTATTTATTAATTCATGCACAACATTTTGGACTATAAGGAATTTTGTCTTTTATGAAAAGGTTAAGGTTTATACTTTATAAAGGAAGTTTATCAAATTTATAAACTACTCTTCTTTTTTATGTCTTGAAAGCATAGGTAGAAAAGAAAAAGAGAAGCATGCCTTTTGCATTCGTTTAATCAAAAGTAGATATGTATTATGGAGCATGGGATACAATTAGGATATAGGTACATGATGTGCTTAAAGTGTTAAGTACTTATGATCCATGAAAGAGCTTTATGAAGTGGCTTTCACTCTTTCTTTTCTTACTTCCTAGAACCGTAAAATGCATCTTCTTCTCCCTTTTCTATACTTTTGGCTAAAATACTTGAAGAATAATTTCACTTTTACTCTCTTTAAGTTCATACTTTGGTTATGATCTTTAAGCTTAAGAGTATAAGAGGTTAAGGACTAGCATCTACATCAAGTTGAAGTATTGTTACTGGCCATAAAGGAAAGAGTTCTACCCACATTCTTCTACAACTTCCAGGCTTAACCTTGAGGACTCAAAAGCTATAAAGTTTGCTATCTTCTTATTCTTCCTCTTTGGTTGTTGTTTTCTTTCAAAAATTTGCAAGAAGATCCATGGTGGGTTGTAACTAGTTTATAGTTGTTCAAAATATTAAACTCTTCCGTTGCTAAAATCTTGAGTTTTTGAAACAAAGTTTGAATAAAAACCCAATAATTGGTATCATAATCATCCTTTCAAGTTTGGTTATATTTTATTATTTTTGGAAATCTTGGTTTTTGAAAAATATGGATAACTTGTTTTTGTAAGAAAATAAGTTCGTACATATTTTCTATGACAACTTTATAATTATTATTTTATTTGACAAAAAATTTCATGCATATTTTGTTATTTAAAGTTGTCTAAGAAAAAGAAAGGTTGTTTTATGTATATGTTGATACGTATGATGTGCATAAACTAGATATGGGCCCTTGTGTTGTTGTATATGTTGATTTCTTAAACAATGGTTGTTATTATTTATTTATTAATGTAGTATGTAATAATTAAATAGCTATTTTTTTTTGTAGTTACTAGATTAGTTTAAGAAATAATCTATTTTGTACAAAAATGAAGATGAAACCATTTTTGAAGATCAAAAAGGGAAATTTTTGCAACATTCTTACTGCAGGTGCAAATGCAACCTTTTCTGAAAGTGTGATGCATTGTGTTGATGTTGGCCTAGTGTTTCATCATATTCCTTATAGTGCAAGCCCTACAGAAAAACTTCCTTATGTGTTACATATCGGTGATTTTAAGCCCTTTTAAGAAGTTTTCAATTTTTTGCAAGCATTTGATGTTTTCGCAAGTAGAAGCTTCAGTAACAACGTCACTAGAAGTTCTTTTTCCGTTCTCTTAATGTCATTTTAGAAATGAACTTGGTATTTTTGTGTTGGCTCACAAAAATGTTAATAGACGGCTGGTTTATACACATATTTATGCATGCATTTGTTTATTTTATGTAAATATTTTGTGTGGTTGATAAATTAGTTTGTTTTACATAAGATGTAACTAGGAATTGTTTTGAAATACTCAATTATAAGTTTTAAAATTGTAATTGGTAACATATACCAACTTCAAACATATAAGTAATAAAAGAAAGTTTTATTAAAGATATAAAATGTTCTAAAGCGCTCAAACTCAAGCTTAATATCGATTATTAAATTTAAAATTGAATCGCGTCAACTTGTATAAAAACTAACTTTTTATATAGAACCTTTAAATGTGATTTTCTTTTTGAAAATTGGTATCATGGCTTATTCTATGCATGTAATAACCATGATATCATATGTTTTTAAAACTAGAAATATATGACATAAAAAGACCCTTTATAAACCGCAAATCTAGACAATTTGTTTTAAATGCACTCACACATCTCTCGATGTATTAGTGGGATAAATGACACCTAACCGTTTAGTGTTATCTTTTTATAATTGGGGTGTATTCGCGGTCTCTATAACCAAGGTTTAGGCCGATTACACAAGTTTTCCAAATTGGGTGATTTGATCGTAAATCTTTTGTGATAATGTTTTACCCCAATGGTAGCAGGTGTTGCCCTTGTGGAAACATGATTTGTGTGGACAAGGTTTGAAAATTCAAACCTTGAATTAAATAATGAAAATGCTTTCAAGTGATATTAAGTCTAGTCAAGTCTAGATAAACCAGTCATGTCTTGAATAATATAACTCAACAAAGTGCTCAAAATAAAGTAAAGTACGAACAATAAATAGTATTAAGAATAAGAAGAATATTATAGACAAATTTTTGACTAAGTAATTCTTGATTTGATTAAAGTGAAGTTGTTATTGTTTACAAGGTTGAGACTCCGTTTATATCCAAGGATTTACAAAATACAAATACAAATAAAGTGTGCATAGACTAAAGATCAATAGTCGGACACAACCGTTGTTATTGAGCTTGTCAGTTGTACGACACTAAATAACAAACATTAAATAATAAAGAATTACTTTAACTTCTATTAAAACACTATTGACTAATATCGGAAACAACATAATCTCCATACTCTATTCTTCTCTAAAACCTTCTTATCTTATAACATACACCATCTTCGAAATAAACTTAAGATCAAATTAACTAAATGGCACTTTTCATGAACTAATAACCCTCCCTCCTTGCGGTTCAAGGTTTAAGTCCCTTTCGAGACATATATGGATTTAAAGTAGTATTTTATGAGTAGATTATATTTTTTGTTCCAAAAAAGATGAATAGAGTTCTAAGGCATATATGGGATAAAAAATGTCACTAAATGAATATCCACCTAGTTGGATTCAATTGAAGGAGATAAATGATACCTAACCATTTATTTATTTTGCAAACTGGATCATGGACTTTGATAATTAATGTTTTTTGAGAATAAACATGTATTAATTAGTATAGATTTAAATATTGAAAATAATAAATGAATTTTCTTTTAATTTGTAGATGAAAACAAAATCTAGAAAATAATCAACGTGAACATTTAATAGTCGATGAAAACAAAATCTAGAAAATAGAAAATAATCAACGTGAACATACCTAACCATATATCGCTTTGATCTTGATAATCAACGTGAACATTTAATAGTCGATGGGTACTATCTTATCTGATGGGAACGTGTCTTGAGAGACAATCTTCAAAGAGAAAATAAATTTTACATTCTTAACAGACATATTCCTAAACAACTTGATATTAAGAATAAACCTGTGCATAATGCTTGGTGGGAAGTATTGCAATGATTCTGAAGATGTTTCAAGGGTGATACTACATTCAGTTATTCCAGGCCCCTAGAAGGAGCTAGAAGGCTTAGACTAATTTTATTTGTTTCGTCAGGTTAAGCAAATATTCAGAAGATACAATGATATTTGGTATGAACCAACTCATACACAACAAGAATGCAAGGCTGAAGAGAATCATCATATGTGCTCTAAGAGGCTATTAGTTCATGGAAAAGACACCTTTAAACCCAAAAGATCCAAGAAGGCACACATAGATGGATCATGTTTCTATTATGGAGAAACAGGAAACTAGAAGAGGAACTTTCCCTTTTATCTGAAAAGAAATTCTAGAAAGACTAGTAAGTTAGGAATTTTGTATGTAGAACCCTTAATTTTAATATAAAACTCATGAACTTGGTACTTAATGTTTATCTAATATTTATAAATGACTTGTAAATATTTATAGAAGAGTAATCGACTTAGCACAATCAAGTTGCAACTGCACTATTGGAGTTTAGATTCTTAATTATGCTTAGAACATAATGTACTTGTATTGTAAAACAATGTTTGTTTTTGTAACAATATATGTTTTAACTTGGATTGTCTAAACATATGTCTCAGTTGATTTATTAAGATTTTATTATTTACTTAAATCATTTTTGATAACAATCCCTTCACATTTGATAATGATTTTAAATAGACTAGATCTCTAAATGAGAATTATAAAGTATAAATGTTTTATAAATAACAAGTTCTATATTCAAATTCTTTTGAATTAAACTTCTTTTACATCAAACTTATCTTTGATATTATTATCTTTATTATATAAATGATATTCACATATTCTAACTTTAAGAAAGGGACCTTGAAGGAAAATAATGTAGTTTATTTTGACATTTATGAAAATTATATATATATATATATATATATATATATATATATATATATATATATATATATATATAAGATTCTTAATGATATTTTTACTATGTTGTATAGAAAATAATTATGAAGGAATTATACAGTGTAATGTATAACTTCGTTTCTAATGAATGTCAAAGATTTAGCATAAGATATCAAATAATCTTTATTAATGACCATGGTAGATATAAATCATATTTTTCATGTTAAAACATAATTGATAAATCTTTCATGAAGTTTTCAAATATAAATTTGAGATACGAAACAATAATATTATCTAAAGCCTTAGTGATAATAAAGAATGAATTAAATCTTACTTGATGTGATTTACTTTTTAATCGGTAGAAATATACTCATTTTTATTTCTTTGGGATAGCACCTAGAACACTATCACTTATACTTTGAGTACAAATATCAACTAAAGAGTGGATAAAACATCCTCTTTGTAAGATTTTGTATGGAAAGTCTCTATCCCCATCCTATTTAATAATTTGAGGATTTAAAGCCTATGATTTGACTAAAGCTTCTAAACTCAAATCTACTTATTACATATTGGTAAAATAAACTAAAGGATTGTTTAGATTATTATATACAAGCCCACCAACAATAAGTTCTAATGACAAAACAAGTGGGAGGCATATGGAACTTGAGGCAGCTCAAGAACCGTAGCCTAATGTAGTAACAGTTGGCACGAGTTTCAATAATGGATTGTTGAATTTGAATAATAGATATTCATAAAAACAAAGTGTTTGCCTTCATGGTTGAAATCATCTATGACTTGAGAAATGTGGAATCTCTCATTGATGAGTTCTTCTTAATTGTTTTTTTTGGCAAATCTACCAACTACCAAAATGTTATATAAGATCTTGAATCTGATAAATGACTTAGAGGTTCGAACATGAGATGAAATCTATGTATAATAATCAAGTATGAGCTTAATCAAACTTCATCCCTACAACAAAGCTTGAAGGAGCAAGTAATTCTTCTACCAAGAGTACATTGCTTAGATATCTATACACACTTAGCAATTCTTGTTATAAAAGGATTTTCTCAATCATGTCATTGAGTATCATATTTATCATACTTATTACATTGACTATGATCAAAACCTTTTAACAAGTAGCTATGATTAGATAAAAAAAGGATATTTTCCATAACTAAATATTCTTAATATGATACATGACAAATAGATTTCAAGAAAAAATGCTTTTCTTAATAGAAACCTACTTGAAGATGTCTATATAGCTTAGCCTGAAGGTTTTCTTAATCTATGTTATCCTAACAGAATGTGTAACGCTTAAGATCCACTAGTGGAGATAAAACAAACATCTCAAGGTTGCAGTAATTATTTTAATATGAAAACATAAGGTACGTTTATATATCAAAATGAAGAGAACATATGTGTTTATTAAGAACTAGTGGGAGTAGAGTGATATCCCAAATCTTATATGTATGAAAAATACTTACTCATGAGAAATTAAATTCTAACCATGACATGTTTTTTCACTTTGACTTGGAATGTGTTTCTAATATGAAAGACTTAGGAAGGTCAAGATACATTCTAAGAATGTAAAATCTATAGAAATAGATAAAATTAATGCAAAAAAATTTTATGCATATATTTACAATATCTTATACAAGATCAAAACACAAGATTCCTTTGGAAAGATCTTGGTATTGCCACATGGCACTAAGTTTGAGCTAGCCTTAAAGGACCTAACTCCTAGGTTTGAGCTAGAAAAAATGATTTGTAGTATATTTGCTTGGCAAATAAATCTATCATTAATTCCACATTATACATAAGACAAGGTACATAATTATGTTATGAACATATCATAAGATGCCAACTGAATACATTGGTTAATCGTTGGATGATTATAAGAACATTCTAGGAGTCCTTAATTAGAACTAAGAGAATGTATATGAGATAATTAGTTTAGAAGAAGTTCTTCATTTAAAGAGCTACATAAGATTCTGAATTCAAAATTGATATATATATATATATATATATATATATATGTGTGTGTGTGTGTGTGTGTGTATATGTGTGTGTATATATATATATATATATATATATATATATAATTATGAATTATAATTGCATTTTGACTTTATTATGGAATGAAGAATAAGTTTTACTGGAATGATGTCCAACCATGATATTACACAATCTTCTTCAAAAATCATAATACAATACTACTTTAGAATTTTAAATCAAATATGATTGTATGAATAAGTTTATTGAAAACTATGTTTATTTATACCATTCAAGGATCATATAGAAATTTGTCACACCCCTGAACCATACTGCGGAAACGTTCGGGGACTTGAGTGACTTCGTTCTTGTAGTATCATCACAGTGTATATAATTGAAACAAAACATCATTATCATCACACATGTAATAATACAACCGTCATTGTTTACATCAAGTAATGCATTTCAATATTACATGCCAAAATATCCAAAGTATGATGAAACAATACATAACATAATATCCATGTATTCTTGCTGACCAACCTGCTCAACGATTTTCTGAGAATAAAAGTTAATTCAAAAAGGTCAACATATATAATGTTGGTGAGTTCATAAGCATGGTTGAGTAAAATGTTTTGTATTACTTTGTAACTACCAGAAAATCCAATATTTTCTAAAAATCGTTTGAAATGTTTGTGTCCAGTCGTGTATTAATTCACATGTGTTAATGTTTATGAGAATATAAAGTGAATGACCTAGACAACTCGATGTTGTATGTTTATGAAAACGTTGTGAACTCAACACCCGAGGTTGAGTATCAGCGCGTGTAAGTTACCGTGTTATCCACAAAAGATTGTTTCCCATAAATGTTATAATGGTGTTAATTCCTCTAAGTGAGTCATTATAACCATACTTGGTAATGAGAAATTCTCCCATCATGACGTCTTCAGACGCCGACTTGTTTAAGGTAAGGTTTGTCACCCTAGACTGGCCTAGTCTAACTATAGCGAACAGCTCATGTGTGGGGTGTCACCCCCATATAGATCTATACACAAACTCTCGCTCTCCCTCTCCGGGAGACTCTGGTTATAACTACAGGGTACATTTGTACACTCATTTGGTGCCAAACGAAATGTCTCACTAGATCCTTAATCGAATTTACACGAATAAACATGTAAGGTATATTTCAGGCCCAATAAACATGTAAGTGGACAACCAAGGCCATTAAGCATGTAAATTATATTCCAAGCCCAATAAAAGATTAAATGACATAATTGATCTGTGGGTAGTTACGTTGGTTGCTTGAGTTTCATAGTTTACCAAAATAACATAAAAAGGCCTGCTTTTTTTCTATAAAGACATTTTTGGTCCTAAAACCGAAAATTTACAATTAATGCACATTTTTGGTAATAATGACACTTTCGGTCCTTTAAGGCCAAAGGTTTGCATGTAAGGCTAGTTTTAAGTAAAAATAACATTTTTAACTCATTTTTGTCAAAAATATCAATTTTAACTTAGTTTTATGAAAATGTGAATTCTCAGTCCATTTATAAATAATTTATCTTTTTGACCCAAGTTTTAATAAATTTACATTTTCAGTCCTTCTTATAAAAACATTACATTTTGGGACAACTTTGTTTAAAATGACACTTAAGCCCACAAAAGTCCAAAAAATTACAATTTTGTCCCAAAAGTCATGAAATCCCAAATGAGACCCATTTGTGAAAATTTTTACTTTTAGCCCTTTTAAATTCACAAATACCATAAAGATTCATGTTTATCACAAATAATTCTATTTTGGTCCTTTAAAACTGTGAGATGTATACATAATAACCTCACTTTGATTTTTTTTTTTTCATTTTTGGCCCTCTCATGCCATTTTCTTAATTTTAAACAACTTTGATGTGTTTGAAACCTTCTCTTTGCATAATAAGTTGTAATAGGTGTTGTATTCTACAAATATCCTCATGTTTTAGCATATTTTCAAGTTTATGAAGTTTATAACACATGATCATACTTTTATCATGAAAAACACACAAAATCATGCATATACATATAGATCTACACAAAACAACTTTTATTCTCCCCCAAAACATAGTAAAAACCGAAAATAGAGGCTATGACCTCACTTTGGTTTGATGATTTCGGTTGTGGTGAAGAAAATGGTGAGATCTCGGCCCTAGCAAGCTTTATTGAGTAGATCTCGAACTTAGAAGATTTATAAGGAGAATTGATCATGAAATGAAGTGTAAGAGAAGTAAGTTCAACATGAATATGAAGCTAAACATCTTGATGAGAAGTAGCTTACCAAAATGAATGAATTTTTGATGGATTATCTTTCGAATGCACACAAGCACTTAGGAGAATGGATGGATTGTTTTTTGGAGTTCTAGAGAGATTTTTGTGACTTGGAAGTGAAATGGAGGTGGTTTTGGGATGCACCTTGGCAAAGATTAAGAAGGAGAAGGAGAGTGATTTGAAATGAGGATATTACATGAAGGTTTAAAGTCCTAGAAACATAAGATGTGTTGCTTGGTTAACCTCTAAAGATTAGTGAGGTGGCACTACCTAATTATCCTTTTCTTGATTATGCTCAAAATTATGAGGTCCAAATTGAAGGTTTTCAGTCAAGTGGGCCCGTAGGAGGGTTTACGAGCCAATAGTGATAAGGAAAAGGAGTTTACGGCCCATTAGGGTTTAAGAAACCATTTACGGCCCATCAAGGCCCATGTTAACAAAGTGGGACATTTTAGGCCCAATAAGGCCCATAAGAAGTCTTATGACCCAAAATGCTATTGTTTAACGAATGTGCGTCCAATCAGGGCCCACTTGAAGACTCTTTTCTTAAAAGCATCAGGTTGGGTGTTTTTCGGTCCATTAGGCCCAATAAATGACTCTTGGTCCATTAAAATGTTTGAACTGGGATATTAGGGTTTTAGATCCATAGTTGAGTATATGAGATGTATTGAATACGGTTTTTAACTTTACTCATCAGTTTTGATTCAAATGGTTGATTTTGAATGAGCACAGTACATGACATCAATTTTAGATTACAAAGTATACAAGAGGTGATTTTTATATGAAGACAGAATTCCCTAGCTAAAATGCTAGTTGTGATATCATCCCCCCGTTAGAGGGAATTTCGTCCCGAAATTCTTTTGAAAGATAGAACTATGAACGAGAGAATAATTTAGGGTACTTATGCTTCATCTGGTCTTCGCGTTCCCATGTGAATTCTGGTTCACGCTTAGCGTTCCATCAAACCTTCACAATCGGAACGTGACTTTGTTTTGTACGCTTCACTTCCTTATCCATTATCTCCACCGGTTCCTCGACGAACAGGAGATTCTCATTTATTTCGATTTCTTCCAGAGGAATGACAAAGGTTTCATCAGATAAACACTTTTTTATATTCTAGACATAGACATGGGGTGTACGTTGTTGAGCTCTACCGGTAGCTGCAACTTATATGCTACCGGACCAATTCGGGCAAGAATCTCGAATAGCCCGATGTATTGTGGATTTAGTTTTCCCTATTCCCCAAAATGGATAATCCCTTTCCAGGGAGAGACCTTTAATAGCACCCGATCTCCAACTTGGAATTATAGTGGATTTCTTTGTTTATCAGCATAACTCTTTTGTTGGTCTCGAGATGCTTGGAGTCATTCCTTGATTTGGATTATCTTCTTTGTCAGTTCCTAAATGATCTCGGGTCTTGTGAGAGCGCTAATTGGTGATTTCCCTGTTGCCAACTGTGTGTTACCCACCTCAGTCGAGCAGAGAGGTGATCTGCATTTGCAACCATACAAATCCTCAAAAGCAGCAGCCTTTATGTTCGTACGATAGTTTTTGTTGTATGAGAACTAAACTAAGGGTAAGTGGGTATCCTACGATTTGCCAAAATCAATCACACCCCAAAACCGAGAATGGAGGAATACGTTATGGGGTGGAGGATGTCATGTACAGTATCATAACAATTGCATAATAGTAAAAACAAGTGACAACAACAATTGTATTAATATAGTAATTGTAAATACAAGTGTGTTCTGTACAGTTTGATAGACACCAAAAGTATAAACAAAAATAAAAGATGGGTCTTGTATATGCTCCATCTTCTCAAAAGTTGCACCAGTACCTATCTATTTTTTACCTAAGAATACAAGTTATTTTGAAAACGAGTATCAGCATAAAGATAATGAGTTCATAAGAATTTAGTATTGTTGCTTGTATAAAAGTGTTTACAATCATGTAATATAAAAGTTGTGATTAATGTTTGAGAATAGTAAAAATACCTAGAAAATCCTATATTTTCCAGATTTGAGCATTTGTAAGTTTAATCCTTCGAGTGTGTAAAAGTATTTCCATTGAACTTTCAGATATACAGTATAAGTTAATAGATTTCATTCAATTGAAGTAGATGAGAAACGATATTGCCGGCTAGCTGTAGTAGTCTTGCAAACTTCAATTAGTAATATATATTTATTTACTTCGAGAAGTTAGCTTAGACTTTAATTCTTAGTGTGTTAATTTGGATATGGATGTGATCTCTCATGTAACCAAACTAATTGATAATAGAGAGTCCGATGACCTTCCCAGTCATACGTAGTGTAGCGATGTTCTGTCACCCTGGGCCTAGTCGGCTCGGACTATAGTTAACAGTCGGGATGTAATAGCATCCGTCCTATATAGATCTATACATGTAGTGTTACTTTCCTTCCGGGAAGCTTTGGTTACATGGTATTTGCGCAGAAGAGTGTTGTATAAAGGGATAGTGTGTCACATTCTGGATTAGTGCATTCTCTTGTATTATAGTATAGTGAACTTTTAGTATAGGATATAGAGTGTTCTATTTAACATGCATTAACTTGTAATAGTAGTAATTATAGTGAGTATCATAGTAATAGAGGTAAAGAGCAGTAACCTTAACTATACCTATTATAATTAAATAGAGTGTGGAATTGCATGCCTTTGATCTACAAAGGTACTAAATAAGGTGAAGACTTTCATATCTAACACAAATATATATGATATATAACTAAGAATTCAACGACAGTCGGATAGAAAAGAAAAGTAACAATTTGACATAGAAAAATGTATTGGTATAGATATAGTTTAAAAGAAAAGTAATTTAAATACAGTTTGAAAACAATTTAATAACAATTTGACATAGAAAAATGCATTTGAAAATCATTTAAAATAGTTTTGTTGACAAGTAGCTAAAAGTATAGAAATCCTTTTTGATTGCGAGTTATAAATCACATATGATTTGATACTATAACTTGTTGTATTTAACTTGTATCCCCCCCCCCCCCAACCCCCCTAAAACATTTAAAAACATTTGAAAGGTTAATTAAGGGGTATGAACTCACTTGTAGCGAGTTGAGTGGATGAAAACGTCGGGTAGGATGCTAGCTGTCAAATGAAGACTTGAACACTCACACGGATCCTATGAAACATGTAGTGACACATAATGGTGTCTAATTAGTTATTTAATCACTAAATAAGTAAGTACACCCTAATGCATGAAAATACTTTGTTTTAGGTTCTAGGGGTGACAAGGGTTGAATTTAAGGAGCATATGACCTCACTATGGAGTTTACTCCTCACATACTCACCTTAGGTGAGTTTATGGTTGAGGGACCATTTCTGCCATCAGTTTACGATTGTAAACTCATGGGAGGGGTGTATTTGTGTGCTTTTAAGCTTCATGCCTCACCAAGGAAGGTTCTAGGGTTGTTTTCAAGGGTTTAGGAAGTGGTTAGGTGTAACATCCCAAAAATGCAGGCCAAAATTTTCATTTTTAAATACGTCATTATAAAACCAACAGTATAATAAAACGTCTGTAATATCATGTCATGTCAAAACCAAAGTAGAAATAATCAAACGTGTTATCATAAAATAATATCAGAGTGTAATCCCAAAGATCTCATGTGCGGAAAACCATAGTGTGATGCGTTGTGATCAAGTCGGCTCCTTTCCTTTAAACACGAAGTACCTGAAACCAAAACTGAAAACCGTAAGCACGAAGCTTAGTGAGTTCCCCCAACATACCACATACCATACAATCACATAACATACAAATATTGTCAGGCATATCTGGGTGCCCGACCTACCCCTTCGGTCCTCTCGACTGGATACTGACCAGTATATCTGGGAGCTTGCCTCCCCTTCGGTCTTCTCAACCGGATACTGACTAGCATATCTGGGTGCTGGTCTCCCCTTCGGTCCTCTCGACCAGATATTGTGTTGGGTTTTGAGCATTCTAACACTCCTAAGTGTACATGCAACCCTAAATACCTTGGATCTATGTTTTCTCTATTATACATGCAAATAAGAACATCCTAGGTATTATCCTAATCTAGCATACAAAACAATGAGTGTAACAAGATAGAATACATACCTCTTTGATGTAGAAAGTCTTCATGAAGCTTGAGTGCCTAGCCCCAATAGTGTGGAAGCCTCAAATGGAATCACAATCATCAAAACACTTAGAATAACTTGAGAGAGTTCTACATTTCATGAAATCGGCTAGCCCTTTTCTTCACTTTCTAGTGTGATACTAGTGGCCGATTTTGTCAAGAATAAGATTTTTATATAGTGTTACAATTAGGGTAAATCCTTAATTGTCATGGCTTTCCATTTCCTTGGATCCATGGGTTGAAATACACCATGGAGCATCCATGGACCATCCTATGGGTTTTAGCCCAACTTGATTATCCATGGAGCATTAGCCCACTATATAAGTATGGATGATTTACACAATCAACCCATATATTTAATTAGTCTTCTTTTGATCACTTAATTAATCCTAGATTAATTCTTGATCAATACTAATTAAATAATCTTATTATTCTTATTATTAATATACTAGAACTTATAATATATTAATAACCACAAGTGTCTTATTTCTCTCATTATAGTCTATCCAAGTGCATGATGGTATGCAACCCAAATGGACCATGCCGGGTCGGGTCAAGTCTTACCAATTATAGTTATGGACTTAGACATTAATCCAACAGTCTCCCACTTGGATAAGTCTAAAACTATTATTGCATATAACTTCAGAAACCAACTGGCAATCGTAGCTCTCAAAAGCTTCTGTCGAACTCTGACCTTGTAGATGAACTCTGACCTTGTCAATGACTTGTCCATTAGATAAGGGATCATATATTCCTCCATTCTAGATATCATATGGACTGAGACATGGATTATAATCATTCTCTCGGTCCATTTGTTGTTTCCCGATTTCCGATTTATGACGACTGACTAATTGAACAAATCAAATCAGTCCTGGCCCGGCCGAGCACTTCCATTTGTCATCATCAAATCATCGAGGGGCCCACAGATATCGCTTTTATCCCGAAGGTAAAAGGAATGGATAAACTTCGACTCATATGGCTTGTTCTACTACTTGTTGAATCATACACAAAGGCACGTTTTATAGCACCGAGTTACCAAATGCGTTTTCGTGCAATCAATGTACTATCAACTCATAGTAACAACTCATATCTCTAGGTTTGAAGAATATAAAATATTATCGTCTCATGATCACTCGTGATAAAATCCATGAAGTGATTCCAATGAGTGCGGGTTGAATCCAATACTCAGAACTTATGAGCACTCATGAGTGTTGTAGCCCTTTGTCCAACACCTTAGACCTCTACAAGCCAACTCATGATAATCTTAATTCATATCTACTTCCAACATATGACCGACTGTGGATGGTTTGAATAACTTAGTCATTCCGGAAGAATAACCTAGTTTATTCGGGAAGTCAAAACATGCAAAGTGAAACACAATAATAATTGAATCCAATATGGTCTCAGAACTTATGAATATAAATAAAACACCTTTTATTTATCACCATATGATTACACATTATTCATTGTATACTGTTTCAGCTATCAACTTTATTCTTGAATTTAAAACAATAGTAGTCCCATGCTCCAAGCATGTACACTATGTTTTCTAAACACTAGTCATGCCATACAACAAGTATGCATACTATGTTTGTGTATGATATTTACTTTGTGAACTAGATCCATTCAACATAACTTCAATGATTCTCTTTTCACACTCCCAAATCCTTACTGCAAATGCAAGAATTCCAAATTCATGTCATTTACTGAAATCTGTTAGATTCTAAACTTATATGCATTGATCCTCTTGTAATGATTATGCACGAAGTCAGAGAGACTTGACAACAACCATTACAGAGCATTCCAAAGGAGATCAGCTCCTTGGGAACATCCTTCTTGCATTAAGTTTCCTAATCTTACACAGATTGAATAATTTCTAACTTTGAAACATTTCCAGATTCCATTTTGATTATCACTTCTGAACAAGAGTTGCCTCCTTACAGATTATGTCAATATGGTCCTTCCAGAATTATCACTATACTTCCAATTGTCCTTGAGAAACCAATCTTTGGTAAACCTTAGATTGTCCTCGATAATTGTTTAATCCTTTTAGTCATATCCAGTTCTAAACCTTTTCCCTTCTTAATACCCCAGGCATTTGGAAACTTTTAGAAAGGATGAATATTATAGCACATGCAATCGATCCTATATCCGAAGCATATGGGACACGATTCATGATGTTTGACATAAAGATCAAACTAGTCTTTTGCTATAACATTTCCATTTCTATTTGCCAAGTTCTCATAATTCAGATTATGAAAAGGGATGCCGTAATCATAATCGAATTTTAGAACGCAAATAATGGACCCATATACAGAATTTCCTTATGTTGAGCCATTCCAACATGAAATTTATATATATATCCTTGACTAAATGATTAAAACCTCACGATCTAAGCTTATAGATTTCAGATGAAGTATAATTTCCTCTCCCTTAATTATAGCAAAACAATTATTTCCCAATTGAAACCTTGTTTTCTATAATTAACATTGCTAACTTGCAATACTAATCGTAATTATCATGCTCCCACTAACATGATGATTATTAGCATAACACTTATGCTCCCACTAACTCTGACATATTTCCAGAAATCTGCTGGACTTCTAAAATTTAGATTCATACACCCTTTCTTAGATAGCTCACATGTGTGTCTAAACAATTTTCAGAACTATGAAAAGGGATGCCGTAATCATAGTCTCAATTGCTTAGGCATGTTCCATTTCTCACAAGTTCATGTTAGTGTGCCGGTTAACCACACGCGCTCCACTAACGACTTTTTGAAAATGCAAATAACACAATTGCTATCTACTTAAAATCTACTTAGTGAAAGCGTTTCTTCACCATCATTTTCATGAATCGGAGAGAAACCTTATGACACCTAGATTTTATAGTGTATGAGTTCCTATCCATGTGAATTTGTCAAAGCCATAATCACAAGATAAGGTTAGTGACAAATTCAGCCTTACATGGATTAAACTTGTTCAATCTTAGTTTCTTGTCACCTTGGTAGCACAAGGCCCACCAATGCTTCCAAGTTGAACTCTGATAACTCACATGCAAATTCAACTTATTTGAAGTAGGTACAGAAATAAGAATTATGTCAACATGATAGGTTGCAAACCTTAAGTCGTGTGCTAGTGATGAATTACAGGTCTTACTCTTGATTAAATCTTGAAACTCTTTCAGGATCTTTAAGGCTCCCACTGTCCCCTTGACATATAAGTTTCCCCAGTCAAGAACCATTCCTTGACAAAACAAATATTCAAGGGATAGTGTGGATTCTTATCAAGACTAACACTTTACACAATTGGTCTTAGTTGATCTTTGTCTCATCCAAGACATCACAACTTACCAATCTCAAATGTACAAGAGTAGAAACATTTTACACTACATTTGATAAGTGTTTTAAACCTTACTTTATGTCACTCAAGGTTACAATCTTGGAGTATGACTCTAAGACTTGTATTGGAACGAAGTATGACTCATCTTCTTGATTTAACCACTTCAACAATTCATAGCTCCTCTTCTTTGCTATCAGAATGCACTTAGAGGATGAATTGTGATTAGGTTTCTAAATCATTAAGATGATCATAAAAATTGATACTAAAGTACTCTCCCATCTTTTCAAATTTGAGAAACTTTTATCCTTCTGCCTAATTTGATTCTTCTTATTCGCTCTGCCATACATTGAAACCTTTTTCCAATGTCTCAGAGTTACACTTAAGCTTGTAAGTATAATCCTATTTACTGAGCTTCAGTAAACTATGATGAATAGTCTTATCAATCTTTTGTGGTGGACTTAATCAGTGCACAAGACTATGTACTCAATCCCTTAGTCCATTACTTGACTCACACATCCATGTGAACAAGTAATTAGTCTTAATTTTCCAATACTTGAAAGTTCTCATTCATCATGCTATACCACTTGCATGATTCCAAGTTCCGGTCCAAATGAAACTTGGGTGATGAGAATCTTTCCTTATTTGGCAAATTTAGACATTACCACAAATGAAAGAATCAATTTCATATTTCCACTCTTGCTATTAATGGAATCTTATAAACAACACTTTTTCCTCAAATGCCATTGTAAGGATATTTCAAAATAAATAAAATCAAAAATTTTCTTTTATTTTAAAAACTTAGCGGAAAAACTTATCCTTACAATCCATATGAAAAACTTGTTGTTATCTATTCCTAAGCAACATCTCATAACTCCTAAGAAGTAGCTCAAGAAATCCATCTACGCGATCAGATTCAGCATCTTCTTTCTTTAAGTTTCTTCACCTTTTCTTTGATTCTTAAAACATCACCATGTGACCCAGTCACATCATGTATCAAGAATCTCAGAATAGAAACTTAGCAGAGTTAGATAGTGGACTTTACCTGAAGTAGAGTCAAACTTATCGACTTTAACATCCTTAGGTAAGTTATGGCAACTTCGCAACCAATGCCCCTTTCTTTGGCAATATAAACATATGGACCCTTTGATAATGGTACACGGGACTATCACAGACTTAGTTTTTCTCTTTACCATTTGGTCAACCGAGTTGACTATGGCCAGTCCCTTTCCATTGGGAAGAGAATGCTTTTCTGGATTTCATGTGTCACTATTGTCAATGTCCATCAAGTTTTGAGGAAGTTGGTCTTAACAAATAGATAAGATCATTAAGGGTCTTGTCATAGTCTGTTTCATAGGTGTTCCAAAAGAACTCACTATGTGACTTAGAAAGTGATTGAACCACCAACTTTCTCAAGACTTTGACACCCAACTCTCCCGGCTTGTCAATATGTGACTACATCTCCAAGATGTGATCACACCTAGACCTTGCCTTGCCAATAGGACTTGAGTGACCTTGAACTTGTGGGTTAGGGAGAATAATTGAAAGAGGTGAAAGAAGTATGATTTCCAAGGGACATCATCTTCATTTAGGAAAGCTTGTTTCAAGAGATTTGGGATGATCAGAAATGTCTAAACCAGACATCTTTTTGGGAGATATTCAAGATAGTTGATTTAAAGTCCTTAATATGACACCCAATATGAAATATTAAGGCTAGGACCCAACAAACTATTTTATAACTTAGAAGAGGTATGCGTAATCCAAGCTATAAAATATTTGAAGGTAGGTGAATGACGATTCACCAATTTCCACCAAGATAAACGAAATGATTTATTAGGTTTTAATTGGATTTGAAATTCCTAGATCTTTTGAGATTCATTGAACTTTTCAATGGCATGTTTCAATCTCGAGTGTGCCCTCTCAAATTTTGTGAATGGGTTGCCGAGGATCACAAAACAAGGTGTGAATAACCATACCAATTCACTTGGTACCCTTAATATTATCACCTAATCAATGTGCCAGTTAACCACACACGCTCCATTGATCTATGACAAACATTAAGTCACCCTTCGTGGTTCTTACTAGTCTAAGTTAGTGTGTCGGTTAACCACACACGCTCCACCAACGACTTGGTAAGGTACAAAGTGTGAATTCCATGGGCTAGCACCAAATTCACATTTTTCCTAAAGTAACTAAGATTGGGAATTAAATAAAAATATTTAGTTACTTTATAATAATCATTATACTTTTAATGAGAATTTAAAGTCATTGTCCTACCCGTTCGGCTAACGACCCTCCACCAGTCAAGCAAGCGGTGGGTGAGAGTATACACCCATTAAGTCGCCATTTTATAGGCAACAACCTTATACCCACCTTATAGATCGGCTTCGTGAATGAGGCCTACTAACGGTAAAACGACTTGTTCTTATACATATATAATAATTAACCATTAATGTTATAAATAGTATAAGTGTTGAATTTTAACTCTTTAGAATTCTAAGGGCTAACTTGGAATTAAAGTATTCATAAGAGAAAACTTTTCAAATTCCAAAACTTGAGGGAAAGTTTTGAAACTATTCAAAACTAATTAATTCCATAACTTATGTGTTTAAAGTAGTTTTAATCCAAAAAACTCTTCAAGTTCCATAACTTATGGAAGACTTTAAACTAATAAAAGAACTAATTTTTTTTATTTTTATAACTTATGGAATTAATTAAGGTTACACTTTTACTCTTTAATGAAGTGACATTTGAACTTCCATAACTTGAGGACAAGTTATGGAGTCATAAAAAATATTCAATGACACAAGACTCTTCATTTTGTAACCATTACCAACTTTTATGAGTTTTATGAGTCTTTAATGTGACTCTTCATGTAACTTGAGGACAAGTTACACAAACACATTTTATACTCAACTCTTAGATTAAAATGGATTGAAAGCAACTATTTCAATTAACTTTTCTATTAATCTAAGCAACTCATAAGAACAAGATAATTCAAATCAAACTTTTTCATGTAATTAGAGTAACACTTTAAACTAATACAAAACATGAATCTATTGACAATTATCTTTAAAATTGGATTAGCATGAACATTACCACATCAAAAACAACTTTATAAGTTCAAAACAACTTAGGGTAATGTTCCTAGTCCATTTCTAGCCAAAAACCTCGAAAATATGCTGTCTGGGGGTCCAACTCGGCGAGTTGGATCGAATTGAACACATTTTAGGCATAGACTTGCCGAGTCTGATGATCAGACAACAACAAATTCGTTTTTCAGCTTCTATTGCAGGTATAACAAGAAAACAAGCCTAGGCTCTGATACCACTGTTGGGTTTGGAGCATTCTAACACTCCTAAGTGTACATGCAACCCTAAATACCTTGGATCTATGTTTTCTCTATTATACATGCAAATAAGAACATCCTAGGTATTATCCTAATCTAGCATACAAAACAATGAGTGTAACAAGATAGAATACATACCTCTTTGATGTAGAAAGTCTTCATGAAGCTTGAGTGCCTAGCCCCAATAGTGTGGAAGCCTCAAATGGAATCACAATCATCAAAACACTTAGAATAACTTGAGAGAGTTCTACATTTCATGAAATCGGCTAGCCCTTTTCTTCACTTTCTAGTGTGATACTAGTGGCCGATTTTGTCAAGAATAAGATTTTTATATAGTGTTACAATTAGGGTAAATCCTTAATTGTCATGGCTTTCCATTTCCTTGGATCCATGGGTTGAAATACACCATGGAGCATCCATGGACCATCCTATGGGTTTTAGCCCAACTTGATTATCCATGGAGCATTAGCCCACTATATAAGTATGGATGATTTACACAATCAACCCATATATTTAATTAGTCTTCTTTTGATCACTTAATTAATCCTAGATTAATTCTTGATCAATACTAATTAAATAATCTTATTATTCTTATTATTAATATACTAGAACTTATAATATATTAATAACCACAAGTGTCTTATTTCTCTCATTATAGTCTATCCAAGTGCATGATGGTATGCAACCCAAATGGACCATGCCGGGTCGGGTCAAGTCTTACCAATTATAGTTATGGACTTAGACATTAATCCAACATACTGGGGACTATTTCACCCCCTACCACTACCATATAACACATATATCTCATAAACTATCTAGCATGGCTGGGCATGACCGCCCTTTCGGCCCTATAGACCGGTGTTCTAGGGGACTATCTCCCCCTACTGTCACTAGCACATAGCATCATATCATACTAGCACAATAACATATCATAGGTAGTAGCAAACCTAGATGAATATCACAGAGACAAACATCTATCATACAATCCTACTGGTGGGTCGGCATTCTGGCCGTAGACCCACCGCTACTGGAAGGTAACTCACCTTACACTGCTGAAGTCCCGAAGACACAATCCTACACTTGCTGAAGTCCCGCATACTCGACCCAAGCTGTTGGCTGACAGATTCGAAAACTGTCAACACCAAAATAACTACCAATTAATAATTGGGTCCCAATACATAACCATAAGTATATTCTTTGGGTAGTTACTACATTACCCCTAACTTGGCTTATTCAAGCCCAAGGCCAAATCCATAGGCCCAAAGTCAATTAGAAATCAAAGGCCAACACATGGCCCAATTTTCCAAATTAGGCCTAGGCCTATACATTGTCTCATTCTAAGGCCCAACATCATATAATCATTAAACTATGTCCCATCTACGGCCCAATTTTCCAAATTGGGCCCAAGCCCCTTACATGGGCCTTACCTTAGACCCATTAAATTACTCTAGACCATTTGCTTGATCTTGGATAGCCCATTTAATAACCCAATCATCAAGGCCCAATAGAAGGTCCAACAATAAACCCAAGTGAAATTAGGGTTTCATATAAAATGATGATTAGGGTTAAGTTTCCTACTTAACCCATTAAGGACTTAATCCAATGTCCAATATTGCTTAGATTAATTTCCGCCAATGATTATTATTTAATATATCAACTTACTAAATAATTCCCGTGTGTCCCGATTAATATCCCAAAATTAGGGTTTTCCAACCTAAATACTACCCCATTTATTAATTTGTTGGACTTTTAGGTTATTTAGGGCTTTATTGGGCCTATCAAGCCCACTAGAATCTCATCAAGCTCATTTGGGTTTTATTAGGTCAATTAGAGTCCATTAGACTCATTAGGGTTTTCACTAAGCCCATTTGGCTTCATTGGGCCCATTAGGCTAACAAGGCCCATTAGGGTTTCAAGCATCCCCAATCGAGTCAACTCACAAGACAAGCACACCGCCACCCAACACGGCGGCCGGTGGCGGCAGCCACCACCCTAAAGGTGGTGGTTCTCGGTTTTTCTTTCATTAATCCAATTTTTTTTACAATTACAATGAACCAAATAACACGCACACACTATACTAAAATAACACACACACACACACTGACGACACATGGCGGCAGCCACCCCTCACGGTGGTGGCTGTGGTGGCTTTTCTTACTAATTCCGGCCAACCACCCTCACACCACCAGTATCGAGTTCAACAGCAACACCTCCACAAACCTACACGGTTTTGATTTGCTCACATGATCCAACCATCGATCAAGTGGCATCTGACGGCGGTAGCGAACTCACAAGTGGCAGCAGCACCCACCATGGTCGGCTGTCATGGTGCTTCTTCACAGTTACTCGACCAAAACCCCACCAGCACCATAACGCCTTTAACAGCAGTTCCTCCACTCACAAGGCGGCGATGGGTTACACAGAAGAAGAGAAGAAGAATAGCGGTGGCGGCGCCGGTGGTTTAAGGCAACAACCCATAACAAACAGCAGCGGCCTTCACGAATGAGTTTCCCGATCTCTTCGTGCCTTTCGGACTTTGTTAGCGACGGAATATGGTAGCTATTCGGTGGTCCTTTGGTGATGGCGATGAGATGACGTCTGAGAGAGAGAGAGAGAGAGAGAGAGAGAGAGAGAGAGCTATAGGGTTTACGGCTGAAGGAGGAAAAGGGAACGAGGTGCGGCCGACCTTCTCTTGGAGTTAGGGTTTGGCAACCCTTAAATACCCACTTCATTTTAAGGTTCACCATAATGACCAAAATGGTTCCTCCAGCTCCTATTTATTTCAAAATAAGTCCATATTTTACCTTTTTAACCCTGTCTCTTATAACCCTTTACAAATCAAGTCTGATTTTTACTAAAACAGCCTCTCTTCTACCAATTCTTTTCAAATGAAGTCCCAAAAATTACTAAATAATCCCTGCCCTCATAATTCTTTACGGAACTCATCCAAAACTTACACTTTTAACCCCCGACTTCTAAAGTTGTGACAATTAGCAACTCGAGACCATCCTTTGATATATAATTATTTATTTTAGGGCTACCATTTGATCATTAATTAATGGATTTATCTAATCAATAAACAGGGTATTACAACTCTCCCCCACTTAAATTAGATTTCGTCCTCGAAATCATTCCTTATCATTCCTTACTCGCCCAACCACTCTAGCAACATGGTCACCCTTCTGGCACACCCTAGCCTTCCCAGGGTAGCTGTGACCAATCTTTGCAAAGCCCTAATATTCGCAGGTGAACGAACTTCTCGCAACAAGATCACACCCACTTCATCTGAATTTTGTTGTCTCAGTATGGTCTGAATCCCTAGCAGTCCACTCATACTGAATCAATATCGTTGGACCCAGTCCATTTTATCCTTCAACCGACTACTCAATTCCCGATAACTCGAGGTTCCCATTATGAAACAGGATCATAGACCTAATTATTTCTGCAGATCACTTGTACCTGGCCAAGGCCCAGATACTCCTGTTGTGAGTGACTTGTCACTCCCCAACACCAATATTAACACTGTCATCGCCCGAACACTGAACTGCCTGAGGCAGTATACGCTGCTACATAGCTGCTACCAAAAGCTACTGAGACCTCCTGGGTCTCAATTTGCCTGCCAATCCTCTAAAATACTGGGTTTCCACCCGGCTGCGGAGCCAAAGGACTCCTTACTTAGTCGCCCCACACGACTTTGGAATGAAATCCTTCTCTGCAACCAGTCGGCACTAGTTATCATGCCACTGTGACTCAAACATCCTTCCGATCTAACCGATCACGTCCATGCGTCGAATCCTATCATCATCAAATCCAAGGCTAAAAGTGATTGCTACCTGATCAATGGTAGCCATATCTCACACGTCCTTAAGCAGTCCATAGCTATCCCTGATCCCATAACTGTAGTGACGCTCCTACAGTCCTATCACTAGCTCAACCAGATCTAATCCATTTGGGTAATTCTGAAATCCAATCCGTGGATTTCCTTATCCTAACTGCTACACCCGAATTGGTGGGTACTACTGTTCCTTCTGCGTCCTAACAACACGCTCACACTATCTACTAACCTAGTGAATGCTACGGCTACACCCGCAGACTTACAACACTCTATCACTATCTGACCGCTAGTGAATGCTACGGCTACCCCCGTAGTCTTACAACACCTTCCATACCACCTGATCGCTAGTGAATGCTACGGCTACCCCCGTAGTCTTACAACACTTTCCAAACCGGGTCGAACACGCACTCGACCTAACACACCACTGAACGTGAGTCCTAACCAGAACTCTAACCTGGTTCCTAAAACCTGCTATCAAGTGACCCCACTCTATTAGTACCACAACCAACTCCCATGATCAAAGCGTCACAGTAACCCACGAAATCATCTACACCCTCTGGCATAGTGAGAATCAGTGCCTCGCGCAACCACTTTCTGAGAGTCTCGAAGGCTGCCTGCTACTCAGGCCCCCAACGAAAGGTCACCGAATTCTTGGTTAGTCGGGTCAAAGGAACCACAATCTTATAGAAGTCCCACGTAAATCTCCGGTAGTAACCTGCTAGACCCAAGAAACTCCGAATCTCAGATGGAGACCTCAGAATCTCCCACGACATCACGGTCTCTATCTTTGCCGGATCAACTAGAATACCGTTCTGGGTGACGAGGCGCCCAAGATATTGTACCCCGCGCAACCAGAACTCACGTTTGGAGAATTTATAAAAGTCTCTTCCCCACTTAGTTTCAACTAAGTCTTCACATTACATGAGAATTGAAGGATTTCTAATCCTTCTCGCTTTCTAATATCCCACTGATGACAACCTGTGCATGCCACTACTAGCGTTTAATCGCCGATTAAACCTTGAGATCTCCCACCCTCGGAAATCTCGATGAGTACTCTTGGACTCTGATCCAGTCTGAAACCTCAGTCCATCCAACATGCTGCCAATTGAAGACCTTAATCTTCACTCTAGCTGATGAATCCTCGTTCTCATTTCCAATCTTGCAGTACCACTAAACTCTAACCGAACACAGCCCATGCGAAAACATAATTATTATGCGCATGCGATGACCAACCACTTATGCATCTAACATCCGCAACTGACACTACCCTCTTCCTGTCACCAGTTCCGTCCTAGCAACAGCATTGCCTTAAACTTCAAAGTTCATCCATAAACAATTACCGACCATACCTGAACAATGATAGAATCCCTGAACGCTGACTTCATTGGAGAACAATCACTCCAACCCTGATCGAGTATCCCCTAAATAATACTCCTGCATAGATCCCGACAAAGATCCGGAATGATAAAGGTACGCACGAAATCCACTCCGCAAGATGCGTCCCTCTGTAGGTTCATTAAGGACCTTTCGGCATGCAAGATGACATATATGATCCTTGATAACCCAAACACTAGCAGGAAACCGACCCGAGATCTAACTTATCCAAACTCATTCATAACTCCAACGCGATACGTATCCCCAAAATCCATCTAGTAGCACTAGAAGATGACATACCCGCAACATTTGGAGGAATACTAATCACCTTCTGATGACATGACCAACCCCGCTACCCCGTAGCAGACTAAACCCTTGGAGTGACAAACTCTCTTGTACACTGTCTTGTACGTGCTGCAATGACTCTGGCCCTGCTGGCCCTTCACCTGATGATCAGAAATCATGGGTCTCTTCCCGAGACCCTTTTATATACGCACCTGGCACACACCTCTCTTTCCAGGGTGCTCCCAAATCAATCCCGCATATGAAATTCTTGGAAATCATATCCTTCAGGGTCTGACACCTTGTCACGCTCACTAGCTCGCTTGCCAATGGCTAAGCTGCAACAACTGCAACATCCTATGTCCCCAAACTGGGTCATAAACTCTTCCCTGAAGCTTCTTAGATTCTCCAAGACTCTCACTGATTCGAGTATGGATCCTGTGCTTTTAGTAGTACGAGCCCAATACTACCTTCCACACCTATCCATACTTTCCTCAGCAATCCTCCCAAATCCTCCAAGTCACTTCCTCAAACTGATACTCCCAAGTCTCAATCATCCTCACTACTAACTCACTGAAACATATCCTAGGCTTCCCTAGGTTCCCGAACTCACCCAGTCCTCAGCTACTGAAAGGTTCCCAGTAATGGCAACTAGCTACCTCATAAATATAGCCACATGCAACAGAGAACAGATAATCCTTCAAGTAACAGACTCATCCCTATAACGGTTAGACTCAAACGAGAGCTACGCAATAGGGTCAAATCTATCACTCTGAGATTATCCAGCCTGTGCCACATGTGACTTAGCATAATCACTTAATAGCTAACTCACATTACTAAGAGTCCCACAAAGCACAAAGCAAGCAGCATTCAGATAAAGGAAAATCTAACCATCATATTCCAATCAAATCATTCTATCTTCTAATCAGGAATCTGTACATGAAATTCAAAGGCCCATACAATCAGGCATAACCTAAACAGACTACTCTATCACTGACTGATCAGTATTAGCATGCAAGTCTACAAGCACATATAATAGGAATATAAGGCATCCTCCTAGATCCTTAGCCATAATCTAGCATGCAGTTCTCATAATCATATCAGAGCATAACATATCATAACATGTATGGGTATCTTGGGGAAAAATTACTTAAGCTCGACTGATTGCACGCATCACACACCTTGTTCTTTTCAAAGTTCTGTTCTCTTTTCAAATTCTTTTCAAACTTCTTTTTATAAAATGATTTTACTTTTTGAAAATTTCCATACCAAGTCCTTAGTTTGAGTTCAGACACAGCCGAGAGCGTGCCCGAATCCCTCAAACCAAGGCTCTGATACCAACTTGTAACATCCCAACAATGCAGGCCAAAATTTTCATTTTTAAATACGTCATTATAAAACCAACAGTATAACAAAACATCTGTAATATCATGTCATGTCAAAACCAAAGTGGAAATAATCAAATGTGTTATCATAAAATAATATTAGAGTGTAATCCCAAAGATCACATGTGCGGAAAACCATAGTGTGATGCGCTACGATCAAGTCAGCTCCTTTCCTTTAAACACGAAGTACCTAAACTGAAAACCGTAAGCATGAAGCTTAGTGAGTTCTTCCAACAAACCACATACCATACAATCACATAACATACAAATATTGTCAGGCATATCTTGGTGCCCGACTTACCCCTTCGGTCCTCTCGACCGGATACTGACCAGTATATCTGGGTGCTTGCCTCCCCTTCGGTCCTCTCGACCGGATACTGACTAGCATATCTGGTTGCTAGTCTCCCCTTCGGTCCTCTCGACCGGATACTAGGGACTATTTCACCCCCTACCACTACCACATAACACATATATCTCATAAACTATCTAGCATGGTTGGGCATGACCGCCCCTTCGGCCCTATCGACCGGTGTTCTGGGGGACTATCTCCCCCTACTGTACCAAGCACATAGCATCATATCATACTAGCACAATAACATATCACAAGTAGTAGCAAACCTAGATTAATATCACAGAGATAAACATCTATCATACAATCCTACTGGAGGGCCAACATTGTCGCCGTAGACCCACCGCTACTGGAAGGTAACTCACCTCACACTGCTGAAGTCCCGAAGACACAATCCCACACTTGCTTAACTCCTGTATACTCGACCCCAGCTGCTGGCTGATAGATTCCGGAACTATCAACACGAAAATAACACCCAATTAATAATTGGGTCCCAATACATAACCATAAATATATTCTTTGGGTAATTACTACATTACCCCTAACTTGGCATATTCAAGCCCAAGGCCCAATCTATAGGCCCAAAGTCAGTTAGAAATCAAAGCCCAACACATGGCCCAATTTTCCAAATTGGGCCTAGGCCTATACATGGTCTCATTCTAAGGCCCAACATCATATAATTATTAAGGCCCAAACTATGTCCCATCTATGGCCCAATTTTCCAAATTGGGCCCAAGCCCCTTACATAGGCCTTACCTTAGGCCCATTAAATTACTCTAGACCATTTGCTTGATCTTGGATTGCCAATTTAATAACCCAATCATCAAGGCCCAATAGAAGGTCCAACAATAAACCCAAGTGAAATTAGGGTTTCATATAAAATGATGATCAGAGTTAAGTTTCCTACTTAACCCATTAAGGACTTAATCCATTAAGGACTTAATCCAATAAGTCCAATATTGCTTAGATTAATTTCCGCCAATGATTATTATTTAATATCTCAAGTTACTAAATAATTCTCGTGTGTCCCGATTAATTTCCCAAAATTAGGGTTTTCCAACCTAAATACTAGCCCATTTATTAATTTGTTGGACTTTTAGGTTATTTAGGGCTTTATTGGGCCTATCAAGCCCACTAGAATGTCATCAAGCTCATTTGGGTTTTATTAGGTCAATTAGAGTCCATTAGACTCATTAGGGTTTTCATTAAGCTCATTTGGCTTCATTGGGCCCATTAGGCTAACAAGGCCCATTAGGGTTTCAAGCATCCCCAATCGAGTCAACTCACAAGACAAGCAGACCACCACCCGACACGGCAACCGGTGGCGGCAGGAGGCGGCAGCCACCACCCTAAAGGTGGTGGTTCTCGGTTTTTCTTTCATTAATCCAATTTTTTTTACAATTACAATGAACCAAATAACACGCACACACTATACTAAAATAACACACACACACACACCGGCGGCACATGGCGGCAGCCACCCCTCACGGTGGTGGCTGTGGTGGCTTTTCTCACTAATTCCGGCCAACCACCCTCACACCACCAATATCGAGTTCAACAGCAACACCTCCACAAACCTACACGGTTCTGATTTTCTCACATGATCCAACCGTCGACCCATGAATTGCCCACTTTTTGGAGTTTACGGTCCTTGGACCCTTTTTGGGGAGTTTACTACCGTAAACCCATGAGTTTACGATAGTAGACTCATGGTTTATCCATCCACTTCGAATTTTGGGTTCCTAGATCATCCAAGCAAGTTCCTAGTGCATAAGTCATGCTAGATATGGAGTTGGGTCATCAAAACACCCTTTTTGGGGTGTTTACGGTTCTTGAATGTTTCTTGGGAGTTTAGTACATCCATTTCGTGATTTGGGGTCCTTAGGTCATTTATGTAAGTTTCTAGGTCGTTATCCAAGCATTGTGAGGCTTTTGGGGCATTAAAACCCCTTTGTTGGGTGTTTACGGTTTTGGGATGCTCCCCAAACCGTAAACTCATATTCTTGGTGCTTTTGAGAGTTTAAACCCGAGATTTGTATGTATACTAAGCAAAACAATGAGTTAGGAGGGTTTACTTACTTGTGAGAGGCTTGAAGGAGTGTTTCCTTGATTAAGTTTCAAATTTTGTAGAGAGAGAGTAGAGAGGGAAAATTCTAGTGTGTGGAAAGGTTGGAAGTGAAGACCACTCAACCCATATATAGGGGTTGATTTTGTGATCAGGTGAGAATCTACCTGATACCGACGTTAAATGGGGCTTATGGTCGTACCCGATTAAATGGTCGTAATTTGACTAGATTGTAATTAAAACTTTTTAAGGGAATATTGAGGGTGTTTCACTTGTTTCTAATTTGTTCCGACCCTTATGAAGTCATAATAAAAGCTCTAATTTAATTTTCCTGATCCCAAATGTTAACGGAAAAGTTTAATAAAACGAGTTCTATTAATGGAAATGGGTTACAGTGACAGAATAAATTTTAGGTTGTCACATCATCCCCCCGTTAGACGGAATTTCGTCCCAAAATTAGAGTTCAAACAATCATATTATTACAAAATAACTAAGCAAAAAGATGGGGATAGTTAAGCTTCATTTGATCCTCGCGCTCCCAAGTGAACTCTGGTCCTCGTTTGGCGTTCCATCGAACCTTCACAATTGGGATGCGGCTTAGTTTCGTTCGTTTGACCTCCCGATCCATAATTTCCACAGGGACTTCTACGAAGTGGAGGCTCTCATTGATCTTGATCTCGTCTAGTGGGATTACAAGGATCTTGTTGGATAAGCACTTTTTCAAGTTCGAGACGTGGAAGGTAGAATGTATGTTACTAAGTTCGTGGGGTAGGTTAAGTTTGTAAGCTACGGGGCTGATTCTAGCGAGAATCTCGAAAGGCCCTATGTATCTTGGGTTAAGCTTTCCACGCATTCTAAAGCGTATCGTGCCCTTCCAGGGAGAGACTTTTAAAAGGACTCGGTATCCCACCCGGAATTCTAAGGATTTTCTTCGTTTGTCTGTGTAGCTTTTCTGTCGATCTCTAGCGGCTTTTAATCGTTCGCGAATCTATACAATCTTCTCGGTCGTTTCACGAATGATTTCCGAACTCGTGAGAGCGCTGTCAGGAACACATTCTTTAGCTAACTGAGTGTCACCCACCTCAGCCCAGCACAGAGGGGATCTGCACTTCCGGCCATAGAGGGCTTCGAATGGAGCTGCCTTGATGCTCGTGTGATAACTATTGTTGTAGGAAAACTCGAGAAGGGGTAAGTGGTATCCCATGCCTTACCAAATTTGATCACACATTCTCGCATCATATCTTCCAGGGTTTAGATAGTTCTCTCACTTTGTCCGTTAGTCTGCCGATGGTAGGCTGTACTCATGTCCAGCCTCGTCCCTAATGCGTTTTGCAGTGATTGCCAAAATCTCGAAGTAAACCTACTATCTCTATCAGAGATAATAGATATAGGGACACCATGTAGCCGTAAGATTTCCTTAATGTATGTTCTTGTGAGTTTTTCCATCTTGTCTGTTTCTTTGATGGGCAGGAAGTGTGCGAACTTGGTTAATCTGTCGACGATGACCCATATGGTATCTAGCCCACCCGTTGTCTTGGGTAGCTTAGTTATGAAATCCATAATGATCCGCTCCCACTTCCACTCCGGTATCTCCGGTTGTTGTAGAAGACCTGATGGCTTCTGGTATTCGACCTTGGCCTTGGCGCAAGTAAGGCATTTACTTACGAAGGTAGCAATCTCTGCTTTCATGTTTGGCCACCAGTATGACTTTTTAAGATCCAGATACATCTTATCTAATCCTGGGTGAATGGAGTATCGAGTGTTGTGGGCTTCCTTCATAACCAAGTCTCTGAAGCCACCGTATCGCGGTGTCCAAATTCGGTCCATGAGATATAAGGCTCCGTCAACCTTGACTTCCAAGTTCTTATCCAATCCTAGCAAGGATTCTCCCGCCACATTTTTAGGCTTTAACGCTTCAAGTTGAGCTTCCTTAATCTATGTGGAGAGATGCGAGTGGAT
Organism: Lactuca saligna; assembly: GCF_052625555.1. Classification (NCBI taxonomy): domain Eukaryota; kingdom Viridiplantae; phylum Streptophyta; class Magnoliopsida; order Asterales; family Asteraceae; genus Lactuca; species Lactuca saligna. The sequence continues at coordinate 151,780,663 of NC_136421.1, forward strand.
GGTCATTGTTAGTGACTTGACTCTTCGACCAGAATATTCTTTCCGACTTAGGGCATCTGCTACTACATTGGCTTTACCCAGGTGATAACGAATTTTGAATTCGTAATCATTAAGTAGCTCGACCCACCGTCGTTGCCTCATATTGAGTTCCTTCTTGTTGAATATGTGTTGTAGGCTTTTGTGGTCGGTGTATATCGTGCTCTTCGTACCGTACAGGTAATGTCTCCAGATCTTTAGGGCGAACACAACCGCTCCTAATTCGAGGTCGTGCATGGTGTAATTGACCTCGTGTGTCTTCAGCTATCTTTAGGCATAGGCGATGACCTTACCTCGTTGCATCAGAACACAACCAAGCCCCTGATTTGATGCATCTCAGTATACGACGAAATCTTCTATCCCTTCGGGGAGGGATAGTATTGGTGTGTTGCATAGGGCTCGCTTCAGGGTTTAGATTGCCTTCTCCTGCTTCTCTCCCCAGTCAAATGTCACGCCTTTCTGAGTCAATGTGGTGAGGGGTTTCGTAATCCGAGAGAAATTCTGAATGAATATGCGGTAGTAGCCAGCGAGGCCTAGAAATTGACGAATTTCTATAGGCGTCTTTGGTGTTGACCAGTTTTTGATAGCTTTGATCTTGGCTGGGTCCACTTGGATTCCCTCTTTTCTAACCACGTGTTCTAAGAATTCGACTCTTCGGATCCAGAATTCGCACTTCGAGAATTTCGCATATAGCTTCTCTGATCGTAGGGTTTCTAGGACTTGTCGTAGGTGATCGCTATGCTCCTCCTTACTTCGAGAGTAGATGAGTATGTCATCAATGAAGTCGATGAAGAACTGATCCAAGTAAGGATGGCACACCCTATTCATTAAATCCATCAATATTGCGGGCGCATTGGTCAGTCCGAGCGGAATTACTACGAACTCGTAGTGTTCGTAACGAGTTCGGAAGGCTGTTTTCGGAACATCCTCCTCAAGCACTCGTAACTGGTGATACCCGAACCTAAGATCAATCTTGGAAAAATAACTTGCCCCTTGCAGTTGGTCGGATAAGTCATCTATACGGGGAAGAGCGTAGAGATTCTTGATCGTCAGCTTGTTGAGTTCTCTGTAATCGATGCACATACGGAATGATCCGTCCTTCTTCTTTACGAACAAGACCAGTGCTCCCCAGGGTGAGAAGCTTGGTCTTATAAAAACCTTGTTGAGCAGCTCGTTAAGCTGACCGGATAGTTCTTGCATCTCAGCAGGTACTAGACGATAGGGTGATTTAGCTACGGGGGTAGCTCCCGGAATTAGGTCAATTTTGAACTCAACCTGACGTTTGGGGGGGGGGGGGTAAACCTGGTAGCTCCTGTGGAAAGACGTCGGGGAAGTCGCATACAACGGGGAAGTCTTTTAGGTCTTTTGTTTTCTAGCTCGTGTCGACTATGTGTGCAAGGAATGCGTGACATTCCTTACGTAAGTACTTCTGGGCTTGAATACTCGAGATGACGCGAAGACTCGTACTGGGTTGTCTCCGTAGATTAACAGGGTTTCGTTATTCAGTAGATTTAGACGGATTGCTTTATTGAAGCACCGAATATCAGCACGATGGAGACTCAACTAGTCTATGTCCACAATGATATCGAAACTCTTGATCGATACTGGTATGAGGTCGATCGGGAATGAATGATCATCTAGCGTGAGGGTGCAACCTATGAAGATTTCGTTAGAGCTCTCTGTCTTTCTGTTAGCCATGTCTACAATGAATGTTTCTTTTAGTGGTTGTGAGGATTGCTTAAGTAAGTGTTTAAAGTTTTGGTTTATGAAGCTTCCTTCTGCTCCACTATCGAATAAGACACAAGCATAAGTGTTGTTGAGAAGGAACGTACCCGTGACTATTGTGGGGTCCACTACTACTTCATTGTGGCCAATAGCGAGTAGTCTTCCTATTCCTCACGTATTCCCGACCTTCGGACAGTTTTTCTTGAAATGACCAACCTCACCGCAGCCATAGCAGGTGTCACACCCCAAAACCAGAACGGCGGAAACATTCGGGGCGGAGGACGTCATATTCAGTATCATAACAGTTCATAGAAAGGAAAGTACACACCACCATACATATATAAAGGTTTTAAAAATGTTTACTTAATTGTATTCATTACATGTTCAAAAGATAAATACATAAACACCTTTCAAAAGAAGTAATTAACACCAGCGCGTTAATCCCAAAAGTTGATTTCCAAACCTGCTTAGCGGTTCCCTGAGAATACAAGTTATTTCAAAGAGAAAGTTTCAACAATTAAGTTGGTGAGTTCGTAAGTGGTTTAGAAAAATTAAATGCCATTCCAAAATAAGTGTATGTTTTCCAAGAAAATCCCTTATTTTCTTATAAAAGTATGAAATGCATGAGGGTATTTGTGTTGAAAAATGTAGATAGTTGAACCAAGAAAACCCCTTATTTTCCAAATAGTTGTTTGGTTTGTATACAGGAAATTCCCATATTTTCCTAAAGTAATAGTTTGTTTAATGTCCAAGACTAAAAATTGGAAGCAAGCCACATGCTTTAGAATATTTTAAACATAGATTTATATAATAAACCTATCAGAAGATTTCCGTTTGTTAGATAAAGAATAGTTTTAATAGCTACTCGTTCATCAAGCAGAAGTACTATAATAATTGTGCATCCGATGAGTTTTATAACCATACTAAACATAATATGCCTGTAGCGACGTTCTTCAGGCGTCCTAGCTTTATGACAACTGTCACCCCAAAGGACGGACTGTAGCTAACAGTCAGGGCGCGGGATCATGACTTCCCGTATAGATTTATACACATTTGACACGTTCTCCTAACGGGAGACTCTGGTTATAGACAGGACTTGTAGTATTACTTTCTAACAAGAAGGTAGTATTTGAAGATATACATGTCTCATGGATTCTCAACTAAGTCTGTATTAAAGTAGTAGTTTTGTATGCAAAGTTTATCCTTTTTCACAATGTTTGACAAAGCATAAATCATAAGTTTTTAGAATGTATAAAACGAACTTAGCAATGAAAGGTAATTTGAAATCACTATATACTTTGTATAAGTCTAATGCACGCAAAGTATGACAAGAGTTTTCCATAGTAGTAATGAATTCTAAGTGATTTATTCGATAAAAACAAGTGAAGTGAAACTTTATAAAATACACGATAATAACCGTATGTTTACTTGTATTCCCCCCCCCCCCCCACCCCAAAGAGTATAAAAGCATTTAAAATGTATTTAAAGTGTTTTTGAAGGGGGTATGAACTCACTTGATAGTTTGAAGAGGGTGTGACGAAAACCGAGCAGAACTTTGGCTTGAAAAAGCGGATTTTCTCGGGATTCTCGGGAATCTCGGGAGTATAAACGACCTTCAGAACTTGAGATAAGCGACCATGGCTTTGGGTTTTCACGGGCACGAAAAACGAGGCAAAACACAAGAAGAACGAGAGGAAATGAGCAAGTTTTCCCGGAACCCTCGCATCCCTTTTATAGGGGCTGAGAGGCCTCGGTACGCAGGGCGTACGGGCGTATGCGGGGCATACCCGTGCGTCATGCATGACCGAGTCCTCGACTGCCTCGGAGTTCGGATGGGACGGGGCGTAGCTCGCATAGGGGGCGACGTGGACGAATCGGGGCCAAGGCCTTGACTACGTTGGGCGTACTCGTGTACGCAGGGCGTACTCGCGTGACTCAGACTTCGGATAATACCGAAGTTTTCAATAAAAATATATATTAATTATTTATCAAACTTCAAAAATTCATATCTCCTTCATACAAACCCCGTTTTCGACGTTCTTTATATCCACGCGTTTGTGAGACTAAGATCTACAACTTTCGTTTAGATTCCGTTGGCAAATTATGAAATTATTTTTATTATTTATTCATTTTTTTTAAAAGGTCGGGGTAAGAAAATTCGTTAAAAATTCATAACTTTTTCATACGATGTCCGTTTTGGGCGTTCTTTTTATGTACATTTGTAGTTTAACGATATATATGACTTTCATTTAGACACCTAAGGTCAAAAGTATTTTATTGGAACTTTGCGTTTTTACGTAACTTCGTATTGCCGGTTTTTGTCGGAAAACTTAGAATGGTCATAACTTCTTCGTTATAACTCGGATTTTATTGTTATTTATATGCTTGGAAACCTTAAGACGATATTTACTACATAGCGTACTCCAAACAGAGCTTTTGAATACTTCATTTTTCGATGATATTCTAATCCCTTTTTCAAAGAGGTTACAAGACTCGATCTTCAATGACCTGAAATGACGGGTTGTTACATCATCCCCCCGTTAGAGGGAATTTCATCCCGAAATTTTAATACAAAATAAAAGTTTTAGGGGGCGAGGAAGAGGTGTGGATACTTCTGTTGCATTTGATCTTCTCGTTCCCACGTGAACTCAGGTCCCCTCTTAGCATTCCATCGGACCTTTACTATTGGAATGCGGCTCTGTTTAGTTCGTTTAACTTCCCTATCCATGATCTCGATGGGTTCTTCCACAAAGTTAAGATTTTCATTTAGTTCGATTTCATCGAGTGGAATTACAAGTGTTTCGTTGGACAAACACTTTTTTCAGGTTCGATACGTGGAATACTGGATGTACTTTCTTAAGCTCGATTGGAAGTCGGAGTTTGTAGGCCACTGGACCAACTCTTGAAATGATTTCGAAGGGTCCAATGTACCTAGGATTTAGCTTCCCACGTTTTCCAAAGCGTATCATGCCCTTCCAGGGTGAGACCTTCAGTAGTACACGGTCGCCAATCTGAAATTCCAAGGGTTTACGTCTTTTGTCGGCATAGCTCTTTTGCCTATCCCTTGAGGATTTCAGTCGTTCTCGTGTTTGCACGATCTTTTCAGTCGTTTCTCTGATGATCTCCGGACCAGTGAGGGTGCTATCAGGGACTAGACCTTTTGCCAATTGCGTGTTGCCCACTTCTGTCCAGCACAGAGGTGATCTGCACTTACGGTCGTAAAGGGCTTCAAATGGAGCAGTCTTGATACTAGTATGATAACTATTGTTATAAGAGAACTCGACCAAAGGTAAGTGAACATCCCATGCCTTACCAAAGTCGATTACACATGCTCGAAACATGTCTTCCAAGGTTTGGATCGTCCTCTCACTCTGTCCGTCAGTTTGGGGGTGATAGGCTGTACTCATGTCCAATCTTGTTCCCATGGATTTTTGCAATGATTGCTAGAATCTGGAAGTAAATCTGCTATCTCTGTCTGAGATGATAGACATTGGCACTCCATGAAGTCGTACGATCTCTCGGATGTAGGTTCTCGATAGCTTTTCCATTTTATCAGTTTCCTTGATCGGTAAGAAACGAGCGGACTTGGTTAATCTGTCGACGATTACCCAAATAGTATCTTGGCCACCCTGAGTTTTGGGCAGTTTTGTTATGAAGTCCATGGAAATCTGCTCCCATTTCCACTCAGGTATTTCAGGTTGTTGGAGTAGACCTGAGGGTTTCTGGTGTTCTATTTTTATCTTGGCGCAAGTCAAACACTTGCTCACATAGGTAGCAATCTCCGCTTTCATGTTTGGCCACCAGTAGAGTTGCTTGAGATCTAGATACATCTTGTCTGACCTTGGGTGTATGGAGTATGGAGTCTTGTGTGCCTCGCTCATAACTACCTCTCTGAATCCACCAAACTTGGGTGTCCATATTCGGTTCATGAGGTAGCGTGCTCCATCACCCTTGATTTCTAAGTTCTTGTCCATTCCCCTAAGGGTCTCACCTATCACGTTTTCGGGTTTCAAGGCCTCTATTTGAGCTTCCTTGACTTGTGCTGACAGGTGCGAATGGATCCACATGGCTAATGACTTCACTCTTCGGCCAGAGTACTCCTTACGACTAAAGGCATCTGCCACGACATTTGCCTTTCCTGGATGATAGCGAATCTCACATTCGTAGTTGTTGAGCAATTCAACCCAACGTCGCTGACTCATGTTCAACTCGTTCTGGTCGAAGATGTGTTGGAGGCTCTTGTGGTCTGTAAAGATAGTACACTTGGTACCGTATAGGTAGTGCCTCCAGATTTTAAGAGCGAAGACCACCGCCCCAAGTTCTAATTCATGAGTGGTGTAGTTGACCTCATGCATTTTCAGTTGTCTTCAGGCATATGCAATAACCTTTCCCCTCTGCATTAGCACACAGCCCAGCCCTTGCTTCGAAGCGTCACAATACACCACAAAATCTTCGGTACCCTCTGGAAGAGAAAGGCTGGGTGCACTGCAAAGGGCCTGTTTCAAAGTCTGAAATGCAGCATCTTGTTTTTCTCCCCAGTTGTAGGTCACACCTTTCTGGGTTAAAGCGGTAAGAGGCTTTGCGATGCTTGAAAAATTCTGAATGAACCTTCGATAATAACCAGCAAGACCTAGAAATTGGCGAATTTCTGTTGGTGTAGTTGGTGCAGACCAGTTTTTGATAGCCTTGATTTTTTATGGATCCACGTGGATTCCTTCCTTGCTGACCACGTGACCGAGGAAGTCCACCTTTCTAATCCAAAACTCACATTTTGAGAATTTTGCATAAAGTCTCTCAGTTCGTAACTACTCTAAGACTTGCCTCAGATGTTGACTATGCTCTTCTTTATTCTTTGAATAAATGAGTATGTTGTCTATGAATACTATCACAAATTTATCCAAGAATGGACGACATACCAGATTCATTAGATCCATGAATACGGCAGGGGCATTCGTTAGTCCGAACGGCATCACTACGAACTCATAATGTCTATATCTCGTTCGGAAGGCCGTCTTGGGAACATCACTCTCCAGGACTCGCAGCTGGTGATATCCCGACCTCAGATCGATCTTGGAGAAGTAGTTGGCTCCTTGGAGTTGATCGAATAAGTCGTCGATTTGGGGTAGGGGGTATCGGTTCTTGATGGTAAGTTTGTTGAGTTCTCGGTAGTCGATGCACATCCTTAATGATCCATCCTTCTTTTTCACGAACAACACGGGTGCTCCCCATGGCGAGAAGCTCGGCCTGATGAATCCTTTTCCAAGTAGCTCATTCAGTTGGCTGGATAGTTCTTGCATCTCTGTCGGGGCTAATCGATAGGGTGCTTTGGCTACTGGGGTAGCTCCGGGAACCAGATCGATTCTGAACTCGACTAGTCTCGCGGGAGGTATTCCCGGAAGGTCCTCGGGAAAAACTTCGGGAAAATCGAATACGTCGGGCACATTCTTGACGTCCTGGACTTCGCGTTTCCTATCTACAACATGTACCAAAAACGCGTGACACTCCTTGCGTAGGCACTTCTGAGCTTGGATACTTGAGATGATACGAAGAGTGGTACTGGGTTTGTCTCCCAAGACAATGAAAGTTTCGCCGGTTGGCAGATTAAGGCGAACGGCCTTATCGTAACATAAAATGTCCGCATGATGAGAACTCAGCCAATCCATGCCAATGATGACATCGAAACTCTTAATCGAGACTGGCATGAGGCTGATTGAAAAGGGATTATCATTTAGAGTTAGGGTGCAGTTTAAGTATATCTCCTTAGTACCTTCGGTTTTCCCGTTGGCCATTTCTACTATGAATGGTTCACTTAATGATTGTGGTATTGGTTTTAGCAGGCCTTTAAAGTCGTGACTCACAAAACTCCTTTCCGCTCCACTATTAAACAAAATGCATGCATACGAGTTATCGAGAAGAAACGTACCCGTGACAACAGTAGGGTCCGCAATGGCTTCATTTTGTCCCCTTGCGAAAACTCGGCCGCTTCCGCCGGTATTCCTGTTGTTTTCCTTGGGGCAGTCCCTGCGGTAGTGCCCCGTGTCTCCGCACTCAAAGCAGGCACGACTTACTCCGGTATTAGTAGTGGGGGCGGATGGTTGGGTTGGCTCTTTGCAATAGCGGGATGTATGTCCCTTCTTATTGCACCTGGTGCATTGAAGATCACGGCAAGGACCGTGGTGGTGGAAGTTGCATTGGTTGCACTTAGGAAGTTTCCCATTGTATGAGCTTGTGGGGGCAGAGTTGGTAGGTACAGTCATAGCATGGCTCGCTACTACTTGTTGTTTCTTAGGGTTCTCCTGGAGGGTTTGTCCCCTCCTCTTGTTCTAAGGCCTACTCTGGCCCAGAGCCTCCTTAGATGGATTTGCGGTTGCTGCAATGGTACCCTGTTTTACTCCATGGTCGATGAGTCGCTGAGCCAGGCGTTTAGCGTTGTTGTAGGTAATAGGGTCGAAAGTTAGGACATGCCCTTGAATCTGGGGTGACAACCCCCAAATGTACCTTTCAACCTTCTTTGATTATGGGTTGACCATGGTAGGGCACAATGCAGCGAGGTCGTTGAACCTAGCTATGTAGGCGACTAGATCAGACCCAGTCATTTTCAAATTCCAGAGCTCCTGCTCAAGCTTTTGCACTTCACCCCTTGGCCAGTATTCTTCCAGTAGTAGAACCTTCAGATATTCCCAACTCATGGCGTTGGTGACAGTGAGCATCACTGAATTCACATGGCTTTTCCACCAAGTGAGGGCTCGATCTATGAAGGTGCAAGCAGTGAACTTAACCTTGCTTGTTTCTTGGCATGAGCAGATCTCGAAGACTGTTTCGGTCTTTTCAAACCATTGCATTAGCGCAATGACTCCTCCAATGCCATTAAAAGTCTTTGGCTTTAAGTTGGAGAACTCCTTGTAGGTACATTCCCTTACTTGACCCTGGCCAGTGCTACGATTGGAATGATTCGTGCTGCTTCCTGTTCCTCCATTTGCATTGGAGTTTATTTGCGAGAGAGCTGATGTTACTGCTGCTGTGATAGCAGCCTGGACCATGGCCGGATCATAAGTTAGTGGTGGAGGTGGTGGTGGGGTTGCGTTTGTACGTGCTGATCTACGAGGAGGAATCGTGCTGTCAAAAGAAAAGAATGAGAGATTATAAGTTTCGGTGGTTACGAGTTGGATGATATTGGGTTAACTTTTAATAGTTTAAGAATTTGGTTTGGCCAACACAGGGTTTTGAGCTTGAAAATAAAGTTTGAATAGATGTACTTATGAATTGAACAAACTACACATAATTAAAACAAGAAAGAGATATGCCCTATATATATATATATTAAACATATAGTTGTGTTACATCTGAGTCTAGACAAAAGTTTTTGACCTTTTGAAAGGTCTCTGATTACAGAAAATTTTAAAGAAAATAATACTTTTATCCAAAGTCCTAATTTATAACAAACATTGAGAGTCGGGCAAGTACTACTTACGGCGTGGTTTGCGCTTGGAGCTTGACTCCGTGTCGGACTGCTTTGACTCCATGAGGCGCCTATCAAACGTGGCTTGTCGTTCCCTTATTTCCGCTATTGTTGTGATTGCTGCATTCATTTGTTCTTGGAGGGAATTAGTGCGGTCTAGGCCATACCCTTGCAACTTGTCCAAACGGCGGATGTCGGAAATGTGCACTTGCACTTCCACATTGACCTCGCGGATCCGGTTGGCTTGAACTCCGGATTGATAGCACTGGTTGGCTAGTTTGCCAACCATGACCGGAAGTGCTCGGTCTGCTGATCCCCCACCTCTGACATCATAGAAGTCTCGGCACATGCCGTAGGGAGGGCATAAGCTTTGTTGTTGGCTCCAATGGTGGAGGTGACTCCCCCACACAGGAGTGGGTCCTTGTAAGTTCCTCACGTGGACGGGAGGTTGTGGGATCGATGGATTGATAACTTCTGGCTCCGAATCTGTACCAGAGTCATCTCCTTCCTCCAACTCTATAGGCTTTTCGTCTTCTTCAGGATCGTCTTCGATCCATCCTCCATTACCTTGGTTGGGGTAGTAGGGGTCATTGGGGTGATGGAATCCAGCCATTGAGTCTGTACTAGGGTTAAGAATTTACTATAAGCTAGAGCACATGAAACTTACCCTTAAGTTTAATGGTTGATGACAACACAAAAACTCCCTTAGTATTATGTAATGATGTGCTTTTGGTAAGTTTTAAAATTGTTGTCCACTGCAGACACTCCTTGTCATACGTTAGTCGTTTCTCGGACAAATATAGTTGATCGGGCTATATTATTCCCAGTTCCGATTACATGTCCCAAGGCGTACCTGTACTGCACAACTTATTTATAATACTTCTAAAATTATTTGATATGAAACTGTTATTAGTATGAAATGAGTGCATGCTTACCTTAAAAACTAAATAAATTTAATTTCAAAATTATGACTCTTCCCAGAGTGTTTTTGCCCAGTTGAGTTTATAGTTGTATACCAAAAAGAAATGGTTTTGATATACTTAATTCTCTATAAACAAAGCTATAATACCAATGTGTCACACCCCCAAACCAGAACGGCGGAAACATTCGGGGGCGGAGGACGTCATATTCAGTATCATAACAGTTCATAGAAAGGAAAGTACACACCACCATACATATATAAAGATTTTAAAAATATTTACATAATTGTATTCATTACATGTTCAAAAGATAAATACATAAACATCTTTCAAAAGAAGTAATTAACACCAGCGCGTTAATCCCAAAAGTTGATTTCCAAACCTGCTTAGCGGTTCCCTGAGAATACAAGTTATTTCAAAGAGAAAGTTTCAACAATTAAGTTGGTGAGTTCGTAAGTGGTTTAGAAAAATTAAATGCCATTCCAAAATAAGTGTATGTTTTCCAAGAAAATCCCTTATTTTCTTATAAAAGTATGAAATGCATGAGGGTATTTGTGTTGAAAAATGTAGATAGTTGAACCAAGAAAACGCCTTATTTTCCAAATAGTTGTTTGGTTTGTATATAGGAAATTCCCATATTTTCCTAAAGTAATAGTTTGTTTAATGTCCAAGACTAAAAATTGGAAGCAAGCCACATGCTTTAGAATATTTTAAACATAGATTTATATAATAAACCTATCAGAAGATTTCCGTTTGTTAGATAAAGAATAGTTTTAATAGCTACTCGTTCATCAAGCAGAAGTACTATAATAATTGTGTATCCGATGAGTTTTATAACCATACTAAACATAATATGCCTGTAGCGACGTTCTTCAGGCGTCGTAGCGTTATGACAACTGTCACCCCAAAGGACGGACTGTAGCTAACAGTCAGGGCGCGGGATCATGACTTCCCGTATAGATTTATACACATTTGACACGTTCTCCTAACGGGAGACTCTGGTTATAGACAGGACTTGTAGTATTACTTTCTAACAAGAAGGTAGTATTTGAAGATATACATGTCTCATGGATTCTCAACTAAGTCTGTATTAAAGTAGTAGTTTTGTATGCAAAGTTTATCCTTTTTCACAATGTTTGACAAAGCATAAATCATAAGTTTTTAGAATGTATAAAACGAACTTAGCAACGAAAGGTAATTTGAAATCACTATATACTTTGTATAAGTCTAATGCACGCAAAGTATGACAAGAGTTTTCCATAGTAGTAATGAATTCTAAGTGATTTATTCGATAAAAACAAGTGAAGTGAAACTTTATAAAATACACGATAATAACCGTATGTTTACTTGTATTCCCCCCCCCCCCCCACCCCAAAGAGTATAAAAGCATTTAAAATGTATTTAAAGTGTTTTTGAAGGGGGTATGAACTCACTTGATAGTTTGAAGAGGGTGTGACGAAAACCGAGCAGAACTTTGGCTTGAAAAAGCGGATTTTCTCGGGATTCTCGGGAATCTCGGGAGTATAAACGACCTTCGGAACTTGAGATAAGCGACCATGGCTTTGGGTTTTCACGGGCACGAAAAACGAGGCAAAACACAAGAAGAACGAGAGGAAATGAGCAAGTTTTCCCGGAACCCTCGCATCCCTTTTATAGGGGCTGAGAGGCCTCGGTACGCAGGGCGTACGGGCGTATGTGGGGCATACCCGTGCGTCATGCATGACCGTGTCCTCGACTGCCTCGGAGTTCGGATGGGACGGGGCGTAGCTCGCATAGGGGGCGACGTGGACGAATCGGGGCCAAGGCCTTGACTACGTTGGGCGTACTCGTGTACGCAGGGCGTACTCGCGTGACTCAGACTTCGGATAATACCGAAGTTTTCAATAAAAATATATATTAATTATTTATCAAACTTCAAAAATTCATATCTCCTTCATACAAACCCCGTTTTCGACGTTCTTTATATCCACGCGTTTGTGAGACTAAGATCTACAACTTTCGTTTAGATTCCGTTGGCAAATTATGAAATTATTTTTATTATTTATTCATTTTTTTTAAAAGGTCGGGGTAAGAAAATTCGTTAAAAATTCATAACTTTTTCATACGATGTCCGTTTTGGGCGTTCTTTTTATGTACATTTGTAGTTTAACGATATATATGACTTTCATTTAGACACCTAAGGTCAAAAGTATTTTATTGGAACTTTGCGTTTTTACGTAACTTCGTATTGCCGGTTTTTGTCGGAAAACTTAGAATGGTCATAACTTCTTCGTTATAACTCGGATTTTATTGTTATTTATATGCTTGGAAACCTTAAGACGATATTTACTACATAGCGTACTCCAAACAGAGCTTTTGAATACTTCATTTTTCGATGATATTCTAATCCCTTTTTCAAAGAGGTTACAAGACTCGATCTTCAATGACCTGAAATGACGGGTTGTTACATCATCCCCCCGTTAGAGGGAATTTCATCCCGAAATTTTAATACAAAATAAAAGTTTTAGGGGGCGAGGAAGAGGTGTGGATACTTCTGTTGCATTTGATCTTCTCGTTCCCACGTGAACTCAGGTCCCCTCTTAGCATTCCATCGGACCTTTACTATTGGAATGCGGCTCTGTTTAGTTCATTTAACTTCCCTATCCATGATCTCGATGGGTTCTTCCACAAAGTTAAGATTTTCATTTAGTTCGATTTCATCGAGTGGAATTACAAGTGTTTCGTTGGACAAACACTTTTTTCAAGTTCGATACGTGGAATACTGGATGTACTTTCTTAAGCTCGATTGGAAGTCGGAGTTTGTAGGCCACTGGACCAACTCTTGAAATGATTTCGAAGGGTCCAATGTACCTAGGATTTAGCTTCCCACGTTTTCCAAAGCGTATCATGCCCTTCCAGGGTGAGACCTTCAGTAGTACACGGTCGCCAATCTGAAATTCCAAGGGTTTACGTCTTTTGTCGGCATAGCTCTTTTGCCTATCCCTTGAGGATTTCAGTCGTTCTCGTATTTGCACGATCTTTTTAGTCGTTTCTCTGATGATCTCCGGACCAGTGAGGGTGCTATCAGGGACTAGACCTTTTGCCAATTGCGTGTTGCCCACTTCTGTCCAGCACAGAGGTGATCTGCACTTACGGCCGTAAAGGGCTTCAAATGGAGCAGTCTTGATACTAGTATGATAACTATTGTTATAAGAGAACTCGACCAAAGGTAAGTGAACATCCCATGCCTTACCAAAGTCGATTACACATGCTCGCAACATGTCTTCCAAGGTTTGGATCGTCCTCTCACTCTGTCCGTCAGTTTGGGGGTGATAGGCTGTACTCATGTCCAATCTTGTTCCCATGGATTTTTGCAATGATTGCTAGAATCTGGAAGTGAATCTGCTATCTCTGTCTGAGATGATAGACATTGGCACTCCATGAAGTCGTACGATCTCTCGGATGTAGGTTCTTGATAGCTTTTCCATTTTATCAGTTTCCTTGATCGGTAAGAAACGAGCGGACTTGGTTAATCTGTCGACGATTACCCAAATAGTATCTTGGCCACCCTGAGTTTTGGGCAGTTTTGTTATGAAGTCCATGGAAATCTGCTCCCATTTCCACTCAGGTATTTCAGGTTGTTGGAGTAGACCTGAGGGTTTCTGGTGTTCTATTTTTATCTTGGCGCAAGTCAAACACTTGCTCACATAGGTAGCAATCTCCGCTTTCATGTTTGGCCACCAGTAGAGTTGCTTGAGATCTAGATACATCTTGTCTGACCTTGGGTGTACGGAGTATGGAGTCTTGTGTGCCTCGCTCATAACTACCTCTCTGAATCCACCAAACTTGGGTGTCCATATTCGGTTCATGAGGTAGCGTGCTCCATCACCCTTGATTTCTAAGTTATTGTCCATTCCCCTAAGGGTCTCACCTATCACGTTTTCGGGTTTCAAGGCCTCTATTTGAGCTTCCTTGACTTGTGCTGACAGGTGCGAATGGATCCACATGGCTAATGACTTCACTCTTCGGCCAGAGTACTCCTTACGACTAAAGGCATCTGCCACGACATTTGCCTTTCCTGGATGATAGCGAATCTCACATTCGTAGTTGTTGAGCAATTCAACCCAACGTCGCTGACTCATGTTCAACTCGTTCTGGTCGAAGATGTGTTGGAGGCTCTTGTGGTCTGTAAAGATAGTACACTTGGTACCGTATAGGTAGTGCCTCCAGATTTTAAGAGCGAAGACCACCGCCTCAAGTTCTAAGTCATGAGTGGTGTAGTTGACCTCATGCATTTTCAGTTGTCTTCAGGCATATGCAATAACCTTTCCCCTCTGCATTAGCACACAGCCCAGCCCTTGCTTCGAAGCGTCACAATACACCACAAAATCTTCGGTACCCTCTGGAAGAGAAAGGCTGGGTGCACTGCAAAGGGCCTGTTTCAAAGTCTGAAATGCAGCATCTTGCTTTTCTCCCCAGTTGTAGGTCACACCTTTCTGGGTTAAAGCGGTAAGAGGCTTTGCGATGCTTGAAAAATTCTGAATGAACCTTCGATAATAACCAGCAAGACCTAGAAATTGGCGAATTTCTGTTGGTGTAGTTGGTGCAGACCAGTTTTTGATAGCCTTGATTTTTTATGGATCCACGTGGATTCCTTCCTTGCTGACCACGTGACCGAGGAAGTCCACCTTTCTAATCCAAAACTCACATTTTGAGAATTTTGCATAAAGTCTCTCAGTTCGTAACGTCTCTAAGACTTGCCTCAGATGTTGACTATGCTCTTCTTTATTCTTTGAATAAATGAGTATGTTGTCTATGAATACTATCACAAATTTATCCAAGAATGGACGACATACCAGATTCATTAGATCCATGAATACGGCAGGGGCATTCGTTAGTCCGAACGGCATCACTACGAACTCATAATGTCTATATCTCGTTCGGAAGGCCGTCTTGGGAACATCACTCTCCAGGACTCGCAGCTGGTGATATCCCGACCTCAGATCGATCTTGGAGAAGTAGTTGGCTCCTTGGAGTTGATCGAATAAGTCGTCGATTCGGGGTAGGGGGTATCGGTTCTTGATGGTAAGTTTGTTGAGTTCTCGGTAGTCGATGCACATCCTTAATGATCCATCCTTCTTTTTCACGAACAACACGGGTGCTCCCCATGGCGAGAAGCTCGGCCTGATGAATCCTTTTCCAAGTAGCTCATTCAGTTGGCTGGATAGTTCTTGCATCTCTGTCGGGGCTAATCGATAGGGTGCTTTGGCTACTGGGGTAGCTCCGGGAACCAGATCGATTCTGAACTCGACTAGTCTCGCGGGAGGTATTCCCGGAAGGTCCTCGGGAAAAACTTCGGGAAAATCGAATACGTCGGGCACATTCTTGACGTCCTGGATTTCGCGTTTCCTATCTACAACATGTACCAAAAACGCGTGACACTCCTTGCGTAGGCACTTCTGAGCTTGGATACTTGAGATGATACGAAGAGTGGTACTGGGTTTGTCTCCCAAGACAATGAAAGTTTCGCCGGTTGGCAGATTAAGGCGAACGGCCTTATCGTAACATAAAATGTCCGCATGATGAGAACTCAGCCAATCCATGCCAATGATGACATCGAAACTCTTAATCGAGACTGGCATGAGGCTGATTGAAAAGGGATTATCATTTAGAGTTAGGGTGCAGTTTAAGTATATCTCCTTAGTACCTTCGGTTTTCCCGTTGGCCATTTCTACTATGAATGGTTCACTTAATGATTGTGGTATTGGTTTTAGCAGGCCTTTAAAGTCGTGACTCACAAAACTCCTTTCCGCTCCACTATTAAACAAAATGCATGCATACGAGTTATCGAGAAGAAACGTACCCGTAACAACAGTAGGGTCCGCAATGGCTTCATTTTGTCCCCTTGCGAAAACTCGGCCGCTTCCGCCGGTATTCCTGTTGTTTTCCTTGGGGCAGTCCCTGCGGTAGTGCCCCGTGTCTCCGCACTCAAAGCAGGCACGACTTACTCCGGTATTAGTAGTGGGGGCGGATGGTTGGGTTGGCTCTTTGCAATAGCGGGATGTATGTCCCTTCTTATTGCACCTGGTGCATTGAAGATCACGGCAAGGACCGTGGTGGTGGAAGTTGCATTGGTTGCACTTAGGAAGTTTCCCATTGTATGAGCTTGTGGGGGCAGAGTTGGTAGGTACAGTCATAGCATGGCTCGCTACTACTTGTTGTTTCTTAGGGTTCTCCTGGAGGGTTTGTCCCCTCCTCTTGTTCTAAGGCCTACTCTGGCCCAGAGCCTCCTTAGATGGATTTGCGGTTGCTGCAATGGTACCCTGTTTTACTCCATGGTCGATGAGTCGCTGAGCCAGGCGTTTAGCGTTGTTGTAGGTAAAAGGGTCGAAAGTTAGGACATGCCCTTGAATCTGGGGTGACAACCCCCAAATGTACCTTTCAACCTTCTTTGATTATGGGTTGACCATGGTAGGGCACAATGCAGCGAGGTCGTTGAACCTAGCTGTGTAGGCGACTAGATCAGACCCAGTCATTTTCAAATTCCAGAGCTCCTGCTCAAGCTTTTGCACTTCACCCCTTGGCCAGTATTCTTCCAGTAGTAGAACCTTCAGATATTCCCAACTCATGGCGTTGGTGACAGTGAGCATCACTGAATTCACATGGCTTTTCCACCAAGTGAGGGCTCGATCTATGAAGGTGCAAGCAGTGAACTTAACCTTGCTTGTTTCTTGGCATGAGCAGATCTCGAAGACTGTTTCGGTCTTTTCAAACCATTGCATTAGCGCAATGACTCCTCCAATGCCATTAAAAGTCTTTGGCTTTAAGTTGGAGAACTCCTTGTAGGTAGATTCCCTTACTTGACCCTGGCCAGTGCTACGATTGGAATGATTCGTGCTGCTTCCTGTTCCTCCATTTGCATTGGAGTTTATTTGCGAGAGAGCTGATGTTACTGCTGCTGTGATAGCAGCCTGGACCATGGCCGGATCATAAGTTAGTGGTGGAGGTGGTGGTGGGGTTGCGTTTGTACGTGCTGATCTACGAGGAGGAATCGTGCTGTCAAAAGAAAAGAATGAGAGATTATAAGTTTCGGTGGTTACGAGTTGGATGATATTGGGTTAACTTTTAATAGTTTAAGAATTTGGTTTGGCCAACACAGGGTTTTGAGCTTGAAAATAAAGTTTGAATAGATGTACTTATGAATTGAACAAACTACACATAATTAAAACAAGAAAGAGATATGCCCTATATATATATATATTAAACATATAGTTGTGTTACATCTGAGTCTAGACAAAAGTTTTTGACCTTTTGAAAGGTCTCTGATTACAGAAAATTTTAAAGAAAATAATACTTTTATCCAAAGTCCTAATTTATAACAAACATTGAGAGTCGGGCAAGTACTACTTACGGCGTGGTTTGCGCTTGGAGCTTGACTCCGTGTCGGACTGCTTTGACTCCATGAGGCGCCTATCAAACGTGGCTTGTCGTTCCCTTATTTCCGCTATTGTTGTGATTGCTGCATTCATTTGTTCTTGGAGGGAATTAGTGCGGTCTAGGCCATACCCTTGCAACTTGTCCAAACGGCGGATGTCGGAAATGTGCACTTGCACTTCCACATTGACCTCGCGGATCCGGTTGGCTTGAACTCCGGATTGATAGCACTGGTTGGCTAGTTTGCCAACCATGACCGGAAGTGCTCGGTCTGCTGATCCCCCACCTCTGACATCATAGAAGTCTCGGCACATGCCGTAGGGAGGGCATAAGCTTTGTTGTTGGCTCCAATGGTGGAGGTGACTCCCCCACACAGGAGTGGGTCCTTGTAAGTTCCTCACGTGGACGGGAGGTTGTGGGATCGGTGGATTGATAACTTCTGGCTCCGAATCTGTACCAGAGTCATCTCCTTCCTCCAACTCTATAGGCTTTTCGTCTTCTTCAGGATCGTCTTCGATCCATCCTCCATTACCTTGGTTGGGGTAGTAGGGGTCATTGGGGTGATGGAATCCAGCCATTGAGTCTGTACTAGGGTTAAGAATTTACTATAAGCTAGAGCACATGAAACTTACCCTTAAGTTTAATGGTTGATGACAACACAAAAACTCCCTTAGTATTATGTAATGATGTGCTTTTGGTAAGTTTTAAAATTGTTGTCCACTGCAGACACTCCTTGGCATACGTTAGTCGTTTCTCGGACAAATATAGTTGATCGGGCTATATTATTCCCAGTTCCGATTACATGTCCCAAGGCGTACCTGTACTGCACAACTTATTTATAATACTTCTAAAATTATTTGATATGAAACTGTTATTAGTATGAAATGAGTGCATGCTTACCTTAAAAACTAAATAAATTTAATTTCAAAATTATGACTCTTCCCAGAGTGTTTTTGCCCAGTTGAGTTTATAGTTGTATACCAAAAAGAAATGGTTTTGATATACTTAATTCTCTATAAACAAAGCTATAATACCAATGTGTCACACCCCCAAACCAGAACGGCGGAAACATTCGGGGGCGGAGGACGTCATATTCAGTATCATAACAGTTCATAGAAAGGAAAGTACACACCACCATACATATATAAAGGTTTTAAAAATATTTACATAATTGTATTCATTACATGTTCAAAAGATAAATACATAAACATCTTTCAAAAGAAGTAATTAACACCAGCGCGTTAATCCCAAAAGTTGATTTCCAAACCTGCTTAGCGGTTCCCTGAGAATACAAGTTATTTCAAAGAGAAAGTTTCAACAATTAAGTTGGTGAGTTCGTAAGTGGTTTAGAAAAATTAAATGCCATTCCAAAATAAGTGTATGTTTTCCAAGAAAATCCCTTATTTTCTTATAAAAGTATGAAATGCATGAGGGTATTTGTGTTGAAAAATGTAGATAGTTGAACCAAGAAAACCCCTTATTTTCCAAATAGTTGTTTGGTTTGTATACAGGAAATTCCCATATTTTCCTAAAGTAATAGTTTGTTTAATGTCCAAGACTAAAAATTGGAAGCAAGCCACATGCTTTAGAATATTTTAAACATAGATTTATATAATAAACCTATCAGAAGATTTCCGTTTGTTAGATAAAGAATAGTTTTAATAGCTACTCGTTCATCAAGCAGAAGTACTATAATAATTGTGCATCCGATGAGTTTTATAACCATACTAAACATAATATGCCTGTAGCGACGTTCTTCAGGCGTCCTAGCTTTATGACAACTGTCACCCCAAAGGACGGACTGTAGCTAACAGTCAGGGCGCGGGATCATGACTTCCCGTATAGATTTATACACATTTGACACATTCTCCTAACGGGAGACTCTGGTTATAGATAGGACTTGTAGTATTACTTTCTAACAAGAAGGTAGTATTTGAAGATATACATGTCTCATGGATTCTCAACTAAGTCTGTATTAAAGTAGTAGTTTTGTATGCAAAGTTTATCCTTTTTCACAATGTTTGACAAAGCATAAATCATAAGTTTTTAGAATGTATAAAACGAACTTAGCAACGAAAGGTACTTTGAAATCACTATATACTTTGTATAAGTCTAATGCACGCAAAGTATGACAAGAGTTTTCCATAGTAGTAATGAATTCTAAGTGATTTATTCGATAAAAACAAGTGAAGTGAAACTTTAACCGTATGTTTACTTGTATTCCCACCCACCCCCCCCCCCCCTAAAAGAGTATAAAAGCATTTAAAATGTATTTAAAGTGTGTTTGAAGGGGGTATGAACTCACTTGATAGTTTGAAGAGGGTGTGACGAAAACCGAGTAGAACTTTGGCTTGAAAAAGCGGATTTTCTCGGGATTCTCGGGAATCTCGGGAGTATAAACGACCTTCGGAACTTGAGCTAAGCGACCATGGCTTCGGGTTTTCACGGGCACGGAAAACGAGACAAACGCAAGAAGAACGAGAGGAAATGAGCAAGTTTTCCCAGAACCCTCGCATCCCTTTTATAGGGGCTGAGAGGCCTTGGTACGTAGGGCGTACGGGCGTATGTGGGGCGTACCCGTGCGTCATGCATGACCGAGTCCTCGACTGCCTCGGAGTTCGGATGGGACGGGGCGTAGCTCGCATAGGGGTGACGTGGACGAACCGGGGCCAAGGCCTTGAGTACGCTGGGCGTACTCGCGTGACTCAGACTTCGGATAATACCGAAGTTTTCAATAAAAATATATATTAATTATTTATCAAACTTCAAAAATTCATATCTCCTTCATACAAACCCTGTTTTCGATGTTCTTTATATCCACGCATAGGTGAGACTAAGATCTACAACTTTCATTTAGATTCTATCGGCAAATTCTGAAATTATTTTTTTTTTAAAAGGTCGGGGTAAGAAAATTCGTTAAAAATTCATAACTTTTTCATATGATGTCCGTTTTGGGCGTTCTTTTTATGTACATTTGTAGTTTAACGATATATATGACTTTCATTTAGACACCTAAGGTCAAAAGTATTTTATTGGAACTTTGCGTTTTTACGTAACTTCGTATAGCCAGTTTTTGTCGGAAAACTTAGAATGGTCATAACTTCTTCGTTATAACTCGGATTTTAGTGTTATTTATATGCTTGGAAACCTTAAGACGATATTTACTACATAGCATACTCCAAACAGATATTGTGAATACTTCATTTTTCGATGATATTCTAATCCCTTTTTCAAAGAGGTTACAAGACTCGATCTTCAATGACCTGAAATGACGGGTTGTTACAGCAGGCCTAGCTCACTCCCGAGCTGGGGACTTAGGAGATAGGTTTAGGTTGGGATTTGCAAAACCAGATGATATGGCCCTTTCGGTCGCAGTTGGTGCAGTGAAATTCACGGCAGGGGCCGTTGTGATGGAAGGGGCACTTGGGACACTTGGGTAAGTTTCCAGCATAGGATTTGGCTGGTACGGGGGTGCCAAGAGTGGTGACTGCATGGACGGCCACGATTTGTTTGTTTTTGGAGGAGGATTAAGTTTTCTTGCCCGTCTTCTGATCCCAACGCTTCCTCTTGTTGTTAGTTGATTTGGGTGGTGCAGTGGTAATCGTCGTGGTTGTTGATGGGGTGGAGGGAGTTTCATGATCAATTAACCTCTGGGCTAATTCCTTGGTGCTATCAAAGGTCATAGGATGTGATGCTAATATGTTCCCTCAATACGGGGGCACTAAACCCCAGATGTATCGTTCTATCTTCTTGCTTTCAGAAGGGATCATGTTGGGACACATAGCTACTAGGTCAAAGAACCTAGTAGTATAAGCTATTATATCAGTCCCTTTCATCTTGAGATTCCAAAGTTCTTCTTCGAGCTTCTTAACTTCTCCCCTAGGGCAGTACTCATTCATCATTAAGTCCTTCAGTGTGTCCCAACCCATGGCGTTGGCTGTTACCAAAGAGAGTGACTTGACATGGCCATTCCACCATGTCAAAGCCCTTTCAGTGAAAGTGGCAGCAGCGAACTTTATTTTGCTTTCTTCGGGGCATGAGCACATTTCGAAGAGAGCTTCAGTCCTTTCAATCCATTGGGACAAAGCAAGGATTCCTCCGGTCCCATTGAAAAATGTCGGTTTGCAGTTCATGAAATCTTTATGAGTGCACCTCTATGTATGAGAGGGAATTTCACCATGTCTGGAGTTTATGCCGATTCCAACTCCACTAGCATCATCGGAGTTCATTTGAGCCATAGTGGTTGTTACAGCTGCAGTTACAGTTGTTTGAAACATTACAGGATCGAACTGTAGAGGAGGAGGTGGTAGAGGTGGAGTTTGAGTTGCTGGTCTGCCTCTGTTCGGTCGCTTGCGGGGAGGAATCTTTTACTGGAAATTTATAAAGATAAAGATAATAGTGAGAATCGATTGTAAATAAGTTTGTGAGAGTTTCACCGAACAAACTGACATAGTTCAGTTATCAGATAGAATCATAGCAATAGAGTAGAAAAACACAAAACTTTAGACTTTCTCACAAAGTGTGTAGCTGTCAATATTACTGGTATTAATGATGTAACATGAATTCGGGAAAAGCGACCTAACAGTAGGTCTTACATCAAACCATAAAGGAAAATGTTGGTAACCTAGAGACCTAATTAGAGTACTTTCATAGTTAGGAACGTTTACAGACAAGTGCTCTAGCGAGAATAGAAAGAGAAAGGCTATTCCTTAAACAAAAGGGAAAGATAAGTAGATATATTCTACTGGCGACGGGTACTCATTGGGCGAACCCTAAGATCAGCCAGTTAGTGAAAAACTTCCTGAGGATGTCTTTCCTTAACCCTCTGACATGCTCGGAGTTCCCTAACTTAGGCTCAGGATGCAGCTAGCTGTTGCTGCAGAGCCTCATTGGTCCTCCTAGTCCTATCCAGGGCTTCTTCCATTTGGCAGATACGGACAGTGTTAAGCCTGGAGTTGGCATCAATTTCCACGACTCTGCCAACGGCTGCTTGACCTTGTTCGGTGTTCCTGGAAATCCTACGGACCATGATGGGCAAGACTCGGTCTGCTGGTCCTCCTTCGCTTATGTTGTAGAAGCTTCAGTCTCCGTTGAAAGGTATAGGCTGAACCTTCTCATCGCTCCATCGGTTCAAGGTTATTGCCCACATGGGGGTGGGACCTTGAAACGTCGGACGGGGATTAGGGTTTGGAGCTACTGGGGGTAGATTGTTGACTTCTGGTTCAGAGTTGGAACTATCCGAAACGCCTTCAGCACGGTGATCATCCAAAGGGATTGGGTGATCATCTTCTGGTTACTCATTGAGCCATCCTCCATTGTCTTGGTTCGGATAATACGAATCGTTGGGAAGGTGGAAGCCAGCCATGCTATCTATGCAAGAATGGGGAAAGAAAGGTTAATAGACGTACTAATCTAGGATAGTTATAAGATGATCGTTATTAGTCGACCCAATACTTGCATAGTGCATACCAATTACATGTAACCAAAGCAAGATAGTCCTTCGAATAAGCGATCCTAACTCCAGATCCCCAATCAAACAAGAATAGGAAATGAAGCAAAGGTCACAGATTCTAATTCTATAGTGCCCTAGTCACATGTAACCGTGATGTATCCACTTAGCAACTATTGCCCTACTAGTAACGACCCTTTTAGTTATCACATATGTAGTTATTCGAATGCAGAATACTCTTATAGTATTCTTGTTCTAACATTCTTTTGGTAGTGTTGGTAAGTTTTTAGACTTCTTGAAACATCACAATCACTCTTACGCACATGCTAGTCACTCCTAGATAAATGTGGTTGATCAGGTTACATCCACCCAGATGTGACTATATGTCTTTAAGCCCAATTGTGCTACTCAACAATCTTAATACTTTTGTTCGGTTCTAGTATGATACTGACCCTTTGTATTTATGGATGTATATATATATATATATATATATATATATATATATATATATATACTTAGTTAAATATTGTAGTATTTAAAAGTATATATTCTTGGTCAGAGTGTTTTAGTCCTGAAGTGTTTATAGTCCATATATCTTTTATGGGTTGATATACTTGATTCACTATAAACAATGCTCCGGTACCAATCTGTCACACCCCAAAACCAAGAACGACGGAATACGTTCTGGGGTGGAGGAAGTCATGTATAGTATCATAACAATTGCATAATAGTAAAAACAAGCGACAACAACCATTGCATTAATATAGTAATTGTAAATACAAGCATGTTCTGTACAATTTGATAGACACCAAAAGTATAAACAAAAATAAAAGATGGGTCTTGTATATGCTCCATCTTCTCACAAGTTGCACTAGTACATGTCTATTTTTAACTTGAGAATACAAGTTATTTTGAAAACGAGTATCAGCATAAAGCTGGTGAGTTCATAAGAATTTAGTAACGTTGCTTGTATAAAAGTGTTTACAATCATGTAATATAAAAGTTGTGATTAATGTTTGAGAATATTAAAAAATCCCTAGAAAATCCTATATTTTCCAGATTTGAGCAATTTTAAGTTTAATCCTTCGAGTGTGTAAAAGTATTTCCATTGAAACTTTCAGTTATAAAATATAAGTTAACAGATTTCATTAAAGTGAAGTAGATGAGAAAAGATATTGTCGGCTAGCTGTAGTAGTCTTACAAACTTCAATTAGTAATATATATTTATTTACTTCGGGAAGTTAGCTTAGACTTTAATTCTTAGTGTGTTAATTTGGATATGGATGTGATCTCTCATGTAACCAGACTGAGTGATAATAGAGAGTCCGATGACCTTCCGGGTCATACGTAGTGTAGCGATGTTTTGTCACCCCTGGGCCTAGTCGACTCGGACTGTAGTTAACAGTCGGGATGTAATAGCGTCCGTCCTGTATAGATCTATACATGTAGTGTTGCTTTCCTTCCGAGAAGCTCTGGTTACATGGTATTTGCGCAGAAGAGTGTCGTATAGAGGGATAGTGTGTCACATTCTATATTAGTGCATTCTCTTGTATTATAGTATTGTGAACTTTTAGTATAGGATATAGAGTGTTCTCCTTAACACGCATTAACTTGTAATAGTAGTAATTATAGAGAGTATCATAGTAATAGAGGTAAAGAGCAGTAGTCTTAACTATACCTATTATAGTTAAATAGAGTGTGGAATTTCATGCCTTTGATCTACAAAGGTATTAAATAAGGTGAAGACTTTCATATCTAACACAAATATATATGATATATAACTAAGAATTCAACGACAATCGGACGGATAACAGTTTACCCTAAGACCACAATCAAACAAGAACAGGAAATAAGGCGAGCTATCGGTCCTAAGTCTTTCAAGTGTTAGTTATATAAATATATTGGAATAGATATAGTTTAAAAGAAAAGTAATTTAAATACAGTTTGAAAATAGTTTATTAACAATTTGACATAGAAAATGCATTTGAAAATCATTTAAAACAATTTTGTTGACAAGTAGCTAAAAGTATAGAAATCCTTTTTGATTGCGACTTATAAATCACATATGATTTGATACTATAACTTGTTGTATTTACCTTGTATTCCCCCCCCCCCCCCCTAAAGCATTTAAAAATATCTGAAAGGTTAATTAAGGGGTATGAACTCACCTGTAGCGAGTTGAGTGGATGAAAATGTCGGGTAGGATGCTAGGTGTCAAATGAGGACTTGAACACTCACACGGATCCTATGAAACATGTAGTGACACATAATGGTGTCTAATTAGTTATTTAATCAGTAAATAAGTAAGTAATTACACCGTAATGCATGAAAACGCTTCGTTTTAGGTGCTAGGGGTGACAAGTGTTCCATCTAGGGAGCATATGACCTCACTATGGAGTTTACTCCTCAAATACTCACCATATGTGAGTTTACGGTTGAGGGACCATTTCCCTCATGAGTTTATGGTCGTAAACTCATAGGAGGGGTGTATTTGTGTGCTTTTAAGCTTCATGCCTCACCAAGGAAGGTTCTAGGGTTGTTTTCAAGGGTTTAGGAAGTGGTTAGGGCATGAATTGCCCACTTTTTGGAGTTTACGATCCTTGGACCCTTTTTGGAGAGTTTACTACCGTAAACCCATGAGTTTACAGTAGTAAACTCATGGTTTATCCATCCACTTAGAATTTTGGGGTTCCTAGATCATCCAAGCAAGTTCCTAGTCCATAAGTCATGCTAGATAGGGAGTTGGGTCATCAAAACACCCTTTTTCGGGTATTTACAATTCTTGAATGTTTCTTTGGAGTTTACTACATCCTTTTCCTGATTTGGGGTCCTTAGGTCATTTATGCAAGTTTCTATGTCGTTATCCAAGCATTGTGAGGGTTTTGGGGCATTAAAACCCCTTTGTTGGGTGTTTACGGTTTTGGGATGCTCCCCAAACCGTAAAATCATATTCTTTGGGCTTTTGAGAGTTTAAACCCGATATTTGTATGTATACTAAGCAAAATAATGAGTTAGGAGGGTTTAGTTACTTGTGAGAGGCTTGAAGGAGTTTTTCCTTGATTCAGTTTCAAATTTTTGTAGAGAGAAATTAGAGAGAGAAAATTCTAGTGTGTGGAAAGGTTGGAAGTGAAGACCACTCAACCCTTATATAGGGGTTGAGTTTGTGATCAGGTGGGAATCTACCCGATACCAACGTTAAACGGGGCTTATGGTCGTACCCGATTAAATGGTCGTAATATGGCTTGATTGTAATTAAAACTTTTTAAGGGAATATTGAGGGTGTTTCACGTGTTTATAATTTGTTCTGACCCTTATGAAGTCATAATAAAAGCTCTAATTTAATTTGCCTGATCCCAAATGTTAACGGAAAAGTTTAATAAAACGATTTCTATTAACGGAAACGGGTTACAGTGACGGAATAAATTTTAGGTTGTCACACGCTCTGGCCATCAGTTTGAGGGTGGTAAGCAATGCTTATGTCTAGTTGTGTTCTCATTGCCTTCTGGAGAGACTGCTAAAATCATGAAGTAAATCTAATATCCCGATTCGAGATAATTGATGCTGGTATCCCCATGAAGCCTCACAATCTCTTTTATATAGATTCGTGCTAATCTTTCCATCTTATATGATTCCTTTATTGGTAGGAAATGGGAGGATTTGGTTAACCTATCGACAATCACCCATATAGTATCCAATCCGTCCGCTGTCTTAGGTAATTTGGTTATGAAATACATGGTAATCCTTTCCCATTTCTACTCGGGTATCACTGGCTATTGTAATAACCCCGAGGGCTTCTAATACTCCACTTTCACTTTAGTACAAGTGGGACACTTGCCCACGTAAATGGTAATCTTTGTCTTCATATTTGACCAACAATAATGTTGTTTAATGTCCATGTACATTTTATCCGAACCTAGAAGGATGGAATATCGTGTTTTATGAGCCTCGTTCATGACTATCTCTCTGAATCCCCCAAATTTTGGGACCCAGATTCTATTCATGAAGTAGTAAGTTCCATCCTCTTTGGCTTCAAGATTTTTATCCATCCCACGTAGCGTTTCATTTGTGACATTCTCTAGCTTCAATACCTCTAATTAGGCTCCCCTGATCTATGAGGTTAGGTGGGAGTGAATGGTTATTGATAAAGTCTTCACCCGGCGACCTGAGTATTCTTTCTTACTCAGGGCATCGGCTTCCTGTTAGCCTTTCATGGGTGGTACTTGATCTCTCATTCGTAATCATTTAGCAGCTTAACCCACATTCATTGCCTCATGTCCAGCTCCTTTTGGTTTAGAATGTGTTGGAGGCTTTTGTGATCCGTGAATATGGCGCACTTTGTACCATATAGGTAGTGCCTTCAAATATTTAGGGCGAAGACCACGGCTCCCAGCTCGAGATCATGGGTGGTGTAATTCACTTAATGTGTCTTCAATTACTTAGATGTGTATGTTATCACCTTTCCACGCTACATGAGGACAGAGCCTAACCCTTGGCTCGAAGCATCGCAATATACTACGAAGTCTTTGGTTCCCTCTGGTAAGGATAGCACTGGTTTACTACAGATGGCTCGCTTCAAGGTTTGGAAGGTAGCTTCTTGCTTGTCTGACCAGTTGAAAGGTACGCCTTTTGTGTCAAAATGGTGAGGGGCTTAGTTCTGAATAAACCTTTAGTAGTAGCCTACGAGACCCAAAAATTGTTGGATTTCCGTTGGTGTCTTTGGAATCACCCAGCCTTCAATGGCCTTGATCTTGGAAGGATCTACATGAATCCCTTCCTTACTGACTACATGACCCAAGAAGTTTACACTTCGAATCCATAACTCGCATTTGGAGAGTTTCACATATATCCTTTTAGCTCTTAGAGTTTCTAAGATTTAGCGGAGATGTTGACCGTGCTCTTCCTTGCTTCGGGAGTATATGAGAATATCATCAAGGACGACGATTATGAAATTATCGAGGAATGAGCAGAAGACTCGGTTCATGGAGTCTATAAATGTTGTGGGGGTATTTGTTAGACCGAAGGGCATCACAACGAATTCGTAATGACTGTATTGAGTTAAAAAAGCAGTTTTTGGAATGTCATCTTTCGGACTCGAAGTTGATGATAACTGGATCTTAGATCTATTTTGGAGAAGTAACTAGCTCCTTTGAAGCTGTTCAAATAGATCGTCAATTCGAGGAAGTGGGTATTGGTTTTTGACAATGAGTTTGCTCAACTCTTAATAGTCGATACACATTCTGAAAGATCCGTCTTTCTTTTTGACAAACAAGACCGGAGCTCCCCAGGGTGAGAAGCTTGGTCTGATGAATCCTTTGTTCAACAATTCACTTAATTGACTAGACAAATCCTACATTTCGGAGGGAGCTAACCTGTAGGGTGATTTGGCAATTGATGTGGCTCCCGGTACGAGGTCAATTCGGAATTCAACATGTCTCTCTGGGGGTATTCCCGGAAGGTCTTCAAGAAATACATCCGGGAAGCCGCATGCCACTGGGATGTCTTTAATGTTTACTTCTTCTTTGGCTTTATCCACAACATGAGCGAGGAAGGTATAGTTTTTCTTGTGCATGCACTTTTGCGCCTTGATGCACAAGATAAGACGAAGATTTGTGCCAGGTTTATCTCCATGGATTATTAGGGTTTTGTGATTGGGGAGGTGAAGGTGAACAGCCTTCTCGTGGCATATAATATCAGCATTTAGGGGCTTAACCAATCCATGTCGATTATCACATCAAAACTCCTAATATTTGTTGGCATCAAATATATTTGAAATGAATGGTTATTTATTATGAATGTGCACCCTACATAAATATATTTGGTTGTTTTGGTTTTACCATTAGCCATCTCCACCGTGAAGGCTTGGTTTAGCTTCTAGGGTTGTTGTTTTAGTAAGTGTTTGAATTTTTTACTAACAAAGCTCCGCTCTGCTCCACTATCGAATAAGATGCATGTGAAAGTGTTGTTAAGTGGGAATGTACCAGTAACAACCATCGGGTCTTGAATTGCCACACCTTGAACTAAAGTCAAGACTCTTCCTGATCCTCCTGCCCCTTGGTTGTTGGCCTTGGGGAAGTTGCATCTGTAACAACCAATTCCTCCACATCCATAATAAGTGTGACTAGCCCCAGCATTATTGTTGTTGTTGTTTTTGATGTTGTTGTTGTTGATGTTGTTGGGGTTTGGTTGTTGATTCTGTTGGGGATAAGATCTGCATAATCGAGTGGTATGGCCCTTACGGTTGCAATTTGTACACTGCATATCTATTCATTTTCCATAATGGTGCTAGTTTCATTTGTTACACATGGGTAGGGTTCCCGAGTATTGTCTGGTAGTAGTTGGTGTAGTCAAGGCTGGAGCATGTGGTGTTAAGGCAACCTAAGTAGTAGCAGCGTGGACTACTACGGTTTGTTGCCTTTTGGATGACTCTTGGCTTTGTCGCCCTTTTTGTTTGTTGTCTTTGTTTATCTTGTTATCTTTTCCCTCCTTATTGCCTTCAGTTTCCCCAACCTTGCCACCCTTCTTTTTGTCATGGTCGTAGAGCTTCTTGGCTAATCTTTTAGCACTATCATACGTTTCAGGGTTTGCAACTATTACATTTCCTTGAATTGGAGAGGTTACTCCCTAAATGAATCTTTCAATCTTCTTCCCTTCAGACGTGTTCATGCTTGGTCACAGGAATGACAACTCACTAAACCTAGAGATGTAAGCATCGATGTTGGAGTTTTGAACTGTGAGATTCCACAATTCCTACTCCATTTTCTGGATCTCCCCTTTGGGTAAGTATTCCACTATTAACATTTCTTTCAGCTCCTCCCATGGCATAATGTTTTCCATTGGAAGCATCATGGCCACCACATGACCATTCCACCAAGAAAGCTCTTGATCAACAAATGTGCAAGCTGTAAACTTTACCTTGCACTCTTCGGGACATCTGCATATCTCAAATACTGATTCAACTTTTTCTATCCACCACTTTAGGGTTCACACCTCCAGTTTCGTTGAAGGTTCGAGGCTTAGCATTCTTGAAATCTTTGTAGGTACAGACCTTTATAGTTCTGTGGTTCATCCCCTGATTTTAACTTTCTGCTCCTTGCACGTTACCTCCACCGTTATTCCCGTTGTAAATCTGTGCCAGTGCTCCCGTGTCCACAGTTGACATTGCTGCTTGGAACACAGCCGAGTTTACCTCCGGTAGTGTTGGTCTCGTGTTGTTTCCATGATTCGGTCTTTGAGGCATCTTTCTATCATGGAATGGAAAGATGTTGAGTATTTAGTGCATTCTAGTTTCAAGATTCCTTGAATATAGAATAATTTCGGTGATTCAGTTGCGCATGTAAATGAATGCATAAAATTAGCATGAAATAAAAAAATAATAGAACACATAGCAAATAACAACATCACGATAAAATATATGTACTTGCTTTCATTGGTAATAATCTTTTTGATACATAAAAATTTTCCTTTGTAAGGCATACAACACATGAAAGAAATAAAATTCGGCAGCGTGACGACTCCATGAGTAGTGTAATCACTTAATCACAAGTCGATAGTACATAGATTAGTACATAAAAAAGTAATCATAAGAGTAGCGATGGTAGATGAAGCTGATCCTAGTCGCGGAGAGAAGGGTCTGGTGGGGTAATCAAAAGCCAAAATATCGTGCCACGAGGTTAACCATCTCACTTATTTCCTTAGTAGCCTCATCCCGCTCATGCTCTGCTCTCACTACTCGGGCTTCTACTACTAGAAGTTGTTATCTAAGGGTGGCAACCTCTTCCTCCAACGTGCGCATCCGATCGGCGGCTCATCGGGTGCTGGAGGATGGTCCTGAACCATCTCTAGAGAATGAGGCTCGACAGGGGCTTTCTTAGTGTTCTCGTCTTCTTCCATCTCCTCATCAGACTGCGCGTACTCATAGTCCGTCTCCACGTACTCTTCATGTCCTAACCCTGGGTCTACCTCTTGAACCATCCCAGGTTCTCCTTCGATCAGTCCATTGGCCACTAGAGCCTGATAGTAGGCTTCATTAAGATCCAAGTCTTTTATAGATATTTCATCTTCTTCCAAAAGAACTTCATTAGTCAAAGTTGTAAAAGTTAATACGATTTCCAAAGTCATTACAAGTCCAAATGAAGATGATGATTTTGTTTCTGCTTTTGTTGTTGGTTAAATACATGTTAAGAAGGCTGAAACTGTATATAGTTATCTTCTAGGTTTAATATCTAGTATATACAGAAGCCTTAATGATAATTAGAAAGATTCTATTAAGCAAAAGGGTTTGGATTTGTTGAAGACTTTGCGGTTAAAACATTTTCTAGGAAATTTGTTCGTGGGTTCTTGAGAGATATGTTGAAAAGAGAAATGTTCTTTGCATCAACAATAAGGATATTCATATTACTTAGAGAGGTGTTTATGACATATATGGACTTCCAATGGATGATGTTTCTATGAAAATTCCTAAGAAAAGTCATTCTGGGATCCTGTTATTAAAAATTGGAGGAATCAGTTTTCTATTTCTCAAATTAGGCTTCCTAATATCAGAGAGCTTTTAGAAAAAAAACATTGATTCAAGTTTCATGTTTTTATTGAATTGGTTGCATATGTGACCATCATGGTTGATGGTCTATCTATGGGTACATGCAACCAAAAACTTTTAGAAAATTTTGATAAAGAAGTGTACATTAAAGATCTTGATTGGTGTGGCTTTGTACTTGATTGTTTTAATCAGAGCAAAAAACTATTGAAATTTGAATCAGATTCAATTCATGTCAAGAATCCTCAATACACTAATCTGGTTGTGTTTTTAGTGGTAAGTTTAAATTTTATATTTTTTTGATTTGTTTTTTCTCAATTTAATTATTAATTATATTTTGTTTTCATGCTATGTAGTTATTCTATCTTCATTGCACAAAGTCATCCTCAGAGTCATTTTAAAGGATATATACTGAGTCATGTTATTGGTCTCCAATTAAAGTGAAAGATAAATTGAATGAATCATTTAGTGTGGAGATTATGAAAAAGTTGAAGTCATTCAAACATATGAAGAGTTTGTTGATGATGCAATAGTTAAAGATTTAGAAACAGAAACATGATTATATATATATATATATATATATATATATATATATATATATATATATATATATATATATATATATATATATATTCATTTTTATGAAATATTTTTATTTTTATAATCTTATTTAATTGTTTTTTAATTTAATAAAAAATTATTTTTTATATTTGTAGATGAGGAACACATTAAGTCTTGCTAATGTTTTGAAAAGAACGGAAAAGAAAAAGATGAAAGAGAGTGAAGATAGCAAATTTGTTGTTATTATGAAAAACAAAATAGATAAAAAAAAAAAAAAAAAAAAATGAGAAAGAATATTCATTTGAAAAAAAATGAATAAAAGTTCAAAGAAAAAATTTTAAGCTAAACAAGTTGAAGGTAATTTTTTTTTCAATTAATTTTTATGCTTATTTTCCTTTGTAATTTATTACATTTTTTATTGTTTTGGATCATTCTGAAAAAGAAATCAATATGGTTCACGAGAAATCAATTAAGAATGAAGTTCCTATTGTATTGGATATTGCTAACAAAGGAAAAAAGAAAGTTTTTGAAGATAACACAAAGAAGCATCAAGTGAGAGATAATGGTAACTTTTATTTATATTTTATTTTTTATATTTCTATTTATTTTGATTTGCTTTTATATTTTGAATCAGTTCATGTTTTGTGGATAATGTTGATAAATGAGAAAAGTTTGTTCAAGGAAATATAATTGATGATGAAATGAGAAATAATGGTAAGTTTTTTTTTAAGTTTTTAATATATATTTTGAATTTTTTTATTTGTTTTTGATAAATATTATAATGTGAATTAAGATTGGATGGATATCAGTCCTTTTCCTCGATTTGATATTATTTTTGATGGTTTAATGTCTTTAGAGGCATATATGTTTTTGCATTATGTTTTTGAATCATATTCTATTTGATATTTTTTTTTATCATATTTTGTTTTTAATATTATTTTTTAGGATTTTAACAAGAATATTGATTTTTTGTTAAAAATTTATAGTTATTTGAAGCCTACCATCGATCATTGGATCAATCGTGATTGGAATCAGTTCCCAGGCAACAAAGAGATTTTAGAGTATGCTGATAAAAGAAATGTTGAATTTAACAAACTTCATCAAAATATTGTGTTATCTTGTTGTCCAGAAGTAAATCAGAAGGTTGAATTTTCCAATGATTTTTTGAATGTTGAAAAACAAAATGAAGATATTCCGCTTTGTCAGGAATTAAGATATGTTCAACTTGATTATTGTCAATGACACAATTTTTGGATCATCCTAGGGTTCAGGAATAGTTGGAGGTGTTAATGAATTCAAATGAAGTTTTGGAAGATCAGAGTATTGAGCTAAGAAAAATATTGAGTCATCTGATTATTCAAATCAGTTTCATGATCCTAATGCTATTATTTCAAACCCTTTAGGAAAGCCTTCTCCCATTTGTTCAGATCGTGCTTTGGTTATTGGTGAATTTTCTACAAGCATTGTAGGTCAAGTTGTTGAATTCAAACATGTAGGGGTAGTTGAAAATTTGTGTAAAGGGAATCTGTTGGATTCAGACATTGGTTTCGATGCAGGTTTTAGAAATCCAAATGATCCGATTCCTCTCAATAGTTCTCTAGAGAAGATTAAGGAACCTATCATTTTTTCTCCAATACCAATTGAGTCTTATAACAACAATGCCAAGCCAGGTAGACCAAAAAGAGATCTGCAACCTACCCTAGCACTTTGTTCACCTTATCATAAAAAAGAAATTGATACAACTGAACGTGTTTCACGTTTGGCAGAAAGGGTTGCGGCTTCTGTGTTTTTGGCTATACGTAATCCCAGGTATTTCCTTATTGATGGTTTTTTAGAATCTTAATTTTTTTATCTTAAAAGTTTACTATATGTTTTCATAATCTTAATTTTTCTAAGGAAAAAGTCTATGAATCTGCCAATGGTTTGCTGGTATAAGATTCGTGATGGAGTCTCTCATATCGGGTTGTAGGATTCACAAAGGTGTTATTGATTTATGATCTACTTTTATGAATGATCTGGAAAAATATAAAGGTGACATTACTCCTTCAAGGTTTTTCATGCCAGGCTCACTTATGGTATGATCCGTATTGTTTATTATTTTTTATTTTTTTTATTTTTTTTTTCATTTTGTTAGACAAATATTGTTTTCAAGAAAATGGATAGTATTAATGCACGATTTGTAAACAAAATTCAAAGTCATTTAGAAAAGTTTTCGCGTGTTAAAAGTTTACGTGTTAATTTTGTATGTTAATTAATTATTTTTATATTTTGTTATTTAAATTATATATATATATATATATATATATATATATATATATATATATATATATATTACTTTTTAACATTTTATTTTTTCAACACGTATTCTTTCCTATTCTTAGGGAAGAACATTACTTTTTTTATTGTTTTTTATTTAATCAACGGAAAGATGGAAATGATCGATAATCAGTGATGAAAGTGGGTCCAAACCCGAACCGGATGGACCCGGATCCGGAAAACCCAGAACCGGTTAACGGGATTTTGTAGAACCGGAAACCGGACCAGTATATAGCAAACGGTTTCAGTTCGGTTCCGGGTATGGTTCCGGGTAAAGTGGGTCTAGAACGGAAAAATCCGGAAACATCAAAGTGGGTAGGTTGGAACCGGATAAAGTGGGTTTAGACCCGGAAAACCGGAATTTTTTGGTAATTACTTACTACTTCGTGGGTTGAACTTTGAAAATTTTCATATTGATATCCTGACTTTGTGTGACTGTAACTCATTGAATATGAAACCAAAATTAACAAAATTATAGTCTAAAATCATCATAAACTCCAAAATACACTCTGAAAATAACCGCATGTCAATCCGACTTTAAACGAATGATATTTTCATGTGTTAACATTTTCACATAATACAAAGTACAAAAACAAATAGCTGAAAAGTTGAAAATTTTCAGTTTTGATATCCCGACTTCGGATGGCTGTAAATCATTGAATGTGAAACCAAAAATGACAAAAATATGGTCTAAACTCATGTACAAACTGTAAACTTCAAGTTGGAAAAAACCACATGTCAATCCGACTTCAAACGAATTAGATATGAATGTTTTAAAACTTTCACCGAATACAAAAAAACTAAAACCTTCCAGCTTTGATATCTCAACTTTGGAGGACTGTAAGTCAATGAATATAATACTAAAATTGGCAAATTTGTAGTCTAAAATCATGTAGAAACTCTAAACTACATGCTGGAAAAAACTGCATGTCAATCGGAGTTGAAACGGATGAGATATGTATCTTTTAAACGTTTCACAAAAACCGGTTCCGGCCCTAAAAGTGGTTCTGGTTCCAAACATCGGTTTCGGTTTTTAGACCCGGTTACCCAAACCCGATGGGCCCAAACCTAGATTACCCGGAACCCGGATAAAGCTAATTTTTAAACCTGGAACCGGTTCTATATATTTCGGTTCTAACGGTTCCGGTTCCGGTTCCGGCTCCGGTCCGATTCCGGTTCCGGCCCGTTTTCCGGTTTTAAATCTCATCCCTATCGATAACAACATGACTACAGGGGGATCCCTACAAAATATCGGGGTTTTCTTAATAATTTGGTAATTATTTTTTTTTGTTTTATATTTATTTTTTGTTTTGGTTTTTATACTAATAAAAAATTGTTTATGCAGAAGAGAATGTTTAAACAACATTTGACTATTTTCGATCATCCTAGAGTCAATTCATTCAAAATAATGAAAATAGAAAGGTTTCAGATGGATTGGAAGACTAAAGACAATGTTGTTGATTGTGGGTTATTTCTGATGAGACACATGGAAGTTTATTGATTATTTTAGGAGGTAATATCTTTACTTTCTCCATCTGTTCCATGCCCATCAAAGTCTTAATAACTTCTATGTTTTTCATTGATTTTGCATTTTTTGTTTCATTGTCAAATTTTGTCATCTTCTCATTCATTTCATCTCTGAACAAGATCATTGTTAAAATCATTCACCAGCCTATCAATGCAGAATTCCATTGCAAATTCTAATTCCAGTAAAACAGTTTAAATCTCTTCTTTCTTTTCTTTTGTATGGACATTTGGTATTTTATAAGTATTCATGTATCGTGGTACCACATATTTTTTCCATCTTTTTGTCAAATATGCTTTTGGATAACTCTCCACACTTTCCATTCTTAAAACATAGAAACATTGTCTGTATAAAATTCCTGTCAATTCAAATTTGAAGCAAGAACAAAGAAGTTTTTGATCCGATTTAAAAAGTTTAACATGTAAAAAAAAGTAGTAAATAGTCAATATAACTTAATCTAAAATTTGTAATATAGTTGTAATTTATAATGTACCTCAAATTGGCCATGATGTTATGGATGTTTGCCTATATCTTTTAGTGTGAATGTTTTCAATTCTTCTGATTCTTCTAATCTGATTGACATGCAACTAACCATCGATTCAACAATCAATGACTAAATATCAAAGAAAACATTTATTGTGAAGTATTCAACTGCTTCAACTTCAAGTTTCAATCTAGTTTTAAATTTCGGTTTTTTGTATCTTGAACCATGATCATTTTTTCTTTGAATGTATCTTTTTCCTTCTAATGCAGTGTCAAAATGAGTTGAAATTTCAATCAATGCAAATCTGAGTTAGAGAGCAGCCCATAGAAATAATTTTCAACTTTAAATCTTAATGTAGTCCCCATCAATCTAGAGAATGTGCATTCTTTGAAATAAGAAGGAATCCATAAATCTCTTATTTTGTATATCTTGTTAAACCAATTGTTTTCATTTAAGTGAAACTCATCCAATAAGTCTTTCCATGTTGATTTAAAATCTTCTTTGAGTATTGTTTAATTCTAAATTAAATCACTCAACTTTTTCAAAACATTTGTTTTTACCATATGACTATATATATATATATATATATATATATATATATATATATATATATATATATATATATATATATAGAGAGAGAGAGAGAGAGAGAGAGAGTCAAGATCAAATAAGAAGGAAATTTTTGGTAGGAAGGTAAGAAGTTTTTTTTCTACATATTTTTTTCGCGAACAAACAAAATGAATCATTAGATGATTCATTTCTAAGATGATTCACAAGAAAAAATTCTCAAAAAAACATCTCGATGATTCATTTATACAATGATTTTGTTGTTATTCACTAAAATTATCATAAAAATGAATTTTTTCTTAATTTACTTAAAAATGAACCATAAAGATGTTTTGTTGGAAATTTTTTCTTGTGAATCATCTTACAAATGAATCATCTAGTGATTCATTTATTTTGTTCATCAAAAAAATATGTAGAAAAAAAACTTCTTACCTTCCTACCAAAAAAAATTTCTTACCGGATCTATATCCTATATATATATATATATATATATATATATATATATATATATATATATATATATATATATATATATATATATATGTGTGTGTGTGTGTGTGTGTGTGTGTGTATTCAGGTTCATTTGAGAACATTCTAATTTTGTGAGACCGTAAGATGAAATCTAAAAATAATTTTAAAATGCAAAATAAATGGAAAAAACCAAAAATTCTTTTTTTAAATATTATTTTCGGAACTTTAATTAACTAAAAAAATATAAAAAAAATCCGTTTTTTTTGAAAAATAAGTAAAATATTCTAATAGAATATTACACTGACATATTCTAAAAAATAATTTTAAAATGCAGAATAAATGGAAAAATCTAAAAATTCTTTTTTTAAATATTATTTGCGGAACTTGAATTAACTAAAAAAATAAAAATAAATTCCATTTTTTTTGAAAAATACGTGAAATATTCTAATAGAATATTACACTGACATATTCTAAAAAATAATTTTAAAATGCAAAATAAATGGAAAAATCCAGAAATTCTTTTTTTAAATATTATTTTCGAAACTTCAATTAACTAAAAAAAATAAAAAAAATAAAAAAATGTGTCTCACGGTCTCACAAAATTAGGTCGTATCACATGAACCTAACCCTATATATATATATATATATATATATATATATATATATATATAATTAAAAAAACATTTATATTAAATAAAAAAAATATTTTATAATTTTATAGTAACCTTGTCATTAAATTTTTGTGATATATGCTGCATACACAATCTATGTCTTGTATTCTTGAATATAGCTGGTACTGTTTGTAATATTACAACATCTTGATCTGTCACAATCACATTTGGCTCTTTTAGAAATGCTTTTTGAAAACATGTAGTAACCATGAGTAAGATTCAATGCTTTCACTTGAAAGTATACCAGTTCCAAAAGTTATTTATCGTTTAATATTGTCTATGCCAGTAAATGACACAAAAAGCATCCTATATATGTAAAACAAACAAATGACAAATTTATTTAATCAAATTTTAAGAAATGATGCAAATTATTAATTTAAAATTTTTAGTAATGATGCAAATTATTTATTTAACGTTTTAATATTATTAAAAAGTAGTGATCCATTTATTTTTATACATAGAATTTCAAAAATATAATTATTATTGTTGATAGATTAAGATTTCATAAAATTAATGATTCTAAATACAAGGATTCAAAAATATAGTTTAACGAATTAGGTGCTATGTATTTAAATTTGATCTAATTTAAGATAACTTATTGTTATTGTTGATAGATTAATATTTCATAAAATTAATAATTCTAAATACAATGATTCAAAAATATAATTTAATGACTTACATACTATTTATTTAAATCTGATCTAATTTAAGATAATCATTAAATGATTTAATAAAAAAATTATTAATTCAAAATTTTCATAAATGATTCTCTATTAATAATGATTATAAATATGACGATTCAAATTATAATTACATTAAAGATTCAATTGATTTTTAAATATTTTATTTTAAAGTTTAAATTCAAAAAATCTATTCATAAAAAGCTTTTATAATTAAAAATAATGATCCACTATTCTAATATTTGTAAATTAAATAATTCGAAAATATAAGTAAATTATGGAGTCACTAACTTATTTGTTCAGTAAGTTGCATCAAAACAAAGAACATCTTAAATGCAAAATAGTTTCAAAAATATTTCATTATTATTATTGATAGATTAATATTTCACAAAATTAATGATTCTAAATACAATTATTCAAAAATATAATTTAATGACTTGTGTACTATTTATTTAAAATTGCTCTAATTTAAGATAATCAATAAATTATTCAATAAAAAATATTAATATTAAAAAAATTCCTAAATAATTCTCTGTTAATAATGATTATAAATATGATGATTCAAAATATAATTACATTAAAGATTCAATTGATTTTTGAATCTTTTATTTTAAAATTTATATTCAAAAAATCTATTGATATAAATTTTTTATAATTAAATATAATGATCCACTATTCTAATACTTGTAAATTAAATAATTCGAAAATATAAGTAAATTATGGAGTCACTTAATTGTTTGTTAGGTATGTTGCATCAAAGCCAAGAACATCTCCAAATGCAAAATAGTTTCGTTTTGCTTCTTTATCTTCCTAAAACAATACATTCAATTCTCCATTACTTCCAACACTATAGTCAAATGAGAAATCCTATATATAATCCTTTTTCTTCTTCAACTTGTCTATCACAAAATCTACATTTCTTTCTCCAATAAATTCAATCCAATCCCTTTTGAACATTTTTGTATCTGTTCCTGTAGCTCTAGTATTCTCAAAACCACCTCTGGACTCTTTCATGTATTTATAAGCAACACTTGGACTTATGCTCACATTTGACATATCATATATGATTTTATTTTGTGAAAGTGTGAGTCTTCTTTCAGAATTTAGAAATTTTTTATCTTCTACATGAACAAACATATGTGTATATTCTTCTTTATGCTCATATATATGCCATATATTCTTATTGTTAACCTTCGTTCTCACATATGCTTCACAGTTTACTCTAATAGAAGGTCTTCTGTGTTTTTTGTTGTTTGAATATGCTAGAGTATCACATGCATATTTCTTTTTTGATCCATGCCTATTACATACTATATATCTTCTTCCATAACCTTCTACTTCTTTCACTGTCTTTGTAGATCCTATTCTTGTTTCTAAACCACTTTTCCTAGCATGTTCTTTATAAAATGCTAAACATTCTTCAAATGTAGGAAACATTTGTCCCTTATAAGGTCTCATATCTACATCTGGGATCCAATATGTTTTTCCATTAATTATTCTCACAACTGGATCATCTATACAATATGATGAAGATTCAATATTTTGTAACACCTGGTTTTGAAAGTGTTCGATTGTGTCTTCAAAGGCTAAGGGTATAAGCGTAATCTAGCGATTCAGTCTTTTATGGATCTCGAGTCTTATTCAAAAGGTTTTAAGGCTTGGGGTGTAGCTAGGAGCGTAGGGCTTCATGCTACCTTTTCATGGATATAAATTTTGTCAGAAATGGACTTAGAATGAAGATGATATAGTACTTCGAAGTTGTTGGAAAAATTGGTCCCTGAATGGAAAAGTTTTGCATTTCAGCCCATACATGCATGGTGGAAGCCAAGTGAGTATGCCCAGCATAGGGGTGTAAGGTGGACGCGGGCGTTGGAGGCATACGCCCAACGTATGAGAAGTACACCCAACTTACGCTTAGAGTTTCTAAACCCTAATTTTAGGGTTATGCCACTATAAAAGGAATAATATGCCACATTAGTCAGCCTCCATTTCATCTTTAGACAGCCACCACGAAACCTTAATTCTCCCATGAGTGTTCTTGGAGCTTTGGAGGCCATTAGAGAGCATTATGGTGTTGTGAATCCATTTTCTAAGCAAGTGAAGAGAAAGCAAGTTGGTGGTTCAAAGGAGAAGTTGTAGATCCGAGATTGTTGCTTCATTTCAGATCATCTTGAGGTATAAAGTCTTAAACTTGCTTCTTAAATGCTTAGATCTATTATGATGGGTTTTTGGACCTTTTTGGTCCCAAGGATGGAGATTTATGGTTGAAATCCGATTCTCAGGCTTGGAGTTGCCACTCTCAGTGTTAAATGAGTCCCTAAGGCAGAAATTTGCCATCTTGGAGGCCTTAATGGGTTCATGCATGAGTTAATGCCCTTTCCATGGAAGTAGCTTATCATTTTTGGAGTTTGTGCTTATGTTGTTCATGCAAAGCCATCAAGTAAGCAATTTTATGGTTTAAGACGTTGAAGAGGACTTAGATTTGTAATTGTAGCTTTTGGAGTAGAGTATTAAGCACTTAACGGAAAAGTGGCTTAACAGAGGAGTACGTTGGGCGTACATGTAGGTGCGCGTAACGTACACCACCTCCAGCCAGTACACTTAGCGTATAAGGGAGTACACCCCGCGTACTCATTAGTTTTGGGGCTTGTATTGTTTTGGGCCTCGGGTTGGGCCAAGCAATGGACTTTGGGTCTTTGGGCCTTAATACGCCATCAGGAGTCAGATGTTTTGGGCCTGGAATATGTTTGGGCTTAAGTTAAGGCCCATTATAGGAATTGGGACAATTTGGCAAATTGGGCCATT
Source organism: Lactuca saligna (assembly GCF_052625555.1). Taxonomy (NCBI): domain Eukaryota; kingdom Viridiplantae; phylum Streptophyta; class Magnoliopsida; order Asterales; family Asteraceae; genus Lactuca; species Lactuca saligna. The sequence continues at coordinate 151,822,278 of NC_136421.1, forward strand.
AGTGGGCTTGAAAAGCCTACCTAGTGTTGGGCTTTTGTTTTGGGATTGGGCCTAAGTTTGGATCATTTTGGGTCAGGGGTAGAATGGTTATTTTACCCCATGCATGGATTAAGGATTATGGTATGGGACTTAATTGATAATTGGGTATATTGTTTGGTAGTGACAGCTCGGGAAGCTGGCAGGGCAGTAACTAGGAAATTCATGCGGGAAGCTCTACAATGCGAGGTGAGTCTTCTCACCATACCAATGGGTCTAAGGCACCAAGGCCGGCCCATTTTATGTTATGTGGTATGATAGTTAGCTTTATGCTAGGTGGTATGTTACTATTTATATGATGTGTGGTGTGCTAGTTGTCCTTGTGACACTTGCATGGAAGACCCCAGGAGGAGCCCGTGGCATTAGATGTAAGAGCATGGTGGGTAGCCCAGGGCAGTACTAGGTAAAGACCATGTAGGGTAGTCCATGAAATTAGATATAAGACCATATCGGGTAGCCCACGACAGTCCTAGGTAAAGACCATGTGGGGTAGCCCATGGCATCCTTCCAGGTTTTTGTAAGCATGGCTTATGTGTTATATGTATCTTTTAGAGCTAGCAGGAAATGTGATACATGTAAATTTTTTAGCAACAGGATATGTGATATGTGGTTAATGTGTATGGTATGCTCTGGGAAACTCATTAAGCTTCGTGCTTACATGTTTTGTTTATGGTTTCAGGTATTATCGTGTTGGAAAGGAAGGGCTCCGGTTGATCACAGTGCATACACCTATGATTTCCGCAATGAATGATTTTGGGATGTACTCTGATAAATGTTTTACTTAATGATGATTTGAATTGTTTGGAATAAATGGTATCAATGTTTTAGCTATATTAAAAATGAAATTTTCACCTTTGATTTTTGGGTCATTACATATTTGTTATCATAGAACCATTGTTAATAATTCATAAAATATTGTATATTAAATCATATTTTACAAAAGAAAAAACAATATTTTTTAATAACAAAATTGCCTTGATCATTACTTTCTGAATTTGTTGTTTTATTTTTTCTGCTTTTTGCATCATCAACATGCATTTTACATTCTTTATTTGCTGAACGTTGATCCATAACTTGTTTTTAACCTAATATTAATATAGAACTTGATATATATATATATATATATATATATATATATATATATATATATATATATATATATATATATGATTAGCATTTTATATTAGTCAATTTCGATATCGCTCATCATACTATCAATAAAAAAAATTGAAAACAAATGTTGTTTATACATTACTTACAATGATCTAAAGTTTTTTATTAAAAAAAATCGATATTTAATCTAATCATAAAACAGTTTCGTCTATGAACAAGTTTGTTATAAATCATGTCTTTTCAATCGTAATGTATTTAACTATCAACGAATGGAGATATCAATCGAAGTTTTTACAATAAATTAGATTTAATCATATCAATTTCATGCATGATTTTGTTAAAATCGTAACTGAATTATCGTGTTTTGATACAAAGCATTACAAATCAGCAATATTTATCATTTTTTAGTTAGAATCTAAGCTAATTTTGTGTTCTGTGAATCTAAATTGTAGAGTTTCAGTATAAATCAATGATAATTTCAATTTAACATGATTTCAAATTCTAAAACAACTTTAATGATGATCAAAGCACATTTTTTCGTTTTTTGAAACATAAATTCAGGATTATCAGTAAAAGATAAGTTTTTTATTTGAATTTAACTTGATTCCGTATGATCTGTATCGAATATTGAAGATTTTAGTAGAAATAATCTTGATTTCGTCTTTGTTATTTAAACTAGTTTGATGTCCGGAGGAGTAGATGACCTGAAAGTTAATGACCTCGTCGTCGTCGTGCATTACCAATCCATATTTTGGACCTAAATTCCCTTAATGAGCTTGATTGGCTACGGCTAATCCTTACGGTTCTTAGCGAAAAATGAGTCATCACTGGAACCAAACCCTATATACACACACACCATTTTACCACTCTATAAATACTTAACCTTTTTTATAAAACCACCACACAACTCAACCATTTCCACATAATTGGAAAAATGAATCCGTCTTGTAACTCACCTCGTTCCAATGCACCACCCACCAATATTTTCCGTCTGGATACTCCGATCTATTACCTGCAAATGGAGTCAACCCCATAAAACCAAATTACAAAATGGAATCAACCTTATTTTTTTGTCTCCTTGAAACCGTTTTTAAGTATTCTGACTTCAAACCTAACCCCTTAAGGAAATAATGGCATGGATACCTTAAAAAGGGGATCCTAATAGAAGAGACGATATTGGCAACCACAACCAGTAGTGGATATAGGGGGTTTTACTGGGGTGTATACACCCCACTTAACATGCTTTTTTACCTAAATTTTATATAGAAGATTTATAATTATAATTGATTTTCATTTAATAGCCCCCTTAATAATAGTAGTTTTACACTATAAACCCCCTTACAATCATCTCTAGATCCGCTAGTGCAAACCACCTACACTGAGACCACATAGGATCCTGATAACGAAATGCACACAAACTTGATGCTTATAAGAAGCGCGATGAGCAAGCATTTAATAGAGTAATAGTCGTTGAAAAACCTAATCAAACAAAACAACAAATATATACCAAGTGGAAGGATTTACATGCAAAATTGTTCAAATTTCGTGGGAACAACAATAACTTAATGATGAGTTGGAAAAGTAGCGAAAGTGACAATATTATTTTCATGAAATCTCTCAAGGAATACCTTTTGACAAGCTACAAATTAACATTTAGCCAAATAAAGGTTTGGAATACTATGAGAGTTCTGCCATGGTGGCCATCGAAACCTCTTCTTAACACGTCTTCAAAATGAATTAAGACATCACATGCAAATGACCAAACGTGATCACTCGTCGCACGACACTTTCTCAACCTCAACAAATTCAATGACATGATTAAAGAACTGCAATGCCCTATCCGGAGAGATAGAACAAGAAAAGTCGGTCCATCAAAAAAAAATTGGTCCTACCGGTCAAAGTCAAATTGGTGTAAAAAATAGCCGATAAAATAAACAAATTTGCTACCACTTATGATGATCAATTACAATTATATAATTATATTAAAAAAAAGTTCCCAATTGAACAGTTCTTGGTGTTGAGTGGATCATATCTTTAATTTCTTTTTTTTTTTTACCCATTTGCTGCGTGGTGCTATCAGTTTAACCGCCGCTTCCCCCACTCGATAAGCGAATCATATTGCGAGCTTCTTCCCACCGCTTCTCTTACATTCTGCTTAAATCCTAAATGCGTGTTTAACACATCCACTTTCCTTCCCGTTCTTCTCACCGCCTCCGTCGTTGTATTGTTTGAAAAGCCTGGTGGATTTATATGATCTTCATTTCTTCTCGATGCTATCCACCGCCATTAGCTCCACCATCTTCTACTTTCTGCTTCTTCGTTTTATCGCTTCATTTTCATTTTTGATTTGGTGTTTGATTATTTGGTGTTTTATACCTCTCAATCCTTCCTCGCCTCTCTCTTCTCTTTAACTCTCTTTTCCCACGACTCATCCCTCCAACTTCTGGAACTTTTGTGTACTGTCTCATTACTATTGCTTTCGTTTTGTCGGCGTTTCCCCCGCCGATTGACGATGCCGATGCTCACGAAACGCCTATGCGGGTATCACATATTTCTTTCCATCAAAAGGTTTCAACATCGAGTTAAGGTGTGGCTATTTAAATTATATATTCAAATCGTCTCAGACCTAATACTGTTGTTTTCAGTTCCAATTCTACGATTACCTACTTTTCATTGACCCTTCGACTCTACTTCTTTCCGTATTTAAACCCTAGATGGTCGAGGTAAAAGGATGAAACCTATTTTTTTCTGACCCCCAGACCGGTTGTTCAAGTATTTTTCTTTTTTTTTTTTTTGTTCTTTTATGTCCATTGTTCGTTGTTTAGGGAAGGATTTATTTTGGTCAAAATTTCATACTTTATTAATAATCAAATTAGTATGAGTGGATATCTTTATGTGCATGTTGGAAATAGATTAGAAGCATATAACCCAAGATAACCGAGAAGCCAAGATCGATGTTTCAGGTATTTTTCTTTATTTTGTTTTTCTTTTTTGTCCGATGTTCGTTGTTTAGGGAAGGATTGATTTTCGTCAAAATTTCATATTTTGACCATAATCATATTAGTATGAGTCGATATCTTTATCTACAGGTTGGAAATAGATTAGAAGTGTGGACAAATTAGTCGTATAGTTAAATCTTAGAAAAAGAAAATGATTGTGGAGCTTCTTGAGTATAAGAACAGTTCGTGTTTTCATTATAAGGTGGATTGCAGATAAATTGAAGAGTGTTAAGTAATTCCCCGAAGAGAAACTTGAAGAACAAAAGGAAAAGCACACTAGGTAACCTTTTTTCATGAGACGTAGTGTTTATGTACAATTTTTTTTATTATTTTTTTAGCATTTTCCACGTGTCTAGAAGGAAAAGGAGATTAAGACTTTAGGAAATTGTGTTGAAGAACTTTTAAGTTTCACCTACATATGTCATTATTTGGTTTTCATATCTTATGATTTTATTTTTTTGTATTTGATTCAGGGGAAGTGCTTTCCAGCAACAAGCATAGCAAGAGATGAATTTTTTTTTCTAAAACATCTACCTTGAAAGAAACATATGCTTCATTTGGTGGCAACCTGCAGAAGTTCTTTTACTGATCATTGACGTATTTTGTATCTTTCTTATAATGAATTTCGATTCATAGTTTTTCTTTGTTGTTTATATTTTGTAGGTAACATACTGTGAACATTTCCTCTGTCTCTTATGGTATACCATTTTAACTGCATGTGTCACTTCCTTTTTAATTCTTGTATTTTGTTCTTAGTTTTTTTGGTATTGGTTTTCTCTTTTGGTCCTTTTCTAGTTTTGGAATGTTCATGCCTTGGATATTAAACCTATTGTAATATCAAATATTTCCTTCTGACCCATGGAACGCATGGTCTCTTCTTTAGTTCAAAAGAAAAGTCACCGTGATAGGAAAGAATAATGCAAAAAGATTGTGAGTTGAGAACTTTAAAGTTCAAGAAAGACATAGAAGAAGCCATAGTTGCGATTCAAGCCGTGTAAAAGGAAATTGCTAAAAATATATCAGAATAGTGCAATGTAGAGCTATAAATGAACTGAACGTTCAACAAACCGTTCAACGAGAAGTTCATATATGTTTATTTATTTAATAAATGAACAAACATGAACACAAATTCTTATTCGTTTAGTTAAAAGAACAAACATAAACAATAGTCTTTTATCTTTCATTTATGTTCGTAAACATTCATTTATGTTGTTTATTTATGTTTGTTTGTTTAAGTTTATTTATATTCATATATTATTATATGTTTGTTTATATTTATATATGTTCAATTGTGTTTTCTTAGCATTGTTTGTTTATGTTCGTTTATCATGTTCACGAACATAAACGAATGAACACGAACAAAAAAATCCGTTCGTTTTTGTTTATTTATTAGATTAACTTAAACAAATGGACATAAACAAACTCTTATTTGTATTCATTCGGTTTGTTTACAACGCTTGTGGAATGTAATATATTTCTTATCTATGTTATGTAATGTTGTTAAATTTTATTTTCAATGACATTTTTATGTTTTATTATTTCTACGTTAGTACTTCAAAAAAAAATTAAAATATTAAAAGTTAAAAATTTTAAGAAAAGTAAAAGGGTGTGGATATGTTGTATGTTCACATTATCAAAAAGGTGTGGAGTTGTTGATATGGAGTGCCGTGGTGGTATGAAATGTTTTAAACCTAGTTTTAGTTGACTAGGTGTGGTGATCAATTTACACGTTAACTGGTTCAATCATCCGGTCTACTCGATTTTCATGCATTATATATATATATATATATATATATATATATATATATATATATATATAACTTGGAAATTGATTTCCAAGGGTTCAAGCATTAATAAAATATATAACAAAAAATTAACAATTGAAACCCATAGGATGTTTAAGCAACATAATTTTCAACTACCAAATTAACAAAAAATTTAAAAGTAAATTAACAAAATTTTAAGCTATCCGTTGATGAGAAACAAAATTTTTAGCTATCCGTTGATGAGACAAAACAACTGAAATCCCAAGGCACTTTAAGCAAAATACATTTAGTGGCGTTTTACAGCAAGTAATTATTAATCAGAAAGACCGAATTGAAGTTATAATCGAATCAGTAAATCACTAACTTTTACAACTATAAATCATAATGATTGAAGAAAACCTATTATATCCTTTTTCAAGATATATAATAGTTTTTCTTTTTTATCCACAATAATTTATACTTTAAAAATTATTATGTATGTATGAAGAAAAGCTATTATATCCTTTTTCAAGATATATTCGTGTCTCATGTTGCAACGTCTATCTATGATAATCCAAACTCATTTCAATTTCTTACAAAAACATACAACCTTTTAGTTCGACCAAACAACATTATCAAAATCTCAAAGATCTAAAAATAAAGTTTCACTCCTCCACAAATTTAAATCCGTGGCTTTACAACTTCCTTAGTGATCAAGCCTAACACCCCACATAACTCTGGATACAAAGACTTCCTTATTTCGGAGTACACTTCACCATCCCACTTCCTCTTCGCCAAATCCTCCCCCATGCGCACAGCAGCCTCCACCGTACTCTCAACACTATCATGCGCCGACTCAACAAACCCCATTGCCACCGCCTCCTCCGCCTTCACCTTCACAGCCCGAATCAAAATATCTCTCCTGGCTTCCGGCTTCCCCACCTTCGATCTCATCATGGCTGTGAAATAATCCGGCAATGTCATCCCTATGTCGATCTCACTCATGTACAGAAAACCTCGATCACGCCGCATCAAGACGTAATCATGGCTAATCGCGAGAATCAGCCCTGCAGCGGCGGCGTGACCTGTAATGGCGGCGATTGTCGGCATGGGAAGGGATACTAAGTCAGCGACGAGTGGCTTGAAGAGATCAACCATTTGGCGGAGGAGATCAACTGCCTTGGAAGGAGACCCACCGGAGGTGGATATGGCCCAGTTGAGATCGAAACCATTTGAGAAGTACTTCCCATCGGCGACGGTGACGAGAGCGGAGCCGGTAGTGGATTGGGACTTAACCTCGGAGAGAGCTGAACGGATGGAGGAGATGAAAGTAGGATTGAGGCGGTGTTCGCCGTCGCCGGTAAGAGTTAGAAAGAAGACGTTCCCGCGCTTTTCTAAGGTACACATGATGTGGATTTAGGTGGTTATGGCGTTGGAGTTTGTAGAAAGAGTGATATATATAATAAAAAAATATAGCGAGTAGGCAACTATAATCTTATCAACCCCAACTATAATTGGCAATATCGAGGTAGATCTTTAGTCAAATAATACTAAATGTGTTATCATTAAGATTTACTCATTATTTTGAGCTTATACATTTTACAAGAGTTTGTTATAATAGCATAAATATGAGGAAATTATATAAAAGAAATATATATAAGATTGTTAGGTTGATTTCTGATTGATGACCTGCAAGGATAAAAAAGTAATGGAAAAAAAATAATGTTCCGTGTATATTATTGTGACTTTCATTCTAATATGTTATTAAAGTAAATATCTTTTGTTCAAGTTATTGGCATTTTTGACGTATCTACGAACTACGATCGTCTTTCCTGAGTATCTATTCAATTAGTTTTCTTAAAAATTATTGAAAACTCATAAAAGATGCCAATAACGGGTTTAATAGGCAATAGTTGGTTAGAATGACAAATTAACACAAAGTTAACGTAAGATATATAGAAACATGAAAGTGACCATTCGTGTACATGTGACATAGTTTCTTACGATACAAATTATTAACCCTTTTATTTTTGTTTCAAGTAAGAAGGATTGTGTGGTTCACAATAGATTATGCGGCATCACAACTTGGTTGCCATGTGTACAATATGGCCACATAGGTTGTCATGTGGTATTTTTATTGGTAATTATATAGAATTATCAAGCATTTAAAATAGCAATGTAGAAGTATTCATTTTTATATTATTAAGAAAACGGTTTTTAAAGACATGAATTACGACACGCAATACTTTTATGACATACAAAACTAAGTGTTATAAACATTATGTCATCTTCTGGAAAATCTAAAGGACTCACGACATACATAACCGTATGTCATAAAATTATGTCATATTTTTAAAATCCACTAGACAATTTGTCATTTTGTTGGCCATCTTGAAAAAAAAGTTGTTTCTCTTTTATTTCCAGCTTGTAATCGACCCTTTTCATGGTCTTTGATTGCTTGGTTCAAAACACCTTCTCACATACTCTAACTCACAACAATTTAGGAGTGTTTCTTTTTATTTATTAAAATGGTTTACTAACTTATTAGCTTTTTAAGAAGTTAATAATTAAAAAATCAATATGTTAAATTGAGTGGTTTGATAATGAAAATATCTTTTCAAAATGACTTTTGCCCACCTATAAAAAGGAGTTTTCAAGAAATCACTCATCATAACTTCTTCAAACTCATTGAGACTTTTTGAGATAAAAAGACAAAAAGGAGTTTTCAAAATGAACCTCATTCTTTTTTCCCTTTCATTTCATTTTTACTATGATTTAGCTTATTATACAACTTATAGCTTTTGGGAACCACATATGCTAATCCAAACACATTTCCAAAATTTCATTATTTATCGATATAAGCTAATAAGCACTTTTACCAAAAAAAAGAACTTTTGTTTTGGAAAACAGAATTAAATAGCGCTTAGGGTTTTAGGTGTATAATAATCAACGCCAGACTAGAAATCAACTGGTGGCATAGGTTATTCCACTCATCACCGTGCAAATGACTTCGTCGGTCACACAGACTCTATTGGATCTAAGGAAATCGACCGACGATTTGGGGTTTCTAAGAACCAACAATCAGTGAAAAGTTGTGATTCTCTCCCAATCCTTGTGTTGAATCTCTTCTTACTCCTCATGTTTGTATCACCATATTTTAAGATAACTTAATATATTTTATATGTGCGGGTATGTATCACATGTTTCTTTATATATATATATATATATATATATATATATATATATATATATATATATATATATATATATATATTTTCCCTTTTAACTCTTCCCCATTCTCTGAAATTTATATTTTCTTATTTTGTCTACCATCTCCAGTCCGTTAAAATTGGATTAAGGAGACGCATAGGGAGAATGGTTTGCCGCAACACTTTTGAGGCCCCTCAACTATAATGCTAATAGTGGTAACAATTTTGGGGGAATCAAATTCGGGGTTATCAGTATTCTGTAATTATTATTAATAATTACCAATTACTAAATTTATGTTCCCCTCTTGCAATTCCATAAAATTTGAGTATTGTGCAATCGGATTTTTACTCGAAACATTGCGAGATTGATTCACTTGATATATGAATAAGATGATTGTGATCATGAATTTTGTTGATAGTGGTGTATTGAACTGTAGTTGAGTTACTATTAGAAAGGAATTGAGTAATAATATCAAGGAGTGGACGCAATGCACTAATAGAGCATAGATTTATGTAGTTTTCTAATTACTTTTATTGAAAATAATGAGGACATTTAAGTGAAACTAATGCATTTGATTCAAGAAGTTGATAATTATGAGCATTAGTTTTTGGTTTTGATCTATACATGTGTAGCATAAGGTAAGACTATGGAAGTGCAAATGAGATTCGAAATCAATAACAAGAGAGTGGGAGAATGTGCAGGTTATTTAGAGCCATGATACTAAATTAGTTAATGTTTTTTGTAAGTATAAGATTAGCTAAATGTCTTCTTGTCATTGTTGGTTTTTTTCTATAAGTTTGTGAACATCATATTTAGATCTTTTTTTTTTTTTTTTTTTGCTTATAAACTAAAATCATTTTGTTATGCTTCTAATAATGATATCAATTAGAGAATAATGTAACTTTTATATTGTTTCCTTTATTTGCATACATCTTCGTTTTATCTTCAAATTTATAGTCTTTTATGAAGAAAAATATATATATACATAGGAGGATGTAATATCCTCAAAATGAGACTAAAAGTTTTTACCATTTTTAGTGGGGAAATAATTTTTAGAAGTAAAATAAAATAATATTTATAATTAATAAAAATTTAGAAGAAATAAATAATTATATATCTTTAAATACAATATATGATAAGTATAATGATAGAAATGAACTAGAAGTTTAATAAGGTCAAACTAGAGGAAATACAATTAAAGGTCCAACGCTCTTTAATTTTTAGAGTTACGAATTGACTATTGTTTACCAGATTGGACTTGAAATTCATAAAATTTAAAGGAAGCGGTTTCTAGAGAAATATCAAGTTGCTAGTTATATTCCAACTCAAAATGGTGGTTTAGGTGTAAGCTTTTGAAGTTGAAGGACTACATTTGACAAATATGTCAAACTTAAAGGGTGAATCTAGAAATCATAATAGAATTGATTTCTAGAAAGCTAGTTAATTAGGGGAAAAAGTCTTAGTAATGGAACCCCATTTAGAAATAGTAGCCAATTGGTGATTATTTAAAGGAAATCAAACTAGAATATCCATTGTGTAACATGGAGTATTTACTTGGGAGTTCTCATTCATTGCAGGGATAATCAAAATTCAAAGGAGAAATAGTGCTTTCATGAAATGATTCTAAGCATTTCATGGTGATTTGGGTGAATCAATTAAATAAGAAACAAGGGTTTTGAATGCAAGTGAGCATCTAAGAGCTTAGGAGTTAGTTTTCTTCTCCTTTTCTTCCTCAATTAAAATCTTGGGTTTGGGCAATTTCTTCCACTTCCATAAAAAGTAGTGATTAGTTGCTATAATTGATGTTTCTTTTAGCATGTGTACTCCCGCACTCTATAGTATTAAACCCTAGTTAATTAGTGTAGAGTTTGGTGAGTATTGGAAGCTTAAAGCACCATAAATTGTGGAAAACCCTTAAATCTAAATTTATGCCATTGAATAATGGTTTTTCCATGAGTTGGTGTTATAAATTTTTGGATAATCATCATCGGTTCAACACTTCACCATAGAAATGTTTGATTTCATTCCTTGGGTGATTTGAGTTGATCGAATCCCCAAGCCCACATTTTAGTTGTACTCATGATTTAATGAGTTGCCCATTGATGGTGAAACTTGTTAAAAATTGCAACTTTAGATTACTAAATGTTATTAGAGGTTTATATTTGGTACATGTTGTGATTCCATAGTTTCCTTTTGAAGTTGTTGATAAAATTGTCATTGCAATAATAAAAACTATAAGTGGAATGGAACAGAGAACTTGGAAGGAGTGCAATCTTCAAATTGGAAATGAATTAATAAATGTAATGAACTAAGAGAAATAGAAAACTTTTGATGTTTAGAAACTAAAACTCATGATGCAACTGGTCTCACAACTTTATTGGTAGAATTGGAATCACCACACCACTTTAGTTGTGGTTGGTTGGTGAATTTCAGAAAGGCTATATGCCGAAATGGTCCTGCCTCCTAACTGTCCTGTCTGGCTAATCCTTATTTGATAGAACTCTTGGTACTCGTTAGCATTAATGAAAGATCTAGATTTCATTACCATATTTTCATGGGGATTAATAAGTTATAGTGTTATAGGTTAATACTTGTTAGGCACGTTACCTTCCAGTTGGATCGCCAGTAGAATCACCCATATAGTTGTCAATCGTATGAGCAATTGTCCAAGTGAGTTATCTTACTATACCAAGTATTATAGTATATATTCATGTATGTTAGGATGTAATAGCTAGTAGGATAGTGTATGCCTAATGTTAGTCTATTAAAGGGTATAATCTCTAAGGTGTCTATAAGAATAGAGTTGAATGTGTAGTATCTATGTGTGCAAATGTTATTTTATTCATTACAGTTAGAGTAGGGGTTTATGGCGGAACGGAGATAGGTGGAGAGCCTATAGACCAGAGTATTGATGATGAAATCGAAAGTAGGTCGTAAGTCAAGATACACATATAATTGGTGGATCGGCAAAAGTTCGTGAGCCAACCGGTGGATCGGTAAAAGGTCGTGAGCCATTATTTGTATGCATGTATATGTATTGTGGTATATAGTATTTTGGAGAACTCACTAAGCTTCATGCTTACCCAATTAATTATAAATGTGTTTTTGATGATTCATTGATTCATGAGAAGGGTAAGTTTCAACTGTATACATGCGTATTTGCAACATGTTTTTGCATAATGTAATTATACTCTAAAATATTTGAATAAATAAAAATGAAAAAATGGGTTGAAAATCAGGACGTTACACCTTAAGAGGGAGCTGATATCCAAAAGAGCTAGTGGTATCCATATTGATCTTGTGATATGTATTTTATGTACTAAGTAATAAACCGACCAATCTAGACTAACTAATATGCAATAGGCATTGTACCTAATCAAATAGCAAGATAGTTCATGTAAGTAGGCTATCGAACACATGGAACGGAAATATAAGCTAAATATTAATAAATGTTAACCAATTCAAACAATTAATTAAATAGAGTGCTTTTCTAGTTTTTCAAGTCTAGAAACTTAAAACTGTTATTACCGAGAGCAATTAAACTAACATAAGTAATTCAAATTAAAGATTAAGACAAGATATTAAAGAGACTTTCATTTAGACTTGATCCATAATACTCCTATGGTTGATTTCTTGGATAAGTGCAATGGATTTAGTTGATTGTTGCTTATTGATTCCTAATTTAACAAAGCTTTATGATCAAAAGAATAATCCTTTAGTAAAACTATTTCATTCATGCATTGATTAGGTGAACAAACAATCAAGATTACTAGTATTTAATTCGAGTTATGCTAGACTTGAACTGTGATTAACATTAATGGATAATAACATCAATTCAATATACATGAATGATCATCACATATTAGCTTCCACATTAATTTACCTATTCTTCTATTTCACCCTAGGTTTATGATCAAAACACTAGTCTTACAACTATGATGGTCACAAATTTATAAGATTCAAGTTTACCAAATAAGAATGATCATCCAATTCAAAAAAACTCAGCACTAAACAAAATATATAGTTTTCATTAAAACAAAAGGATCTTTAACAAGCTATCATAACAAATAAGCGACCCATAACAATCCAAAATCCAATAAATCAACACATAGTCATAATGATCATATACTCTAAACAGAAGTTGGGGTTTTAGCCCATGATTTCTGGAATCAAAACTCTTAAAAACAAAATTCACAATGAAAATCAAAATGACTAACAAAGTAAATAAGTTTTAAGAAGTATTATTTCCTAAAATATCTTCAAAACCGAAACATTAATCGAAATCTGAGCTTCCTCTGTGTTCAAGTGCTCCCTCTGTTTGAAAGAATAATAGTAACAATTATAATTCCCAAATCTAACCCACCATATCGTCGTTGACTGCCACCATGACGTGGTCTTCAATAAAAACACATAATCGACAAGTTACTAGTCCATCAGGATTTTTCCAATCACCACGTTGTGGTGAGACAACCATGACGTGGTCTTCCAACTTTAAGTCTTCTTTGACTTTTATCCATTTTTCATGCTTCTAGCTCCATAATAGCTTCCTTTTAATCCTGAGCATGTCTTCGCTGCTACAAAATATATTTAAAACAAATTAAGTCCATTTTGTTCTATAATGAGCAAAAATGTAGAAAAAAGTATTAAAATAATGCATAAAATATATAGCTAAATATGCATATATCATCTTGATAAGATTCAAGAGTCAACCAATGAAGAACCAGTAGTTATCGTAGCAATCACTTTGAATTTGAAAAAGTTATTAAGGAGATTGATATCCCTCTAATTCTTCCTAATAAACTTGATCAAAGACATCATAGACCTAATTATATAAAATCAAGTTATTGGAAGTTATGGAAGACCCTAAAAGGCTGCAAGATAGAGGGATAACATGGATAACGGGAATCAATCCATGTAAGTTTGAAACTTGGTTGATCAAACACTAAACCTTAAAACTGTAAGTGTTAGTGCATCTTTAAGAAGATAACAAATATGGATGTGAACAAACATATAGTCAAACCAAGATTGTTGTGAAGGGTGTGTAAGATTATGAAGTTCATTTATGAACTGAAACAAGCAACTCGAAAAATGAAGTATTTGCTTCAATGAGTAATTCAAGGAGTTTGAATTCCAAGAAACAAAAATGGACCTTAAGGAATGTCAAATCCATTAGGAGTAATTAGGATCTTTGATTCAATGACAAAATTCAAGGAGTTTCAATTTCTAGAAACAAAGATAAGTGGGAGCATATATATATATATATATATATATATATATATATATATATATATATATATATATATGTGTGTGTGTGTGTGTGTGTGTGTGTGTGTGTCTGTGTGTGTATGTGTGTCAATATCAGTGTGAGTATAGTTTTCATCCTTGTAATGTATTTCGAGAATACATAATTTATATGAAACAATGTTCTGATGTAGCAAGTGTAAAAGCTTGGCTTTGTTTGTGAATTGTTTCGCCATGAATCACAAGGGAGAAACAACACATTTATTTAATCTATGGAGATAGATATTGCCAATTCATTATATTAAACCAAAGGAAATTAAATCTTGAGGAAACTCGAAATGCATAACTCCAAGAGAGTTGATGTTTATAAAATATGGCATGCCATTCAGCATCACAAATGTCCTAGTTCTGTAATTGAGCTAAAAGAAATGAGTTGTGTTGTAACAGCCCAAATTTCGAATAAAAAATTTCATTTTTAGTTAACAAAATCATACTCAAAAGACATAATATTTCAACCACATTTTTAAAAAAAAAATCCATAATATCAAATAAATTACCCAAAAACATCAAAGTGTCCCAAAAAAAAAATCGGAGAGTGCATGTCGCACCATCATGCTGGGCCTTTGCCCTTAGGCTCTGAAGTACCTGAAACAACCAATAAACTGTAAGCTAATGCTTATTCAGTTCCCCAGAGCATACCCCACACAATCCATATAATCATATAATCTATATTAGTTATATCAGCTACATATACCACATAAGCCATGCATACAAACATATGAGGATGCTGTGGAAACCCTCCAAGGTCTTACTCTGGGATGTCATGGGCTCCCCCCATGGTCTTATACCTACATGCCATGGGGTCCCCCATGGTATTTACATGGAATGTGATGGGATCCGCCCACCCCCATGGTCTGATATCTCACTGCCACAGGCTCCCCCTGGGGTCGTCCATGTAAATGACACAGAGTCAAAAAGCATACCACATATCACAGAACATAACTATCATACTACATAACACACGTATAAACATATAGGTATTCCGTGGAATCTTTCCAGGGTCTTACACCAAGATACTGTGGGATTCCCCTAGGTTCTTATACATATGTGTCATGGACTCCCCCACATTGTCTTAACTTGTAACGTCTGTCTCTCAAGTTATTAATTATTTAATTTTTCTTAAATTATAGTTGGGACTAGTATGGAAGAAAAAGAGTAGTGGATTTGGATTTATGCACTTGGGACAAGTCTTGGGCCACCCATAAGACGTACGCGGGGCGTAGCCTGAGCTTACGCAGGGCGTAGCGGACCGCCGTTGGAATCGGGGACGCACACACTTACGCGCAGCGTACCACTAGGTACGCGCAGCGTAAGTGAGCAGATAAGAAAACCCTAATTTAAGGGTTTAAGACCTATATAAACCCCATTATAGCCTCCCTCTGAATTATTACCAGTCTCCGCACCCACAAAAAATAGCACGTCCTTACTCTCTCTTTTGTGTGATTTGGCTCTTTGTGAGAGTTTTTAGTGAGGAAGAAGTTATGAAGAATGAAAGCAAAGGTTGGAGAAGAAGCTTGAACTCAGAGATCTGGACTAGACTCACTCTTTGTCACCAAAAGAAGGTATAAACCATTGAACTTTCTTCCTCATATGCTAGATCTAGAGTTATTGAAGTTTTGGACATCTTTAGGTCTAAAGGTTGGACCTTGATCATGAAGATTCGTTTTTGAGCTTGGGATTGCCATCCTTTAGGCTCAAAACACCTTCTTAGCAATAAATTTTCGATCTTTGAGGTTTGCATGAAGCCATGCATGAGATCTAGCCATTTCTATGGAGTTAGGATATTGCTTTTTGAAGTTTGAGCCTCTTTGAGCCATCCAAGCCATCAAGTAAGCAACTTTATGGCTTAGGACATAGAATATGTCATGGATATGAATTTATAGCTTCTAAATCGATGGATTAAGCACTTAATAGGAAGTTGTCTTAATAGGGATATACATTGGACGTACAAGGAGGTACGCACAACGTACAAGCTAGCAGCCAGTACGCTCAGCATCCCTAGAGGTATGCCCCGAGTACGCTGCCAGATTGGGCTTTGAGTAATTGGGCCTCGGTGTGGGTTGTGATTTGGACTTAGAGTCTTTGGGCCTTAAGAGCCATTAGGAGTCTATGAATATGGGCCATGTATAGGTGTTGAGCCTAGGGTAAGGCCCAATAAAGGGATTTGGGCCCAATATAGGAAATTGGGTCATCAGTGGGCCTCTAGGGGGTCATTAATGCACATAGAAGAAATTAAGGGGTTTGGGGCCATGTTTGTAACCTACACTATAGCAGGGGTAAAATGGTCATTTTACCCTGAGATTAGTTATCAGTATTTGATTTAGTGTTTATGGAATTTGTAGCGGGGGAGTTCCGGAGCAGCAGTCAGACAGTTTCGGATTTAGCATCTCAGCAGCCAGCGTTACGAGGTGAGTCTTCCTTCTAGTAGGAACGCGTCTACGACCACAATGTCGGCCCGTTTAGTCAGCAATAGTTCCGGACTTCAGTCCGATGAAGTAGTTCACTGTGCTTGATGCCTTTATGATTCGAGCATGTATTTGTGTTCTATGTTCCGGACTTTGGTCCTATGCAATATGCAGTATATATGTTTATGCTAGTAGTTATGATTATGCTATACTATGTTTAGTCAGTTTCCAAACTTCGGTCCAATGCAGAGGGCAAGGACCTAGTTAGTTTCCATACTTCAGTGCGATGCAGTTTCCAAACTTCGGTCCGATGCAGAGGGCAAGGCCCTGGTTAGTTTCCAGACTTCGGTCCGATTCAGTTTCCGGATTTTTGTCTGATGCAGTGGGCAAGGCCCAGTATGTGCTCTATATGATATTCTATGGTATGTGGTAATTTGGGGGAGCTAACTAAGCTTTGTGCTTACAGTTTTCAGTTTTGGTTTCAAGTACTTCCAATAGCAAGGGGAAGAGCTCAGGGTGATGGCATGGCACACACCACAATTACAGTTTTATCCTGGGAGTTTTATTCAGATGTTTCGATATGATATTAACTTCAGTTTTGATTGATACATTTATTATGGCATTTTGAGACATACGATGCATGGTTTTATTATATAACATTTGGTTTTGTGGTTTTTAATAATGTTAAAACAAAAAATTTTGGGTTGTATTTTTAGGATGTTACAAGTTGGTATCAGAGCCTTGGTTTGAGGGATTTAGGCACACTTCCGGGTATGAATGGACTCAAACTAAGGAAATGGTGAAACGATTTTCAAAAGAAAAATGTTTCGAAAGAATTTTGAAAAAAAAAGAGTTTTTGAAAAAGAGAAAAAGGGTGTGGTTCATGCGATCAACCGAGCTCAAGTAAGTATTCCCAAATTACCCATGCAAGTTTATGTTATGATTATCAGTTTCAGGTTTAGTAGAACAACATGATAGAATAGGGCTAAGGATCTAAAAGGATGCCTTATGTTTCTGCTATATCTGTTCCATCTTTATGAGAATTGCATGCTAGTATTGAGTATACAGTAGTAGGATAACCTGTTTAGGTTATGCCTAATAGTATGAGCTCAACATTATATGCTAGTACAGTTTCTCGTTATGAGGATATATTTGCTTGAGTAGTTTCCTGTGTCCGAATGTTGCTTGCTTTGTGCCTTGTGGGACTCTGAGTGATGGGAGTTAGCCATTAGGTGAATACGTCACGTCACATGTGATCAGGGTTGAATAATCTCAGAGTGTTGGGTTTGGCCCTATTGCGCAGCTCTCGTTTGAGTCTAACCGTTGTAGGGATGAGTCTTTTACTCGAAGGATTATCTGACCCTCTTCACATGTGATGGTATTCAGGTGATGGCTAATTGGCATTACAAGGAGCCCTTCAGCAGTTGAGGACTGGTTTGGGTGGAGTCAGAGATTTCCCTAGGGTAAGCCTAGGATGAGAGTAGCATAGATCAATAGCAGTAGAAGTGACTTGGTGGAAGTCAAGGCAGTTCTTGAGGAAAGTTTGGATAGATGTGGAAGGTAGTATGGGCCCGTAATGCTGAAAGCAAAGGATTCATACTTGAATCAAGGAAGGCTGAGATGAGACCAGGAAACTTGTAGTAGTAGCGATCCTTCGAGATATACCAGTGTTTCTGACGTTTATCATGATGTGTTTTCAGAATAGTGGTTTTATGCCCTAGCCCAACAGTCGGCGGTTCAGGAGCCCGCGAGGAATCAGGATCATGCTCGAGGGCCGAGCATCTAGATGAGCAAACTAGAGAGTTCGTCACTTCAGAGGTTACTCGCACCATACTTGAGCAGACTACTGTGATCTTTAGTTAGATTAAGGAGGGTATTATAGAGCTGATGGACGAGAGGTTGAGCACATTTCGTGTTGAGGTGGCAACCATGATGGGGTCACGTACACTCACCTTCAGGGAGTTCCGGGCTTGTGGAGCTCCAAACTACCATGGGGCACGGGACCCCATAGCGAGTACTAGGTGGTTGGCAGATGTCGCCAACGCTTTCCGCACCGGCAAATGTGTCGAGGGGGACAAGGTCAAACTAGCATCCTGTCTTTTGAAGGAAAGGGCACGAGATTAGTGGGAGGAGATCGGGCATGTCATTGGGGATCACGTAGCACTTGATGCGATGACCTGGGATGATTTTACTACCAAGTTTAGAGCCGAGTTTTCACCGGTTATTGAGTGCAACAAGTAGCTAGGGAGTTTCAGGATCTCAATCAGACTACAGAGACAGTGGTGAAGATAACCGCCAAGTTCAGGGAGAGGACTCTTCTCGTTCCTCACTACACAGCTGATGAGGAAATGAAGAAGGCCCGTTATCATGAGATGTTGCAGAGTGATGTCCGCTAGTTTGTGAGCCGGTCCATCTGTAAAACGCTGGATGATATGATTGCGAGGGCTCGTGAGAGAGAGATAGATTTGGATATGGAGAAGAAGAGGAAGCCAGATGTGGCATCTAGCATAAGGAGTTTAGGAAAAAGCCCAAGGTATCAGATACCAGATCTAGAGGACAGCAAAGCCACGGTCGGTGTGGTAAGTATGGGAGATTGCACAATGGGGCGTGCAAGGCAGGGAGTCTCGGTTGCTACAAGTGCGGCCAGACCGGGCATATGAGCAGAGATTGTACAGCTACTCCCACTACCACCACAACACCTGATCTGATTTGCTTCCATAAAAATTCCCAGTGTCCGAGTTTGTCAGTAGCAGGATAGGTGGCGGCACATGCCCCTGCTACATTGAGGATTACAAACGGCCATCAAGGCCAAGGTGAGGTGTCAGTGGCGAAGAGTAGAGCTTTTCAGATGACAACAAAGGAGGCGCGGGCGACTCCTGATGTGGTGACGGGTATCTATTTTCCTCTTATCTCTTTATTGATATTGATTATTTCTCATTGTTATATGTTTTCATATGGGGTCATTCTTAGTGAACGACATTTCAGCTATAGTATTATTTGAATCGGAGGCTACCCGATCATTTGTTTCACTTGCGCTTAGCAAGAGGTTTAGTAGAGCTCCGGGTGAGCTGGATCGTCTACTTGAGGTTGAGATATCGGATGACATGACCATCAGGGTCACAAGATTACATAAGGGGTGTTCGCTGCAACTATTTGACGAGTAGTTTTCAGTGGACTTAGTTCCTATTCCCCTGCGAGGGAATAAGGTTATAGTGGGTATGGATTGGCTGAGCCGTAATGGGGTAGTGATTGATTGCGAGCTTTAGTTAGTGAGGGTTCGCACTCCTGTTGGGGGAGAGTTAGTGATTCAGGGCGAGAGGCCACAACGTGGACCAGTCCTTTGTTCAGCGGCAGGACCGAGACGCTACATTCAACAAGGTTGCGCAGGGTACATCACCTATGTTATCGATGGCCGAAAGAAGGGTAAGGCGACTGTTGACGATGTACCAGTAGTACGAAAGTGTCCGGACGTATTCCCAGAGGACTTACCTAGGATACCTCCGGAAAGATAGGTCGAGTTTCGGATTGACCTGGTTCCAGGTGCGGCTCCAATAGCCAAGGCACCGTATCGATTGGCTTCTCCAGAGATGCAGGAGTTGTCTACGCAGCTGCAGGAGCTGCTAGACAAGCGTTTCATTCAGCTGAGTAGTTCGCCATGGGGAGCCCCAATCCTATTCGTAAGGAAGAAGGATGGGTCGCACCGTATGTGCATAGATTACCAGGAGTTGAATAAGGTAACGGTAAAGAACTGTTACCCACTCCCGAGGATCGATGAGTTGTTTGACCAGCTTCAGGGAGCATCTTGGTTCTCCAAGATTGATCTATGGTCAGGTTATCACCAGATGCGGGTTAGGGATGAGGATGTGCAGAAGACTGCTTTTAGGATCCACTATGGTCATTATGAGTTTGTGGTGATGCAGTTCGGGCTCACCAAAGCTCCAGCAGCGTTCATGGATCTCATGAACCGCGTATGCAGACCGATGTTGGATCGGTCTATGATAGTTTCCATTGATGACATCTTGGTTTATTCCAAGACTCAGGAGCAACACGAGGAGCACCTGAGAGAGGTGCTAGAGATGCTGAGGAGGGAGAGACTTTTCGCGAAGTTCTCCAAGTGTGAGTTCTGGTTACGCGAGGTGCAGTTCCTTGTACACCTCATCAACCAGAAGGGTATACTAGTAGATCCAGCCAAGATAAAGGCCATGATGCAGTGGGAGGTCCCGAGGTCTCCAATTGAGATTCGGAGCTTCCTAGGGCTAACAGGGTACTACAGGAGATTCATCCAGGATTTTTCCAAGATAGCAGTTCCACTTACCCGGCTGACCAAGAATTCGGTGGTGTTTCATTGGGGGCCTAAGCAGCAGGCAGCATTTGAGACCCTCAGACAGAGATTTTGTGAGGCGTCGATTCTTACCCTGCCAAAGGGAGTAGAGGATTTTGTAGTCTAGTGTGACAGTTCGATCACAGGTATGGGAGCCGTTTTGATGCAGCGAGGCCATGTGATAGCTTACGCCACTAGACAGTTGAAGCCTCATGAGGCTAACTATCTAACGCACGATTTAGAGTTGGGGACAGTGGTGTTCGCCCTCAAGATTTGGAGACATTACCTCTATGGGGTCCGTTGTACCATTTACACGTATCACAAGAGTTTGAGGTACCTCATGGATCAGCTGAATCTAAACATGAGGCAGTGCCGATGGTTAGATGTGGTAAAGGATTAAGACTGTGAGATCCTTTATCATCCGGGCAACGCCAACGTAGCGGCCAATGCCCTAAGCCGCAAGGCGGTAGCAGCCCCGATCAGGGATATATGTCTGAGGATGACAATGATTACTCAATTGTTGGAGCAGATTAGAGAGGCTCGGGATGTGGTCCTAAAGGAGGAGAGGCAGAAGTGTGAGAGGATTGTAGGCCGAGTAGCATCCTTTGACTATGACAGTCAAGGATTGTTGACCCTTCATGGTAGAGTTTGGGTACCGTACTAGGGCGGAGTACGTCAGATATTGATGGACGAGGCTCACAAGCCTCGGTTCTCCATCCACCCAGGGGCGACGAAGATGTACAGAGATCTTCAAACTGAGTATTGGTGGCCCTGCATGAAGCGGGACGTAGCTTGGTATGTGGAGAGATGTCTGACCTTCCTGCAGGAAGGTCAAAGTAGAACATCAGAGACCCCCCCGGCAAGATGCACTCGTTAGACATTCCCATGTGGAAATGGGAGGATATCACTATGGATTTCATCACTAAGCTTCCCAAGACCGCACGTGGAGTTGATTCGGTTTGGGTCATAGTGGATCGGTTGACCAAGAGCACGCATTTCATACTGATTCAAGAGAGCATATCGGCCGAGAAGCTAGCCGATATTTATGTGCGCGAGGTAGTGGCATGGCATGGAGTGCATGTATCAGTAGTATCAGATCGAAATGTACGGTTCACTCCCAGATTTTGGAAGCAGTTTCATGAAGAGATGGGGACTCGTCTTCACTTCAGCACCACTTTCCACCCTCAGACTGATGGGCAGAGCGAGAGGAAGATTCAAACTCTCAAACTCATGCTTCAGGAATGTGTTCTAGATTTTGGTGGCAGTTAAGATATGTATCTTCCATTAGCGGAATTTTTGTATAACAACAGTTACCACGCCAGCATTGACCACCCTCCTTTTGAGATGCTTTTCAAGAGGAAGTGTAGGACCCCGATTTGATGGGGTGAGGTCGGTCAAAGAGTCATCGAGAGTACGGAGTTGGTACTCAAGACCACAGAGTTAATCCAGCAGGTCCATAGTAGACTACGCAGAGTCGGCAGAAGAGTTACGCCGACAGGAGGCGTTCGGACTTGGAGTTTCAAGTGGGCAATATAGTCCTCCTGAAGGTATCACCCTAGAAGGGTGTCATCAGATTCCGGAAGCAGGGCAAGCTCGGTCCCAAATTCATTGGTCTGTTTATGGTTTTGGCCCGGGTGGGCCGGGTTGCTTACCGTTTGGATCTTCCAGTAGAACTCTTCTAGATCCACAACACTTTGCTTGTATCTTAGTTGTGAAAGTGTTTGGTGGATGAGTCAGCAGTTGTACCATTGTAGGATATTCAGGTTGATAGCAGCGTGAGTTACATCGAGAGAACCATTGCGATCTTGGATCTGAAGACGAAGGCCTTGAGGAACAAGGTATTTCAACTAGTAAAGGTGAAGTGGCAGAACCGGAAGGGTTCAGAGTGGACGTAGGAGTCCGAGGAGGAGATGTGGGAGCATTATCCAGAGTTGTTTTCAGATTCAGTAGCAGCAGACTTCGAGGACGAAGTCTGATTCAAGTGGGGGTGAATTGTAACGTCTGTCTCTCGAGGTATTAATTATTTAATTTTTCTTAAATTATAGTTGCGCCTAGTATGGAAAGAAAAAGAGTATTGGATTTGGATTTATGCACTTGTTCCAAGTCTTGGGCCGCCCATAAGACGTATACGGGGCGTAGCCTGAGTGTATGCGGGGCGTAGCGGACCGCAGTTCGAATCGGGGACACGCACACTTACATGTAGTGTACCACTAGGTACGCGCAGCGTAAGTGAGCAGATAAAAAAAACCCTAATTTAAGGGTTTAGGACCTATATAAACCCCATTATAGCCTCCGTCTGGATTATTACCAGTCTGCTCACCCACAAAAAAAACCCTAGCACGTCCTTACTCTCTCTTTTGTGTGATTTGGCTCTTTGTGAGAGTTTTTAGTGAGGAAGAATTTGTGAAGAATGAAAGCAAAGGTTGGAGAAGAAGCTTGAACTCAGAGATCTAGACTAGACTCACTCTTTGTCACCAAAAGAAGGTATAAACCACTAAACTTTCTTCCTCATATGCTAGATCTAGATATATTGAAGTTTTGGACATCTTTAGGTCTAAAGGTTGGACCTTGATCATGAAGATTCGTTTTTGAGCTTGGGATTGCCATCCTTTAGGCTCAAAACACCTTCTTAGCAATAAAGTTTCGATCTTTGAGGTTTGCATGTAGCCATGCATGAGATCTAGCCATTTCTATGGAGTTAGGATATTGCTTTTTGAAGTTTGAGCCTCTTTGAGCCATCCAAGCCATCAAGTAAGCAACTTTATGGCTTAGGACATAGAATAAGTCGTGGATATGAATTTGTAGCTTCTAAATCAATGGATCAATCACTTAATATGAAGTTGGTTTAACAGGGTTGTACGTTGGGTATACAAGGAGGTACACACAGCGTACAAGCCAGCAGCCGGTACGCTCAGTGTCCCTAGAGGTACGCCCCACGTACGCTGCCAGATGGGGATTTGAGCAATTGGGCCTCAGTGTGGGCTGTGCTTTAGACTTAGAGTCTTTAGGACTTAGGGGCCATTAGGAGTCTGTGAATATGGGCCAATTATAGGTGTTGGGCCTAGGGTAAGGCCCAATAAAGTGATTTGGGCCCAATATAGGAAATTGGGTCATTAGTGGGCTTCTAGGGGGTTATTGATGGACATAGAAGAAATTAAGGGTTTGGGGCCATGTTTGTAACCTACACCATAGTAGGGGTAAAATGGTTATTTTACCCTGAGATTAGTTATCAGTATTTGATTTAGTGTTTATGGAATTTGTAGCCGGGGAGTTCCAGAGCAACAGTCAAACAGTTTCGGATTTAGCATCTCAGCAGCCAACGTTACGAGGTGAGTCTTCCTTCCAGTAGGAACAGGTCTACAGCCATAATGTCGGCCCTTTTAGTCAGCAGTAGTTTCGGACTTTGGTCCGATGCAGTAGTTCATTGTGCTTTATGTCTTTGTGATTCATGCATGTCTTTGTGTTATGTGTTCTGGACTTCGGTCCAATGTAGTATGCAGTATATGTGTTTATGCTAGTAGTTATGATTATGCTATACTATGTTCAGTCAGTTTCCGGACTTCGGTCCGATGTAGAGGGCAAGGCCGTGGTTAGTTTCCGGACTTCAGTCCGATGCAGGTTTTGGACTTCGGTCCGATACAGAGGGCAAGGCCCTGCTTAGTTTCCGGACTTCGGTTTGATGCAGTTTCCGAACTTCGGTCTGATGTAGTTTGCGGATTTTGGTCCGATACAGTGGGTAAGGCCCAATATGTGCTCTATATGATATTGTATGGTATGTGGTAGTTTGGGGGAGCTCACTAAGCTTCGTGCTTAAAGTTTTCAGTTTTGGTTTCAGGTACTTCCGCTAGCAAGGGGAAGAGCTCGGGATGATGGCATGGCACACACCACAGTTACAGTTTTATCCTAGGCGTTTTATTCAGATGTTTCGATATGATATTAACTTTAGTTTTGATTTGATACATTTATTATGGCATTTTGAGACATACGATGCATGGTTTTATTATATAACATTTGATGTTGTGGTTTTTAATAATGTTAAAACAAAAAAATTTGGGTCGTATTTTTGGGATGTTACATAACTACTTGCCATGGACTCCCCCATGGTCTTTACCTGGTATGTCGTTGCTCCCCCCATGGTCTAATATCCAACTACCATCGGTTCCCCCCGTGGACTTCACATATCTAGTCAATAAAATACTAGCACACTAAGATATTCATGCATACTAATATATTAGTAGTGAATCCACAATAAACACTACAACTAACTAAACGAGCCGTCCTTGGTGCCTTAGACCCATTGGTATGATGAGGAGACTCACCTCTCAAGAAATATTGAACTGATAAGCTCAAATCCAAACTCACCTGCCTACAACCACCATGTGACTAGCTTTGTCAAAATCCCAATATACCAAAAATACCCTTAAAGTCAAACTTGGTCAAACATAGTCAGAGTTAAAGTCAATAGTCAACGTCAACATTCCATTTGACCCAACTCGTCAAGTGCAGCTAGCAACTCGTCGAGTTCCTTCAGAACTCAGAAAAAACCGAGAAAATCCCTAACTAACTCATTGAGTTATCTCATCAACTTGCCGAGTTTATCCAGGATCCCGAAAACGGGAAAACTCGACTCGACTCGTCGAGTTCCTTCAGCCTTTTCATAAACACTCCTTTACAGTCGAATCCAAAGCCCCAAACTACAGATCTAGTCCCCTAGGATGAAGATACCATGTAAAGTTGCTAACTTTACATTCACGCATGGCATCCAAGGGGTTAAAACACTAATATGAAGCTTAATAAAGTGTTTAGGGCATAAGGGAGGGCTATAACTTGATAAAGATGGCAACTTTACGTCCAAAGAGGCCATGAGGTGTCTAGATCTAAATTCATAACTTGAAACCATACTTAAGTCCAAGAATGACCCAAGAATAAGCTAAAATGACACAAAGTCCTCTAATAGAGAAATCTAGTAATTGAATGATCAATGTATCAGCTTTATACCTCAATGTGAATGCCTCAACAGTGAATATGCCAGATCTACAACCTCCTTCTTTAGCTATGCACTTCCTCCTGCAAGCATCTTCAAGGAAACACCAAGAATGCATTCAATAAGCACTCAGGCACTCACAATGATAGGGAAAAGCACGAACTAAGGTTTCTCTTAACTGAGAGGGTGATAAGGGAGGCTAACAATGAGGCTTAATACCTTTAAATAGGGTGCAAACCCTAAAAATTAAGGTTTTCCTTTCTAGCGTCTACTCGTCGACTTGAGTCTTTAACCCACGTCCATATTGATCCCTACACGACGAGTTGGAGCTCCCCAACTCGTTGAGTTCCAGTCCGAAACCTTAAATTTTTGAAAAATAGATACTACTTAAATGAAGCGTTACAAATCTCCCCCACTTGAACTAGACTTCGTCCTCGAAATCTACTGAGGCAAAAAGGTCCAAATAATGCCTCCTCAACTCATCCTTTAACTCTGAGGTCCATTCGGAGCCTCTTCAATGTTGTCATAGCACCTTCACTAGCTTCACCTCTTTGTTACAAAGACCCTTAGTTTTCCTATCCAAAACCGCAATGTGCCTCTCAATGTATTTCAGGCTCTCGTCTACCTGAATATGGTCCAAAGAAATAACCACAGCCTCGTCTGTGACACACTTCCGAAGCTGAGACACATGGAAGGTGTTGTGAATCTGGATAAGTTCATTCGGTAGATCCAAACGGTAAGCCACCTTTCCTACTCGGGCGGAAATCCTGAATGGGCCAATATATCAAGGCCCTAAGTTTCCCCTCTTTCGAAACTTAATGACACCCTTCCATGGTGACACTTTCAGCAACACGAAGTCCCCCACCTGAAACTCGAGGTCCGAGCAATGTCGATCAAGATAACTTTTGGCTCTATGCTACTCGCAATGTATCATGCACCTCCTAGATCAACTTGGTGGTCTTGAGCACCACCTCAGTACTTCCCATGACTCGATGCCCTACCTCGCCCCACGCACGGGAATCCTGCATCTCCGACCATAAAACATATCAAACGGGGTTGGTTAATACTAGCATGATAACTATTGTTATATCAAAACTATGCTAGTGGGAGGTATGTATTCCAACTCCCTCCAAAGGCCATTATGCATGCCCGTAGGATATCCTCAAGCTTCTGGATCGTCCGCTTACTCTGGCCATCTATCTTGGGATGTTACATGGTGTTGAAGTGTAACTGAGTTCCCAACTCCTCATAGAACTTCCTCCTATACCTGTATGTAAAATGGACATCCCTGTCAAAGATCATCAATACTGGCACCCCGTGCATGACCACCACCTCTTACACAAAGATATCTGCTTATTTCTCAAGATAGATACTCTTAGAGATCGGAATAAAATTGACACTCTTTTTCAATCTATGTACAATGACCCAAATTGAATCCACGCCCCTCGCCATCCTCGGTAACTCTGTGATGAATTCCATGGTGATCTCTTCCCATTTCCACATTGGGAATACATAACGGTTGAACCTTACCATAAGGTCGCTGATGTTCGTCCTTGACTGTGACAACTGCCAATTCAGGTCATTCTTGGACTCATGCATCTTTATAATAACCATTCATGCACAACATGCCATGACCTAGTAGTATAAATTAGGTCAAAAATCTTGCATAAACTAGGATCCAACTAAGGTCTAGGACTAATATACTTGATACTTACAATTCTAGTAAGTTGCTTAGCTACAATAGGAAATGCCAATACTATAATTAGAATAAAGCTTCAAGCTTTGTTATAATTGAAATAGGGTATAAAACTCTAAAAATAAATTAAAACATTCTAATTATACTTCAACATGTTGTTGAATATCAAACAATATTCCAAAAACCCTAAAGAGCCAAAAAAAACCCAAAGTTATAAATTATAAAGCTTAAAAACTTTATAAAATTTGGCTATAAACTTCCTAATATCAAATTTTATTAATCAAATTATGGATTATACCAATGAACTAGAAATATAAATTACAAGTATTAATCATAAATTATTTGTTGAAAACAAGATTTTTAAATAAATCAAATTGCTTAATAAACATTTTATAAAAATGAATGTTTTTATATAAAATATAGGAGGGAAGTTTATAAAGTTTAAAATTTAGGAGAGAGGAGGCCAAAATGCATGCAAAAACCGGCCATCACCTCTCCCCATGCCCTCTCTCTTCCCCAAAACACAATCATTAAGCTTAAACCCTTACTCCACCTCTTCCCTCTTCACTCTCTCACTTCACTCTTTTCACACACTTCACTCTCTTCTTCCCTCTCTCTAAACTCACGAAAATCCTCTCATTTCTCTGCAAAATTTCGAGATTGTGAAGCCCTTGAAGTGTTCTTACTTCTCTCAAGGTCAAAACCAAGGTAAACAACAACATCTTCTTCCATAGTTTCATGGTTAAACCTCTTTTTCTTCTTAGTCTTCTCTACTTTTCGGATTCTATGCCTTTCCATGGCTAGAAATCTTTATTCTCCCTTTGTGGTTTGTAGATTCTCACCATAACACAATGCATGTGTTAGAGATGGTGAAAATCCGGGATCAAACCCATGCAAGGAGTGGAAAAGATGCACATATGATCATGTGACATCAAAACCTAATATTTCATGTTCTTCTCCATTTCTTTTGTGTTCATGCATGAACAAAAGCATTTAAACCATTTCTAGTACATCTTGGATGCTCATTCATTCCATGCATGTGTTAGAAATCGGGCCTTACCAAAGACATGCATGATGTTATTGTTGAAATACCCTAATAATGCACACAAGCAAACATGCAATCTGCCAGATTACTTTGTTCAACTTTGAACAGTCATAACTCAGTCATTTCTTAACCAAATCATGATATTCTTTTTGTATTGGTTAGTTCCACGAGTTAACTTTCAAACCCAACTGGTCTCACTGTAAAATATTACATATCCGATTTTTAGCAGATTTTACAAAAAGGTTGCGCATACAGCTCTTTTTCTGTGATCACTATTTTTATCTTGCTTAAAAAATGGCCTTAAACCCAACCATAAATCTGAGGAAAAATACCTTAGAAACTTAACATATCTAGTGAATTATGGTTGAAATTTCGTGGCTTAAAACCTCACTGAATGGACTACACAAATTCATGAACTTCAGCCACATTTACACTTCATGCATTATTGCATGCAACTTTTCTTAAATTGTTTGGAATCATTACCCTCATTTCTCTTCTGAATACATTTTTTTACATTTTTCCTTTTGAAAGCCCTTGCATGCATGAGATAATCTGGAAAATTTCAAGAGCTTTTGTTATTTCTTTGATTTATTAGAATTATTGCTAAAACCAAGGGCATAAATCATATAAAATACTTCCAGAGGTCAATAAATCCTAAATAAATTCTTGGATGATCCTTATGGGGAATAATGACCCCTCACCAAATTTCAGCAATTTTTGTTATTGTTTCATATGATTTCTAATTTTCTTTTATTTAGGACATGATAAATTACAAAACCACTTTATAGGATGTGAAAATTGTATCTAACAATTTTCGCATACCTTACCTGTTATGGGTGACTCCAGAAAATAACTTCAAGATTTTCCATCATGTTTTACTATTTTTTCCCAATTTTTGGTAATTATAATGGTCTAAAAATGGGAGAAATAGTTCTGATTATCCAAAATTCATGAAAATTTACCAGGATATAATATTATAGAGTAGGAGGTTACATAAAAATTTTGAATATTTTTCTCTACTGTAAACTATTTTTCTCTTATTTTCTAAAGTTAATTGCACTAAAATACACTTAAATATACATAAATACCCAAAACCAGTTTATACATTATGAAAACCACTTTTGATATTTTTCCCAGGATATTTATACTGTAAATGATGTTACAAAAATTTATGGTGATTTATTTTAACTGTTTAATATTATTTCTTTAATTAATGACTATTTAAAGGAATAAAGCAAGGAAAAATAGAAATACCTACTGAAAAATATCTTTTATATTTTTCCCAGCCTATTTATGTATAATAACAATTAAATAAAAAGTTTGGGTAATTTTGGAAACTGTTTTCTATTTATTTCAATTTTTATTGAAATAAAAGCTCAAAAATCATAAAATATAATTAAACAACTTGGAAATCCATTTTTATAATTTTCCCAGCTTAGTATTGTGTAATAACAGTTAAATAAAAAGTTTGAGAATTTTTATCCCTCGAATGCTATTTTCGTGAATTTATGTTGTAATAAGGACTTAAAAATTTGGAAAGTTTATATTCCAAGGTTGTAATTAATCGCCCGATATATATAATTTCATTACTTCAAAAAAAGTGTAACTAATTGATATAAAATCCAATACTAAAACATAAATTGGCATTTCCCTATATGTAGAGTTTAGTATATTAGCATTAGATATCGACATGGAAACTCACTAGTGCGTGTGTTTGATGTCGTAGGATCCCGGTAGTAAGACGTTGGTGCATCCCGAAGTACCGCTTGTGTCTACACAAAACATCGTGAGTATTCACGCACTCCCCTATTTTCGGTTTTTATGTTTTGGGGTGGAAAAGCATGTCCAGAAAAACTACTGTTTGCATGTTGTATTTAAATTGAATTGTATCAAACATGATTGCTATTGTATTGCTATGTTTCTTTATGTATGTCTATGCAACACGGAACATGAGAACTTATCGTACTAAGGCCCTTCCCTTATCTCTAACCATTAACTCTTTGAGCCAATGGTCGTTATGGATAGCGCTATTAGGAATTGACAACTCCTCACTCGCCCGAATCGCTGGAGTGCATGATACCATATTCATCTATGGAACAATAAGCATAGATCTCGATAGGGCTTCAGTCATAGGTTTGGTTGAGACTCATTGTTTGCTCATACACATACAAACGCGTTTCCCGTTCTAGCAATAAACTTGTATACCTTAATAGCAATCAACTTTGTTTTATCATTAAAGCAATGTACTTGTACTTACGAAAAGCATTATTGTACCCTCGATTTATAAACTTGTGATACTCACCAACTATTTTCATAGTTGACGCTCGTTTTACATGCTTTTTCAGGAAGTAATTAGTAAGTGGATGTAAAGATTCATCATCATAGAGCATGCTGCATCGTGTTGAAGCTATTATGAAGCTATATTTTGAACAATGTTATTTTGAAAAACTTGTATTTTGTTTCTTT
Source organism: Lactuca saligna (assembly GCF_052625555.1). Taxonomy (NCBI): domain Eukaryota; kingdom Viridiplantae; phylum Streptophyta; class Magnoliopsida; order Asterales; family Asteraceae; genus Lactuca; species Lactuca saligna. The sequence continues at coordinate 151,853,599 of NC_136421.1, forward strand.
TGAAGCTATGGGTTGTAAACTTTTAAATACTGCTATGGTGATGTATCTTTATCTTTTGCATTGAAACCGTTATCGCTGTCATACCTTGCGTTTCCGCTTTAGCGGGGTGTGACATTGACCTTCCTACAGGTTAAGCACTAGTCCATAAACCAGGAGATCTCCCACTTTATGCAGGGCCACCAGTAACCCAGCCTCAGATCTCTATATATCTTCATGACCCCCGGATGAATAGAGAACTTGGATTTGTGTACCTCCTCCAAGATCTTCTGACTCACACCCCAGGATACCGGCATCCATACCCAGCCATACTGTGTTAGAACACCTCGACTATCCCAAACAAGCAAGGGAATCTACCCCCAAATCCGCTCTAATTTCTAGTTCTCTTTCTTCAAAACCACCCCCCTGAGCCTCCTTGATCATATCCAACAATAGATAGATCACTTTCATCCTCCAACAAACGCTCCTGATCGGAGCACTTTCCACCTTGCACCTCAAAGCATTGGCCACCACGTTGGCCTTCCCTGGGTGGTACAAGATCTCGCAATCATAATCCTTCAGTACATCCAACCACCTCCTCTGTATCATGTTAAGCTTCTGATGATCCATCAAATATTTCAAACTTTTGTGGTTGGTGTAGATAGTGCACCGAACTCCATACAAGTAATGCCTCCAGATTTTGAGGGAAAACACCACCACCCCCAAAACCAGGTCGTGAGTGGGGTAGTTCACCTCATGAGTCTTCAGTTGCCTCAAGGCGTACGCGATCACATTCCCCATATACATCAAAACAATCCCTAGCCCCGAGATAGACAAATCACAATATACCACCAAATCCCCCAATCCCTTTGGCAGCGCTAAAATCAGGGCCTCACATAATCTCTGTCTCAATGTATTGAAAGCCAACTACTGGTCCGGGCCACACTGCAAAGTCACATTCTTCTTGGTCAAGTGAGTTAAGGGTACGACAATCTTGGAGAAATCCTGAATAAATCTTTGGTAATACCCCACTAGGCCTAAGAAGCTACGAATCTCGAATGCACTCTTCAGTATTTCCCACCGCTTCACTGCCTCAATCTTGGCTGGATCAACCAAAATGCCCTCTTGGTTTATGATGTGCCCCAAAAAATGCACCTTACGTAACCAGAAATCACACTTTGAGAACTTAGCATAAAGCATTTCTATCCTCAGTGTCTCCAATACCTCCTCAAATGTTGCGCATGCTGCTCCTTGGTCTTAGAATAGACCAAGATATCATCGATAAAAATGATCACAAACTGATCCAACATCTTCCTACACACCCTGTTCATGAGGTCCATGAACACTACTGGGGCATTGGTGAGCCCGAATGGCATCACCACAAACTTATAGTGACCGTACCAAGTCCTAGAAGCTGTCTTCGGTATATCCTCATCCCTAATCCTCATCCAATGGTACCTTGGCCGAAGGTTAATCTTAGAAAACCAAGATACACCCTGCAGCTGATCGAACAAATCATCGATCCTTGGAAAGAGGATAACGGATTTTCACCGTTAACCTTTTTAGATCCTGATAATCGATGTACATCCTGTGTGACTCATACTTCTTCTTCACGAACATGATCCATGTTTCCCATGGGGAGCTGCTCGGACAGATAAACCCTCGGTCTAGTAGCTCCTAAAGCTGCGTAGACAGCTCCTGCATCTCGGGCGGAGCTAGCCGGTACGGTGTTTTAGCTATCGGAGTAGCACCTGGCACCAAATCAATGCAAAACTCTATCTGTCTCTCCGGAGGCACCCTTGGCAACTCCTCGGGAAAGACATCCCGAAAATCTCGTACAACTAGTACACTACCCAAATCTATTATGGGCTTAACCCTCGTATCTGAGATGTATGCCAAAAATCCTAAACAACCATGATGGAGAAGTCTCCTAGCCCTCACAGCTGAATAGAGGATTGTCCCCTGCAAGGTCATCTCCCCATGAATAACAAGTTCTCCCCCACTTGGGGTTCAAACTCTCACCAGCTGGCGCTCGCATTCTATCATGGCCCTATTTGACCCCAACCAGTCTATCCTGACGATCACCTTCAACCCTCACAACGGTATCGGAACCAGATCAACACGAAACCTCTCCCCAAACACATTCAGGACACAATCCTGATATACCCTCGCAACACTCACAGTGCGATTATCTTCAATCTCAACCTCCAGTGGGGAATCCAACCTCCCTGGAGCATCCTTAAATTTCTTGTTGAGCGCAAGAGACACAAATGATCGGGTAGCTCCCTAATCAAAAAGAACATGTGCTAACATACTATTGACCAAAAAGGTCCCTATATAAGCGTACATGTATAAATATAAGCATAACAGACAGTTAAATATCAAGTAGGACAAATAAATTACGTACCAGCTACGACGTCTGGTGCTGCCCAAGCCTCCTCGGTGGTCAACTCAAATGCGCGGCTCTTCACCGCAACAGCATCCGCCTTGGCAAGGCAGCCATCAGTGATCCCCATTGTGGCATGCGCAGGTGCCACCACCGCTCCTCCTCCTCCCCACAACCTTGGACAATCGGCCTTTCATGGGCAGTCTGGTTGCAATGAAAACAAATCTAGCCCTTTTTGGGGCAATCCCTGCTTATGTGGCTCGGTTGGCCACACGCATAACATCATGAGCCCACTTCTCGACAAGCCCCACGATGTGGCTTACCGCATCTGGCACACTGGTCATGGCCCTGTTGGCCCCTACTGGAAGAATCATAGGTCTTAGGCTTTATAGCCTAACCTACAGCTATTTGAACCTGCTCTGGATTCTGCTTGGTGCGAAGCTCTAACTCTATCTCCTGCTCCCTGGACTTCTCCACCGTCTCATTCAGGGTTTTGCACCTTGTAAAGCTCAAGAACTCATGGATATAATCCCTTAGCATGGAATGATACCTCATCCTCCTCGTATCCTCATCCACAACATACTGCGTGATCAACAGTTCCCGTTCCTAAAACTTTGCGGTGATCTCCACTATAGTCTTGGTGGTGTGTTGGGGCTCCTGGAACTCCCACACTAACTGTTACACCTCAATAGATGCTATAAACTCCAAATCAAAGCACCTGACAACTTCTCCCATGATATCTCAATCACACCGACTGATCCCACCTGGCTAGTCACCTCCTCCCACCAATCCCTGGCTCGGTCCCTCAACATACACAAGGCAAACCCCAACTTTACCGACTTGGGAAAAAGCTTGTATGTTCGGCATTTTCCATGTCTTCCACCCAACATCGACTAGCTATGGGTTCCCTGACCCCGAAGAACTTAGGCACTCCACATGCCTTGAACTCAGAGGAAGTTCAGGCCCCAAACTGGCCCGCAAAAATCTTGACTCGGAAAGACTTGATCCGCTCCTCCATAATCTTCACCATCCCTTCCTTGACTGTCCCAAAAATCACTAGGGTAGCATCAAAGATGCCCCTCGTAACCTCGGCTGCAATGTGCTCGTGTAGCCTCTCGTCAATGGGCTTGGTAACATAGCCCGACCCTGACCCTGATCCCGATCCTTACCACCCCCCTTCTCCGTGACGCATCGCCACCATCTTGATCCGAAATACCACTAAACAAACATATCAATATATCCAAAATGGGGATCCTTCCACACCGGTTCTCCTAAGATCTTACATATCTAGCATTAGTTCGAGTACAGGTCCTGTGCTTTTAGTAGTACGGGACCAATACTACCTTCCACACCTACCTGTACCTTCACTACGGCTCTACCTGATAACACTAATTTGTCCCAGCACAAAACATATCTTACAGGCTACTACATAACTTAAATCCTAGGCTATCCTAATATTTACTCAACCTCATCAAACCAGAATCACAACAGACATAACAGGTTGCCCTATGCATGCAAATTATACAAAAAACATGATCAAATAGACTTTTGAATAACAGACTCTACCCTAGGACCACAACAAGATGAAGAATAGGAAATAAGGCCAAATCAATCATTGTAAGCTATAAGATCATAATCTTATACAATTTTTAAAGCATGCACATAGCAAAATACATCAAACTATCATAATCCAAATATTAGTATAGCATGGATAACATATTGGGGAACCACTTACTTAAGCTCGGTCGATTGCACGTATGGCACTCTCCCTTTTTTGCTCTTTAGATGTTTTAACTTTTGATTTTTGAAAACAACTTTACTATTTTCTTAGTTGGATTCCCGATATACTCGAGAGTGTACATAAATCCCTCAAACCAAGGCTCTAATACTAACATGTAACAACCCAAATTTACAATAAAATTTTTCATTTTTAATTAACAAAATCATTTTCAAAAGACATAATATTTCAACCACATTTATTTTAAAAAAATCCATAATATCAAATATATTACCCAAAAACATCAAAGTGTCCCAAAAAAACATCGGAGAGTGCATGTTGCACCATCACGTTGGGCCCTTGCCCTTAGGCTCTGAAGTACCTTAAACAACCAACAAACTGTAAGCTAATGCGTAGTCAGTTCCCCAAAGCATACCCCACACATTCCAAATAATCATATAATCCATATTAGTTATATCAGCTACATATACCACATAAGCCATGCATACAAACATATAAGGATGCCGTGGAAACCCTCTAAGGTCTTACTTTGGGATGTTGTGGGCTCCCCTTAGGGTCTTATACCTACATGTCATTGGCTCCCCCCATGGTCTTTACCTGGAATGCCATGGGTTCCCCTCGTGGTCTGATATCCCACTGCCACAGGCTCCCCTGGGGTCTTCCAAGTAAATGACACAGAGTCAACAAGGATACCACATATCACAAAACATAACTATCATACTACATAACAAATATATAAACATATAAGGATGACTTGCACTCCTTCCAGGGTCTTACTCCAAGATGTCGTGGGCTCCCCCAGGGTCTTATACCTATGTGTCATGGGCTCCTACTCATGGTCTTAACTACTTGTCATGGGCTCTCCTATGGTCTTTACCTGGTATACCATGGGCTCCCTCCATGGTCTAATATCGAACTGACACGGATTCCCCTCGTGGACGTCACATATCTTGTTAATAGAATACTAGCACACTAACATATTCATGCATACTAACATATCAGTAGTGAATCCATAATCAACACTACAACTAACTAAATGGGCTGGCCTTGGTGCCTTAGACCAATTGGTATGGTGAGGAGACTCGTCTCTCAACAAATCCTGAACTGATAAGATCAAATCCCAACTCACAACTCCAACTCAACTACCTACAACCACCATGTAACTAGCTTTATCAAAATCCCAAAACACTAAAAATACCCTTAAAGTCAAACTTGGTCAACCATAGTCAAAGTTAAAGTCAACAGTCAAGGTCAATGGTCCATGTTGACCTAACTCGTCGAGTGCAGCTAGCAACTTGTCGAGTTCCTTCAAAAATTAGAAAAATTAGGAAGAATCCTTACTATCTCGTCGAGTTATCTCATCAACTCTTCGATTTTATTGTAACACCCCGTTTCTAAGACAAATCCTAAAATTTTAAGATGCATTTTAAATATTATTTTATTTCGATATATAAATATATTTAAATAAAGAGTTTTGTGAAAAAGTGTGTAATTGGCATTATAATTTGTTTTGTGGTCTAAAGAATGCTTTCGGGATTCGTAGTGGAAAGAATATTTGATCATATGGCAAAAGGATAATCAATTGGGCTCGTTTTGTAGTTTGTGGACTTATATTGAAAATATTTCGTAAGGAGGGGCTATTTGGGTAAATTTGGATCTAATTTTAAAGAAAAAGAGAAGGAAGGGTTCAATATGTCAAAATTGAGATTTTGGGGGTTAAAAATGTAATTTCTGGATTAGTTTTGCAAAAGATTCTCAAAGCGGAGGGTTGTTTGGTAAGTATTAGACCTAAATGGAAATGAATCTGGAATGCTGAGGAAAAAAATTCAGTCGCCACCACATCTGGATTCATCAGCTTCCACCTTCACTTCTTTGACTTTGGTGCCGCACCACCACCATTGTTGAGGTCACCAACCACCGAAGTCACCACCGAGACCGATGCTGTTATCGTGGGAATACTGGTCGAAGGTGTTGATGTTGGGTCTTGTCATTGCTATCGCCTCCATGTTATGTTGACTTGGTGGCATGGTAAGGACATATATATGTTATACTAAATGAGCTTACACATGTATTTTTTTTAATTAAGGATTCTTCAATTTTGTTAGTTATTGATACTTGATACTTACTATAAAAAAACATATAAACATACAAGGATCCCAACTACAACAATTTCCTTGTATTTCTAGAAACCAATTCGATTATACACGACATTTTACAAATCGATTACTCACTACAAAATACCTAACATACTCTCTATACAAATCAACCATATATAAACAAAATTAAGAAAAAGGTGTATGAAACCCTAGAACACAGAAACCTTAGCTAAAATGAGAGATAATGAAAGAGTATCAGAGTGTGTATGTATGTGTGTGTGAATGAATAATCTAAAATCAACAATATATAAACAAAATAAAGAAAAAGGTGTATGAAACCCTAGAACACGGAAACCCTAGCTAAAATGAGAGATAATGAAAGAGTATCAGAGTGTGTATGTATGTGTGTGTGAATGAATAATCTAAATGACTAGATCATACACTCTCTTCATATATATATATATATATATATATATATATATATATATATATATATATATATATATATATATATATATATATTCAGATCATAAGTTGACCCATGTTGCAAAAATATATACGTGTTCCTTTTCTACAACTTTGAAAAATGTGATCCGCAACCCACAATATTATACGATTAGTAACACCTTCATAACAATTTTCCTTCACAAACTAGTCTCCTACATATTACAAAATTAACCCTGCACAATAAGACATTAACAAGAAAAAATCCAAACGACAAGAGATGTTAAGTTAAAAGATTTATAACCCATATATTTCAACACCCCTACTCAAACTTAACATCCAGATGACTTTAGCCCATACAAAATGGATCAACAAGTCCAATTCCTTTTAAAAAAACTCGTGTTGTGAACTGATCAATGATTTAGTCAAGACATCTATATTTTGATTAGAATAACTAATCCTAACTATTTTAAAATTCCATTCAAAACCTTTTCTCTAATAAAATGAAGATCTAATTCAAAATGTTTAGTTTTTTCATGAAACATAGTGTTTTGAGCAAGTTTAATAGTGGAATGATTATCACAAAAAACATTAACAGATTTTAATCTCTTAATTCCCAAATCATATAAACTATTAAGATCCAAACACTTTTGCAAGATATAGAACTTAAAGCTCTATATTCAGACTCATTGGAAGATGAAGAAATGGTTGATTATTTCTTTCTCTTCCATGAAATTAAATACTTTCCGATATAAACCAAATATATTGTAACAGATCTCTTAAAGGACAAACATTTAGCTCAATCAGCATCCACAAACCCAAGTAATTCAAAATTATCATACTTAATTCTAGAAATTCCTTTTCCTGGACTACTTTTAAGATATCTAAGTATCCTAAATGAATTTTTTGAATGAGATTTACGAGTTTAGTCCATGAACTGACTCGGAATTTGAACAATAGAAGAGATATTAAGTCTAGTATTTATTAAATAAATCAGTTTACCTACCATCTTTTGCAACTTAGTAACATTATCGAGAAAATCATCTTCTTTATCATAATCACGATGTAATGCTTGTTTCAGATATCACTTATTTCTCTAACATTTTAGGGTTTTGGACTGGAACTCGACGAGTTGGGGAGCTACAACTCATCGAGTAAAGATTAATTAGACGCGGGACTTAGGATGTACTCAACGAGTTGGAAGGCCCCAACTTAACGATTAGATGATGTAAAGGGAAACCCTAATTTTCATGGGTTTGTACCCTATTTAAAGAACTTATGGCTCATTTGTGCCTTCCCTTATTGTCCTTATTGTCCATAGAGAAACCCTAGACATGCTTTAGTGTTTTCTTGAGTGTGTGTGAGCTTTGGAGAGTGAATCTTGTGCTCTTTGGAAAGAAACTTGAAGTTTGAAGAGATTAAAGTGAGGAAGTGGCTACAGATACGACATCTACCCCGTATTAGCAGTCATTTGGATGTAAAAATTCTTTACCATCTCATCTTGTTTCTTAGATCTTCTCCCACAGGAGTTTAGTGCATTTTAACCCATTTTGGATCCACTTTCGTAATTGATCATGATTTGAAGTTGTGGCTTTAGAACTGGACACCTTAGGCCTCCTTGTGCCTAAAGATTCAAGCTTTATCAAGCTTTGGCCTTTCCCCATGCCCTAACCCTCTTCCTAAGCATAGTTTTGAGTGTTTTAGCCTCTTAACACCTTGCATGCACGTAAAGTTGGCTAATTTACGTGATAACTACACCCTATGGGAATGGATCTGTAGTTTGGTGCTTTGGATTCAACTGGAAAGGACTGAACATGAAAAGGCCTAAAGGAACTCGACGACTTGCATAGCCAAATCGATGATTTGGGTAAGGTTTACCCGCCTTTTTGGATTTTGAGTTAATGATGTGTGTAAATGTACTGGTTTTATTCCTACTCTAAAATTTTAAATTTAGCACACAAAGGCAGTGAACCTGTCTTTTAGTGGTATAATTGAATAAGTAGGGTGTCGAACTCAGGGAACGAAAATTAAACTAATAACTAATTTTAACTAGACAATTAATAAAAGTAAAGGGTTTTCTCTAGTTTTACAAGACTACAAACTTAAACACACCACCTAACACGTAATTAACTAATCAACTAAAACAAGTAAAAATTCACCAAATTTAATAAAAGGGTTTCTGTTTAGGTCCAACCAATTCACTCGTATGGTTAGTTTTATGATAAAGTAATAGATTCATTGATCCTGGTTACCAACTATAGTGATTAGATTCGCATTCGCTATTACCAACCCTTAGAAAATTAATCAATTCAAGAAGTGATCAAGTGTTTAAACTAATTAACTCCCTAGTTCAATTATTCGGATTAACTAAGATTTGTAATTGGTTAATCAAATTATTAATTCAACTAACCTCTTGTTTGTTGGTTTACCAAACAAGCTCACACATTAATTTACCCATTCTCTAATTAATCCTAGTTTCATAGTCACTAATCCTAGGCATATAATAAAGTGTTCACATAAATCATATGAGGTTAACAATTAAGAGATGTTCATGCACCTAATTGTCTTCCAATTAACAGAAAATAGTTATGGTTAATGCATAAGGGTCTTTAACAAACTTAATTTAATATAATCACAATAATCAATCAATCAAAGTATGAATCAAACCATAGGAGTAAATTGGCCTTTCCTAAACAGAAACTACGAAAATTCAGCTCATGATTACAGTAAAAGAGAAGCTAAAAGCGAATTTAGTTGATCTAAACATGATTCACTTCTAAGATTAAGTGGAAAATTTAACCTAATTCACCTTGAGTCTTCTAAAGATCAAAGATTAGGGTTCTTCAGGTCTCCAAGGGTTTCTTCAGTCGCAGGTTATTCTCCAGGGAAGCCAAAAAACTCTTCAATTCGGAATCAGATCATTTATTTATAATTATCTCAAAATAGGGGCAACTCGGCGAGTAGTGTCCAACTCGCCGAGTTCCTTTGAGAAATACGTGTACGACAAGGATTCTGGACATTACTTCGCGAACATTCATTGGGACTCACCGAGTAGCTTCTGGACTCGTCGAGTAGCTCCAGGTTTGTTCTTCTTTCTTCATTCTCCAGCTTCTGATTGCTTCTCCTTCTTTCTTTTTGCTTCCAATCATGTCTTCTGGACTGTGAATATAATTTAGACATTATTAAGTACCTTTTGTCCATATTATTCAAATAATTAGCTAATAATTGATAAAAATCTATACTAAACACATGGCTAAATATGCACATATCAGTTAACTAAGCAAGTGGGTGAGATGACTCGACGAGTTGATTAGGGTTTTTGGTCTCCTGGACAATAAAGAACTCAATGAGTTACTCAGGTAACTCGATGAGTTGATTCAAGTTTTCGGTTTTCTGGACTTTAAAGGAACTCGACGAGTTGCTAGATGCACTCAGCGAGTTAGGGTCAACATGGACTATTGAACTTGACTTTGACCATGGTCGACCAAATTTAACTTTAAGGGTATTTTTGGTAATTTGGGATTTTGACAAATAAATCACTTGGAAATTGTAGGCGGTTGAGTTGGAGCCATGGATTGGTATTGATCTTATTGATTCAACATTTCTTGAGAGGTGAGTCACCTCACCATACCAATGGGTCAAAGTCACTAAGGCCACCCCATTATATTATATGAGGGATGTTAGTTGATTATGTGATATGTCGATAGGGCATGGTATGGAAGACCCCGGGGGTTCCCGTAGCAGTAGATTAAGACCATGAGGGGGTTCCTATGGAATTGGTATAAGTTATTGGAGGGTTTCTGTGACATCCCCAAAATCACGGCCAGAAAAGACCGATTTTGTTTATGCTTCATAAAAATCAGAGTACTTCATTTTATAAAAAGGTTGCAGAATTTGTTCCCAGAAAAACACGATAAATACGCTATTAAAACATTTTCGAAGAAACGTATTTTTATTCATCTTAAAACGTTTGGGATGTCATCGTTAATACAGAAACATAAGCATAAACAGAACTTACAATTATTTACACTAGTGATCTACATCTCTTTAAATCTCTCAATGTAATGTCACTTCATATCGCCACCTGTGATGTAAATAAACTGAGTGGGTCAGGTTGGGAAACCTGGTGAGTACATAGGGTTTTCAACCCACAATAATATAATTGTTATGTTCAATCATCAAACAATTAACCCAATTACCCATCCCCGTTATCTTCTTTACTCCTAAGAGTCATCTATTCTGCATTCGTTATTCTAAATTCCCTTACTTCCAGGGTTATAGGACTGGCACTAAATCCATAGCTGCCGATATTCGTTCGTAAAGCACTAATTCCATAGCTGCTATAGTCTATTCATCGGGTACTAAATCCATAGCTACCAGTGCTCAACAGGTACTAAGTCCATAGCTACCAATTCCTACAGGTACTAAATCCATAGCTACCAGTGTCTAACTAATAGGTACTAAGTCCATAGCTACCAATTCCTAACAGGTACTAAATTCATAGCTACCAACGTCTAACAGGTACTAAGTCCATAGCTACCGGTGTTTGTCCCATAGGCACTAAGTCTATAGCTGCCAATGTATACTCATGTCATCTTCTATCTCTCATCATTCATCTACCCATCATCATACCCAACATATTCGTGTATATAAAATATGTATACAGTTTAAATCCTTTAAAACATGTATAAAACGTTCATCCAGCATAGACAGCAAGTATTCAGATAATATGCACACATAGCACGTAGTTTATATAAAATACTTCATATCTATGTGTAAGATGAAAGGGACTATGCACTCACCTGATTAGGTGGTGATTCCGAACTCAGATAGCACTTCGTTATCTCAAAACAATTTTCCTCGACAAAACCTAGTATCAATACCACTAGGGTTTAGTTTTTAACGTTAACCACGACTAATTAATAGTCTAGCTATTCTTACTATTATATAAGCGTTAAATAACACTCAATATAACTCATAATAATAGCCCAAATAATTATTTTAAGGTCCTAATAATGTTACTATAATTAAATAAAATCTATATTAAATATAGTATAGGCGTAGCTCACTTACAGCGAGTTTTTATTAAAAACCGGGCTTCACTGGAGCAGCGTTTCCAAGCCGAAAGCTTTTCTTGTCGGAGCCGTCGGGCGCTCCGGGGCTTTCTTCTCGTGCTAGGGAGGTTCCGTAGACTTGGGAGGGGTTTAGGGAGGCTAGAGAGAAGTTAGAGAGAGAAAGAGAGGCTTATGGTGTGAAGAAAATATGAGGAGTTCACCCTTGTATTTATAGGAAGTGTATAGTAAAGTAGTCACCAAGCTTCGTCCGTAACTTTTGCATACGAGCTTTGTTTTTGTCTGTCTTTTTACTGTTGAGTTCCTATTAATGAGATCTTCAACTTTCATTTAGACCTCGTTGGCTAATTCTCATTCTATCTCGGATTTACAAAACTGTATCGAATTCGCCGCGCTCGAAAAGTAGGGACTAAGCTTTGTCCATATCTTTCGCATACGAGCTCTATTATCGACGTTCTTTATATCCACGCGTTGGTATTTACGAGTACTACAACTTTTATTTAGATCCCTTCGGCTAAAAATCGACCGATCTAAAATTCAGATTTCGGGTTGTGCACTACGATGCTAAATCTTAGAAAAATCATAACTTCCTCATACGAAGTCAGATTTGGGCGTTCTTTTTACAGATTTTCTCATTTTAACATACTCTACGACTTTGGTTTAGATAACTAAGGCTAAAAAGTCTTCTATCATAAATTCACTTTTTTTACGCTTCCCGGTGCCGTGCCAGTTTTGCCGTAAAACTTCGACGGGCCATAACTTCTTCGTTATAACTCATATTTCGGCGTTCTTTATATGTACGGAAACCTTGTGACATATACTATAACTTGGTTAAAATTATTTATTCTAAATAATCTTTTTCCGAAAAGTCGTTTTCGACCCATATTGCCTCTAAATTGACTTGCCCGGATCTACGGGCGTTACAATTATCTCCCCCTTAGGATGATTACGTCCCGGAATCATCAACGAAACAGGGCTCGTATAATGACTCCATACGTCATCTCTTCATCCTAGGTAATAATTATAACTTCTATATTCCTTCAAGTCTATCTCTTAGACTCATTGACTGTAAGCAGTACTCGATCGTGCACCTGCTCTCTATCTCAGGCTAGACTTCAAATTATGACCTATCATCATGTGATACACGTTTAGACTTAGGTCTCTTAGAGTTAAATTCTAAAATAGACTATGCCTTCCTTCATGTTCTAATGTGATATAATCACACTTTAACATGTAGCGTTTCTGGCTACCAACTTCTTTAACAACGAACGCGATACTTCTATTGATCGCTTTGATTTCAATTGTTTGGTTTTTGTCGGATGCTACATCGAACTTGGTTCCCTGAACCACGCAACATACTCATCGTAGTCGGACTCAATTCGGTACGACCACTAGGATCGGAAATCAACAATCTTTTTAGTCATTATCGAAACGATGGTAATGACATACTTGAAAAAATGAAATCAATTACTACCTTCTTGGTAACCTTGTGACTTTCCCCGATCCAAGTGTGAGTCCTGTGCTTCCGGTAGTATAGGCCTCTACTACCATTCACACCTACTCATACTAGTCCCAAGTATTGTCTCGCAGTTTCCCAAGTCACCATGCAGCAATTCATACAATCATTCAACACATCAGATAACAAAACGAAGGTTTTATATCATTTCTTGAAACGATTACATAGGTGTTCAAGTTCACCCTAGACTATGCCTCTAATAGGCTACATCATACGACACTATGGCTACTGCATAACTTGATCTTCGGATATGAAGTCCTCATCATTGATTCCTTGCAGGTTTTCTGCTTCGTCGAGGATCATGTGGAATGCCCTTGGCCTCGGTGGCGTTTCTGGTCTTGCTGCCTTATTTTTCCTTGGGCAGTCTCTGGACATGTGCCCCTTGCCTCCACATCCATAGCATACTTTATCATTATGCGTGCAGTCTTTGGAATAGTGACCAGTCCTCCCACACTTGTAACAAGTCACTTCTTCGTTGCACTTTCCACCATGCTTCTTCTTGCATCTATCACACCATCTTGCTTCACCTCCATTTGCTCCTCCAAACTTTGAGAATTTGCTTTCCTTGTTTGGCCTCGAAGATCCTTCAAACTTCCGCTTCTCTCCTACCTTATCTTTTTCTAGACCCTTTTCTCTTATCTGGGCCTCTACGTTCTTAGCTGCCCTAACAGCTGCTTTCAAGGTAGTTGTCATTTTGACCATTGGGCCAAAGTCAGTGGGCAGCCCGTTAGCAAACCTATCAATCTTGGAGAGTTCAGTAGGCACCAAGTAGGGGAATAGCTTCATCCTCTCAGTGAATGCGGTGGCATACTCATCAACACTCATCTTTCCTTTCTTCAGGTTCTGAAACTCGTTGTTTAGGTCTATCAGATCTATCTCCGAGCAGTATTGAATTTTCAACTGTTCCAAAAACTCTTCCCACGACATCCTTAAGGCTTCTCCTCGTGGCATCGTATCTGCCAATAGCTTCCACCAGCTCAAGACTCCAGTTTTCAGCTGTCTTACTGCGAAGACAGTCTTCTGTTTCTCGTTACAGCTGCAGCTCTCAAACACCATTTCCATCTCAGAGATCCAATCCATAATCTCAACCAGCTTCAGGCTTCCTGAGAGACTTGGTGGTTTCACACCCAAGAAATTCTTGTACATCCGCCCATCCTTGTTGTTTCTCCCTTCTGGGCCATCCCTTTGCTCACCTTGAGTCCCTACTTGACTCACTTGGCGGCTGTAGTTCCCTTCCTCAGATTGCTCGGGAACTGGCTCCGTCGGTTCAACATGTACGGTAGGTTCGTCCCTGTTCAACATTTGTCTCATTTCTTCCCTTTGTTCAGCTAACATAGCCCGAATCATGGCTTGAACTCCAGACATGGTGACTGGCTCAGGCGCAACTTCTTCAGCAACAGGTATTTGCTGAACCACTGGGGGTTGGTTTTGTTGGGTTATGAGCATTCTAACACTCCTAAGTGTACATGCAACCCTAATGTAACATCCGAAAAATACAACCAATTTAAAATTTTCAAAACAACCTGATTTTCATTGAAATGTTTATGAAAAGGTTTTCAATACAAGTCATTAGAGTATTCCCAGAATCACACTGCTACAAATTCATGAGGAGCGGTACGATCGCGCCTTTGCCTTGCCACAGTCTCCTGAAGAACCTGAAAAACATTAAACCACAACTGTAAGCCCGAAAGCTTAGTGAGATACCCCCATAATACCAACCACGTATACGCCCTTCCAGGCTACGACCTTCAGGTCCAAAACATACAAATCATACATAACATAACAGAACATAGAACAGCCATGCATATCGGGTCTACCGTGTGACTGGTCCGCCGTATCGGGCCTTCAGTCCAACGGATCCATCCTCCGGGTCTAGTCATGTCCTTCGAGCCTACAGTGGGGTTGGTCCGCCCGCATCGGGCCTTCAACCCACCTGGTCCACTCTCTGAGTCTACAGTGTGACTGGTCCGCCCGCATCGGGCCTTCAGTCGGCCTGGTCCACTCTCCGAGCCTCGGCACGTCTGGTCCGCCCTCGTGGGGCCTACAGCCTATCCGAACCGCTTGCTGGGCCTTCGGAACAACCGGTCCGCCCTGGGTATCTTGGCCTACAGCACAAAGCAGGACCCGCCTCAACCCATCTCCAGTCCAAACAACCTTGTGCACAAAACATACATTCATATAACAGTCATAGTCAACAAACCGAACAAGCAGATCACATAGCATATCATTACCCTAACCGGATTACCGACCTAACCGGTCACTAGCATAGCATCACTCTGTATATCGGGAAAACTGACCTTAACAAGGCCTCCTAGCATGTACCATCCTAGCTACCAGGATGCAGACACATCAAACAATAACATAATATCCATAACCGAATCTCAATACAATAAAGGGCCGGCCTTGGTGCCTTAGACCCTGTTGATATAGTGAGGATAACTCACTTCGAAACTGCCGGCTGAAAAGATAAGATCCTGCTGCTCCGAACTCTGGCACGAACTCCTCCACTAAACATCAAAACATACAACTCAATAAATACCCTTAATTACCAAAATACCCCATGGAAGACAACTGGTCTACCTTGGATGAGTCAAAGTCAACCCCTGACTGACCCTACTCGACGAGTCATCCCGATGACTCGCCGAGTCCTTATGCTCAGAACTTCCCTCAATTAGCGGCCCAACTCGCCGAGTCACCCCAAGACTCGCCGAGTCCAACAACTCTGAGTCCACTCGCACCCAACTCACCGAGTCATCCCTTGACTCACCGATTCATCGACTCAACCAGAAATATTGGGACCCCCTTGACAAGACTCGCCGAGTCCAAATGGACTCGTCGAGTCCAAGGCCATCTTCAACCTACTCGCCGAGTTGTTCTTCCGACTCGTCGAGTCCCAAGCCATCTTCAAGCAACTCGTCGAGTCCACCCATGTGACTCGTCGAGTACCACCGTTCTGAATCCATACAGAAGCATTTCAGGCCATGCAATTGATCCAAAACATAGATCCAACCTCCTACAATCCATCCATCACGTAAAGTGGCAAACTTTACGTGAATCTAACAAGATTTAAGCCATATTCACCTTAAAACCAAGGTTTGGGACATGGTGGCTCCACTAAGCACTCAAACACAGGAACTTTAATGCACTCTAGGCCTTCAATATTCCAGATCTGAGGTAGCAACCTCAGATCTATCCTCCAAACTCCAAAACATTCCAAGACATACTCCCCACAAACCCCAAAATGATGAAACTAGGAATGCACAGCCTAAGGACGAAGATATTACCTCCAAAAGATGCCTCAATAGCAGCCAAACTCGAATCCAAGCAAAGCCCTTTGATCCAAGCCACTTCTCCTTCAAGATCTCTTCAAACAACACCTCTCCAAGCTCTAATTTGCTCCACAAATGATCTCTCCACGTATTTAGGGTTTCTAGAACTCAAGGGGGAATAAGGGAGGCTGTGGAGGGGTATAATGCTCTTTATATAGGGCTCAACCCCGGAAATTAGGGTTTTCTCCATACAGCACCTACTCGCCGAGTCCATCCCATGGACTCGTCGATTAGGCCACTAGACACGCGACCATGACCGCGACCTGACTCGCCGAGTCATCCATGGACTTGCCGAGTCATCCTCTAAAACTTACACTTTCAGCCCTTCAACTCTACTCTTGCGATTCCGGGATGTTACAATTCTCCCCCACTTAAATTAGGCTTCGTCCTCGAAGCCTTCGGCATTTCATCTTCAAATTACTTCCCACGATGCACCACTTGACCTTGACCGAACCAAGTCCCTCAAGGTACAACCATAGAACTAGAAGCTCACTTTCTCCTTCCATACGGTGTCCCCACCACCTACTCAACCCGGGCACCAACTGTACCCTCCGATAACCACACTCAACAACCGAGAATTACCCATGATGCCTTACTGTTCCAATTCTCATCTTTCACTTGACTCATATGGCTATAAAGCCACGGACCATCGGATTCCCGATCTGAATTTCACTCTATCCATCCCATGACGACCGAAAGACCCATTCTTCCATTTCGGAGTAACTCCCCCGAGTTCTCCTCTCGCAATCACACACACATGCTGATCTAGCTCTAGCACCCTCAGGTTTGGAAAAACTGATACACTGATGATATCCTCGAACATCCTTCCAGGATGAACCGCTAAAACGTAGCCAAAACCCTGATCAGAATCACACTGAGAGTCCAAGACTCTTTCTCTGTATCCCTTCCAAACCCCTCTCCCTGGCTCTACGCCGCTGTATTCCCTCTGCGCCCAGAGCAACATATCAAGTCGAATGAGCTTTTATTCCACCGCCGCAACACACTACTCAAGGACCATCGACGGACCACTCCAATCATAACTCTACACTGCCGCTTTCACTTCAGTGAATTCGCACTCCCTTTTGGGATTTCATTCCTCCCTCTTTCCTTACCAAGGAACCGCTTGTCCGCCCAGTCACCATGGCAGGCACTATGGTGCTCATCCCACGCTACACTACCTCTTAAAGCGTACTCAACATCCATGCATCACCACTACTCTGACTCTCATCACAGGGACTCTCAAGCCCATGCACTACCTTCACTGCTCAAGATCGCTACCCGGGGCCAGACCTCCCAATGTAATCCCACTTTCACATACGCGACCCATAACCTCGAACCGATCCACAATACTCGCAGAGTCTTCAGCATGACTGGACCGCCTCCCCAGGCCTTCAGCCAATCTGGACCACTCTCAGAACCTTCGGCCAATCTGACTAGACCGTCCTCCGAGCCTTCGGTCTGACTGGTACACCTACCGGCCTTCAGTCTATCCGGACCGCTCAACTAGCATTCATCACTCTGAACCATCTCTTCGGGAAATCCTCCCGTGCGTACCGTTCTAGCCCTCTAGGGGTTCCGAATTCCATCTCCATCATACATACTCGATCTCGGCCTGCTCCCATGCCTTCCTCAATCAACTGCTCTAGGTCTGTATTCCGCCCTGCACGCCTGTTACTCACTCATACGAGCCTGCTCTCGACTAATAGAAATACCGCTGAATTTCCCAAGCAGCTAAACAACCTCTCAGGCCCAACGATCATCCAGAGAATTTCCAATTCTCCCCCACTTAAGACACTGACAGTTAGTCACCGGTCGCCATCACCGATCTCCCCAAGCAACCTTGCAGGAATCGACACATGCACTCAAAAATGTTTTTCACCAGCACCAACAACTTTCATATAATCATGTTCCCATGCTGCACAACCTGCTCGAAAGGAACCCAATCTTCAACTACCAATTCCTCAGACTACAGAATCTAACTGGCCTTCAAACCAACGCCGCATCCATCACCAATCCTCACAAAGATAATCAACGATAGCTCGAAGTACAAATCCATAACCATAACGATCCTTCAGGGAACAAAAGATACTAGAACGAAATCTCGATCACAGCTCGCCAAACCCTCAAGGAACAACGGATACCACACGAAAACACGAAACACAATTCCACGAAACCCACAGATAACAATACTCCACAACAATCATAAATAATCAAAACATCAGAAAGAAACATACCCGCAGCAGCAAGCTGAAAAACACGACCCTAAGCCCTTGGGGGCTCCGCTCCACCCTGATCTCCACCTGTGATCCTCAACGTCGCCGGTGCTGGAGCCTGCACCGGTCCTGCAGCAAGCCGTGGACAGTTGACCTTCAAATGTCCAACCTGATGACAATGATAGCATATCCTCAAATCCCGAACCGGCACTAACTGCCGACAATCCCTCGCATAGTGTCCCTCCTTTCCGCACTTGCGGCATGCTCCGCCGGACCGACAAACCCCGACATGACCCCTTCCACACTTTCCACAGATGTGGCCACCCTGATCTCCCATCCTGGAGTCAACGGTCTTAGACCGTTTCGTCGCCGGCTGCAACTGAACCGGAGCTTGCCTCAGCTCACGCATCTGTAACTCAATCTCTAACTCACGCCGCCTGGCGGCCTCCTGCAACTCCAGCAAAGTCCCGCACCTCTGCGCAGACACAAACTGTCTGATGTCTCTCTTTAGCATACTCAGATATCGGGACATCTAAGCCTGCTCCGAAGCGAACGCAGGGCAAAACATTGCCCTCTCAGTAAACATCCTGGTGATTTCCGTCACCGATTCCGAATCCTGTTTCAGCTCCAAGAACTCCTGAGCCAACCTCTCCCTCTCGGCCTGCGGAACATAACGAGTACTGAACATCTCTCTGAACCGATCCCATGAAATCGCAGCCCTCTGCGCATCCGAGTACGACCCCGTGGTCAATCTCCACCAATCCTTTGCTCCGAGCCTCAACAGGTTCAAAGCACACCTCACCCTCTGATCAGCAGGGCATGAACACGTGAAGAAACATCCCTCCACATCTGATAACCATCTCATAGCAACGATCGGATCCTGAACTCCATCAAAAGTGGGAGGCTTCGTATTATCGAAGTCCCGATACTGAAAACCTCTACTAGCTCCTCCCCCTGCCGCTGCTGTAGCCACCGCGGCAGCCGTCTCCATGAGAGCTGAATAACGCTCATCAAAATACTCCACCATGGCGGTCTTGATCGACCCAAACAACTCTGGCAGCTCAGCCCGAAACAATGCAGCAACCTCATCATGCAGGACCTCACGAATCCTCGCATCCAACTCGTGCGTACTCATCTGACTGACAACCTCTGGCTGTACAGACCCACCCGGAACTCCTTCTCCTGCTCCTGATCCTGACCCGGATCCACTCCCAGCGTGCCCTGAAATCTCCATACTGAAAATAAAACACCAAATCTCACACATATTCCACTATCCCGGAAACCAGCTCTCATCCCAACCCTAGAGGTCATGGTTTCCCTGGTACGCGTATGAGTCCGTGCTTTCAGTAGTACGGGCCCATACTACCTTCCACACCAACCCATATTTGTATGAAGTACTCCCACAACACCCTAGCGACACACATAACAACGCTCTATCCTCACAACTAGAGGAACACTGGAAATCTCTCACAAGGAACCCTAGGCTAGCAGGCATCATAAATTAGGCAACTCATCAATAAATCCTGAAGATCCCTAGCCTAACTCTAGCATGCTGTTCTATCAAAGCTCAATAAAACAATTGTCATGTATGGTATTTTGGGGTTGCTTACTGGCTCCGGCTGATCGTACCTCCACGTCCTCCTTTACTTATTTTGAAAACCATTTTAAATTCTCTTTTTGAAAGCTCTCCTCGATTTGAGACTGGAGTCACACAAATGTTCCTCCAATTCACTCAAACCAAGGCTCTGATACCAACTTGTAACATCCGAAAAATACAACCAATTTAAAATTTTCAAAACAACCTGATTTTCATTGAAATGTTTACGAAAAGGTTTTCAATACAAGTCATTAGAGTATTCCTAGAATCACACTGCTACAAATTCATGAGGAGCGGTACGATCGCGCCTTTGCCTTGCCACAGTCTCCTGAAGAACCTGAAAAACATTAAACCACAACTGTAAGCCCGAAAGCTTAGTGAGATACCCCCATAATACCAACCACGTATACGCCCTTCCAGGCTACGACCTTCAGGTCCAAAACATACAAATCATACATAACATAACAGAACATAGAACAGCCATGCATATCGGGTCTACCGTGTGACTGGTCCGCCGTATCGGGCCTTCAGTCCAACGGATCCATCCTCCGGGTCTAGTCATGTCCTTCGAGTCTACAGTGGGGTTGGTCCGCCCGCATCGGGCCTTCAACCCACCTGGTCCACTCTCTGAGTCTACAATGTGACTGGTCCGCCCGCATCGGGCCTTCAGTCAGCCTGGTCCACTCTCCGAGCCTCGGCACGTCTGGTCCGCCCTCGTGGGGCCTACAGCCTATCCGAACCGCTCGCTGGGCCTTCGGAACAACCGGTCCGCCCTGGGTATCTTGGCCTACAGCACAAAGCAGGACCCGCCTCAACCCATCTCCAGTCCAAACAACCTTGTGCACAAAACATACATTCATATAACAGTCATAGTCAACAAACCGAACAAGCAGATCACATAGCATATCATTACCCTAACCGGATTACCGACCTAACCGGTCACTAGCATAGCATCACTCTGTATATCGGGAAAACTGACCTTAACAAGGCCTCCTAGCATGTACCATCCTAGCTACCAGGATGCAGACACATCAAACAATAACATAATATCCATAACCGAATCTCAATACAATAAAGGGCCGGCCTTGGTGCCTTAGACCCTGTTGATATAGTGAGGATAACTCACTTCGAAACTGCCGGCTGAAAAGATAAGATCCTGCTGCTCCGAACTCTGGCACGAACTCCTCCACTAAACATCAAAACATACAACTCAATAAATACCCTTAATTACCAAAATACCCCATGGAAGACAACTGGTCTACCTTGGATGAGTCAAAGTCAACCCCTGACTGACCCTACTCGACGAGTCATCCCGATGACTCGTCGAGTCCTTATGCTCAGAACTTCCCTCAATTAGCGGCCCAACTCGCCGAGTCACCCCAAGACTCGCCGAGTCTAACAACTCTGAGTCCACTCGCACCCAACTCACCGAGTCATCCCTTGACTCACCGATTCATCGACTCAACCAGAAATATTGGGACCCCCTTGACAAGACTCGCCGAGTCCAAATGGACTCGTCGAGTCCAAGGCCATCTTCAACCTACTCGCCGAGTTGTTCTTCCGACTCGTCGAGTCCCAGGCCATCTTCAAGCAACTCGTCGAGTCCACCCATGTGACTCGTCGAGTACCACCGTTCTGAATCCATACAGAAGCATTTCAGGCCATGCAATTGATCCAAAACATAGATCCAACCTCCTACAATCCATCCATCACGTAAAGTGGCAAACTTTACGTGAATCTAACGAGATTTAAGCCATATTCACCTTAAAACCAAGGTTTGGGACATGGTGGCTCCACTAAGCACTCAAACACAGGAACTTTAATGCACTCTAGGCCTTTAATATTCCAGATCTAAGGTAGCAACCTCAGATCTATCCTCCAACCTCCAAAACATTCTAAGACATACTCCCCACAAACCCCAAAATGATGAAACTAGGAATGCACAGCCTAAGGACGAAGATATTACCTCCAAAAGATGCCTCAATAGCAGCCAAACTCGAATCCAAGCAAAGCCCTTTGATCCAAGCCACTTCTCCTTCAAGATCTCTTCAAACAACACCTCTCCAAGCTCTAATTTGCTCCACAAATGATCTCTCCACGTATTTAGGGTTTCTGGAACTCAAGGGGGAATAAGGGAGGCTGTGGAGGGGTATAATGCTCTTTATATAGGGCTCAACCCCGGAAATTAGGGTTTTCTCCATACAGCACCTACTCGCCGAGTCCATCCCATGGACTCGCCGAGTAGGCCACTAGACACGCGACCATGACCGCGACCTGACTCGCCGAGTCATCCATGGACTCGCCGAGTCATCCTCTAAAACTTACACTTTCAGCCCTTCAACTCTACTCTTGCGATTCCGGGATGTTACACCTAAATTCCTTGGATCTATGTTTTCTCTATTATACATGCAAATATGAACATCCAAGGTATTATCCTAATCTAGCATACAAAACTATCAATATAACAAGATAGAATACATACCTCTTTGATGTAGAATGTCTTCATGAAGCTTGAGTGCCTAGTGCCCCAAGTGTGACACCTCAAATGGTTCACACAACACCATAAGCACTTGGAATAACTTAGAGAGAAATTAGAACACTTCATGAAATCGTCTAGCCCTCATACACACACATTAGTGTCGATTTCTTTAGCCATGGGTTTCTTTTATATGGTGGCTATTAGGGTTACACCATGTAACTCATGACTTTACCCATTCCTTATGGTCCATGGATTTTAACCTCCATGGAGTATCCATGGGTCACCCCATGGACTTAGTCCAACATAAGGAATCTTGGATCACAAGCCCACATATATAAGAATGAATGATTTACACAATCAACCCATATATTTAATTAGTCTTCTTTTGATCACTTAATTAATCCTAGATTAACTCTTGATCAATACTAATTAAATAATCTTATTATTCTTATTATTAATATACTAGAACTTATAATATATTAATAACCATAAGTGTCTTATTTCTCTCATTATAGTCTATCCAAGTGCATGATGCCATGCAACCCAAATGGACCATGCCGGGTCGGGTCAAGTCTTACCAATTATAGTTATGGACTTAGACATTAATCCAACAGTCTCCCACTTAGATAAGTCTAAAACTATTATTGCGTATGACTTCAGGAACCAACTGGCAATCGTAGCTCTCAAAAGCTTCTGTCGAACTCTGATCTTGTAGATGAACTCTGACCTTTGTCAATGACTTGTCCATTAGATAAGGGATCATATATTCCTCCATTCTAGATATCATATGGACTGAGACATGGATTATAATCATTCTCTCTGTCCATTAGTTGTTTCCCGATTTCCGATTTATGACGACTGACTAATTGAACAAATCAAATCAGTCCTGGCCCGGCCGAGCACTTCCATTTGTCATCATCAAATCATCGAGGGGCCCACAGATATCGCTTTTATCCCGAAGATAAAAGGAATGGATAAACTTCGACTCATATGGCTTGTTCTACTACTTGTTGAATCATACACAAAGACACGTTTAATAACATCGAGTTACCAATGTATTTTCGTGCAATCAATGTACAACCAACTCATAGTAACAACTCATATCTCTAGGTTTGAAGAATATAAAATATTATCGTCTCATGATCACTCATGATAAAATCCATGAAGTGATTCCAATGAGCGCGGGTTGAATCCAATACTCAGAACTTATGAGCACTCATGAGTGTTGTAGCCCTTTGTCCAACATCTTAGACCTCTACAAGCCAACCCATGACAGTCTTAATTCATATCTACTTCCAACATATGACCGACTGTGGATGGTTTGAATAACTTAGTCATTCCGGAAGAATAACCTAGTTTATTCGGGAAGTCAAAACATGCAAAGTGCAACACAATAATAATTGAATCCAATATGGTCTCAGGACTTATGAATATAAATAAAACACCTTTTATTTATCACCATATGATTACACATTATTCATTGTATACTGTTTCAGCTATCAACATTATTCTTGAATTTAAAACAATAGTTGTCCCATGCTCCAAGCATGTACACTATGTTTTCTAAACACTAGTCATGCCATACACCAAGTATGCACACTATGTTTGTCTATGATCTTTACTTTGTGAACTAGATCCATTGAACATAACTTCAATGATTCTCTTTTCACACTCCCAAATCCTTACTGCAAATACAAGAATTCCAAATTCATGTGATTTACTAAAATCTGTTAGACTCTAAACTTATATGCATTGATCCTCTTGTAATGATTATGCACAAAGTCAGAAAGACTTGGCAACAATCATTACAGAGTATTCCAAAGGAGATCAATTCCTTGGAAACATCCTTCTTGCATTAAGTTTCCTTGATCTTACACAGATTAAAATTTCTGACTTTGAAACATTTCCAGATTCATTTTGACTATAACTTCTGAACAAGAGTTGCCTCCTTACAGATTATGTCAATATGGTCCTTCCAGAATTATCACTATACTTCCAACTGTCCTTGAGCAACCAATCTTTGGTAAACCTTAGATTTTCCTCGACAATTGTTTAATCCTTTTAGTCATATCCAGTTCTAAACCTTTTCCCTTCTTAGTGCCCTAGGCATTTGGAAAATTTTAGAAAGGATGAATATAGCACATGTAATCGGTCCTATATCCGAAGCATATGGGACACGATTCATGATGTCTCACATAAAGACTAAACCAGTCTTTTGCTATAACATTTCCATTTCTATTTGCCAAGTTCTCATAATTCAGATTATGAAAAGGGATGCCGTAATCATAATCGAATTTAAGAACGCAAATAATGGACCCATATACAGAATTTCCTTATGTTGAGCCATTCCAACATGAAATTCATATATATATTCTTGACTAAATGATTAAAACCTCACGATCTAAGCTTATAGATTTGAGATGAAGTATAATTTCCTCTCCCTTAATTATAGCAAAACAACTTTTTCCCAATTGAAACCTTTTGTTTTCTATAATTAATATTGATAACTTTCAATACTTATCATAATTATCATGCTCCCACTAACATGATGATTATTAGCATAACACTTATGCTCCCACTAGCTTTGATATGTACTCAGAAATCAGCTGGACTTCTAGAAATCAATACTTTATTGACTTTCTTACCAAAGTTCAGATTTCTGATACTAGATCGTTTTGATAAGACTTTATCAAAAACATACACCTTCCCTTAGATAGCACATTTGTGTGTCTAAACAATTATGAAGAGGGATGCCGTAATCATAATGGTTAGACCTTTTTGCCACTTCTCACAAGTCCAAGTTAGTGTGCCGGTAAACCACACACGCTCCACTAACGACTTTGAGAATGCAAATATCCCAATTGCTATCTAGCTAAAATCTACTTAGTGGAAGTGTTTCCTCACCATCATTTTCATGAATCAGAGAGAAACCTTATGACACTTAGATTTATTGGTGTATGAGTTCCTACCCATATGAATTTGTCAAAACCATAATCACAAGACAAGGATAATGACAAATCCAAAACCATATGGATTGAACTCAATCTTAATTTCTTGCCACCTGGCAGCTCAAGGGCCTACCATTGCTTCCAAGTTGTTGTGCAACACATTGAGAACTCTAAGAACTCATATGCAAAGCCAACTTTAACTAGAATGGGCACAGAATATGTCAACACGATAGGTTATAAACCTCAAGTCGTGTGCTAGTGAAGAACTTCAGGTTTCATTCTTGATTAGTTCTTGAGACTTTCAAGACCTTTAAGACTCCTACTGTCCTCTTGACCTATAAGACTCGCTTGTCAAACATCCAAGAGATAGTGTGGATTCTGACCAAGACAAACACTTCACACAATTGACCTAAGTTGGTCTTTGTTTTATCCAAAACATCACAACTTACCAATTTCAAATGTACAAGAGTAGAAAACTTTTACTCTTACATTTGATAAGTGTTCTTAAACCTTCTTTAAGACATGTCACTCATATTACAATCTTGGAGTATGACTCTAAGACTTGTATTGGAACGAAGTATGACTCATCTTCTTGATTTAACCATTTCAACAATTCAAGATCCCTTCTTCTTAGTCATAAGAATGCACTAAGACTTCCTTAGAGAACAAATTTTGATATGGTTTCTTAATCATTAAGATGATCACAAAACTGATACTAAAGTACTCTCCCATCTTTTCAGATTTGAGAAACTTTTATCCTTCTGCCTAATTTGATTCTTCTTATTCGCTCTGCCTTACATTGGAACCTTTTCCAATGTCTCAGAGTTACACTTAAGCTTGTAAGTATAATCATATTTACTGAGCTCTAGTAAAATATGACGAATAGCCTTACATCTTTTGTGGTGGACTTAATCAGTGCACATGACTATGTACTCGATCCCTTAGTCCATTACTTGACTCACACATCCATGTGAACAAGTAATTAGTCTTAATTTTTCCAATACTTGAAAGTTCTCATTCATCATGCTATACACCTTGCATGATTCCAAGTTCCTGTCCAATTGAGACTTGGGTGATGAGAATCTTTCCTTTATTTGATAAATTTAGACATTACCACAAATGAAAGAATCAATTTCATATTTCCACTCTTGCTATTAATGGAATCATATAAGCAACAATTTTTCCTCAAATGCCATTGTAAGGATATTTTAAAATAAATAAAATCAAAATTTTTCTTTTATTTTAAAACTATGCGGAAAAACTTATCCTTACAATCCATATGAAAACTTGTTGTTATCTATTCCTTAGCAATATCTCATAACTCCTAAGAAGTAGCTCAAGAATCCGATCTTCAAACTACACGATAGAAATCCATCTACGCGATCAGATTCAGCATATTCTTTCTTTAAGTTTCTTCACTTTTCTTTGATTCTTAAAACATCACCATGTGACCCAGTCACATCATGCATCAAGAATCTCAGAATGGAAACTTAACAGAGTTAGAGTAGTGGACTTTACCTGAAGTAGAGTCAACCTTATTGACTTTAACACCTTTAGGTAAATTTGGCAGCTTCGCAAATAATGACCCTTTCTTTGGCAATATAAACATATGGACCCTTTGATAATGGTACACGGGACTATCACAGACTTAGCTTTTCTCTTTACCATTTGTTCAACCGAGTTGACTATGGCCGATCCCTTTCCATTGGGAAGAGAATGCTTTTTCTGTATTTCCAGTGTCACCATTGTCAATGTCCATAAAGTTTCAGAAAGTTGATCTTAACAATAGATAAGATCATTAAGGGTCTTGTCATAGTCTATTTCATAGGTGTCCCAAAGGAACTCACTATGTGACTTAGAAAGTGATTGAACCACCAACTTTCTCAAGACATTGACACCCAACTCTCCCGGCTTGTCAATATGTGACTACATCTCCAAGATGTGATCACACCAAGACCTTTACTTGCCAATAGGGCTCGAGTGACTTTAAACTTTTAAAGAACTTGTGGGGTAGGGAGAAGAGGAGGTGACAGAAGTATGATTTCCATGGGACATCATCTTCATTTAGGAAAGCTTGTTTCAAGAGATTTGGGAAGATCATAAATGTCTAATCCAGACATCTTTTTGGGAGATATTCAAGCTAGTTGATTTTAAAGTCCTTAATATGACACCCAATATGAAATATTAAGGCTATAACCCAACAGACTATTTTATAACTTAGAAGAGGTATGCCGTAATCCAAGCTATAAAACAATTTGAAGGTAGGTGAATGACGATTCACCAATTTCCACCAAGATAAACGAAATGTATTATTAGGTTTTAATTGGTTTTGAAACTCCTAGATCTTTTGAGATTCATTGAACTGTTCAATGGCATGTTTCAATCTCGAGTGTGCCCTTCAGGTTTTGTGACTGGGATGCCGAGGATCACAAAACAAGGTGTGAAGTAACCATGCAAATTACTTGGTACCCTTAAGTGTTTACCCCTCAATCGATGTGCCGGTTAACCACACACGCTCCATCGATACTATGATAAACATTAAGTTACCCTTTGCCTACCTTGTTAAATACGAGTTAGTGTGCCGGTTAACCACACACGCTCCACTAACCGACTCAAACAAAGTGCAAAGTGTAATTTCATGGATTAGCACCTTCTTCACATTTTTCCTAAGTAACTAAGATTGGGTATTTATAAGAGTTTAGTTACTTAGTATTTATCATTAATACTTTTAATGAAGGGAGAATTATAGTCATGTCAAACCCGTTCGGCTAACGACCCTCCACCAGTCAAGCAAGCGGTGGGTGAGAGTGGACACCCATTAAGTTGCCATTTTATAGGCAACAACCTTATACCCACCTTATAGACCGGCTTCGTGAATGAGGCGTACTAGCGGTAAGACCGACTTTACTCTTATACATATATATATTATTAACTTATAATATTATCAAGTATAAGGGTTGAATTTTAACTTTTAAAATTCTAAGGGCTAACTTGGAATTAAAGTATTCATAAGAGAAAACTTTACAAATTCCAAAACTTGAGGGCAAGTTTTGAAACTATTCAAAACTAATTAATTCCATAACTTATGTGTTTAAAGTAGTTTTAATCCAAAAACTCTTCAAGTTCCATAACTTGAGGACAAATTATGGAAGACTTTAAACTAATAAAGAATTAACTTTTTCTTTATTTTATAACTTATGAAATTAATTAAGGTTACATTATTTTTTTTATATATTTATTTAATGAAGAGACTCTTGGTCCTCCATAACTTGAGGACAAATTATGGAGTCATAACTCCAATTAATTAGAACTAGACTCTTCATTTTTGTAACCTTTGCCAACTTTATGAGTTTTATGAGTTTTTAATGTGACTCTTCATGTAACTTGAGGATAAGTTACACAAACACATTTTATACTCAACTCTTAGATTAAAATGGATTGAAAACAACTATTTCATTCAACTTTTCTATTAATCTAAGAAACTCATAAGAACAAGATAATTCAAATCAAACTTTTTCATGTAATTAGTCTAACCTTTAAACTAATACAAAACATGAATCTATTGACAATTATCTTTGAAAATGGATTAGCATGAACATTACCACATCAAAAAACAAGTTTATAAGTTCAAAAACAACTTAGGGTAATGTTCCTAGTCCATTTCTAGCCAAAAACCTCGAAAGTATGTTGTCTGGGGTCCAACTCGTCGAGTGCATGAACACAACTCGGCGAGTTGGATGCATTTTGCCTTGGACTCGTCGAGTCCCTTCATGGACTCGGCGAGTCTGCTGGGCTGACAACATCAATTTCGATTTTTCAGCTTCTATTGCAAGTATAACAAGAAAACAAGCCTAGGCTCTGATACCACTGTTGGGTTATGAGCATTCTAACACTCCTAAGTGTACATGCAACCCTAAATACCTTGGATCTATGTTTTCTCTATTATACATGCAAATATGAACATCCAAGGTATTATCCTAATCTAGCATACAAAACTATCAATATAACAAGATAGAATACATACATCTTTGATGTAGAATGTCTTCATGAAGCTTGAGTGCCTAGTGCCCCAAGTGTGACACCTCAAATGGTTCACATAACACCATAATCACTTGGAATAACTTAGAGAGAAATTAGAACACTTCATGAAATCGTCTAGCCCTCATACACACACATTAGTGTCGATTTCTTTAGCCATGGGTTTCTTTTATATGGTGGCTATTAGGGTTACACCATGTAACTCATGACTTTACCCATTCCTTATGGTCCATGAATTTTAACCTCCATGGAGTATCCATGGGTCACCCCATGGACTTAGTCCAACATAAGGAATCTTGGATCACAAGCCCACATATATAAGAATGAATGATTTACACAATCAACCCATATATTTAATTAGTCTTCTTTTGATCACTTAATTAATCCTAGATTAATTCTTGATCAATACTAATTAAATAATCTTATTATTCTTATTATTAATATACTAGAACTTATAATATATTAATAACAATAAGTGTCTTATTTCTCTCATTATAGTCTATCCAAGTGCATGATGCCATGCAACCCAAATGGACCATGCCGGGTCGGGTCAAGTCTTACCAATTATAGTTATGGACTTAGACATTAATCCAACAGGTTTCGGTTCCCATTCGCATTTACATTTCCGCTACGGGTTCTTTCCATCTTGATCTCTACACCGAATAAGGTGAATCTAGATCTTAATTTAGGATTGACGTCTTAAATCATCCTTATCACCCCGAAACGTTTATATGCTAGTTCTAATATCGTAGTTAAACGCGTAGAATCCTAAACACATAAGGTTTCCAGATCCGGTCGGCAACAGACCATAGATCCGAACAAATCATATCATGCGCAAAGCATTTAGACATAAAAGCAATTTAGGCATTATTCCTAAAATAAGCTAGTGCTCACACCTCACAATCATCGCTTAGCATTCTAAGTTTAAGTCTAGAAATAAATCCATATTCCTAGTTCTCTTAAACTAATGCTCTGATACCAACGGTGACATCCCCAAAATCACGGCCAGAAAAGACCGATTTTGTTTATGCTTTATAAAAATCAGAGTACTTCATTTTATAAAAAGGTTGCAGAATTTGTTCCTAGAAAAACACGATAAATACGCTATTAAAACATTTTCGAAGAAACGTATTTTTATTCATCTTAAAACGTTTGGGATGTCATCGTTAATACACAAACATAAGCATAAACAGAACTTACAATTATTTACACTAGTGATCTACATCTCTTTAAATCTCTCAATGTAATGTCACTTCATATCGCCACCTGTGATGTAAATAAACTGAGTGGTTCAGGTTGGGAAACCTGGTGAGTACATAGGGTTTTCAACCCACAATAATATA
The DNA here is from genome assembly GCF_052625555.1 of Lactuca saligna. Taxonomy (NCBI): domain Eukaryota; kingdom Viridiplantae; phylum Streptophyta; class Magnoliopsida; order Asterales; family Asteraceae; genus Lactuca; species Lactuca saligna. Next base: position 151,884,774 of record NC_136421.1, read on the forward strand.
ATTGTTATGTTCAATCATCAAACAATTAACCCAATTACCCATCCCCGTTATCTTCTTTACTCCTAAGAGTCATCTATTCTGCATTCGTTATTCCAAATTCCCTTACTTCCAGGGTTATAGGACTGGCACTAAATCAATAGTTGCCGATATTCGTTCGTAAAGCACTAATTCCATAGCTGCTATAGTCTATTCATCGGGTACTAAATCCATAGCTACCAGTGCTCAACAGGTACTAAGTCCATAGCTACCAATTCCTACAGGTACTAAATCCATAGCTACCAGTGTCTAACTAATAGGTACTAAGTCCATAGCTACCAATTCCTAACAGGTACTAAATCCATAGCTACCAACGTCTAACAGGTACTAAGTCCATAGCTACCGGTGTTTGTCCCATAGGCACTAAGTCTATAGCTGCCAATGTATACTCACGTCATCTTCTATCTCTCATCATTCATCTACCCATCATCATACCCAACATATTCGTGTATATAAAATACATATACAGTTTAAATCCTTTAAAACATGTATAAAACGTTCATCCAGCATAGACAGCAAGTATTCAGATAATATGCACACATAGCACGTAGTTTATATAAAATACTTCATATCTATGTGTAAGATGAAAGGGACTATGCACTCACCTGATTAGGTGGTGATTCCGAACTCAGACAGCACTTCGTTATCTCAAAACAATTTTCCTCGACAAAACCTAGTATCAATACCACTAGGGTTTAGTTTTTAATGTTAACCACGACTAATTAGTAGTCTAGCTATTATTACTATTATATAAGCGTTAAATAACACTCAATATAACTCATAATAATAGCCCAAATAATTATTTTAAGGTCCTAATAATGTTACTATAATTAAATAAAATCTATATTAAATATAGTATAGGCGTAGCTCACTTACAGCGAGTTTTTATTAAAAACCGGGCTTCGCTGGAGCAGCGTTTCCAAGCCGAAAGCTTTTCTTCTCGGAGCCGTTGGGCGCTCCGGGGCTTTCTTCTCGTGCTAGGGAGGTTCCGTAGACTTGGGAGGGGTTTAGGGAGGCTAGAGAGAAGTTAGAGAGAGAAAGAGAGGCTTATGGTGTGAAGAAAATATGAGGAGTTCACCCTTGTATTTATAGGAAGTGTATAGTAAAGTAGTCACCAAGCTTCGTCCGTAACTTTTGCATACGAGCTCCGTTTTTGTCTGTCTTTTTACCGTTGAGTTCCTATTAATGAGATCTTCAACTTTCATTTAGACGTCGTTGGCTAATTCTCATTCTATCTCGGATTTACAAAACTGTATCGAATTCGTCGCGCTCGAAAAGTAGGGACTAAGCTTCATCCATATCTTTCGCATACGAGCTCTATTATCGACGTTCTTTATATCCACGCGTTGGTATTTACGAGTACTACAACTTTTATTTAGATCCCTTCGGCTAAAACTCGACCGATCTAAAATTCAGATTTCGGGCTGTGCACTACGATGCTAAATCTTAGAAAAATCATAACTTCCTCATACGAAGTCAGATTTGGGCGTTCTTTTTATGGATTTTCTCATTTTAACATACTCTACGACTTTGGTTTAGATAACTAAGGCTAAAAAGTCTTCTATCATAAATTCACTTTTTTTACGCTTCCCGGTGCCGTGCCGGTTTTGTCGTAAAACTTCGACGGGCCATAACTTCTTCGTTATAACTCATATTTCGGCGTTCTTTATATGTACGGAAACCTTGTGACATATACTATAACTTGGTTAAAATTATTTATTCTAAATAATCTTTTGCCGAAAAGTCGTTTTCGACCCATATTGCCTCTAAATTGACTTGCCCGGATCTACGGGCGTTACAGTTTCCATGGCATCCTAGTATGTTTGCATGTTTAGTTTGTATGATATTTCTTTGGTTAGTGAAGACCATGTGGGGGTTCCCATGGCAGGCAGTCAAGACCACGTGGGGGTTCTAGTGGCAATTAGTAAAGACCATGTAGAGGTTCCCATGGCAGATAGCAAAGACCATGTGGGGGTTCCCATGGCGAGTAGTTAATACCACATAGGGGTTCCAGTGGCACTCGATATAAGACCTTCGAGGGTTTCCATGGCATTCTGATATGTTTTGTATGCATGGCTTATATGGTATATGTAGCTGTTATATCTTATATGGTTTATGTGATTATCTGGATTGTGTGGGGTGTGGTCTGGGGAACTTACTAAGCATTAAGTTATAGTTTGTTGGTTGTTTCAGGTACTTCAAAGCCTAAGGGAAAGGGTCCGGCGTGATGACGCGGCATGCACTCTCCGGCGTTTTTGGGGCACTCTGATGTTTTTACGATAGTTTATTTGATATTAAGGATTTTGAAAAAAAAATGTGGTTTAATTATTATGTCTTTTGAGAATGATTTTTGTTAATTAAAAATGAAAATTTTTAATTGGAAATTTGGGATGTTACACACGATTTTGCAACAAAATTAGGTTATAGAGGAGTTTATATTAGTTTACAACCAAGCATTCCAATCACATGTAATAATTCAAGAAAATATTTCCTTTGATTAAGAAAATCTCCTTTATCTATGTCTATTAATTCAATTTCAAGCAAATTACTTAGTTTTCCAAAATCTTTAATCAAAAATTGTGTTTTAAGAAACTCTTTTACTTTTTCTAGTTCAGTTTTATTATTACCAGTTAAAATTATGTCATGAACATATGCACGAAGTACACTAACAAAGTTATTTTCATTTCTAACAAAAAGTGAGTAGCCATTAACACTTTGATGAAAACCAAAACTAAGCAAAAAAGTATGCAACTTTTCTTTCCATTTTCTAGAGGCTTGTTTCAACCTATATAATGACTTGACTACTTTGCATACTCTAGTGTCCCCTTTAGTATGATATCCTAGAGGAAGAGGCATATAAACATCCTCAGAAAGATCACCATAGAAAAAGCATTGTTAATGTCTAACTGATACATAGACTAAGAATTATTAATAGAAAGAGAAATCACAATATGAACAGTTACAATCTTTGCAACTGGTGAAAACGTTCCTTAGTAATCTACACCATATCTCTAATTATATATCTTTGTATAGTTCAACTTCCCTATTAGGTTTATATTTCATCTTATATACCCGAGATTTGTAAAAAACGTTCAACGTTATCTAGTCGTGGACTAGGGTTAAAGGATTAATCGGCTAGACGGGGATTAATTGGCAGATTAATCGGGGGATTAATCGGATACACTAATTATTATAAAAATTAGTATATCTAAAGAAAATAAGTATTTAAAATATTGAAAATTTGAAAATTTTGGTGTAATATTTAAAAATTTGAAATTTTGAAAATTCTAGCCATGTAGCTCCACCTAGGACCAATATTGATGAAGACCACATAATCAGCCGCCTTGGCCGATTTTTACAACATCGATATACCCATTTATACCCTATAGCTTTTCTATTCTTAGGTAAGTTAGTTATGTCCCAAGTATGATTTCGATAGAGAGCCTCTATCTCAGCATTCATGGCTTTTATCCAATTTGAAGCTAGAGATACTTCATTATACCTTTTTGGTTCAATGGTTTTGTTTATGTTTTGAATAAAACAATTATTTTAATTATTAAGAAACAAATAATTAATTGTATTTTCAATTTCATATTTAGCTTTTCCTTCAACAACACAGTCATTAAATTTAATAGCCATACAAGATTCTCTCCTAGACCTGGAGGACCCTAATGAATGACCAAGAGAAGGTAAAGAATTAGGTTGACTATTTTCCTCATATATAGAACCATTAGATGAGCTTGGCATAGTCCTAGCAAATGAAGGCACATACACCTTGCTAGTTAGTCTGGTTGCAGACTTGAGTAGTATTAATCTTAATCTCATCAAGTGTCTGAGTTGCACTAGACCCATCCATCTAGTAATTAACACTCAAGCCATCTAAATTAATGGTATCATTTATATATTCATAAGTGTTTAAATCATCATAGGAAAAATTGTCCAAAGGATTAAGAGTATCAAGTATCTTATCAATAGTTGTTAGCTTCAGCTTGAAATGGAAAATAATAAACTTCACATCCCTGAAAAAAAAAATTGAATTTGAATCAAGACTCAAAAATTTATAACCCTTTTTCTCATAAGAATAACCAAGTGAAACATATTTTTAGTTCTCTTAGAGAATTTATCAAAATTATTAAGTTTAGTAGCAAAACACAAACTACCAAATACTCTTAAATGTTAAAAAAAAAATAGAGCCTTTTTTAAAAAACAAGCTCATACGAATACAAGCCCTTTAATATAGATGTCGACATTCTATTAATCAAGAAAATAGATGCGAGGATAGCTTTTCCTCAATACTTAATAGGAAGGCCAGATTAAAATAACAAAAGCATAAACATTAAGAATATACCTGTGTTTTCTCTCCACAACTCCATTTTGTTGTGGTCATGAACACAATATGTTTCATGATAAATGCCATTTGATTAAAAAAAAAGATTTTATATGATTATTCAGAAATTCAATTCCATTATCTGAACGATTAGTCTTAATGTTAGTTTCAAACTTATTTACTAAAATATTAAAAAAGTAAGTAAAACAATTAAAAACTTCTTCTTTAGTTTTTAAAACATAAAGCCAGGTGGCCCTTTTGAAATCATCCACAATAGTCAAGAAAGATATATATTCTTCTATAGTAGCCATTCTATAGGGTCGCCAAACATCTAGTTGAGCCATTTTGTCTAACTTAGAAGAGACATGATGACTAAGGGAAAAAGATTCACGACTTTGTTTAGACATGTAACAAACATCACAAGGAGGTAGTGACACATTAACAAACTGTAATTTATATTTTAAATAATTTAAGGATTGATCAACAGGATGACCTAATCTTCTATGCCAAGTAACTTTAGACACACATCCCTTAGCAAAATTAACTTTTCCAAAATTGTTACCTAAGGGAAATTAATCAAGATAGTATAATCCCCTAGGCTCTCTACCATTCTCCACCATTTCCTTTGATTGTAAATCCTGAATTTTATAGATATGCTCATTAAAAACTTCACATTTTGTGTCTTTTCTTAGCTTATGTATAGAAAGAAGGTTCACATTAAATTCTGGAACAACGAAGACATCAAACAATGTTCAGTTATTAGATAATTATAAGTTTCTAATTTTCTCAATTTTAGTAGATGAACCATTAGGGTGATTTACAAGAAGATTAAGTTTTAATACATCTACAGTATCATGTAAGAATGACTCAACAGTAGTAATATGTTGATTAGCTCTTAGGTCAACAATCTATTTTTATGACTAGTGGTAGAGTTAAGGATTTGAACAAAGATGTACCTGTTGTCTTTGCACTGGCAGATGCATCATCAGTCATAGGGGGTTTTCATTGATAAGATGTAAGAACTTATTGTATTGTTCATTTGTAAGGTAATGAGCATCACCAATCCCATCAAACTCTAAGGAAGCACTAGAAGAATTATTAGAAGGAATGGATGAGGAGTTCACAAAGAAAGACTTATTATGTAATTCTAATTATTATATTAACTTCTAGGTTTAAAATCCTTAGGGTAACCGGTCCGTTTATAACATTTTTCAATGAGATGACCTTTAAGACCACAATTCTTAGATTGAAAGTTTTGATTTCTTCCCTATTTTATTTGAATTTCGGTTTCTTATTTCATTAAATTTACTATTAAAAGCATATGAATGGGTGTTAGAAACAGTAGAAGGGGATGTAAGAGACCCATTTTGTGATGTGATTCCTCCTTTTAAAAAATAGAGAAAGCAACTTTCACATTAGGAAGAGGATCCATTAGAAAAATGTAACTCTTAACTTGATTAAAAGAATCATCAAGAGCACTCAAAAACTACATTAATTTCATAAGTTTTGGAGGATCAGTAAATTTTATAGCCACCTCACATGTACACTCTGTAAGATTTGTAAGACCATAAAAACTCTTTCCGTAATGAATAAAGTTTGTTGAAATATTCATAAAGAGAAGTGACATTTTCATTAAGCTAATTAATACGCTGATGGATATTGAAGACAACATATCCATCAACTTTATTATAGGTTTCAAAAAAGTTTTTTTCCAGATTTCCTCAGCAGATTCATAGTAAGCATGAATAGAATATATGTATTCATAGAAGGTTAGGAGGATCAATGAGTATACAACCACATTATCACGTTCCCATTTTAAAGATTTAACTTCATCATTAGATTCCTTTTTAACAGATCCATCTACAAACCATAACTTATTTTGATCCTTAAGATTCCTAGTCACATAGCTATGCCAAAAACAAAAGGTTTTAGTCTCAATAAGATTAAAATTCACAATATTAGTTACATCGTTATGAGAAAGGTGAATATACAATATATCTTCAAAATTAACAACATCGTCTTTTAGTTCCACTACTAAATTCATAAGTTGGACAAACCATTATAACAAGAACTTAAACAATAGGAAGCAATGAGCAAATAAGAAAAAAAATGTAGATAAATATGAAGATTTTACATCCTAGATGTTCACAAAGATATGTTGGGGCCTAAGACAAGTCAATCATAGAGTCGAGAAAAACACAAAAAACAGATAAATAATATATCAACAAGCAACTAGTTTACTCAAGACAACCAGGATCTCCCACATCTACGAACTAAGAAAGAGATTGAAAAGGGAATAAGAAATTGCTAACAAAGGTCCTATAGACACTTCTGAAGAACTGACTCAATAGGACTTTTAGCCACAAATTGAGGATATGTCGACTTTCTTGGTTCCGTTACCTACTAGAGTTAATTGGTGATAAATCCATTCTCTAGTATAGTTAATCATAATTATATAGAGATTAACCGATTGAAGACCAGATTCACATATATACGCATGATAGATAAGGAAACCAAAGACCTACAATAGCAAAAACACTTCGCATTAACCAATATCTTAAAGAAACAATAACATTCAATTTAGGGATCAAAATTTCAAAAACCCTACATCGAAATTGTTTCACCGTCAATAATCTAGAATTCTACATAGATCACCCTAAATCAACATGGGTTATTTCGATCTACAAGGATTGAAGAAAAGAAAGAATGAAGGAATGGTACCTTATAGATCTGATGATCATTCGAAGCACTGTAACTTGACAAAATGTATGATCGGATCAACCTTGTGCTCGACTACCATGTAAAAACGTATAAACATATAAGGTTCCCAACATGAACAATTTCCTTTTATTTCTAGAAACCAGATCGATTATACATGACACTTTACAACTCAATTCCCTACTACAAAATGCCTAACCTACTCTTTATACAAATCACTTATATATGAACGAAATAAAGAACAGAGTGTATGAAACCCTAGAACACATAAACCCTAACTAAAACGAGAGAAAATGAAAGAATATCAGAGAGTGTGTATATGTGTGTGTGTGTGTAAATGAATCATCTTAATGATGATATCACATTCTCTCTTCATATGTATCTTTAGGTCATTAGTTGACCCATGGAGAAAAAGATCCACATGTTCCTTTTCTGCAACTTTGGCAAATATGACCCACAACCCACAAGTTATACAATATGAACAATAACACCCTCACAACAATTTTCCTTCACAAACCAATCTCCCAAATATTACAAAATTATCCATGCACAATAAGACACTAAAAAAACAATACAAGAAAGTGAGAGATGTTAAGTTTAAAGAGTTATAACCCATATATTTCAACACTTACTAAGCTTTATGCTATTTATTATAGGTACGAGAACTAACAACAAAGAAAATGGGACGAGTTAGCGACAAACACATGAAAGCCTTATAAGATGTTTTCTTTTACTAGTATTTTAGTTAATATTTAGTAGTATCTGTCATGCTCAAGTTGTTTATTATTGTATGTTTTGTAGAGAATCTTGATATAATCGTATATTTGGAAGTACAACTTTGGTTGATATGTAGATAAAGTTGTATTAAATTCTAGAGTTTTTTTTAGATCTACTTCTTTTTTAGATCGAGATGTTACAAATTATTTCATATTATTATGTTTTTGAAGTTTAATGTAATAAAGTATCATTTTAAGCCCTTAAATAACCCCATGGCGAATCGGAAAAGAAAACTTTGATTCTTAGCGAAAACGACCACTTTTGTTTAGTGGTCTATATTTTATCAATCATGTAAGTTTCTTTATGTTATAATACTTAGATCAACTTCTAAAAGAATAGCAACAATACGGTTTTCCAAAGTGGACTTTAAAACCGGTTTTAGTTCAAATTACGTAAGTTCAAACAATTTACACCAAAAAGTCGATTATAAATTGGTTTTGACCAAAACCAACTGCCATTATACCAGTATGGGGTTGACCAATGTAAAAAAAATATTTATTTTACTTTCTTTTATAGAATCTTACTTTCATTTGTTTCCATTATACCCTTCTATTATGACAAATCTACCTAATTATAGTTATGTCATTCATAAAGTTTTTTTTTTTTGTAGACAATGCATTTGGAGCAACGTTCATATTTTTTCTATAGTTTTTAACTTAAATATAGTATTGGTAAAAAATATTTACCAAATGATTGTAGTTTTTAACTTATTAACTAAAATTTTTAGATAAGTAACGGAAGGCCTATCTAATGCAAAGATAAATTGTAAAGAGCATATATATATAAAAGAAAGTGTTAAACATCATAATATTAGGTAAAATTTAACTGAAAGCAAAATATTTTATAGTATCCATGAACCAAGATAACCCTTATAACATCATTTTCTCTATAAAATTAAAGTACATTGTTACATTAATCCTATGACTAATGTGCAAACTCAATTTTATTATATAATTTCAAAAGCACCGACAAGTCATGAGTGGTATGAAGCCAAAAACCATCCTCACGTTAACAAGCAATTCCCAACTTTCCTTGATATCTCCTAGAAGTATAAAGAATATCATCGTCTGGTGGAGGGGTGAGAAAAAAATTTTCATTCAGCCGAAAATACATCAATCTTTAATAGATTAACCGTTTCCAATAACATATAGACTATTATCTGTCAAAAATCAGTTCATTGTTAAAAAATAAAATCTAATTATTTAAGCAATTAATATATAAAATATTGATGTAAAAGCATCTTTAGTAAAAAGAAATGTAATAAACAAGTTTGTTTTACTTCTTTTAATGAGTTTTGTTGCAAAATGATATCAAATTGATTAATGGACTTTACAAAAGCAATGTATGTTTGTTCAAACATTAAAAAGTGTTCTTTTCTTATTTCCAAGCAAGAAATCAAATAAGGAAATTTACATCAATAGATAGCTTAATTATTGAACATACATGCATTTCTTGAAACTTCAATAATATATGTAACATCCGAGATTTCAGGTATATTAATTATTCTTTTTATTTTGAGTATGTGGAAGAACTCGGCGAGTTGGTGCGTAGACTTGCCGAGTTGAGACGCGATTTCTCACCCGGATTGATGCCCGGACTCGGCGAGCCGCCTTGGTGGACTCGGCGAGTCTGCGCTGTTTAATGAAACCCTAATTTCTCGGGTTTGAGGCCTATTTAAAGGGCCTTATGGCCATAATTTGCGCTCATCAGTCCCCTGAGTGAGATCCTAGAGCGTTTGAGTGATTCAAGTGAGGGAAGGAGCCATTGTTGATCTTGGAGTTATTGCCTAGCAAGGAAAGAGGAGATCTAGCCAAGAGGAAGCAAGAGAGGGGTGGATTCTTGAAGAACTGAGGTCCAGGACATCACAACTGAGGTACCTTTCCGAATCCTTCTCTGTTATTGTGATGTTCATACAGATTTAGGGCTTTTGAACCCATTTGTGGCTAGATCTAGTATCCTCATGGTCCCTTAGGGAGTTAAGGTTCTGGATCTGGACCCATAGGGGTCCAAAGCACCTCTTTGCCCAAGCTTTATATGCATCTATGGGGGTTTTTGTTTGGGATCAATGTATTTGAGGCTAAAACACCATTAATGAGTTATTTGATGCTTATTGAGCACTAAGACTTGGACTTTACGTGGTCAATAAGCTTAAGGGGACTGGATCTATGAGTTAGTAGAGTGGATCTGACCTCAGAAGGTCGTTTGGGGTTGTGCATGGAATGCACTCGCCGAGTCCACTCCCAGACTCGGCGAGTTGGTGCGGGTTGTTCAGTGACTACGAGTCCACTCCCAGACTCGGTGAGTCCACACCAGACTCGGCGAGTCGGGTCAACCGTTAACCGTTGACCGTTGTCCAGAGTTGACTAGTTTGACTTCGTAGTGTTAATCAGCCAGGGTCAAGGTGGTATTAAGTAGAGATATGCTTGTGTTTTAGGAGGACAATATCTCGGGAGATCGAGCACTAGTGATTCCGAGATACGCGAGGTGAGTCTTCTCACTATACGTTACCTTGAGTGGTATTTCGAGTTGACCAGAGGGTCTTATGTGCTATGTATGAGATTATGTGATTTCGATCTATGTGTTAGTTGTATGCGGTATGATTATATAGACTGGGCCGGAGGGTCCAACGATTCAGACCGGGCCAGAGGGCCCAATGAGCTATGACGGGACCGGAGGGTCCAACGAGTTGCAGGACTGGAGGGTCCCGCTGAGACATCTTAACCGGAGGGTCGGCGTATTTGTGATATGTGGTATTTTGGGGAACTCACTAAGCATTTATGCTTACAGTTGTTGTGTTTGATGTCTCAGGTACCAGCGATGACCGTCAGAAGGCGACGGCTTAAAATGTACACACCCACACCGATGGAGTTCATGCTAGAGAGATCTTGGGATTTGTTTTCAAAACAATGTTGTTATGGATTTGAGATTATGATATGATATACATTTTGTGGTTTAAAAATGAAAAATTAAATTGGAAATTTTACGTTGTTACAATATATAGATTATTGTGAGATAAACATATATGTAACAATCATCTAGAAAGAAGCGGTTTGGGGAGTTTGAGACTGTGATATGTGATATGGGAAGACATTTATAGGGAAAGGCAGAGACATGGGTAGGAAGTTGTGGAGGAGTTATAGGTCTAAAGAAACAAAGTTCGAAGGAACAACGGAAGAACATTGGAGGTGGGGGAGCCATCGGCTCGAACCTAGAAGGGAAAGAGAACCTTCTAGTATAACCGTAAATAATGACTTTAAAATATTAAAATTGAAAGTTAAGATAGATCCAATAGTCGTGAATGGAACTAATCTTCATTCAGAAATATATAGGGCGTATTTGACAAAAGTAACTGTTAGTTGGAAGTTGGTAGCGGTTAGCCGGTAGCGGGTAGCTGGTAGCGTGTAGCAGGTAGCTGGTAGCGGGAAGTTATAGTTTTTATTTATTATATGAATGTTTGACAAAAGTAGCTGGAGCTTTTGAAAAAATATAAAATTACATAAAAGAACAATTGATTAAAAATAAATAAATATATAAATATATTTTTAAGGGTAATTATGGAAATTGATTTCAAAAGCTCAGAAACATTTTGTTAAACGCTACATGAAGTAACTTTTAGAATCGGAGCGTTTTGTTAAAACTAAAAGTTAAACGTTCGTAATGTCAAACGAAACTTTTTGTTTAAACTAGAGCGTTTTATCAAAAGACAAAAACTAAAAGCACCCAAACGCTTCCAAAAGCTTTGTGCCAAAAACAACCGTAATTTGCATCAGTATGAAAAAAAAAAAAAACAATAAAAAAACGAAAAAACAATCCCATATAAAAATAATAATAATAATAATAATAAACATCTGGTTTGAACACCTCTACCACACTATTAATGTGTTGGGAGTCCCAAAATATTAAAAAGGAGCCCGAAATTAGCTTAGTTTTTTAAGAAGATATTCCGGCTTAGCTAAGACCATTGGGCTGTATTTGTCCAATTTCTAAATATTGGGCTTTGATACAATGAGGAAAAATCTAGTGGGTGGGTGATTTTCTTTTGTGTGCTTAAGATTTCAACAGTTTTACCATGAGTGACCATATGATCTATATTGTTATTGACTTTGAAAGTATTTTCTAAATTAGGTATTGGTTAAAATACGTTTTTTTATATACAGTACGAGCTCAATAAAAGAAAAAACAACTCAACTTTATATATATTTATTCTTATAAATTTTAGTTTTCTAATACTATTTATTTTTTGTATTGGTGTTCTATATTTTTATTTATTGTTTTAATAATACATGTATATGAGTAAAGTTGAATAATTGTTGCAAATCTTTTTGTATTAATCTCGAAAAAAGAAAAAATTACTAGATAATTGGTTATTTAAATCCAGTTGCCCAAATGGTTATTTGGGAAGTAAGGGGATTGGCTGTATAATTTCACACATCAAAAGACATCATTTACCTACTGAAGACAGTAAATGTGTGTTACGTGAAGCTCTTTCTAGTGATGTTGGTTTATTTACGACAGCGGAAGAAACTTTGAAGGCCTTTGGTCAATGGATGTCTGAGAAGTGTATGACTTTGCAGGCTCTTAGCCGTTACTGTCATCACCAAGATGGTTGGGCAAGGTTTGTTACAGGGGATGACGGCTCGAGTCGTTACATTGTCGGTATTCTAAAGCCATCAACTAAAGAGTCGGTGACAAATGCTCTTGGAGGTTTGGTTTTTGATGTTGCGCTCCTTGATCGTGTTTTTAAAGAGTCTATCACTACTGTCAACAGTATTCCCCATAGTTGTCGCCTTCCTTTCTCTCAGGCTTTGAAGACTGCTCTGATAAGGTGATTGCATAACCTGGCTCGGTTGAGGCATGGATGTGTTTGTTACTTCTTCCTCGCTACACACTGCAGGTGTTTAGACCCAAAAATAAACAAGAATGTAGGTTTGAGAATAGAAAATCCTTACAGCAAAGCTTCATCCTGAAATCTCTGGATATGTGGGGAAAAGATGGTGGTATCACGAAGTTAGTTCAAAATATGTTAAACAATCCCGATGTTGAAGCTATGAGACAGAGTAGAGGCATCCTTCAGAAGGAGTCTACATCAAGAAACACCAACATCATCAGATAGTGTCTTCATAAGGTTGCAGATGGTTTCATGGGCTATTTTAAAACAATTTCTAATTTTTAGCTAAAAAATGATTAAGTACTTACTTATAATTAGGTTATAATAATTCCTTCTAAAAAAACCATACAACTTACTTGCACGAGGTATGCCTGTGGACCAATTAGGAAAAAGAAAACACTTGGGAGTAATGCTATCTTATCTGATTATAATGTAAACCAAATTACATTACTGGCTCGTGTTTAGTTCGATTTTAGTCAAACCCTAGACGCTGAATCATATTTATATAGTAATTAATCTATCTTAAACGTTCATCGATAAAAGTATTAAAATAAATTGCTTTCAAGTTTCAAGATTATCGGATTTACATTGACAAGGTATAAAAGACGAAAGATGCTTGTTGTAGTATTTATAGTTTTTGATTTCGTGACGGGTTCTACAAATAATTCCAGGCATCGGAGAATCGGGGACGAATCGATACACAAAACCAACAAACATGAAGATCATGGTGGCTATAAAGCGTGTAGTTGACTACGCCGTGAAGATCCGAATCAAATCCGACAAGGTAAACTCCTCAGATTCCAAAACCCCTAAAACCCAAATCCTCAATTTCCCCAAAATTAGGGATTTCCTTTTCATTTGATTTAGTTCAAGATGTTATGTATAGACTGGAGTAGAGACATCAAATGTGAAGATGTCGATGAACCCTTTTTGCGAAATAGCTCTTGAAGAAGCTCTTAAGATCAAGGAATCCAAACTTGCTTCAGAGGTGATTGCTGTAAGTATCGGCCCAGCTCAGTGCGTCGACACTCTCCGAACCGGCCTAGCCATGGGCGCCGATCGTGCGATTCACGTCGATGCACCATCTACCCTATTCCCACTTTCAATCGCTAAGATCCTCAAAGCGCTTGTCGATGTTGAAAAGCCTGGGCTTCTAATTCTTGGCAAACAGGTCATTTCTCCAAATTCGCCTTTTCAATTGAATCAATTTGTTGGTTTTCTCTTGATTGAATCTTTGGATCAGAGTTCTGAAACTGGTTATTGCGACTTTGATAGAAAGAACGAAAGTTTGATTATCTTGAATCAGAATTGTGTGCTTTCTTATTTCTTGAGTAGCCTTCGATTCACTAACTTTGACATGATGAAAAATGTGTAGGCGATTGATGATGATTGCAATCAAACAGGTCAAATGGTGGCTGGGCTTCTAAACTGGCCACAAGGGACATTTGCTTCTAAGGTTAGTGTCGTTTTAAGTATAAACATTCGTAATTTTTTATAAATTTTAACACTATATGCATTTTTAATTTGAATCTTTACAAGTTTCTTCTTTCATTTTCTTTCTTCCTTTACATAAAAGATTCATAGTTCATAGTTGATATAGAAATATAATAGAAACGTAAATACGTAATGCTACTTAGGGGTGTTTGGATGTGTGTTTATGGTAAAATTACATGCCTACCCCTATTTTTAATAACGTTTATTTATACATATGAGTATTGGTTTGTTTTTGTGTTCTCAAGGTTGTTTTTGACAAAGAGAAGAATGTAGCAACAGTTGATAGAGAGGTGGATGGTGGCCTTGAAACTTTGTGTTTGGATTTACCTGCGGTTATCACGTAAATATTTATTCTTTTCTCACATATTTTATAGTAATTATTTTTTCTAACCAATTATTCTTGAGAAAATGGGGTTAAAACTTAGGGTTAATTTAAAAAAATATTTTATATTTTGTGTTTTTTACGGATTAAACCTCAAAAAAAAGTGCTTAAAAAAGACGTTGTATTTTTTCATTCTTTTGATTTGGCTCTTTTCGTCATTTTTTTTTTCCAAAAAAATTGTCAAATATGAGGGTTTTTTTGAGAAAAACTAAAAAGGTAGAGGGTTTATTTGGAAACATTTAGAAGGTTGAGGGTTTTTTTCGAAAAAAAAATACAAAGTTGAGTGCTTTTTCGGAAAAAAATGAAAGATAGAAGGTCTTTTTTAGACAAAAAATTAATTTGAGGTTTAATCTGAAAAAAACGCAAAATATAATTTTTTTTAGATTAACCCTAAAACTTACTTTAATTCGTAACGATAATCAATCATGAAAATGGCAATGTAGAAAGATAAACCATTGTATTGAATGGATAAATGGTGTTTGCATGTCGGTAAGTGATATATAAAGTGACCATTTTACCCTTCTTTCTAGAAGCGATGCAAAATATTATTCGTCATCACATTTTATCATTAAAGAGTGAACGATTAATAATATTTATATGGATAAAGTGATGTGTACTTATTCAAGACCGTATAAACCATTGAAACATAACTAAATGACAATTTTACCCCTGACCAAATTTAACAATATTTATTAATCTTACCATTAGAAGACTGGATTAACTCAAAAAGAAACAACCCCGATTAAGTTCATTAAGTAAAAAGGTAACAACAAATTAACCACTCGAGCTTTATAAATCACATCAATAAAACGTTGATGATTCAAAAGAAATATATTTTTTTTTTTTGTCACACAGAACCGATTTAAGGCTAAATCAACCAAGATACGCGACACTTCCAAACATAATGAAGGCAAAATCAAAACCAATCAAGAAAATAACACCAGAGGAATTGAAGGTTGAAATAAGATCGGATATGGAGGTTTTACACGTGAAAGAGCCTCAAAAGAGAAAAGCGGGTGTTATACTTTCTTCTGTTGATGAATTAATCGACAAACTTAAAAACGAAGCCCATGTAATCTAAAACATTTCTATGTACGTTTGTTACTTCAAGACTTAAAAAAGTCATCAACTCACAATCTACTTTTTCATTTCTACTTTTATAATTTCACGTCACTTGACCAAAATATAATCGTCATCCACGTGTAGAGAATGCTCTTTTTTATCTCAACTTTTTATGAAAACCATAAACTTTGAACACAAAAAATATAAAAATAATAAATAATAAAGTTTTTAGGGAGGCATAATTGAGTGATGGCAGAGAGGAGACAAGTGAGAAAGGGGGGAAAATAAAAGGAAGACAAAGTGGGATTGATGCTTTGATGGTGTTTGTTTGAGTTCAGAGAGGTCAAATGGAACATGTTATGAAATGACCTCTGGAGAGTGGAATGGAATCCCCAAAACCTGCAATAATTTTACATTTGTCTCCTGTTATTACCCTTTCTTAATTTTGTTTTTTTCCCCTTTGTCCATCAAAGGGTAAAATGGAAGCAGAATGTACAGTCTTGTCTTTATCTACACTTGTGAAATATTTGGAAAAAAAAAAAACTGAATAAGTGTATTGAGAAGATGTGAACAAAAGGTCTATTTTTTTTTTTTTTTTTTCGTTGATAAAATCAAATCAATGTATGTGGGGCCAAAAAAAAAAACAACATAAAATATTTTGTTTGTTTCATTATCCATATATGTAGTGATTAAACCATGTTGATTATTAAAAATAGAATTTTTGAAGTTTTTTTTAGTACACTTATATATACAACCACTACTCTATTCTTAAATCTAAATTTTTCGTCTGATTTGTTCTTCAACCTTTGGCTAGACTAAAGACCTTTGGTAAAACAAAAATTTCAATTTGTCTTGTGTATTTTTGTTTTTCCAAATTATTAACATAAATGACAAAAATCCATCAAATATCATTAGTAAAGTATAGAGTGAACATGAAAAGTATGTTTTATAATTCGCATCATTAATCAAATAGTTTTTTTTTTTTTTTTTTCAAATTATTAACATAAATTACCAAAATCCTAAGCTGCTTTGGTGCTCTCAAGGATCAAGGTGAACAAAAAAAATTGTTTTATTATCATTAATCGAATAGTTGTCGTCGTCATCGTCCCTACTACCATCGTTTTTCTGTAAACATACTCGTTAATTTATCTGGTGTAAAAATAGAATTCTAAAAATCTGTTTTGATTATCTTATCCGGTACCAAAATGTAATAAATCGATTAATTATTTTTAGTATTTAATATATATATATATATATATATATATATATATATATATATATATATATATATATATATATATATATATATATATATATATATATATATATAAGAAATGAATCTTAGGAATAGTGAATTTTGAAGTTTTTTTTGGCAATTTTGTTCCTCATTCTTTAGCCATTTTAATATTTTTGGTCATTGCAATCTATATTTTCACGCTTTTTAGGAACCTTTTAATATTTAAAGTTTTGCCACAAAACTTTAACAATTTGACAACTTTGATCCTTTTTCTAAAAAGTTGTTAATTCCCACCCCTTTAATTCTTTAGCCATTTTTGATACTTTTGGTCCTTGCAGTCAAAACTTTTATATCTTTTTTAATAAAAACATGAAAAAAACGGTCTGGGGCAAAGCCCGGGCTTTTCATCATTCCACTTTCTACGTCTGTCATATTTATCGATTCGGAAACAACATTGAAAGCTTCTGACCTTCACGTAGCTGGGTAACCTTTCTAGTTTTGTATTATTTAATTTTCGTTTTATTACATAAATCATTTATTTATATTATATACAATAATCCTTTTTACAAAGAATAATATAAAAACATTGGAAAAAGGTTTTTTGGTCGAATGCTATTATTCACTATTTTTTTTTTATCTATCCAGTTTCATGTGGCAACCTATTACAAATGATCGCTTAACATAAAAGTAACTCAACTTTGAAACATGAAAACCGCTCATACTATTATATTATTATTATTATACTTACAAATGAGTCTATCGTTTGAAATTTCCCTTTTTTTCATATTTTTATAATTAATAATATACATCCAAAACCTTTTCAATTTATATTACTTATATTCTTAGTCTTTCAACTTACAAGAAATATGATATTTTATATAAGTTTATAATACGTTTTACTTATATAACTTATATTCTTAGTCTTTCAACTTATAAAAAATGTGATTCTTTATATAAGTTCATAATACGTTTTACTTATATAACTTATATTCTTAGTCTTTCAACTTACAAGAAATGTTATTCTTTATATAAGTTCATAATACGTTTTTTCTATTTTTACTTTTCAAGTCTTGACTTACACGCATGAAGGGTATGTTTGGCAAAAGTAGCTCTTAGCTGGAAGCGGGTAGCTGATAGCGTGTAGCAAATAGCTGGTAGCGGGAAGCTGTAGCTTTTATTTGTTATATAAATGTTTGGCAAAAGTAGCTGGAAGCTTTTGAAATATATAAAATTATATAAAAGGACAATTGATTAAAAATAAATAAATATATAAATATATTTTTAAGGGTAATTATGGAAATTGATTTCAAAAGCTCAGGAGCGTTTTGTTAAACGCTACATTAAGTAGCTTTTAGAATCGGAGCGTTTTGTTAAAACTAAAAGCTAAACGCTCGTACTTCCAAACGAAGCTTTTTGTTTAAATTAGAACGTTTTATCAAAAGCTAAAAGTTAGAGCTCCCGAACGCTTCCAAAAGCTCTATGCCAAACACGCCCGAAAACTATTTTTGAAATTATGCATAAACATGGTCCATAATCACCTGCTTAGTTAGTCCCATTATTCATGTCTACTCCATGCTTTTCTTATAACTACTATTTTCCTGCTACACAAGTGTATGCTACATAATTATATTTACAAGTTTAGTTTTTTTATCTCACCAAAAATTATCCTAAATCAAAGGAATGTTTGTGTAGGTATAGTGAATTATAGATCCATGGTAGTGAAAATGTGAAACGTTTTACTTGCTGTTCGAACATTGTTTGCTTTGTCAAAACTATAACCGATATGTTTTTATAAGGTGCCATCATATTTTAATTTGTTATTATTATTTTTATATTTAACTCCCTTTGGCATAACAATATGGTGTAGGGATGAGCGCTTTGACTGAAAATTGAACCGAAATAGGTTGGTACAAAATAGGCTTAAACGGTCCAGTTATCGGTTCTAAACATCCTTCAATTTCGTTATAGTTTCGGTCTTACCAGGTATCCAGTTTCAAGAATTAGAAACGGAAGTTCAAAAGTTATCAAGCTCACAAAACTCTATTACTGAATACTTATAAAACTATTGTACAATGAATTATTTCTTATTTTTAGCATATGCATTAGTAAGTTAGCAAGCTTACATGTAAAGTCCCAAAAATACCGATAACAATTTCATTTTTCAAACAACCAAAAATACAACCAATTTGTTCCAAATCAACCATAGTATAAATAACCTAACATCAGAGTGAAATCAAATAACAAACAGAATAAAATCGAGGGGATATTGTGCGATCACGTCAGACCATTCCCTTTAAACTAGAAGTATCTGAGAATGTTAAAACACAAAGCTTAGTGAGTTCTCCAAAATACCGCATACCAAACATATCAATGGGCCCAACCCATAATATCAGGCCCAACCCTTCATACCATTAGGTCCAACCCCACATATCAATGGCCCAACCCATCATACAAATGGACCCAATCCAACATTCAAATAGGTCGAGCCCAACACACAATGCCAGAGTCATAAAGACAACTATCATCTTACACAGTACAGTGAGAAGATTCATCTCAATCTGAAGATAGACAAATCTCAGACTCGAGCGGCTGATACTGGAACTTCACACACTAATCATATATACAGTAAGATTATAGTTAGAAATTAAGGTAAAGATTCCTACTTAAAATCCTTAGCTTATAATCTCCCTCTCCTTCCCTCTCTCTCTCTCTCTCTCTCTAAAAGACCCTTTTACCCTTCCAAGCCAAAAAACCACTCCACTTGACCCTTAATCCAAAAGGTCTAATTTTCTCATTTTTGATGCTACGTTTGACATACTTATGATTTACACCTTGCGTAGAGCCTTATAACGAGAAACGGGAACAAACCAGGATATACCATGAGTGGCCCAGATTATGCCCCGCATACTATATTGATTTTCCAACTTCTTAATAAGCTCAGAATACTTAAAGACTAAACATCCAATTCCCAGATCTAGTCTTAAAGAACATCCTAGGTGATAAAGTCTCTGACTTTATGCATTTTCATCGCTTAAAAGTGCATAATACCTAGCCCTATGTCTAAAACACACTCCAATGCCCAAATACTCATGCATAGAAGGATGGGCGTGACCAATCTCTCATTTTTTCACTCTACAAGCTCAGAAATGATAAAACAAATGCCACTCATGAGGTCTGGAGTAGCTCATACTCACTAGACCCAAGATCAAGGGACAAAAAGCTTATAAAACCCAAAACTAGCTACATTTATCAAATGAATCATCAAGGTCCAAGCTTTATGCCTTCTTGAGAATGTTGAAGAAGAGTAGAGTCTTGATCTATAAGTTATAGACTCCCAAGTACACCTTCAATGGCATCCTTCTTCACAAATCACACAATGAAGCACTCAAATGCTTCAAAATCCTCACAAGATCGCTAAGGTTTCAAGGTTACCGTAAAATGAGGGTGGATGTTGGGCATAGGAAGGCTTCAAAGGGATTAGAGCCTTTAAATAGGTGTAACGCCCCGATTCTCAGGTATTTCTTAAATAAGATTTATTGGGTTAAGCTCTACTCTACGAGTTGGTTGACCTACTCGTCGAGTAGCAGCTGGATGGGATCGCATGTTAAGTGACCTACTCGATGAGTCCATATTGGGACTCGGCGAGTAGGAGCTGGTAGAGGAAACCCTAAATCCTGGGGTTTGCACATCTATTTAAAGGGACCTCAGCCTCCCTTGGGTCTTTTTACAGATCTAGAGAGTCTTGAGAGTGCTTATACATGTGTGAGTGCCTTTGTGTGGTGTTTGAAGCTTAGAAAGAGAATCTTGGAGGAAGAAAGCTAGGAGTGCAAAGGAATTGAAGCAAGGAAGGAGTAGGAAGAAGGATTTATCTCAGCTAGCATCCTTTGGAGGTCTCAAAGTGCCATCCTTACTTCCCTTTTCCCTTTTGTTGAGTTTCTAGGGCTTTTTATGGATTTTCAAGTTGGTATGATGAGCTATGGGTTAGATTTGAAGTTGTAACTTCAAATCTAGACCCTTCTTGGATTTTAGAAGCATAAAGTCACAGTTTTAGTTGTGATTGAGGTCCCTCTTGGGCATGAAGCCCCATTAAGAAATTGGATTTGGCATTTGGAGCCTTTAAGGCCATGCATGCACGTAAAGTTTGCAACTTTATGTGATAAGCATGCCCTGGAAGCTTGGATCCGTGATTTGGAGTCGTTGCATGGCTCAAAACAAGTCAGTATGGAAAGAGGACTGAATGGACTCAGTGATTCGCAAGGTTGACTCAGCGAGTCACATGAAGATGGCTGTGAACTCGATGAGTTGGATGAAAAACTCAGCGAGTCCGATGAAGATCGTCATAAGACTCGACGAGTTGAAGAACAACTTGGCGAGTCGGATGAGTTTTCTCTGGGTATGTATGAGTGTGTATCTGTCGATTTGCAAGTAGGGAACTCAACGGTTGGCCTTAAAGTTTGATCGAGAATCAAAGGAACTCAACAAGTCACTCCGATGACTTAGCGAGTTCGAATGTACTTCAGAGATCTCAACGAGTAGCCAAGGGTACTCGGCAAGTTAAGGTCAACATGGACTGTTGACCTTGACTGAGGACTTTGACTTTGACCAGCGGTTCACTAGTGGGCTATGGATTACCTTATAAGGTTAAGGACTTATGAGTATGTTGTAGTATGATAATAGGTGGTGGAGCCTATGTCATGTGATCCGAGAGTTGGAGTTTACCTTTCGTGTCGACATCTGCAAGGTGAGTTATCCTCACTATATCGATAGGGTCTACAGCACTAAGGTCGGCCCTTTAGTTGTTATTATTATGGTATGCTACATGTGGTTATGATCTATTAGATCGAAATAGGGGTAGACAATATGTTATGCTCTTATGATCCATAGGGATTGGTATGTTAGTGAGTTGCTAGGTCGGTACTCTAGTTACAGGAGAATTCTATGATTGATGATCAGTGTAACCAATATGTTTGATGTTTGTATATGACTGTATATGATAGTAAGCGCACATGGTTATTTGCTTGTGGTTGGGTTTGTTGGGTTTTGAGCATTCTAACACTTCTAAGTGTACATGCAACCCTAAATACCTTGGATCTATGTTTTCTCTATTATACATGCAAATATGAACTTTCCAAGGTATTCATCCTAACTAGCAAAATAACATGATTCATATGAATATATCAAGTTAGAATTACATACCTCTTTGATGTGTATTATCTTCATGAAGCTTAAGTGCCTAGTGCCCCAAGTGTGACACCTCAAATGGTTCACACAACATCATATGCACTTAGAAAGACTTTAGAGAATTCTACACTTCATGAAAATCGACTAGCCCTTCTCTAGATGATACTAGTGCCGATTTTGGTCAAGAATAAGATGCATATATAGTTAGGGTTACACCATGTAAACCTTAATTGACATGGCCTTTAAATTCCATGATCCATGGGTACAAATACGCCATGGAGCATCTTATGGGTCTTAGCCCAACTTGACAATCCATGGAGCATTAGCCCACTATATAAGTATGGATTATTTACACAATCAACCCATATATTTAATTAGTCTTCTTTTGATCACTTAATTAATCCTAGATTAATTCTTGATCAATACTAATTAAATAATCTTATTAATATATTAGAACTTATAATATATTAACCAACCTTAAGTGTTATTTCTCTCATTATAGTCTATCCAAATGCATGATGCCATGCAACCTAAATCGACCATGTCGGGTCGGGTCAAATCTTACTAATTATAGTTATGGACTTAGACATTAATCCAACAGTCTCCCACTTAGATAAGTCTAAAACTTAGATTGCGTATGACCTCAAGAACCGACTGGCAATCGCAGCTCTCAAAAGCTTCTGTCGAACTCTGACCTTGTCAATGACTTGTCCATTAGATAAGGGATCATATATTCCTCCATTATAGATATCATATGGACTGAGACATGGATTATAATAATTCTCTCTATCCATTTGTTGTGTCCCAATTTCTGATATATGACGACTGACTAATTGAACAAATCAAATTAATCCTGGCCCGGTCGAGCACTTCCATTTGTCATCATCAAATCATCGAGGGGCCCACAGATATCGCTTTTATCCCGAAGGTAAAAGGAATGGATAAACTTCAACTCATATGGCTTGTTCTACTACTTGTTGAATCATACACAAAGGTACGTTTTATAACACCGAGTTACCGTATGCGTTTTCGTGCAATCAATGTACAACCAACTCATAGTAACAACTCATATCTCTAGGTTTGAAGAATATAAGATATTATCGTCTCATGATCACTCGTGATAAAATCCATGAAGTGATTCCAATGAGCGCGGGTTGAATCCAATACTCAGAACTTATGAGCACTCATGAGTGTTATAGCCCTTTGTCCAACATCTTAGACCTCTACAAGACAACCCATGATAGTCTTAATTCATATCTACTTCCAACATATGACCGACTGTGGATGGTTTGAATAACTTAGTCATCCAGAACAATAGCCTAGTTATTCTGGAAGTTAAAACATGCAAAATGAAATACAATAATAATTGAATCCAATATGGTATCAAAACCTATGAACATAAATAAAACACCTTTTATTTATCACCATAT
Source organism: Lactuca saligna (assembly GCF_052625555.1). Taxonomy (NCBI): domain Eukaryota; kingdom Viridiplantae; phylum Streptophyta; class Magnoliopsida; order Asterales; family Asteraceae; genus Lactuca; species Lactuca saligna. Next base: position 151,908,306 of record NC_136421.1, read on the forward strand.
GATTACATATTATTCATTGTATACTGTTTTAGCTATCAACTTTATTCTTGAATTTAAAACAATACTTGTCCCATGCTCCAAGCATGTACACTATGTTTTCTAAACACTAGTCATGCCATACACCAAGTATGCATACTACGTTTGTCTATGATCTTTACTTTGTTAATTAGATCAATTGAACATAACTCCAATGATCCTCTTTTCACAGTCCCAAATCCTTACCGCAAATGCAAGAATTCTAAATTCATGCCATTTATTGAAATCCGTTAGATTCTAAACTTATATGCATTGATCCTCTTGTAATGATTATGCACAAAGTCAGAAAGACTTGACAACAACCATTACAGAGCGTTCCAAAGGAGATCAACTCCTTGGAAACATCCTTCTTGCATTAAGTTTCCTAATCTTACACAGATTGTATAATTTCTAACTTTGAAACATTTCTAGATTCCATTTTGACTATCACTTCTGAAAAGGAGTTGCCTCCTTACAAATTATGTCAATATGGTCCTTCCAGAATTAACACTATACTTCCAACTGTCCTTGAGCTACCAATCTTTGGTAAACCTTAGATTGTCCTCAACAATTGTTTAATCCTTTTAGTCATATCCAATTCTAGACCTTTTCCCTTCTTAATGCCCCATGCATTTGGGAAATTTTAGAAAGGATGAATGTAGCACATGTAATCGATCCTATATCCGAAGCATGTGGGACACGATTCATGATGTCTCACATAAAGACAAAACCATTCTTTTGCTATACCATTTCCATTTCAATTTGCCAAGTTCTCATAATTCAGATTATGAAAAGGGATGTCGTAATCATAATCGAATTTTAAAACGCAAATAATGGACCCATATATTAAAATTTTCTTATGTTGAGCCATGATGTGTGTAAAACCAACTAGTTTTAAACCTACTTTTAATTATAAAATAAACACACAAAGGCAGTGAACCTATCAATTGTGGTAAGCTAAATAAGTAGGGTATCGAACACAAAGAACGGTAAATTAAAACTAAAAACTAATTTTATCTAAATTACTTAATAAGTAAGGGTTTTTCTCTAGTTTTACAAGACTAGAAACTTACTGCTATCACTAAAAAAACTAGAAAAGCAAAGATTTAATTAAATTCAATAATGAGAAGGACTTCTGTTTAGTTCAACTCTATTGATCCTATGGTTGATATTATGATAATAGTGCAATGGATTAATTCTTCTATTGGTTACCGATTCATTTAATTAGATTCACATTCGCTGCACTAATCCTTAGAGAACAAACTAACTCAAACAGTGATCAATTTTCTAATTTAATTTAATTCACTAGATTATTTATTCGGGTTAATTTAGATTTGTAATAGCTAACTAATTTGGTCCTTTAGTTAACTTCTTGTTGATGGTCATCATACAAGCTCACACATGGATTTACCTATTTTTCTTATTAATTCTAGTTTCATGTTCATTAATCCTAGACATATGACAAAGTGGTCACATAACATATGAGGTTGATAATTAAAAGATGTTCATACTATCTAATTATCTTCCTATTAACAGAAAAATAGTTATCATCCACACATAAAGTTCTTTAACAAGCTAAAATCAACAAAATCACCAACATTGAATTAATCCTACCATAATAATCAATCCATAGTATCAATATTGTATCCCCAAACAGAAGTTTAAGAGTTTTAGCTCATGTTTGAGGTAATAAACATCATAACAACGAATTCTAATTGTCTAGCCATAATGGAAAACAAAAGATTAAGTAGAATGATGTAGATTTGCCTCAAATATCCTTCGGAATTGAATTCTAGGTTGTATCTTCGTTCTTCACGTCTCTCCTGGCTCTGATTTGCAGCTTACTTCTCCCCAAGGGCTCCAGAATGTTGAATGTCGATCTGGAAAGCCGTATATATAGATTCGACCCGACTCGACTAGTCCATGTCCGAATCGTCGAGTCCATAACTTAAATCCCATGTACGGTAAGTCACGAAGTCCTTATCTTTTCATTATCTTCTCGATCCTTCGCTCGGACTCGCCGAGTAGATGACCCTACTCGCCGATTAGGTGTTGTTTTTGGTGGTTTTTCTTCTTTGTTCAATTCCCAAGCTCCAAACCGTTTCTCCTGCTTCCTTTCGCTTCTAAGCTTCAACATTGGACTACAAACATAATACAATCACTTTTAAGTACCTTTTGTCCATGAAATGCAATAATTTAGCTAATAAATGATAAAAATCTATGCTTAATATAAGACTAAATATGCAAATATCAAGCCATTCCAACATAACATTCATATATATATATATATATATATATATATATATATATATATATATATATATACTTGACTAAATATGATTAAAACCTCAATCTAAGCTTTTAGATTTGAGATGAAGTATAATTTCCTTTCCCTTAATTATAGCAAAACAACTTTTCCCAATTAAAACCTTTTGTTTTCTATAATTAGCATTGCTAACTTGCAACCTTTGTCATAATTATCATGCTCCCACTAACATGATGATTATTGACATAACACTTATGCTCCCACTGGCTTTGACATGTACTCAGAAATCAGCTGAACTTCTAGAAAAAACAATACTTTATGACTTTCTTATCAAATTTCAAATTTCTGATACAAGATTGCTTTGATAACACTTTATCAATATCATACACCTTATCTTAGATAGCTCACATGTGTGTCTAAACAATTTTAAGAACTATGAAAATGGATGTCGTAATCATAGTCTCGATTGTTTAGACCTTTGCCACATCTCACAAGTCCATGTTAGTGTGCTGGTTAACCACACACGCTCCACTAACAACTTTGAGAATGCAAATATCACAATTGCTACTTAGCTAAAATCTACTTAGTGAAAGTGTTTCCTCACCATCATTTTCATGAATTGGAGAGAAACCTTATGACACTTAGATTTAATAGTGTATGTGTTCTTATCCATTTGAATTTGTCAAAACCATAATCACAAGACAAGGTTAGTGACAAATCCAAACTCATATGGATTAAACTTATGCAATCCTAAATTCTTGCCATTTGGCAGCTCAGGTGCCTGCCATTGCTTCCAAGTAGTTGTGTAACCAAATGAGAACTCTTAGAACTCCTATGCAAAGCCAAATTGAATAGGCACAAAAATTTCAACACGATAGGTTATAAACCTCAAGTCGTGTATAAGTGAAGGACTTCAGGTTTTATTCTTGATTAAGTCTTGAAACTTTCAAGAGCTTTAAGGCTCCCACTATCCTTTTGACATATAAGACTCCCTTGTCAAATATTCAAGAAATAGTGCGAATTCTTTATCAAGACTAACACTTTACACAATTGGCCTAAGTTGGTCTTTGTTTTATCCAAAACATCACAACTTACCAATTTCAAATGTACAAGAGTAGATAACCTTTTACTCTTACATTTGACTAGTGTTAACAAACCCTCTTTAAGATATGTCACTCAAGTTACAATCTTGGAGTATGACTCTAAGAATTGTTTTGGAATGAAGTATGACTCATCTTTTTGATTTAACCATTTCAACAATTCATGACTCCTCTTGTTAGTCATAAGAATGCACTAAGATGACTTGAGAGGACCAATTGTGATATGGTATCTTAATCATTAAGATGATCATAAACATGATACTAAAGTACTCTCCCATCTTTTTAGATTTGAGAAACTTTTATCTTTCTACCATACTTTGATTCTTCTTATTCGTACCGTCTCACATTGAAACTTATCCAATGCTACAGACTTATACTTAAACTTATAAGTATAACCATAATTACTGAACTTAAGTAAATCATGTCGAATAGTCTTCTTGATCTTTTGTGGTGGACTTGACCACTGCACAAGAATGTGTACTCGATCCCTTAGTCCTTTCCTTATTCACATAAGGAATTAGTCTTAATTTTCCAAGCTGAAAGTTCTCATTCATCATACTATACAACTTGCATGATTCCAAGTTTCGGTCCAACTGAACCTTGGGTGATGAGAATCTTTCCTTATTTGGTAATATTAGACACTACCATAACCGAAAGAATCAAATCCATTTTTCCAATATTACTATCAATGGAATCTTATAAGCAACAACTTTTCACAAATGCGATTGTAAGGATACTTAAAATAAATAAAATCAAAACCTTTTTCTTTTATTTTAAAACTTTGCGGAAAAACTTATCCTTACAATCCATATGAAAACCTTGTTATCTATTCGTAAGCAATATAAATATCATAACTCTTAAGTAATAGCCCAAAATTCTGATCACCGAACCATGCGATTGAAATCCATCTTTGCGATCAGAATCAACATGTACTTAATAGAGTTAGACAATGGACTTTACCTGAAGTAGAGCCAAACTTATTGACTTTAACATCCTTAGGTAAATTTGGCAGCTTCGCAACCAATGCCCCTTCCTTTGGCAATAGTTACCTATGGACCCTTGATAATGGGACTATCTCAGACTTAGCCTCTCTCTTTACCATTTGGTCAATCGAGTTGACTATGGTCGATCCCTTTCCATTGGGAAGAGAGAGCTTTACTGGATATCTAATGTCATCATTGTCAATGTCCACAGCGTTTTAGGAAGTTGATCTTAGCAAATAGATAAGATCATTAAGGGTCTTATCTTAGTCTGTTTCATAGGATTCCTAAAAGATCTCACTAGGTGACTTAGAAAGTAGTTGAGACACGAACTTTCTCAAGACTTTGACACCCAACGCTCCCGGCTTGTCAATATGTGACTACATCTCCAAGATGTGATCACACCTAGACCTTGCCTTGCCAATAGGGCTTGAGTGACCTTAAACTTTTTAGGAACTTGTGGGTTAGGGAGAATAATTGGAGGAGGTGAAAGAAGTATGATATCCATGGGACATCATCTTTATTTAGGAAAGCTTGTTTTAAGAGATTTGGGAAGATCATAAATGTCTAGACCAAACATCTTTTTGGGAGATATTCAAGATAGTTGATTTAAAGTCCTTAATATGACACCCAATATGAAATATTAAGGCTAGGACCCAACAAACTATTTTATAACTTAGAAGAGGGATGCCGTAATCCAAGCTATAAAATATTTGAAGGTAGGTGAATAACGATTCACTAATTTCCACCAAGATAAACGAAATGTATTATTAGGTTTTGAAACTCCTAGATCTTTGAGATTCATTGAACTTTTCAATGGCATGTTTCAATCTCGAGTGTTCCCTTTAGGTTTTGTGACTGGGATGCCGAGGATCACAAAACAAGGTGTGAAGTAACCATGCAAATATACTGGATACCCTTAATATTTACCCCTTAATCGATGTGCCGTTTAACCACACACGCTCCACCGATACTATGATAAATATTGAGTTACCCTTCGCCTACCTTTTTAGGTCCAGGTTAGTGTGCCGGTTAACCACGCACGCTCCACTAACGACTTAAGCAAAGTGCAAAGTGTAATTTCATGGGTTAGCACCTTTCACTTTTTCCTAACTAAATAAGATTGGGTATTTATAAAAAAGGTTTAGTTACTTAGTATTTATCATTAATACTTTTAATGAAGGGAGAATTATAGTCCTTGTCCTACCCGTTCGGCTAACGACCCTCCGCCAGTCAAGGAAGCGGTGGGTGAGAGTGGACACCCATTAAACTGCCATTTTATAGGCAGTAACCTTATAGCCCACTTATAGACCAACTTCGTGAATGAGGCCTACTAACAGTAAGACTGACTTTACTCTTATACATATATATAAATATTATTAATTTATAATATTATAAAGTATAAGGGTTGAATTTTAACTTTTAAAATTATAAAGGGCTAACTTGGAATTAAAGTATTCATAAGAGAAAACTTTTCAAATTCCAAAACTTGAGGGCAAGTTTTGAAACTATTCAAAACTAATTGATTCCATAACTTATGTGTTTAAAGTAGTTTTAATCCAAAAACTCTTCAAGTTCCATAATTTGAGGACAAGTTATGGAAGACTTTAAACTAATAAATGAATATAACTTTTTCTTTATTTGTAACTTATGGAACTAATTAAGGTTACACATTTTAATGATTTAATGAAGTGACTCTTGAACCTCCATAACTTGAGGCTAAGTTATGGAGTCATCAAAACATTCAATGAAAATAAGACTCTCCATTTTGTAACCTTTGCAAATATTTATGAGTTTTAAGAGACTTTAATGTGACTCTTCATGTAACTTGAGGAAAAGTTACACAAACACATTTTACACTCAAATCTTAGATTAAAATGGATCAAAGACACTCAACCAATCAACCTTTCATTAATCTAAGCAACTCATAAGAACAAGATAATTCAAATCAAACTTTTTCATGTAATTAGTCTAAACCTTAAACTAATACAAAACATTATTCTATTGACAATTATCTTTGAAATTGGATTAACATGAACATTACCACATCAAAAACAAGTTTATAAGTTCAAGAACATCTTAGGGTAATATTCCTAGTCCAATTCCAGCAAAAAAGTCGAATTTATGTTGTCTGGGGTCCAACTCGTCGAGTGCATGAACCAACTCGGCGAGTTGGATCGTTTTGATCACATTTTAGGCATGGACCCGCCAATTATCCTGATGGTCTCGCCGAGTCTGATGCCCAGACAGCAACAACTTAAATTTTTAAGCAGTGTTGCAAGTGTAACAAGAAAACAAGCCTAGGCTCTGATACCACTATTGGGTTTTGAGCATTCTAACACTCCTAAGTGTACATGCAACCCTAAATACTTTGGATCTATGTTATCTCTATTATACATGCAAATATGAACTTTCCAAAGTATTCATCCTAACTAGCATAATAACATGATTCATATGAATATATCAAGTTAGAATTACATACCTTTTTGATGTAGATTATCTTCATGAAGCTTGAGTGCCTAGTGACCCAAGTGTGACACCTTAAATGGTTCACAAAAAATCATATGCACTTGGAAAGACTTGAGAGAATTTCACGCTTCATGAAAATCGGCTAGCCCTTCTCTAGATGATACTAGTACCGATTTTGGTCAATAATAAGATGCATATATAGTTAGGGTTATACCATGTAAACCTACGTGGCCTTTCATTTCCATGATCCATGGCTACAAATACACCATGGAGCATCTTATGGGTTTTAGCCCAACTTGACAATCCATGGAGCATTAGCCCACTATATTAGTATGGATGATTTACACAATCAACCCATATATTTAATTAGTCTTCTTTTGATCACTTAATTAATCCTAGATTAATTCTTGATCAATACTAATTAAATAATCTTATTAATATATTAGAACTTATAATATATTAACCAACCTTAAGTGTTATTTCTCTCATTATAGTCTATCCAAATGCATGATGCCATGCAACCCAAATGGACCATGCTGGGTCGGGTCAAATCTTACCAATTATAGTTATAGACTTAGACATTAATCCAACAGTGTTGAGGCGGTCGTGCTTTGTGCTGAAGGCCAATATACCCTATGAGCAGTCTGGGGAGCTAATAGGCCCACGTGGCGGACCAGTCATGCCAAAGGCTCGGGATAGATTCAGACAGATTGTAGGCCCGGTAGGGCGGTGCAGTTAGGCCGATGGCCCAGTATGCATGTTGATTGATTGATTGATTACTGATATTGCTATTTTGGGGGTAGGCCACTAAGCCCTCGGGCTTACAGTTTTCAGTTTATTGTTTCAGGTACTTCAGGAGATCATCGAAAAGCGAAGGTGTGACCGTACTGCTCCTCATCCTTATGTTTTGATTTTGGGACACTTTAATGGATTTTGATTTGAAAACATTTTTGTAAACAAACCTTATTTGATTTTATTTACGATGAAAAAGTTTAAATTTGGCGTAAATTTTATGTATGTTACAAGTTGGTATCAGAGCCTTGGTTTGAGCGAATTAGAGGAACACTCATGTGAATCCAGTCTTAAATCAAGGAGATTTTCGGAAAGTAAGTTTTTAAAATGGTTTTTAAAATAAAGGATGGAGGATGGAGAGGGTACGATCAGCCGGAACCTATAAGTAAACCCCAAAATATCATGCAGTTATTTGATATTCTGATATGATAGAACAACATCCTAGTGCTAGGCTAGAGATCTTTAGGAATCGCATGATAGATTTGCCTGATTATATGATGCCTATTAGCCTAGGGTTTCTTGTATGTGGAATTGACATCATAACTGTAGATGTTTAGTGTATGCATCACGGCTGTGCATAATAATGACCTTATAGCCTGAGAATGTTGATTCGGTCTTCGGGTAGGATTGGATATTCGAAAGTCTATTGGGTCGAGCGTTATGTGCAACTAGCATGCACTAGCGCTGTAGGGGATGATGGAAGTTTCTGGATGTGTGAGTCGTGATAAGTGGTGATACTAGATGCGAGATATTTGGTATTCCTCTACAAATAAAGGTTGAGCGCATTTCCAATGTTGATGATATTGTTAGGGCGTTGTGGTGATACTTGAGACAAATATGGTAGGCGTGGAAGGTAGTATGAGCCCGTATTACTGAAAGCACAGGACACATACGCGTAGCAAGGAAATCACAACCCCTAGCGTTTTTCGGTTTTGGTCTTCCGACATTATGTTATTTATCTGATGAATTATATATATATATATATATATATATATATATATATATATATATATATATATATATATATATATATATATATATATATATTAGTATGGTGGTGACGAGACGTGTTGCTTCGGGATCCAGATCAGGATCAGGATCAGGATCGGGGTCGGGAGACGGAGGGTTGGAGGTGCCGATAGCACCTGAGCCAGTGGTTCAGATAGGGGCCGAGGAGTTGGATACAGGATCCAGGAGATCAGCACGACGACATTGCTGCTGCCTTCCGAGCGCAACTGCCAGAGATGTTTGGGTCGATTAATACTGTGATGGTTAAGTACTTTGATGAGCGATATGTAGCTCTAGCAGAGAAAACGGCCACTATAGCCACTTCGGCTGTAACTGCGGCAGGGGTTGGAGGAGGAGCCGACAGGGCTTTCCAGTACCAGGACTTCGATAATACGAAGCCCCGACATTTGATGGTAAACAGAATGCGAATAGGGCTATGAGGTGGTTATCTGACGTGGAGGGCTGTTTCTTCATGTGCTCATGTCTTGCTGACCAGAAGTTCAGGTGTGCCCTAAACCTGCTGAGGCTTGGGCAAAGGAATGGTGGAGGCTGACGACTGGGTCGTATACTGATGATCAGTGGGCTGCTGTTACTTGGGAGCAGTTCAGAGATATGTTCCGCACCCACTACGTTCCACGCGTTGAGCAGGAGCGGCTTGCGTAGGAGTTTTTGACATTGAGATAGGTTGAGGAGTATGTGATGGAGATTACCCGTATGTTTGCATGGAGTTTGCTTCAGAGAAGTCTCAGATGACTCGTTATCTGAGTATGCTCAAGACTAATATTCAACAGTTTGTGTCTACCCAGTGATGTGATACCCTCCTGGATCTTTAGGAAGCAGTGAGGCGACGTGAGTTGGAGATAGAGCTGTAGCTGAAGGAGTAGCGTCAGGCACCGACACAGTCTCAGCCGGCGCCTAAGCGGTCTAAGATCGCTGATACATGGTCTGGGGGTCATCAGAGCCGTACTTGTGGAAAGTGTGGCAAGGATCATTAAGGGGGTTTTTCGAGCAGGAGGTGGGTGCCACAAATGTGGCAAAGAGGGGCACTATGCCAGGGACTTCCGTCAGTCTGCCCCTCCAACAGATATGAGGATTTGTTACGATTGTCATCAGGTTGGTCATGTGAAGACCAATTGTCCGCAGCTCGCTGCCAAGCTGGTGCAGGGTTCCGCACCTGCTACTGTGAGGATTGGAGATGGGAGGCCAGTCAAGGTGGAGCCTCCGAAGGCCCAGGGTCGCGCCTTCCAGCTCACGGCCGAGGAGGCCAAGTCAGCACCGGATGTGGTTGCTGGTACGTTTCTATTCTCTGTCTCAGTTATTGTATTTGTGTTATGCTTATTGATTGTACCTGTGATTAGGTACGTTTCTAGTGAATTCTTTTCCTGCTTTGCTATTATTTGACTCGGAGGCAAGTCGTTCGTTTGTATCTCAGACCTTCTCTAGAGGGTTCAGTGTGCCGATAGATGATCTTGAGTGTCCGTTGCGAGTTTCGATTGCCAATGAGCACGAGGTTTCTGCTTCTACGATCTACCAAGGATGCGAGTTGGAGATTTTCGGGGTGTCCTTCCCGATAGATTTGATTCCTATCCCCATAGGGGAAGTGTGCATGATTGTAGGGATGGATTGGCTTAGCTGTTTTGGCGCCATGATCGACTGTGAGGGACAACGGGTGGTGGTTCGAACCCCAAGTGGGGGAGAACTTGTAGTATATGGTGAGGGCACTAGGTTGGGATCATGGTTTTGTTCGGAAGCCAGGGCTCGATGGTATATTCAGCATGGGTGTATTGGTTATTTGGCGTATGTGGTAGATACGCGGATTAGAGAGCAGCTCTCAGTTTCTGAGGTCCTGGTGGTAAGGGAGTTTGCTGATGTGTTTCTGGAGGAGTTACCCGGAGTGCCTCCGAAGAGGCAGGGTGAGTTCAGGATTGACCTAGTGCCAGGTGAGGCCCCTATCGCCAAGGCGTCGTACCGACTGGCACCGCCTAAGATGCAGGAGTTATCACCTCAGTTGTAGGAGCTATTGGGTAAGCAGTTGATTCTTCCGAGTAGTTCACCCTGGGGAGCATCGATCCTTTTCGTCAGGAAGAAGGACGGTTTGCACAGGATGTGCATTGACTATAGGGAGCTGAACAAGTTAACGGTGAAGAACCGTTATCCACTCCACAGGATAGATGATCTTTTCGATCAACTGGAGGGTTCACCTTGGTTTTCCAAGATTGATTTGAGATCAGGATATACCAGGTCAGGGTGAGGGAGGAGGACGTCGAGAATACCGCATTTCGGACTCGTTATGGTCATTACGAGTTCGTGGTGATGTCGTTTGGGCTCACCAACGGACCAACGGTGTTGATGGATCTTATGAACCGAGTCTGCAGACCGATGCTCGATCACTCGGTCGTTGTGTTCATAGATGATATCTTGGTGTATTCCAAGACTCGAGAGCAGCATGAGGAGCATGTTAGGGAGCTTCTGGAGGTTATGAGGTGAGAACGGCTGTATGCCAAGTTCTCGAAATGCGAGTTTTGGTTACGAGAGGTCCAGTTCCTTGGACATCTCGTTAACCAGGAGGGGATTTTGGTCGATCCGGCCAAGGTGGAGGTTGTAATGCAGTGGGAGACTCCGAAATCTCCCTCAGACATCAAGAGTTTCTTGGGTTTAGCAGGGTATTATCGGAGATTCATTCGTGATTTCTCCAAGATTTTCGTACCCCTCACTTATGTAACGAGGAAGGGGTGGATTTCCGATGGGGCCCTGAGCAGCAGAGGGCATTTGAGACCCTTCGATGATGTTTATGCAAGGCGCCGGTGTTGACACTCCCCGAGGGAGTTGAGGATTTTGTGGTATTTTGTGATGCGTCCATCACAGGCTTGGGGGCAGTCCTCATGCAGAGGGGACAAGTGATAGCCTACGCATCGCGACAGCTGAATCCGCATGAGACGAGATACCTTACGCATGATCTTGAGTTGGGAGTGGTGGTTTCCACTCTCAAGATTTTGAGGCACTATCTGTATGAGGTCCGTTGTACTATATACACAGATCACAAGAGTTTGAGACATATCATGGATTAGCCGAACCTGAATATGAGGCAGCGCAGGTGGCTGGATGTGGTCAAGGACTATGATTGTGAGATCCTTTACCATCCTGGTAAAGCGAACGTGGTTGTTGATGCTCTGAGCCGCAAGTCAGCATGGTCCTCAACCCCAGCCAGGTATATGAGGATAGTTGTGGATTCTCCGCTGGTGGGTTTGGTCAGGGATGCTCAGATTGAGGGCATGAGGCCAGAGAACTGCAAGTTGGAGAGGATTAAGGGCAAAAGCGCCCGGTTTTTCAGGATAGCCATGGGTTGTTGATCAGTTACGGTCGGGTTTGGGTTCCGATGTCCGGAGGGGTCTGGCAGACAGTGATGGAGGAGGCTCACTTCCTGTTTTTAGTAGAAGTTCCACGAGGAACTAGGTACGAGACTACATTTTAGCACAACGTTCCATCTGTAGATTGATCGACAGAGTGAGCAGACCATTCAAACCCTCGAGGATATGTTGAGGGTGTGCGTCATTGACTTTGGTGGTAGTTGGGATTCCTACCTACCGCTTGCAGAATTCACCTACAACAACAACTATCATTCCAGTATCGCCGCCCCGCCTTTCGAGCTGTTGTATGGGCGGAAGTGCAGGACCCCAGTCCGCTGGGGTGAGGTTGGGCACAGGGTGATGGGTCAGACAGAGGTAGTTCTGCAAACTACTGAGATGATACAACAAATTAGACAGCGACTGCGGACCGCTTAAAGTCGGCAGAAAAGGTATGCCGAACGACACCTATCTAAGCTGGAATTTCAAGTGGTTGACATGGTTCTCCTGAAGGTCTCACCCTGGAAGGGTGTGATCCGATTCAGGAAGAGGGGAAAATTAGGTCCCCGTTATATTGGGCCGTTCAGGATTGTCACTAGGGTTGGCAGTGTGGCTTAGGCTAGCGCTTCCAAAGGCGCTTAGCCGGATCCACAACACATTTCATGTTTCACAAATGTGAAAATGCATTATGGACCAGGAGGGAGTGGTATTGTTGGATGATATTCAGGTCAATGAGCACCTTAACTATGTGGAGAGGCCTATGGCAATTTTGGAAATGAAGAAGAAGATTCCGTGGAACTAGGAAATACCTTTAGTAAAGGTACAGTGGGATCATCGGAAGGGATCCGAGTGGACATGGGAGCCGGAGAAGGAGATGCGCGAGCATTACCCGACATTGTTTATTCCAGCGGACTTCGAGGGCGAAGTCTAGTTCAAGTGGGGAAGAGTTGTAAGACCCTGATTCTCAAGTATTGCTTAAATAAGATTTATTAGGTTAAGCTCTACTCGACGAGTTGGTTGATGTACTCGTCGAGTAGCAGCTGGATGGGATCGCATGTTAAGTGACATACTCAACGAGTCCATATTGGGACTTGGCGAGTAGGAGCTGACAGAGGAAACCCTAAATCCTGGGGTTTGCACCCCTATTTAAAGGTACCTCATCCTCACTTGGGTCTCTTTACAGATCTAGAGAGTCCTGAGAGTCCTTATACGTGTGTAAGTGTCTTTGTGTGGTGTTTGAAGCTTAGAAAGAGAATCTTGGAGGAAGAAAGCTAGGAGTGCAAAGGAATTGAAATAAGGAAGGAGTGGGTAGTAGGATTTACCTCAACTAGCATCCTTTGGAGGTATCAAAGTGCTATCCTTACTTCCCTTTTGTTGAGTTTCTAAGGCTTTTTATGGATTTTCAAGTTGGTATGATAAGCTATGGGCTAGATCTGAAGTTGTAACTTCAGATTTGGACCCTCCTTGGATTTTAGAAGCATAAAGTCAAAGTTTTGGTTGTGATTGAGGTCCCTCTTGGGCATGAAGCCCCATTAAGAACTTAGATTTGGCATTTGGATCCTTGAAGGCCATGCATGCACGTAAAGTTTGGAACTTTACGTGATAAGCATACCCTAGAAGCTTTGATCTGTGATTTGGAGCTGCTGCATGGCTAAAAACAAGTCTGTATGGAAAGAGGACTGAATGGACTCAACAAGTCACATGAAGATGGTCGTGAACTCGACGAGTTGGATGAACAACTTGGTGAGTCCGATGAAGATCATCATAAGACTCGATGTGTTGAAGAACAACTCGGCGAGTTGGATGAGTTTTCTCTTGGATATGTATGAGTGTGTATCCGTCGAGTTTTAAGGACGAAACTCGACGGGTGGCCTTAAAGTTTGATCGAGAATCAAAGGAACTCAACGAGTCACTCCGATGACTCGGCGAGTTGGAATGTACTTCATAGAACTCGGCGAATAGCCAAGGGTACTCAGCGAGTTAAGGTCAACATGGACTGTTGACCTTGACTGAGGACTTTGACTTTGACCAGGGCTTGACTAGTGGGTTATGGATTACCTTATAAGGTTAAGGACTTATGCGTATGTTTTAGTATGATAATAGGTGGTGGAGAATGTGTCAACTGATCCGAGAGTTGGAGTTTACCTTTCGTGTCGACATCTGCGAGGTGAGTTATCCTCACTATATAAATAGGGTCTACGGCACCAAGGCCGGACCTTTAGTTTTTATTGTTATGGTATGCTACATGTGGTTATGATCTATTAGATAGAAATGGGGGTAGACAGTATGTTATGCTCTGATGATCCGTATGGATTGGTATGTTAGTGAGTTGCTAGGTCGGTACTGTAGTTAAAGGAGAATTCTATGATTGATGATTAGTGTGACAGATATGTTTGATGTTTGTATATGCCTGTATATGATAGTATGCGCACATGGTTATTTGCTTGTGGTTGGGTTGAGGCGGTATTGCTTTGTGCTGAAGGCCAATATACCCTATGAGCGGTCCGGGGAGACTATAGGCCTACGTAGCGGACCAGTCAAACCGAAGGCTCGGGATAGATTCAGATAGACTGTAGGCTCGGTAGGGCGGTCCAGTCAGGTTGATGGCCCAGTATGCATGTTGATTGATTGATTATTAATTATATGGTATTGTTAGTGTGGTATTGGTATTTTGGTGGTAGCTCACTAAGCCCTCAGGCTTACAGTTTTCAGTTTATTGTTTCAGGTACTTCAGGAGATCATGGAAAAGCGAAGGCGTGACCGTACCGCTACTCATCCTTATGTTATGATTTTGGGACACTCTGATGGATTTGGATTTGAAAACATTATTGTAAACAAATTTTGTTTGATTTTATTTATGATTGAAAAAGTTTAAATTTGGCCTAAAATTTATGTATATTACAATAGGGCCCACAACGCCTCAATTAGGGTTTTGGTCAGCAGCGATTACGCCCTATGTGTACATCAAAAATCAAGAAATGAGACTTGGTCATTCTCGACTCGGCGATTCGTTCTTGGGACTCGGCGAGTCCATGGCTTGACTTCCTTTTTCTGTTATGGTTCGAAGGAGCCCAGTGAGTGTTAGAGTGGTCTTAGAGGGGTCTGGGGAAGTGAACCAACGCATTGGACTTAGCCATAGACCTGGAAATCATAGGATTCGATGAGTGTATGAACAGACTCATTGAGCTCAAGGCAATCTCCTAACTTTAGAAGATGAACTCGACGAGTTGTTCATACAACTCGGTGAGTCAAGGGCAGAACTTGTTCATATGATGGAGATGAACTCGACGAGTTGGATGAAGGTTCATTTGGGGTTGTTTTAGTAGGAGAACTCGTCAAGTCGTCGCCAAACTCGATGAGTAGAGGCGTGAAAAAGGAAAGGTGAAAAGATAGGGACTCGACGAGTTGGCGGCCCAACTAGGCGAGTCGGTTAACTGGAAGTTGACTTTGACTTTGACTTTGACTTGGTCAGGGGTAAAATAGTCATTTTACTCTAAGTGTAGTTATCAGTGTTTGATTAAGTGTTTTATGGATTTATAGCCGGAGGATCACCGGAGCAGCAGTCAGACATCTGCCGATCATCTTTTCAGCAGTCAGCCTTACGAGGTGAGTTAACTTCTAGTAGCGGTGGGTCTACGGCCACAATGCCGTCCCACCAGTAGGAGTTGTATGTTAGATGATTGTCTTTGTGATATCATCTAGGTTTGCTAGTACCTGATATGTTATATGCTGGCATGATATGTTATATGTGATAGTAGTAGAGTTCGGTTGTTAAGACCGAAGGGTAGGTCAGGCACCCAATATTTGTCGGATAGTATATGATGATATGTTTATATGATGCATGAAATGTTTTATGTGATAGTGGTAGTAGGAGGGGAATAATCCTCGAGTTCGGTTGTTAGGACCGAAGGGTAGTTCGGACACCCCAGATATGTCTGATAATATGTTTATGTTTTGATATATGTGGTGGTAGCAGTAGGGGTGGAATAGTCCCTGAGGTTCGGTTATTAGGACCAATGGGTAGGTCAACACCCTAGAATGGCTTGACATGGATAGGTCATCACCCCAAAATGGCTTGACACGGGTAGGTCGGCACTCTAGAATGGTCGTACTGGATAGGTCGTGCACCCTAGCATTGCCCGACAGTATGTATGCTATGTGATTGTATGGTATGTGGTATGATGGGGGAACTCACTAAGCTTTGTACTTACAATTTTAGTTTTGGTTTCAGTTATCTCTTCGTTCACGAGGAAGGAGTCGTTGGCATAGCAGCGCATCACACACACACACACACACTCAGATGATTTCCGCACGGAGTTTTCTGGGATTGTACTATGTATTTTATTACTTTTGACGATATGGTTTGCAGACACGTTGTTGTGGTTTTTATAAATTGATATGACATTGGCAATGTTTGGTAATATATGTTATGAATTATTTACTTAAAAATGAAATTTTTGGCCTCGATTTTTGGGATGTCACAAGTTGGTATCAGAGCCCTGGTTTAAGGGATTCAAGCACACCCTCAGGGGTGTTTGGACTTAAATCGAGGGACTAAAAGATTTTTTTTCAAGGAAAACAATTTTTTTTTTTTAAATTTTAAGTTAAGGAATTTTGAGAACAGACAAGGTGTGTGATGCGTGCGATCGGCCGAGCTCAAGTAAGTGTTCCCTAAGATATCCATACTTGTTATGTTATGTGTATGATTCATGATTCTGAGAAATGCATGCTAGAGTATGGCTAAGGATCTAGAGGATGCCTTGAATTCCTATTGTATGGGCTATATGCTAGGACTGTTTAGTCAGCGGTAGGATAGCCTGATTAGGTTATGCCTGATGTGGTTACTCGATGCACGAATGTTGCTTGCTTTGTGCTTAAGGGGTCCTGGCTAACTTTAACTAACTAGTGAGCGGATATTTAATAGTATTCACAAGCTAGTTAGGGGAGCAAAGTAGGGACTCCTAGTGCACCTGATGGTGGAAAGTAGGTCGGAGAGTGCCCTAGGAAAGCCTAGGACAAGATTAGTAGGAAAGGGTATCGGTAAAGGGACTTGGTAAAGTTGAAGCAATCCTTGAGGAAAGTATGAATATATGTGGAAGGTAGTATGGGCCCATACTACTAGAAGCAGAGGATCCGTACTTGAGTCGAGGTGGGCCGAGATGGAACCAGGGAACTTGGAGAGTGTGTGAGACCTCTCGAGAGCATGAATGACCCTGACGTTTATGTGTTTATTTGCAGTATGGAAATCATGCAAAATGGAGTAGGAGGTTAAGGATCAGGATCAGGATTAGGCTTAGGTGTAGGATCCGAGCAGGTTGATGATGGGCTACGCGATTTCATTGCGTCTGAGATCACGAGAGGTATCCTTGAGTTGCCCCAGTTATTTTCGGGTCGATCAAGGATGGGATTGTTGGGCTGATGGAGGATCGCCTCCGAGCATTTAGGAGTGTCCTGGTGTCTATCCAGACGGGTACGTGCACACTGACCTTCAAGGACTTCCGAGGAAGTGGTGCGCCGGATTTTCACAGGGTGAAGGACCCCATTACTGCCACCAGATGGATTGCAGTCATTGAGTCTGCGAATTTGACGAGCTTCTGCTTGGAAGGGTTGAAGGTCCGCTTTGCTGCCAGATGTCTGAGGGATAGAGCCAAAGATTGGTGGGAGTCGGTTGGTGACTCGTTTGGAGCCCCAACCATCGAGGCTATGACTTGGTTAGATTTCGTGACCAGATTGATGGCTGAGTTTGCACCGGCTGTGGAGTTTCAGCAGCTGACCAGAAAGTTTTTTGATATGAGACAGACTACAGAGACTGTGGCGGAGATCACCGTCAAGTTCTAAGAGAGAGCATTGTTGGTACCCCAATATGCGGGGGATGAGGAGATGCGGAAGACTCGCTACCATGATATGTTGAGGGCTGATATCTGGGAGCATGTCAGCTATTCAGCCTGCCCGACCGTGGAGTCCATGATTGCTAGGGCGCGAGAGAGGGAGCTCGATTTGGAGCACGTCAGGAAGAGGAAAGCAGAGACTGAGCTGGTGATAGGGGTTTCGGGGAAGAAACCCAAGGGATCCAACGTTAGGTCAAAGGGCCAGCCGGGCAAGATCCGTTACAGGAAATGCGGCAGGCCGCATGAGAGAGCTTGCAGAGCAGGATCGTAGGGCTGAAAGAAGTGCGGCAAGACGGGGCACTATGGCAGGGATTGTAATTCCCCTATCCCTGCAGTGCATATGTCAGGCAGGATTTGCTTCCATTGCAATCAGAGGGGTCACAAGAAGGCCAACTGCCCTAGATTGATAGCAGCGACAACAGCAGCTCAGGTTACGGATGGCTGAAATGCCAAGGTAGAGGCTCCAGTGGTGCGGAGCCGAGCATTTCAGTTAACAGCCGAGGAGGAACGCGCTGCACCCGATGTAATGACGGGTACGATTTCTTTCTTATGATTTTATGTTGTGTCGCTGTGATTTTGATATGTTATGTATGTGGATTGTTTAGGATCGTTCCATGTGAACGGTATCCCAGTTCAGGTATTATTCGATTAGGGTATTACCCGATCATTTGTATCTCTTGCGCTTAGCTAGAAGTTTCTTGAGTCTTCGGGCATGCTAGATTGCCCTTTGGAGGTCGAGATTGCGGACGACCGGTCAGTGCGAGCATCAGAGGTCTACTGAGATTGTGTTTTGAGGTTGTTCGAAGAGCGTTACTTGGTAGACCTTGTTGGGTAAGATGTCTAAGTCCATAACTATATTTGATATGTACTTGACTCGACCCGACATGGTCCGTTTGGGTTGCATGGCATCATGCATTTGGATAGACTAAATGAGAGAAATAACACTTGTGGTTTATTAATATATTATAAGCTCTAATAGATTAATAGTATTATTTAATTAGTATTGATAAAGAATTAATTCAGAAGTAATTAAGTGATCAAAAGATGACTAATTAAATATATGGGTTGATTATGTAAATCATCCATAACTTGTATAGTGGGCTAAAAGGATCCATGGATTATCAAGTTGGGTTAAGCCCATAGGATGCTCCATGGATGTTCCATGGGAGTTACAAACCCATGGGTCATGGAAATGAAGAGTCATGTCACATCAGGGTTTACATGGTGTAACCCTAGATGTGGCACACTATATAAAGGACATCATACTCACCAAAATCGGCTACTTGAAGTTACAAGAGGGCTAGGCCGATTTTTACAAGTGTTTGCATTCTCTCAAAGTCATTCCAAAGCATTTGGTGTTGTGTGAAGCATTTAAGGCATCACACTTGGGGTGCTAGGCTCTTAAGGTTTTCAAGGAATCAAATCAACTACAAGGTATGTAATTCTAGTCATCTTTTAGATTCAAAATTCCCTATGTATGCTAGATAGGATTATAAACCTTGGAAATCATATTTTTGCATGTATTTTAGACAAACATAGATGCAAGGTTTTCTAGGGTTGCATGTACACTTAGGGGTGTTAGAATGCTCAAAACCCATCAGTAGTATCAGAGCCTAGAGTTGTTTGTTAATACTTGATGCAAAATAGTGTAAAAAAATTGATTTTTGAGTTGTCTGCACAGGGGACTCGACGAGTCCATGGGGAGGACTCAACGAGTCCAAGTGAAACTGCTTCCAACTCGGCGAGTCAGTTCGTGTACTCGACGAGCTGGCCATGCAGGGTGAAAAATTTCAATTTTTGCTGCTGGAAATGGACTAGAAACATTACCCTAAACTGTTTTGGTGTTGTAAAACTTGTTTTAGACGGTTTAATGGTTTTTCTAATCCATTTACAATGGCTTATATCAATTTTTCCATGATTTTATGTGTTCATATATTCTTGATACTTTGATATGAATATTCACGTTCTTATGAGTTTTATGATAGATCATAGGAATTACATGTTTAAAATATTAATTCATGATCCTTATGTGTTTAAATGGAGTCCATAGCTAGTCCTCAAGTTATGGATAACCAAAAGTCTCTTTGTGCTAAAAACCATTAAAAGAACACATAAGTTATAAAATGAAGAGTCTTTATTTTAATAACTCATAAGTTATGAATTTGAAAGGTTTTGTAAAGTTACAAAACTTGTCTTCAGGTTTTGGAGCATGTAAAGTCACTTAATAAACTTTAGTTCCAACCCCTAGATTTTTAAAAGTTAAAAATCAACCCTTATACTTTATAATATTATATGTTAATAATATATATATATATATATATATATATATATATATATATATATATATATATGTATGTATATATATATGTATAAGTGCAAGTTGTCTTACCATTAGTAGGCCTCATTCACGAAGTCGATCTATAAGGGGGGGGGGGGGGGTATAAGGTTGCTACCTATAAAATGGCAGCTTAATGGGTGTCCACTCTCACCAACGCTTCCTTGATCGGTGGAGGGTCGTTAGTCGAACGAGTAGGACAAGGACTTATAAATTCTCATTAAGAGTATGATGAATATTATAAAGTAAATAAATGTTTTGTTAAATTCCTAAATCTTAGTTACTATAGAAAAAATGTGAATAAGGTGCTAATCAATGAAATTACACTTTACACATGGTCTAAGTCGTTGGTGGAGCGTGTGTGGTTAACCGACACACTAACTTGGACTTAACAAGGTAGGTAAAGGGTGACTTAAGGTTTATCATAGTATTAATGGAGCGTGTGTGGTTAATTGGCACATCAATTGAGTGATGAACTTTAAGGATACCAAGTACCTTGCATGGTTACTTCACACCTCGTTTTGTGATCCTCGGTATTCCAATCACAAAACTTGGAGGGCACACTCGAGATTGAAACATGCCTTTGAAAAGCTCATTGAATCTCAAAAGAATCTAGGAATTTCTAAGAACCAATTAAAAACCTAATATTTATATTTCGTTTTTCATGGTGGAAATCGGTGAATCATCATTCACCTACCTTTTAAATATGTTATAACTTAGATTACAACATACCTCTTTTAAGTTATGAGATAATGTGATTGGATCCTATCCTTAATATTACATTTGGGTGTTTTGTTAAGGACTCTCTTTATATCTAAACTAATCTTGTTATCTTATGTTCAAATGTCTTCCAACAACACTGCTTCTGACTCAAACCCTACTGGCTCCTTTTCCCTCATGAACCTATGTAGGAGGGTTATCTTCGATGGTTCCAACTTTATGGATTGGATTCGGAACATCAGGATGGTGGCTCACTACGACGACAAAGAATACGTTCTCGATAAGGAGCTAAAGAAGATCGATGAATCCACTGCTACTCCCTAGGAGATCGCTGACTTCCGGACTCGTGAAAGAGATGCCTCCAAAGTGGCATGCATCATGATGGCCACCATGATAGTTGAACTCCAAAAGTCCTATGAGGACTATTACCCTTTTGAGATGCACCAAGATATGATGGAAAGATACCATCAGAGTGCTGATCAAGAGTGGTATGAAATAATCTCCTCCATGATAACAACCAGGATGAAGGAAGGAGATTCTGTCATGGGCCACATGAAGATAATGCAAAGGTATGTGGACTGTTTGCTGAAGCTTAATGTGAATTTCCCCGAGGAGCTTGCAATAGATATCATTTTTCACTCCTTACCCTCGTAATATGAGCAATTCCGCATGAGATATCACATAAATAAGGAAGAAGTCACACTCAACAAACTTCAAGGACTCCTAAAGACCGCAGAAATAGGTCTTAAAGGTATGTTGGTTGTTAAAACTCCTACTCCTACTCCAAACTCTGCCCCTGTATTGGCAATCGGGAAAGGTAGAGGGAAGAAGAGGAAGAGCTCTTCAAAGGGTACCAAGGCTAGGACCCTTGATGGCTCTTCTTCAAGTGGAACCAAGAAAGGTTTCGTCACTCCTTCTTCTAACCCAAAAGAGGTTGAATGCTTCTATTCCATGAAAAGTCACATTGGAAGCGGAACTGCCCAAAGTACCAGCAATATGTGAAGGATGGAGAAGTTAAACCCAACCATGCAGGTATTTACACTATTCTATCTAATAACTCACCATATTCTAACTTTTGGGTCCTTGATACAGGTTGTGGTATTCATATCTGTTCTGATTTGCAGGGACTAAGAAGAAGTGAGAATAGGGAGCATGGAAAGATAAACTTGATCATGGGGAATAGGAAAGCTTCACATGTCACCAAGATTTGAGTTTATTCTTTGTTGCTAAGTAGTGGGTTTAATTTAGATTTGAAAAATGTTGTTATTCGCCAGAAATGGCAAGAAATATTATTTCCTTTCATACTTTGTACAAACAAGGGTTTGTCTTTTCTTTTGATAATGAAATTGGTGGAATAAATGCTTTCTTTAATAATGTTCTTTATTTTAAAGTATTACCTTGTGATGGTGTGTATGAAGCTGTATCTGTTGTAGATAATCTAGGAAATAATGTGTTGTGTATTGATTCTTTGAGTAATAATAACTTGGATAAAGCATCATTATGACATTGTCATCTTGGACATGTGAGCAAGAAACGCATAGGCCAACTCCAAAAGGATGGATTCTTGGAGTCATTTGACCTAAAGTCAGATGATATTTGTGAATCCTGCATACTTGGAAAAATGACAAAGTCACCCTTCACTGGTTCTTGTGTTGGGGTGAAGGTTTGTTGGATCTAGTGCACACGGATGTGTGTGGACCCTTCAAATCTACCATAAGGGATGCTAATCGTTATTATTTGACTTTTACTGATGATTGTAGTGGATATGGATATGTCTATTTAATCAAGCATAAGTCAAAGACTTTTGAAAGGTTTAAAGAGTTTAAACAGAAAGTTGAGAATCAATTGGGCAGGAACATTAAGATGATTCGATCCGATCGTGGTGGTGAGTATCTTAATACAGAGTTTCTCGACTATCTTAAGGAATGTGGGATTATCTCACAATTGACACCTCCCAGGACATCACACATAAATGGTGTGGCTGAGAGGCGTACTCGAACCATGTTGGATATGGTTTGTTCCATGATTAGTCGAGCTTCGCTACCAATCTCATTTTGGGGGTATGCCTTAATAACTGCCGCCCATATCCTTAATCTGATCCCTACAAAGAAAGTTTCCAAAACTCCTCATGAAATATGGACTGGTAAAGTTCCCAAACTAGACCAATCAAGATTTGGGGTTGCGAGGCTTTCGTGAGACGCGAGACTCATGATAAGCTCGAACCTTGAAGTGAGAGGTGTATTTTCATCGGCTACCCACATAAATCCTTTTGTTACCTCTTCTACAGACCTAGTGAGAATATGGTCTTTGCAGCAAAGAGGGGTGTCTTGAGAGAGAGAGAGAGAGAGAGAGAGAGAGAGAGAGATTATAAGCCAAGGAAACAGTGGGAGGAAAATTGACCTTGAAGAAATTCAAGAGTCAAGTTGTGAAGGAACTTAAAACCCTAGCACTCAACCTGAGGAGGAAACTCCTGTTGAGCCAATTGACAAGTCTGTACCTTTGAGGCGTTCCACAAGAGTTAGGAATGCACTTGAGCATTATTATGGATTCCATATTACTGCGGAAAGGGAGACACTTATCAGTGATGAGACATTGGTAAGTCTAGATGAACCTAACAGTTACACGGAAGCCATTGCAGGCCCCGAGTCTGCCAAATGGAAAGAGGCAATGGACAGCGACATACAGTCCATGTATGACAATCAAGTTTGGAACTTGGTTGCCAATGTACCAGGTCGTAAGACCGTTGGGTGCAAATTGATCTTCAAGAAGAAGACCGACATGGATGGTAATTTACACACATATAAGGCGCAACTGGTTGCAAAGAGCTATTCTCAAACTCCGGGAGTTGATTATGATGAGACCTTTCACCAGTTGCAAAGATTAAGTCCAGTAGGGTTCTGTTAGCCATCGCTGCATTTCATGATTATGAAATATAGCAAATGGATGTCAAAACCGCCTTCCTTAATGGAAGTTTGGCTGAAGATGTTTACATGAGTCAGCCAGAGGGTTTTGTCAGTACAAAATACCCTAATAGAGTTTGTAAGCTCGAGAAATCCATTTATGGATTGAAACAGGCACCTCGTAGATGGAATCTTTTCTTTGATGAGAAAGTCAAAGAATTTGGCTTTTCGAGGAGTGAAGATGAATCTTGTGTCTATGTCAAGGCTAGTGGGAGTATAGTCAGCTTTTTGGTACTATATGTGGATGACATACTACTCATAGGAAATGACATCCCAACCCTGCAGGAAGTGAAGTCCTGACTTGGGAAGTGTTTCTCTATGAAAGACCTAGGAGCGGTTGCCTATATTCTAGGGATAAGGATTATGAGAGACCGGAGTAAAATACTAATTGGACTTAGTCAAAATACTTACTTGGAGAAGGTGCTGAAGAGGTTCAGCATGCAGGACTCCAAGAAAGGAGAGTTACCCATCCAGAGTAAAGCCAGGCTGAGTAAAACTCAGAGCCCGAGTACTGAGGCTGAGATAGCAGAAATGAGTCAAGTACCTTATGCTTCTGCAGTGGGATCAATCATCTATGCTATGACCTGTACGCGTCCTGATGTGGCCTTTTCCTTGAGCATGGTCAGCAGATATCAGGGAACCCTGGAAAGGCTCATTGGAATGTGGTAAAGAATATCCTCACGTACCTGGGGAGGACTAAGGACTGGGTCCTTACCCTCGGTGGGAGTGATGACATGAGTGTTGTAGGGTATAGTGATGCTAGCTTTCAGACTGATAGGGATAATTTCCGCTCTCATTCAGGGTAGGTATTTACCTTAAACGGAGGAGCAATTACTTGGAAAAGTTCCAAGCAGGAGACAGTGGCTAATTCACCTTGTGAATCAAAGTATATAGAAACAAGTGAAGCGGCAAAGGAGGCGATATGACTGAAGAACTTCATTGGAGACCTTGGAGTTGTACCAGCTATAAAGGAGCCTATGGAAATTTCCTGTGATAGTGAAAGTGCAGTTGCCTTAGCCAAGGAACCAAGGGATCACGGGAGTTCTAGACATATCGATAGAAAATACCATTTTATCAGACATTGAATAGAAGAAGGACTCCTCGTGACAAAGAGGGTATCATCGGATGAGAACCCAACAGATCCCCTCACGAAGGGACTGAGTCGGGTTAAGCATCTCCAGCATGCTCGGAGCATAGGGCTGAAGGATCATATTAGTTTTAGTAGTTAGATGATTTTGAAAATTCTAAAGTGTAATTGACATTTGATGATGAATAAAAGTTGTGTTTATTTATGAGTAAAGTGTTGCTATCTTTTGTCAATCGTTTACTATATTTCTTTTGCATTTTTTTACTTCCAGAATAATTATGTTTGGTATGTCATATTATTCGAATTCTCTACAGTCGGTCATATGTTGGAAGTAGGTATGAATCAAGATTGTCATGGGATGGTTGTAGAGGTCTAAGTTGTTGGACAGGGCTACAACACTCATGAGTGCTCATAAGTTCTAAGCATTGGAATCAACCCACGCTCACTGATATCACTTCATGGAATTTATCTCGAGTGATCGTGAGATGGTAATATCATATAAGTCTTCAAACCTAGAGATATGAATTTTTACCTATGAGTTGGTTATGCATTGATCGTATGAAATCGCATTGGTAACTCGATGTTATAAAATGTACTTTTTTGTGTGATTCAACAAGTAGTAGAATAAGCATATGAGTCGAAGTTTATCTGTTCCTTCTTGGATTAGAAGAAATATCTGGGCCCCTCAATGATTTTGTTTTGACCTATATACCAGGCCCAGTCAGAACCGAATTGATGTGTTCAATTTAGTTCAATTTCAAACACATCGAAAATCGGGAAACAAACTGCTGGAAAATAAGAAAGACATTGTTCCATGTATTTGTCCGACTGATATCTAGAACAGAGGATTATATGATCACTTATCTTAAATGGCGTATCATCATCTTTTCAGTTCCGAGAGACCTTGAAAGAACTACGATTGCTGATCGGTTTCTGAAGTCATACTTGTAGATGTAGTTATTAGACATATCCAAGTGGGAGACTGTTGGATAAGGTGTCTAAGTCCATAACTATATTTGGTATGTACTTGACCCTACCCGCCATGGTCTATTTGGGTTGTATGGAATCATGCATTTGGATAAGCTAAATGAGAGAAATAACACTAGTGGTTTATTAACATATTATAAGTTCTAATATATTAATAGTATTATTTAATTAGTATTGATCGAGAATTAATTCGAAATTAATTAAGTGATCAAAAGATGACTAATTAAATATATGGGTTGATTATGTAAATCATCCATAACTTTTATAGTGGACTAAAAGGCTCCATGGATTATCATGTTTGGTTAAACCTATAGGATGCTCCATGGGAGTTACAAACCCATGGGTCATGGAAATGAAGAGTCATGTCACATTATGGTTTACTTGGTGTAACCCTAGATGTGACACACTATATAAAGGACATCATAGTCGCCAATATCGTCTACATGAAGTTACAAGAGGGCTAGGCTGATTTTTACAAGTCTTTGCATTTTCTCAAAGTCATTCCAAAGCATTTGGTGTTATGTGAAGCATTTGAAGCATCACACTTGGGGTGCTAGGCTCTCAAGGTTTTCAAGGAATCAAATCAACTACAAGGTATGTAATTCTAGCCATCTTTTCGATTAAAAGTTCCCCATGTATGCTAGATAGGATTATGAACCTTGGAAATCATATTTTTGCATGTATTTTAGACAATCATAGATCCAAGGTTTTCTAGGGTTGCATGTACACTTAGGGGTGTTAGAATTCTCAAAACCCATCAAACCTGGTTCCCATACCTTTGCAGGGGAACAAGGTTATTATTGGTATGGATTGGCTAAGCCCCAATAGGGCCGTGATCGACCGTGCGTAGCAGTTGGTGCAGATCAGGACCCCAAGTGAGGGAGAGCTGGTTATTCAGGGCGAGAGGTCACATCGAGGACCAACTTTATGTTCAGTAGTGCGAGCTAGGCACTACCTTCACGACGGTTATGCATGATTTTTCGCCTATGTTATGGATACCCAGGAAGCGGGTAAGGCGATAATGGGTGATGTACCCGTGGTACGAGAGTTTGCGGATGTATTCCTTGAGGAGTTGCCAGGGATACCACCGGAGAGGTAGGTAGAGTTCAGGATCGATCTAGTCCCTGGTGCGGATCCGAGATCCAAGGAACCGTATCGGTTGGCTCCTCCTGAGATGCAGGAGTTGTCTACATAGTTATAGGAGCTGTTAGACAAGGGATTCATTAGACCGAGCAGTTCACCCATGGGGAGCCCCGATTCTGTTGTGAAGAAGAAGGACGGGTTACATCGGATGTGTATACACTATCGGGAGTTGAATAAGGTAACGGTGAAGAACCGTTACCCACTACCATTACTCACTCCTGAGGATTGATGGCCTCTTTGACTAGCTTTAGGGAGCATCTTGGTTCTCCAAGATTGATCTGCGTTCAAGATATCATCAGATGAGGGTCAGAGAGGAGGATGTACAGAAGACTGCATTTCGGACATGCTATGGCCACTATAAGTTCGTGGTGATGCCTTTCGGGCTCACCAATGCTCTTGCCACATTCATGGATCTCATGAACCGCGTGTGCAGATCGATGTTGGATCAGTCCGTGATAGTTTTCTTCGATGACATCTTGGTTTATTCCAAGACGCAATAGAAGCATGAGGAGCACTTGCCGAAGGTTCTAAGTACATTAAGGGGGGAGTCCTTATATGCTAAGTTCTCCAAGTGTGATTTCTGGTTGAGCGAGGTGTAGTTTCTTGGGCACCTTGTCAACCAGAATGAGATTTCGGTTGATCTGGCCAAGGTGGAGGTTGTGATGAGGTGGGAGTTTCCGAGGTCTCCATTTGAGATTCGGAGCTTACTGGGACTGGCAGGCTACTATCAGAGGTTCATCCAAGACTTCTCCAAGATTGTCGTGCCCCTGACCCGGTTAACGAAGAAAGCCGTAGTCTTTCGATGGGGGCTTGAGCAGCAGGCCACATTTGAGACGTTGAGACAGAGATTGTGTGAGGCGCCAATCTTAGCCCTACCAGAGGGCATGTAGGACTTTATGGTATATTGCGATGCATCCATCGCAGGTTTGGGCGCGGTATTGATGCAGAGAGGGCATGTTATAGCTTACGCTTCGAGGCAGCTGAAGCCTCATGAGGTGAATTACCCGACACATGATTTGGAACTGGGGGTTGTTGCTTTTGCCCTCAAGATTTGGCGCCATTACCTCTATGGGGTTCGTGGTACCATTTACACGGACCACAAGAGCCTGAGGTGTCTCATGGACTAGCCAAATCTGAATATAAGGCAACGTCAGTGGCTTGATGTGGTAAAAGATTATGATTGCGAGATCCTTTACCACCCGGGGAAGGCCAATGTCGTGGCCAATGCACTTAGCCGCAAGGCGGCGCCAATCAGGGATATCTGTCTGAGGATGACAATTGTGACTCCGTTGTTGGAGCAGATCCGGGAGGCCCAGCAGGAGGCCATGTAGGAGGAACATCGGAAGAGTGAGAGAATTGTGGGTGAGGTTTCCTCCTTCGACTATGATAGTCGGGGATTTTTGACTCTTCACCATAGGGTGTGGGTCCCTTATCATGGGGGTGTGTGCCAGGTACTTAAGGCAGAGGCGCACAAATCTAGGTTGTCCATCCATCCCAGGATGAAGAAGATGTACAAGGATCTTTGCCTCGATTATTGGTTGCCCTATATGCAGAGAGACATAGCTTGGTTTTTGGAAAGGTGCTTGACCTGCAGGAAGGTCAAGCTTGAGAACCAGAGACCTCACGGAAAGGTCCAGTCGTTGGATATCCCGCTGTGAAAGTAGGAGGATATTACTATAGACTTCATTACGAAGCTTCCCAGGACTGCGCAAGGGGTGGATTTGATTTGGGTCATCGTTGATCGAATTATCAAGAACGCCCATTTTATTCCGATTCAGGAGAGTATTTCGGCCGAAAAGTTGGCCGACATCTACATCCGGGAGGTAGTGGCGCGACACGGTGTGCCAGTTTCGGTGATTTCAAACAGGGATGTGCGGTTCACTTCCAGGTTTTGGAAGAAGTTTCAAGACAAGCTGGGTACTCGACTGCATTTTAGCACCGCCTTCCACCCGCAGACGGATGGTCAGAGCGAGCAGACCATCCAAACTATGGAGGATATGTTGCGGGTGTGTGTTTTAGACTTCGGAGGTAGTTGGGATACTTACCTCCCGTTGGCGGAGTTCTCCTATAACAATAGCTATCATGCGAGTATTGACTGTCCTCCTTTCGAGATGTTGTATGGGAGGAAGTGCAGGATCTCGATATGCTGGGGAGAAGTGGGGAAGAGAGTCATGCGGAACACCGAAGTGGTACTCAAGACTACGAAGAGGATCCAGCATGTTCGGAGCAGGCTTCAGACGGCTCAGAGTCGGCATAAAAGTTATGCCGACAAGCATCAGTCAGACCTGGAATTCCAGGTCGGGGATATGGTGCTCTTAAAGGTGTCGCCATGGAAGGTTGTCATTCGATTCAGGAAGTGGGGAAAGCTAGGCCCCAGGTATATTGGACACTTCAGGGTTATAGCCCAGGTGGGTATGGTAGCATATAGGATGGATTTTCCGGCCGAACTTAGTTAGATTCATAACACCTTTCACGTGTCCCAGTTACGAAAATGTTTGGTGGACGATTCAGTAGTGGTGCTTTAGAGGATATTCAAGTTGATGATAGCCTGAACTACATCGAGCGGCCAGTGGCGATCCTCGATAGGAAGTCAAAGGATCTGAGGAACAAGAAAGTGGAGCTGGTAAAGGTGCAGTGGCGGCACTGCAAAGGCTCAGAATGGACGTGGGAGTTGGAGGACGTGATGATAGAGAATTACCCAGAGCTTTTTTAGGATCGAGCAGCAGACTTCGAGGACGAAGTCTAAAATAAGTGGGGGAGATTTGGAGCACCCGACTCATGGTATGCATTTAATTGAAAAGTATTCTTATGTTTTCTCTAGGACTCAACAAGTTGGAGGCCCAACTCGTCGAGTAGAGTTGGGACCCGCGGACATTTTAAGTGACCTAATCGACGAGTCGGTAGACTGACTCGGCGAGTGGGTGTTCCTTGAGTGAAACACTAATCTAAGGGATTGCACCCTATTTAAGCATCTCATTCAGCCTCCCTTCGTCCCTATTGCTCTCAGAACTCTCCGTATCAAACTATAATCATCTGTGTAAAGATATAAGGCCTTTGTGGTTTTTTTTTTGGTGATTTTGGAACATAAGAAGAAATAGAAAGGCTTGAGGAATCAAGAGGAGGCCAGAGGAGTTCATTTTTGTGCACCCTCTGCAGTTCTATAGAGGTATAAAGCTGATACCTTGCTCTTTCACATTTTAGATCCCTTTTTTGGGGTGATTTAGGGATTTTAGGAGCCATTCTTGGTGACCAATCATGAGGGCAAGCATGGTTGGGGGATAAGGCTTTCAGATTCAAGTTCTTTAAGGGGTTACAAGGCAGAAAGGAACTGATTTTGGAGCCTTAGAGAGCCTCATGCATCTTAAGAGTCTCATCTAGGGCCATTTGAGCTCATAGTCCCATGCATGCACGTAAAGTTTGTAACTTTACGTGCTAGATCAATCTTAGAATCCTAGATCTATCTTTTAGTCAAGTGTTGTACATCAGAAATCGAGAAAATGAGACATGGTCATTCTCGACTTGGCGAGTCGTTCTTGAGACTCAGCGAGTCCATGGCTTGACTTCCCTTTTCTGTTATGGTTCGAAGGAACCCAGTGAGTGTTAGAGTGGTCTTAGAGGGGTCCGGGGAAGTGAACCAATGCATTGGACTTAGCTATAGAACTGGAAATCATAGGACTCGGTGAGTGTATGAATAGACTCGGCGAGTCCAAGACAATCTCCCAACTTTTAAAGATGAACTCAACGAGTTGTTCATACAACTCGGCGGGTCAAGGGCAGTACTTGTTCATAGGATAGAGATGAACTCTACGAGTTGTTCATACAACTCGGCGAGTCAGATGAAGGTTCATTCGGGGTTGTTTTAGAAGGAGAACTCGTCGATTCGTTGCCAAACTCGACGAGTAGAGGTGTGAAGAAGGACAGATGAAAGGATAGGGACTCGACGAGTTAGCGGCCCAACTTGGCGAGTCGGGTCAACTAGAGTCAAATAGTCATTTTACCCTAAGAGTATTTATCAGTGTTTGATTAAGTGTTTTATGGATTTATAGCCGGAGGATCACTGGAGCAGCAGTCAAACATCTGTCGATCAACTTTTCAACAGTCAGCCTTACGAGGTGAGTTACCTTCTAGTAGCGATGGGTCTACGGCCACAATGCCGGCCCACCAGTAGGAGTTGTATGTTAGCTGATTTTCTTTGTGATACCATCTAGGTTTGCTACTACTTGGTATGTTATATGCTGGTATGATATGTTATATATGATAGTAGTAGAGTTCAATTGTTAGGACCGAAAGGTAGGTCAGGCAACCCAAATATGTCTGACAGTATGTGATGATATGTTTATATGCTGGCATGATATGTTATATGTGATAGTGGTAGTAGGAGGGGAATAGTCCCCAAGTTCGGTTGTTAGGACCGAAGGGTAGTTCGGACACCCTAGATATGTCTGATAATATGTTTATGGTATGATATATGTGATGGTAGCAGTAGGGGGTGGAATAGTCCCTGAGGTTCGATTGTTAGGACCGATAGGTAGGTCAACACCCCAAAATAGCTTGACATGGGCAGGCCAGCACCCCAGAATGGGTTGACATGGGTAGGTCAACACCCTAGAATGGCTTGACACGGGTAGGTGGGCACCCCAAAATGGCCGTATTGGGTAGGTCAGGCACCCTAGAATTTCCCGACAATATGTATGCTATGTGATTGTATGGTATGTCATATGATAGGGGAAATCACTAAGCTTTGTGCTTACAGTTTTAGTTTTGGTTTTAGGTATCTCTTCGTCTAAGGGAAAGAGCCGGTGGCGTAGCAGCTCATCACACACACATTCGCATGATTTCCGCACAGAGTTTTCTAGGATTTACTCTTATTTTTATTCCTTTCGATGATATGGTTTGCAGACACGTTGTTGTGGTTTTTATAAATTGATATGGCATTGGCAATGTTTGGTAATCTATGTTATGAATTACTTACTTAAAAATGAAATTTTTAACCTCGATGTTCGGGATGTTACATTGTTAAATAAGGAGGAGCTTGGGGATTCAAAAGGAAGCTAGTAGATCCAGAAACAACATCTCATCATCTTCATTTTCTAGTAAGCAAGTCTTAAACTTGCTTAATAGTTTGTTAGATCTCCTTGTTATCTTTTTATGGTGTTTTTAGTCCAAGACACATGATCTTTGGGACATGGACGTCCCAAGTGGGTATACCTTCAGATCTATGACCTTGAAGGGATCATATGACATAAAGGTGCAAACTTTATGGCCATGGAAGCCCCATGCAAGCTATAAGTTGTCATTTTAGCCTTTTAAGCTCCAGAAGGCCACACATGGGAGGAAAGCTAGGAACTTTACGTGTTATTGCAGTGCTTAAAGTCTAAATCTCAGTGAATATGCCTTAGTTTGGAGTATGGATGGCTTGTGGACCAATATCTAGGTCCTAAAGGGTTAGGGTCGGCCAGACGTGCCTATAGCAAAGAGCAAGGTCTTTCAGTTGATAGAAGAGGAGGCACGTGCAGCTCCCGATGTAGTGACGGATATGTATCTTCTCCTTATCTCTTTATTTCTATTGATTATTACTTATGTTTATGTGTTGTATTATAGGATCGTTTTTAGTGAACGGTATATCAGCTTTGGTACTATTTGATTCGAGTGCTACCCAATCTTTTGTGTCACTCGTGCTCACTAAGAGATTTATAGGGACTCCAGGGGAGCTGGATTGCCCACTTGATGTAGAGATAATAGTTAATAGGAGCGTTCGGGTTGCGAGGGTTCATCGAGGATGTACAATGCAGTTGTTTGATGAGTAGTTTTCTGTGGATCTAGTCCCTCTTCCCCTGTGAGGGTTCATCGAGGATGTACACTGCATTAGATTTTCGGCCAACCATCAAGAAACTCTAGGAGTGTCGATTTCTAGAGCAAGCCACCCTCTCTCTTCTCTCTCATATTTATCCTTTCACGTAGTGTGTTTATGAGCCATTGGATGTACTACAATTGTGGTACTCGTTCTCAAGAGCAAAGGGAATTCAAGAAACTAGTTGTTATTACTATATAGCAACAAATGTATGTATTCTAATCTTTTATTTGTGTATTTAGAAAATTTTAGATGCATGCTAGGCTTTTCCTTTTATGTTAATTTGTTATATGTCTAATAGAGAAAATATAGATCTTTTCTTGCCTAATAGAGAAAATAGAGAAAATTTTAGATGCATGCAACCCTAAATTGGATCTATATTTTCTCTATTAGACATATAACAAATTAACATAAAAGGAAAAGCCTAGCATGCATCTAAAATTTTCTAAATACACAAATAAAAGATTAGAATACATACATTTGTTGCTATATAGTAATAACAACTAGTTTCTTGAATTCCCTTTGCTCTTGAGAACGAGTACCACAATTGTAGTACATCCAATGGCTCATAAACACACTACGTGAAAGGATAAATATGAGAGAGAAGAGAGAGGGTGGCTTGCTCTAGAAATCGACACTCCTAGAGTTTCTTGATGGTTGGCCGAAAATCTAATGCAGTGTACATCCTCGATGAACCCTCACAGGGGAAGAGGGACTAGATCCACAGAAAACTACTCATCAAACAACTGCATTGTACATCCTCGATGAACCCTCGCAACCCGAACGCTCCTATTAACTATTATCTCTACATCAAGTGGGCAATCCAGCTCCCCTGGAGTCCCTATAAATCTCTTAGTGAGCACGAGTGACACAAAAGATTGGGTAGCACTCGAATCAAATAGTACCAAAGCTGATATACCGTTCACTAAAAACGATCCTATAATACAACACATAAACATAAGTAATAATCAATAGAAATAAAGAGATAAGGAGAAGATACATATCCGTCACTACATCGGGAGCTGCACGTGCCTCCTCTTCTATCAACTGAAAGACCTTGCTCTTTGCTATAGGCACGTCTGGCCGACCCTAACCCTTTAGGACCTAGATATTGGTCCACAAGCCATCCATACTCCAAACTAAGGCATATTCACTGAGATTTAGACTTTAAGCACTGCAATAACACGTAAAGTTCCTAGCTTTCCTCCCATGTGTGGCCTTCTGGAGCTTAAAAGGCTAAAATGACAACTTATAGCTTGCATGGGGCTTCCATGGCCATAAAGTTTGCACCTTTATGTCATATGATCCCTTCAAGGTCATAGATCTGAAGGTATACCCACTTGGGACGTCCATGTCCCAAAGATCATGTGTCTTGGACTAAAAACACCATAAAAAGATAACAAGGAGATCTAACAAACTATTAAGCAAGTTTAAGACTTGCTTACTAGAAAATGAAGATGATGAGATGTTGTTTCTGGATCTACTAGCTTCCTTTTGAATCCCCAAGCTCCTCCTTATTTAACAATGTAACATCCCGAACATCGAGGTTAAAAATTTCATTTTTAAGTAAGTAATTCATAACATAGATTACCAAACATTGCCAATGCCATATCAATTTATAAAAACCACAACAACGTGTCTGCAAACCATATCATCGAAAGGAATAAAAATAAGAGTAAATCCTAGAAAACTCTGTGCGGAAATCATGCGAATGTGTGTGTGATGAGCTGCTACGCCACCGGCTCTTTCCCTTAGACGAAGAGATACCTAAAACCAAAACTAAAACTGTAAGCACAAAGCTTAGTGATTTCCCCTATCATATGACATACCATACAATCACATAGCATACATATTGTCGGGAAATTCTAGGGTGCCTGACCTACCCAATACGGCCATTTTGGGGTGCCCACCTACCCGTGTCAAGCCATTCTAGGGTGTTGACCTACCCATGTCAACCCATTCTGGGGTGCTGGCCTGCCCATGTCAAGCTATTTTGGGGTGTTGACCTACCTATCGGTCCTAACAATCGAACCTCAGGGACTATTCCACCCCCTACTGCTACCATCACATATATCATACCATAAACATATTATCAGACATATCTAGGGTGTCCGAACTACCCTTCGGTCCTAACAACCGAACTTGGGGACTATTCCCCTCCTACTACCACTATCACATATAACATATCATGCCAGCATATAAACATATCATCACATACTGTCAGACATATTTGGGTTGCCTGACCTACCTTTCGGTCCTAACAATTGAACTCTACTACTATCATATATAACATATCATACCAGCATATAACATACCAAGTAGTAGCAAACCTAGATGGTATCACAAAGAAAATCAGCTAACATACAACTCCTACTGGTGGGCCGGCATTGTGGCCGTAGACCCATCGCTACTAGAAGGTAACTCACCTCGTAAGGCTGACTGTTGAAAAGTTGATCGACAGATGTTTGACTGCTGCTCCAGTGATCCTCCGGCTATAAATCCATAAAACACTTAATCAAACACTGATAAATACTCTTAGGGTAAAATGACTATTTTACTCTAGTTGACCCGACTCGCCAAGTTGGGCCGCTAACTCGTCGAGTCCCTATCCTTTCATCTGTCCTTCTTCACACCTCTACTCGTCGAGTTTGGCAACGAATCGACGAGTTCTCCTTCTAAAACAACCCCGAATGAACCTTCATCTGACTCGCCGAGTTGTATGAACAACTCGTAGAGTTCATCTCTATCCTATGAACAAGTACTGCCCTTGACCCGCCGAGTTGTATGAACAACTCGTTGAGTTCATCTTTAAAAGTTGGGAGATTGTCTTGGACTCGCCGAGTCTATTCATACACTCACCGAGTCCTATGATTTCCAGTTCTATAGCTAAGTCCAATGCATTGGTTCACTTCCCCGGACCCCTCTAAGACCACTCTAACACTCACTGGGTTCCTTCGAACCATAACAGAAAAGGGAAGTCAAGCCATGGACTCGCTGAGTCTCAAGAACGACTCGCCAAGTCGAGAATGACCATGTCTCATTTTCTCGATTTCTGATGTACAACACTTGACTAAAAGATAGATCTAGGATTCTAAGATTGATCTAGCACGTAAAGTTACAAACTTTACGTGCATGCATGGGACTATGAGCTCAAATGGCCCTAGATGAGACTCTTAAGATGCATGAGGCTCTCTAAGGCTCCAAAATCAGTTCCTTTCTGCCTTGTAACCCCTTAAAGAACTTGAATCTGAAAGCCTTATCCCCCAACCATGCTTGCCCTCATGATTGGTCACCAAGAATGGCTCCTAAAATCCCTAAATCACCCCAAAAAAGGGATCTAAAATGTGAAAGAGCAAGGTATCAGCTTTATACCTCTATAGAACTGCAGAGGGTGCACAAAAATGAACTCCTCTGGCCTCCTCTTGATTCCTCAAGCCTTTCTATTTCTTCTTATGTTCCAAAATCACCAAAAAAAAAACCACAAAGGCCTTATATCTTTACACAGATGATTATAGTTTGATACGGAGAGTTCTGAGAGCAATAGGGACGAAGGGAGGCTGAATGAGATGCTTAAATAGGGTGCAATCCCTTAGATTAGTGTTTCACTCAAGGAACACCCACTCGCCGAGTCAGTCTACCGACTCGTCGATTAGGTCACTTAAAATGTCCGCGGGTCCCAACTCTACTCGACGAGTTGGGCCTCCAACTTGTTGAGTCCTAGAGAAAACATAAGAATACTTTTCAATTAAATGCATACCATGAGTCGGGTGCTCCAAATCTCCCCCACTTATTTTAGACTTCGTCCTCGAAGTCTGCTGCTCGATCCTAAAAAAGCTCTGGGTAATTCTCTATCATCACGTCCTCCAACTCCCACGTCCATTCTGAGCCTTTGCAGTGCCGCCACTGCACCTTTACCAGCTCCACTTTCTTGTTCCTCAGATCCTTTGACTTCCTATCGAGGATCGCCACTGGCCGCTCGATGTAGTTCAGGCTATCATCAACTTGAATATCCTCTAAAGCACCACTACTGAATCGTCCACCAAACATTTTCGTAACTGGGACACGTGAAAGGTGTTATGAATCTAACTAAGTTCGGCCGGAAAATCCATCCTATATGCTACCATACCCACCTGGGCTATAACCCTGAAGTGTCCAATATACCTGGGGCCTAGCTTTCCCCACTTCCTGAATCGAATGACAACCTTCCATGGCGACACCTTTAAGAGCACCATATCCCCGACCTGGAATTCCAGGTCTGACTGATGCTTGTCGGCATAACTTTTATGCCGACTCTGAGCCGTCTGAAGCCTGCTCCGAACATGCTGGATCCTCTTCGTAGTCTTGAGTACCACTTCGGTGTTCCGCATGACTCTCTTCCCCACTTCTCCCCAGCATATCGAGATCCTGCACTTCCTCCCATACAACATCTCGAAAGGAGGACAGTCAATACTCGCATGATAGCTATTGTTATAGGAGAACTCCGCCAACGGGAGGTAAGTATCCCAACTACCTCCGAAGTCTAAAACACACACCCGCAACATATCCTCCATAGTTTGGATGGTCTGCTCGCTCTGACCATCCGTCTGCGGGTGGAAGGCGGTGCTAAAATGCAGTCGAGTACCCAGCTTGTCTTGAAACTTCTTCCAAAACCTGGAAGTGAACCGCACATCCCTGTTTGAAATCACCGAAACTGGCACACCGTGTCGCGCCACTACCTCCCGGATGTAGATGTCGGCCAACTTTTCGGCCGAAATACTCTCCTGAATCGGAATAAAATGGGCGTTCTTGATAATTCGATCAACGATGACCCAAATCAAATCCACCCCTTGCGCAGTCCTGGGAAGCTTCGTAATGAAGTCTATAGTAATATCCTCCTACTTTCACAGCGGGATATCCAACGACTGGACCTTTCCGTGAGGTCTCTGGTTCTCAAGCTTGACCTTCCTGCAGGTCAAGCACCTTTCCAAAAACCAAGCTATGTCTCTCTGCATATAGGGCAACCAATAATCGAGGCAAAGATCCTTGTACATCTTCTTCATCCTGGGATGGATGGACAACCTAGATTTGTGCGCCTCTGCCTTAAGTACCTGGCACACACCCCCATGATAAGGGACCCACACCCTATGGTGAAGAGTCAAAAATCCCCGACTATCATAGTCGAAGGAGGAAACCTCACCCACAATTCTCTCACTCTTCCGATGTTCCTCCTACATGGCCTCCTGCTGGGCCTCCCGGATCTGCTCCAACAACGGAGTCACAATTGTCATCCTCAGACAGATATCCCTGATTGGCGCCGCCTTGCGGCTAAGTGCATTGGCCACGACATTGGCCTTCCCCGGGTGGTAAAGGATCTCGCAATCATAATCTTTTACCACATCAAGCCACTGACGTTGCCTTATATTCAGATTTGGCTAGTCCATGAGACACCTCAGGCTCTTGTGGTCCGTGTAAATGGTACCACGAACCCCATAGAGGTAATGGCGCCAAATCTTGAGGGCAAAAGCAACAACCCCCAGTTCCAAATCATGTGTCGGGTAATTCACCTCATGAGGCTTCAGCTGCCTCGAAGCGTAAGCTATAACATGCCCTCTCTGCATCAATACCGCGCCCAAACCTGCGATGGATGCATCGCAATATACCATAAAGTCCTACATGCCCTCTGGTAGGGCTAAGATTGGCGCCTCACACAATCTCTGTCTCAACGTCTCAAATGTGGCCTGCTGCTCAAGCCCCCATCGAAAGACTACGGCTTTCTTCGTTAACCGGGTCAGGGGCACGACAATCTTGGAGAAGTCTTGGATGAACCTCTGATAGTAGCCTGCCAGTCCCAGTAAGCTCCGAATCTCAAATGGAGACCTCGGAAACTCCCACCTCATCACAACCTCCACCTTGGCCAGATCAACCGAAATCTCATTCTGGTTGACAAGGTGCCCAAGAAACTACACCTCGCTCAACCAGAAATCACACTTGGAGAACTTAGCATATAAGGACTCCCCCCTTAATGTACTTAGAACCTTCGGCAAGTGCTCCTCATGCTTCTATTGCGTCTTGGAATAAACCAAGATGTCATCGAAGAAAACTATCACGGACTGATCCAACATCGATCTGCACACGCGGTTCATGAGATCCATGAATGTGGCAAGAGCATTGGTGAGCCCGAAAGGCATCACCACGAACTTATAGTGGCCATAGCATGTCCGAAATGCAGTCTTCTGTACATCCTCCTCTCTGACCCTCATCTGATGATATCTTGAACGCAGATCAATCTTGGAGAACCAAGATGCTCCCTAAAGCTAGTCAAAGAGGCCATCAATCCTCAGGAGTGAGTAATGGTAGTGGGTAACGGTTCTTCACCGTTACCTTATTCAACTCCCGATAGTGTATACACATCCGATGTAACCCGTCCTTCTTCTTCACAACAGAATCGGGGCTCCCCATGGGTGAACTGCTCGGTCTAATGAATCCCTTGTCTAACAGCTCCTATAACTATGTAGACAACTCCTGCATCTCAGGAGGAGCCAACCGATACGGTTCCTTGGATCTCGGATCCGCACCAGGGACTAGATCGATCCTGAACTCTACCTACCTCTCCGGTGGTATCCCTGGCAACTCCTCAAGGAATACATCCGCAAACTCTCGTACCACGGGTACATCACCCATTATCGCCTTACCCGCTTCCTGGGTATCCATAACATAGGCGAAAAATCATGCATAACCGTCGTGAAGGTAGTGCCTAGCTCGCACTACTGAACATAAAGTTGGTCCTCGATGTGACCTCTCGCCCTGAATAACCAGCTCTCCCTCACTTGGGGTCCTGATCTGCACCAACTGCTACGCACGGTCGATCACGGCCCTATTGGGGCTTAGCCAATCCATACCAATAATAACCTTGTTCCCCTGCAAAGGTATGGGAACCAGGTTTGATGGGTTTTGAGAATTCTAACACCCCTAAGTGTACATGCAACCCTAGAAAACCTTGGATCTATGATTGTCTAAAATACATGCAAAAATATGATTTCCAAGGTTCATAATCCTATCTAGCATACATGGGGAACTTTTAATCGAAAAGATGGCTAGAATTACATACCTTGTAGTTGATTTGATTCCTTGAAAACCTTGAGAGCCTAGCACCCCAAGTGTGATGCTTCAAATGCTTCACATAACACCAAATGCTTTGGAATGACTTTGAGAAAATGCAAAGACTTGTAAAAATCAGCCTAGCCCTCTTGTAACTTCATGTAGACGATATTGGCGACTATGATGTCCTTTATATAGTGTGTCACATCTAGGGTTACACCAAGTAAACCATAATGTGACATGACTCTTCATTTCCATGACCCATGGGTTTGTAACTCCCATGGAGCATCCTATAGGTTTAACCAAACATGATAATCCATGGAGCCTTTTAGTCCACTATAAAAGTTATGGATGATTTACATAATCAACCCATATATTTAATTAGTCATCTTTTGATCACTTAATTAATTTCGAATTAATTCTCGATCAATACTAATTAAATAATACTATTAATATATTAGAACTTATAATATGTTAATAAACCACTAGTGTTATTTCTCTCATTTAGCTTATCCAAATGCATGATTCCATACAACCCAAATAGACCATGGCGGGTAGGGTCAAGTACATACCAAATATAGTTATGGACTTAGACACCTTATCCAACAGTCTCCCACTTGGATATGTCTAATAACTACATCTACAAGTATGACTTCAGAAACCGATCAGCAATCGTAGTTCTTTCAAGGTCTCTCGGAACTGAAAAGATGATGATACGCCATTTAAGATAAGTGATCATATAATCCTCTGTTCTAGATATCAGTCGGACAAATACATGGAACAATGTCTTTCTTATTTTCCAGCAGTTTGTTTCCCGATTTTCGATGTGTTTGAAATTGAACTAAATTGAACACATCAATTCGGTTCTGACTGGGACTGGTATATAGGTCAAAACAAAATCATTGAGGGGCCCAGATATTTCTTCTAATCCAAGAAGGAACAGATAAACTTCGACTCATATGCTTATTCTACTACTTGTTGAATCACACAAAAAAGTACATTTTATAACATCGAGTTACCAATGCGATTTCATACGATCAATGCATAACCAACTCATAGGTAAAAATTCATATCTCTAGGTTTGAAGACTTATATGATATTACCATCTCACGATCACTCGAGATAAATTCCATGAAGTGATATCAGTGAGCGTGGGTTGATTCCAATGCTTAGAACTTATGAGCACTCATGAGTGTTGTAGCCCTGTCCAACAACTTAGACCTCTACAACCATCCCATGACAATCTTGATTCATACCTACTTCCAACATATGACCGACTGTAGAGAATTCGAATAATATGACATACCAAACATAATTATTCTGGAAGTAAAAAAATGCAAAAGAAATATAGTAAACGATTGACAAAAGATAGCAACACTTTACTCATAAATAAACACAACTTTTATTCATCATCAAATGTCAATTACACTTTAGAATTTTCAAAATCATCTAACTACTAAAACTAATATGATCCTTCAGCCCTATGCTCCGAGCATGCTGGAGATGCTTAACCCGACTCAGTCCCTTCGTGAGGGGATCTGTTGGGTTCTCATCCGATGATACCCTCTTTGTCACGAGGAGTCCTTCTTCTATTCAATGTCTGATAAAATGGTATTTTCTATCGATATGTCTAGAACTCCCGTGATCCCTTGGTTCCTTGGCTAAGGCAACTGCACTTTCACTATCACAGGAAATTTCCATAGGCTCCTTTATAGCTGGTACAACTCCAAGGTCTCCAATGAAGTTCTTCAGTCATATCGCCTCCTTTGCCGCTTCACTTGTTTCTATATACTTTGATTCACAAGGTGAATTAGCCACTGTCTCCTGCTTGGAACTTTTCCAAGTAATTGCTCCTCCGTTTAAGGTAAATACCTACCCTGAATGAGAGCGGAAATTATCCCTATCAGTCTGAAAGCTAGCATCACTATACCCTACAACACTCATGTCATCACTCCCACCGAGGGTAAGGACCCAGTCCTTAGTCCTCCCCAGGTACGTGAGGATATTCTTTACCACATTCCAATGAGCCTTTCCAGGGTTCCCTGATATCTGCTGACCATGCTCAAGGAAAAGGCCACATCAGGACGCGTACAGGTCATAGCATAGATGATTGATCCCACTGCAGAAGCATAAGGTACTTGACTCATTTCTGCTATCTCAGCCTCAGTACTCGGGCTCTGAGTTTTACTCAGCCTGGCTTTACTCTGGATGGGTAACTCTCCTTTCTTGGAGTCCTGCATGCTGAACCTCTTCAGCACCTTCTCCAAGTAAGTATTTTGACTAAGTCCAATTAGTATTTTACTCCGGTCTCTCATAATCCTTATCCCTAGAATATAGGCAACCGCTCCTAGGTCTTTCATAGAGAAACACTTCCCAAGTCAGGACTTCACTTCCTGCAGGGTTGGGATGTCATTTCCTATGAGTAGTATGTCATCCACATATAGTACCAAAAAGCTGACTATACTCCCACTAGCCTTGACATAGACACAAGATTCATCTTCACTCCTCGAAAAGCCAAATTCTTTGACTTTCTCATCAAAGAAAAGATTCCATCTACGAGGTGCCTGTTTCAATCCATAAATGGATTTCTCGAGCTTACAAACTCTATTAGGGTATTTTGTACTGACAAAACCCTCTGGCTGACTCATGTAAACATCTTCAGCCAAACTTCCATTAAGGAAGGCGGTTTTGACATCCATTTGCTATATTTCATAATCATGAAATGCAGCGATGGCTAACAGAACCCTACTGGACTTAATCTTTGCAACTGGTGAAAGGT
This sequence comes from Lactuca saligna, assembly GCF_052625555.1. Lineage (NCBI taxonomy): Eukaryota > Viridiplantae > Streptophyta > Magnoliopsida > Asterales > Asteraceae > Lactuca > Lactuca saligna. Next base: position 151,951,107 of record NC_136421.1, read on the forward strand.
CTCATCATAATCAACTCCCGGAGTTTGAGAATAGCTCTTTGCAACCAGTTGCGCCTTATATGTGTGTAAATTACCATCCATGTCGGTCTTCTTCTTGAAGATCAATTTGCACCCAACGGTCTTACGACCTGGTACATTGGCAACCAAGTTCCAAACTTGATTGTCATACATGGACTGTATGTCGCTGTCCATTGCCTCTTTCCATTTGGCAGACTCGGGGCCTGCAATGGCTTCCGTGTAACTGTTAGGTTCATCTAGACTTACCAATGTCTCATCACTGATAAGTGTCTCCCTTTCCGCAGTAATATGGAATCCATAATAATGCTCAAGTGCATTCCTAACTCTTGTGGAACGCCTCAAAGGTACAGACTTGTCAATTGGCTCAACAGGAGTTTCCTCCTCAGGTTGAGTGCTAGGGTTTTAAGTTCCTTCACAACTTGACTCTTGAATTTCTTCAAGGTCAATTTTCCTCCCACTGTTTCCTTGGCTTATAATCTCTCTCTCTCTCTCTCTCTCTCTCTCTCTCTCTCTCTCTCTCTCTCTCAAGACACCCCTCTTTGCTGCAAAGACCATATTCTCACTAGGTCTGTAGAAGAGGTAACAAAAGGATTTATGTGGGTAGCCGATGAAAATACACCTCTCACTTCAAGGTTCGAGCTTATCATGAGTCTCGCGTCTCACGAAAGCCTCGCAACCCCAAATCTTGATTGGTCTAGTTTGGGAACTTTACCAGTCCATATTTCATGAGGAGTTTTGGAAACTTTCTTTGTAGGGATCAGATTAAGGATATGGGCGGCAGTTATTAAGGCATACCCCCAAAATGAGATTGGTAGCGAAGCTCGACTAATCATGGAACAAACCATATCCAACATGGTTCGAGTACGCCTCTCAGCCACACCATTTATGTGTGATGTCCTGGGAGGTGTCAATTGTGAGATAATCCCACATTCCTTAAGATAGTCGAGAAACTCTGTATTAAGATACTCACCACCACGATCGGATCGAATCATCTTAATGTTCCTGCCCAATTGATTCTCAACTTTCTGTTTAAACTCTTTAAACCTTTCAAAAGTCTTTGACTTATGCTTGATTAAATAGACATATCCATATCCACTACAATCATCAGTAAAAGTCAAATAATAACGATTAGCATCCCTTATGGTAGATTTGAAGGGTCCACACACATCCGTGTGCACTAGATCCAACAAACCTTCACCCCAACACAAGAACCAGTGAAGGGTGACTTTGTCATTTTTCCAAGTATGCAGGATTCACAAATATCATCTGACTTTAGGTCAAATGACTCCAAGAATCCATCCTTTTGGAGTTGGCCTATGCGTTTCTTGCTCACATGTCCAAGATGACAATGTCATAATGATGCTTTATCCAAGTTATTATTACTCAAAGAATCAATACACAACACATTATTTCCTAGATTATCTACAACAGATACAGCTTCATACACACCATCACAAGGTAATACTTTAAAATAAAGAACATTATTAAAGAAAGCATTTATTCCACCAATTTCATTATCAAAAGAAAAGACAAACCCTTGTTTGTACAAAGTATGAAAGGAAATAATATTTCTTGCCATTTCTGGCGAATAACAACATTTTTCAAATCTAAATTAAACCCACTACTTAGCAACAAAGAATAAACTCAAATCTTGGTGACATGTGAAGCTTTCCTATTCCCCATGATCAAGTTTATCTTTCCATGCTCCCTATTCTCACTTCTTCTTAGTCCCTGCAAATCAGAACAGATATGAATACCACAACCTGTATCAAGGACCCAAAAGTTAGAATATGGTGAGTTATTAGATAGAATAGTGTAAATACCTGCATGGTTGGGTTTAACTTCTCCATCCTTCACATATTGCTGGTACTTTGGGCAGTTCCGCTTCCAATGTGACTTTTCATGGAATAGAAGCATTCAACCTCTTTTGGGTTAGAAGAAGGAGTGACGAAACCTTTCTTGGTTCCACTTGAAGAAGAGCCATCAAGGGTCCTAGCCTTGGTACCCTTTGAAGAGCTCTTCCTCTTCTTCCCTCTACCTTTCCCGATTGCCAATACAGGGGCAGAGTTTGGAGTAGGAGTAGGAGTTTTAACAACCAACATACCTTTAAGACCTATTTCTGCGGTCTTTAGGAGTCCTTGAAGTTTGTTGAGTGTGACTTCTTCCTTATTTATGTGATATCTCATGCGGAATTGCTCATATTACGAGGGTAAGGAGTGAAAAATGATATCTATTGCAAGCTCCTCGGGGAAATTCACATTAAGCTTCAGCAAACAGTCCACATACCTTTGCATTATCTTCATGTGGCCCATGACAGAATCTCCTTCCTTCATCCTGGTTGTTATCATGGAGGAGATTATTTCATACCACTCTTGATCAGCACTCTGATGGTATCTTTCCATCATATCTTGGTGCATCTCAAAAGGGTAATAGTCCTCATAGGACTTTTGGAGTTCAACTATCATGGTGGCCATCATGATGCATGCCACTTTGGAGGCATCTCTTTCACGAGTCCGGAAGTCAGCGATCTCCTAGGGAGTAGCAGTGGATTCATCGATCTTCTTTAGCTCCTTATCGAGAACGTATTCTTTGTCGTCGTAGTGAGCCACCATCCTGATGTTCCGAATCCAATCCATAAAGTTGGAACCATCGAAGATAACCCTCCTACATAGGTTCATGAGGGAAAAGGAGCCAGTAGGGTTTGAGTCAGAAGCAGTGTTGTTGGAAGACATTTGAACATAAGATAACAAGATTAGTTTAGATATAAAGAGAGTCCTTAACAAAACACCCAAATGTAATATTAAGGATAGGATCCAATCACATTATCTCATAACTTAAAAGAGGTATGTTGTAATCTAAGTTATAACATATTTAAAAGGTAGGTGAATGATGATTCACCGATTTCCACCATGAAAAACGAAATATAAATATTAGGTTTTTAATTGGTTCTTAGAAATTCCTAGATTCTTTTGAGATTCAATGAGCTTTTCAAAGGCATGTTTCAATCTCGAGTGTGCCCTCCAAGTTTTGTGATTGGAATACCGAGGATCACAAAACGAGGTGTGAAGTAACCATGCAAGGTACTTGGTATCCTTAAAGTTCATCACTCAATTGATGTGCCAATTAACCACACACGCTCCATTAATACTATGATAAACCTTAAGTCACCCTTTACCTACCTTGTTAAGTCCAAGTTAGTGTGTCGGTTAACCACACACGCTCCACCAACGACTTAGACCATGTGTAAAGTGTAATTTCATTGATTAGCACCTTATTCACATTTTTTCTATAGTAACTAAGATTTAGGAATTTAACAAAACATTTATTTACTTTATAATATTCATCATACTCTTAATGAGAATTTATAAGTCCTTGTCCTACTCGTTCGACTAACGACCCTCCACCGATCAAGGAAGCGTTGGTGAGAGTGGACACCCATTAAGCTGCCATTTTATAGGTAGCAACCTTATACCCCCCCCCCCCCCCTTATAGATCGACTTCGTGAATGAGGCCTACTAATGGTAAGACAACTTGCACTTATACATATATATATACATACATATATATATATATATATATATATATATATATATATATATATATATATATATATATATATATATATATTATTAACATATAATATTATAAAGTATAAGGGTTGATTTTTAACTTTTAAAAATCTAGGGGTTGGAACTAAAGTTTATTAAGTGACTTTACATGCTCCAAAACCTGAAGACAAGTTTTGTAACTTTACAAAACCTTTCAAATTCATAACTTATGAGTTATTAAAATAAAGACTCTTCATTTTATAACTTATGTGTTCTTTTAATGGTTTTTAGCACAAAGAGACTTTTGGTTATCCATAACTTGAGGACTAGCTATGGACTCCATTTAAACACATAAGGATCATGAATTAATATTTTAAACATGTAATTCCTATGATCTATCATAAAACTCATAAGAACGTGAATATTCATATCAAAGTATCAAGAATATATGAACACATAAAATCATGGAAAAATTGATATAAGCCATTGTAAATGGATTAGAAAAACCATTAAACCGTCTAAAACAAGTTTTACAACACCAAAACAGTTTAGGGTAATGTTTCTAGTCCATTTCCAGCAGCAAAAATTGAAATTTTTCACCCTGCATGGCCAGCTCGTCGAGTACACGAACTGACTCGCCGAGTTGGAAGCAGTTTCACTTGGACTCGTTGAGTCCTCCCCATGGACTCGTCGAGTCCCCTGTGCAGACAACTCAAAAATCAATTTTTTTACACTATTTTGCATCAAGTATTAACAAACAACTCTAGGCTCTGATACTACTGATGGGTTTTGAGCATTCTAACACCCCTAAGTGTACATGCAACCCTAGAAAACCTTGCATCTATGTTTGTCTAAAATACATGCAAAAATATGATTTCCAAGGTTTATAATCCTATCTAGCATACATAGGGAATTTTGAATCTAAAAGATGACTAGAATTACATACCTTGTAGTTGATTTGATTCCTTGAAAACCTTAAGAGCCTAGCACCCCAAGTGTGATGCCTTAAATGCTTCACACAACACCAAATGCTTTGGAATGACTTTGAGAGAATGCAAACACTTGTAAAAATCGGCCTAGCCCTCTTGTAACTTCAAGTAGCCGATTTTGGTGAGTATGATGTCCTTTATATAGTGTGCCACATCTAGGGTTACACCATGTAAACCCTGATGTGACATGACTCTTCATTTCCATGACCCATGGGTTTATAACTCCCATGGAACATCCATGGAGCATCCTATGGGCTTAACCCAACTTGATAATCCATGGATCCTTTTAGCCCACTATACAAGTTATGGATGATTTACATAATCAACCCATATATTTAATTAGTCATCTTTTGATCACTTAATTACTTCTGAATTAATTCTTTATCAATACTAATTAAATAATACTATTAATCTATTAGAGCTTATAATATATTAATAAACCACAAGTGTTATTTCTCTCATTTAGTCTATCCAAATGCATGATGCCATGCAACCCAAACGGACCATGTCGGGTCGAGTCAAGTACATATCAAATATAGTTATGGACTTAGACATCTTACCCAACAAGGTCTACCAAGTAACGCTCTTCGAACAACCTCAAAACACAATCTCAGTAGACCTCTGATGCTCGCACTGACCGGTCGTCCGCAATCTCGACCTCCAAAGGGCAATCTAGCATGCCCGAAGACTCAAGAAACTTCTAGCTAAGCGCAAGAGATACAAATGATCGGGTAATACCCTAATCGAATAATACCTGAACTGGGATACCGTTCACATGGAACGATCCTAAACAATCCACATACATAACATATCAAAATCACAGCGACACAACATAAAATCATAAGAAAGAAATCGTACCCGTCATTACATCGGGTGCAGCGCGTTCCTCCTCGGCTGTTAACTGAAATGCTCGGCTCCGCACCACTGGAGCCTCTACCTTGGCATTTCAGCCATCCGTAACCTGAGCTGCTGTTGTCGCTGCTATCAATCTAGGGCAGTTGGCCTTCTTGTGACCCCTCTGATTGCAATGGAAGCAAATCCTGTCTGACATATGCACTGCAGGGATAGGGGAATTACAATCCCTGCCATAGTGCCCCGTCTTGCCGCACTTCTTTCAGCCCTACGATCCTGCTCTGCAAGCTCTCTCATGCGGCCTGCCGCATTTCCTGTAACGGATCTTGCCCGGCTGGCCCTTTGACCTAACGTTGGATCCCTTGGGTTTCTTCCCCGAAACCCCTATCACCAGCTCAGTCTCTGCTTTCCTCTTCCTGACGTGCTCCAAATCGAGCTCCCTCTCTCGCGCCCTAGCAATCATGGACTCCACGGTCGGGCAGGCTGAATAGCTGACATGCTCCCAGATATCAGCCCTCAACATATCATGGTAGCGAGTCTTCCGCATCTCCTCATCCCCCGCATATTGGGGTACCAACAATGCTCTCTCTTAGAACTTGACGGTGATCTCCGCCACAGTCTCTGTAGTCTGTCTCATATCAAAAAACTTTCTGGTCAGCTGCTGAAACTCCACAGCCGGTGCAAACTCAGCCATCAATCTGGTCACGAAATCTAACCAAGTCATAGCCTCGATGGTTGGGGCTCCAAACGAGTCACCAACCGACTCCCACCAATCTTTGGCTCTATCCCTCAGACATCTGGCAGCAAAGCGGACCTTCAACCCTTCCAAGCAGAAGCTCGTCAAATTCGCAGACTCAATGACTGCAATCCATCTGGTGGCAGTAATGGGGTCCTTCACCCTGTGAAAATCCGGCGCACCACTTCCTCGGAAGTCCTTGAAGGTCAGTGTGCACGTACCCGTCTGGATAGACACCAGGACACTCCTAAATGCTCGGAGGCGATCCTCCATCAGCCCAACAATCCCATCCTTGATCGACCCGAAAATAACTGGGGCAACTCAAGGATACCTCTCGTGATCTCAGACGCAATGAAATCGCGTAGCCCATCATCAACCTGCTCGGATCCTACACCTAAGCCTAATCCTGATCCTGATCCTTAACCTCCTACTCCATTTTGCATGATTTCCATACTGCAAATAAACACATAAACGTCAGGGTCATTCATGCTCTCGAGAGGTCTCACACACTCTCCAAGTTCCCTGGTTCCATCTCGGCCCACCTCGACTCAAGTACGGATCCTCTGCTTCTAGTAGTATGGGCCCATACTACCTTCCACATATATTCATACTTTCCTCAAGGATTGCTTCAACTTTACCAAGTCCCTTTACCGATACCCTTTCCTACTAATCTTGTCCTAGGCTTTCCTAGGGCACTCTCCGACCTACTTTCCACCATCAGGTGCACTAGGAGTCCCTACTTTGCTCCCCTAACTAGCTTGTGAATACTATTAAATATCCGCTCACTAGTTAGTTAAAGTTAGCCAGGACCCCTTAAGCACAAAGCAAGCAACATTCGTGCATCGAGTAACCACATCAGGCATAACCTAATCAGGCTATCCTACCGCTGACTAAACAGTCCTAGCATATAGCCCATACAATAGGAATTCAAGGCATCCTCTAGATCCTTAGCCATACTCTAGCATGCATTTCTCAGAATCATGAATCATACACATAACATAACAAGTATGGATATCTTAGGGAACACTTACTTGAGCTCGGCCGATCGCACGCATCACACACCTTGTCTGTTCTCAAAATTCCTTAACTTAAAATTTAAAAAAAAAAAATTGTTTTCCTTGAAAAAAAATCTTTTAGTCCCTCGATTTAAGTCCAAACACCCCTGAGGGTGTGCTTGAATCCCTTAAACCAGGGCTCTGATACCAACTTGTGACATCCCAAAAATCGAGGCCAAAAATTTCATTTTTAAGTAAATAATTCATAACATATATTACCAAACATTGCCAATGTCATATCAATTTATAAAAACCACAACAACGTGTCTGCAAACCATATCGTCAAAAGTAATAAAATACATAGTACAATCCCAGAAAACTCCGTGCGGAAATCATCTGAGTGTGTGTGTGTGTGTGTGATGCGCTGCTATGCCAACGACTCCTTCCTCGTGAACGAAGAGATAACTGAAACCAAAACTAAAATTGTAAGTACAAAGCTTAGTGAGTTCCCCCATCATACCACATACCATACAATCACATAGCATACATACTGTCGGGCAATGCTAGGGTGCACGACCTATCCAGTACGACCATTCTAGAGTGCCGACCTACCCGTGTCAAGCCATTTTGGGGTGATGACCTATCCATGTCAAGCCATTCTAGGGTGTTGACCTACCCATTGGTCCTAATAACCGAACCTCAGGGACTATTCCACCCCTACTGCTACCACCACATATATCAAAACATAAACATATTATCAGACATATCTGGGGTGTCCGAACTACCCTTCGGTCCTAACAACCGAACTCGAGGACTATTCCCCTCCTACTACCACTATCACATAAAACATTTCATGCATCATATAAACATATCATCATATACTATCCGACAAATATTGGGTGCCTGACCTACCCTTCGGTCTTAACAACCGAACTCTACTACTATCACATATAACATATCATGCCAGCATATAACATATCAGGTACTAGCAAACCTAGATGATATCACAAAGACAATCATCTAACATACAACTCCTACTGGTGGGACGGCATTGTGGCCGTAGACCCACCGCTACTAGAAGTTAACTCACCTCGTAAGGCTGACTGCTGAAAAGATGATCGGCAGATGTCTGACTGCTGCTCCGGTGATCCTCCGGCTATAAATCCATAAAACACTTAATCAAACACTGATAACTACACTTAGAGTAAAATGACTATTTTACCCCTGACCAAGTCAAAGTCAAAGTCAAAGTCAACTTCCAGTTAACCGACTCGCCTAGTTGGGCCGCCAACTCGTCGAGTCCCTATCTTTTCACCTTTCCTTTTTCACGCCTCTACTCATCGAGTTTGGCGACGACTTGACGAGTTCTCCTACTAAAACAACCCCAAATGAACCTTCATCCAACTCGTCGAGTTCATCTCCATCATATGAACAAGTTCTGCCCTTGACTCACCGAGTTGTATGAACAACTCGTCGAGTTCATCTTCTAAAGTTAGGAGATTGCCTTGAGCTCAATGAGTCTGTTCATACACTCATCGAATCCTATGATTTCCAGGTCTATGGCTAAGTCCAATGCGTTGGTTCACTTCCCCAGACCCCTCTAAGACCACTCTAACACTCACTGGGCTCCTTCGAACCATAACAGAAAAAGGAAGTCAAGCCATGGACTCGCCGAGTCCCAAGAACGAATCGCCGAGTCGAGAATGACCAAGTCTCATTTCTTGATTTTTGATGTACACATAGGGCGTAATCGCTGCTGACCAAAACCCTAATTGAGGCGTTGTGGGCCCTATTGTAATATACATAAATTTTAGGCCAAATTTAAACTTTTTCAATCATAAATAAAATCAAACAAAATTTGTTTACAATAATGTTTTCAAATCCAAATCCATCAGAGTGTCCCAAAATCATAACATAAGGATGAGTAGCGGTACGGTCACGCCTTCGCTTTTCCATGATCTCCTGAAGTACCTGAAACAATAAACTGAAAACTGTAAGCCTGAGGGCTTAGTGAGCTACCACCAAAATACCAATACCACACTAACAATACCATATAATTAATAATCAATCAATCAACATGCATACTGGGCCATCAACCTGACTGGACCGCCCTACCGAGCCTACAGTCTATCTGAATCTATCCCGAGCCTTCGGTTTGACTGGTCCGCTACGTAGGCCTATAGTCTCCCCGGACCGCTCATAGGGTATATTGGCCTTCAGCACAAAGCAATACCGCCTCAACCCAACCACAAGCAAATAACCATGTGCGCATACTATCATATACAGGCATATACAAACATCAAACATATCTGTCACACTAATCATCAATCATAGAATTCTCCTTTAACTACAGTACCGACCTAGCAACTCACTAACATACCAATCCATACGGATCATCAGAGCATAACATACTGTCTACCCCCATTTCTATCTAATAGATCATAACCACATGTAGCATACCATAACAATAAAAACTAAAGGTCCGGCCTTGGTGCCGTAGACCCTATTTATATAGTGAGGATAACTCACCTCGCAGATGTCGACACGAAAGGTAAACTCCAACTCTCGGATCAGTTGACACATTCTCCACCACCTATTATCATACTAAAACATACGCATAAGTCCTTAACCTTATAAGGTAATCCATAACCCACTAGTCAAGCCCTGGTCAAAGTCAAAGTCCTCAGTCAAGGTCAACAGTCCATGTTGACCTTAACTCGCTGAGTACCCTTGGCTATTCGCCGAGTTCTATGAAGTACATTCCAACTCGCCGAGTCATCGGAGTGACTCGTTGAGTTCCTTTGATTCTCGATCAAACTTTAAGGCCACCCGTCGAGTTTCGTCCTTAAAACTCGACGGATACACACTCATACATATCCAAGAGAAAACTCATCCAACTCGCCGAGTTGTTCTTCAACACATCGAGTCTTATGATGATCTTCATCGGACTCACCAAGTTGTTCATCCAACTCGTCGAGTTCACGACCATCTTCATGTGACTTGTTGAGTCCATTCAGTCCTCTTTCCATACAGACTTGTTTTTAGCCATGCAGCAGCTCCAAATCACAGATCAAAGCTTCTAGGGTATGCTTATCACGTAAAGTTCCAAACTTTACGTGCATGCATGGCCTTCAAGGATCCAAATGCCAAATCTAAGTTCTTAATGGGGCTTCATGCCCAAGAGGGACCTCAATCACAACCAAAACTTTGACTTTATGCTTCTAAAATCCAAGGAGGGTCCAAATCTGAAGTTACAACTTCAGATCTAGCCCATAGCTTATCATACCAACTTGAAAATCCATAAAAAGCCTTAGAAACTCAACAAAAGGGAAGTAAGGATAGCACTTTGATACCTCCAAAGGATGCTAGTTGAGGTAAATCCTACTACCCACTCCTTCCTTATTTCAATTCCTTTGCACTCCTAGCTTTCTTCCTCCAAGATTCTCTTTCTAAGCTTCAAACACCACACAAAGACACTTACACACGTATAAGGACTCTCAGGACTCTCTAGATCTGTAAAGAGACCCAAGTGAGGATGAGGTACCTTTAAATAGGGGTGCAAACCCCAGGATTTAGGGTTTCCTCTGTCAGCTCCTACTCGCCAAGTCCCAATATGGACTCGTTGAGTATGTCACTTAACATGCGATCCCATCCAGCTGCTACTCGACGAGTACATCAACCAACTCGTCGAGTAGAGCTTAACCTAATAAATCTTATTTAAGCAATACTTGAGAATCAGGGTCTTACAACTCTTCCCCACTTGAACTAGACTTCGCCCTCGAAGTCCGCTGGAATAAACAATGTCGGGTAATGCTCGCGCATCTCCTTCTCCGGCTCCCATGTCCACTCGGATCCCTTCCGATGATCCCACTGTACCTTTACTAAAGGTATTTCCTAGTTCCACGGAATCTTCTTCTTCATTTCCAAAATTGCCATAGGCCTCTCCACATAGTTAAGGTGCTCATTGACCTGAATATCATCCAACAATACCACTCCCTCCTGGTCCATAATGCATTTTCACATTTGTGAAACATGAAATGTGTTGTGGATCCGGCTAAGCGCCTTTGGAAGCGCTAGCCTAAGCCACACTGCCAACCCTAGTGACAATCCTGAACGGCCCAATATAACGGGGACCTAATTTTCCCCTCTTCCTGAATCGGATCACACCCTTCCAGGGTGAGACCTTCAGGAGAACCATGTCAACCACTTGAAATTCCAGCTTAGATAGGTGTCGTTCGGCATACCTTTTCTGCCGACTTTAAGCGGTCCGCAGTCGCTGTCTAATTTGTTGTATCATCTCAGTAGTTTGCAGAACTACCTCTGTCTGACCCATCACCCTGTGCCCAACCTCACCCCAGCGGACTGGGGTCCTGCACTTCCGCCCATACAACAGCTCGAAAGGCGGGGCGGCGATACTGGAATGATAGTTGTTGTTGTAGGTGAATTCTGCAAGCGGTAGGTAGGAATCCCAACTACCACCAAAGTCAATGACGCACACCCTCAACATATCCTCGAGGGTTTGAATGGTCTGCTCACTCTGTCGATCAATCTACAGATGGAACGTTGTGCTAAAATGTAGTCTCGTACCTAGTTCCTCGTGGAACTTCTACTAAAAACAGGAAGTGAGCCTCCTCCATCACTGTCTGCCAGACCCCTCCGGACATCGGAACCCAAACCCGACCGTAACTGATCAACAACCCATGGCTATCCTGAAAAACCGGGCGCTTTTGCCCTTAATCCTCTCCAACTTGCAGTTCTCTGGCCTCATGCCCTCAATCTGAGCATCCCTGACCAAACCCACCAGCGGAGAATCCACAACTATCCTCATATACCTGGCTGGGGTTGAGGACCATGCTGACTTGCGGCTCAGAGCATCAACAACCACGTTCGCTTTACCAGGATGGTAAAGGATCTCACAATCATAGTCCTTGACCACATCCAGCCACCTGCGCTGCCTCATATTCAGGTTCGGCTAATCCATGATATGTCTCAAACTCTTGTGATCTGTGTATATAGTACAACGGACCTCATACAGATAGTGCCTCAAAATCTTGAGAGTGGAAACCACCACTCCCAACTCAAGATCATGCGTAAGGTATCTCGTCTCATGCGGATTCAGCTGTCGCGATGCGTAGGCTATCACTTGTCCCCTCTGCATGAGGACTGCCCCCAAGCCTGTGATGGACGCATCACAAAATACCACAAAATCCTCAACTCCCTCGGGGAGTGTCAACACCGGCGCCTTGCATAAACATCATCGAAGGGTCTCAAATGCCCTCTGCTGCTCAGGGCCCCATCGGAAATCCACCCCTTCCTCGTTACATAAGTGAGGGGTACGAAAATCTTGGAGAAATCACGAATGAATCTCCGATAATACCCTGCTAAACCCAAGAAACTCTTGATGTCTGAGGGAGATTTCGGAGTCTCCCACTGCATTACAACCTCCACCTTGGCCGGATCGACCAAAATCCCCTCCTGGTTAACGAGATGTCCAAGGAACTGGACCTCTCGTAACCAAAACTCGCATTTCGAGAACTTGGCATACAGCCGTTCTCACCTCATAACCTCCAGAAGCTCCCTAACATGCTCCTCATGCTGCTCTCGAGTCTTGGAATACACCAAGATATCATCTATGAACACAACGACCGAGTGATCGAGCATCGGTCTGCAGACTCGGTTCATAAGATCCATCAACACCGTTGGTCCGTTGGTGAGCCCAAACGACATCACCACGAACTCGTAATGACCATAACGAGTCCGAAATGCGGTATTCTCGACGTCCTCCTCCCTCACCCTGACCTGGTATATCCTGATCTCAAATCAATCTTGGAAAACCAAGGTGAACCCTCCAGTTGATCGAAAAGATCATCTATCCTGTGGAGTGGATAACGGTTCTTCACCGTTAACTTGTTCAGCTCCCTATAGTCAATGCACATCCTGTGCAAACCGTCCTTCTTCCTGACGAAAAGGATCGATGCTCCCCAGGGTGAACTACTCGGAAGAATCAACTGCTTACCCAATAGCTCCTACAACTGAGGTGATAACTCCTGCATCTTAGGCGGTGCCAGTCGGTACGACGCCTTGGCGATAGGGGCCTCACCTGGCACTAGGTCAATCCTGAACTCACCCTGCCTCTTCGGAGGCACTCCGGGTAACTCCTCCAGAAACACATCAGCAAACTCCCTTACCACCAGGACCTCAGAAACTGAGAGCTGCTCTCTAATCCGCGTATCTACCACATACGCCAAATAACCAATACACCCATGCTGAATATACCATCGAGCCCTGGCTTCCGAACAAAACCATGATCCCAACCTAGTGCCCTCACCATATACTACAAGTTCTCCCCCACTTGGGGTTCGAACCACCACCCGTTGTCCCTCACAGTCGATCATGGCGCCAAAACAGCTAAGCCAATCCATCCCTACAATCATGCACACTTCCCCTATGGGGATAGGAATCAAATCTATCGGGAAGGACACCCCGAAAATCTCCAACTCGCATCCTTGGTAGATCGTAGAAGCAGAAACCTCGTGCTCATTGGCAATCGAAACTCGCAACGGACACTCAAGATCATCTATCGGCACACTGAACCCTCTAGAGAAGGTCTGAGATACAAACGAACGACTTGCCTCCGAGTCAAATAATAGCAAAGCAGGAAAAGAATTCACTAGAAACGTACCTAATCACAGGTACAATCAATAAGCATAACACAAATACAATAACTGAGACAGAGAATAGAAACGTACCAACAACCACATCCGGTGCTGACTTGGCCTCCTCGGCCGTGAGCTGGAAGGCGCGACCCTGGGCCTTCGGAGGCTCCACCTTGACTGGCTTCCCATCTCCAATCCTCACAGTAGCAGGTGCGGAACCCTGCACCAGCTTGGCAGCGAGCTGCGGACAATTGGTCTTCACATGACCAACCTGATGACAATCGTAACAAATCCTCATATCTGTTGGAGGGGCAGACTGACGGAAGTCCCTGGCATAGTGCCCCTCTTTGCCACATTTGTGGCACCCACCTCCTGCTCGAAAAACCCCCTTAATGATCCTTGCCACACTTTCCACAAGTACGGCTCTGATGACCCCCAGACCATGTATCAGCGATCTTAGACCGCTTAGGCGCCGGCTGAGACTGTGTCGGTGCCTGACGCTACTCCTTCAGCTACAGCTCTATCTCCAACTCACGTCGCCTCACTGCTTCCTAAAGATCCAGGAGGGTATCACATCACTGGGTAGACACAAACTGTTGAATATTAGTCTTGAGCATACTCAGATAACGAGTCATCTGAGACTTCTCTGAAGCAAACTCCATGCAAACATACGGGTAATCTCCATCACATACTCCTCAACCTATCTCAATGTCAAAAACTCCTACGCAAGCCGCTCCTGCTCAACGCGTGGAACGTAGTGGGTGCGGAACATATCTCTGAACTGCTCCCAAGTAACAGCAGCCCACTGATCATCAGTATACGACCCAGTCGTCAGCCTCCACCATTCCTTTGCCCAAGCCTCAGCAGGTTTAGGGCACACCTGAACTTCTGGTCAGCAAGACATGAGCACATGAAGAAACAGCCCTCCACGTCAGATAACCACCTCATAGCCCTATTCGCATTCTGTTTACCATCAAATGTCGGGGCTTCGTATTATCGAAGTCCTGGTACTGGAAAGCCCTGTCGGCTCCTCCTCCAACCCCTGCCGCAGTTACAGCCGAAGTGGCTATAGTGGCCGTTTTCTCTGCTAGAGCTACATATCGCTCATCAAAGTACTTAACCATCACAGTATTAATCGACCCAAACATCTCTGGCAGTTGCGCTCGGAAGGCAGCAGCAATGTCGTCGTGCTGATCTCCTGGATCCTGTATCCAACTCCTCGGCCCCTATCTGAACCACTGGCTCAGGTGCTATCGGCACCTCCAACCCTCCGTCTCCCGACCCCGATCCTGATCCTGATCCTGATCTGGATCCCGAAGCAACACGTCTCGTCACCACCATACTAATATATATATATATATATATATATATATATATATATATATATATATATATATATATATATATATATATATATATAATTCATCAGATAAATAACATAATGTCGGAAGACCAAAACCGAAAAACGCTAGGGGTTGTGATTTCCTTGCTACGCGTATGTGTCCTGTGCTTTCAGTAATACGGGCTCATACTACCTTCCACGCCTACCATATTTGTCTCAAGTATCACCACAACGCCCTAACAATATCATCAACATTGGAAATGCGCTCAACCTTTATTTGTAGAGGAATACCAAATATCTCGCATCTAGTATCACCACTTATCACGACTCACACATCCAGAAACTTCCATCATCCCCTACAGCGCTAGTGCATGCTAGTTGCACATAACGCTCGACCCAATAGACTTTCGAATATCCAATCCTACCCGAAGACCGAATCAACATTCTCAGGCTATAAGGTCATTATTATGCACAGCCGTGATGCATACACTAAACATCTACAGTTATGATGTCAATTCCACATACAAGAAACCCTAGGCTAATAGGCATCATATAATCAGGCAAATCTATCATGCGATTCCTAAAGATCTCTAGCCTAGCACTAGGATGTTGTTCTATCATATCAGAATATCAAATAACTGCATGATATTTTGGGGTTTACTTATAGGTTCCGGCTGATCGTACCCTCTCCATCCTCCATCCTTTATTTTAAAAACCATTTTAAAAACTTACTTTCCGAAAATCTCCTTGATTTAAGACTGGATTCACATGAGTGTTCCTCTAATTCGCTCAAACCAAGGCTCTGATACCAACTTGTAACATACATAAAATTTACGCCAAATTTAAACTTTTTCATCGTAAATAAAATCAAATAAGGTTTGTTTACAAAAATGTTTTCAAATCAAAATCCATTAAAGTGTCCCAAAATCAAAACATAAGGATGAGGAGCAGTACGGTCACACCTTCGCTTTTCGATGATCTCCTGAAGTACCTGAAACAATAAACTGAAAACTGTAAGCCCGAGGGCTTAGTGGCCTACCCCCAAAATAGCAATATCAGTAATCAATCAATCAATCAACATGCATACTGGGCCATCGGCCTAACTGCACCGCCCTACCGGGCCTACAATCTGTCTGAATCTATCCCGAGCCTTTGGCATGACTGGTCCGCCACGTGAATCCTGCATACTTGGAAAAATGACAAAGTCACCCTTCACTGGTTCTTGTGTTGGGGTGAAGGTTTGTTGGATCTAGTGCACACGGATGTGTGTGGACCCTTCAAATCTACCATAAGGGATGCTAATCGTTATTATTTGACTTTTACTGATGATTGTAGTGGATATGGATATGTCTATTTAATCAAGCATAAGTCAAAGACTTTTGAAAGGTTTAAAGAGTTTAAACAGAAAGTTGAGAATCAATTGGGCAGGAACATTAAGATGATTCGATCCGATCGTGGTGGTGAGTATCTTAATACAGAGTTTCTCGACTATCTTAAGGAATGTGGGATTATCTCACAATTGACACCTCCCAGGACATCACACATAAATGGTGTGGCTGAGAGGCGTACTCGAACCATGTTGGATATGGTTTGTTCCATGATTAGTCGAGCTTCGCTACCAATCTCATTTTGGGGGTATGCCTTAATAACTGCCGCCCATATCCTTAATCTGATCCCTACAAAGAAAGTTTCCAAAACTCCTCATGAAATATGGACTGGTAAAGTTCCCAAACTAGACCAATCAAGATTTGGGGTTGCGAGGCTTTCGTGAGACGCGAGACTCATGATAAGCTCGAACCTTGAAGTGAGAGGTGTATTTTCATCGGCTACCCACATAAATCCTTTTGTTACCTCTTCTACAGACCTAGTGAGAATATGGTCTTTGCAGCAAAGAGGGGTGTCTTGAGAGAGAGAGAGAGAGAGAGAGAGAGAGAGAGAGAGAGAGATTATAAGCCAAGGAAACAGTGGGAGGAAAATTGACCTTGAAGAAATTCAAGAGTCAAGTTGTGAAGGAACTTAAAACCCTAGCACTCAACCTGAGGAGGAAACTCCTGTTGAGCCAATTGACAAGTCTGTACCTTTGAGGCGTTCCACAAGAGTTAGGAATGCACTTGAGCATTATTATGGATTCCATATTACTGCGGAAAGGGAGACACTTATCAGTGATGAGACATTGGTAAGTCTAGATGAACCTAACAGTTACACGGAAGCCATTGCAGGCCCCGAGTCTGCCAAATGGAAAGAGGCAATGGACAGCGACATACAGTCCATGTATGACAATCAAGTTTGGAACTTGGTTGCCAATGTACCAGGTCGTAAGACCGTTGGGTGCAAATTGATCTTCAAGAAGAAGACCGACATGGATGGTAATTTACACACATATAAGGCGCAACTGGTTGCAAAGAGCTATTCTCAAACTCCGGGAGTTGATTATGATGAGACCTTTCACCAGTTGCAAAGATTAAGTCCAGTAGGGTTCTGTTAGCCATCGCTGCATTTCATGATTATGAAATATAGCAAATGGATGTCAAAACCGCCTTCCTTAATGGAAGTTTGGCTGAAGATGTTTACATGAGTCAGCCAGAGGGTTTTGTCAGTACAAAATACCCTAATAGAGTTTGTAAGCTCGAGAAATCCATTTATGGATTGAAACAGGCACCTCGTAGATGGAATCTTTTCTTTGATGAGAAAGTCAAAGAATTTGGCTTTTCGAGGAGTGAAGATGAATCTTGTGTCTATGTCAAGGCTAGTGGGAGTATAGTCAGCTTTTTGGTACTATATGTGGATGACATACTACTCATAGGAAATGACATCCCAACCCTGCAGGAAGTGAAGTCCTGACTTGGGAAGTGTTTCTCTATGAAAGACCTAGGAGCGGTTGCCTATATTCTAGGGATAAGGATTATGAGAGACCGGAGTAAAATACTAATTGGACTTAGTCAAAATACTTACTTGGAGAAGGTGCTGAAGAGGTTCAGCATGCAGGACTCCAAGAAAGGAGAGTTACCCATCCAGAGTAAAGCCAGGCTGAGTAAAACTCAGAGCCCGAGTACTGAGGCTGAGATAGCAGAAATGAGTCAAGTACCTTATGCTTCTGCAGTGGGATCAATCATCTATGCTATGACCTGTACGCGTCCTGATGTGGCCTTTTCCTTGAGCATGGTCAGCAGATATCAGGGAACCCTGGAAAGGCTCATTGGAATGTGGTAAAGAATATCCTCACGTACCTGGGGAGGACTAAGGACTGGGTCCTTACCCTCGGTGGGAGTGATGACATGAGTGTTGTAGGGTATAGTGATGCTAGCTTTCAGACTGATAGGGATAATTTCCGCTCTCATTCAGGGTAGGTATTTACCTTAAACGGAGGAGCAATTACTTGGAAAAGTTCCAAGCAGGAGACAGTGGCTAATTCACCTTGTGAATCAAAGTATATAGAAACAAGTGAAGCGGCAAAGGAGGCGATATGACTGAAGAACTTCATTGGAGACCTTGGAGTTGTACCAGCTATAAAGGAGCCTATGGAAATTTCCTGTGATAGTGAAAGTGCAGTTGCCTTAGCCAAGGAACCAAGGGATCACGGGAGTTCTAGACATATCGATAGAAAATACCATTTTATCAGACATTGAATAGAAGAAGGACTCCTCGTGACAAAGAGGGTATCATCGGATGAGAACCCAACAGATCCCCTCACGAAGGGACTGAGTCGGGTTAAGCATCTCCAGCATGCTCGGAGCATAGGGCTGAAGGATCATATTAGTTTTAGTAGTTAGATGATTTTGAAAATTCTAAAGTGTAATTGACATTTGATGATGAATAAAAGTTGTGTTTATTTATGAGTAAAGTGTTGCTATCTTTTGTCAATCGTTTACTATATTTCTTTTGCATTTTTTTACTTCCAGAATAATTATGTTTGGTATGTCATATTATTCGAATTCTCTACAGTCGGTCATATGTTGGAAGTAGGTATGAATCAAGATTGTCATGGGATGGTTGTAGAGGTCTAAGTTGTTGGACAGGGCTACAACACTCATGAGTGCTCATAAGTTCTAAGCATTGGAATCAACCCACGCTCACTGATATCACTTCATGGAATTTATCTCGAGTGATCGTGAGATGGTAATATCATATAAGTCTTCAAACCTAGAGATATGAATTTTTACCTATGAGTTGGTTATGCATTGATCGTATGAAATCGCATTGGTAACTCGATGTTATAAAATGTACTTTTTTGTGTGATTCAACAAGTAGTAGAATAAGCATATGAGTCGAAGTTTATCTGTTCCTTCTTGGATTAGAAGAAATATCTGGGCCCCTCAATGATTTTGTTTTGACCTATATACCAGGCCCAGTCAGAACCGAATTGATGTGTTCAATTTAGTTCAATTTCAAACACATCGAAAATCGGGAAACAAACTGCTGGAAAATAAGAAAGACATTGTTCCATGTATTTGTCCGACTGATATCTAGAACAGAGGATTATATGATCACTTATCTTAAATGGCGTATCATCATCTTTTCAGTTCCGAGAGACCTTGAAAGAACTACGATTGCTGATCGGTTTCTGAAGTCATACTTGTAGATGTAGTTATTAGACATATCCAAGTGGGAGACTGTTGGATAAGGTGTCTAAGTCCATAACTATATTTGGTATGTACTTGACCCTACCCGCCATGGTCTATTTGGGTTGTATGGAATCATGCATTTGGATAAGCTAAATGAGAGAAATAACACTAGTGGTTTATTAACATATTATAAGTTCTAATATATTAATAGTATTATTTAATTAGTATTGATCGAGAATTAATTCGAAATTAATTAAGTGATCAAAAGATGACTAATTAAATATATGGGTTGATTATGTAAATCATCCATAACTTTTATAGTGGACTAAAAGGCTCCATGGATTATCATGTTTGGTTAAACCTATAGGATGCTCCATGGGAGTTACAAACCCATGGGTCATGGAAATGAAGAGTCATGTCACATTATGGTTTACTTGGTGTAACCCTAGATGTGACACACTATATAAAGGACATCATAGTCGCCAATATCGTCTACATGAAGTTACAAGAGGGCTAGGCTGATTTTTACAAGTCTTTGCATTTTCTCAAAGTCATTCCAAAGCATTTGGTGTTATGTGAAGCATTTGAAGCATCACACTTGGGGTGCTAGGCTCTCAAGGTTTTCAAGGAATCAAATCAACTACAAGGTATGTAATTCTAGCCATCTTTTCGATTAAAAGTTCCCCATGTATGCTAGATAGGATTATGAACCTTGGAAATCATATTTTTGCATGTATTTTAGACAATCATAGATCCAAGGTTTTCTAGGGTTGCATGTACACTTAGGGGTGTTAGAATTCTCAAAACCCATCAAACCTGGTTCCCATACCTTTGCAGGGGAACAAGGTTATTATTGGTATGGATTGGCTAAGCCCCAATAGGGCCGTGATCGACCGTGCGTAGCAGTTGGTGCAGATCAGGACCCCAAGTGAGGGAGAGCTGGTTATTCAGGGCGAGAGGTCACATCGAGGACCAACTTTATGTTCAGTAGTGCGAGCTAGGCACTACCTTCACGACGGTTATGCATGATTTTTCGCCTATGTTATGGATACCCAGGAAGCGGGTAAGGCGATAATGGGTGATGTACCCGTGGTACGAGAGTTTGCGGATGTATTCCTTGAGGAGTTGCCAGGGATACCACCGGAGAGGTAGGTAGAGTTCAGGATCGATCTAGTCCCTGGTGCGGATCCGAGATCCAAGGAACCGTATCGGTTGGCTCCTCCTGAGATGCAGGAGTTGTCTACATAGTTATAGGAGCTGTTAGACAAGGGATTCATTAGACCGAGCAGTTCACCCATGGGGAGCCCCGATTCTGTTGTGAAGAAGAAGGACGGGTTACATCGGATGTGTATACACTATCGGGAGTTGAATAAGGTAACGGTGAAGAACCGTTACCCACTACCATTACTCACTCCTGAGGATTGATGGCCTCTTTGACTAGCTTTAGGGAGCATCTTGGTTCTCCAAGATTGATCTGCGTTCAAGATATCATCAGATGAGGGTCAGAGAGGAGGATGTACAGAAGACTGCATTTCGGACATGCTATGGCCACTATAAGTTCGTGGTGATGCCTTTCGGGCTCACCAATGCTCTTGCCACATTCATGGATCTCATGAACCGCGTGTGCAGATCGATGTTGGATCAGTCCGTGATAGTTTTCTTCGATGACATCTTGGTTTATTCCAAGACGCAATAGAAGCATGAGGAGCACTTGCCGAAGGTTCTAAGTACATTAAGGGGGGAGTCCTTATATGCTAAGTTCTCCAAGTGTGATTTCTGGTTGAGCGAGGTGTAGTTTCTTGGGCACCTTGTCAACCAGAATGAGATTTCGGTTGATCTGGCCAAGGTGGAGGTTGTGATGAGGTGGGAGTTTCCGAGGTCTCCATTTGAGATTCGGAGCTTACTGGGACTGGCAGGCTACTATCAGAGGTTCATCCAAGACTTCTCCAAGATTGTCGTGCCCCTGACCCGGTTAACGAAGAAAGCCGTAGTCTTTCGATGGGGGCTTGAGCAGCAGGCCACATTTGAGACGTTGAGACAGAGATTGTGTGAGGCGCCAATCTTAGCCCTACCAGAGGGCATGTAGGACTTTATGGTATATTGCGATGCATCCATCGCAGGTTTGGGCGCGGTATTGATGCAGAGAGGGCATGTTATAGCTTACGCTTCGAGGCAGCTGAAGCCTCATGAGGTGAATTACCCGACACATGATTTGGAACTGGGGGTTGTTGCTTTTGCCCTCAAGATTTGGCGCCATTACCTCTATGGGGTTCGTGGTACCATTTACACGGACCACAAGAGCCTGAGGTGTCTCATGGACTAGCCAAATCTGAATATAAGGCAACGTCAGTGGCTTGATGTGGTAAAAGATTATGATTGCGAGATCCTTTACCACCCGGGGAAGGCCAATGTCGTGGCCAATGCACTTAGCCGCAAGGCGGCGCCAATCAGGGATATCTGTCTGAGGATGACAATTGTGACTCCGTTGTTGGAGCAGATCCGGGAGGCCCAGCAGGAGGCCATGTAGGAGGAACATCGGAAGAGTGAGAGAATTGTGGGTGAGGTTTCCTCCTTCGACTATGATAGTCGGGGATTTTTGACTCTTCACCATAGGGTGTGGGTCCCTTATCATGGGGGTGTGTGCCAGGTACTTAAGGCAGAGGCGCACAAATCTAGGTTGTCCATCCATCCCAGGATGAAGAAGATGTACAAGGATCTTTGCCTCGATTATTGGTTGCCCTATATGCAGAGAGACATAGCTTGGTTTTTGGAAAGGTGCTTGACCTGCAGGAAGGTCAAGCTTGAGAACCAGAGACCTCACGGAAAGGTCCAGTCGTTGGATATCCCGCTGTGAAAGTAGGAGGATATTACTATAGACTTCATTACGAAGCTTCCCAGGACTGCGCAAGGGGTGGATTTGATTTGGGTCATCGTTGATCGAATTATCAAGAACGCCCATTTTATTCCGATTCAGGAGAGTATTTCGGCCGAAAAGTTGGCCGACATCTACATCCGGGAGGTAGTGGCGCGACACGGTGTGCCAGTTTCGGTGATTTCAAACAGGGATGTGCGGTTCACTTCCAGGTTTTGGAAGAAGTTTCAAGACAAGCTGGGTACTCGACTGCATTTTAGCACCGCCTTCCACCCGCAGACGGATGGTCAGAGCGAGCAGACCATCCAAACTATGGAGGATATGTTGCGGGTGTGTGTTTTAGACTTCGGAGGTAGTTGGGATACTTACCTCCCGTTGGCGGAGTTCTCCTATAACAATAGCTATCATGCGAGTATTGACTGTCCTCCTTTCGAGATGTTGTATGGGAGGAAGTGCAGGATCTCGATATGCTGGGGAGAAGTGGGGAAGAGAGTCATGCGGAACACCGAAGTGGTACTCAAGACTACGAAGAGGATCCAGCATGTTCGGAGCAGGCTTCAGACGGCTCAGAGTCGGCATAAAAGTTATGCCGACAAGCATCAGTCAGACCTGGAATTCCAGGTCGGGGATATGGTGCTCTTAAAGGTGTCGCCATGGAAGGTTGTCATTCGATTCAGGAAGTGGGGAAAGCTAGGCCCCAGGTATATTGGACACTTCAGGGTTATAGCCCAGGTGGGTATGGTAGCATATAGGATGGATTTTCCGGCCGAACTTAGTTAGATTCATAACACCTTTCACGTGTCCCAGTTACGAAAATGTTTGGTGGACGATTCAGTAGTGGTGCTTTAGAGGATATTCAAGTTGATGATAGCCTGAACTACATCGAGCGGCCAGTGGCGATCCTCGATAGGAAGTCAAAGGATCTGAGGAACAAGAAAGTGGAGCTGGTAAAGGTGCAGTGGCGGCACTGCAAAGGCTCAGAATGGACGTGGGAGTTGGAGGACGTGATGATAGAGAATTACCCAGAGCTTTTTTAGGATCGAGCAGCAGACTTCGAGGACGAAGTCTAAAATAAGTGGGGGAGATTTGGAGCACCCGACTCATGGTATGCATTTAATTGAAAAGTATTCTTATGTTTTCTCTAGGACTCAACAAGTTGGAGGCCCAACTCGTCGAGTAGAGTTGGGACCCGCGGACATTTTAAGTGACCTAATCGACGAGTCGGTAGACTGACTCGGCGAGTGGGTGTTCCTTGAGTGAAACACTAATCTAAGGGATTGCACCCTATTTAAGCATCTCATTCAGCCTCCCTTCGTCCCTATTGCTCTCAGAACTCTCCGTATCAAACTATAATCATCTGTGTAAAGATATAAGGCCTTTGTGGTTTTTTTTTTGGTGATTTTGGAACATAAGAAGAAATAGAAAGGCTTGAGGAATCAAGAGGAGGCCAGAGGAGTTCATTTTTGTGCACCCTCTGCAGTTCTATAGAGGTATAAAGCTGATACCTTGCTCTTTCACATTTTAGATCCCTTTTTTGGGGTGATTTAGGGATTTTAGGAGCCATTCTTGGTGACCAATCATGAGGGCAAGCATGGTTGGGGGATAAGGCTTTCAGATTCAAGTTCTTTAAGGGGTTACAAGGCAGAAAGGAACTGATTTTGGAGCCTTAGAGAGCCTCATGCATCTTAAGAGTCTCATCTAGGGCCATTTGAGCTCATAGTCCCATGCATGCACGTAAAGTTTGTAACTTTACGTGCTAGATCAATCTTAGAATCCTAGATCTATCTTTTAGTCAAGTGTTGTACATCAGAAATCGAGAAAATGAGACATGGTCATTCTCGACTTGGCGAGTCGTTCTTGAGACTCAGCGAGTCCATGGCTTGACTTCCCTTTTCTGTTATGGTTCGAAGGAACCCAGTGAGTGTTAGAGTGGTCTTAGAGGGGTCCGGGGAAGTGAACCAATGCATTGGACTTAGCTATAGAACTGGAAATCATAGGACTCGGTGAGTGTATGAATAGACTCGGCGAGTCCAAGACAATCTCCCAACTTTTAAAGATGAACTCAACGAGTTGTTCATACAACTCGGCGGGTCAAGGGCAGTACTTGTTCATAGGATAGAGATGAACTCTACGAGTTGTTCATACAACTCGGCGAGTCAGATGAAGGTTCATTCGGGGTTGTTTTAGAAGGAGAACTCGTCGATTCGTTGCCAAACTCGACGAGTAGAGGTGTGAAGAAGGACAGATGAAAGGATAGGGACTCGACGAGTTAGCGGCCCAACTTGGCGAGTCGGGTCAACTAGAGTAAAATAGTCATTTTACCCTAAGAGTATTTATCAGTGTTTGATTAAGTGTTTTATGGATTTATAGCCGGAGGATCACTGGAGCAGCAGTCAAACATCTGTCGATCAACTTTTCAACAGTCAGCCTTACGAGGTGAGTTACCTTCTAGTAGCGATGGGTCTACGGCCACAATGCCGGCCCACCAGTAGGAGTTGTATGTTAGCTGATTTTCTTTGTGATACCATCTAGGTTTGCTACTACTTGGTATGTTATATGCTGGTATGATATGTTATATATGATAGTAGTAGAGTTCAATTGTTAGGACCGAAAGGTAGGTCAGGCAACCCAAATATGTCTGACAGTATGTGATGATATGTTTATATGCTGGCATGATATGTTATATGTGATAGTGGTAGTAGGAGGGGAATAGTCCCCAAGTTCGGTTGTTAGGACCGAAGGGTAGTTCGGACACCCTAGATATGTCTGATAATATGTTTATGGTATGATATATGTGATGGTAGCAGTAGGGGGTGGAATAGTCCCTGAGGTTCGATTGTTAGGACCGATAGGTAGGTCAACACCCCAAAATAGCTTGACATGGGCAGGCCAGCACCCCAGAATGGGTTGACATGGGTAGGTCAACACCCTAGAATGGCTTGACACGGGTAGGTGGGCACCCCAAAATGGCCGTATTGGGTAGGTCAGGCACCCTAGAATTTCCCGACAATATGTATGCTATGTGATTGTATGGTATGTCATATGATAGGGGAAATCACTAAGCTTTGTGCTTACAGTTTTAGTTTTGGTTTTAGGTATCTCTTCGTCTAAGGGAAAGAGCCGGTGGCGTAGCAGCTCATCACACACACATTCGCATGATTTCCGCACAGAGTTTTCTAGGATTTACTCTTATTTTTATTCCTTTCGATGATATGGTTTGCAGACACGTTGTTGTGGTTTTTATAAATTGATATGGCATTGGCAATGTTTGGTAATCTATGTTATGAATTACTTACTTAAAAATGAAATTTTTAACCTCGATGTTCGGGATGTTACATTGTTAAATAAGGAGGAGCTTGGGGATTCAAAAGGAAGCTAGTAGATCCAGAAACAACATCTCATCATCTTCATTTTCTAGTAAGCAAGTCTTAAACTTGCTTAATAGTTTGTTAGATCTCCTTGTTATCTTTTTATGGTGTTTTTAGTCCAAGACACATGATCTTTGGGACATGGACGTCCCAAGTGGGTATACCTTCAGATCTATGACCTTGAAGGGATCATATGACATAAAGGTGCAAACTTTATGGCCATGGAAGCCCCATGCAAGCTATAAGTTGTCATTTTAGCCTTTTAAGCTCCAGAAGGCCACACATGGGAGGAAAGCTAGGAACTTTACGTGTTATTGCAGTGCTTAAAGTCTAAATCTCAGTGAATATGCCTTAGTTTGGAGTATGGATGGCTTGTGGACCAATATCTAGGTCCTAAAGGGTTAGGGTCGGCCAGACGTGCCTATAGCAAAGAGCAAGGTCTTTCAGTTGATAGAAGAGGAGGCACGTGCAGCTCCCGATGTAGTGACGGATATGTATCTTCTCCTTATCTCTTTATTTCTATTGATTATTACTTATGTTTATGTGTTGTATTATAGGATCGTTTTTAGTGAACGGTATATCAGCTTTGGTACTATTTGATTCGAGTGCTACCCAATCTTTTGTGTCACTCGTGCTCACTAAGAGATTTATAGGGACTCCAGGGGAGCTGGATTGCCCACTTGATGTAGAGATAATAGTTAATAGGAGCGTTCGGGTTGCGAGGGTTCATCGAGGATGTACAATGCAGTTGTTTGATGAGTAGTTTTCTGTGGATCTAGTCCCTCTTCCCCTGTGAGGGTTCATCGAGGATGTACACTGCATTAGATTTTCGGCCAACCATCAAGAAACTCTAGGAGTGTCGATTTCTAGAGCAAGCCACCCTCTCTCTTCTCTCTCATATTTATCCTTTCACGTAGTGTGTTTATGAGCCATTGGATGTACTACAATTGTGGTACTCGTTCTCAAGAGCAAAGGGAATTCAAGAAACTAGTTGTTATTACTATATAGCAACAAATGTATGTATTCTAATCTTTTATTTGTGTATTTAGAAAATTTTAGATGCATGCTAGGCTTTTCCTTTTATGTTAATTTGTTATATGTCTAATAGAGAAAATATAGATCCAATTTAGGGTTGCATGCACACATATGATTACTTGTATAAAAACCATAAAAAATGAAGTGTATTGAGAGAAGGCAAGAAAAGACGTGTGTATATATATATATATATATATATATATATATATATATATATATATATATATATATATATATATATATATATATATAGGAGATAAACCAGAAGAGAATGTTGAAGACGAATGATATTCTATTCTTATAAAGATTTAACCGAAACTATATAGTTTTGATATAAATAATATGGAAGGTTACATACATAACAACAAATTCATATTCACTTTTTTGAAAAAGAACAAAATAGTTGGATATTTGGCAATCTTCCTATTCTAATAAAAAAAAATAGATTGCTTCTCTTTTTGATCTGTACCATCATATTAGGCCTCTTAATTATATTATGCCACTTGCAACCTGATGATTCTCCATTTTAAATTTTAAAATTTTAATTTCTCACTCTAATTACATTAAATTACAATAAATTTGGAATAAAATTAAATTGAAATTAATAGAAATTATAAGGTGATACAATTTCATATATTTATTTAAATCAACGATTATAGTTTAATATAACTAAAAAATATCTCTTAATTAATAATTTATTTGTAATAATTTATTTAAAATAATTAATTGATAATTTTAAGTTTTTACTATAATATACTTAATAGATTTAAAAAAGAAATATAATGATAAATAAACCTTAAGATGCTATACGGAAGTTATTCTTTTCCAACTTATTGATAATTTACATATGTACGTTGTTCCTTTGTATATTATATTACTGTTTCACGAGAAGTTTCAAATACAAAATTCTATGGTATCTGACATTTTATTTATTTATAATTATTTATGTTCTAATTGGACAAAACATTCTTGATATATATATATATATATATATATATATATATATATATATATATATATATATATATATATATATATATATATATATATATATATATATATATATATATATATATATATATAAAGGTTATAGGTGTATAAGATGTAGAATGAAATTAGCTTTGATAAAATAAAATAAAAAAATCCAATACTAAATTGAGATATTATAAAAATAGTCTCAATATCTCTGAAAATTTTTATTTTAATCTATTTTTTAAAGCGAAAAATTCTGATTATTTGATTTTACAGTATAATATATCATCTCTTGTTAAAAGGAAAAAAATTGATTTTTTTATTAACTTGAGTCAAAATTAAATAATCGGGACTTTTATGTTAAAAAAAAAAATTTAAAAACTAAAGTAAAACTTTTCATAAAATATTAAAATTTTTCTAACAATTTCCCAAGTAAATTATATTAAAGTATAATATGATAATATTGTACTTTAATAATAAATATGACTTGAATGGTTTATACTTTTATTTTTTTTTTATTTTTTGAAAGAAGATATTTAAGATGATTATAAGATAACACGATCTAAATAAAAAAATATTCTCTTTGAAAGGAAAAATAATAAACATCCTATAGAACTTAAAAATAATTAGTTACTTCAACCAATATTTCTATATGATTTGTGTAGAATTATGACATTTAAATATAGAGAGAGATAATATTTCAAAAGACTTAAGTTGTAATTTTGAAGTTAGTGGCTCAAAATATATGAACTTTTTGTTTAAGATAGATGACATTTGAGATATAGAAAAAATATTATATTAATTTATAAAAAATAGGGTATGTAAAAAATAATGATTAATGATTTTAAAATTAAATACTAATTTGGCTTTTAAAATTCAAAATATGAACATTAATATTTATATTCTTTTAAAGTATTAAATTTTTTAAAGTATTAAATGTGAATAAATTTTTAAGAATGCTAAATGATATCATTAGAATCATACTTTAGAAATATATCATCTAACACTTACACTTAGTGAATTTTCATATATATATATATATATATATATATATATATATATATATATATATATATATATATATATATAGAGAGAGAGGTTCATATGTGGATGAACAAGTATTGTGTGGACATAGAGATCAATGAAAGCTTAAGAAAAAATAAATCATTAATTAATTAAATAAAGGTAAGTTGGTAATATTGAATATACAATAAATAATATCTAAAATTAAGTACGTATCATATCCCTTTATTTAAGCAAAATTGGAATCAGATCTGTTAATTATGCAATTACCATCGCCTTGATTAATTTCTTCATCCAAACCCTAGCATTGCTAACCAGACCACCATCTTCAACCTATGAACAGTATTGAAGCATGTTCGATGTAGGGAAAAAGGGGTTTCGGAGGAGTTGGCAATGAAGCACCTCAAAGCGTTGAAGTTAAGTCACACTTTTGTATGCAAATTAATCTCTTTTTAGATTTCATTGTGAAGTATATCTTAGAGGAAGTTGAGAAAATAAAGACTACCCATTGTGAGATTGAAGTCAATGTTGATATTTTTCATATAATCACGAGTGGACTTTTCAAGGGGGGATGTTTTTTTCTATTCAAATCGTGAGCATGTTAATTTATAATCTTACCAAAATATGAACCGGAAGAAGCATAACGCTAAGATGGGGCGTAACTTTATTACTCATGAGTTTCTTTCTTAACCTTATTAGTGATCATTTTATTAATTTTTACTCATTTGTTGAATTTATAACTTATAATCATCACAACATCCATGGAGGCCATGGGAATTGGTAGATCGTTCGCTATTTTTCATGTCTTTTTCATGAGTTACATTTTATTATTTTACTTAATTTATATGTCAATTGCTACTTATTTGTTGTTAATTTTGACAGGTGGGTCCAAACCGATAAGCGATTGAGAACTATATATTAGTACCAAAAAACCCATCATGTCAAATTCTTGTGCAGGTAACATTTTTTTTATTATTATATACAATGTTACCTTTGTCATTAATCGTAATTCATCATTATCATAATAGATGATCCATTTTAGTAGCAGCATGTAACTAATAAGGAGTTAACCATATTTTTCTCATTCTTCAGTCGACCTGTAAGTTTCTTTTTCTTTTAATAAACTCGTTTTTTCTTTTATTTTACGTTCTTGGTTTTGGGTAATTTAATTTATATCCTCATTTTTTCCACTGATTCAGTTTAAATAGCTACACACATAGAGGGGATATTTGCATGAATTTTTCATGTCTTTATGCTAGCCGATTCTTTAAGAATGCGTATACATGATTCATATTTTTAACTTGCTACTATGTTGTTAATGTTTTATATTTGATATAATTTATGATTTATATCTAGAAAGAGAACATGGAGAATGATAGTGTAATATAGCAAAATCTATTCTGTTAGAATGTATAAAAAACGATTTTTGGCAATAATATTTTTTCAGAATGGATTAATGTTTTTGTTAGATTTTGATATTTTTGTTCTGTTTTAGGTTTTGAAAAGGCTTATATTCATATGGAAAAGAAAAAAACATGAAGATGAAAAGTGTATTCCAATGGAATGTATTTTCCCAAAATGTATAAAAGGATTCTTAACAACAATATTATTTTAGAGTAGATTATTGTTTTTTTTAGATTTTAATGTTTTTTTTTCTTTTATAACCATTCTTAATTTTAGGCTTTAAGAATAAATGTATTTCTTAAACATTATTAGTCATATTTTTCTTTCTAGAATGAATGTAATTACTGCTTATAGTTTTATTTTATAAAAATTAATGTAATTATTGATTCTAAAAGAATAAAATTTGTTTCATATATACTTCGTAGTCTTTGGAAAGTATTATTTTTTATAATATATGTTGTTTAAATCTTAAATCAGGTTAAATATCAAAAATATCTTAAATGAGTCATATTCTGTAAGAATAAAATATATTTTCTAGTCTATAACTGTCATTCTGACAGCATAACATCAGTTGTAATAAAAAAAATTACATTAAAATTAAATTTGAATTGATTCTAAAAAATTTAGATTTTTAAATTTAGTAGAACTAGATATCCCTTAAAATCCGAAATTTTCCTTTTTTAAATATAGTTTAACTGACCAAAATACCCTTATGCTGAAATTTTAGTGATTATAATCATAGACTTTCAAATTATGACCATTTCTTATATTCATCTCAAGAGGGTGGTGGATGATGATAAGAAGATCCACAAGGGGGTTAATGTCCTTAAATAAGGCCCCAAACCCCACAATTAGGGTTTGCACCCTGCACGGTTATGCCATGTGTGACTTGGGTTACACCCCGCATAGGGCATAAAACCCCTATGTCCATTTTGATGAGTTAGGTTCTACATAAGTGGCTATCTACACCCCATGTAGAGCCAACTTTCTCAGATAATAAGGTTAAAAACATAAAGAAATGTACATAAGAAACATGCGTTACAACTCTCCCGCAGTTGAATTAGAATTTGTCCCATGTCCATTCGAAACCCTTATGGTGTTGCACCTTCACCAACTCCATGACCTTGTTGTGTAAGGTCTTGGTCTTCCTATCAATAATCACTATTGGTCTCTCCACAGAGTTGTTGCCATCGTCCACCTGCATGTCATCCAACAGAATCACTACGGAATCATCGGCCAAGCACTTCTACAGCTGAGAGACATGGAACGTGTCGTAGATCTGGCTAAGCTCGGCTAGTAAATTCGACTGATATGTAAGCCTACCCACATGGGCAACAACCCTAAAAGGACCATTGTACCTAGAGACTAGCTTGCCCCACTTCCAAAATCCGATGACACTTTTCCAAGGTGACACCTTTAGAAGTACCATGTTGCCAACTTGAAACTCAAGATTGGAACACTGCCGATCATCAGAGCTCTTCTGCCGACTCTATGCAATTTGCAACCTCCCGCACATCTTCTAAATCATCTCAGTTGTCCAGAGCACCCCTTTCGTACTCCCCATGACTCTTTTACCGACCTCGCCCCAACAGAACGTGGTGTTACACTTTCTACCCTAAAAAATCTCAGTGGGAGATTGATCAATACTGTCATGATAACTGTTGTTGTGGGTGAACTCAGCCAATGGAAGATATGTATCCTAGCTCCCACCAATATCTAACATGCATGCCCGAAGCATATCCTCCATTGTCTGAATATTTCTCTCACTTTGACCATCAGTCTGTGGGTGGAAAGCCGTGCTAAAATGCAGTCGAGTATCCAACTCCTCATGGAATTTCATCCAAAATCTAGAAGTGAATCTAACATACTTATACGAAACTAGTAATACAGGAACTCCATGAATTGTCACGTACTTTCAGATATAAATATTTGCCAATTTCTCCATAGAGATGCTCTCCTAAATAGGGATAAAATACGCACTCTTGGTCAATCGATCCATGATGACCCAAAACGAATCCAACCTTGCACTATCCATGGTAACTTGGTGATGAAATCCATCATGATATCTTCCCATTTCCAAATGGGAATACCCAACGACTCTATTTTTCTATGAGGTCGTTAATGTTGTGTCTTGACTTTCCTACAAGTCAAGAAACTCTCCACATACCAAGCCATATTCAGCTTCATGTAGGGCCACAAATAATCAAGTCGGAGGTCTCTATACATCCTTGTCACACCCGAATTAATAGAAAACTTCGACTTGTGTGCCTCCTCCATCAGTAGCTGCCATGCATAACCCTAATATGGAATATAAACCCTTTGATGCAAGGTCAACAATTCCCTATTATCGTAATCAAAAGAGGACACCTGTCCCACAATGTGATAACTCTTGCGGTGTTCCTCTTTTATAGCCTAAACACTAGCCTCACGAATCTGCTCAAACAATGGAGTAACCACCTTCATGACCTTGCGACTCAACGCATCGACCGCCACGTTGGCCTTCCTAGGGTGGTATAAAGTCTCGCACTTGTAGTTCTTCACCACATCAACCACCTACACTGCTAAATATTCATATTTGGATGATCCATCAAGTACCTCAAACTCTTGTGATCTATATAAATGGTGCAATGAACCCCATAAAGTAAATTTCGCCAAATTTTGTTGGTGAAAACCATAGCCCCAAGCTCCATATCATGCGTAGGATAATTCACCTCACGAGGCCTCATCCTCCTCAATGCATAAGCAATGATATGAACCTGTTGCACAAGCATTGCACCAAATCCTATGATAAAAGCACCAGAAAAAACACAAAGTCATCAATACCCTTGTTCAAAGTAAGAATCGGAGCCTCGCACAATGTCGTCTACTACTCATGCCCCTAACGGAAGGTAATTGTGTTCTTCATCCACCTGGTCAACGAAACTGTGATCCTGGAGAAATTCTCAATGAACCTATGGTAAAACCCTACTTGGCCAAGGAAACTTTGAATCGCAGATGGAGATCACGAAACCCCGCACTACATCATGGCCCTGATCTTGTCTGGATCGATCGATATAGCCTTATGATTGACAAGGTGCCCCAAGAACTGCACGCCATGCAACTAGAAATAACATTTGGAGAATTTTGCATAAAGCCTATCCATCCTTAGAGTCTCCATAGCCTCTCACAAGTGATCCTCAAGATGCTCCTTGGTCTTAGAATAGAACAAGATATTATCAATAAAGAGGATTACTGACCAATCCGACATCAGCCTACAAACCCTCTCCATAAGGTCCATGAACACCGTTGGTGCATTGGTGAGCAAGGTATCACCATGAACTTATAATGACCATATTGAGCTTTTAAAGTTGCATTCTAAAGATCCCCATCCTAAATGCTCATCTGATGGTCTCCTGAATGTAAATCTATCTTGGAAAACCAAGATGCACCTTATAGCTTATCAAACAAATCAATAATCCTCAAGAGTGGGTAATGCTTCTTACCGTTAACTTGTTCAACTCTTGTTAGTCGATGCACATCTTGTTAGAACCATCCTTCATTTTTACAAATAGCATTGGTGCTCCGTAGGGAGAACTACTCGGCCTGATAAATACCTTATCTAATATCTTCTGCAGCTGTGTTGACATCTCCTGCATATCGGGTGGTGTTAATCGATAGTGCACCTTGGCTATTCGAGCCACACCTAGGACTAAAGCAATCTAAAACTCAACTTGCCTCGTTGGAAGTAATCTAGGTAGATCTTCAAGAAATCCATCGGGATACTCCTAAATGACTGACATATCATCAACCATCTTTTTCCCCTCCTCTCTACCATTCAACACATAGGCCACAAAACCTGAACAACCCTACTGAAGATACCTTCCTGCTCTTGCAGCTGAATAGAGAGTTGGTCCACATTGAGCACCCTCGCCATGAATGACTAGTTCTCCCCCACATGCGTTTTGAAACTGTGCTAACTAGTGCTCACAGTTGATCATTTCTCAATTAGGGCTAAACCAATCCATCCCTATGATGACTTTGCTCTCGCGCAAAGGATACCAAATCGATTAGATACCTCTCCTGAAAGAGCTAAAGTGTACAACCGCAATGAACCCTAGATACTCTCACTAGATGATAATTGGTGATCTCCACTTCTAACGGATAATCAAGCTCTCTATGAGCATCACCAAATATATTGTTGAGTGCAAGAGATACAAACTATCGGTTGGCACTCGAATCGAAAAGAATCATGGCCAAAACACCGTTCACCAAGAATGTCCCTAAACAATCATATACACATTAATAAATAACATTAAGAAAATAAATGAGATAGGGATAAGATACATACAAGTAACCACATTCGGAACTGCATGAGCTCCTCGACCATCAGATGGAAGGCTCGACTCCTCATAATTACCACCTTCACCTTACCCAGATGCTTGTCGGTGATCCTTCAAGTGGCTAGAGTGGGTGCTGCAACTTCAAGTGGCTAGAGTGGACCATCTAATTGCAATGGAAGAAAATCATAATTGATACCTGGGTGGTGGCAATACAATCCCTGCTAAAACTACCAGTCTTGCTGCACTTGTGATAACCCGAACCACCAACCTTGCAATTGTTGGATTAATGTCTAAGTCCATAACTATAATTGGTAATACTTGACCCAACCCGACATGGTCGATTTGGGTTTCATGGCATCATGCATTTGGATAGACTATAATGAGAGAAATAACACTTAAGGTTTGTTATTATATTTTAAGTTATAATATATTAATAAGGTTATTTAATTAGTATTGATAAAGAATTAATTTGGAATTAATTAAGTGATCAAAAGGAGACTGATTAAATATATGGGTTGATTGTGTAAATCATTCTTTCTTATATATATATGGTATTGTGATCCAAGATTCCTTATGTTGGACTAAGTCCATGGGGTAATCCATGGAGGTTAAATTCCATGGAGCATAAGGAATGGGTAAAGTTATGAGTTACATGGTGTAACCCTAATAGCCACCATATAAAAGAATCTCATGGCTCAAGAAATCGGCCACTATGAGTGAAAGGGCTAGCTGTTTTTCATGAAGTGTGAATTTCTCTCAAGTCGTTCCATGTGTATTTGGTGTTGTGTGAATCATTTGAGGTGTCACACTTGGGGCACTAGGCACTCAAGCTTCATGAAGACATTCTACATCAAAGAGGTATGTAATTCTAACTTGATATATTCATATGAATCAATGTTATTATGCTAGTTAGGATGAATACCTTGGAAAGTTTATATTTGCATGTATAATAGAGAAAAAATAGATCTAAGGTATTTAGGGTTGCATGTACACTTAGGGGTGTTAGAATTCTCAAAACCCAACAGTGATATCAGATTGCTTGATGCAAATTGCTGAAAAATGCTGAAAAAATCGATTTTCTGGCTTTCTGGGCACTGTACTCGCCGAGACCACTGATGAACTCGCCGAGTCCAAGGCAAAACTCATCCTACTCGTCGAGTAGGTTGATACACTCGACGAGTAGGAGCCCCAGACAACATATTTTCGAGTTTTTTTTGGCTAGAAATGGACTATGAACATTACCCTAAGCTGTTTTTGGACTTATAAACATGTTTTTGATGTGGTAATGTTCATACTAATCCAACTTCAAAGAGAATTATCAATATATTCATGTTTTGTATTAGTTTAGTGATTAGGCTAATTACATGAAAATGTTTGATTTGAATTATCTTGTTCTTATGAGTTGCTTAGATTAATAGAAAAGTTAATTGATTATGTGTTTTCAATCCATTTTAAGCTAAGAGTTGATTCTAAAATATGTTTTTGTAACTTGTCCTCAAGTTATATGAAAAGTCACATTTAAGTTCCATAAAACTCATAAAAGTTGACAATGGTTACCAAAAATGAAGAGTCTTGTCCTCAAGTTATGGAGGTTAAAGAGTCACTTCATTAAGTAATAAAAAATTTAACCTCAATTAATTCCATAAGTTAAAAAATAAAAGGAAAAGTTACATTCTTTTATTAGTTTAAAGTCTTCCATAACTTGTCCTCAAGTTATGGAACTTGAAGAGTCTTTTAATTAAAATTACTTTAAAAACATAAGTTATGGAATTAATTAGTTTTGAATAGTTTCAAAACTTGCCCTCATGTTTTGGAATTTAAAAATTTTTCACTTTTGAATACTTTAATTACAAGTTAGCCCTTAGAATTTTAAAATTTAAAATTCAACCCTTATACTTTATAATATTACAAGTTGATAATATTTATATTTATGTATAAGAGTAAAGTCAGTCTTCCCATTAGTAGGCCTCATTCACGAAGCTGGTCTATAAGGGGGGCATACGTTACTGCCTATAAAATAGCAGTTTAATGGGTGTCCACTCTCACCCACCGCTTCCTTGACTGGTGTAGGGACATTAGCCGAACGGGTAGGACAAGGAATATAATTCTCCCTTCATTAAAAGTATTAATGATAAATACTAAGTAACTAAACCTTTTATAAATACCCAATTTAGTTACTTAAGAAAATGTGAATAAGGTGCTAATCCATGAAATTACACTTTGCACTTTGTTTAAGTCAGTTAGTGGAACATGTGTGGTTAACCGGCACACTAACTCGTATTTAACAAGGTAGGCAAAGGGTAACTTAATGTTTATCATAGTATGGATGGAGCGTGTGTGGTTAACCGGCACATCGATTAAGGGGTAAATATTAAGGGTACCAAGTATATTTGCATGGTTACTTCACGCCTTGTTTTGTGATCCTCGGCATCCTAGTCACAAAACCTGAAGGGAACACTCGAGATTGAAACATGCTATTGAAAATTTCAATGAATCTCAAAGATATAGGAGTTTCAAAACCAATTAAAACCTAATAATACATTTCGTTTATCTTGGTGGAAATTAGTGAATCATCATTCACCTACCTTCAAATATTTTATAGCTTGGATTACGGCATCCCTCTTCCAAGTTATAAAATTATTGTGTTGGGTCCTAACCTAAATATTTCATATTGGGTGTTATATTAAGGACTTTAAATCAACTATCTTGAATATCTCCCAAAAGATGTCTGGTGTAGACATTTATGATCTTCCCAAATCTGTTGAAACAATCTTTCCTAAATGAAGATGATGTCCCATGGAAATCATACTTCTTTCACCTCCTCCAATTATTCTCCCTAACCCACAAGTTCTTGAAAAGTTTAAGGTCACTCAAGCCCTATTGGCAAATAAAGGTCTATTTGTGGTCACATCTTGGAGATGTAGTCACATATTGACAAGCCGGGAGAGTTGGGTGTCAAATTCTTGAGGAAGTTGGTGGTTCAATCACTTTCTAAGTCACATAGTGAGTTCCTTTGGGACTCCTATGAAACAGAGTATGAAAAGACCTTAATGATATTATCTATTTGCTAAGATCAACTTCCTAAAACTTTATGGACATTGACAATGAAGACACTGGAAATCCAGAAAAAGCATTCTCTTCCCAATGGAAAGGGATCGACCATAGTCAACTCGGTTGACCAAATGGTAAAGAGAAAGGCTAAGTTTGTGATAGTCCCATGTTCCATTACCAAAGCATCCATATGTTAAATTGCCAAAGGAAGGGACATTAGTTGTGAATCTGCCAATTTTACCTAAGGATGTTAAAGTCAATAAGTTTGACTCTACTTCAGGTAAAGTCAACTATCCAACTCTGCTAAGTTTCTATTCTGAGATTCTTGATACATGATGTGACTGGGTCACATGGTGATGTTTTAAGAATCAAAGAGAAAAGTGAAGGAACTTAAAGAAAGAATATGATGAATCTGATCGCGTAGATGGATTTCTATCGCATAGTTTGAAGATCGGATTCTTGAGCTACTTCTTAAGAGTTATGATACATTGCTTAGGAATAGATAACAACAAAGTTTTCATGCTCTTTTGCATTGTAAGGATAGTTTTTCCGCAAAGTTTTTAAAATAAAAGGAAAATGATGATTTTATTTATTTTAAAATATCCTTACAATGACATTTGAGGCAAAAAAAATGTTGCTTATATGATTCCATTAATAGCAAGAGTGGAAAATATGAAATTGATTCTTTCATTTGTGGTAATGTCTAAATT
Organism: Lactuca saligna; assembly: GCF_052625555.1. Lineage (NCBI taxonomy): Eukaryota > Viridiplantae > Streptophyta > Magnoliopsida > Asterales > Asteraceae > Lactuca > Lactuca saligna. The sequence goes on from NC_136421.1 coordinate 151,989,559, forward strand.
TACCAAATAAGGAAAGATCCTCATGACCTAAGTTTCAATTGAACCGGAACTTGGAATCATGCAAGTTGTATAGCATGATGAATGAGATCTTTTAAGCATTAGAAAAAAAATTAAGACTACCTACTTGTTCACATGGATGTGTGAGTCATGTAACAGACTAAGGGATCGAGTACACATTCTTGTGAACTGATTAAGTGCACCACAAAAGATCGATAAAACTATTCATCATGATTTACTTAAGTTCAGTAAATATGGTTATACTTACAAGTTTAAGTATAATTCTGAAACATTGGAAAAGTTTCAATGTAAGGCAGAACGAATAAGAAGAGTCAAATTAGGCAGAAAGATAAAGGTTTCTCAAATCTAAAAAGATGGGAGGGTACTTTAGTATCAGTTATTATAATCATCTTAATGATTAAGAAACCATAGCACAATTAGTTCTCTAAGGAAATCTTAGTGCATTCTTATGACTAAGAAGAGGAATCTTGAATTGTTGAAATGATTAAATCAAGAACATGAGTCATACTTCGTTCCAATACAAGTCTTAGAGTCATACTCCAAGATTGTAACTTGAGTGACATGTCTTAGAGAAGGTTTAAAACACATGTCAAATGTAAGAGTAAAAGTTTACTACTCTTGTACATTTGAAATTGGAAAGTTGTGATGTTTTGGATAAATCAAAGACAATTAAGGCCAATTGTGTGAAGTGTTTGTCTTGATTAGAATCCACACTATCTCTTGAATATCTGACAAGAAAGTCTTATATGTCAAGATGATAGTGAGTGTCTTAAAGGTCTTGAAAGTCTCAAGAACTAATCAAGAATAAAACCTGAAGTTCTTCACTAGCACACGACTTGAGGTTCATAACCTCTCGTGTTGACATATTCTGTCACACCCCAAAACCAAGAACGGCGGAAACGTTCTGCGGTGGAGGTTGTCATGTATAATATCACAACAATGTAAAGTAGTAAACAAGCAACAACATCATCCATTGCATTAATAATATAATTATTATACAAATGTGTTCTGTCAAATTTTGATAAACACTAAAGCATAAATCAAAATGAAAGATAAGTCTTGAATAAGCTCTATCTTCCTTTCTCCTTGCATCAGTACCTGTCTATGATGACCTGAGGATACAAGTAATTTTGAAAGCGAGTATCCGCTTTATAGCTGGTGAGATCATAAGTATTTAGTGTCTTAATTTGTATGTAGGAATTTGTAAATAAATGAATTGTAAGTATTGAAAATATATATGAACTGTAAGTATGAAAATGTTTGTAAAACAACTGTAAACGTTTGAAAAACTCTAGAAATCCATATGATTCCTAATATTATATAAGGGTGTCTTCTACCAAGACCTGACTGTTCTCATTGTTCGTGTCATGTAAAAGTGTCTAATTTTCCCAAGTGTAACTATTATTAACAAAATATAGTTTTTACATTTGTAGGTTAAGTGAAAAGATCACTAAATATATGTACAGGGAAAATTAATGTAGTACTAAAACGTAGCGCTATAAGAACTACTGTTGTACTAACTACCTTAAACCGGATTTATATTAAGGCATCATGTGATTAATTGCACCATACTATCGACTGGTAACAACGACATAAGAATGGTCGTAATAACGGAATGGCGTTTGGCACCCGCACACCTGCAGGTCCGGCTGTAGCTAGCAGCAAGGCGTAGGATAGTCAATCCAGTATAGATCTATACGCAAACTCATACTCTCCCTCCAAGAGAATTCTGGCTACAACTCGGGCCATGACATTTAAGGCATGCCCCGATACAGTGGATCACAATTATTGACGTATTCATGTAACTGTAATGTAATGAACTGTTCTAGCTGTAATGTACGTGCTCTCTACCTAGCAAGTATAGTAATGTAATCGTTCTAGTATCGTTGTATATGTTCTCTTTCTAGTACAGTTGTATATGTTCTTCTCTAGTATAGTTGTATATGTTCTTCTAGTAGTAAGTACTGACTCATGAATGAACTGACTCATAGTATGATATCGCGTTCTAGTAATAGTTCTAGTATCTTCCTAAACTACCCATATGGTAGTTTACTAGTAATCTAACTGGTAAGTATGAACATGGATGTATACCCTTGCTACCCAAGGGCATGGGATGAACTGGAAGGACCTTTTATGACTATATATGTACACATGATATACAACTAATATTTAAACGACTTTCGGATGAATATCCGATATCCCACCAGACCACATCTCAAGCGCAAAAAAGGAAATAGGGTGGATAGCCTTCCTAAGTCTTTTAAACATTTGTTATATAAATATACATATAGAGGCATGCAATTTATAATATAAAAGCATAAATAAGTTTTGTAAAACATTTGAACAATAATATTATTTTAAGAAATGATCGACTTGATGTCAATCTATAAAACAGTTTGAAGGCATGGGTCTAATAAAACAGTTTAGTATATAGAAACATTTGTTTTAAATGTAGTTGTAAATAAGTTTGAAATATGATATACAGAGTAAGAGGTACAGTGTAATAAGGAGTTTAAAACATATAAAATGTTTATAAAAATCATTTGAAGGAAACTGTTTGGTAAAACGGCTAATGAGTAGCCAAATCATTTGAATGTTGTATATTAATCAGATGTGATTGATGTAATAAGTAGCATAATTCTACTTACTAATCACATGTGATTGACATAATAAGTAGCATGATTCTACTTGTATCCCCCCATAAAACATTTAAAAATAGTTTAAAACATTAATTAAGGGGTATGAACTCACCTGCAGTAAGTAATTGGACTTGAACGGACTGTTATCGTAAGGAAGGATCGGACAAGTGCTTGGTGTCAAGTGAAGACTTTAGACACACACAACGATCCTAATTACATATGAAGACATATGTATATAAATAATTAGTGATTAAAACACTAATTATACAAGTATAAACATTTAAACGCGAGGAAAACACTTTTGGTCAAGTGCTAGGAGGCTAAAGGGTTGCAACAAAGGAGTGTCATGCCCCTAATGGGAGTTTATGATTTAAGACCATATGTTTTGGAGTTTACAGCCTAGGGTAGTTAACTCCTGGCCGTAAACTCTCCTTAGGGTCACTAAATGGAGCTTAGAATTACTACAACTGTAGCGGTGAACTGTTTCAAGGCTAAATCAAGTGTTTGGGTGCCATATTAACTCCTTTAAGGAGTTTACGGCCTTGGGACCATATCCCCTTGGAGTTTACGGTTGTAAACTCCCTTGAGAGGGTGATTATGGTGTTTTCAAGTCTGAAATATTTCAAGGTAATGATCTATGTTGGGTTCTAGTCATAAGGAAGGAGTTAGGGTGTCATTTGACCCCTTTATAGGTGTTTATGGCCCAAGAGTTTATCTTGGCTGTAAACTCCTTTTTCCTTGTGATTCCTTATGTTTGCTAGGCTGTAAACACTTTAGGGTACTTGTCCTTAATTAAGTCTAAGCCTTAGGAAGTGTTTCAAAGCATTTTGGGCACTTAATCATGGAGTTCACAACCCAAGAACTCCTTGGCTGTGAACTCACTTTCATCATTGTTTCCTAATGATTTTGGTGTCCTAAATATGAAATGAAGGCTTCTAGTTCGAGTTCTAAAGCTTTGAGGGTCATTGGACCCCTTTAGGACCTTAAAATGGAGTTTACTCCCCAAGAACGTTCTTGGGCGGTAAACTCCTGAGTCTAGTTGTTTTGATATGTAATTGATGTTTCTAAACATAATCTAAGCTATATAACATAACTAGATCGAAGTACTCACAATTTGGGAAAAAAACCCGAAGATCTGTTGGAGAGAATTTTGGCTTTTCTCTTATTGGAATTCAACTAATGAACTATTTGGTTCAGTTTCCTATATATAGTCCTAGGATTTTTTTGGCAGAAAATATTTCTATTCTCGGAGTGAACTCTAATATCCTAGAGTATCGGAGTAACAGTGTTGCACAAAACCCTAGTGCATCCACTCTCCTAATATCTCCTTAAGTGTAAAATCCTGAAAACTGCCAAACTTATACTCGAAAACTGGGTTTTCACTGTAACTGTTCTACTTCTATTGGCTTCAAATGTTTTGTTCAGAATGGAAATTTCGGGTTGTCACATCACCCCTCCTGTTGAAGGGAATTTCATCCGGAAATTAGAATTTAGTCAATGAAGTATGTACGAATGATCGAGTCGCGAGGAGGAAACTTCCTAATCGATTGGTTCTAGCGCACTTAAGTGAAATCGGGTTCTCGGTTTGAATCCCAACGAACCTTCACTATCGGGCTATGGCGCTGCTTCGTCCGCTTGACCTCTCGGTTGAGGGTCACTACGGTTCTAATACGAAGGCGAGGATCTCGACGAGTGGACTTACAAGAGTCCTAACGGAAATGTATGGTTTCACGATCGAGACGCGAAGAGTAGGATGTACGTTATTGAGTTCGTGGAGTAGGTCTAGTTTGTGCGAGGCACATGACCGATTCTGATAAGAAGCTCGTAGGTCCTTTCTATCCTGGATTTAGTTTTCCACGCTTTACGAGGCGTATTAAGTCGTTCCCGAGTGAGACTTCCTAAAGAATTTGGTCACTCACTTGGAATCTCCAAGGTTTCTTTTTCTTGTTTAACTTCCCAGACAAAGGCCACCCCTTGCTGGGTCAAAGTCGTACGGGTTTCTATAGTTTGTGAGAAGTTCTGAATGAACTATGATAGTAGGTCAGTAAGACCTGGAATTTCGCGAAAGGCTGTCGGCATCTCTGGTGTCGATAAATGCTCAACGGTTTTGATAAATTGAAAGAGTACTCATAATTTCCCACGTTACTAACAGTGTGTCATAGAAAATTTGACTTTTCAATTTCAAAACTCGTGCCTAGAGAACTTCGCTAAAAGTTCCTCTGAAGGTAATGTTCCCATGGGTTCCTTCTTACTACAAGGGTAGATAAGTAAGTCATTACATGGAGAAATGACGAATTGATCCAAGTAAGAAGGACGTACCCTATTCATTTAGTTCATGAAACTATGGGCGTATTGGTCCTATCCGAAGGGTATCACTACGGACTCGAAGTGTCCGCATCGAGTTCGGAAGGTAGTCTTCCGGACATCCTTCCCTAACACTCGAACTGGTGATATTCGGATCTCAGATCCATTTCTGAAAGTAATTCTTTCCTTGCGTTTGCTGAACCATTTAATCTATGCGAGGCAGAGATAACAATTTCTACTGAAAATCTTGATGGAGTCCTCGATATCCGAGGCACATACGATGCAATCCGTTGATCTCTGGGAGAATAACACTGGAGGTTCTCCAGGGTGAGAAGTCTAGTCTTCTTATTCTATTGCTGTACAGTTCGTTAAGTTGTTTGTACTTTTCTGATATCTCCGTGGGTGTTCAGACTATAGGGTGATTTGTTTACAAGAGTCGTACTGGGTTCTATGGTTGTTCACATGACGATGTGATTACTCGTATACTTAGGCAGTTCTCCATCCTGAAGTTCATTTTAGAATTCATACTTGGCCTCACGATCACAATTTCGTGTATACGAGTCGTATATAATTACGATTGAAAAGGTAGTCGAATAACTGATTCTTCTTTACCCTCACTTCCAATGAGGAAAAGAGTTAAAGCGAAATCATCAATTCTAAACCTGTAGAACCTTGATTATATAATACTCTTATGTATACATTCCTCAGTGATAGATCATCCGCATGAATCCTTGGATTAAACTTGACGTACTGTACGAGTGGTACTTCGGGAATTTCTTCGAAAAAGAAAAGAACTATGAGGTACTCCTGGCATGAGTACTTCGGTGTTCTGGTGCGACGGTTTCACTGGAAAGGTGATCTAGAAGAAGGAGATGTACGTATGAAACTGTTTTCGTGAGGATCAAACTGAATCGATTCGTATGATAATGTCGAAATCATACTGAAACTTAAAGACATTAGATTTGAACATAAGACGTTTTACAGACAAAACACAACCGTGCAACCATGAACAGAGTTACAGTACTTTAGATTTACCACAAGAGTATTGCTGCGAATAAGGTATACTACAAAAGACAAGTATACGCGCACGAGAATCCCTATACAGATAGGATCTCGCAAAAGGTAAGACTCTAGTTGTACTAGTTCTGGATAGTTATTAAGTCTGTTTCAACGAAACGCCTAAATTACATAAAGAGGGGTTTCGGAGTAGGCTCTCCTGCAGCTGTGATCCTGAGAATTCTCCCATCTGCGCTAGAGTTCTTTGCTATGGGGAAATCCTTCTTGAAGTGCCCTATCTCCCCGCATTGGTGGCATGACTGGCTAGTACTAGCTTTGGTGACGGGATTTCGATGTTTAGCCAGTGTTATGTGGACACGAGTGCCTTCCTCGTTACTCCACTTTGAAAATTGCTTCTTAAATCGTTCGGCGTTATAACTTATCTTGTGTGTAGGGTTAGTCCCGATGAAAGGGACTTGAGTGATGGGTCGTATCGGTGCTTCACAGCCACAAGCATGGTGCCCTATGTTTAGGCAATTGCAACATTGCATCTCATAGCAAGCCCCACGATGATGGAAACTACACTTATCACACTTTGGGAGTTTTCCCTCGTATGGCCTGCTTGGTACGGGAATGGCAGGGGGTTTCCACTTGCTGCTGTTGTATAGCCATCCTTTGGGATCTCTTGCGTTCTTTCCGGGCTTGACACTTTCGTTTCTTGTTCTCTGTCTTTCGGCTTTGCGAGCCAGTGACTGTTACTGTTTGTTGGTTTCCCGGTTTGGTACTACCATCTAAACTCTCGACTCCTTTTTCAGTCTTGTTGGTGTTGCTTGAGTTAATGTGTATAAGGAAAGTCGTCACAGCAGCTTGAAATGTAGCGGTGTCGATACGGAGGATGGGGGTTTCATTGCTTGGCTGATTGTTTCCTGATGATGACATGATTCGGTAACATGAAAGATAAGGGTTTTGTGAGTGATTCTGGTTGACCATAGATGTACTTAGATTGCTCAAGAAAAGAGTAAGAGTATGTTCTCGAAAGTTTGACCTAGATCCCTATGATGCAGTCCTAGTACGGAATGGAAGTATGATCGTGAAGGTTTGACCTATATCCCTATGATGCAATCCTAGTAACGAGTAGAAGTAAGTTCGTAGAATGTTCTCAAGACGTTTAACGTTCGAGCCGAGGTATCGTGGGTTGATGGATAACAAGATCCAACCACTGAAAGAGACTTGGAAATGTCTCCAGAGCTAAATTACTATAGTCTAATGACTTAACTAAAGCATGTTTCAGATAGACCCCATTGAAAGTATGATAAGAGTACTTGAATAAAGAATGACACAGAAGTTAGCCGGCTATCAATATCTTGATATTCACGACGTAACGATTCGGGAAAATGACCTTGTAAAGGTCTTACATCATATTCACAGAGAAGATAGTTCTTGACAGCATAAAGACTTAATTAAAGTACTTACGGTACAAGATAATTTCATAGAAAATGCCACATCGGGCATAGACAAAAAAACACGATTCCTTTTTATAAGGAAAATAAAGTAAAGCGTCTATTACCGGTGACGGTCATCCTTCTGGTGAAATCTCAGTTCAGCCAGTTGATGTTACACGTCAAGTAGGTATCTTTCGTACACCCTCTGGCGTACTCGGAGCTCTATAACTTCGGCTCGTGATTCAGTAAGTGCTTGCAGCAGGGTTTCATGGTTTCTCTCTGATCTCTCGTGAGCATCTTCTAGACGAATGGTGCGGAGGGTATGCATTCTCGCATTGGCGACAAGTTCGGTAATCTGATGTAGGGCTGTTGTGCCTCGAATCTCATTTCAGGCCTCTCTGCGGACCAAGATTGGCAAGGTTCTGTCTGCTGAGCCCCCATTGCTTATGTCATAAAAGCTCTGGTCGCCATTAAATGCCATGGGCTGATCTTGTCCTTGGCTCAATGTTTCCAAGCATTTCACTCACTCAGGGGTCGGGTCATGAAAAGCCGGACGAGGGTTAGGAGTTGGAAAGGGAACTGCTCGGGGTAGGTTCTCAACCTCTGGTTCGGAGTTAGCACCATACGAAAAGTCTTCGTCATGGTGATCATTCAAGGGGAAAAGGATGATCATTCTCTGGTTCTTCTCCAAACCAACCAGCCATGACTTCGTTCGGAAGATACTGGTTGCCGAGGGGATGGAATCCAACTATGTTTTCTATGCGAGAATTTAGGGTAAGAGAATAATTATTAGACGAACTATCTAGATAATTATTTAGAAAACCTTCATTAGTTACATCGCTATTTGTGAAGTGCATACCAGCTATGTGTAATCTAAACAGGATAGACCTTCAAATAAGTGATCTTAACTCCAAATTCACACAGAATCGGGGTAAAGCAAAATTTCATAGATTCTAACTCTATAACATCCTAATTACATATATCCTTAGTGTATCCACTTAGCAACTATCAACTTAGTAATGAAGATCCCATTTTAGTTCTCAAGTATAACGTACTTATAGTAATACCAAATACTCCTATAGTATTTTAAATTTTAATGATATGTTCTATTGTTCTCATTGTGGTAGGGTTGGTAAGATTTTAGCATTGTTGCAACCACACAATTAAACTTAGGCAGATGCTAGTCAACCCTCGGATAATATAGGTGATCAGGCTATATCTTCCCAGTTTTGACCATATGTATCTAAGCCCACTTGTGTTTCCCAACAATCGTAATTCTTTTGTACTGTCCTAGTGAAACTGATTTTAGTATGAATGCAGGCACGTATACATACTTAAATATTTTATTATTTAAAGTATAAACTCTTGGTCAGAGTATTTTTAATCCCTTATGTATTTATAGTTAGTATATCTTTTATGGGTTGATATACTTAATTCACTATAAACAGTGCTCTGATACCAATTTGTCACACCCCAAAACCAAGAACGGCGGAAACGTTCTGGGGTGGAGGACGTCATGTATAATATCACAACAATGTAAAGTAGTAAACAAGCAAAAACATCATCCATTGCATTAACAATATAATTATTATACAAATGTGTTCTGTCAAATTTTGATAAACACTAAAGCATAAATCAAAATGAAAGATAAGTCTTGAACAAGCTCTATCTTCCTTTCTCCTTGCATCAGTACCTATCTATGATAACCTGAGGATACAAGTAATTTTGAAAGCGAGTATCAGCTTTAAAGCTGGTGAGATCATAAGTATTTAGTTTCTTAATTTTTATGTAGGAATTTGTAAATAAATGAATTGTAAGTATTGAAAATATATATGAACTGTAAGTATGAAAATGTTTGTAAAACAACTGTAAACGTTTGAAAAACTCTAGAAATCCCTATGATTCCTAATATTATATAAGGGTATCTTCTACCAAGACCCGGCTGTTCTCAATGTTCGTGTCATGTAAAAGTGTGTAATTTTCCCAAGTGTAACTATTATTAACAAAATATAGTTTTTACATTTATAGGTTAAGTGAAAAGATCACTAAATATATGTTCAGAGAAAATTAATGTAGTACTAAAACGTAGCGCTATAAGAACTACTGTTGTACTAACTACCTTAAACCGGATTTATATTAAGGCATCATGTGATTAATTGAACCATACTATCGATTGGTAACAATGACATAAGAATGGTCGTAATAACGGAATGACGTTTGGCACCTGCAGACCTACAGATCCGGCTGTAGCTAGCAGCAAGGTGTAGGATAGTCAATCCAGTATAGATCTATACGCAGACTCACGCTTTCCCTCCAAGAGAATTCTGGCTACAACTCGGGCCATGACATTTAAGGCATGCCCCGATACAGTGGATCACAATTATTGACGTATTCATGTAAGTGTAATGTAATGAACTGTTCTAGCTGTAATGTACGTGCTCTCTACCTAGCAAGTATAGTAATGCAATCCTTCTAGTATCGTTGTATATGTTCTCTTTCTAGAACAGTTGTATATGTTCTTCTCTAGTATAGTTGTATATGTTCTTCTCTAGTATAGTTGTATATGTTCTTCTAGTTGTAAGTATTGACTCATGAATGAACTGACTCATAGTATGATATCGCATTCTAGTAATAGTTCTAGTATCTTCCTAAACTACCCATATGGTAGTTTACTAGTAATCTAACTGGTAAGTATGAACATGGATGTATACCCTTGCTACCCAAGGGCATGGGATGAACTAGAAGGACCTTTTATGACTATATATGTACACATGATATATAACTAATATTTAAACGACTTTGGGATGAATACCCGATATCCCACTAGACCACATCTCAAGCGCGAAAAGGAAATAGGGTGGATAACCTTCCTAAATCTTTTAAACATTTCTTATATAAATACACATATAGAGGTATGCAATTTATAATATAAAAGCATAAATAAGTTTTGTAAAACATTTGAACAATAATATTATTTTAAGAAATGATCGACTTGATGTCAATCTATAAAACAGTTTGAAGGCATGGGTCTAATAAAACAGTTTAGTATATAGAAACATTTGTTTGAAACGTAGTTGTAAATAAGTTTGAAATATGATATACAGAGTAAGAGGTACAGTGTAATAAGGAGTAGCTAAATCATTTGAATACTGTATATTAATCACATGTGATTGATGTAATAAGTAGCATAATTCTACTTACTAATCACATGTGATTGACATAATAAGTATCATGATTCTACTTGTATCACCCCCCGTAAAACATTTAAAACTAGTTTAAAACATTAATTAAGGGGTATGAACTCACCTGCAGTAAGTGATTGGACTTGAACGAACTGTTATCGTAAGGAAGGATCGGACAAGTGCTTGGTGTCAAGTGAAGACTTTAGACACACACAATGATCCTAATTACATATGAAGACGTATGTATATAAATAATTAGTGATTAAAACACTAATTATACAAGTATAAACATTTAAACGCGAGGAAAACACTTTTGGTCAAGTGCTAGGAGGCTAAAGGGTTGCAACAAAGGAGTGTCATGCCCCTAATGGGATTTTATTGTCTAAAGACCATATGTTTTGGAGTTTACGGCCCAGGGGAGTAAACTCCTGGTCGTAAACTTTTCTTAGGGTCACTAAATGGAGCTTAGAATTACTACAACTCTAGTGGTGAATTGTTTCAAGGCTAAATCAAGTGTTTGGGTGCCATATTAACTCCTTTAAGGAGTTTACGGCCTTGGGACCATATTCCCTATGATTTTACGGCCGTAAACTCCCTTGGGAGGGTGATTATGGTGTTTTCAAGTCTCAAACATTTCAAGGTAATGATCTATGTTGGGTTCTAGTCATAAGGAAGGAGTTAGGGCGTCATTTGACCCCTTTATAGGTGTTTACGGCCCAAGAGTTTGTCTTGGCCGTAAACTCCTTTTTTCTTGTGATTCCTTATGTTTGCTAGGCTATAAACACTTTAGGGTACTTGTCCTTAATTAAGTCTAAGCCTTAGGAAGTGTTTCAAAGCATTTTGGGCACTTAATCATGGAGTTCATGGCCCAAGAACTCCTTGGCCGTGAACTCACTTTCATCATTGTTTCCTAATGATTTTGGTGTCCTAAATATGAAATGAAGGCTTCTAGTTCGAGTTCTAAAGCTTTGAGGGTCATTGGACCCCTTTAGGACCTTAAAATGGAGTTTACTCCCCAAGAACATTCTTGGGCGGTAAACTCCCGAGTCTAGTTGTTTTGATTTGTAATTGATGTTTCTAAACATAATCTAAGCTATATAACATAACTAGATTGAAGTAGTCACAATTTGGGATAAAAACCCGAAGATCCGTGAGAGAGAATTTTGGCTTTTCTCTTATTGGAATTCAACTAATGAACTATTTGGTTTAGTTTCCTATATATAGTCCTGGGATTTGTTTGGTAGATAATATTTCTATTCTCGTAGTGAACTCTAATATCCTAGAGTATTGGAGTAACGGTGTTGCACAAAACCCTAGTGCATTCACTCTCCTAATATCTCCTTAAGTGTAAAATCCTGAAAACTGCCAAACTTATACTCGAAAACTGAGTTTTCACTGTAACTGTTCTACTTTTATTGGCTTCAAATGTTTTGTTCAGAATGGAAATTTCGGGTTGTCACATATTTTTTGCCCATTCCAATTAAAGTTGCCTTTGCATATGAGTTCTTAGAGTTCTCAATTGGTTGCACAACAACTTGGAAGCAATGGCAGGCCTTTGAGCTGCCAGATGGCAAAAAATTAAGATTGAGTTCAGTCCATATGAGTTTGGATTTTTTATTATCCGTGTCTTGTAACTATGGTTTTGACAATTCACATGGATAAGAACACATACACCATTAAATCTAAGTGTCATAAGGTTTCTCTCCGATTCATGAAAATGATGGTGAGGAAACACTTTCACTAAGTAGATTTTAGGTAGATAGCAATTGTGATATTTGCATTCTCAAAGTCGTTAGTGGAGCGTGGGTGGTTAACTGGCACAATAACATGGACTTGTAAGAAGTGGCAAAGGTCTAAACAATCGAGACTATGATTACATCATCCCATTTCATAGTTCTGAAGTTGTGTAGACACATCTGTGAGCTATCTAAGATAAGGTGTATGATTATGATGAAGTTTTATAAAAGCAATCTAGTATTAGAAATTTGAACTTTGGTAAGAAAGTCAATAAAGTATTGATTTCTAGAAATCCAGCTGATTTCTGAGTACATGCCAAAGCTAGTGGGAGCATAAGTGATATGCTAATAATCATCATGTTAGTGGGAGCATGATAAGTATGATAAGTATTGCAAGTTAGCAATATTAATTATAGAAAACAAAAAGTTTCAATTGGGTAAGAGTTGTTTTGCTATAATTAAGGGAGAGGAAATTATACTTCATCTCAAATCTATAAGCTTAGATCGTGAGATTTTAATCAATTTAGTCAAGAATATATATGAATGATATGTTGGAATGGCTCAACATAAGAAAATTCTATATATGGGTCCATTATTTGCGTTCAAAAATTCGATTATGATTACGGCATCCCTTTTCATATTCTGAATTATGAGAACTTGGTAAATAGAAATGGAAATGTTATAGCAAAAGACTGGTTTAGTCTTTATGTGAGTCATCATGAATCATGTCCCATATGCTTCGGATATAGGATCAATTACATGTGCTATATTGATCCTTTCTAAAATTTTCCAAATGCCTGGGGCATTAAGAAGGGAAAAGGTCTAGAATTGGATATGACTAAAAGGATTAAACAATTGTTGAGGACAATCTAAGGTTTACCAAAGATTGGTTGCTCAAGGACAGTTAGAAGTATAGTGTTAATTCAGAAGGATCGTATTGACATAATCTGTAAGGAGGCAACTCTTGTTCATAAGTGATAATCAAAAATGGAATCTGGAAATGTTTCAAAGATAGAAATTATTCAATTTGTGTAAGATTAGGAAACTTAATGCAAGAAGGATGTTTCCAAGGAGTTGACCTCCTTTGGAATGCTCTGTAATGGTTGTTGTTAAGTCTTCCTGACTTTGTGCATAATCATTACAAGAGGATCAATGCATATAAGTTTAGAATCTAACAGATTTCAGTAAATGGCATGAATTTGGAATTCTTGCATTTGCATTAAGGATTTCGGACTGTGAAAAGAGGATCATTGGAGTTATGTTTAATTGATTTGTTTCACAAAGTAAAGATCATAGACAAACATAGTATGCATACTTGGTGTATGGCATGACTAGTGTTTAGAAAACATAGTGTACATGCTCAGAGCATAGGACAACTAGTGTTTTAATTTAAGAATAAAGTTGATAGCTGAAACAATATACAATGAATAATGCGTAATCATATGGTGATAAATAAAAGCTGTTTTATTTATGTTCATAGGTTTTGATACTATATTAGATTCAATTATTCTTGTGTTTCATTTTGCATGCTTTGACTTCCAGAATAACTAGGTTGTTCTTCCTGAATGACTAAGTTGTTCAAACCATCCACAGTCGGTCATATGTTGGAAGTAGATATGAATCAAGACTGCCATGGGTTGGCTTGTAGAGGTCTATGATGTTCGACAAAGGCCTACAACACTCATGAGTGCTCATAAGTTCTGAGTATTGGATTCAACCTGCGCTCATTGGAATCACTTCATGTATTTTATCACAAGTGATCATGAGATGTTAATATCTTATATTCTTCAAACCTAGAGATATTAGTTGTTACTATGAGTTGGTTGTACATTGATTGCATGAAAACGCATTCGGTAACTCGATGTTATAAAACGTGTCATTGTGTATGATTCAACAAGTAGTAGAACAAGCCATATTAGTCGAAGTTTATCCATTCCTTTTACCTTCGGGATAAAAGCGATATCTTTGGGCGCCTCGATGATTTGGTGATGACAAATGTAAGTGCTCGGCCGGGCCTGGACTGATTTGATTTGTTCAATTAGTCAGTCGTCATAAATCGGAAACCGGGAAACAACAAATGGACAGATAGAATGATTATAATCCATGTCTCAGTCCATATGATATCTAGAAGGGAGGAATATATGATCCCTTATCTAATGGACAAGTCATTGACAAATGTCATAGTTCATCTAGAAGGTCAGAGTTCGACAGAAGCTTTTGAGAGCTATGATTGCCAGTCGGTTCTTGAAGTCATACACAATAATAGTTTTAGACTTATCCAAGTGGGAGACTGTTGGATTAATGTCTAAGTTCATAACTATAATTGGTAAGACTTGACCCGACCTAGCATGTTCCATTTGGGTTGCATGGCATCATGCATTTTGGATAGACTATAATGAGAGAAATAACACTTAAGGTTTGTTAATATATTATAAGTTCTAATATATTAATAAGGTTATTTAATTAGTATTGATGAAGAATTAATTTGGAATTAATTAAGTAATCAAAAGGAGACTAATTAAATATATGGGTTGATGGTGTAAATCATTCATTCTTATATATGTGGGCTTGTGATCCAAGATTCCTTATGTTAGACTCATTCCATGAGGTGACCCATGGATACTCCATGGAGGTTAAAATAAATGGAGCATAAGGAATGTGTAAAGTTATGAGTTACGTGGTGTAACCCTAATAGCCACCATATAAAAGAATCCCATGGCTCAAGAAATCGGCCACTATGAGTGAAAGCGCTAGCCGATTTTCATGAAGTGTGAATTTCTCTCAAGTCATTCAATGTGTATTTGGTGTTGTGTGAACCATTTGAGGTGTCACACTTGGGGAACTAGGCACTCAAGCTTCATGAAGACATTCTACATCAGACATGTATGTAATTCTAACTTGATATATTCATATAAATCAATGTTATTATGCTAGTTAGGATGAATACCTTGAAAAGTTCATATTTGCATGTATAATAGAGAAAACATAGATCCAAAGTATTTAGGGTTGCATGTACACTTAGGGGTGTTAGAAAGCTTAAAATGCAACAACAATCCCCATCGTGCATCTTTCCGCACTTGCACAACAGCCTCAACCCTACTGGCCTCTCGGTCGTGAATCAAAAGCCTTAGGCTTCTTTGTCGAGCCCTTTGATACCTGATCCTGAAGCAAATTTCTCTTCCTCACTATCTCTAAATCGATCTCCCATTCCCATGATCTTATTATCATATCGTGTAGGGTCTTGTAGTTGGATATACTTACAGACTCATGAATCTCATCCTTCATAATGTTATGATACCTCACCTTCTTCATCTCCTCATCCACTACATACTTTATAACCAACAAAACCCTCCCATGGAACATGGCGGTGATCTCCTCCCTTGCCAATTGTTGAACCTTGATCACTGGTGAAAATTCTGACCTAAACCTTGCCACAAAATCCTATAAAGTCATTGTCTTAATAGCCTCACCTCCCAAGGCATGGTCTACCTCCTCCCATCAATCACGAGCTCTATCCTTCAGAAGACAGGATGCAAATCTGACCTTTGACCCCATGGGGCAGAATCTAGTCTAGAAGGCGCTCATGATTTCTACAAACCGTCGCCTGCTAACAATAGGGTCCTTCTTCCTGAAGAACTCAGGAGCCCCACATGCATGAAACTCTTGGAAAGTCAGAGCACCCACGATAAACATTATGTAAATACGGAATGTGCCTAAATTCTCATCTAAAATCTCCATGATGACCTCCTTTATCATACCAAAGATCAAATGGGTCTACTCTAAAATACCGTAAGTGATCTCTAACGAAGTGAACTCTCACATCTGATCATCCATGAGTCCGACCCTAGAGCCCGAACCCAATCCATCACTAGAACCTGAACCATCACTAGAACCTCCTTGAGTGGTCACCATATTGAAAGAAATAAACAATGCAAACTATTAGAAAACACTCAAAGAACTCCACATTCTACAACCTCCTTAGTATCTTTATGACTACCCTTGATTCGAGTATGGATCATCTTCTTTCATTAGTATGGTCCCAATACTACCTTCTACATATATCCATTCTTTCCTTAATGATTGCTCCAAATCCTCTAAGTTATTTCCATATGATCCAATTACTTCACTTGCATGGCAAAGCGCTGAACACACCAAAACATCTCCTAGGATTTCCTTGGGTTCCCATCACAACACTCTCTGCCATTAGCTATAGAACAAATTCTCTCTAATAGCTTTTAACTACCTCCCAAATACAGTTACATACTACATGCACTAGATAATGCTTTGAATGCAAGGTGTCACACTACAACAGTTAGACTCAGATAAGAGCTGCACAAGAGAGTTAAACCTAACTTCTAAAATTATCTAATCCCTATAAAATGTAATATAAACTATTTGCTTAGTAGTTATTTGATATTAATGGAAGTCTATAAAAGCACAAAGCAATCAACATTCAAGCATCGAGTTATATAAACCAGCAAATCACCTAATCATGCCATTCTATCCCACAATTGAAACCCATATTGGCAGAAATTTATACAAGCACAATGAACATGAATATAAAGGCATCTCTCCTATCATTCTATATAATGAGCAGATCCTTAGCTTTAATCTAGCATGGAATTTTCATGTTCTCATATCAAAACAATAACATAATAGATAAATGGGTATTTTAGGAGATACTTACTTGAGCTCGACCGATTGCATACATCACACCCCTTTTTCTTTGTAGAA
Organism: Lactuca saligna; assembly: GCF_052625555.1. Classification (NCBI taxonomy): domain Eukaryota; kingdom Viridiplantae; phylum Streptophyta; class Magnoliopsida; order Asterales; family Asteraceae; genus Lactuca; species Lactuca saligna. Next base: position 152,006,610 of record NC_136421.1, read on the forward strand.
ATATTCTTATAAAAGTTGTTTTCTTTCAAAAAAATTACTAATTCCTCAGTTTGAGTTCAGACACACCCGAGAGTGTGCTCGAATCCATCAAACCAAGGCTCTGATACCAGCTTGTAACGCCCCATAAATACTAACTATTTTTTTTTGTTTTTAAGTGAATCTAAACCACCAATCATTCATTCCAGAATCCATCAAAGTGTGATAATGTACAAAATAGTTAGCATAGTACAAATCATATCATAAAATGTGGAACACTAGTTGTTGCGGTGCAATCTTGTCGAGCTCTCCCTTTGAATTCAGAAGTTCCTAATAGAATACATAAACTGTAAGCACAAAGCTTAGTGAGTTCCCCAAAATACCGCATACCATACATACATACAAGCTTGATGCTGTAACGAGTCTATTTCCCCCTCAATTTATTTCACCCCTAAGTCAATTTCAACTCAATCAATATTTTTTCAATTGAATGGGTCTATTTCACCATTGGGTCTATTTCACTTGAGTCTATTTCAATTCAATTGGTATTTTTCAATGACACAAGTGCATTTCACCCTCGAGTCTATTTCACCTCCAAGTCTATTTCAAATCAATTGGTATTTTTCAACTGAACGAGTCTATATTATCCCTAGGTATATTTATTTCAATTCAATTGGTATTTTTCAATCGAACGAGTCTATTTCACCCATGGGCCTATATCACCCTACATACATATATTATATAGGTATACAAGCATACAACAATTGTCACTGTAACGTCCCAAAAATTTCATTTTTTAAATTAATAAAATGGTAATCCAAAACATTGTCATACAACCAAGATGGATCAAAGTGTATCACTACATCATAAAATATTAGAGTAAATCACAAAATGTGGAATGAGGTGGTGTGTGCTCTGCAATTATCTTGGGTTCTTCCCTTTTGAACCAGAAATACATGAAACATAAACTAAAAACCATAAGCACAAAGCTTAGTGAGTTGCCCAAAAATATCATATGCCATACATAATAAACACATATTGTTCCCCCGCCCTTCATTAGGCCCCGCTTGGTATCAAGTCCCACCCGATCTCAGACCTCGCTCAACATTGAGCCCAACACGGTTTATAGATCTGTTAATCATCAAGCCCCGCTTGACATCGGACCCTGTGCGATGCACATATAAACTTATAAACATATAATCATACTAACACATGTGATAATCAGAAAGATAATAACATATAATATAGTAGTCATGCCTTACCCGACATCGAGCCCCGCTTGGTATATATATCAACGTATACACATGCAAGAGTCCACATACATATAACATCCTAACGTAGTAAATCTTGGGTCAACATTGGGGCCATCGACTCGCTAACCATAGCGATGAAACTGACTTCAAGCTTGTGATTCTCAAATGTAAATATCTGGTAGCTGGTTTGGAAATCCCCACACTATTATGATAAAATAACATCCAATTAATAATTGGACCCCAACCCATAACCAAGAGTGTAAACAAGGTTAAAATATCATTTTACCCTTTACCTTACTTGGCCCAAACCAACTACTCAAAAAGGCCCAAATCCAAAAATGGTCACCTAAAGCCCGATTACGGCCCAATCTTCGAAATTGGGCCCAAATCCCTTCCTAGGCCTTCATCTAAAAGAACCCAACATAATGGAATCAACCTAAAAATAGAAATCTATTGGCCCAACAAGACCCTAATTTCCTAAAGTCCAAACATGGCCCAAAACTGTGAAGCAAGAAATGTAAAGCCCACCTACGGACTATGCGGGGTGTACTTAGCTCGTACTCTTAGCGTACACCCTCTGGGGCTATTACACGCAGCATATCAGCTTGGTATGCCTAACATACTCCCCAGTTGGCCACACCACTTAATTATGAACTTAATCCATTAAGACATTAAGCCAAACTCTCATATCTGATTCTATAAGACCACTTATCATGTAAAGTTGGTAACTTTACACACATACATGGCTTAATGTGGCCTAAGAGCTCAAAAAGAGCTTAACAGTGGTCTTAGCACATGCATGGTCCAAGATACACCATAAAGTTTACATGTTTATGAATAAAGGGACCAAAAGAAGCCTAGATCTAACAACAAAACTTTTGGAGTGAGTCAAGAAGCTCATCAATCACTCCAAGGATTTAAAAAGTAGAAAATAATGACATAACTAGATCTGGCATCATGGATCATCAAGATGTGACCTTTTTACCTCAAAAAGCTTTAAGTGATGAGCTAACCCAGATCTTCAAGCTTAAGACACATCTCCAAATGGTCTTTTTCTTCTTCTCCTTCAAAAATCACCAACAAACACTCTTTAAGCCTCAAAACTCACAAACACACACTAGGGTTTCGATTTGTGAACAAGGAGGAGGCTGGCTAAACATGACCAAATGAGGCTATTATAAGGTTTACATAAGGTGAAAACCCTAAAAAATTAGGGTTTCACTTATGCTCACGTAAGCCATGCGTACTCCATGTACGCCTACGTATGTGGTTAGGACCCGTGATCCAGAATTACACTAATATGCCCAGTGTACAAGGAGTACACCCAACGTAATCCAACTTTCCTGAAGTTGGAAAAACTTCCCTCTAGGGACCAATTCTGAAAAACATTAACAGACTAAGGGTCTAAACTTAAATCTACTTTGAATCGAGTTTTACAATTCTCCCATACTTCAATTAGATTTCATCCTCGAAATCATTCCTTACCATCCCATGTATGTTGGCTTGCTTGAAAAATTCTACCATAACTCTGATGTGGACTAAGTAAGCAACCCCGAGCATACAACATTCTTCAAAAATACAACCAAAACCAGCATTAGCAAGGCTCCCAAATCATGACGATGTACGGATCCTTGCTCAAATTAAATTAACCCCTAAAGAATAACCATTTCTACTCTGCCCAAAATCTAGAATCTTAAAAAGTTGTCTGACTCCCCGATGGACAACCCATACATAACCACTGCTAATTCAGCTCCAGTTTGCATTCCAAACTAATTATCCAACTTTTGGTTACCTAGTTGTTTCCCTTGGAAAAGACAATTACCGACCATTCGCTGCTACCGAAAACTTTTCACTTGATAAAAAGGGATTAAATAATCCTTCGAGTAAAAGGCTCATGTTGAAGTTAACGAATCCATGAACATATTGTGGAACAGGAGACAATCTGGGAGTTAAACCTTCTAGTGCTGAATAAGTCACTGATTCCTTAACTGGTGAACGAATACACTACTGCTATAATTCAGAAGTCCCATAACTTACTAGACCTACACATAGGTAGAACCATTCCAAAGCACAATAACAAGGGCATTTTCTACCATCAGAATTGAAAACATCCCTTTTTTTTACCCTGAACCCTTCAAATGATTCCCTTTGCATAAAATTTTTCTAATTCACATCTTGCTGAAATAAAGATCTTGTACATTGTCACACCCCCGAACCAGACGGCGGAAACGTCCGGGGGCTGTTGTGACTCAATTGAATACCATCACAATGAATATACATGAAACATAACATCATACATCACCAAGCATTGGAATAATACAACTGGTAGCGTTTACATTTAGTACATTGTTCTCTAACATTACATGCCCAAAAAGTAGATTGTTCGGTATTAATTTAACAAGCAGCAAAACGTCACTGAGTACACTTATCCCTTCGACTTATCTGTTACCTGAGAATACAAGTATTTTGAAAAACGTCAACATATGAAATGTTGGTGAGTTCATAAGTAATGTTTGAAATCCAATGTTTGTATCCTTTCGAAAACCACCAGAAAATCCGATATTTTCTGAAAATAGTATGGTAAAAAAAAATGTGAAGATCCGTAAGTATGCTTGTTTGTTTTCTATAGATGTAAGCGTACGAGTTGTAAAATTCGGCATGAAATTCGTAAGTGTATTAGTTGAAAACCCTAGGAAAACCCGACGTTTTCCTATCACTTTGCTTTACTTAGTTTGTGTACTGTTATTTCGTTGCGTTAGAGGTATTCGTTGAGCTCCGGAGGCATTGAGTATAAAGTGGGTGGTGAATTGTTGTGACGCCCGTTGATGAAACGTCCAGTCGACAACCTTACAAGTGATCCCTTAGGCGTCACTCGCAGTTATTCACACAACTCAATCCTCCCGGACTTGTGTAGTCCCACGACCGGAGGGAAGGAGAGAAGGTGCGAAACCCTCGGTATTTCCCCGCGTCGTTCAAGACCATTGCAATTGCGAAGGGCCCGAAGCCCAACCCGCAATCGTGAGTTACCGACTTTACTAGCAGCACTGAAGGACCCTTGGGGACCAGCAGCATGTTTGCCATTGAAAGTCCTTTTATGTTATGTCGGATCGGTAAAACCCAACACTTCGTAAGAGAGAGGTCTTCGGGCCTTAAGATCAGGTCATTGGGCTAGCTAGGCTCAACAAACAAGATTTTACACTTTTGGGACCCAAAGATGGTGCGTAGACGTCTGTGCACACTCGCATGTATAGTGACTTCCCAATCGTTATCGTAATGTCGTAATGTCATAGTGTCGTCGTGTTAGTAATTTCGGATTTTTATTGGTTCGAGACCGAACCAATTCGTTTGACAACGACTTTTGGTATTGTAATGTATTGTATTTCGTCGATAGTTGTGGTACCATCATTTGGTCAAATTGCATGTATTGAACTAGCCTTGAGAATTTTCTGTTTTCAGTCCCTCCTTGTTTGTAAAATTTACTTTTTCAACCCCATTATTTCAATACTTTACGGTTTGGTACTTAAATCAATTTTCTTAACATTTTAATACCAAAAATTATTGAAATAAATATTTTCCAGCATATTTTTCATAGAAAACAGCATAAGCCCTTGAAATTTCAGTTTTCTCGGTTATAACCCATCGTTTTGTAAAATGATGCTCTTGGCCCAATAAGCCAAAAATTTAGGATTAAGGCCCAATTTTTATAAGAATAACACTTTGGTCTCCATTTTGTTCAAAACTTGTTTTGATAACTATTTTGTAGTGAAAACAACATTTTGAAATCCCTTATTGTCGAAAATAACATTCTTAACTTGAGTTATGTGAAAACGCATATTTTCTGGTTTTTGAACTTTTTCGACCTAGTTGTTTGAAAATTTGTAGAAAAATCATCGTAAGTCAAAAATTGGATCCGTAAACTATCAAAGTTTAGAAATTTTGTCTATTTTGTTCCAAAATTTTCTCATAATTTTTGATGGCTTCTAACAAGTGTGAAATTGTTCATCTTCACAGGTTGGTCCGAAATTATTTCAAATATGATAGGCAGTTTTGTAAAATTCGCCAAAAATTGTAGAAAAATCGTATGAAAACGTGCGAGTAGTCATTTTAAAGGTATAAACCTGAAATTTATCCATGTAAAACAGTTTTGAAAAATACTTCCATTTGGATGGTCAAAACAGTCCGAGATTGGACCAAAACTTTCCTGTCAAGGGCTGTTTTGTGAGTTTTGCTTATAGATCTTTGAATACAACACTCATTTTTGCTATTTCAAGTGTACAAATCCCAGATCTAAAAGTTTAAATGCAGTATATGTGATAAAACATACTTTTCTCATGATTCATATGGAGATCCTAGTGATACACTTCAAGTTTCTTAACATCTTTTTAGATTAGTGAAGGAATCAACACATAATCACCAAATGTTTCAAGAAAACACACATAGTCAAGCATAAATACATAGATCTACACATATGACTTGTATTCTCCCCCCAAAAACAAGTGAAAACAGAAATCAAGGGGGTATGAACTCACCTTGGGGTTTGGTTTGGTTTTGGTGAGAAGATGGAAGGAGAATTCGGCCTAGCTTGCTTTTTGATAGGAGTTTTCGAATTCAAGATGGATCTAAGAGTCATGATCCACGAAAATAAGGTGTAAGAGGAGTGATTTTTGAAGAGATTAAGAAACTAAACCATGGATCTAAGCAAAACTTACGAAAGATGATGATCTAGGTGAAGATCCTATTGAAACTACACCAAAACTCGAGCATTTTGAGAGGAAATGTAGGAGAGTTCTTAAGAGACTTATTGTGAGAGTTTTAGAAAGTAATAATAATGGTGAGGAGGCCTTATGGCCGTGAGTTTTGAAGAGGGGAGAGGGAGAGAGAAGGATTGCCTAGTTATATGAGATATCACCTTGTTATATGTGGGGTTTTGGTGCATGGGTGACCACCATGCAATATTGAGGTGGCACTTGCTCATAATTTCCCATTTCTTTCTTTTTTTTTTTTTTGTCTAGTAAACACCTTGGGCTAAGAATTTGGGCTAGGAGGAAGGAGTTGAAGTGGTTTGGGCTCAATCTTGGCTTTGCTCGATTTTTATGAAGTTTAAGAATACTTTTCGGCCCATTAGGCCTTTAAGGTAGTTCGTGGCTCAAGTTGTATAACGAAATGGACATTATGGCCCAACAAGGCCTATTAGAGATGAAAATGAATTATTTTATGCCCACATGGGCCAAAAAATCTAGTTTCATGATTGTGGTCTATTTAGAGCCCAATTAGGGTTTCTAGGCCCAAGATAGTCAACTTGAAGGTTTATTGGTCCATTAGGCCCAATAAGAGAATCCTAGGCCATAGTAAACTTGAAATGGGATATCTAGGGTTTCCAACCCTTATTTGAGCATATGAGATGTATTTGAACGAGGTTAGACTATAGTATTCACGTAGAGTACAAGTTATGACACTAGTTGAACAATTACCTGAGAGTAGAATTTCCTAGCAAAATGCTAGTTGTGACATCATCCCCCCGTTAGAGGGAATTTCGTCCCGAAATTATTTCAAAAGATAGGTTCATGAATGAGAGAATAGGTGAGGGAACTTCTGCTTAATCTAGTCTTTGCGTTCACTTGTGAATTCCGATCCAGACTTTGTGTTCCATTGAACGTTCGCAATCGGAATGCGGCTTTGTTTTGTACGCTTTACTTCCTTATCCAATACATCGACTGGTTCTTCGATGAACAGGAGATTCTTGTTTATTTAGACCTCTTTATAAAGGAATGATAAGAATTTTTCCTGATAGGCACTTTTTCAAATTTGAGACGCTGAACACAGGGTGTACGTTGCTGAGCTCTACTGGTAGCTGCAGCCTATAAGTCTTTGGACCAATCCGAGCAAGGTTCTCGAACTGTCCGATGCATCGCGGGTCTAGTTTTATCGTTCCCTAAAGCGAATCACTCCTTTCCAAGGAGATTCCTTTAATAACACGCGATCCCCGACTTGACATCCTAATGGCTTACGCTGCTTGTCAGAATAGCTCTTCGGTCGGTCTCGCGATGCTTGAAGTCAAGCTTCGATTTGGATTATCTTCTCGATAGTTTCGCAAATGGTTTCTGGCCTCATAAGAATACTGACGCGTGATCCGCATTTATGACTATAGAGAGTTTCGAAACGAACAATCTTGATGCTCGTGCGATAATTGTTATTGTATGAGGATTCAGCCAAGGGAAACTGGGTATTCCCTGACTTGTTGAATTCAAACACCCAGACTGATAGCATGACTTTAAGTGGTTGAATGGTTCGTTTGCCTTGGCTATTGGTTTGAAGATGGTAAGAAACGATCATGTCTAGCTATGTTCCCATAGCCCTCGAAAGTGACTGTGAAAGTCTTGAAGTAATCCCGTTATCTCGATTCGAGATAGTAGATACCGATATCTCATGGAGTCTCACGATCTCCTTGATATAGATGCATGTAAACCTTTCTGTCTTGTTTGATTTTAGTATTAGCAGGAAATAGGCAGCTTGGGTTAACCTATCGACAATCACCTAGTTAACGCCCAATTTAACTTGCGTACCTATAAGCTTCGTCTTTCAACTTCGAGAGTTTTATCAATCCATGCAGTGCCTTCTTCGTGATATTCTCCGACTTTGATGTTTTCAAGGCTGGTCGTAGATGTTGACAGTGTTTCGTTCTTGCTTCGTGGGCCGACGAGTATGTTATTGATGAGAATAATGAAAAGGCTAACTAGGAATGGTTGGGAAAACTTGGTTTGTAGGGTCCATGAATAGTGTGGGAGCATTCGTTATACCGAAGGGTATCACAATGAATTTGAAATGGCCACGACGAGTTCGGAAAGCAGTTTTTGAAATGTCGCCTTCTCGGACTCGAAGTTGATGATAACCGATGCTTAGATCTATTTTTAAAGAAGTAACGAGCTCCTTGGAGCTGGCCAAATAGATCGTCAGTCTGTGGAAGTAGGTATCGATTTTTAATAAGGAGGTTATTCGGTTTCCTAAAATCGATGTACCTTCGGAAGGATCTGTCTTCTTGAGAAACAAGACCGGAGCTCTCTAGGATGAGAAGCTTGGCCTAATGAATCGTTTGCGCAACAATTCTACTCAGTTGACAATATAACTTGTGAATTTTTGGTGGGAGTCAACCTATAGGGTGAATTAGCAATTGATGTGGTTCCCGATATGAGGTTGATTCGAAATTCGACCTGTCTCTCTGGGATATTCCTGAAAGTTCCTCGGGAAACACATTTGGAAAAATCACATGCTACTGGAATACCTTGTATGTCTACCTCTTCTTCGGTCTTGTCCACAACATGAGTGAGGAGAATGTAGTTCTTCTGGTGCAGGCACTTCTGCGCCTTGATGCACGAGATAGGAAGAGGATTGGCGCCAGGTTTGTCACCATGGATTATTAGAGTTTTCGTGATTAGGAAGGTGAAGGCAAACGGCCTTCTCGCGACATATAGTATCGGCACGGTGGGGGCTTAACCCAACCACGACGATTATCACATTAAAACTCCTAATCTTTACTGGCATGAAATCTATTTGTCATGAATGGTTGTTTAGTGTTAAGGTGTACTCCACATAAGTACCCTAGGTTAAGTCAGTTTTTTTTTTTTTCCGATGGCCATGTCCATAGAAAAGGCTTAGCTTAGCTTCGGAAATGTTGTGTTAGTAAGTGTTTGAATATGTTACTAATCGAAACTTCGCTCGGGTTTACCATTAAATAAGAGGTAAGCAAAAGAGTTGTCAAGTGGGAACATACCAATAACAACCGTTGGGCCTTAGACTGCTTCGCCTTGAACCCAGGTCAGGACCATTGCTGATCCTTCTGCACCTTGATTGTTATCCTTGGGGAGACCACGCCTGCGGTGACCGGTTCCTCCATACCTATAGCAGGTGTGGATGGTCTCATCATTGGTGTTGTTGTTAGGGTTGCTGCGAGTGTTGTCATTTCCATTTGGCTGACGATTCTGGCATGGATACGTTCTACAGAATTTAGCGGTGTGATTCTTTCGGTTGCATTGTCACAATGCATCTCCCGGTAGGCTTCATTATGATGGAATTTGCACTGGTTGCATTTTGGAAGGATTCCAACATATGGTCTCCCGGTTGTTGGTGTTATAGGGGTCATGGTCTCATGAACAGCAACAACATGTTGCTTCCTTGAGAACCCTTGAGTGGGATGTCCCTTCCTCTTACTTCCAGACCTCAGCTTCCTGCTCTTAAGCTTGGGGTTTGGAGTTCCTTGATAGGTTGTCACTTGTCGGTTTCCGTGTTCGTTCCTTTGGCTGGAGTTGTCAATTCTATCCCTGCCTCCATTGGGGTTGTTTGCATTGATTTGTGCCATAGTAGCGGTTACTGCCGCCGTTACAGCAGCTGGAAATGTAGCAGGGTCCATCTGCAGGAGTGGTGTCTCACGAGTGTGATTGTTATTCTTGCGAGATGGCATTTTCCTGCTGCTCGTTGATAATCTAGATTGTAAGTAATGATCGTCATTCTTGGTTGTACTCTATAATACTTTGCATCTTGTTGTATAGTTCTTACTGCTTCCATCAACATCCCCATGATGTATTTACGGTAGTAGGTAATCACAGATTTGGCACGATCGTCACATCTATCCTTAGAGTATATAGGGTGTTTTGGTTTCGAGATCCTTATGTCTCTAGTGGTCTCGAGGGTTTGCTTGTGCATATAATTGAGTCTTTGTAGTAATATGAAATCAATATAGCACATAATTGTTTCAGGGGTAAGTAACATCTCAGTACACGAAAGAGAGTCATGTCAGATAGTAGGGGGAACTAGAAAAGGCTGATCCTAATCGTTGCGGGAAGTGTCTGGTAGTGATGCTGATGAAGTGGGTGCACCTCGGAGACGAGCTTCTTGTTGCCCGATACCTCGTAGGCGTACTTTTCACACTAACCGTCTCACTCGGGAATCTCCGCTCACTTCCAATGTTTGCCTCTCATCTCTCAATAGCAAATCGCAGTTGTTCCGTTCGATTTGGGGTGTCCTGAGCTTGGTTATCAATACCTCGGGTGCGTCGGACCAAGACTGGGAGGGCCTGGTCAACGGGTCCTTTATGGCCGATGGTCGGAGAGACCTTGGTTCCTGCCCTAGTGTGGTCGTATCCCCTGCTGATGACTCTATTTCCAAATTTCGTATGCCCAAGGGGAGCATGGAGCCACTGGGGCCCCTACGATAAGTCGGTACTCTGGCTTTTCATGGATGGTTAATGACATCAGATTCTGCATTCGAGTCATCATCATCTCTGCCCTTGGGCTCCTCCTCCTCGAGGTCCACTTATTGACTTGGCGGGTTCACCGGCGAGTTCTACTTCATGTTCCTCCTGCGGTTCTTCCTCTGGATCGAGCCACCCTACTATATCTTGACTAGGAAGATAGGGTTTCCTGACTAATGATACTTGTCTATAGCGTATTGCACGAAGGACTATGAATACTAGAATCAAATAGCATACCAAATACTCCTATAATCCTACAACTATTGCATAGATTTAGTTGGGGTTCCCTTCTTGGAGATTAAGGGGTATGATTTTAGACTCCCTAGCTATCATGATTTCTTCAAGACATGTGATGGTTGTACCTTGGAGGGAATGTAGTTGATCAGGCTACATCCGCTCCTTGATACAACTAAGAACAGTCCTGGATCAACCGAGATACTAGCATTATCTTGTTTGGTTCGGTGTTAGGTTCTCGTTCCTAATACAAGCAAGGGTGTTTTATTGTTATGTTTTACTTGTTTTGTTCAGAGTTATGTTAGTCCCTCTTTTGGTTTATAGTTGCATATCAATGTATGGTTAGATATGCTAGTTCACTATAAACAGAGCTCTGATACCAACCTGTCACACCCCCGAACCAGACGGCGGAAACGTCCGAGGGCTGTTGTGACTCAATTGAATACCATCACAATGAATATACATGAAACATAACATCATACATCACCAAGCATTGGAATAATACAACTGGTAGCGTTTACATTTAGTACATTGTTCCCTAACATTACATGCCCAAAAAGTAGATTGTTCGGTATTAATTTAACAAGCAGCAAAACGTCACTGAGTACACTTATCCCTTCGACTTATCTATTACCTGAGAATACAAGTATTTTGAAAAACGTCAACATATGAAATGTTGGTGAGTTCATAAGTAATGTTTGAAATCCAATGTTTGTATCATTTCGAAAACCACCAGAAAATCCGATATTTTCTGAAAATAGTATGGTAAAAAAAAATGTGAAGATCCGTAAGTATGCTTGTTTGTTTTCTATAGATGTAAGCGTACGAGTTGTAAAATTCAGCATGAAATTCGTAAGTGTATTAGTTGAAAACCCTAGGAAAACCCGACGTTTTCCTATCACTTTGCTTTACTTAGTTTGTGTACTGTTATTTCGTTGCGTTAGAGGTATTCGTTGAGCTCCGGAGGCATTGAGTATAAAGTGGGTGGTGAATTGTTGTGACGCCCGTTGATGAAACGTCCAGTCGACAACCTTACAAGTGATCCCTTAGGCGTCACTCGCAGTTATTCACACAACTCAATCCTCCCGGACTTGGGTAGTCCCACGACCGGAGGGAAGGAGAGAAGGTGCGAAACCCTCGGTATTTCCCCGCGTCGTTCAAGACCATTGCAATTGCGAAGGGCCCGAAGCCCAACCCGCAATCGTGAGTTACCGACTTTACTAGCAGCACTGAAGGACCCTTGGGGACCAGCAGCATGTTTGCCATTGAAAGTCCTTTTACGTTATGTCGGATCGGTAAAACCCAACACTTCGTAAGAGAGAGGTCTTCGGGCCTTAAGATCAGGTCATTGGGCTAGCTAGGCTCAACAAACAAGATTTTACACTTTTGGGACCCAAAGATGGTGCGTAGACGTCTGTGCACACTCGCATGTATAGTGACTTCCCAATCGTTATCGTAATGTCGTAATGTCATAGTGTCGTCGTGTTAGTAATTTCGGATTTTTATTGGTTCGAGACCGAACCAATTCGTTTGACAACGACTTTTGGTATTGTAATGTATTGTATTTCGTCGATAGTTGTGGTACCATCATTTGGTCAAATTGCATGTATTGAACTAGCCTTGAGAATTTTCTGTTTTCAGTCCCTCCTTGTTTGTAAAATTTACTTTTTCAACCCCATTATTTCAATACTTTACGGTTTGGTACTTAAATCAATTTTCTTAACATTTTAATACCAAAAATTATTGAAATAAATATTTTCCAGCATATTTTTCATAGAAAACAGCATAAGCCCTTGAAATTTCAGTTTTCTCGGTTATAACCCATCTTTTTGTAAAATGATGCTCTTGGCCCAATAAGCCAAAAATTTAGGATTAAGGCCCAATTTTTATAAGAATAACACTTTGGTCTCCATTTTGTTCAAAACTTGTTTTGATAACTATTTTGTAGTGAAAACAACATTTTGAAATCCCTTATTGTCGAAAATAACATTCTTAACTTGAGTTATGTGAAAACGCATATTTTCTGGTTTTTGAACTTTTTCGACCTAGTTGTTTGAAAATTTGTAGAAAAATCATCGTAAGTCAAAAATTGGATCCGTAAACTATCAAAGTTTAGAAATTTTGTCTATTTTGTTCCAAAATTTTCTCATAATTTTTGATGGCTTCTAACAAGTGTGAAATTGTTCATCTTCACAGGTTGGTCCGAAATTATTTCAAATATGATAGGCAGTTTTGTAAAATTCGCCAAAAATTGTAGAAAAATCGTATGAAAACGTGCGAGTAGTCATTTTAAAGGTATAAACCTGAACTTTATCCATGTAAAACAGTTTTGAAAAATACTTCCATTTGGATGGTCAAAACAGTCCGATATTGGACCAAAACTTTCCTGTCAAGGGCTGTTTTGTGAGTTTAGCTTATAGATCTTTGAATACAACACTCATTTTTGCTATTTCAAGTGTACAAATCCCAGATCTAAAAGTTTAAATGCAGTATATGTGATAAAACATACTTTTCTCATGATTCATATGGAGATCCTAGTGATAAACTTCAAGTTTCTTAACATCTTTTTAGATTAGTGAAGGAATCAACACATAATCACGAAATGTTTCAAGAAAACACACATAGTCAAGCATAAATACATAGATCTACACATATGACTTGTATTATCCCCCCAAAAACAAGTGAAAACAGAAATCAAGGGGGTATGAACTCACCTTGGGGTTTGGTTTGGTTTTGGTGAGAAGATGGAAGGAGAATTCGGCCTAGCTTGCTTTTTGATAGGAGTTTTCGAATTCAAGATGGATCTAAGAGTCATGATGCACGAAAATATGGTGTAAGAGGAGTGATTTTTGAAGAGATTAAGAAGCTAAACCATGGATCTAAGCAAAACTTACCAAAGATGATGATCTAGGTGAAGATCCTCTTGAAACTACACCAAAACTCGAGCATTTTGAGAGGAAATGTAGGAGAGTTCTTAAGAGACTTATTGTGAGAGTTTTAGAAAGTAATAATAATGGTGAGGAGGCCTTATGGCCGTGAGTTTTGAAGAGGGGAGAGGGAGAGAGAAGGATTGCCTAGTTATATGAGATATCACCTTGTTATATGTGGGGTTTTGGTGCATGGGTGACCACCATGCAATATTGAGGTGGCACTTGCTCATAATTTCCCATTTCTTTTTTTTTTTGTCTAGTAAACACCTTGGGCCAAGAATTTGGGCTAGGAGGAAGGAGTTGAAGTGGTTTGGGCTCAATCTTGGCTTTGCTCGATTTTTATGAAGTTTAAGAATACTTTTCGGCCCATTAGGCCTTTAAGGTAGTTCGTGGCTCAAGTTGTATAACGAAATGGACATTATGGCCCAACAAGGCCTATTAGAGATGAAAATGAATTATTTTAGGCCCACATGGCCCAAAAAATCTAGTTTCATGATTGTGGTCTATTTAGAGCCCAATTAGGGTTTCTAGGCCCAAGATAGTCAACTTGAAGGTTTATTGGTCCATTAGGCCCAATAAGAGAATCCTAGGCCATAGTAAACTTGAAATGGGATATCTAGGGTTTCCAACCCTTATTTGAGCATATGAGATGTATTTGAACGAGGTTAGAGTATAGTATTCACGTAGAGTACAAGTTATGAGACTAGTTGAACAATTACCTGAGAGTAGAATTTCCTAGCAAAATGCTAGTTGTGACATACATATACCCTCACAATTCTCAATGTGATTCTTAACCAAAAGCCAACTCGGTACATAACTCGTAACATGAGATCCAAGGATTTACACTTGCATTTCACCCGAAATCTTCTGATTCACGACAACCATTCACTAAACCGGTATATAAAAATCCGCAAACCACTATTGAGACTGCGAGTCTCACAGCTGGTCTAGCCACTAGGTTCCTAAGAGTCCAACTCGCAATGCTACCCTAGTCTATAGATCACCCTTTAACACTCACTGACCACATAATCATCCCACTAAAACCATGATCCAATACCTAGACCCAACCGGTCTCCACCAGGTGTCACCCGTATGCCATAATCATGCGGCCCTAACCCATGGGACTCACCCAGTCTATACCAACAAACGGGCCATGATCGTAGGTATCACCCCATCAAGAGCTACACAGGACTAACCTCGCCTCAGACCCCAATGGTCCTCATCCTATTACAGATAAATGCTCTCCGACAATACTATTTGCTTTACCCAAGGCATGAACCGATCCTCCATTATACCAACGACCCCAATGATGGTCTATCTAAATTTGGAGAATACTAGGATCCCATCTCAGACTTACAACATTTCCACAACTTCCTAATATTCTGGTGAATGCTACGGCTACCATGTAGTCTTACAACATTCCCATACTATTTGGCAATCTAGTGTATGCTACGACCACTCGTAGTCTTACGACACCTCAATTCTACCATGGTCACCACCCATGGTTTTACTACACCTCTACCATACCAACCAAAACTGACTTGAGTTGAATTCGCATCTAACTATATCCTAGTCACGTGTTCAGTTTGTGCTTCGAACCCTAAAGCATTTATAAGACAACAATAAACAGAGAGGCCCTCACACCACCCTTGACCTGGATCCATCCACATACATGTCATGCGTCCCTACAATTGTGTAACAAAATCCAATTACCCTTCCTTGTACAATCCTTTAGATAAACGATTCTCCCCTACTTGGGCTCGACTGCGTGCTTCCAATCCATAAGATTATATGGATTTCCAATCCATCTCGTAACCTTGCAATTCAAATTGTTGGCATCCTGAGCTTACAAATGCCAACGTTCCATTACTAGTCAATCTCGATGATTGTACAACTCTTTAACTCGAAATGAATACTTCGCGAAATCTCAGCAAGCTCAATAATCTCGATCACTTCCCATGATACCGCTCCAAATCCTTAGGTCTTTTATGTTGGTGACAAAGACTATATTTTTGACCAAAACTAGCAAATATTCACTCCAACTTCCTATTCCCAATAGGATCGATGTATTTAAACCATCTTCAACCTTCACGATTATGAAATTACCTTGGCAAACCCAATGACCAAACAACCCATGTGACTGCCACCTTCATCTCCCTAATGCCGCTCCTTCCCTAGAAACGATAATGATTTGGACCCAAAGGTCCTTCCATAGACTGCCGCCAATCCTACCAGAATAAATGCTAACACTTTCGAATTTTGACTCCATTGATGGACTACTCCTGCTGATTTGACCATAGATCTTAAAAAAATAATCATGAATTGACCCTATTAAAGAACTGGAAAAAACACCCGATCCACTAAATCCCGTTCGGAAAGATACAACCCTTCAATAATTCTTGATGAGATAACTCAAGCAATAACAGAGAAGTGAACCAAAGATAATGCTTACCCATAACCTATACAAGATTCCAAGGAAAAATAAATAAATACTGATAACAAGCATGAAGAAAGCTAAAGATAACATATCAGCAAAAACATCTGATGAAACTCTGACATCTACAAACTACACTGCAATGCGTGGCTCTTCACTGCTGGGGCTCTTAAGCGGAATACTCTATCCTCTTCTAAACGTTGTCCACGATATGCAAAATGGCATATGATAGTTCTTTAAATGATGACTCAGTCAATAATAGAGGAACTCCGAACCTTAGATGGGCTTATTGGAAACTTTCTGATGTCACAACTCCAAACCTAGAGAGAGCGATCTACACCCTCTGAAATATGAACGTACTGAAAAATGAACTCTAATTTGTTGAAATTGTAGAAATTACGATATGGTGCTAACAATTCTACCATACAAAAGGTTTATGATCCGACCATATAACACTGACCAAGAACATATTTATGTTAATATCATTATAGAAATGGGGATCAAATACACACCAGTGATTTCTTGTGCCTCGATCTTGACCTCCTGAGGAACAATGAGTGTTGGGACCTGAACTCCCTCCGCCACCTAGGCAGGACTGCTGGACTTAAAATGACTTGGATGGTAACAATGAAAGAATATCTAATCCTTCTTACAATCCCGATTCATATGCCCTCTTTTTCCATACTTGAAACACCTGAACTTGTGACAAGCAAACCCGTGAGTTCCCCAAAACTTGCCACACATCTCTTGGTTCTCCTGACTTCCAGCACCTGTGTTAGCTGTATCGGACTCTCCACTTCCATCCAATTATCTCGAGTTATGAGTCAACCTTGTTTTTCCTAGCTATACCTCCACACCCCAATTTCCTTCGCTAGTAGCCTCACCAACTTCTTTTACAGCATGCGAGATTGAGGCCCACCCTTCGAATTGACAATCATTTTTTTAGTGATCAAACCAATGATACTAGGCAACTCCTCCAGTAAGATCTGTGAAACCTCAGTGGCAATCTAGTCACAAAGTCCTGCGTTATCTGCACTCATCTCTAAGGACTTTTCTTCTCTTCCAGGCATCGACATCTTGTACATCAAGACCAAAATGTCATCTCATAATCACAAGCTTCTTGGTTTCATGCAGCTCTCCTTGAATCGAGTACATATCCTATGCTTCTAGTAGTACGGGCCCATACTACTTTCCACATCTATCCGTACTTTCCTTAAGAACTACTTTGATTCCTCTAAGTCACTATTTACCAACTCAATAATCCCACAAGACAAGGCTCCCATCACTAATTCTCTTCCTAGGCTTTCCTGTGGAAACCACCACACTACTCTTCGCCATCAACTACAGAAGGAAATCCTACCGACACCCTCTAACTAGCTCACGAATACAGTTACATATCATTGACACCAGATAATTCTTTGAACAAAAGGTCTCACATTACAATGGTTGGACACAGACAAGAGCTACACAATAGAGTTAAAACCTAACCTTCTAAACTTATTTAATCCGCACAATATGTGACTTAACATATTCGCCTACTAGCTAGCTCATGTTAGTGAGGACTCCTAAAAAGCACAAAGCAAGCAATATTCGAGCACCGAGTAATCGGAACCAAACGTAACCTAATCAAGCCATCCGATCACTGACTGATCAATACTAGTTTGCAAGTCTAAAAGCATATACAATAGGCTTACAAAAGCATCTCCCATTGCATTCTATCATGCAAATACTGAGTAGTCCTTAGCCCTAACTAGCATGCGATTCACAGATTCACAAATCAAATCATATCAAATAACATCTATGTGTTGGGTTTTGAGCAATCTAACACTCCTAAGTGTACATGCAACCCTAAATACCTTGGATCTATGTTTTCTCTATTATACATGCAAATATCAACTTTCCAAGGTATTGTACTATTCTAGCATACAAAACTTTGAATAACACAAGTTAGAATAACATACCTTTTGTTGGTGCTTGTCTACATGAAGCTTGAGTGCCTAGTGCCCCAAGTGTGACACCTCAAATGGTTCACACAACACCATAAGCACTTGGAATAACTTAGAGAGAAATTAAAACACTTCATGAAATCGTCTAGCCCTCATACACACACATAGTCCCGATTTCTTGAGCCATGGGATTCTTTTATATGGTGGCTATTAGGGTTACACTATGTAACTCATGACTTTACCCATTCCTTATGCTCCATGGATTTTAACCTCCATGGAGCATCCATGGGTCACCCCATGGACGTAGTCCAACATAAGGAATCTTGGATCACAAGCCCACATATATAAGAATGAATGATTTACCAATCAACCCATATATTTAATTAGTCTCCTTTTGATTACTTAATTAATTCCAAATTAATTCTTGATCAATACTAATTAAATAACCTTATTAATATATTAGAACTTATAATATATTAATAAACCTTAAGTGTTATTTCTCTCATTTTAGTCTATCCAAGTGCATGATGCCATGCAACCCAAATGGACCATGCCGGGTCGGGTCAAGTTTTACCAATTATAGTTATGGACTTAGACATTAATCCAACAGTCTCCCACTTGGATAAGTCTAAAACTATTATTGCAAGCATGACTTCAAAACCCGACTAGCAATCCTAGCTCTCAAAAGCTTCTGTCGAACTCTGACCTTGTAGATGAACTCTGACCTTTGTCAATGACTTGCCCATTAGATAAGGGATCATATATTCCTCCATTCTAGATATCATATGGACTGAGACATGGATTATAATCATTCTCTCTGTCCATTTGTTGTTTCTCGATTTCTGATTTATGACGACTGACTAATTGAACAAATCAAATCAGTCCTGGCCCGGCCGAGCACTTCCATTTGTCATCATCAAATCATCGAGGGGCCCACAGATATCGCTTTTATCCCGAAGGTAAAAGGAATGGATAAACTTCGACTCATATGCTTGTACTAACTATTTGTTCAATCATACACAAAGGCACGTTTTATAACATCGAGTTACCAATGCGTTTACGTGCAATCAATGTATAACCAACTCATAGTTAACAACTCATATCTCTAGGTTTGAAGAATATAAGATATTATCGTCTCATGATTCACTCGTGATAAAATCCATGTA
This sequence comes from Lactuca saligna, assembly GCF_052625555.1. Classification (NCBI taxonomy): domain Eukaryota; kingdom Viridiplantae; phylum Streptophyta; class Magnoliopsida; order Asterales; family Asteraceae; genus Lactuca; species Lactuca saligna. The sequence goes on from NC_136421.1 coordinate 152,025,793, forward strand.
GTGAATCCAAATGAGCGTGGGTTGAATCCAATACTCAGCCCTTATGAGTACTCATGAACGTTGTAGCAACTATTGCATTGTCTAAAGCACTTTAGACAAATCATACAAGCCAAATTCACGACAGTCTTGATTTATATCTACTTCCAACATATGATCGACTGTAGATGGTTTGAATAACCTGTTCATTCGGGAGAATGACCTAGTTATTCTGGAAGTCAAAACATGAAAAGTGAAACACAAAATAATACTAGTCCTATATGGCCTCAACACTTTGAGCGTAAATAAAACACCTTTTATCTAAGCACCATATTGATCACTCATTATTCATGTTTCTATTAATCAACTTAATACTTGAATTGAAACAGTAGTGATGCCATGCTCCAAGCATGCATACTATATTTCTCTAAACAATAGCTATGCCATACTCCAAGTATGCACACTATGTTTACATATGGTCATCTCTTTGTGAAATGTATATCAATTGAACATGACTTCTATAATTCTCATTTCACAATCCCAATCCTTATTGTAAATGTAAGAATACCAAGTTCTTGTCATTTACCGTAATCTATGCAATGAGCCTCTTGTAATGATATTCACACAAGTCACAAAGACTTGGCAACAAACATTACAAAGTATTCCAATGGAAAGCAATTCCATGGAGATGAAGTCTCAAATTCAAAGTACATTCCTTTGAACATCCTTCTTTGCATAGATTCAAAGAATAACTTCCACCTATGGAAACAATTCCATATTCCCATGTTGACCATCACTTTTGAACAAGAGTTGCCTCTTTCCAAAATATGTCAATAAGATCCTTATTCTATACTTCCAATTGTCCATGAGTAACCAAACTTTGGAAAACCCCAAATTGTTCTCGAAAATTGCTTAATCATCTTAGTCATATCCACTTCTAATCCATTTTCCCTTCTTAACGCCCTAAGCATTAGGAAAATTTAGAATGGATAAATATTATAACACATGAAACCGATCCTATACCCGAAGTATATGGGATACGATTCATGCTATAATATTTTTATTTTCCATGTTCTCATAATTCGAACTATGAAGAGGGATGCCGTAATCATAATCGAATTTTGAGAAAGCAACATATATAGAAATTCCTTATGTTGAACCATTTCAACATAACATTCATATATATTCTTGACTAAAGTTGATTAAAATCTCAATCTAAGCTTGTAGAATTGAAATGAAGTATAAATTTCTCTCCCTTAATTATAGTAAAACAACTTTTTCAAATCGAGTTGAAACTTTTTGTTTTCTATAATTAACATTGCTAACTTTCAACATAATCATCATGCTCCCACTAGCATAATGATTATTATCTAACTAGCATAACACTTTTATGCTCCCACTAGCTTTGACATGTACCTAGAAATCAGTCAGACTTCTGATACTAGATTGTCTTGATAAGACTTTATCAAATCATACACCTGGAGTCTAACCCTTTCCTTAGATAGCTCACATGTGAGTCAAAACCTTTGCCATTCTCATTAGTTAGTGTGCCGGTTAACCACACACGCTCCACTAACGACATGAGAATGCAAACTTCACACTTGCTATTCACTTAAATCTACTTAGTGAAAGAGTTTCCTCACTATCATTTTCATGAATCAGAGAGAAACCTTATGACACTTAGATTTAATGGTGTATGTGTTCTTATCCATGTGAATTGTCAAAACCATAGTCACAAGACAAGGATAATGACAAATCCAAACTCATATGGACTGAACTCAATCTAATTTCTTGCCACCTGGCAGCTCAAGGGCCTGCCATTGCTTCCAAGTTGTTATGCAACCAGTTGAGAACTCTTAGAACTCCAATGCAAAACCAACTTTAACTGGAATGGGCACAGAATATGTCAACACGATAGGTTACAAACCTCAAGTCGTGGTCTAGTAATTAACAAAACTCTTGATTAGTTCTTGAATCTATCTTAAGATCCTTTTAAGGCTTCCACTGACCTCTTGACATATAAGACTCTCTTTGTCAAGAACCATTCATTGACAAAAACGAATATTCAAGAGTTAGTGCAGATTCTTATCAAGTTAAACACTTCTCACAATTGGTCTTAGTTGGTCTTTGTTTTATCCAAAACATCACAACTTACCAATTTCAAATGTACAAGAGTAAGAACACATTTTACTCTACATTTAACAAGTGTTATAAACCTTTCTTAAGATTATGTCACTCAAGGCTTAATCTTGGAGTATGACTCTAAGATTTAATTTTGGAACGAAGTATAATTTATCTTTTGATCTAACCATTTCAACAATTCACGATTCCTCTCCTTAGTCAAACAAAATGAACTAAGATGTCCTCAAAGGATCAATTATGACATGGTTTCATAATCACTAAGATAATTATAAAACAAGATACTCAAGTACTCTCCCATCTCTTCAGATTAGAGAAACTTTTATCTTTCCGCCTTATTTGATTCTTCTTACTTATTATGCTCATCATTGAAACTTTTCCAGTGATCCAGAACTATACTTAAACTTGTAAGTATAACCATATTTAATAAACTTTAGTAAATCATAATGAATATTCTTATCAACCATTGTGGTGGACCTGACCAGCACACAACCAAGTGTACCTAATCCTTTAGTCCTTCACTTGACTCACATGCGAATGTGAACAAGGAATTAGTCTTAATTTACCAAAGATGAAAATTCTCATTCATCACACAATACAACTTGCATGATTCCAAGTTTCTATCCAACTGGAACTTGGGTGATGAGAATCTTTCCTTATTTGGTAAACTATGACACTACCACAAATGAAAGAATCAAATCCATTTCCTATATTGCTTATCAATGGAAACATATAATCAACAATTTTTCACAAATGTCATTGTAAGGATACTTAAAATAAATAAAATCAAAACCATTTTTCGTTTATTTTAAAACTTTGCGGAAAAATTAATCCTTACAATCCATATGGAACACTTGTTGTTATCTATTCCTAAGCAATATATCATAACTCTTAAGTAACAGCTCAAAATTCTGATCACCGAACCATGCGATCGAAATCCATCTTCGCGATCAGAATCAGCATATACTTCCTTTAAGTTTCTTCACCTTTTCTTTGATTCTTAAAACATCAACATGTGACCTCGTCACATTATGCAATAAGAATCTCAGAATAGAAACTTAATAGAGTTAGACAATGGACTTTACCTGAAGTAGAGTCAAACCTATTGAGTTTACCATCCTTATGATGTTTCAGGTAAATTTAGCAGCTTCGCAACCAAAATCTTTCCTTTGGCAACAGAATCATATGGACTCTTTGGAAACGGTACATGGAACTATCACAGACTTAACCGTTCTCTTTACCATTTGGTCAACTAAGTTGACTATGGCCGATCCCTTTCCATTGGGAAGAGAAAGTTTTTCCTTGACCTCCAATGTCACCATTTTCAATGTCCAAATAGGTTTGGAAAGTAGATCTTCCAATCCAATTCGCTTTACTAATGCTCCAAATCATTGCTGATTTAGCATCATCGAGCAAATAGGTAAGATCATTAAGGGTCTTGTCGCAACCTGTCATCAGGGAGCGACTGATGAACCAAGTCAGCAACCAGCTACCTCGAGACTTCGACACCCGACTCTCCCGACTTGTCAATATGTGGCTTAATCCCTAAGATCTAAGCACATATAAACTTTGCTTGCCAATAGGGATTGAGTGACTTAGAACTTATCAAGTCTTAAAACTTGTGGGATAGGGAGATTTATTGGAGGGGGTGGATTAAGTGAAGTATGATTTCTAGTCCCACAAATGCCCAACAACGGGATTGATCTTTCACCTTGATTGCCATTTGGTATATCATCTTCATTAGAAAGCTTGTTCCTAAAGATTTGGGAAGACTATATTTGTCTAAACTACACATCTATAATGGGAGAAATTCAAGTTAGTTGATTAAAGTCCTTAATATAACACCCAATATGAAATATTAAGGCTAGGACCCAACAACCTATTTATAACTGGAAGAGGGATGCCATAATCCAAGTTATAAAATAGTTAAAGGTAGGCAAATGACGATTTACCAATTTCCACCATGAAAATGAAATATTTTATTATTAGGTTTTATTGGTTTTGAAACTCCTAGATCTTTTGAGATACATTGAACTTTTCAATGGCATGTTAGAATCTCGATTGTGCCCTTTCAAATTTGTGACAGGGATGCCAAGGATCACAAACAAGGTGTGAATAACCATACAAATTGACTTGGTACCCTTAACAATATTACCTAATCGATGTGCCGGTTAACCACACACGCTCCACTGATCTATAATAAAGTCAAGTTACCCTTTGCCACTCTTACTAGTCCATGTTAGTGTGCCGGTTAACCACACACGCTCCACTAACGACTTGGTAAGGTACAAAGTGTAATTTTATGGGCTAGCAGCTTTTCACATTTTCCTTTGTAACTAAGATTGGGAATTTATAAGTGTTTAGTTACTTAGTATTTTTCATTATACTTTTAATGAAGGGAGAATTATAGTCCATTCCTACCCGTTCGGCTAACGACCCTCCACCAGTCAAGGAAGCGGTGGGTGAGAGTGGACACCCATTAAACTGCCATTTTATAGGCAGTAACCTTATACCCCCCTTATAGACCGGCTTCGTGAATGAGGCCTACTAACGGTAAGATTGACTTCATCTTATACATATCTATATAATTAAAATTATAATAATAGTATAAGGGTTGAATTTTAAACTTTTAAAATTTCAATGTTTAATTTTGGAATTAAAGTATACATGAGGAGTAACTTTTCAAATTCCAAAACTTGAGGGCAAGTTTTGAAACTATTTCAAGACTCTTCAAATCATAACTTATGAGTTTAATGGTTCATTAAAATGAAGTCTCTTCATTTTAATGTAACCCCTTATTCTTTAAAAACACTTTAAAGAAGTATCTCTTCAACATCCATAACTTGAGGACAAGTTATGGAGTCATTAAACTATTTAATGGAAAAAACTCTTACATTTTATGTAACCTACAAAACTTTTATGAGTTTTTAAGATTCATAAATATGACTTTTCACATAACTTGAAGACAAGTTACAAAAACATATTTTATGAACTTCTTTTAGACTAATATGGATTGAAAACAACTAAAACATAATTTTTTTCATTATCAATCTCAACAAACTCATAAATCAAGGAAACATAAAATTCTTGAAAAATTCATAACTTGAGGACAAGTTATGAACTCCATACAATTTTCAACAAGATCATGAATTATATCAACAAACTATTTGCACACAATTCCTATGATCTAACAAAATTCATAAGCATGATTATTCATAATCAACAATTTTCAAGAATAACATGAACACATATAAACTTGAAACTTTTGTTATAGCATTGAAATTGGTTTAACATAATCATTACCACATTCAAAACAAATTTTATAAGCCCAAAACAGTCAAAGGTAATGATTCTAGACCAATTCCAGCACCAAAACTCGTAAATATGCTGTCTGGGGGTCCAACTCGTCGAGTGCATGAACAAACTCGGCAAGTTGGATGCATTTTGCCTTGGAATCATCGATTCCCTTCATGGACTCGGCGATTCTGCTGGGCTGACAGCACCAAAAGTCGATTTTTAAGCAGTTTAAGCAAGTACAACAAGAAAACAAACCTGGCTCTGATACCACTGTTGGGTTTTGAGCAATCTAACACTCCTAAGTGTACATGCAACCCTAAATACCTTGGATCTATGTTTTCTCTATTATACATGAAAATATCAACTTTCCAAGGTATTGTACTATTCTAGCATACAAAACTTTGAATAACACAAGTTAGAATAACATACCTTTTGTTGGTGCTTGTCTACATGAAGCTTGAGTGCCTAGTGCCGCAAGTGTGACACCTCAAATGGTTCACACAACACCATAAGCACTTGGAATAACTTAGAGAGAAATTAGAACACTTCATGAAATCGTCTAGCCCTCATACACACACATAGTCCCGATTTCTTGAGCCATGGGATTCTTTTATATGGTGGCTATTAGGGTTACACTATGTAACTCATGACTTTACCCATTCCTTATGCTCCATGGATTTTAACCTCCATGGAGCATCCATGGGTCACCCCATGGACTTAGTCCAACATAAGGAATCTTGGATCACAAGCCCACATATATAAGAATGAATGATTTACACAATCAACTCATATATTTAATTAGTCTCCTTTTGATCACTTAATTAATTCCAAATTAATTCTTGATCAATACTAATTAAATAACCTTATTAATATATTAGAACTTATAATATATTAATAAACCTTAAGTGTTATTTCTCTCATTTTAGTCTATCCAAGTGCATGATGCCATGCAACCCAAATGGACCATGCCGGGTCGGGTCAAGTTTTACCAATTATAGTTATGGACTTAGACATTAATCCAACAGTATGGGTATTTTGAGAAAACATACTTGAGCTCGGTCGATTGCATGCACCGCACTCTTTCCTGTATTAGAAAAAGCCTGTCTTAAAAAATATTTCATTTTTCTAAAAAATTTACCAAATCCTCATTTTGTGTTCAGACACACCCGAGAGTATATTCGAATCCCTCAAACTAAGGCTCTGATACCAACTTGTAACGTCCCAAGAATAAGATCAAAAAATTTCATTTTTAAATTTAATAAAACGGTAATTCAAAGATTTTCATACAACCAAGATGGATCAATGTGTATCACTATATCATAAAATATCAGAGTAAATCAAAAAGTGTGGAATGAGGTGGTGTGTGCTTTGCAATCAGCCTGGGCTCTTCCCTTTTGAACTAGAAGTACCTGAAAGATAAACTCAAAACCGTAAGCACAAAGCTTAGTGAGTTCGTTAAAAATACCATATACCATACATAATAAACACATAATGGGTCCCGCCATCATCGGGTCCTGCCCGATATCGAGTCCAACCCGGACTCGGGCCCCGCTCGGTTTACACATCTGTCAATCATTAGCAACACCTGACATCGGATCCGGCCCGATACACATATAAACTTATAAACATATATTGATACTAACACATGAGATAACCACAAAGATAATAACATACAATATAGCAATTGGGCCTTGCTTGACATCGAGCCTTTCTTAGTATATATATCAACACATACACATCCAAGAGTCATGTATATATCTAGAATCCTAACATAATAAAGCATAGGTCAGAATTGGTGCCTTCGATCTACAAAACACAGTGAGGAAACTCACCTCAAGCTGTTGAGTGTCATAGATAAATCCTTGGTTGCTAATCCGAAAATCCTCGCGCTATAATCATAAAATAACATCCAATTAATAATGTGACATCCCCAAAATCACGGCCAGAAAAGACCGGTTTTGTTTATACTTTATTTCAAAATCAGAGTTATCTTTTAATAAAAGGGTTGCGGAATTTGTCCCAAAACAATAATATGATAAAGATTTATCAAAAGCATTTCCATAGAAATGTATTTCATTAAAAGACTCGGGATGTCATGTTCGTACAGATCAAAAGTATAAACAGTACAATATAAGCCTTACTACATTATTTCATATCTACAGGCCTATATCCGTAATCCCTCGTCCAAAACATCACACCTATGCTCATGCGCCACTACCTGTAATGCATAAAACTGAGTGGGTCAGGCTTGGGAGCCTGGTGAGCACATAGGGTTTTCAACCCACAATAAGTTTATTAATTTCATCAATCAACAATAACCCGATTACCCGTTCCCGTTATCCTCACTTTACGTCCCTAAACACCTATCATAAGGGACCTAGCCTAAGGATCATCATCGGGACGGACACTACTGCTAAGGGGATTCCTCAGCAATAAATGTCCTAATAGGCAACCATGTGGGGGATGGAGTACACCGGTGAACACATCGTTCACAACACCTACAGGTTGCGAACCTGCTAGTGTTCCACTGGACTGTCTAGAAGAGTCCGTGGTCGTCATCTATACTCCGCTAGATGACTGGATCAACAACAACAACATTGAGGCCTCTCATCATTTTATCACACATCACCTATTACATCTACCCATGTTTTACCCCAACATTTTCGTAGCTATAAAATACATATACAGTTTAAATCATTGAAAACATGTATAACAACGTTCATCTAGCATAGATAGCAAGTATTCAGATAATATGCACACATAGCACGTAATTTATATAAAATACTTCATATCTATGTGTAAGTTGAAGGTAACTATGCACTCACCGGAAAAGGTGGTGATTCCGAACTCAGACAGCGCTTCGCTTCTTAAAAAGAATTTTTCTTCGACGAAACCTAGTATTATTACCACTAGAGTTTAGTTTATTATTCGTCGAGACTAATTAATAGTCTAGCTATTATTATTATTATATAAGCGTCAAAAAAATACTTATATAACCCATAATAATAGCCCAAGTATTTATTATAAGTTCCTAATAACGTTACTATAATTAAATAAAAGTTATATTAAAAATAGCGTAGGCGTAGCTCACTTACAGCGGGTTTTATAGAAAACCGGGCTTTGCTTGGAGCAGCGTTCCCGAGCCGAAAAGCTCTTCTTCTCAGAGCCTTCGAGCACTCCGGGGCTTCTGCCTCGTGCTAGGGAGGTTCCCTAGGCTTTTCGGGGGATTTCGGGGCTAGAGAGAGGTTCTAGAGAGAGAGAGAGAGTAAAGAGAAGAAAGAATGGGAAAGGTGTGAAGAAAATGAGGGTGGGAGAGGTGGTATTTATAGGGTGAAATGTGGCTGAACTTGGTGCCACATGTCACCATCTGGTGGCAAGCCTTGGGGAGAAAGCAATGGCCAAGATTGTGCCACATCACCCATTTTCGCACAGCACACTTCCGACTTCTAAAATCCGTAACTTTCACATACGACCTCCGTTTTTGATGTTCTTTATATCCACGCGTAGGTAATAATAAGATCTACAACTTTCATTTTGACACCGTCAGCTAATTCTCGACCGATCTTAAATTTAACAGTACAAGGAGATTATACTGTTAAACGTCTGCGTAAAATTAATAACTTCTACATACGGACTCTGTTTTTGTCTGTCTTTTTACCGTTGATTTCCTATTAATGAGATCTTCAACTCTCATTTATGTTGCGTAAGCCAAAAACCGCTCGAACTAAAATTCGAGTTTCAGGCCGTGCACTGCTAAGCCGAATCTTAGAAAAATCATAACTTCTTCATACGAAGTCAGATTTGGGCGTTCTTTTTATCGATGTTCTTAGTTTAACATATTCTACGACTTTTGTTTAGATTGCTAAGGCTAAAAAGTCTTCTATCGTAAATTCACTATTTACGTTTCCCGGTGTCGTGCCGGTTTTGTCGTAAAACTTCGGCGGGCCATAACTTCTTCTTTATAGCTCGGATTTCGGCATTCTTTATATGCACGGAAACCTTGAGACATATTCTACAACGTTATGTAGAGATATCGGGATTATCTCACACTTTAATTTTGACGCTCATTTTTATTCTTTATTAATTATACAATAATAAACACATAAACACACATAATTCACATAATACTCAAATATTTCTTATTTATTACTTCAAAAAGAGTTACAATAGTTGACCTAGACTATTACATTGACAAAAATGCTTAGCCCTGAAAACCCGGGCGTTACAATTCTCACCCCCTTAGGATGATTCCGTCCCGGAATCATGCATCAGCAAACAGATGTGGATAGCGACTCATCATGTCATCCTCTGTTTCCCAAGTGAGATTCGGCCCATTCGAATGTTTCCATCGGACTAGCACCAAGTCGACCATCTTGCGTCGTAACTTCTTAGTCTTACGGTCAATAATTGCCTCAGGCTCTTCGATCAGCCTTTTATTCTCATCCATCCTTAATTCCGAGATTGGAATTATGTCGGGAACATCTCCCATGAATTTCCTCAAATAACACACATGGAAGGTGTTATGAATACCATTGAGTTCTTCGGGCAATTCCAGCTTGTAAGCTTGGTTCCCAATCCTCTGAAGAACTTTGAATGGTCCAATAAACCTTGGACTCAACTTTCCTCGTTTCCCAAATCGTATAAGTCCCTTCCACGGTGAGACTTTAAGTAAAACGGAATCCCCAACTTCGAAGGTTATCGGTCGTCTTTTCTTGTCGGCATAGCTCTTCTGACTATCCTGAGCTGCTAACATTCTTTCCCTAATCACCTTCAATTTCTCAGCAGTCTCATGGACTATCTCGGGGCCCATAAACTGCTTCTCTCCGGCTTCAAGCCAACAAGACGGCGTACGACACTTCTGCCCATACAAGGCTTGATAAGGAGCCATCTTGATGCTCGAGTGAAAACTATTGTTGTAGGAAAATTCTACCAGAGGTAAGTGCTCATCCCAATTCCCTTGGAATTCGAGGGTACATGCTCTCAGCATATCTTCCAACGTCTGAATCGTTCTTTCACTCTGACCATCAGTTTTCGGATGGTAAGCAGTACTCAAACACAACTTTGTACCCAACTCCTCTTGTAGACTCCTCCTTAACCTTGACGTGAAACGACTATCACGATCTGACACAATCGTAAGAGGGACACCGTGAAGTCTTACAATTTCCTTCACGTAAGCATTTGCGAGCTTATCCATAGACCACTTCTCATTGGCGGCTATGAAGTGTGCACTCTTGGTGAAACGATCCACGACTACCCAAATCATGTCGTGTCCATTCTTCGTTCTGGCAGTTTAGTCACAAAATCCATGGTGATGACTTCCCATTTACCCATGGGTACAGGTAAGGGTTCTAAACTCCCATACGGTTTTTGATGTTGTGCCTTAACCCTCGCACATGTTATGCACTCAGCCACATACTTCGCAACATCGAGCTTCATCGTCGGCCACCAGTAGTAGGGTTTTAGGTCCTTATACATTTTAGTGCTACCGGGATGAATCGAGTACATGGTCTTGTGTGCTTCTTCCATTAGAAGATCTCTTATTCCTCCCGTCTTAGGTACCCAAATTCGATCTTGGAATACATTCAGTCCTCGACTGTTCGTACCGAACACTAACGTTTTTCCCAAACGTTCTTCCTTTCGGTCATTCTTTTCTAAGGCTTCTTCTTGAGCTTTCCTGATATTTTCCACAATCATCGAGACGACTTCAATTCTTAACGCTCTTGGCCTTCTTCTTTCAAGATTGACTTTCCGACTGAGAGCATCAGCAACAATATTTGCTTTACCTGGGTGGTAAAGTATCTCACAGTCGTAGTCCTTGAGAAGTTCTAGCCAGCGTCGTTGCCTCATGTTCAACTCCTTCTGATTAAATAGATATTGGAGACTCTTATGATCAGTGAAGAGCTTGCACTTCGTGCCGTAGAGGTAATGCCTCCATATCTTTAAGGCGAATACTACCGCTGCCAACTCCAGATCATGAGTGGGGTAGTTCTTTTCGTGCTCTTTCAATTGTCGAGATGCGTATGCTATCACCTTTTCTCTTTGGGTCAGAACACAACCTAACCCGACTCCAGATGCATCACTATAAACTGCGAAATCTTCGACTCCATCGGGTAGAGAAAGTATCGGCGCTTCACATAACTTCTTCTTTAGCTTCTTGAACGCCTCATCATGTTTCTCACTCCATGTATACGTAGCTCCTTTATGGGTCAAAGCTGTTAATGGAGCAGCTATCAAAGAAAAGCCTTGGATAAATCGTCGGTAATATCCGGCTAATCCTAGAAAGCTTCGAATCTCCGTGGGATTCTTCGGACGTTCCCACTTCATTACAGCTTCGATCTTGGCAGGGTCAACCATTATTCCTTCTTGGTTAACAACATGACCCAAGAATTGGACTTCCCGTATCCAAAAGTCGCATTTGGAGAACTTTGCAAAAAGCTTCTCCTTCTTTAACACCTCCAACACTTCTCGTAGATGCTTGCCATGCTCCTCCTGGCTTTTCGAGTAAATGAGAATGTCGTCGATGAACACTATCACAGATTTATCGAGGAATGGTTTACAAACCCTATTCATCAAATCCATGAATGCTGCGGGAGCATTGGTTAGTCCGAACGACATAACCAAGAACTCGTAGTGTCCATATCTTGTTCTGAATGCAGTCTTCTCAATATCCTGCTCTCTCACCTTCAGCTGATGATATCCTGACCTAAGATCGATCTTTGAGAAGTAGCTCGAACCTTGCAGCTGATCGAATAGATCATCAATCCTCGGTAATGGATACTTGTTCTTCACCGTTGCCTTATTCAACTCTCGGTAGTCTATGCACATCCTCATGCTTCCGTCCTTCTTCTTCACGAATAACACCGGAGCTCCCCAGGGTGATGAACTAGGTCGAATGAAACCGCTATCCAACAGCTCCTGAAGTTGCATCATGAGCTCCTTCATCTCCGTCGGTGCTAATCGGTAAGGTGCCTTTGCTATCGGTGTTGTTCCTGGTAATAAGTCTATACGAAACTCTACTTGCCTATCAGGTGGTAATCCGGGAAGATCTTCGGGAAAGACTTCCGGATAATCGCACACAACCGGTATATTCTGCACCTCTTTCTTTTCTTTCTTAGCATCGATTACGAATGCCAAGTATGATGCACATCCTTTGGACAAACATTTCCTGGCTTTCATCAAGGAGATGATTCCAGAATTTACTCTGCGTTTGTCCCCGTACACCATAAATGATTCCTTTCCGGGTGGGTTTATCCTAACTATCTTCTTTTGGCATAATATCTCGGCATCGTTGGCGCTAAGCCAATCCATACCCAAAACGATGTCGAAACCATTTAACTCTATGGGTAGTAGTTCCTCATGGAATTCGTTTCCGTTTAGGTCAATGACGATGTTCCTAATACGATTACTAACAGGTACGAATTTGCCACTGGCAACTTCTACAATCAGGGCATTATCTAGTTTTTCTACAGGTAATGCTAATTTTCCACCAAATTTATGTGACACAAAGGAGTAATTGGCTCCGGAATCAAATAGTATATTTGCAGGTAAACCATTTACAAGAAAGGTACCTGAAGCGACGTCTGCTGCCTCCTTCGCAGCCTCGAGCGTCATCTGGAAGGCTCTCGCCTTCGGCTTTGGTGGTATGTTGGGTCTTCCTGCCTCCTTCTTCTTTGGGCAGTCCTTCAAAATGTGCCCTTCTTCATTACACCCATAACAGGCCTTCTGGTTGAGGGTGCATTCGTTGGCATAGTGCCCAGGCTTTCCGCATTTGTAACAAGTGACTCCTCCATCACACTTCCCAAAGTGCTTCTTCTTGCACTTGTCACACCACTTTGCTTCTGATCCTCCTCCTCTCGAACCAGACTTCGAGAATCTTCCTTTCTTATCGGACCTCGAGGATCCGTCAAATTTCCGTTTCTCTCCCACTTCCGCTCTCTCCAGACCCTTTTCTCGTATCTGGGTCTCCACATTCTTAGCAGCCCAGATGGCAGCTTTCAGAGTGGTAGTTTGCTTGACCATTGGACCGAAGTCCGCTAGTAATCCGAGGGCAAATTTGTTAACCTTGGAGAGTTCAGTTGGGACGAGGTGAGGAACAAGCTTCATTTTCTCAGTAAAGCTTGCAGCGTATTCAGTAACGCTCATCCTTCCCTTCTTCAGACTCTGGAATTCGTTGTTGATCTCCAGAAGATCCTGCTCAGAGAAGTATTGCATCTTCAACTGTACCAGGAAATCCTCCCACGACATTTTGCTTGCTTCACCTTTGGGCATTGAATCATCTAATAGCTTCCACCAGCTTAGTACTCCAGATTTCAATAGAGGAACTGCAAGAGCAGTCTTCTGCCTATTGCTACACTCGCAACTCTCAAACATTGTCTCCATCTCAGAGATCCAGTTCATGACTTCCACCGGCGTCGGGCTTCCGGATAGACTCGGTGGCTTGGATGCCATGAAATCCTTGTATTTGCATCCACGTCCATCATTTCCTCCATCCTGGTGGTTTTGCCTAACTATCGGTGGGTTGGCTTGACCAATAGTCCCACTGTAGTTTCCTTCTTCAGTCTGCCCTTCGTTCAACTCGGGCTGTTCGAGCTGAATAGTCGCTTCCTCTCGATTTTGCTGGAGCAAACTCCTGGTTTCCTCCATTTGACGATCCAACATTGCCTGGATCATCGCTTGCACTCCGGCCATCGTTATTGGTCCGGCAGCGGCTTCCACAACTGGTATTTGCTCGATCACGGGGGGTTGGTGTCCGTTCCCATTTGCGTTTACGTTTCCGCTACGGGTCCTTACCATCTTGATCTATATACCGAATAAGGTGGATTTAGATCTTTATTTAGGAGAGACGTTTTAAATCGTCCTTATCACTCTGAAACGTTTACATGCAAGTTCTAATATCGTAGTCGTACGTTTAGAATCCTAAACACATAAGGTTCCAGATCCGGTCGGCAACAGACCATAGATCCCGAACAAAATAACAGCATATCATGCATAAAACATTTAGCACATAAAAGCATTTTAGGCACAATTCCTAAAATAAGCTAGTGCTCACACCTCACAATCATCGCTTAGCATTCTAAGTTTAAGTCTATAAATCCTACAAATTCCTAGTTCGCTTAAACTAATGCTCTGATACCAACTGTGACATCCCCAAAATCACGGCCAGAAAAGACCGGTTTTGTTTATACTTTATTTCAAAATCAGAGTTATCTTTTTAATAAAAGGGTTGCGGAATTTGTCCCAAAAAAATAATATGATAAAGATTTATCAAAAGCATTTCCATAGAAATGTATTTCATTAAAAGACTCGGGATGTCATGTTCGTACAGATCAAAAGTATAAACAGTACAATATAAGCCTTACTACATTATTTCATATCTACAGGCCTATATCCGTAATCCCTCGTCCAAAACATCACACCTATGCTCATGCGCCACTACCTGTAATGCATAAAACTGAGTGGGTCAGGCTTGGGAGCCTGGTGAGCACATAGGGTTTTCAACCCACAATAAGTTTATTAATTTCATCAATCAACAATAACCCGATTACCCGTTCCCGTTATCCTCACTTTACGTCCCTAAACACCTATCATAAGGGACCTAGCCTAAGGATCATCATCGGGACGGATACTACTGCTAAGGGGATTCCTCAGCAATAAATGTCCTAATAGGCAACCATGTGGGGGATGGAGTACACCGGTGAACACATCGTTCACAACACCTACAGGTTGCGAACCTGCTAGTGTTCCACTGGACTGTCTAGAAGAGTCCGTGGTCGTCATCTATACTCCGCTAGATGACTGGATCAACAACAACAACATCGAGGCCTCTCATCATTTTATCACACATCACCTATTACATCTACCCATGTTTTACCCCAACATTTTCGTAGCTATAAAATACATATACAGTTTAAATCATTGAAAACATGTATAACAACGTTCATCTAGCATAGATAGCAAGTATTCAGATAATATGCACACATAGCACGTAATTTATATAAAATACTTCATATCTATGTGTAAGTTGAAGGTAACTATGCACTCACCGGAAAAGGTGGTGATTCCGAACTCAGACAGCGCTTCGCTTCTTAAAAAGAATTTTTCTTCGACGAAACCTAGTATTATTACCACTAGAGTTTAGTTTATTATTCGTCGAGACTAATTAATAGTCTAGCTATTATTATTATTATATAAGCGTCAAAAAATACTTATATAACCCATAATAATAGCCCAAGTATTTATTATAAGTTCCTAATAACGTTACTATAATTAAATAAAAGTTATATTAAAAATAGCGTAGGCGTAGCTCACTTACAGCGGGTTTTATAGAAAACCGGGCTTTGCTTGGAGCAGCGTTCCCGAGCCGAAAAGCTCTTCTTCTCAGAGCCTTCGAGCACTCCGGGGCTTCCGCCTCGTGCTAGGGAGGTTCCCTAGGCTTTTCGGGGGATTTCGGGGCTAGAGAGAGGTTCTAGAGAGAGAGAGAGAGTAAAGAGAAGAAAGAATGGGAAAGGTGTGAAGAAAATGAGGGTGGGAGAGGTGGTATTTATAGGGTGAAATGTGGCTGAACTTGGTGCCACATGTCACCATCTGGTGGCAAGCCTTGGGGAGAAAGCAATGGCCAAGATTGTGCCACATCACCCATTTTCGCACAGCACACTTCCGACTTCTAAAATCCGTAACTTTCACATACGACCTCCGTTTTTGACGTTCTTTATATCCACGCGTAGGTAATAATAAGATCTACAACTTTCATTTTGACACCGTCAGCTAATTCTCGACCGATCTTAAATTTAACAGTACAAGGAGATTATACTGTTAAACGTCTGCGTAAAATTAATAACTTCTACATACGGACTCTGTTTTTGTCTGTCTTTTTACCGTTGATTTCCTATTAATGAGATCTTCAACTCTCATTTATGTTGCGTAAGCCAAAAACCGCTCGAACTAAAATTCGAGTTTCAGGCCGTGCACTGCTAAGCCGAATCTTAGAAAAATCATAACTTCTTCATACGAAGTCAGATTTGGGCGTTCTTTTTATCGATGTTCTTAGTTTAACATATTCTACGACTTTTGTTTAGATTGCTAAGGCTAAAAAGTCTTCTATCGTAAATTCACTATTTACGTTTCCCGGTGTCGTGCCGGTTTTGTCGTAAAACTTCGGCGGGCCATAACTTCTTCTTTATAGCTCGGATTTCGGCATTCTTTATATGCACGGAAACCTTGAGACATATTATACAACTTTATGTAGAGATATCGGGATTATCTCACACTTTAATTTTGACGCTCATTTTTATTCTTTATTAATTATACAATAATAAACACATAAACACACATAATTCACATAATACTCAAATATTTCTTATTTATTACTTCAAAAAGAGTTACAATAGTTGACCTAGACTATTACATTGACAAAAATGCTTAGCCCTGAAAACCCGGGCGTTACAGGTATGCCCAACGTACTCTAACCTTCCTGATGTTGGCAAAACTACCCTTAGGGACCAATTCTGCAATATGTTAACACACGAAGGGTATAACTGAAATTTACTTTGAATTAGGTGTTACAATTGATGGGTTTTAGTCATAAGAACATCCTATGTGCTCATACAAACCCTAATGCTTGGATCCAGGTTTCTCTATTATACATGCAATTTATCCAAGACTATAAACCCTAATTCTAGCATATGATAATCGATATTAACATAATAATGGGTTCAAGATATTACCTTGATTGTTACGTAGCAATAACAATCACTATTCCTTCTTGTAATGACTTTAGAAAGCTTAGAGTCACAAATGTCACTCCTCTAATGGTTCACAAACACCAAGAGCAAGAGGATGAAGAGGAGAAGAGAAGGAGGCTGCCAAAATTCATCCAAAACCGTAAAGAACCAGTTCACCACGTTTATGGGGCTTAAGGGTTCTATTTATACATGTAGGCTATTAGGGATTTAAACTAGGAAACCCTAATCTGACTGCTTAAGCCCTAAGCAGCCCATGGATTCCTTTCCTTAAAGGCCTTGGAGGATTTCTAATGGGTTTCCCCATAGAATTCGTCCAACCTTATATAATATGGTAATCCATAGCCCAATTGCAGTTTTCTTATAATTACAATTCCAGTCCCTTAAATTTAATTAATCTCTTTTTAGTCACAAACTTAATTCTTATTAATTATTGACTAATATTAATTAAACAATATATTTTCTCCTTTAATATATTATAACCATAATATATTAATAAATCATATTTAATCCTTTCTCTCCATAATTCATCCTATCAAGTTGCTTTGGTGAAGGCAACCCAAAAGGACCATGCACCATCGGGTCAAGTACATACCAAAATACTTATGGACTTAGACACTAATCCAATAGTATCCCACTTAGATAAGTCTAATAACTATTATGCGTATGACTTTAGATCCTGATTTGCAATCGTAGCTTTCCAAATTCGCTGTCAACTCTGATCCTATCAAATACGCGTGTCCTTTAGATAAGGGATCATATATTCCTCCATTCTAGATATCGTATAAGACATGATTTCTAATCATTCTCTATGTACCATTTCTCGACTTCCGATTTATGACAACTGACTAATTGAACGAATCAAATTAGCCCTAGCCCGGCCGAGCATTTACGTTTGTCATCACTAAATCATCGAAGGGCCAAAAGATATCGTTGTTATCCTACTTTGGATAAAAGGAATGGATAATCTTTGACTCAATGTTCGCATGCACTCCCTCACCGAATCACACACAACAATATGTTTTATAACACCGAGTTACTGGTGCGTTTACATATTATCAATGTGCAACCGACTTGCAAGATACAACTCACACATCTCGGTTTCAAGAATATAAGATGTTATCATCTCACCAATCCCTCGTGATAAAATCCATGAAGTGATCCAAGTGAGCGTGGGTTTAATCCAATGCTCAAATCATATTCATAAGCACTCATAAACATTGCAATAAACATTTGCTTATGTCTAATGCTCTTTAGACAATCCACACACCAATTCATGACAGTCTTCATTCATACCTACTTCCAACATATGAACGACTGTGGCCCGCTCGAATAATTTGACTGTTCTTAACCAATAAAATTATTCAGGAAGTCAAAACATGCAAAGTGAAACACAAGAATAATACTAATCCCATATGGCCTCAAACCTTTGAGTATAAATAAAACACCTTTTATTTATCACCATATCGATTACTCATTATTTGTCGTTTCGGGTAATCAACTTCTTACTTGAATTACAACACTTGTCCCATGCTCTTAGCATGCACACAATGTTTATCTATGGTTCTTACTTCGTGAAATGAACACATTACTAATCATGCTCATTTCACAACTCCCAATCCTTATCACAAGTGAAAGAATATCAAATTCTTTCCACTTATAGAATATGTTAGATTATGTAATGATCCTTTTGTAATGTCATTTCTCTAAAGACACAATGACTATTGCCAATGAAAATACAAATTCCTCTATCGGGGATTGTTACAAGACAATTCCATAGATGTGATGTCTCTCACTCAAAGTACATTTCTTTGAACATCCTTTTGCATAAAGTTTCTAATCTAGACATACATTCTCAATATCTAACTCCCAATATGGAAACCTTTCCATACTTACCATATGACAACTTATTCTTAATAGAATCTTATCTATTCATAATAATGTCGATATAATCCATCCAATATAATACTTCCAACTACTCACAAGCGACCAATCCTCGGTGAACTTTGGATTGTCCTTTGATAGTTGTTTAATTATTTTAGTCAAAACCGATTCTTGTCCTTTTTCCCTCTAAATGCACTAGACATTTGGAAAATTTTATAATGTTCAAATATTATAGCATTTGCAATCGATCCTATACCCGAAGCGTATGGGACACGATACATAATGTCTTACATGAAGATTTGATACTTTATTAATCTTCTGCCATAATATTTTACGTGCTACGTTCTCACAATTCGAATTATGAAGAGGAATGTCGTAATTATAATCGAAATTTAAGAACACACTATATATCCTTGACTAAATTATTAACATTGCACAACCTAAGCCTTTAGATTTGAAATGAAGCATAATATTCTCTCCCTTAATTATAGCAAAACAACTATTCAACCCTTACAACTTTGCAAAGTATGACTCTTGTTTTCTATAATTAATATTGCTAACTTGCAATACTTGCCTCAATAATCATACAATCATAACATTTATGCTCCCACTATCATGATGATTATTATAAACATAACACTTATGCTCACACTAGCTTTGACATGTATTCAGAAAACAACTTAACTTCCAGAAAAACTATACTTGTTGAATTTCTTAAGTTCATGTTTCTAATACCTAATCCTTTGATAATCCTTTATCTAAACTTATACACCTTTGCCTTAGATAGCTCATATGTGTGTCTAAATAATTAATACTAATTGCCAAATCTCACAATTCGAATCATGGAAAGGGATACCGTAACCATAATCGAATTCGAGAATACAATTTTGCAATTGCTATCTTCTTAAAATTTCTCCTAGTGAAAGCATTTCCTCACAGTCATTTTCATGAAGGAGGGAATCTTATGAAACTTAGATTTTAATGGTGTATGTGTGTGTTCCTATCCATGTGAATTTGTCAAAACCCAAGTTTGCGACAAATCCAAACTCATATGGAGCGAACATTCTCAATCTTGATTTCTTGCCTTATGGTAACACGGCTGCCCACCATGTCTTCCAAGTAGTTAAGCAGCTCACCGTTTCCTATCAATGTACTTTTCATTGATTAAGGTCCTTGCCTTTTATGTATTCAAATGAGAACTCATAGGGCTCAGATGCATAATTAACTCAATTGGAACGGCACAGAAACCATATAGTGTCAACACGATAGGTTGTAAACCTTAAGTCGTGTGCTAGTGATGTTAGATAAGGTTTATTTTGATTTGTTTTTGAAACCTTTCAAGACCATTAAGACTCCCACTGACTCCTTGACATATAAGGTTCTCTTGTCAATAAACATTTCTCGACAAACAAATATTTAAGAGTTAGTGTAGCTTTTATCAAGACAAAACACTTCACAAAATTGGTCTTAGTTGGTCTTTGTCTTATCCAAGACATCACAACTTTCCACATTTGGTGAATGTTATAAACCTTCTTAAGACTTGTCACTCAATGTCACAATTTTAACTCTAATACTTTTTTTGGAACGAAGTGTGATTGACTTCTTGATCTAACCATTTCTTCAATTCTTGATTCCTCTTCTTAGACATACAATTGTACTAAGACTCACTTAGAGTATCAATTGAGATATGGTTCTTAATCATTAAGACTTATCATAAAGGTACTCTCCCTTGTTCTTAGAATGGAGAAATGTTTATCTTTCTGCCTACTTGATTCTTCTTATTCGTTCTGCTTATTGATTTAAACTTTTACAATCAATTCAGAATTATACTTAATCTTATAAGTGTAATCATATTTGCTAAACTTTTAGTAAATTATGACGAATATCTTTGTTACTCTTGTGGTTGACTTGATCAACACATAACATTGTGTACTTGATCTCCTAGTCCTTCACTTGACACTTTGTCAACGAATTAGTCTAATTTCCAAATGTGAAAGTTTATTCATTCATCATACAATTCTTGTTGTACGATTCCAAATCTCTAATAGAAACTTGGGTGATGAGAAACTTTTCCTATTTGGTAAATTTTAGACATTTCCACAAATAACATAATTAAGAATCACATCTATTTGTTGTAAATATACGAACATCAATTTTTCATAACTATTTCATTGCAAGGAAATAAATAAATAAACACGTCAAACAAAAAATTTATTTTATTTATAAAAGCAGCGGAAAACATTTGTCCTTACAATGCAAAATCAACTGAAAAACTATGTAATAAATATTCCTAACAACTCTATCTAAGCTCAAAATCTAATCTTCGAATCCATGTCTTCGTGATTAGATTCAATCTTGCTATTTCATCAAGCATCCTCTCTTTTCATCGATCCTGCAAAACATTCAAATGCAATCTTATCACATTATGTATTAAGAATCAACGAATACGAACTTAATCGAGTTAGATAGTGGATTTTACCTGAAGTACAACCATACTCTTTGACTCTCCCATCTTCTGGACTCTTCAGGATCTTAGGGCAGACTTGTATCCTATGCCCTTTCTCTTGGCAGCAAATGCAAGTCGGTTCTCCTAGAACATCCTTGGAAGCATGGTTGGTTGACTCTCTCAACAAATATGCTCCATTGCTTTGCCAAACCATTTCTGATTCAGTAGCAATGAGCATGTAAGTTAGGTCAATGAGGTTTGCATCATGATCCATCATATAATACTTTCTTTTGAACTTATTATATGATTCAGGGAGTGACTTTAGAACCCAGCCTATAGCCAACTCATCAGGGAATGATGCACCCAACATTATCAACCTATCAATGTGTGAATTCATTCCTAGAATGTGGGCACACACGGGTTTACCATCTTCATGTTTCATTTCCAATAGGAATTTAGTGACATTGAACCTTTCAATTCTTCGATCTTGTGGGTTAGGGAGAACAACAGGAGGAGGAGGAGGAAGTGAAGCATGATTTCTTGTTCCTCGATCAAATCGTGGAATATCATCTTCATGTAGAAAGCTTGTTCCACGGGATTTGGGAAGACCATAGTTGTCGAACTTTGACATCTACAAAAC
The DNA here is from genome assembly GCF_052625555.1 of Lactuca saligna. Classification (NCBI taxonomy): domain Eukaryota; kingdom Viridiplantae; phylum Streptophyta; class Magnoliopsida; order Asterales; family Asteraceae; genus Lactuca; species Lactuca saligna. The sequence continues at coordinate 152,047,913 of NC_136421.1, forward strand.
GGGAGAAAACATAAATTCAAGTTAGTTAATAGATTGAGTCCTTAATAAATCACCCAAATGAGATATTAAGGCCAACACAATATGCTACAACCTAGAAAAGGGATGTCGTAATCTAGTTGCAGAATATTTGAAGGTAAGTGAATGACGACTCACTAATTTTCTACCATGAAAAACGAAAAATAAATTTAAGTTTTAAATCTATGAAAACTCCTAGATCCTTTGAGATTCATTGAACATTTCAATGGCATGTTTAAATATCGATATGCCCCTCTAATTTGTGACTAGGATGCCGAGGATCACAAAGCGGGTGTGAATAACCATGCAAACTTACATGGTGCGCTCACATGTTACGGTTACCTATTCGATGTGCCGGTAAACCACACACGCTCCACCGAACTATGACAAACATTGAGTCACCCTTTGCTACCTTTGGTTAGAACCATTTAGTGTGCCGGTAAACCACACACGCTCCACTAACGTCTTCGCAAGGGCACAAAGTGTAATTTCATGGAATTGCATCAATTCACTTTTGCCTAAAGTAACTAAGATTGGGAATTTGTAAAAACATTTAGTTACTTTTGTACTTCATTATACTTATAACGGAAGGTTTTGTCCTATCCTACCCATTCGGCTAACGACCCTCCACCAGTCAAGAGTGTGGTGGGTAAGAGTGGATACCCATTTAATCGTCATTTTATAGGCAATTTCCTTAAACACCCCTTATAGATCAGCTTCGTGAATGAGGCATACTAACGGTAAGATTGACTATTACTCATACATATATATAATGTTAGACTTTTAATGTTATATATAGTATAGGGTGTATTTTAGACTTTTTAAAATAATAGGTGGTCAAATTTAACGATTATACTTTTAATTCAATTAAATGTAAACCAAAACATTTATGGATTTATTAAACCTCTTTTAATTATACGCCTTAATTAGTTAATAAAACCATAAGGGTGTGATTTGAACTTTCAAAACAATACTAGGGTTTTAGAATTTAACATTCCTATATTAAACTTTTAATCAACTTTTAAATTCCAAACCTTGAGAGCAAGTTTTGAAACCTTTTCAAAAAATTAGGGTTTCAACTATGTAAATTTCAAAACTAAACTTTTGAGTTTAAATTTAAACTATAAAACCTAAAGGGGAAAATTGAAACTTTTCATAACACAAGGATCAAATAAAAAATAATATAAATTAAACAATTAATTTTACCATGATCTATATTTGACCTAATTTTAATTTCTTTCAAAATAAGTTACCCAATTAATACAAATAATCCAATATTTATCATATAATGAAGTTATTATATAATTAATTGGTAATTATCTTGTGTTTTGGCAAGGATATTCTTTAAGAAACAATAAAATTCGTATTTTATAGGTTTAAAAACGAATATGGTAATTATCCTTAAGCAAAACAGCAACAAAATCCGAAAATCCCTCTGTCTGACGCTCCAACCCGCCGAGTCACACTTTGGAACTCGCCGAGTAGGGCTGATTCGCCGAGTCCAGGTAGTGACTCACCGAGTCAGTTCGAACAGAAGGCCAGAAAACGATTTTCAGCTACATAATGCATCAATACAATAGAAACCAATCTAGGCTCTGATACCACTGATGGGTTTTAGTCATAAGAACATCCTATGTGCTCATACAAACCCTAATGCTTGGATCTAGGTTTCTCTATTGTACATGCAATTTATCCAAGACTATAAACCCTAATTCTAGCATATGATAACCGATATTAACATAATAATGGGTTCAAGATATTACCTTGATTGTTATGTAGCAATAACAATCACTATTCCTTCTTGTAATGAAATATCGTTGGAATGAAGTATTTTCTTATTGTTACACATACCACCATGTAGTCGCAATAACCACGATGCGGTGTCGTTACTAAATACTTAATATATTTTTCGAACATATAACACGACATGGTCTCCCTACCACAACGTGGTGATGGTCGAAAGTTCAATTTTCGAGTCTTTTTCCTACACCTAATGACATGCAAAATGTCAAAGTCATAAAGACAAGTTCTATAGCAATCTACCACTTCCATATTTACATATTTTAGCGAGTGATTCTACACAGAAGCAACACGATCGACCTTGCAACTTCTATCCCAGGGGAGTCTGTTCCTTTTTCTCCCTCTTTACTTTTATGTTTTGCATTGCATGCAATGGGGACATTGCATCAAATAACTGTGGGGTAGGGGTTGATTGCATTAGATTACAAGCATTTGATTTTTGACAAAAAAAAATTGCATTATCATAAAATTGCTAGTTTTTACAACATGCATTCACATAAACTTGAAATAATAGTTTAATTTTAGGAAAATCTAGCAAATTAAAACTTTTTTCTAGTATTGTGTGGGATGATCCGATGAGAGCTCAAATGTTAACCTAAGCCAACACAGGTTATAGTGTATTTGTAGCTTCCCATTCTTAATGAAAAGTCATGAGATATTAAAGATAATATGATAGTTTATACGATGTAATAAGTTTTGTAGCGTGTACCTGAAATCCATTGAGGAGAGCTTATGTAGTCGTTGTACTTAGACTTATAAATCTAACCAATAAAGGTTGAAGTTAAGTTACTTGATCAAGCATGTAGGATTTGAGTGAAAAAAGAAAAGAAAAAAATAGAGAGAGAAATACAAAAAGTTGAAAGAATTTTGGAGCTATCAAAGAATGAAAATCAAAAGGTCAAAAATTCTGAAAAATTAAAAGTTAAGATACCAAAAATTAAACAAGAAGGTGGTGACTTCAAGGAAATTGAAAACCAAATATCAAGGAAGATATGATTTCAAAGAGATCCATTGTGATATCAAAGTTGTAATTCTTTCTAGAATATACGTATGCTTGTTAGTTTAACTAAAAATACCTTGAGGTTAAGAAACATTTCTGACGATGGATTCAGAGGGTTGCAAAAATGAATGTCGTATAAACTACAAGTGAAGGTCCATAAGGACTGTGAGAATTTAGGAATGGGAAATTTTTAGGAATTATAGATACAAATACATACATTGCAGTCCTGGGATAATGGTTGGGTTTTATATGGATTGTTTTACGCAATATTGGTAAGTTAAAAATCAGTTTGTTTGGCGGCAAGAAAAGATTAAGTGTGGGGTATTTTGATATGTGCATATATATATATATATATATATATATATATATATATATATATATATATATATATATATATATATTACATCATATCTTAATATTTTTAGTCATTTTTATGCTCATTATAGAAGCAAAGATATTTAATCTATTATATGTTGTGTTGTAGGGGTAAAAGACATGCTTGGGAGAAAAAACGAAGTTGTAAGCGAGAAGTTGGAAGCTAGGAACTTCGATCAAGGCTAAAAATGAAGAAACTTTTCTTTACCATGTCGTGGTGGCATTACCATGATGTGACATTTTGAAGTTTCTCATCGAACCTCGAAGACTTGCGTATTACGTGATAAACCCGCGGACCACATCGTGGTGGACATGCCACAACGTGGTGAACCAACTTCGAGAAAAATATAAATAGAAGCCACATTCCTTTGTAAACTGGACTTTTGTTGGAGCTTTTTTCGTCTTTTGAAGGCCTAGAACATACTTGAAATCCTAGAGTTGCAGAAGATCAATTTGAAGCTTGAATTTAAGAGATTTTAGGCAAAACTTCTTATTAATACTTGAGTAAATTACAAGAATCATTCCTTGTGCAGGTGACAAAATGCACTTTCAGTCTCTATTTTCCAAAATTAACTCGGACCGTCCCTAATATGTTTAAAAATTGCACGTTTTGTCCCTAAAATCGTTAGCCGTTTGTTTTTCTGTTAAGTGACCAACATGATAGGGGTAATTTAGTCTTTTAACATAAAAAGAAAGAAAATAAATAAATAAAAACATTAAACTCTAACTCTATTGACTCCCCCATCTCCCTCGTTCTCCCCCTTTCTACCATAGTGACATAGAAGATCCAATCAACCCCATTAGCCCTTCAAATCCTCTTAGATTACACACTTGACAAAGATGATCCAATCGAAATTGAAATTCTCTCTGATGAACTCTCCTCCAAGAACATCATGCTCGCTTCATCCCTCTTCCAGCCTCTCACCTCTGCATTGGACTCTGACGTGCCACATCACTCTCTCTTCCCTTCCAAGCTCCACCTTTCTCTCTTCCTTACCCGTAAGTTCCCTATTTTATCCCTGCTCACATGTATGGCTTTCTTCTCTCTACTATGCACCGTCTACATATCTTTTAAGAATCCTCAATTGGGTCCACCATCTGGTAATCTCGCTAAGATGGAGAGGGGAGGAAGGGGTGGCGGCACATTGAAGAACACCAATAAGAATGTTGAAGAAGAGGGTAAGGAGGATAGAGAACCAGTAAGAGAATTTGATGTTAGGGATTTGTTTCCTATTCTTGAAAGGTTAATGCAGCTTTGATTTCACCAATTTTTCTTCTATATGACCTTCAAGAAGCTTGAAGTATTTCCTTTTGATTATTCATCAATTTTCTGGGTTTAATTTGATTTGGGATTTTGTTTTATTTTTCTCGGTTACGAACTATGGTATTCATGAATCTGGTTTTTGGCTTTGGTATTGGAGAAGCTGGGAGATGGATGGTGGTTAGCAGTAGATCGATGGTGGAAGGGTCAGTTCTTCAAAAACAAGAACATAAAATTTGATTTTCTTAAAGAACAAAAATATGAAGAAATGGAAATTAAACAAGATGGGTCTGTAACAAGATCTTCTGCCTTGGTTGTGAGGGTAGGAATGTAGGATTTAAGATATTAATTGCTAAGGTTTAAGAAAATGGCTTCTATTGATTTCCAAAACTGCTACAAAAGAAGTGGTACCTGATTCAGGAACTCCAAAAGCTCAAAAAAATGTTATTCAAACAACTCAACACCATCTCCGTTAATGGAGAATTTTGGGTTGACTTTTTTGGAAACGAACTCGAACATTTCATGGTCTTCTGATGAAACGAGATCGAACCCTCTGTTACAAAATCGAAATGTATAATCTGGAAAGCTGCTGAAAGCCAAAACTTTGATCCCAGAACGAGTTGTGTGAAGTTGACAAGTGGAAGAAGTTTTTAGTTTGTATTTTTTAAATAATTATAATTCTAAAAATAAGGGTAAATATGTCATTTTACCGTGGTTTAACAGTAGAACTTAACTACATTAACGGCGGGGACGAAGCATGCAACTTTTAAACATATCGGGATGATCCGAGTTAATTTTTGAAAATAAGGACTAAATGTGCATTTTGACACTTACACGAGGGACGATTCGTGTAATCTACTCTTAATAATTTTTCTTAAAGGATTACAAGTTGATTTTCATTTTTATATGTTTTTTTGCTGAAATCATGAGCTAAAAACCCTGTCTCTCGTTTAGACTAGATGACTTGCTTATCTATGGTTTGATTTATGGAGTGGATTAAGCCAAGTTTGTTATTTGTTATTTTAGCTTATTAAAGAACCTCTTTATGCTTATGATAATTACTTTTTTGTTTATTTTTTAGTTTATTTAAGTTTGCATGACCATCATTCTTGATTAAACTTGAATCTTATGATCTTGTGAATTGCAAAATTGTAGGACTAGTGATTTGATCAAAACCTTGGGTCAAGTAGAAAAGTGTGTAACTAATTGTAGGAGTTAATATATGATGACCAATCATATATTGAATTGATTTAATTAACAAAAATTGATCAATCCATTATAAGTCTAATATAACTCGAACCGAACACTAGTAAATTTGTTAGTTTATCCGCCTGATCACCATATGAATGAACTTATTTGCTAAATGATTAGGTTAGTGAACATCAACCTAGTCATCTTCCATTAAATCGGCCATAATAGCAAGCATAGTGAAGATAAATGAAAGTCTCTCAATAATCTTGGTTAAAATCATCTTTTGTGTTTCTTGCTTATAGTTTTGCTTTTTGTTTCATTAGTTGATAATTAGATTTATTTTGATTAATGAAGTTTCTATCCTTGAAAAACTAGAGAAAAATCCCTTTCTTTTATTAAATATTAATTTAGGTAATTAGTAGATAAAATTAGCTAAAAAGTATGTTCTCTGTGTTCGATACCAGACTATTTGTGCTATTCTATTTTCGACTAGGTACACTACCTTAGAAGTAATAATTAGTTACATTAGTAGGTTAAAATTAGTGCATAATTCTTTTCACATCAACAAGTCATCAACTGCAATTGGTAATATAGATTTTCAATAACCAGTTAAGTGTGCTTTCCCAACCATTTTTGAATTCTGATGTAATCAAACGTTAGCCTTTAGACAAGTGATCAACTATTCCTTCATTCTACAAGGTATCATATAGAAATGACACATGGATAAAAATCAACTCATAAACCAAGATTATGTTTCCAATTCTCGATTTATGATGAATAGATTCATACTACCAAGTGAACACATCAAGTTAGTCCGAGAAAGGCCTTGCACATGAATGTCAACATCAAATCATCGAGGGGCCCAAAGATATCGCTTTTTCCTGTTAAAGAAAAAGGAACGAATAAAATTCAACTATATAATTATAACCTTTACCCATAATTCCATACATGGAACTACATTTTATAACATCGAGTAATAAATGCGTTTATGTAGTACCAATGCACTATATACTTGTAAACTATAACTTATAAATCTCTATTTGAAGAATAAAATATATTATCTTCTTATAATTACCCGTTACTAAATCCATGAACTAATCTCTAAGAGCGGGTTTATCCAATTCTCAAAATCTCCATTTATGTACTGATGAGTAAAGCAACTATCACTATGCCATGTGCAATTACCATGGATAAACTAAATGTCTATGGTATCATACTCCTGAATATAAATAATTTCCTATTATCTAATCACCATGCAATTATATATTTATTGTTGTGTATGAATGTTTTGGGGTAATCAAATTAAAAACTAATTGTTTCAACATTTCTAATGCCAATGCTCTTAGCATGCGTATAAAAATTTTCCTTTGGTCATCATTATTGTGAACAAATCATCAGGATGATACTCACTTCACAGCGAGATCTCCATCCTCCACCCTTTTCTTGGATGTAGTGGAATTTCCTCCATTTATGTTGTAACGTCCATATTCTCCAGGTAATTTTTTTGCATTAAACCTCTTGTTACCTGTGGAATAGGCCCGAGTATGTTGGACATACGATCTTACATGTGCTAAATTGAGGCTTCCTCTACGTACGCTGGGCGTACCCATGCATACACAGGGCATACACGAGTTAGGTGGAAACCTTAATTTTTAGGGTTTGCACCTTATTTAAGCTCATTAAACCCCTTAACCTTTCACTTTATCTCCCCCATTTCCTTTTTGTGCTAATCTGAAACCCTAGTCATATTAAATAGCATTCTTGAGCTTAATAAGAGTTTTAGGTGTTGCTTTTGTGATCATGAAGAAAAGGAGGTTGAAGAGAAGCAAAGGACAAGAAGAAGCTGGTAGATCCAGAGGTTGTGCATAATTTTTAGCTCATTGGAGGTATAAAGTTTAAAACTCGCTCATTCAAATTCTAGATATAAGTTTACGGAAAAACTTAGCGTCTTTTGGTCCTATAAGTTGATCTTTTGGAGTATGGGCTACTCCAGACCATTTCACTATCCTTTTGGGCTCTTAGGGGTGCACGGAGTCATAAAAATTGTATCTCGGAGGTAAGAACTCAACCATGCATGAGTTTGTGACCACTTAAGGGAGATGGAAGGCTTAATCCATGGGTTTGAGTCCCATTAACTCATGCAAAAGCATTAAGTTTGCAACTTTATGGCTTAATACACTTTAATAACATTGGATCTTATTTTGGACATCAAAAAGCTTAATGGATTAAGATCATTCTTGCGGGATGGATCTCTGACAAGTAATTTGGGAGTACTCATGAGTAATCTGCACCTATTGGGTCAGCACCCCAACTTTCGAATTAGCAGCGTACATCCGGCATACATGCTAGGTACATGGCATGTACGGTGATCTGTGGGCCTATAGAGTTTTGGGATTAGGATTTGTTGGGCTTTTTCCTTGATTGAGTTTGGGCCTTAGGACTATTGTAGTTTAGGTTGTTTTTCGGCCTTAGGCCATCAAGTAGTTCTTGGGCCTGTGTTTGGCCTTAGGGTCCTTTATTTAGTTGGACTCTGAATACATTTTGGGCTACTTTGGATTTGGGCCATGATAGGGTAGGTCGAATAAGGCAAGGTGTAAGTAGAATTTTACCCTTAAGTCTAAATTTAGGGTTTGGACTCTCGGGTTATATTGTTGACCTAATTTATAATTAGGATTTTATGCTTGTGATCTAGTGAGAGGATACCTCGAGTCAATAGCCCGAGTGTGATTTGATATCTTCAATTTGATGTGAGTTTCCTACATTGTATCTATGTATCAATGGCACCAACGTCAGTCACTAGTTTATGCTTGTTGCATGATGATTGTCTAGTCACTAGTTTATGCTTGTTGCATGATGATTGTCTTCATGATAATTGCTTTTCATGTATGTATTTGCTTGATGTCTCTGTGACTCTCTTCTGATGATATTATGTGGTAGTGGTAGGGGTGAAATAGTCCCCATACCAGTTGAAAGAGATCAAAGGGGTTGAAATATACCCAATACCGGTCGAAAGAGACCGATGTTGTTGAAATATACCCATTATCGGTTGAAAGAGACCGAAGGGGTTGAAATATACCTAATACCGGTTAAAGGAGATCGAAGGGGTGTAACTAGATATGTTTGACTGTTATATATGTATGGTATGTGGTATTTTGGGGGAACTTGCTAAGCTTTGTGCTTACGATTTTCATGTTATGTTTTAGGTACTTCCAGCTCGGAAGGAAAGCGCCCGCCCTGATCGCACCGCATCCACCTATGATTTTCCGCATCACTTGATTTTGGGAATCTGGACTCTTATAATATGATGTTATGATATACTCTCAACTATTTTTATATGATTACCGTATGTTTGAAATAAATTTAAAAGTGAAAATTTTGTTTTAAATTTTGGGATGTTACTAGTTGGTATCAGAGCCTTGGTTTGAGGGATTCAGGGATGCTCTAGGGTATACCTGGACTCAAATCCAAGATTTGGTAGATTTTCTATAAAAAGAAACATTTTAATAAAAGAAAGAGGTGCGATGCGTGCAATTAGTCGATCTCAAATAAGTTTGCCCGAAATACCTATACATATTTTATGTTATGTTGTGATCTGTGATTCGTATGAGAGACTAGGGCTAAGGATCTCCTTAGGATTGCATGAGACTTGGCTAGGAGAGATGCCTTTATCTGCCTATTGTATGAGCTTATAGATCTGCATGCTAGTATGAGATCAGTTATCTGATAGGATGGCCTGTTTAGGTTATATGCTGACCTGAATTGCTTGATGGTCGAATGTTGCATGCTTTGTGCTTTTAGGAGACCCTATTAGTACCAACTGAGTATTGGACGAATGAGTTTGATTACATATTATTGGGATTAGATAATTTTAGAAGGATATGTTTAACTCTACTGCACAACTCTTGTTTGAGTCCAACCATTGTATTGTGGGACCTGTCTTTCAAAGAATTATCTAGTAGAGATAGTATGTAGTTGTATCTAGGTGGTAGTTGGATGGTATTAGTGAGAACTCCTTTTGCAGCTAATAGTTGGGAGTGGCGAAGAAAGGAACCCTAGTGAGTTCCTGCATTATTTCTTGTTGCTTAGGAAGCTTGGTAATAGGGGAGTAGTATTAGATGAGACGAGAGTGACTTTAAGGAATCAGGGTAGTCCTTGATGAGGGTATAATAGGTGTGGAAGGTAGCATTAGGCTTGTACTACTGGATACATGGGATTTATACCTGAGACTAGGAAGACCACGATGAATTTGGGAAGCTCGAGAGTGTGAACCTCTTCGTGTGTATACTAATTATTTATGTGTTATGTTTCAGCATGGTGATGACATGCGATGGAGAAGGGGGTTCAAAATCTGGATCCGGTTCGTGCATTGGCACCAAAGCAATTCATGATGATTTACGGTAGTTCATTACTTCTGAGATTACTAGAGGTATCCTTGATGCGACCCTGATGATGTTTGGGTAAATCAAGGAGGGTATCATCCAGCTAATGGAGGATCGCCATCGGATTTTCAAGGTCGACCTGGCCGCTAGCTAGTCTGGGGCTCACACTCTGTGCTTCAAAGATTTAAAGGGATGTGGGGTGCCAGATTTCCTTAGGGTGAAGGACCCTATTACCGCCAGTCATTGGCTAGCAGATATTGAGTTTGCCCGGATGACGAGTTTCTTCCCTGAGGGGTCGAAGGTTCGATTCATCATAGGATGTCTAAGGGACCAAGTTTGGGATTGGTGGGAGGAGGTTGGCTATACTTTAGGAGCCCCAGCCATTGAGGCCGTGTCGTGGTTATATTTTGTGACCCGATTTAAAGCAGATTTTGCACTAGTTGTTGAGGTACAATAGCTAGTAAGGGAGTTCCTGGATATGCGGCAGACGATTGAGACTGTGGCAAAGATCACCACTATGTTCCAGGAGAGAGTTCTCTTAGTACCCCAGTATGAGATTTAGAAGACTCGGTAGCATGATATATTGATATTAGATATTTGGGAGTTTGTTAGTTTTTTCGGCTGTCTGACGTTAGATGACATGATAGCTAGGGCCCAAGAGCGGGAGATTGATTTGGAGCACCTAGGAAAGAGGAAGGCAGAATAGGGGAAGATGACTGGGGTTTTGCCTAAGAAACCTAAGGGAATTGGTACTAGATCGAGGGGCCAACAGGTCCGGGGCTACTGTGGCAAGTGTAGCAACACTCATGATAGAGCCTGTAGAGTTGGTGCTTTAGGCTGTTATAAGTGCGACAAGTTGGGTCACTTTGGCAGGGATTGTACTGCTACAATTACCACCCAGGGATCTAATCTAATTTGTTTCTATTGCAATCAAATTGGCCATAAGAAGGCCAACTGCCTAAGATTAGCATTAGGAGGACCAATAGCAGCATCTACTCCAGCGACTGTGAGGATTATAGATAGTCTCCAGGACAACGCGGAGGTGCCCATTATTCGGAGCAAGGTATTTCAGTGGACAACCGAGGAGGCTCGTACAACATTCGATGTGATCACTAGTATGTATTTTTCTCCTTATATTTTTATGTATGTTATATGTTCCGTTTATATGTTTGTATTGTTGTTTAGGGCCCTTCCTTATGAACGGTATTCCCGCAATGGTCTTATTTGTTTTGGGGGCTACCTGATCTTTTCTATCTCTTACGCTTAGCAAAAGGTTTGGCGAGGCTCCGGGAAAGTTGGATCATCATCTAGGGGTTGAGATTGCTGATGACCATCTGGTGCGAGTATATAGGGTTCATGTGGGATGTACGTTGGAGTTATTTAGTGAGAAATATCCAATTGAATTGGTTCCGATTACCTTGCACGAGGGCAAGGTCATTGTGGATTTAATGAAAATTTTAGAAAATTTTGTTTTCCAACTAAAAAGTGGATATCGTTTTCAGAAGATAATCACTTTTCTTCAAAGAAGTGGGTATGCAAAAATTCTTCATCAATTTTGAATCTTATATGGATACTAAAGGTTTCATAAAAGTTTTCAATAAAAAAGGACAAAATCTAGTGAAAATTCAGTCAAAAGGGTGAAATTTTGTTGAAGAAATCAATTTTTATTGATTTTTAAATGGTTGGAATTGACAATAAACTAAAAAGTTGAAAGATGGCCAAAAAAGTAACTTTTCATACAAGAAAAGGGCTGCAATCTGACATTACTGCAAATAATGGGCTGAAGTTGCCAGTGTATAGTAAAAGGAGGGTCAAATACTCAAATTCGGGATTATTGGCAAAAAGGGTTAGTTTCGGAACTCTGGGTACAGAATGCCTTTTCATTAAAATAATGGGGATGGTTTCAGAAGTTTGGCAAAATTGATTGTGTTTGTTTACTGTAATTCTGGAGTTTCAATTGTATCTCGAAACTAAAATCAAAAATCGATTAAGTTTGTAATCGAAATTACAAAATCGATTCAGATGGAATTATGAAATCGACTCATTGCAATGCAATCGGATATCAAAAACGGAAATCGGTGTTGAACAGGAGATTGGAGTTCGGAATCGGAATCACTAGAATAAATCATCAATCAGAACAGTAAAGCAGTCTTCTTGATCGGAATTAGCGAATCACGAATAGGAAGTTCCAGAATGAAAACTGAAATCCCATTTGGAATTACTGTTCATCTTCAGAGAATCGGAGCTTCTCAAGCAGATCAGAACTCATTCATCAATCGAAATTGAATTTCGTGTTTGGAATTACAGTTCCTATTCCGATAATCGGAATCAATCTGTTTCGGAACTTTTGTTAATCGGAATTCACTGTAGACGAAGTTTCGGAATTTAGAAACCAAAATCGGAACTTGAAACTAGATTCGGAATTGGACAACCATTGACAATCGAATTTGGTTTATTAGAAATTTATAATTGGTATTAATCAATCAGAATCGAAACTCGATCAACACTGTTATCTTGTTCAGTTCTAAAATTGAATTCAAAAGCACTTGATTTCGGTATTTCAACAACTAAAAACCGAAATCAGAATATAAGGTGAATCGGAGTTTCACAGTATCGCAATCGAAATTTCTTTTGTCGTCATTGATTTTGACTTTCTCAAATCAAACCATCATTGTTGTTACGATCAAATGAAGATAATGATTAAGCTTTCACTTTCAGTCCTCAAACTTCGATCAACTTCACAGATTCTACCCTAGCTCTCAATTTTCTTTACAAATTCTTGGATTTTAGCACTTTTACCCCTTCTTACCATAATATTTTTATTTTTATCCTTTTCTTTGGTCTTATTCTTTTCAAATCCCTTCTAATAATTGTTTCTAATTCTATTCTTTTTGTCTAATATTTCAAAACCGAAAAATACAAAATTATTTTTGTTATTTTTCCGGTTTTAATTTCTAAATATCGCGAAAATCCAAAAGGAATTTATTTCATCATTTGTTCAAATCCTATGGGTTTTGAAGATCTATTTTGACGAACTTGCTCCTTATGACAGAGTAGGTTATACGCAGACTTACTCTATGAAATAGCGTAGGTTGTTGTTGATTCTTCTTAACTTTCCGGATTCTGTCACACCCCCAATCAGAACGACAAAAACGTTCGGCGGCAAAGAACGTCATGTGTAATATCACAACAATTGAATAATAGTGATCAAAGCAAATACAACCATTGTATTGATAATATGGTGTTTACATTGTATTTGAATCACATATGATTGACTCCATACGTAATAGTATAGTAAAGACTTGAAGCTCCCATGCTCCATCTTCTAGAAACTGTGCGGGTACCTGTTTACTAGTGTCCTGAGAATACAAGTAATTTTAAAAGAGTGTCAACATTAAAGTTGGTGAGATCATAAGCATTTGTATTTGGAAAGTATGTTCTTTGTTGCTTGAAAAGCTTAGTTTGTTCTTCTAGAAAATCTTATATTTTCTGATGTAATGAAATGTATGTTATGTTGCTTTGTACTTATATAAGTAATGTATTACTGTTGTGTATGTGTGCAAATCTGTTTGTATGCATGTACCTAGTTAAACGTTCTTTTGGAAAATAAGTTCTGTACTAGAAAATAGTAGGTTATTCTTGTATTTAGTGTACTTGGTATTAGAATACAGTGTATTGTATATGTATTTGTATGAAAATCCGTTGTTTGTATAATTGAATACCGCCAATTGTAGTGAAAGTAATGTATCATAGTAGTATTTGTAAGAAAGCCTTTGTATGTAAAACTGGATACCACCAGTTGTAGTGAAAGTACTGTACCACAGTAGTGTTTGTATGAAAACCTTTGTATATATAACTGGATAACACCAGTTGTAGTGAAAGTAGTGTACCATAGTAGTATTTGTATGAAAACCTTTGTATTTATAACTGGATACCACCAGTTGTAGTGAAAGTAGTGTACCATAGTAGTATTTGTATGAAAACCTTTGTACATATAACTGGATACCACCACTTGTAGTGAAAGTAGTGTACTATAGTTTTATTAATGAAAACAAAACCATTAAATTAGTGTTAAGACTATAAACCTTGTTTATACTATTGTGAATTTCATATAACCATACTGATATGACCTAGTAGCCTCTACGATATTCTTCAGGCGTTGGTATTTACCCCTAGGCATGCCTACCTAACTATAGCTAGCAGTTTGGATGTGGGATTGTCAGTCTCGTATAGATCTATAGACAAATTTCAAGCTCTCCATCCTGGAGACTCTAGTTACATTTTGTAGGACTTGAACCTATACCCTGATAGGTACCTGAAGTAGTGCCCCACAATCCTATATTAACTAGTTTATATGTAGTGTTATAGGGTTCTCTTGTAATTGAAACTGTATGTATTACCTTGTAGTGCAAAATAAATATACTTAAATAATTATTTTAGTAGTGTATCCTTGTAGTGCAAAATAATTAAAATTAAATAATTATTTTAGTAGTGTATCCTTCTAGTGGCGAAATAGAGTAGCGTTCCATAAACTATACATATTATAGTTTATATAGTTGTTTCTGGGTAGTGTCCTTGAGCTTTTAAAATAATGTTGTGTTTTCTCCAAAATATACTTTTAGAAATTTGTATGTTGTTGAATCATTTCTTGAACTTAGTAAAATAATGTATTAATTCACAAAGTAAACCTATTACAGTTTAAACATATATTTGGTATGAATGAAAGTCTTAGTAATTTAGCAGTTTGAATATCACGATAAAACGATGAGATAGGTACCCTTTTCCTGAACATGTTACAAAAGGGTTAAGACTTTATTTAGATAAAGTTATATTCATATATGAAGAAGGCATATATATATATATATATATATATATATATATATATATATATATATATATATATATATATATATAAGGATGTACTTTGGGAAAATAAAAATATAAAATGTTTGCATTTGTTTGAAATATTTTAAAATAGTTTAAATCGGTTGAAACAACTTTTTGTACTTAATTTAAAACTATTTGAAATATCTTGAAGGTTAACACAAAATTTCTTTGTGTTTTACTTGTATCCCTCCCTCCCAAAACATTGGAAAAATAGTGAAAATGTAGGGGTATGAACTCACCTCTAGTGCGTATTCATGTTTGGATAGCATATTGGTAATGAAATAGTAGAGACGACCCCCGAGGTAAGTGTATGTGCTGATAACGTTACCCTAAAATAATTATATTTGATTTCATATTTAAATTAGTAAGAAATTAATTTAAATAATAGGGTTAAATAATACTTTAATTATATAAAAGGAGGACTTATAATTTATTTGAAAATAAATTGGGAAAATGTTGAGTATATGGCTCTTGGTGAGGAATGGGTTTCCAGTGGGGGAAATAGGAATGAACTCGGTGTGATGGTGTTCTTGAGAGGATGCTTGAAGATTTGAAGATGGGATGAAGATCTGGGTAAAATTCTTATGAGTTTTGAGGAAAAAAATTAGCATAAATTCGGTGTGAATAAGTAGGAAATGAATTGGGAAATCGGTTAAACATATATATATATATATATATATATATATATATATATATATATATATATATATATATATATATACACGGATGGGAATTCAGTCATAGTGGATTGGGCTTTGGAGTGTTCGGTCCTTAATGGGCCATTTCTTTGTATGTTCGCCCATACCAAGACAGAGAACACCATTCGTTTGATGATGTGACCGAAAACAACCATGTTCTAAGATTCTTAAAACCGAACACTAGTTGTGATTTATTTTTAGGACTGAATTCTAATTGTTTTCAACATGTTAGGACCAAATCCACTTTGTTTCTTAATACTCTAGGACTGAAAACACATATATGGGATTGTATTTTATGTTTTAAGACCTTTTTCTTTTGAAAAAATTTGATTTATACCCCCTAAATTAACTTAGGTTTCAATCCAAGCTTAGTTATTAGCTTACAAACAACACTAAAGGCTATAGAGGACACAAGGAAACAAAGGGGTGCAATGTAGATTCGCTTGTGCTAAGTTAGGGTTTGGACTTTGCTAGGCTTAAAATTTCGAGTTGTAGCAGATTCTCTCCATGGTAATTGTTGAAGATTCAAGGGGGAGTTCATATTTGGAAGATGATATTTATTTATCTCACTTTGAAGACCCCATGAATGATGAGTCTCACAAATTTTTATTTTATTTTATTATTATTATTATTTTTTTTTTGGGGGGGGGGGGGGGGGGGGGAATGCCTAGAAGATCGGAAATTGTGATCTTCATCAATTCAACATCTAGGGGGAGATTGTTGAGTATTTGAGATATATTGTTGGTTATATACGGAAGCATTTTTACGGTTTTAGATTTTTGTTAAATATTTTATGTTCCCTACAAATAATCATTAGGTTAACTTTTAATGTAAACTTTTTCCCAAAAAGGGTTTTCTTTGTACGTTCATATCAATATCAATAAACAAAACCTTTGTCATATTACTTCAAACTCTAAGGTGATTGGTTCATGATTGTTCTTCTGATTCCACATTCGTCATCTTGTCATTATTCCTAACATGGACTTTAGTTGGTACAGGTTCAGACCCTAAGTAAGGGAGAGTTGGTGATCCACGGTGAGGGTGCTCAGCGTGGTTCGGCTCTCTTTTCGGTAGCTAGGGCCAGGAGTTATCATCAATAAGGTTGTTCTGGGTTTCTGGCCTATGTGATGGATGCATGGGAGAAGGGTGAGGCGACCATTGATGATGTACCAATTGTTTGAGAATACTCGGATGTGGTCCCGAAGGATTTTCCAGGATTGCCTCCATAGGAGTAGGTGGAATTCCAGATTGATTTAGTTCCAGGAGCAGCTCCGATAGCCAAGGCACCCTATCAGTTAGGACCTGCAGAAATCCAGGAGTTACCTACACAATTATAGGAGCTGTTAGACAAAGTATTCATCCGGCTAAGTATTTCACCCTGGGGACAACCGATCTTATTTGTGAAGAAAAAACATAGAACTCATCAAATGTGCATTGACTATTAGGAGTTGAATAAGCTAACGATGAAGAACCAGTCCCACTTCCGAGGATCATTGATTTATTTGACCAACTTCAAGGCGCATCTTGGTTCTCCAAGATTGATCTGTGCATGGGTTATCATTAGATGAGGTTCAGGAGGAGGGAAAGTAGAAGATGACCTTCCAAACTCGTTTTGGTCAATACAAGTTCATGGTGATGCCTTTCGGGCTTACCAATTCTCCATCCGCATTCATGAATCTCATGAATCGCATATACAAACCCATGTTGGATTGGTGTATGATTGTGTTTATTGATGACATTCCAGTCTATTACAAGACCCAAGAGCTGCATGCGGAGCATCTGAGGGAGGTATTAGACATCTTGATGAGGGAGAGACTGTATGTGAAGTTCTCCAATTGTGAGTTCTGGTTGCACGAGGTGCAGTTTTTGGGGCACCTTGTCAACCATAATGGTATTCTGGTTGATCCAGCCAAGGTCGAGGCAATGAAGGAATCGGAGGATATGAAGTCTTCATCTGAGATGTGAATTTTTCTTTAGATAAGCAAGTTACGATTGGAGATTCATTAAGGATTTCTCCAAGATAGCAGTTCCCTTGACCAGAATGATAAAGATGCCTGTCACATTTCTTTGGAGGCTTGAGCAGTAGGCAACTTTTGAGACCTTGAAACAGAAGTTGTGCAAGGCATCAATTCTAACCCTGCCAGTGGATGTGGAGGACTTTGTGGTATACTATGATGCTTCGATCATGGTTTTAGGTGTGGTGTTAATGCAGCAGGGTCATGTAATTGTGTATGTGTCGAGGCAGCTAAATCCTCATGAGGGGAATTAACCTACACACGATTTGGAGTTGGGGGAAGTGGTGTTTGCCCTCAAGATTTGGCAATATTACCTCTATGGGGTCTGCTATACCATCTACACAAATCATAAGAGCCTAAGATATTTGATGGATTAGCACAATTTGAACATGAGGCGGTGTAGATAGTTGGATTTGGTGAAGGATTATGATTTTGAGAGCCTTTATTACCTGGGAAAGGCCAACATGGTGGCCGATGCTCTCAGCCACTAGGTGGTCGCGGCTCCTATCAGGGATTTATGTTTGAGGATGATAGTGATCACCCCAATGTTGGAGCAGATTAGGGAGGCTCAAATTGAGGCTATAAAGGAAGAGCGTTGGATGAGTGAGTGCAGTGTGGGGTAGGTGGCTACCTTTGATTATGATAGGCGGGGATTATTGACCCTTCATCAAAGGGTGTGGATTTCGTACTAGGGTGGTATGCAACAAGTTTTGATGAAGGATGCATACAAGTCGAGATTCTCTATTCACCCCAGAGTGACTGAGATGTATAGAGATCTTTGTCCTGATTATTGGTGACCATGAATGAAGTGGGATGTAGCTTGGCACGTAAAGAGTGACTGAGATGTATAGAGATCTCCGAGCATCAGCGAATTCATGACAAGGTTCAACGGTTAGAAATTCTGTTTGGAAATAAGAAGAGATTACTATGGATTACATCAATAAATTGCCACAGACGGAATGCAGAGTGGAATGATTAACCAAGCGTGCACATTTTTTCCCAATCGAGAAGGCTACCTCTGCAGAGAAGTTGGCAGATATCTATATTTGGGAGGTTGTGGCAAGCAATGGGGTGTCGGCTTCAGTGGTCTCGGATAGGGATGTTTGGCATACTTCATGAATTTAGAAGAGGTTCCACAAGAAGTTGGATACTCAATTACACTTTACCATGGCTTTTCACCCGCAGACAGATGGTCAGAGTAAGTGAACCATCCAGAAATTGGAGGATATACTGCGGGCATGTGTTCTAGATTTCAGTGGTAAATGGGATATGTATCTTTCGTTAGCTTAATTTTCGTATAACAACAGTTATCATGCTTGCATTGATCAACCTCATTTTGAAATTCTTTATAGAAGGAAGTGTAGGACCCCTATATGTTGGGGTGAGGTCGGTCAGTGGGTCATTGGAGTACCGAGGTGGTACTCAAGATGACAGAGATGATTCAGCAGGTTTGGGGTAGACTCTAGATAACACAGAGTCAACAGAAGAGCTATGTCGACAAGAGTCAATCAAATCTATAGATCTAGGTCGGACATATGGTTCTCCTGAAGGTGTCGCCGTCGAAATATGTTAGCCGATTCAGGAAGAGGGGCAAGTTGGACCCCAGGTACATTGGTCCATTCAGGGTTTTGGCTCGGGTGATCCAAGTGGCTTATCTGTTAGATCTTCCTAAGGAGCTCAGTCAGATCCATAGCATGTTTCATGTGTTGGATTAGGTGTCTAAGCCCATAACTATAATTGGGATGTACTTGACCCGTTAGTAGCATGGTCCGTTTGGGTTGCCTTCATATTGGTGACTAGACAGGATGATTATTGAGGAGAGAGGCTGATTTATTGTTAAGAATAATAAACTGGGACATAAATATGATTTATTAATATATTATAAGAATAATATATTAATTAGAAGTCATATTATTAATTAGTATTTAATCAAAAATTAATTTGGAATTAATTTTGGGATTAAAGTAACTGATTAAAAATGTAGAGGTTGTTTTGTAATTATTTGATAGTTGAGGCTTTGGGCTAGTGGATCACCTTATTGAGCTAGGGCCAAAAATCCTAGAAGGATCTAGGAGTTTTCTTCTAAGGCTAAAGGATAGGAGGCCATGGACATGCTTATGCCCTAAGCTTAGGGATTATGGTTTCCACCCTGAAACCCTAGTTGGCCTCAAGTATAAATAGATCCCCTTAGGCTCTAAATTCCATCCAACCTTAGAGAAACCCTAATAGAGTAGAATTTTGGAGTTAGTTAGCCTCCCTCCTCTTTCTCATATTCATCCTCTCACTCTATTGTGTTTGTGAGCCATTAGAGGTACTATAATTATGGTACTTGTTCTCAAGAGCAAAGAAACTTCATGTTTAGTTGTTATTACTATATAGCAACAAAGGTATGTATTCTAAGCTTTTATTTTTGAATTTCGAAATTATAAGATGCATGCTAGGATTTCCTTTTGTGTTCATTTGTTGTATGTCTAATAGTGAAAACATAGATCCAAACTAGGGTTGCATGCACACATAGGATTGCTTGTATAACACCCAAAAGTGGTATCAGAGCCTTTGGTTTTGTTTTCAATTGGATTTGATATAAAAATATGAACTTGACAAATATGGGTTTATGGAAAATAAACCCTAGGGCTTGGATTTTCGAAATTAGGGTTCCAAAACCCTAGTTTTCGAATTTTGTTAAGGTTTCTTGAACCCTTTCCTTTGGCATTAAAATTTCAAAATTAGGGTTGTCTAAACCTAGGGTTTTCGAAAATGCCTTATTCCCAAGATAAGATTCCAAGATTTTAGGGATTAGGATAATGCCATCTTTTGTAATTGTCCATTTAATAGTTTAAATAGATAGTTAAATATTTTGAATTATCCATCCCAAAATTTCAAATTTTAGGGGATAAAGGGATTAGGTTAAATTAGTTGTTTAATTTAATGGATAATCCTTCAAGATTTAATAGTTTAAATTAATTGTTTAAATATGGATAATTATTAAATCTTAGTTTTAATATTTAAGATTTTAAAATTAAAAGGTATTAATTTTCAAAAATTTTAAATTTGATTAAAACGCTAGTATTTTGAAACGTTTAAAATACACCCTTATACTATTATAATATTATAAGATTAATAATTATATATATATATATATATATATATATATATATATATATATGTATAAGATTGAGCTAGTCTTACCGTTAGTAGGTCTCATTCGCGAGAACCGGTTCCAACATTGAAGACACGGTAAGAATTGGTAGGAACCATAACCGGTAAAAGTGGCAGCCCAGTTCGGTTCCTATTTTCCACAAAGTTCGGTTGCCATGCCATTTCCGGTCGGACTGGTTCCCATGCTCATCCCTAGGTCAAAGATGCCAATGTCGGCCCACTAGTTTATGCTTGTAGTAAGATGTTTGTCTTCATGATAATTTTCTATTATGCCTGTATTTTCTGTGACTATCTTGTTATGTTATATTATGTGGTAGTGTTAGGGGTGAAATATACTCGAGACAGATTGAAAGTGACCGAAGGGATTGAAATATATCAAGTACTGGTTGAAAGAGACTAAAGAAGTTGAAATATACCCATTATTGGTTGAAAGAGGCCGAAGGGGTTGAAAGCACCCATATATGCTTGACTGTTATATATGTATGGTATGGGGTATTTTAGGGGAACTCAATAAGTTTGGTGCTTGCGGTTTTCAGTTTACGTTTTAGGTACTTCCAGCTCGAAAGGGAAGTACCCGGCCTGATCACACCGCATCCACCTATGAGTTTCCGTATCACATGATTTTGGGATTCTATACTACGATAATATGTTATTATGATATACTCTCGACTATTTTTATATGATTATCGTATGATTGAAATGAATTTAAAAGTGAAAATTTTGTTTGAATTTTTGGGATGTTACATATGCATTGACCTTTTGTGGTCTCAAGGTTCATTACTTAACACGACTGTTCTTCACATGATATTTTTATGGCATTTTTTACTCAATACAATTCCAAGATCAACTAAAAAGTTTGCGTGTCTAGGTACACTCATTGGATACTTCCTTTGCACTAATGTAATCTGACTCATATTGTTGAGTCTACCACCATCTACTACATGAAACCTTTTATGTAACCCCAATATAACTCAAAATGAATGTCCATTTAGATTATGACTCGGAACCATACCTAAAAATCCATGTTACATGTATCTTCTTAATCATGTTCTCTGTTGTCTATAAGAAACCAACTGTTGTTATTTTGCAAATACTTCATAATATCCATGAAAGTTATCTAGCAATTCAATCAAGAAAATTTCCGACACAATCTCACGATGTTCAAGACATCTGAGACATCAAAATAAGCACAAGTCACAACATACACAATTGATCCTATATCCAAATCACATGGGACTCGACTGAGCCTTTCATTTTTATGACTATAAAAAGACTTTGAGATTCACTCAAGTCCTTGCTATGACACATATAAGCAATTCCTTTCTTGGAATTTCCATATTGAAAGCTTCCAATACATTGTTCCTTGACTGAGTCCCGTTGAACATTTCAATCTATACTTTTAGACCCAAAGATCAATTACTAATTTCGCTTCTCATATTTCCATCACAACAAATTAATTACTGAGCTTTTCTACTTTTCAACTTAGGGACAATGTTTCTTATGAGCTGTATTGTCATCAACATGCAATACTAGGAAGACAACGGTACTCTTGATGGCTTTGACAAGTATTTAGAACCCATCTAGACTTCCAAAAAACCACAATCTTTGACTTTCTCATGGAAACACAAACTTCTACTACACGATGTTTATCTATATCTACAAATAGACTTCTCATGTTGCACACCTTGTTTAGATACATTATATTTTAAAATCCTTTCAGGATGTGTTATACATCCTTTGAAAGTTCCCTGTTGAGGAAAATTGTTTAAACATCCATTTTACCACACCTTGAAATTAAAGAGGACGATAATGGTAATAGAAAACCCAATAGACCTTTTCTCAGGTACTAGTGAGAATGTTTCCTCATAATTAATTTCTTGAGTCGAAGTGAAACTATTTTCCACCAAACTAGCTTTGAATGTGTATACATTCTTATCCATGTTACTGTTCACATTCAAGATCTAATTGCAACCCACTTCCATAAGACTAGGTTTCAAATCAACCAATTTCAACATTGGTTATGCTTCATGGACTGAATTTCATTATCCTTAGACCTTTCTCATGGGTAGCCTCATGGTCTGCCATTACTTCCTAGTAGCTATTAGCTTATCGAAATCGATCAGTGTTTTATGACTAACCAATAATGGGTCACCCTCTATAGTTAGATAAAAATCAATATGTTCTCTAACTCTACTAGATATGTGAAGTGGTAAGGCAATGTCATTTAACTCAACTGGTATTTTAAACTCAATTTGAGAGCTATTGCCAACTATAGGTTTATTGTCGGACATATCTCAAATTTCTTCAAGGTCAATATTACCCCTACTAACTTCTTGATATGTATATGTTCTTCTCTCAAGGAACACTCCTTTTGAGCTATAAGCAACAAATTCTCATGGGTTTTTAAAACAAATATCAAAAATATTTAGTGAATACCCAGCAATGTAACACTTCTTAGATCTTGATTCAAGCTAGTCATTAGTTTTCATCTAACGAAAGACCTCACAACACAAAAACTACATTTGAGGGCGTTTTCAATGTCTAAATGTCATTAGGTGTCTTCAAACCAACTTAGTTGGTTACAAGGTTAAAAAATACTCTACTATTTCAAGTGTATATTTCCAAAAAAATGGTAGCGAATCACGATTCATCATAGATTGAACCATATAGAATTCAATTATACTTTTAGCAACATCATTACATTGCGTTGTCCTTGGAGAAACCAATTGTTGAAACCAGTCCATAATCTCTAAGGTGATCGTAGAACTCGATACTAATACATTCTCCTTTATTTTCGTATTGGAAACCCTTTTATCTTCCTACCCAATTGATTCCCTACTTTGTTATGATTCTTTTGAACTAATCAAAGTGTCAGACTTATGCTTAAACATACAAACATAATCACACTTACTGAGGTTATCATAGAATATGAAGTAGTAGTATTTGCCATCTCTTGTGGTGGATCTGAAGGGTTCATGCATATTAGTGTGTATAAGATTCAAAAATCCCTTGTATCCATTACATGTGCATGTGAATGGTGATTAAGTCATCTTGCCAACAACTAGTATTAACATATATAATCCAAACAAAAGTTGAGTGATTCCAAGTTTGGACTAATTGGAGCTTAGTGATGTGATTCTTACTTATTTAGCTAGGATGATTATGCCACATGCACGATCTTATCTAAACTATTAGATGAATCAGTATTTAAGTTAACAATGTTATTATTAGAAACACAAACTACAATCACATGAATGGAAAATGCAAGAACATGTTCTAAACATAAAACCATCATCTTTATAAACAAGAATATTACCTTTCCATTATCAAAATGAAAATTAAATTCATTTTTATACAATGCATAAAATGAAATTAGGTTTCTAGAAAATTTTTGAAGAGTAATAACAAATAACTCGATCTTTCTTAACTCTATTACTAAGCACAACATCGAAGTCCATAATCATCAAGACATGTTACAATCATCCAATCAAATGACAAGGTTTAAATCTCGATGCTTAAAAACTCTATCTTATTTATATTGTCCTACAATACCTCACAAATGTGATTACAATATCCCTCATCAAAGAACCATGAATTGGAAGTATTTAGAGTTTGAATAATCATGTACTTGATGTAGAGTCAAACATTTGACTTTACTATCTCTATGTTTTTTCAAGTACTTATGGCAACTTCGTTTCCTATGATTCTTATCATCGAATTAATCTCAACTTGACTATTTTGAATCATGATTACATGCAATAAAAGAACATAACAATTCCATTCCCTCACAATGGGAATTTTCGGCCGAAACAATTCCTTTCCATATAGGATGCGAATGTTTCCTCTTCTTTCCACCAACAATCAAATTGACGATAACTGGAACTGAATTAGAAAACTAATTGTTTTTCAACCCGATTTCAAAAATGTGACATCCCCATTTTCACGGCCAAAAAAGACCGATTTTGTTTATGCTTGTTTGAAAATCAGAGTAATATTTTTCATAAAAGTGTTGCGGAATTTGTTTCCAAAATAAAATATGATAAAGATTTATCAAAGCATTTATGTAGAAATGTATTTCATTAAAAAAGACTCGGGATGTCATGTTCAATATAGATCAAAAGCATAAACAGTACAATATAAGCCTTACTACGCTATTTCATATCTACAGGCCTATATCCGCAATCCCTCATCGAAAACATCACATCTATGCTCGAGCGCCACTACCTGTAATACATGAAACTGAGTGGGTCAGGCTTGGGAGCTTGGTGAGCACATAGGGTTTTCAACCGACAATAAATAAGTTTATTAATTTCATCAACCAACAGTCACTTGATTACCCATTCCCATTATCCTCACATTACGTCCCTAAAACACCTATCATAAGAGACCTAGACTAAGGATCTACATCAGGATGGACACTAATGCTAAGGGGATTCCTCAGCAATAAATGTGCTTAAGGCAACCATGTGGAGGATGGAGTACACCGGTGAACACATCGTTCAGAAACACCTACAGGTTGCGAGTTTGCTAGCGTTCCACTGGACTGTCTAGAAGAGTTCGTGGTCATCATCCATACTCCGCTAGATGATAGAATCAACAACAACAACATCGAGGCCTCGCATCATTTTATCACACATCGTCTAATACATCTACCCATGATTTACCCCAACATTTTTGTAGATATAAAATACATATACATTTTAAATCATATGAAACTTGTATAAAATCGTTCATCCAGCATAGATACCAAGTGTACAGATAATATGCACACATAGCACATAGTTTATATAAAATACTTCATATCTATGTGTAAAATGAAAGGGACCATGCACTCACTTGAAAAGGCGGTGATTCCGAACTCAGACAGCGCTTTGCTTCTTAAAAATAATTTCCTTTGACAAAACCTAGTATTATTACCACTAGAGTTTAGTCTATTATTCGCCGAGACTAATTAATAGTGTAGCTATTATTACTATTATATAAGCGTTAAACAATACTTATATAACCCATAATAATAGCCCAAGTACTTATTATAAGTTCCTAAAAACGTTACTATAATTAAATAAAAGCTATATTAAAAATAGCGTAGGCGTAGCTCACTTACAGCAGGTTTTATAGAAAATCGGGCTTTGCTTGGAGTAGCGTTCCCGAGCTGAAAATCTCTTATTCTCGAAGCCATGGAGCACTCTGGGGATTCCGCTTCGTGCTGGGGAGGTTCCCTAGACTTTTCGGGGGGTTTCGGGGCTAGAGAGAGAGTAAAGAGAAGAAAGAACGGGAAAGGTGTGAAGAAAATGAGGGTGGGAGAGGTTCTATTTATAGGGTGAAATATGAATGAACTTGGTGCCACATGTCACCATCTGGTGGCAATACTTGGGGAGAAAGCAATGGTCAAGATTGTGCCACGTCACCCATTTTCGCACAACACATTTTCGACTTCTAAAATCCGTAACTTTCACATACGAGCTCCATTTTTGACGTTCTTTATATCTGCACGTAGGTAAAAATAAGATCTACAACTTTCATTTTGAGTCTGTCGGCTAATTCTCGATCGATCTTAAATTTAATAGTACGAGGAAACTATACTGTTAAATGTCCGCGTAAAATTCATAACTTCTACATACGGACTCTATTTTTGTCTGTCTTTTTACCGTTGAATTCCTATTAATGCGATCTTCAATTCTCATTTAGGTTGCGTAGGCCAAAAAGCGCTCGATCTAAAATTCGAGTTTCGGGCTGTGCACTACTAAGCCAAATCTTAGAAATTCATAACTTCCTCATACGAAGTCAGATTTGGGCGTTCTTTTCTTTGTATGTTCTCGGTTTAATGTATACTACAACTTTTGTTTAGATTTCTAAGGCTAAAAAGTCCTCCATCATAAATTCACTATTTACGCTTCCTGGTATCGTGTCGGTTCCGTCGCGAAACTTTGATGGGTCATAACTTCTTCGTTATAACTCAGATTTTGGCATTCTTTATATCCCCGGAATACTTGTTTCGACCACTACAACTTTATGTAAAGATATCGGGCTTATCTCACACTTTAATTTTGATGCTTATTTTTATTCTTTATTGATTATACCTTTATAATTAAGTTATAAGCACACAAACACACATAATTCTCACAGTATTCAAATATTTCATCTTTATTACTTCAAAAAGAGTTACAATAGTTGACCTAGACTATTACATCATCTAAAATACTTTGCCCTGAAACCCGGGCGTTACAATTCTCTCCCTCTTAGGATGATTCCGTCTTAGAATTATGCATCAGCAAATAGATGCGGATAGCTGCTCATCATGTCACTCTCTGTTTCCCAAGTGAGATTCGGCTCATTTGAATGTTTTCAATAGACTAGCACTAAGTCGACCATCTTGCGTCGTAATTTCTTAGTCTTACGGTCAACAATTGCCTCAGGCTCTTCGATTAGCCTCTTATTCTCATCCATTCTTAACACTGAGTTCGAAATTATGTCGGGAACTTCTCCCGTGAAATTCCTTAAATAACACACATGGAAAGTGTTATGAATACCATCTAGTTCTTTGGGTAATTCGAGCTTGTAAGCTTGTGTTGAGAGAAAAACTTTGAGACACACTTGAACAAACATTAGAATAGTTATATAGCGGAATAGTTAATATCGAAGGATCTGTTAGATCAACAATAATATTAAGAGTTAGAAGTCAGTGAGTTAGATGCGGAAAAGTAAAGGAATGTAAATGACAACAATTGTTATTTCAAGTAAACACTTAAGCTGATTCATAATGAGGAATGCATTCAAACCAAGTTAGTAAGTGAGATCAAACTTAGTGATTAAGTCACACGTGACTTGCTCTGAAGAGAGATGGTGATTGATTATGAAAGTAAGAAGATTGAGTAAGTAAGATAGAATGACAACTTCTTAGATATGTATTAGAATTAGATGAGTGATTCTCTTCATACTGATTACACGAAAAATGAGTTCTATTTATAAAGACTCATAAAGAAAACAAGTTTACAACTCTAAGTGTAGCCATGCAAGGCATACTGGACATTAGAGTGTTTTACAATAAAGACAAAGTAAACTAAATGAAGACTGCGGTACTAAAGACTTCGGATGATGATAGTTGAGGAGATTGCTTGACTGCGGTGGCTTTGTGGCTGCGATAGTTGAAGTTTAAGAGGGTCACTTTTTGATTCAACAATTTCCCCCTAAGTGACCTCTTCAACTTTGATTAGCTGTCAAGTTTAAGAAACTTGATCAGGATCCACCAAAACTTCCTGCTGTTCTCTAACCAATTGATTCTTCTTAGGATCTCGAACTTGACCTCTGCGGTGGTGTGCTTGGACTTTTCAACTGCGTTTCGGCAGATCTCAAGTTGCTTTCAGGTGAGACGATGCATGGCAGTCATAGGAATGAAATGTTTGACATTGTCAGTCTTCCTCTTGAAAATGACTCCAAGCTCAAGATAGTTGGCTGCGCCTAAGGATCTTTCCTGATAGCCTGCGTCAATCTTGGCGAAGTCACGAACTATTTCCTTGAGGAAAGTACTGGCCCTTTTAAGTGCGATCTTCATATTCGGATGCTTCTCAGACTTGTGCTGAAACACCTTGGCGATAAGAAGAACTTCTTTTGGGTTCATACATGGAAAATCAGCCTGGGTACGAATGTAGTCGTGTCCCCTCCTGGTTAGAGTGTACTGGATGAACTCAGCCTTCATGAACTTCCGGATTTTGTAATTTTTTACTGCAGATGGTCTATCGTTAGACCATATATGGTCGATGGGAGAGACATGCTTAGCATAGAATTGGCTAAGTCTCTCAAACTCCATCGGAAGTCTTTTATCGTCAGGAAGGTTGTGGTCGAACTGCTCAAATACAGTGAAGTATCTAGCATTTGGTGAGATAGCGACATCCCAGTAACCATCAGGAGGTGGTTCCGCATACGTGAGGTGAGGAGTGTAATCTTCATCTTGTAGTCTTCGGTGGGGATTGATCCAAGAGTTTATCAGAGATTCATCCATGACTGTATCAAAACCAGAAAGTCTCCATACTTCTTCAGCAAGCTTGGCTGCCTTCCAGTCTCTTTTTCTTTGAGTGGTGGCATGGGAGTCATTTGAGCTCGAAGAAGACATATGCTCCGCAAGGTTTTTGAAGTGAGGGGGAGTCTCTGGTTTCTCGGGAGTGATTTCAACTTGCGATGGAGATTGGTAAGGTGGAGTGTCATGGGATGTTGTGGTGTAGGAACTTTTTCAGTAGGGATAGGGGGAGTTTCATATTGTGAGATAGACTTATCAGATTGATGGTCTTTTTTTTCACTTCCCCCTCTTGAGGAGTTTAGACCTGGAGACTCCTCAAGCCATTTCCGAAGGCCATAAACTTTGTCATATACCGCCTGAAATTAGGATTTGAGTGCTTCAGCTAGTTGTTGATTATTTGGGTTAATGGGATTGAACAGCATTCTGTGGATTTCCTTTGTGAGGTGAAGGATTTCTGGACCATTGAAGTTGGCAGATAGAGATCGCTGCAGTCTGTTGATTGTTGTTTGAAGAACGGAGATTGCGGACTCATAAGCAGTATGAGTCTGAGCAATCAACTTCTCAGAATGTGAGGCCTGACCCACAATGGCTGCTTGAAGATCTATTTTGATTGCGGTAACCTTAGAAATGAGTCGCTCCGCAGCAGCCATAAATTCTTTGTGATCAACTTGACGATTATTTTCAAGTGATCTGATTCCCATCTCAATCTTCAGAGAGATACGCTCCGCAAACATTCTCTCTACTGTTTCTAGTCTTTCAATTCTTTCAATAAGGGACTGCGGTCCTGAAGTATCTTCAGGTGGTGTTGACTTGACTGCGGCCAGGATTTGATCAACCTTGGCATGTAGACTGAGGATTTCCTTCCTGCATGCTTCTTCTTCTTCTTTTCCTTTGGCTTGGAAGTGGAGTGATGAGAACCATTGGATTCTTCATTTTCATCAAATATCATCAGATCATCATCAGAAGGAGAGGGTTTGTTTACCTCTTGTAAGCATCATAGAAGCCAAAAATAGGAGCGTAGATCACTTCAATTGCAGTTCGTCATCTTGTGAACCTTCAGCATTGGGAGAGGGGGGAGCTTGAGAGACATGCTGATCAGCACCAGTTTTCTGAGCTTGTTGAACTTTTTCTGCCATTGCGGACATCCATTCTTGAACCTTGAGTATGCTGGCTACGGTATTGGCATTGTTTATGGCATCTGCCCAATACTTGGCCACGGCTTGGATCTCTTGTTCCTTGAGTTGTTTTTGTTTGATTTGCTGATCCTTGAGAGCTTGAAATTCTCTACGAAAAGCGGCATATTTCTTAGCTTCAGCCTCGTTAGAAGGTTGATATCTACTCCAAGAATCATTAGAATCTTCACCGTCAATTCCTATAAATCGCACCAAGGTGTCCCTTGGGTTCACGGATCCTTGCACATTTGTGCTCACCGTGCCTAAACCACCTGATTATAATGAAAGCAAAATAGTATTTCGTGAGCTTCCTTGGTCTCCTTGACCCGTGGTCAAGTTTGGCCTCAGCTCAGTTCTAGCATAGGCGGAAGAAGTGACCTGCGGATGGGAATGTGTTTGTAGTGTTTGGGTGACGTTCAACAGGATGGAGTTCAACTCCACGGGTGAAAAAATATGCAGTAACACTGGGGGGAGTCTCCTCTTTTTTGTGAATCAGACTCACTTTCTGAGTCTGAAAAGAAAAAGATGGTAGTGTCGACTGAATGTGCAGGCATCCCAAGGACTACCGTAGCCTGTTGGGAGGTTGAGGTATTGGTTCGGTCATGGATTTGGCTAGTAGGATCAGATTTCCATTTCTTGAGGATAGAAATGGGTTGATTATCCTCTACAGAATCACTACCGGAGTCATGGTGACTCAAATCAGCAGTTTTGATTGCGGGTGGTGACTTTCTTTTCTTTGAGGGTTTGGATGGTTTGGGGCATCCTTCTTGGGAGTGACAGATTTCTTTGTGGTGCGTGGACCATGGAGAGAAGAAACCTTGTGTTTGCGTCTTTAGGAGATGTTAGAAAGAGTTGTGGAGGAAGGAATTGCGGTACCTTCAGGGTTTAAAGTTGCAGATGGGGGAGGCAGGGTAGGAAGGTATGGATCAATACCTTTTGTAGCCTCAACGTGGTCTGAGACATCAGTAGTCTTGAGACCAAGGGAAAAAAGAATATGTGTAGGGAGTCTGCGGATGGGACCAAAAATAGTTTGATCAGAGGAAGGGTTGTACCTTTTTAAATCTTTGGTGACGAAGAAGTTGATGTCATCACCCATATCAATCTTTGCGTCCGCATGCAAGTCCGATATGCAGAGAGACCAAAACCTAGCAAAAATAAGCTCGAACAGGTTCTGCTTTGGTCTCTCCTTGGGAATATATTGCAGAAAGTCATCCCAGAGGATCTGAACGTAGTTCACATCGCGGCCTGTGAAGATGCTCCAAACCAGTTCCAATATTTTTAAGCCCATGTTATCCGTGGCTCCGGTTCTGCCGGACAGACTGCGGATGATGAAGTGACATACAAACTGCCAGACCGCAGGCAGTTGGTTCTTCTTGATTTCACCAATGCCTTTGATCTTCTTCTTATAGCCCATTTGATACAGTGCTGAGGTGATGTCCGCCATTGATGGTGTGAAGAACTTAATGGAGGGATGAACAAGCAGGTTAATGGCATTGAGAAAGTTTTCTTTGGTCAAGATGACCAAGGAATCATTGATAAGGTTCAGGTAGACTTCTTTAGGGTTATCGATTGGGCGATAGGCAGAGAAAGCACATTTGTAGAGAGTGGAGAGTGGAACAGTGTCTGTAAAAGCATCGAATGGTCCAAACAGAGTATGATTCTTCAAGAACTTGATCATTAGTTTTTTGGGAGCATTGTATGTGGGTTGATCGTTGAAAACGGATCTGAAATTGCTCGAGGAAATTATGGGAGAATCTGAACCAGTTGGGTTCACTGATCCAGAAGCTTTGGATTGTTTATTTGAAGCGCCAGATTTCACCATTGTTGAGTTTTTGAGAAAGCTTGAAGAATGCAGAAGAGTTTGAAGTTTTCAGAAAGCGTAAACTTGTCTTTGTGGAGAAGAAAGGGGTTTTATAGTGACTTGATGAAGCGGGAAACATTTTTGTTACCTAGGTGAAATTGGGTAAAACGTTTGGGTTTATCTTTTGAATTACCGTCTTTTAATCTCAGCCACATATTTGACAAAAGAGGGATAAAGAGTGAATTTGGGATTAATCAGAAAAGGACTGCACTTAATGAAGTGTCAGAATGAAATCACGTCTTTGACAACGTGTGGAGGGGGGCGATTAACCCGTTGGATAAAGTAGAATATGTAATAGATGTGATGGTTTGGGGTAATAGGAAAAGACTCAATAAAGGATTTGATATGGAAAATCTTTATTTTGTCATCATACCTAAAATAGGTCTGACACAAGGTTTTGGGAGAAAAGAATGTGATAGTTTCTCAAAGGAATGTTTTTTTTATTTAATGGTTTATTTAATGACGTATCATTAAATAGCACACTAGTTTTTTTTTGTTAATTTTTTTTTTATGTTTTAAAAAAAAAAATCTGAAAATCATTTGATGGAACTGCGGATAGACACATTCCTGCGGATTGATCCTTTGCCATTGTGGATGATTTATAGTGGAGTATACTAAGAAGTGCACTTGTAAAGAGATTATTAGTAACAAACAAGGGGACCAATAAAAGATAAGTATAATATATGATTGCGTTTCATGGACTGCGGTACACATCATACACCATAACCATTTATTATAAATAACTTTTAATTAGGACCATATCTATCAATTCAAGAAGAATTGAGGGCCCGGATTCATCATTCTTAACATTTGTAAGAAAGAGTTGAGTTTGGTAGAGTCAAGTGTTTTTGTAAACACATCAACAATCTTTTCATGTGTAGGGACAAAGATGAGTTTAGTGTTACCTTTCAGAATGTGGTCTTTGATGAAGTGATATCGTAGTTCAATATGTTTTGTCTTGGAGTGCTGACTAGGATTATGAGAAATCGCCATGGAACTTTCAGAATCACAATAGATTGGTATCCGCAGCATTCTGTATCCGTAGTCTAACAGTTGTGTCTTCATCCAAAGGACTTGGGAACAATTGCTAGTTGCATCCACATATTCAGCTTTTGCAGTAGATAATGAAACACAACTTTGTTTTCTTGAGGATCAGCTGACAAGTCTACCTCTTAAGAATTTACATCCACCAGATGTACTTTTTCGATCAAGTTTGCATCCGGCATGATCCGCATCGGTAAACGCTTGAAGACTGAAGTCATTGCCTGCGGGGTACCATAAGCCAAGAGACTTGCTTCCTTTCAGGTACCGGAGAATTTATTTGGTTGCGGTCATATGTGAGACTATTGGGTCAGCCTGATACCTTGCACATACACTAGTTGCAAAGACAATGTCCGGTCGGCTTGTGGTGAGATACATTAGAGAGCCAATGATACCTCTATAAGTCTTGTGATCCACAGATTCACCAGAAGGATCAGCAGAGATCTTATACCCAAAGGCCATAGGAACCTTAGCCGAGGAGCAGTTGTCCATAGAGTATTTTTTCAAAAGTTCAGTGGTGTATTTCTCTTGATGAATGAATATCCCTTGCGGAATTTGTTTAAATTGAAGATCTAGAAATAAATTAATCTCTCTATTCATGCTCATTTGAAATTTGTTTGTCATGAGCTTAGCAAGTTCATCCATCATTCCTTGATCAGTCGATCCAAAGATGATATCATCCACATATATTTGTACAAGCATAAGGTGAATACCGTTTGCTTTTTCTAAATAGTGTGGGATCAATCACTCCTCTTTTGTAGCCTGAAGAGACTAGGAATTCAGAAAGAGTCTCATACCAAGCTCTAGGGGCTTGCTTCAGACCGTAGACTGCTTTTTGAAGCTTGTAGCAGTGATCAGGGAACTCGATACTTTCAAAGCCGGGAGGTTGTTGAAGATAAACCTCTTCTTTTAATTCCCCATTGAGAAAAGCGCTATTAACGTCCATTTGGCGTACCTTGATGTTTTTGTGGGAAGCATATGCTAAGAAGATTCGAATTGCTTCCATTCTAGCCACCGTAGCATATGTTTCACTGTAGTCAACGCCTTCCAGTTGACTATAGCCCTTATCAACTAGTCTTGCCTTATTTCTGATAACCACACCAGATTCATCTAACTTGTTCTTGAACACCCATCTTGTACCAACAATAGTATGGCCTTGCGGAATGGGAAAAAGTTGTCACACTTTGTTTCTTTCAAATTCTTCCAGTTCTTCTTGCATTGCAGAAATCCAATCTGGTTCCAATAATGCTTCTTTGATAGATCGAGGCTCGACTGCTGACATAAATGCTGCATAGTGACAATGATCAGATAAACCCTTGGTAGATCGGGTTTGGAGACTTGCGGATGGGTTGCCAATAATTTGACTTGGTGGCTGATCCTTCGTCCATACATGTAGACGAGGCATCAGATGATTAGCTGTCACACCCCCGAACCAGATGGCGGAAACATCCGAGGGCTGTCGTGACTCAATTGAATACCATCACAATGAATATACATGAAACATAACATTATACATCACCAACATTCGGAATGATACAACTGGTAGCGTTTACATCCATTACATTGTTCCCAGAATATTACATTCTCAAAAGTAACTGTTTGATACTAAATTAAACCACAGCAAAACGTCATAGAGTACAATTCATCCTTCACTTTATCTGTTACCTGAGAATACAAGTATTTTGAAAAAAAAAAACGTCAACATATGAAATGTTGGTGAGTTCATAAGTAATGTTTGAAATCCAATGTTTGTAATATTTTGAAAAACACCAGAAAATCCGATATTTTCTGAAAATAGTAAAGTCAAGAATGTGTGAAGATCCATAGGTATGCTTGTTTGTTTCTATACTTGTAAAAATTGTTCATTTAAAATTTGTGTGCATTCCGAATCCGTATGTATTGAAATACCCTAGGAAAACCCGATGTTTTCCTAATTCTTTGAATTACATGAACGTACATTGAAACAATTGCAACGTGTGAAGTTATCGGTACCAGGCGACGTTGGATTATTTTTGAGCATGATTATTTGCTACAAACACACGTTACACAAACGACTAGTCTATAGCAATACTAACGATCCCTTAGGCGTCGTCTATACTAATCACGTTATCCAACCACCCTGACTACGTGTAGTCCCACACCCGAAGAGAACAAGGACACGAAGGCCTCGGTAACTCCATTAGCCGGTTTGGGATAAAAGGTACGAGGGGTCCCAGACCCGCCTCGCATGAAAAGGTAGACTTTTCTAGCAATACCAAAGGATCCTTGGGGACCAGTAGTATACAAGCCATTGAAAGTCCTTTTACGTTGTGTCGGATCGGTAAAACCCAACACTTCGTAAGAGAGAGGTCTTCGGGCCTTAAGATCAGGTCATTGGGCTAGCTAGGCTCAACGAACAAGATTTTACACTTTTGGGGCCCAAAGGTGGTGCGTAGACGTCTGTGCACACTCGCATGTATAGTGACTTCCCAATCGTTATCGTAATGTCGTAATGTCATAGTGTCGTCGTGTTAGTAGTTTCGGATTTTTATTGGTTCGAGACCGAACCAATTCGTTTGACAACGACTTTTGGTGTTGTAATGTATTGTATTTCGTCGATAGTCGTGGTATCATCATTTGGTCAAATTGCATGTATTGAACTAGTCTTGAGGATTTTTCTGTTTTCAGCCCCTCCTTATTTGTAAAAAATTTACTTTTTCAACCCTTTATTTAAAAACTTTCCGGTTTGGTCCTTAAATCAATTTTCTTGACATTTTAATACCAAAAATTATTGAAATAAGTATTTTCCAGCATATTTTTCATAGAAAACAGCTTAAGTCCCTGAATTTCAGTTTTTTTCTCGGTTATAACCTTTCTTTTTCGAAAGTTTGACAATTTTGGCCCAAATTGTAAAATTTTTGCAACTTTGGTCCTTTTTAAATTTAAAAAGCATTTTTAACCTTTGAAAAGGACTTGGATCACTTATAGTCCACTGTTTTATAGAAAAACACAGTTTTGGCCCTCCAAAACAGAAAATTTCGCATAATGGGCCTCATTGGGCCGAAAATGTCATTTTTAGCCCATTAAGCTTGAAATTTATGTTTTTAATCCTCTAAATGAGTATATTTCCAGAAATTGTTTTATTGAAACTGTTTTGACATAGTTCAACCCTCAGAATTCGTGATTTGTCAATTTAGGCCCTTAAAGTTTGTATTTTTCGCATTTTAAGTCCAAAAATGGTATTTTTAGCTCAAAGAAATTGGTACTAAACCATTTAGCCATTTTTCTAAAAATACTTTGTATGTAGAAATATATTTGATGCTAGAGTCTTTTAACATAAGGTATATCTCGGTTTTGAGGGGTTTTATGGCTAGATCCAACATTATAACACACAAAAGCACACATATAAGCATGGAATCATACAAAGCATACAAAACACATATAGATCTACACTTTCACTTCCATTCCCCCCCCCCCCCCCAAACTTATAAAAACCAAAAATAGGGGGTATGAAGCTCACCTTGTTTGAAGCTTTCGGTTTTTGGAAGAAAAGATGGAAGAAAATTTGGTGATTTTCGGCCTTAGCACCTTTCTTTGGTAGATCTCGAGTTTGATGACTTCTAAGGTGCATGATCACAAGTTGGAATATATTTAGAAGAGGTTTTTGATGGAGTGAAGTAGCTAGATCATGGATATAAGTAAAAACTTACCTAAGATGATGATTAACTTGCAAGATCCTCTTGAAAGCTCCTAAATTTCGAGATTTTTAGAGTGGGGAGGAAGGAGTGTTCTTGAGAGAGTTGAGAGATTTTTGTGAATGTGTGTGTGTGTGTTGCTCGGCCGAGAGTGAGAGGGAGGAGAGAAGAGAGTGATTTTGAAGTGATGTTTGCATGGAAGAATGAGATGAGTTGCGTGGATGTCCTATGGATAACAATGATGTGGCAATGGTAAAGTCAACTCTTCCATTTCCTCTTGGGCTTGTGCATTTGGCCGAGAATTTGGAAGGGAAGAGGAAAAATTTGGGCCTTTGCACCTAAGCCCAATGTTAGTGTTAATCTTGAGTATGTTTTAAGTCTAAAGGAATGTGGTAGGATTTTTATATTTTTATTGGACTAGTTTAGGTCATTCATGTATCAAGGCTTTTAATTCATTTCATTCTAGGTCCAACATAGCCCAAAATGTTGAAACAAATAGATGTGGGTCCAATTAGAGCCCATTTAAGAGTTCTAAACCCAAGATAGTCAAATTGGAAGTTTATTGGTCCATTAGGCCCAATAAGGAAGTTCTAGTCCAAAGTGGACCTAAATAAGAACTTTTAGGGTTTCCAATTGCTTGTTGGCTATTTGTAATGCTTGTATGGTGTATTTGATTGAAATTCTGTTGTCACAATAATAGGTGTTACGCATGTTCTTAAGCTTTTGATTCACTTTAGCTTGAGTGTATAGTTTACAAGATACAAAATTTCCGGTTGTGACATCATCCCCCCGTTAGAGGGAATTTCGTCCCGAAATTCTGTTTGAAAGCTAGATTTGAGAATGCTAGAATAGGTGAGGGTACTTTTGCTTCATTTGATCTTCGCGTTCCCAAGTGAATTCTGGCCCACGCTTTGCGTTCCACCGTACCTTCACGATCGGGATGCGGCTCTGTTTAGTACACTTCACCTCTCTGTCCATAATTTCGATTGGTTCTTCGACGAACAGGAGATTCTCATTGATTTTGATTTCATCAAGAGGAATGACAAGGGTTTCGTCTGATAGGCACTTCTTTAGGTTAGAGACATGGAACACAGGGTGTACACCGTTTAGCTCTGCGGGTAGTTGCAGTCTGTATGCTACTGGACCAATTCGGGCGACGATTTCGAAAGGTCCAATGTACCATGGATTTAGTTTTCCCCGCTTCCCAAAACGAATGACTCCTTTCCAGGGCGAGACTTTTAACAGTACTCGATCACCGACCTGAAATTCTAAGGGCTTTCGACGTTTATCAGCGTAGCTCTTTTGTCGGTCACGCGATGCTTGCAACCGAGCTTTGATTTGAACGATCTTTTCCGTGGTTTCACGGATGATCTCCGGTCCCGTTAGTGCTTTGTCTGACATGTGTGTTTTCGCTAGCTGGGTGTCACCTACTTCAACCCAACATAACGGTGATCTACATTTACGCCCATACAGTGCTTCGAAAGGAGCCACCTTGATGCTCGAATGGTAACTATTGTTGTATGAGAATTCGATTAAGGGTAGGTGGGTGTCCCAAGACTTTCCAAAGTCTATCACGCATGCGCGGAGCATATCTTCGAGCCTTTGGATGGTTCGCTCGCTTTGACCATCCGTTTGTGGATGATAAGCGGTGCTCATATCGAGGTTTGTTCCCATCGCCTTATCGAGTGATTGCCAAAATCGGGACGTGAACCTACTGTCCCTATCCGAGATGATAGATGTTGGTATTCCGTGAAGTCTCACGATCTCTCGAATGTATAAACGCGTCAATCTCTCCATCTTGTACGATTCTTTAATTGGCAGGAAATGGGCAGATTTCGTCAGTCGGTCAATTATTACCCATATGGTGTCTAATCCATCCGACGTTTTGGGTAGCTTGGTCACGAAATCCATAGAAATCCCTTCCCATTTCCACTCAGGAATTGTCGGTTACTGTAACAATCCTGAGGGTTTTTGGTATTCCACCTTTACTTTGGCGCACGTAAGGCACTTACTGACGTAGGTCGCGATTTCCGCCTTCATGTTAGGCCACCAATAGTGTTATTTAATATCCAAATACATCTTATCGGAACCGGGATGAATGGAGTATCGCGTCTTGTGGGCTTCCTTCATGACAACATCTCTGAACCCTCCAAATTTAGGGACCCAAATACGGTTCATGAAATAGTATACTCCATTCTCCTTTGCTTCCAGGTTCTTTTCCATTCCGCGCAATGCTTCGCTTGCTCTATTTTCCGTCTTCATGGCTTCCGACTGGGCTACTGCAATTTGAGTGGCCAGGTGCGATTGAATGGTTATCGAGAGAGTCTTCGTACAACGATTAGAGTACTCCTTCCGACTTAAGGCATCAGCTACCACGTTGGCCTTGCCTGGGTGGTACTTAATCTCACACTCATAATCGTTTAACAATTCAACCCATCTTCGTTGCCTCATGTTCAACTCTTTTTGGTTTAAGATGTGTTGGAGACTCTTGTGATCCGTGAAGACGGTGCACTTTGTACCGTAAAGGTAATGCCTCCAAATCTTTAGGGCAAAGACTACAGCTCCCAACTCTAGGTCATGGGTCGTGTAGTTTACTTCATGCGTTTTTAGTTGGCGGGATGCGTAGGCTATCACTCTCCCACGTTGCATGAGAACGCAACCTAAGCCCTGATTTGACGCGTCGCAGTAGACTACAAAATCTTCCGTTCCTTCAGGCAGAGATAGTACAGGTGCGCTACAGAGAGCTTGTTTCAAGGTTCGAAACGCAATCTCTTGTTTGTCTATCCATTTGAATGGTACGTCCTTTTGCGTAAGCGAGGTAAGTGGCTTGGCAATCTTAGAGAAATTTTGAATGAATCTCCTATAGTAGCCTGCTAATCCTAAGAATTGACGAATTTTTGTGGG
Organism: Lactuca saligna; assembly: GCF_052625555.1. Taxonomy (NCBI): domain Eukaryota; kingdom Viridiplantae; phylum Streptophyta; class Magnoliopsida; order Asterales; family Asteraceae; genus Lactuca; species Lactuca saligna. The sequence continues at coordinate 152,087,359 of NC_136421.1, forward strand.
CGTTGTCGGGATGGCCCATCCTTCTACAGCTTTGACCTTAGAGGGATCCACATGGATTCCATCTTGGCTGACTACATCACCTAGGAAATTCACACTTCGCAGCCAGAACTCACACTTAGAGAGTTTAGCGTAAAGTTTTTCTAATCGCAGAGTTTCTAAGACTTGTCGGAGATGTTGGCCATGCTCTTCCTTGCTTCGAGAATAGACGAGGATGTCATCGATAAAAACAATGACAAAGTTATCAAGGAACGGTCGGCAGATTCGATTCATTAGGTCCATAAATGCAGCAGGGGCATTCGTTAGACCAAAGGGCATTACGACAAATTCATAATGTCCGTAGCGAGTTCGGAAAGCGGTTTTTGGAATATCCTCTTCCCGGACTTTGAGTTGGTGGTATCCGGACCGTAGATCTATTTTAGAAAAATAACTAGCTCCTTGGAGCTGGTCAAATAGATCATCGATTCGTGGGAGTGGGTAGCGGTTCTTGATTGTGAGTTTATTTAATTCCCTGTAATCGATGCACATTCTAAAAGATCCGTCTTTCTTTTTGACAAAGAGCACCGGAGCTCCCCATGGCGAGTAACTAGGTCGAATAAATCCCTTGTCCAAAAGTTCGTTGAGTTGGCTGGATAATTCCTGCATCTCGGCAGGAGCCAGCCGGTAGGGTGATTTAGCGAGAGGAGTTGCTCCTGGAATAAGGTCGATTCGAAACTCAACCTATCTCTCTGGGGGTACTCCCAGGAGATCTTCAGGAAACACGTCCGGAAATTCACATGCTACGGGAATGTCTCGAACGTTAATCTCCTCCTTGGTTTTGTCCACCACGTGAGCTAGGAACGCCAGATTGTTCCTTCTTAGATATTTCTGTGCCTTGATGCACGAAACGAGGCGAAGGTTCATGCTAGATTTGTCTCCGTAAATTACCAGGGTTTCGTGATTTGGGAGGCGAAGACGAACGGCCTTCTCATGGCACATAATTTCGGCATGGTGGGGGCTTAACCAGTCCATGCCGATGATCACATCGAAACTCCTAATTGACACTGGCATTAGATCTATTCGAAAGACGTGTTGATTAAGAGTTAGGGTACATCCGGTGTAGATTTCCCCAGTGGATTCGGTTTTCCCATTGGCCATTTCCACCGTATAGGTTTCATTTAGCTTTTGGGGTAGTTGTCTTAATAGATGCTTAAACTTATTGCTTACGAAGCTTCGTTCCGCTCCGGTGTCAAATAAGATGCATGCATAAGCGTGGTTTAAGGGAAACGTACCGGTAACAACAGAGGGGTCTTGAAGGGCCTCACTCTGACCCATGGTCAACATCCTTCCTGTTCCTCCATTTCTTAAATTGTTATTGTTAGGACAGTCTTGGCGGATGTGTCCAGTCTTTCCACATCCGAAGCAGGTGTAGCTAGGCCCTGCATTATTGCCGCTGGCATGGTTGTTGTTGTTGTTGCGAGGGTTGTTGCTGTTGGTTCCCTGATTTTGGTTATGGGGAGGGTAAGCCTTGCAGTACTTTGCAGTGTGACCCCTTCGGTTGCAACTGGTGCACTGAAAATCCTTGCATTCTCCATAGTGATGGAAACCGCACTTGTTGCATTTGGGGAGATTACCGGAATAAGGTCTGGAAGCATTTGAAGTGGCTGAGGTTGGAGCATGTGGTGCGGCTGGAACCGGTGCGGTAACAGCATTAACCGCCACTGTCTGTTGCTTCTTGGAGGTGTCGGGGCCCTGGCGCCCCTTCCTCTTATTGTTCTTTCCCCTATTGCCATCACTTTCCTTCGTCTTCTCAGTCTCCACTGGCTTCTCTCCCTTCTTGTTGTTATGGTCATGTAACCTTTTTGCCAATCTTTTCACACTATCAAATGTTTCGGGGTTTGCAGCTATCACATTCCCTTGAATTGGTGATGTGAGTCCCCAGATGAATCGCTCAATCTTCTTTCCTTCCGAGGCGATCATACCCGGGCACAGCAGAGATAGTTCGCTAAATCTCGATATGTAGGCATCGATATTCGCGTTCTGCACAGTGAGGTTCCATAGCTCTTGCTCCATCTTCTGTATTTCGCCTCGTGGGCAGTACTCAGCCATTAACATTTCTTTCATCTCTGTCCACGGCATAGAGTTGGCTACAGGGAGTGTCATGGATTCTACATGTCCGTTCCACCAGGTGAGTGCTTGATCCACAAAAGTGCAGGCCGCGAACTTCACCTTCATGTGCTCAGGGCAGTCGCATATCTCGAATACCGACTCCACCTTTTCGATCCATCGCTTCAGAGTGATCACCCCTCCAGTGCCATTAAAAGTTCGTGGTTTGGCGTTTGTGAAGTCCTTGTAGTTACATGTCTTGGTGGGTCCTTGATTCATTCCGTTGTTCGAACTTCCGGCTCCTTGCCCATTGACTCCTCCATTGTTCCCTTGTTGAATTTGCGCAATCGCTGCAGTGACTGCTGCAGATACAGCTGCCTGGAAAGCGGCTGAGTCAACTTCAGGTGGGGTTGGTCCTGGGTTTCCGCGAGCAGGTCGGGGAGGCATCTTTCTATCACAATACGGAAAGATGTTGAGGGTATGTTGTTTCTGTGAGGTCGTGATCCTACTGACTAGGTGCATGGTACGAACTTAAACACTACTACCATTGACCAATCAATAATAATTTCTCAACACATAGCAATTTGCAATATTGTAATAAAACACGTAAAATTTATTAATATTATCCGCATTTGATACATGAAAATTTGCTCGTAGGAGCTGTCGTGACTCAATTGAATACCATCACAATGAATATACATGAAACATAACATTATACATCACCAACATTCGGAATGATACAACTGGTAGCGTTTACATCCATTACATTGTTCCCAGAATATTACATTCTCAAAAGTAACTGTTTGATACTAAATTAAACCACAGCAAAACGTCATAGAGTACAATTCATCCTTCACTTTATCTGTTACCTGAGAATACAAGTATTTTGAAAAAAAAAAACGTCAACATATGAAATGTTGGTGAGTTCATAAGTAATGTTTGAAATCCAATGTTTGTAATATTTTGAAAAACACCAGAAAATCCGATATTTTCTGAAAATAGTAAAGTCAAGAATGTGTGAAGATCCATAGGTATGCTTGTTTGTTTCTATACTTGTAAAAATTGTTCATTTAAAATTTGTGTGCATTCCGAATCCGTATGTATTGAAATACCCTAGGAAAACCCGATGTTTTCCTAATTCTTTGAATTACATGAACGTACATTGAAACAATTGCAACGTGTGAAGTTATCGGTACCAGGCGACGTTGGATTATTTTTGAGCATGATTATTTGCTACAAACACACGTTACACAAACGACTAGTCTATAGCAATACTAACGATCCCTTAGGCGTCGTCCGTACTAATCACGTTATCCAACCACCCTGACTACGTGTAGTCCCACACCCGAAGAGAACGAGGACAGGAAGGCCTCGGTAACTCCATTAGCCGGTTTGGGATAAAAGGTACGAGGGGTCCCAGACCCGCCTCGCATGAAAAGGTAGACTTTTCTAGCAATACCAAAGGATCCTTGGGGACCAGTAGTATACAAGCCATTGAAAGTCCTTTTACGTTGTGTCGGATCGGTAAAACCCAACACTTCGTAAGAGAGAGGTCTTCGGGCCTTAAGATCAGGTCATTGGGCTAGCTAGGCTCAACGAACAAGATTTTACACTTTTGGGGCCCAAAGGTGGTGCGTAGACGTCTGTGCACACTCGCATGTATAGTGACTTCCCAATCGTTATCGTAATGTCGTAATGTCATAGTGTCGTCGTGTTAGTAGTTTCGGATTTTTATTGGTTCGAGACCGAACCAATTCGTTTGACAACGACTTTTGGTGTTGTAATGTATTGTATTTCGTCGATAGTCGTGGTATCATCATTTGGTCAAATTGCATGTATTGAACTAGTCTTGAGGATTTTTCTGTTTTCAGCCCCTCCTTATTTGTAAAAAATTTACTTTTTCAACCCTTTATTTAAAAACTTTCCGGTTTGGTCCTTAAATCAATTTTCTTGACATTTTAATACCAAAAATTATTGAAATAAGTATTTTCCAGCATATTTTTCATAGAAAACAGCTTAAGTCCCTGAATTTCAGTTTTTTTCTCGGTTATAACCTTTCTTTTTCGAAAGTTTGACAATTTTGGCCCAAATTGTAAAATTTTTGCAACTTTGGTCCTTTTTAAATTTAAAAAGCATTTTTAACCTTTGAAAAGGACTTGGATCACTTATAGTCCACTGTTTTATAGAAAAACACAGTTTTGGCCCTCCAAAACAGAAAATTTCGCATAATGGGCCTCATTGGGCCGAAAATGTCATTTTTAGCCCATTAAGCTTGAAATTTATGTTTTTAATCCTCTAAATGAGTATATTTCCAGAAATTGTTTTATTGAAACTGTTTTGACATAGTTCAACCCTCAGAATTCGTGATTTGTCAATTTAGGCCCTTAAAGTTTGTATTTTTCGCATTTTAAGTCCAAAAATGGTATTTTTAGCTCAAAGAAATTGGTACTAAACCATTTAGCCATTTTTCTAAAAATACTTTGTATGTAGAAATATATTTGATGCTAGAGTCTTTTAACATAAGGTATATCTCGGTTTTGAGGGGTTTTATGGCTAGATCCAACATTATAACACACAAAAGCACACATATAAGCATGGAATCATACAAAGCATACAAAACACATATAGATATACACTTTCACTTCCATTCCCCCCCCCCCCAAACTTATAAAAACCGAAAATAGGGGGTATGAAGCTCACCTTGTTTGAAGCTTTCGGTTTTTGGAAGAAAAGATGGAAGAAAATTTGGTGATTTTCGGCCTTAGCACCTTTCTTTGGTAGATCTCGAGTTTGATGACTTCTAAGGTGCATGATCACAAGTTGGAATATATTTAGAAGAGGTTTTTGATGGAGTGAAGTAGCTAGATCATGGATATAAGTAAAAACTTACCTAAGATGATGATTAACTTGCAAGATCCTCTTGAAAGCTCCTAAATTTCGAGATTTTTAGAGTGGGGAGGAAGGAGTGTTCTTGAGAGAGTTGAGAGATTTTTGTGAATGTGTGTGTGTGTTGCTCGGCCGAGAGTGAGAGGGAGGAGAGAAGAGAGTGATTTTGAAGTGATGTTTGCATGGAAGAATGAGATGAGTTGCATGGATGTCCTATGGATAACAATGATGTGGCAATGGTAAAGTCAACTCTTCCATTTCCTATTGGGCTTGTGCATTGGGCCGAGAATTTGGAAGGGAAGAGGAAAAATTTGGGCCTTTGCACCTAAGCCCAATGTTAGTGTTAATCTTGAGTATGTTTTAAGTCTAAAGGAATGTGGTAGGATTTTTATATTTTTATTGGACTAGTTTAGGTCATTCATGTATCAAGGCTTTTAATTCATTTCATTCTAGGTCCAACATAGCCCAAAATGTTGAAACAAATAGATGTGGGTCCAATTAGAGCCCATTTAAGAGTTCTAAACCCAAGATAGTCAAATTGGAAGTTTATTGGTCCATTAGGCCCAATAAGGAAGTTCTAGTCCAAAGTGGACCTAAATAAGAACTTTTAGGGTTTCCAATTGCTTGTTGGCTATTTGTAATGCTTGTATGGTGTATTTGATTGAAATTTTGTTGTAACAATAATAGGTGTTACGCATGTTCTTAAGCTTTTGATTCACTTTAGCTTGAGTGTATAGTTTACAAGATACAAAATTTCCGGTTGTGACATCATCCCCCCGTTAGAGGGAATTTCGTCCCGAAATTCTGTTTGAAAGCTAGATTTGAGAATGCTAGAATAGGTGAGGGTACTTTTGCTTCATTTGATCTTCGCGTTCCCAAGTGAATTCTGGCCCACGCTTTGCGTTCCACCGTACCTTCACGATCGGGATGCGGCTCTGTTTAGTACGCTTCACCTCTCTGTCCATAATTTCGATTGGTTCTTCAACGAACAGGAGATTCTCATTGATTTTGATTTCATCAAGAGGAATGACAAGGGTTTCGTCTGATAGGCACTTCTTTAGGTTAGAGACATGGAACACGGGGTGTACACCGTTTAGCTCTGCGGGTAGTTGCAGTCTGTATGCTACTGGACCAATTCGGGCGACGATTTCGAAAGGTCCAATGTACCATGGATTTAGTTTTCCCCGCTTCCCAAAACGAATGACTCCTTTCCAGGGCGAGACTTTTAACAGTACTCGATCACCGACCTGAAATTCTAAGGGCTTTCGACGTTTATCAGTGTAGCTCTTTTGTCGGTCACGCGATGCTTGCAACCGAGCTTTGATTTGAACGATCTTTTCCGTGGTTTCACGGATGATCTCCGGTCCCGTTAGTGCTTTGTCTGACATGTGTGTTTTCGATAGTTGGGTGTCACCTACTTCAACCCAACATAACGGTGATCTACATTTACGCCCATACAGTGCTTCGAAAGGAGCCACCTTGATGCTCGAATGGTAACTATTGTTGTATGAGAATTCGATTAAGGGTAGGTGGGTGTCCCAAGACTTTCCAAAGTCTATCACGCATGCGCGGAGCATATCTTCGAGCCTTTGGATGGTTCGCTCGCTTTGACCATCCGTTTGTGGATGATAAGCGGTGCTCATATCGAGGTTTGTTCCCATCGCCTTATCGAGTGATTGCCAAAATCGGGACGTGAACCTACTGTCCCTATCCGAGATGATAGATGTTGGTATTCCGTGAAGTCTCACGATCTCTCGAATGTATAAACGCGTCAATCTCTCCATCTTGTACGATTCTTTAATTGGCAGGAAATGGGCAGATTTCGTCAGTCGGTCAATTATTACCCATATGGTGTCTAATCCATCCGACGTTTTGGGTAGCTTGGTCACGAAATCCATAGAAATCCCTTCCCATTTCCACTCAGGAATTGTCGGTTGCGGTAACAATCCTGAGGGTTTTTGGTATTCCACCTTTACTTTGGCGCACGTAAGGCACTTACTGACGTAGGTCGCGATTTCCGCCTTCATGTTAGGCCACCAATAGTGTTGTTTAATATCCAAATACATCTTATCGGAACCGGGATGAATGGAGTATCGCGTCTTGTGGGCTTCCTTCATGACAACATCTCTGAACCCTCCAAATTTAGGGACCCAAATACGGTTCATGAAATAGTATACTCCATTCTCCTTTGCTTCCAGGTTCTTTTCCATTCCGCGCAATGCTTCGCTTGCTCTATTTTCCGTCTTCATGGCTTCCGACTGGGCTACTGCAATTTGAGTGGCCAGGTGCGATTGAATGGTTATCGAGAGAGTCTTCGTACAACGATTAGAGTACTCCTTCCGACTTAAGGCATCAGCTACCACGTTGGCCTTGCCTGGGTGGTACTTAATCTCACACTCATAATCGTTTAACAATTCAACCCATCTTCGTTACCTCATGTTCAACTCTTTTTGGTTTAAGATGTGTTGGAGACTCTTGTGATCCGTGAAGACGGTGCACTTTGTACCGTAAAGGTAATGCCTCCAAATCTTTAGGGCAAAGACTACAGCTCCCAACTCTAGGTCATGGGTCGTGTAGTTTACTTCATGCGTTTTTAGTTGGCGGGATGCGTAGGCTATCACTCTCCCACGTTGCATGAGAACGCAACCTAAGCCCTGATTTGACGCGTCGCAGTAGACTACAAAATCTTCCGTTCCTTCAGGCAGAGATAGTACAGGTGCGCTACAGAGAGCTTGTTTCAAGTTTCGAAACGCAATCTCTTGTTTGTCTATCCATTTGAATGGTACGTCCATTTGCGTAAGCGAGGTAAGTGGCTTGGCAATCTTAGAGAAATTTTGAATGAATCTCCTATAGTAGCCTGCTAATCCTAAGAATTGACGAATTTCTGTGGGCGTTGTCGGGATGGCCCATCCTTCTACAGCTTTGACCTTAGAGGGATCCACATGGATTCCATCTTGGCTGACTACATCACCTAGGAAATTCACACTTCGCAGCCAGAACTCACACTTAGAGAGTTTAGCGTAAAGTTTTTCTGATCGCAGAGTTTCTAAGACTTGTCGGAGATGTTGGCCATGCTCTTCCTTGCTTCGAGAATAGACGAGGATGTCATCGATAAAAACAATGACAAAGTTATCAAGGAACGGTCAGCAGATTCGATTCATTAGGTCCATAAATGCAGCAGGGGCATTCGTTAGACCAAAGGGCATTACGACAAATTCATAATGTCCGTAGCGAGTTCGGAAAGCGGTTTTTGGAATATCCTCTTCCCGGACTTTGAGTTGGTGGTATCCGGACCGTAGATCTATTTTAGAAAAATAACTAGCTCCTTGGAGCTGGTCAAATAGATCATCGATTCGTGGGAGTGGGTAGCGGTTCTTGATTGTGAGTTTATTTAATTCCCTGTAATCGATGCACATTCTAAAAGATCCGTCTTTCTTTTTGACAAAGAGCACCGGAGCTCCCCATGGCGAGTAACTAGGTCGAATAAATCCCTTGTCCAAAAGTTCGCTGAGTTGGCTGGATAATTCCTGCATCTCGGCAGGAGCCAACCGGTAGGGTGATTTAGCGAGAGGAGTTGCTCCTGGAATAAGGTCGATTCGAAACTCAACCTGTCTCTCTGGGGGTACTCCCGGGAGATCTTCAGGAAACACGTCCGGAAATTCACATGCTACGGGAATGTCTCGAACGTTAATCTCCTCCTTGGTTTTGTCCACCACGTGAGCTAAGAACGCCAGATTGTTCCTTCTTAGATATTTCTGTGCCTTGATGCACGAAACGAGGCGAATGTTCATGCTAGATTTGTCTTCGTAAATTACCAGGGTTTCGTGATTTGGGAGGCGAAGACGAACGGCCTTCTCATGGCACATAATTTCGGCATGGTGGGGGCTTAACCAGTCCATGCCGATGATCACATCGAAACTCCTAATTGACACTGGCATTAGATCTATTTGAAAGACGTGTTGATTAAGAGTTAGGGTACATCCGGTGTAGATTTCCCCAGTGGATTCGGTTTTCCCATTGGCCATTTCCACCGTATAGGTTTCATTTAGCTTTTGGGGTAGTTGTCTTAATAGATGCTTAAACTTATTGCTTATGAAGCTTCGTTCCGCTCCGGTGTCAAATAAGATGCATGCATAAGCGTGGTTTAAGAGAAACGTACCGGTAACAACAGAGGGGTCTTGAAGGGCCTCACTCTGACCCATGGTCAACATCCTTCCTGTTCCTCCATTTCTTAAATTGTTATTGTTAGGACAGTCTCGGCAGATGTGTCTAGTCTTTCCACATCCGAAGCAGGTGTAGCTAGGCCCTGCATTATTGCCGCTGGCATGGTTGTTGTTGTTGTTGCGAGGGTTGTTGCTATTGGTTCCCTGATTTTGGTTATGGGGAGGGTAAGCCTTGCAGTACTTTGCAGTGTGACCCCTTCGGTTGCAACTGGTGCACTGAAAATCCTTGCATTCTCCATAGTGATGGAAACCGCACTTGTTGCATTTGGGGAGATTACCGGAATAAGGTCTGGAAGCATTTGAAGTGGCTGAGGTTGGAGCATGTGGTGCGGCTGGAACCGGTGCGGTAACAGCATTAACCGCCACTGTCTGTTGCTTCTTGGAGGTGTCGGGGCCCTGGCGCCCCTTCCTCTTATTGTTCTTTCCCCTATTGCCATCACTTTCCTTCGTCTTCTCAGTCTCCACTGGCTTCTCTCCCTTCTTGTTGTTATGGTCATGTAACCTTTTTGCCAATCTTTTCACACTATCAAATGTTTCGGGGTTTGCAGCTATCACATTCCCTTGAATTGGTGATGTGAGTCCCCAGATGAATCGCTCAATCTTCTTTCCTTCCGAGGCGATCATACCCGGGCACAGCAGAGATAGTTCGCTAAATCTCGATATGTAGGCATCGATATTCACGTTCTGCACAGTGAGGTTCCATAGCTCTTGCTCCATCTTCTGTATTTCGCCTCGTGGGCAGTACTCAGCCATTAACATTTCTTTCATCTCTGTCCACGGCATAGAGTTGGCTACAGGGAGTGTCATGGATTCTACATGTCAGTTCCACCAGGTGAGTTCTTGATCCACAAAAGTGCAGGCCGCGAACTTCACCTTCATGTGCTCAGGGCAGTCGCATATCTCGAATACCGACTCCACCTTTTCGATCCATCGCTTCAGAGTGATCACCCCTCCAGTGCCATTAAAAGTTCGTGGTTTGGCGTTTGTGAAGTCCTTGTAGTTACATGTCTTGGTGGGTCCTTGATTCATTCCGTTGTTCGAACTTCCGGCTCCTTGCCCATTGACTCCTCCATTGTTCCCTTGTTGAATTTGCGCAATCGCTGCAGTGACTGCTGCAGATACAGCTGCCTGGAAAGCGGCTGAGTCAACTTCAGGTGGGGTTGGTCCTGGGTTTCCGCGAGCAGGTCGGGGAGGCATCTTTCTGTCACAATACGGAAAGATGTTGAGGGTATGTTGTTTCTGTGAGGTCGTGATCCTACTGACTAGGTGCATGGTACGAACTTAAACACTACTACCATTGACCAATCAATAATAATTTCTCAACACATAGCAATTTGCAATATTGTAATAAAACACGTAAAATTTATTAATATTATCCGCATTTGATACATGAAAATTTGCTCGTAGGAGCTGTCGTGACTCAATTGAATACCATCACAATGAATATACATGAAACATAACATTATACATCACCAACATTCGGAATGATACAACTGGTAGCGTTTACATCCATTACATTGTTCCCAGAATATTACATTCTCAAAAGTAACTGTTTGATACTAAATTAAACCACAGCAAAACGTCATAGAGTACAATTCATCCTTCACTTTATCTGTTACCTGAGAATACAAGTATTTTGAAAAAAAAAACGTCAACATATGAAATGTTGGTGAGTTCATAAGTAATGTTTGAAATCCAATGTTTGTAATATTTTGAAAAACTCCAGAAAATCCGATATTTTCTGAAAATAGTAAAGTCAAGAATGTGTGAAGATCCATAGGTATGCTTGTTTGTTTCTATACTTGTAAAAATTGTTCATTTAAAATTTGTGTGCATTCCGAATCCGTATGTATTGAAATACCCTAGGAAAACCCGATGTTTTCCTAATTCTTTGAATTACATGAACGTACATTGAAACAATTGCAACGTGTGAAGTTATCGGTACCAGGCGACGTTGGATTATTTTTGAGCATGATTATTTGCTACAAACACACGTTACACAAACGGCTAGTCTATAGCAATACTAACGATCCCTTAGGCGTCGTCTATACTAATCACGTTATCCAACCACCCTGACTACGTGTAGTCCCACACCCGAAGAGAACAAGGACACGAAGGCCTCGGTAACTCCATTAGCCGGTTTGGGATAAAAGGTACGAGGGGTCCCAGACCCGCCTCGCATGAAAAGGTAGACTTTTCTAGCAATACCAAAGGAACCTTGGGGACCAGTAGTATACAAGCCATTGAAAGTCCTTTTACGTTATGTCGGATCGGTAAAACCCAACACTTCGTAAGAGAGAGGTCTTCGGGCCTTAAGATCAGGTCATTGGGCTAGCTAGGCTCAACGAACAAGATTTTACACTTTTGGGGCCCAAAGGTGGTGTGTAGACGTCTGTGCACACTCGCATGTATAGTGACTTCCCAATCGTTATCGTTATATCGTAATGTCATAGTGTCGTCGTGTTAGTAGTTTCGGATTTTTATTGGTTCGAGACCGAACCAATTCGTTTGACAACGACTTTTGGTGTTGTAATGTATTGTATTTCGTCGATAGTCGTGGTATCATCATTTGGTCAAATTGCATGTATTGAACTAGTCTTGAGGATTTTTCTGTTTTCAGCCCCTCCTTATTTGTAAAAAATTTACTTTTTCAACCCTTTATTTAAAAACTTTCCGGTTTGGTCCTTAAATCAATTTTCTTGACATTTTAATACCAAAAATTATTGAAATAAGTATTTTCCAGCATATTTTTCATAGAAAACAGCTTAAGTCCCTGAATTTCAGTTTTTTTCTCGGTTATAACCTTTCTTTTTCGAAAGTTTGACAATTTTGGCCCAAATTGTAAAATTTTTGCAACTTTGGTCCTTTTTAAATTTAAAAAGCATTTTTAACCTTTGAAAAGGACTTGGATCACTTATAGTCCACTGTTTTATAGAAAAACACAGTTTTGGCCCTCCAAAACAGAAAATTTCGCATAATGGGCCTCATTGGGCCGAAAATGTCATTTTTAGCCCATTAAGCTTGAAATTTATGTTTTTAATCCTCTAAATGAGTATATTTCCAGAAATTGTTTTATTGAAACTGTTTTGACATAGTTCAACCCTCAGAATTCGTGATTTGTCAATTTAGGCCCTTAAAGTTTGTATTTTTCGCATTTTAAGTCCAAAAATGGTATTTTTAGCTCAAAGAAATTGTTACTAAACCATTTAGCCATTTTTCTAAAAATACTTTGTATGTAGAAATATATTTGATGCTAGAGTCTTTTAACATAAGGTATATCTCGGTTTTGAGGGGTTTTATGGCTAGATCCAACATTATAACACACAAAAGCACACATATAAGCATGGAATCATACAAAGCATACAAAACACATATAGATCTACACTTTCACTTGCATTCCCCCCCCCCCCCCCCCCAAAAAAAAACTTATAAAAACCGAAAATAGGGGGTATGAAGCTCACCTTGTTTGAAGCTTTCGGTTTTTGGAAGAAAAGATGGAAGAAAATTTGGTGATTTTCGGCCTTAGTATGTTTTAAGTCTAAAGGAATGTGGTAGGATTTTTATATTTTTATTGGACTAGTTTAGGTCATTCATGTATCAAGGCTTTTAATTCATTTCATTCTAGGTCCAACATAGCCCAAAATGTTGAAACAAATAGATGTGGGTCCAATTAGAGCCCATTTAAGAGTTCTAAACCCAAGATAGTCAAATTGGAAGTTTATTGGTCCATTAGGCCCAATAAGGAAGTTCTAGTCCAAAGTGGACCTAAATAAGAACTTCTAGGGTTTCCAATTGCTTGTTGGCTATTTGTAATGCTTGTATGGTGTATTTGATTGAAATTCTGTTGTCACAATAATAGGTGTTACGCATGTTCTTAAGCTTTTGATTCACTTTAGCTTGAGTGTATAGTTTACAAGATACAAAATTTCCGGTTGTGACATTAGCAGCTGCGGTAGAAGGAATTTTTTCAATATCAGAAGTTGCTTCGGATGGGGAAGGTAGTTCCCCCTGGATTTGAGAACAGCCTGCGGAATCATCTTGGCTTGTTGGAGCGAGAATGACATTTTATTGAGTAGTTTGGAGAGGTTCCCCCTGGATTGCTGAAGGGAGTTCCTCTGGAACCTGAGGAAGTTCCCCTGGACTGCTGATGGGAGAGTAATCCTTGAGTTAGTTCGAGTGTCAATATTCTCTATGATTTCATCATCCGAATACGAAGATACGTTTGATGGTAATGATTTTATGAGAATGGGAGCTTGAGCATCATCAAGTACTAGAACCCCGATGGTTTGAACCGGAGTAGAGCTTTCCCCCTCAACCGGAGAGGTGAAAGTATTGAGAGATGCTACTTCGGATAGAGATGGACCAGAAACATCAGCGTGTTGTTGTTGAGAAATTGGTGATACAAGAACTTCAGATAGTTTTTCCGTTTCAACAGGGTCAAAAAGATCATCATAATTGACTTCAACCAGGTTTAGAGGACTTGAAGAAACAAGAATGTCACTTTCCATGATGGCAATGGTTTCCGTATATGGAGGGGTATTGCAGATGTAAGAGTCATCGAACTTCACATCGAAACTTTCAATGATTAGCCTCGTTCCTCTTATGAGAACCTGATAAGCAACCTTATTAGTGGAGTAACCAAGAAAGATGCCTTCATCAGACTTTGGTGCAAATTTGTTGAGCTGATCTCTGTTGTTAATCACAAAACATCTACATCCAAAGATGTGAAAGAAACGAACATTTGGCTTTCGGTTGTTGATGCCCTCATACAGTGTCTTGTTGAGGAGTTTGCACACAATGCTTCGGTTTTGAATGAAGCATGTTGTTGCTACAGCTTCAGCCCAGAAGTAAAGAGGAAGACATGCGAAGTTGAGCATGGATCTGGCTGCTTCGACAAGAGTTCGGTTCCTTCACTCTACTACACCATTTTGTTGAGGTGTATATGGAGTTGAGAAGTTATGAGAGATACCTTTTGACACCAAGAAGTTGTTGAGAGGATGATTAGTGAATTTAGTGCCATTATCACTATGGATGCGTCTTACAAGAAGCATGATCTGGAGTTCTATTTCTTTGATGAAGTTTATTAGAATCTGCGATGTTTCGGATTTGAGTCTCGAGAAGAATACCCAAGTGAAGAGAGTGAAGTCATCAACTATAACCAGTATATATTTTTTATGATGGAGATTGGCTATGGTTGATGGACGGCAGAGATCAATGTGGAGTAGTTCAAGTGGTTCAGATATAGAAGAGTCAATCACCATAGGGTCACTTGCTTTTGACTGCTTACCACATTCACAAGCAGGACATAGAGTGTCATTGCTAAATTTGAGAATGGGTAGTCCTATGACCAGTTCTTCAGTGACCAAGGTGTTGATGTATTTGAAGTTAAGATGAGCGAGCTTGTGGTGACATAACCAACTAACTTCGGATACAACTTTGCAGAGAAAGCACATATGTGGTTTTCCAATGATGAGAGAGACATCCAGAGGATACATGGTGCCTTCGGATCATGACTTTATTAAGCAGGTGCTTCTATCACTCGTCATGATGTAACAAAATTGATCATCAAACTCCACTCGATGGCCTGCCTTACATAGTTGGCCAACACTTATGTGATTGTGTTTAAGGCTTTCTATATAGGCAACCTTCTGTATTGAGAAATTCCCCGTAGTGAGTACATCGTAACATCGGATGATTCCATTCGCATTGTTGCCGAATGTAACATTTCCACCATTGCATATAGGCCTGAAATCCCGAATGTATTCTAACCTTCCGATCATGTGCAAGGAGCAGGCACTGTCGATCAACCATTCTTCTTCTTGATCCTCCTTGCACAAAGCCTATAGAAGTTAAGTGGTTAATTTGGGCACCCAAGCGAGTTCGGAACCCGGAGTCACATACGATGTTTTAATCGATGCATGATGTAAGGTTGTAGGGACAGGTTTTAAGTCAACTTTCAAGCCTAGTCCTGGGTGTTTGAGATTTTTCGGTGTTTTGTGAGATTGTGGATAGTTACAAGTCTTTTGAGAACGATGAGATTTGTCATGAGAGAAGATCTTTTGACACTGACATTGATAGGTGAACTTTTTAACATTTTGCCTGACATTTGGCTTGGTCTGTGGTTTTGAAGAAAAAGTATGCTTTTTTCCAGTTTGAGGATTGTAAGATTTGACCTTTTTTGTGTGTTTTCAAAAGGTGTTTTTTGCAGGTCTTGCAGGTGTGTAGACATGTGCAAGCCTTTTGTGAGGTGATTTCTTAAACTCTTGTGGTGACCTTTTGAGTGCCGGAGTTGGCAAAATTCCTTTCCATTTTTGAGTTTTTGAAATTGACTTTGGAAGGGTCGGAGTAGGTAGAATACCTTTCCATTTTGGATTTTCTAAAGAATAGACCTGAAAACCATTTGATCGAAAAGACTTATCCTTAGAGTCAGATGATTTCTAAGCAGTGTCAGAAACAGTGAACTCCTTCCTTTTTGTTTTCTTGGAAACAGTTGATTTGAAGTGATAATTTGAGAAAACAAGTTTTTCTGGACTCTTTGACTTGGGACATTTAACAAATTTCTTTTGTTTTGAATGAATTTCCCGTTGCTTTCCACGAGAACGAAATTCTTCTTTAAAATCTCTTTTTGCTTCGATCTTAGGAGAACCGCAGTCAGTGACATTTAATTGCAGTTTCCTTAAATCTTTTGGAGATTTTGAAAAACAGGGACTTGATTCATCTGAACTGGAGAAGTCAAGACTTTGAGAACATTGACCAAATTCAAAATTTCTGATTGGTAATTCATGATTAATTGGTTCAATAGTCACAGAACTTTTGACTATGGTCTGCGGTGTAGTGTTTTGAATAACCGTAGAGTAAGTCTTGGTGGACACTTTAGAAGGACATTTGATACTAGGTAATGGGACAGATTGCAGTTCATGACTGCAGTTAAGAACACTGAGTTCAGACTGCAGAGATGGGAAGTCCAATGTGACTTCAGGACTTTCTACAACAATTTCCTCATCAACTACGGATGATGTCTGAGAATCAGAATGAATTATGTTATCAACATGATTAGAAAATTCAGGGAGAATTTCCTCGATAACACAGTTATTACTCAGATCATGGAGTTTACCAAAATGTTCTTGGATATCCTCAAGAAATGTTTTGTCATTGACTAGAAACAAAAAGTTGCAGTCTGGAGGGACGTAGGGACATTCCGGGGTGAACCAGGGTAAGGAGTCTGTTACGGTTGGGTACCCATTAGACCAACCCTAATTGAAAGTGTTATCGACATTCCCATTATTAACTAGATTCTTAATTACTTCACTTTCATTAAAAAGCTTTTCGATTAAAAGATTTAAGCGTACATCTCTGATTTAAAGCTCTCTCTAGTTATGTTTCACTTAACATTCAAGCATCAAGTCCTTCTCTAACATTGCCATTTTGAGTCTCTTATTGTCCAAATGTCCTCTAACGTGGAACATCTCCTACGATGTGATGTTCTTCTCATCTAAGGCTTTATTGTAGTCTGTAAGGACAGAAGCACATATGTCATTGAGTGTGTCTATGAAAGGTTGACAGTCGTGCATGCTGTAATTTAAAGTTTGAATCATAAGTTTTACCTGTTCCACAATGCTGAGAGTTCAATCTTTCGCCATATAGCAATGGTTCTTCTTTAGTTTGGTTGAGCCGTCTTCATCAGCAGTTGCTACCATACAAATCTTGCCTTTTCTTTTACTGTGATCGTCTTCATCTTCATCTCCTGATGACTACACTTGATGATTTCTTTTCACTTGAGCAACATAATCTTTTCCCTTTTCTTTGTCCTCCAGTTCTTGAGCCATTCTGAGATAGAAAGCTTTGTCTTTTAGTATGTTTTCCTTGCAATCCTTGGCAAAATGGTTTTCTTTGTTGCACTTGTGACATATAACAATGTCACTTTTGTCTCCTAAAGAAGTACCGGAGTCAGTTGATTGAGATTGCGGTGGTACGTCTTTAGACTGTGTCTGCTGAGGCTACGGTGGAGGGAGAGGATTCTTGGTCGAACGAAAATGATTATTTTGAAATTTTCAGTTAAAAGGTGGTCGGTTGTACTGTTGGTTTTTACGAAATGAAGGTGGTAAGTGATTGAATTTTTGACTGATAAGGGCGATGGCATTCTAAAACTCTTCTTCATCGTCAAATTTCGAGTCAGCTTCATATGACTGTTGTGGTAAGTCATACGAGGTGAGATATGTTTGAGTGTGAGGTGATTGTGCTACAAGAGCAAGTGGACCTCCGAAGTTTGAACAATCCTTGAGTATAGTGGACTCTTGAGCTTGCAATTCTCCATAGAGCTTATAGAGAGACAAAGAGTGAATCTTCCTATCTCCTTGAACAATCATTTTGGTTGTTGTCCAATGTCTTCCCAAGCCATTAAGAAACTCTAGATTTCTTTCATGATTGCTGCGGACGGTGCCCGCATTGGATAGTTTTGTGACAATCAAGCTGAATCTTTTAAAGGAGTCTTCCAAACTTTCACCGGTGTGAGCTTTGAAGTTGTTGAACTCATTGAGTGCTGTTGTGAGCTTCTTGTCTTGAGCTTGCTCTGAACCTTCATAAAAATTTTTGAGAACATCCCATATCTCTTTTTCTGATTAGCAGTTTATGATAATGTCGAAGTTCTCAGGAGCAACTCCACAAGAGATTTCATAAAAGGAAACAACATCATTTCCCATCTTGTCGGGATCATCTTTGATGGGACGGTTCAAAGCTAGTTAACCTCTTCCTAGCCTTGTTGTGGCTCCGTCAGTTTGGACTGGTGTAAGGACTGGGACATGTGGTCCTTCTTCTATAGATCGCCAAACATCTCTACCAAGTCTTCTGAGATATCTTTCCATCCTTTGTGACCAGTGATGATATTCATTCACAACCAGTATATGGGCTCGATTAGAACCACCAACACGGTTGGAGACATTTAGTGATAATGATTGTGCCATTTTTGAAGATTTTTTTGTGTTTTAGAAATGAGCACCAGTGGTATAGAAAGCTCTTCGAAAAATCAGAGTTCCGATTTTCAAAAAGCAACCACTATGGCTCTAATACCAATTGTTGAGAGAAAAACTTTGAGACACACTTGAACAAACGTTAGAACATGTATATAGCGGAATAGTTAATCTCGAAGGATCTGTTAGCTCAACAATAATATTAAGAGTTAGAAGTTAGTGAGTTAGATGCGAAAAAGTAAAGGAATGTAAATGACAACAATTATTATTTCAAGTAAACATTTAAGCTGATTCATAATGAGGAATGCATTCAAACCAAGTTAGTAAGTGAGATCAAACTTAGTGATTAAGTCACAAGTGACTTGCTCTGAAGAGAGATGGTGATTGATTATGAGAGTAAGAAGATTGAGTAAGTAATATAGAATGACAACTTCTGAGATATGTATTAGAATTAGATGAGTGATTCTCTTCGTACTGATTACACGAGAAATGAGTTCTATTTATAGACTCATAAAGAAAACAAGATTACAAATCTAAGTGTATCCATGTAAGACATACTCGACATTAGAGTTTTTTACAATAAAGACAAAGTAAACTAAATGAAGATTGCAGTACTAAAGACTTCGGATGATGACAGTTGAGGAGATTGCTTGACTGCGGTGGCTTTGTGGCTGCGGTAGCTGAAGTTTAAGAGGGTCACTTTTTGATTCAACAGCTTGGTTCCCAATTATCTAAAGAACTTTTAACGGTCCAATAAACTTTGGACTCAACTTCCCTCATTTTCTAAATCTTATAAGTCCCTTCCACGGTGAGACTTTAAGCAAAACTGAATCCCCAACTTCAAAGGTAATTGATCGTCTTTTCTTATCAGCATAGCTCCTCTGATGATCCTGAGTTGCTAACATTCTTTCCCTAATCACCTTCAGTAGTCTCATGGACTATCTCGGGGCCCATAAACTGCTTTTCTCCAGCCTCAAGCCAGCAAGGCGGCGTACGACACTTATGTCCGTACAAAGCTTGATAGGGTGCCATCTTGATGCTCGAGTGGCAACTGTTGTTGTAGGAAAACTCTACCAGAGGTAGGTGCTCGTCCCAGTTCCCTTGGAACTCTAGGGTACATGCCCTCAGCAAATCTGCAAGTGTTTGAATCGTTCTTTCACTTTGGCCATCAGTCTGCGGATGGTAAGCTGTACTTAAACACAATTTCGTATCCAATTCCTCTTTTAGACTTCTCCATAATCTTGACATGAAACGACTATCACGATCCGATACAATCATAAGAGGAACACCATGAAGTGTTACTACCTCCTTCACGTAAGCATTTGCGAGCTTATCTATAGACCACTTTTCGTTGGCTGTTATGAAGTGTGCAGTCTTAGTGAAACGATGCACGACCACCTAAATCATGTCATGACCGTTCTTCGTCTTGGGTTGTTTAGTCACAAAATCCATGGTGAAGTCTTCCCATTTACCCATGGGTACAGGTAAAGGTTCTAAACTCCCATATGGTTTCTGATCTTGTGCCTTAACTCTTGCACAAGTCACACACTCGGCCACATACTTCGCAACATCGAGCTTCATCATCGGCCACCAGTAGTAGGGTTTTAGGTCCCTATACATTTTAGTGCTACCGGGATGATTTGAGTACATGGTCTTGTGTGCTTCTTCCATAAGAAGATCTTTTATCCCTCCCGTCTTAGGTCCCCAAATTCGATCTTGGAATACCTTCAGCCTTTGACTATTTGTACCGAATTCTAACGTCTTGCACAAACGTTCTTCCTTTTGTTCATTCTTCGCTATAGCTTCTTCTTGAGCTTTCTTGACACTTTCCACAATCATCGAGACAACTTCTATTCTCAACACTCTTGGCCTTTTCCTTTTAAGGTTGACTTTCCGACTGAGAGCATCAGCAACAACATTGGCTTTACTAGGGTGGTAAAGTATATGACAGTCGTAGTCTTTGAGTAATTCCAGCCAGTGTCGTTGTCTCATATTCAATTCTTTCTGATTAAAGATATACTAGAGACTCTTATGATCAATGAAAAGCTTGCACTTTGTACCATAGAGGTAATTCCTCCATATCTTTAGAGCAAAAACTACTGCTTCCAACTCCAAATCATGAGTGGGGTAGTTCTTTTCGTGCTCTTTCAATTGTGGAGATGCGTATGCTATCACCTTTTCTCTTTGGGTCAGAACACAACCTAACCCGACTCCAGATGCATCACTATAGAATGCGAAGTCTTCAACTCCACGAGTAGAGAAAGAATCGGTGCTTCACATAACTTCTTCTTTAGCTTCTCAAATGCTTCTTCGTGCTTCTCGCTCCATGTATAAGTAGCCCCCTTGTAGGTCAAAGCTGTCAATGGAGCAACTACGAAGAAAAGCCTTGGATAAACCGTCTGTAATATCCGGCTAATCCCAGAAAGCTTCAAATCTCTGTGGGACTTTTTGGTCGTTCCCACTTCATCGCTACTTAGATTTTTGTTGGGCCAAAGATTATCCCTTCTTAGTTAACCACATGATCCAAGAATTGGACTTCTCGGATCCAAAAATCACATTTTGAGAACTTTGCATAAAGTTTCTCTCTCTTCAACACCTCCAAAACTTCTTGTAGATGTTGGCCATGCTCCTCCTGGCTTTTCGAGTAGATGAGAATGTCATCTACGAACACTATCACAGATTTGTCGAGGAATGGTTTACAAACCATGTTCATCAAATCCATGAATGCTGCTGGAGCATTGGTTAGTCCAAATGACATAACCAAGAACTCGTAGTGTCCATATCTACTTCTGAATGCAGTCCTCTCGATATCCTGCTCTCTCACCTTCAGCTGATGATATCCTGACTTAAGATCGATCTTTGAGAAATAGCTCGAACCTTGCAGCTGATCGAATATGTCATCAATCCTTGGCAATGGATACTTGTTCTTCACCGTAGCCTTGTTCAGCTCTCAGTAGTCTATAAACATTCTCATGCTTCCGTCCTTTTTCTTCACGAATAACACCGGAGCTCCCCAGGGTGATGAACTAGGTCGTATGAAACTGTTATCCAACAACTCCTGAAGTTGCATCATATGCTCCTTCATCTCCGTCGGTGCTAGTCGGTATGGTGCTTTTGCTATTGGTGTTGTCCGTGGTAACAAGTCTATTCTGAATTCTACTTGTCTATCAGGTGGTAATCCGGGAAGATCTTCGGGAAAGATTTCCGGATACTCACACACGACCAGTATATTATGCACCTCCTTCTTTTCCTTCTTAGCATCGATAACAAATGCCAAGTATGATGTTTGGACAAACATTTTCTGGCTTTCATCAAGGAGATGATTCCAGAATTCACTCTGCGTTTGTCCCCGTACACCATAAATGAATCTTTTCCAGGTGGGTTCACCCTTACTATCTTCTTCCTGCAAAGAATCTCAGCATCGTTGGCACTAAGCTAATCCATTACCAAAACGATGTCAAAACCGTTTAACTCTATGGGTAATATCTCCTCATGGAATTCATTTCCGTTTAGGTTGATGACGATGTTCCTAATACGATCACTAACAGGTATGAACTTGCCACTGGCAACTTCCACAACTAAGGCATTATCAAGTTTTTCTACGGGCAATGCTAGTTTCCCACCAAAATTATGTGACACAAAGGAGTAGTTTGCTCCAGAATCAAGTAGTATTTTGGCAGGCAAACCATTTACAAGAAAGATACCTGAAGCGACGTCTGCTGCCTCCTTCACAGCCTCGAGCGTCATCTGGAAGGCTCTTCCCTTCGGCTTCGGTGGAATGTTGGGTCTTCCTGCCTCCTTCTTCTTCGGGCAGTCCCTCGAAATGTGCCTTTCCTCGTTGCACTCCTAACAAACCTTCTTAGTGAACGTGCACTCGTTGGCATAGTGCCCAGGCTTTCCACACTTGAAACACGTGACCCATCCATCACATTTTCCTTGGTGCTTCTTCTTGCATTTTTAGCACCATTTTGCTTCGGCTCCTCCTCCTCTCGAACCAGAATTTGAGATTTTACTCTTATTTCCGAACCTCGAGGATCCATCAAATTTCCTTTTCTTTCCAACCTCCGCTCTTTCCAGAACCTTTTCTCGTATCTGGGTCTCCACATTCTTAGCATCCCAGATGGCGGCTTTTAGAGTGGTTGCTTGCTTGACCATTGGACCAAAGTCCACTGGTAATCCGAGGGAAAACTTGTTAACCTTAGAGAGTTCAGTTGGAACTAGGTAAGGAACAAGCTTCATTTTCTCTGTAAAACTTGCAGCATATTCAGTAACACTCATTCTTCCCTTCTTCATATTTTGGAACTCATTGTTGATTTCCAGAAGATCCTGCTCAGAGCAGTATTGCACCTTCAGTTGTACCAGAAAATCCTCCCAAGACATCTTCCTTGCTTCACCCTTAGGCATTGAATCAGCTAGTAACTTCCACCAGCTCAGTACTCCAGATTTTAAAAGAGAAACCGTGAGGGTGGACTTTTATCTGTTGTTGTACTCACAACTCTCAAACATTGTCTCCATCTCGGAGATCCAGTTCATGACTTCCACTGGTGTCGGGCTTCCAAATAGACACAGTGGTTTGGATGCCATGAAATCCTTGTACTTGCATCCATGTCTGTCATTTCCACCATCCGGGTTGTTTTGGCGAACTATTGGTGGGTTGGCTTGACCAACAGTCCCGCTGTAGTTACCTCCTTCTGACTGTCCATCATTCAGTTCGGGCAGTTCGATTGGTATGGTAGCTTCCTCTCGATTCTGGTGGAGTAAATGCCTGCTTTCCTCCATTTGACGATCCAACATCATTTGGATCATCGATTGTACTCCAGCCATCGTGATTGGCTCAGGAGCAGCTACCACAACTGGTATTTGTTCAATCACAGGTGGTTGATTTCTGTTCCCATTTACATTCCCAGCTTCACTGTGGGTTCTTGCCATTTTGATCTATTTATATTCTAGTTATAATATCGTAGTCGTACGTTTAGAATACTAAACACATAAGGTTTCCAGATCCGGTCGGCAACAGACCATAGATCCGAACAAATGACATCATAGAAGGCATAAATCATTTAGCACATAAAAGCATTTTAGGCACAATTCCTAAAATAAGCTAGTGCTCACATCTCACAATCATCGCTTAGCATTCTAAGTTTAAGTCTAAACATCCTACAAATTCCTAGTTCTCTTAAACTAATGCTCTGATACCAACTGTGACATCCCCATTTTCACGGCCAGAAAAGACCGATTTTGTTTATGCTTGTTTGAAAATCAGAGTAATATTTTTCATAAAAGTGTTGCGGAATTTGTTCCCAAAATAAAATATGATAAAGATTTATCAAAGCATTTATGTAGAAATGTATTTCATTAAAAAGACTTGGGATGTCATGTTCGATATAGATCAAAAGCATAAACAGTACAATATAAGCCTTACTACGCTATTTCATATCTACAAGCCTATATCCGCAATCCCTCATCCAAAACATCACATCTATGCTCGAGCGCCACTACCTGTAATACATGAAACTGAGTGGGTCAGGCTTGGGAGCCTGGTGAGCACATAGGGTTTTCAACCGACAATAAATAAGTTTATTAATTTCATCAACCAACAGTAACTTGATTACCCATTCCCGTTATCCTCACATTACGTCCCTAAAACACCTATCATAAGGGACCTAGACTAAGGATCAACATCAGGATGGACACTAATGCTAAGGGGATTCCTCAGCAATAAATGTGCTTAAGGCAACCATGTGGAGGATGGAGTACACCGGTGAACACATCGTTCACAAACACCTACAGGTTGCGAGTTTGCTAGCGTTCTACTGGACTGTCTAGAAGAGTTCGTGGTCATCATCCATACTCCGCTAGATGATAGAATCAACAACAACAACATCGAGGCCTCGCATCATTTTATCACACATCGTCTAATACATCTACCCATGTTTTACCCCAACATTTTTTTAGATATAAAATACATATACATTTTAAATCATATGAAACTTGTATAAAATCGTTCATCCAGCATAGATACCAAGTATACAGATAATATGCACACATAGCACATAGTTTATATAAAATACTTCATATCTATGTGTAAAATGAAAGGGACCATGCACTCACTTGAAAAGGCGGTGATTCCGAACTCAGACAGCACTTCGCTTCTTAAAAATAATTTCCTTCGACGAAACCTAGTATTATTACCACTAGAGTTTAGCCTGTTATTCGCCGAGACTAATTAATAGTTTAACTATTATTACTATTATATAACATTAAACAATACTTATATAACCCATAATAATAGTCCAAGTACTTATTATAAGTTCCTAAAAACGTTACTATAATAAAATTAAAGCTATATTAAAAATAGTGTAGGCGTAGCTCACTTACAGCGGGTTTTATAGAAACCCAGGATTTGCTTGGAGCAGCATTCTCGAGCTGAAAAGCTCTTCTTCTCGAAACCATCGAGCACTCCAGGGATTCCACCTCGTGCTAGGGAGGCTCCCTAGGCTTTTCGGGGGGTTTCGGGGCTAGAGAGAGGTTCTAGAGAGAGAGTAAAGAGAAGAAAGAATGGGAAAGGTGTGAGGAAAATAAGGGTGGGAGAGGTTCTATTTATAGGGTGAAATATGGATGAACTTGGTGCCATATGTCACTATCTGGTGGCAAGACTTAGGGAGAAAGCAATGGCCAAGATTGTGCCACGTCACCAATTTTCGCACAACACACTTCCGACTTCTAAAATCCGTAACTTTCACATACGAGATCCATTTTTGACGTTCTTTATATCCACGCATAGGTAAAAATAAGATCTACAACTTTCATCCTGACTTCGTCGGCTAATTCTCGACCGATCTTAAATTTAACAGTACGAGGAGATTATACTTTTAAATGTCTGCGTGAAATTCATAACTTCTAGATACGGACTCTGTTTTTGTCTATCTTTTTACCTTTGAGCTCCTATTAATGAGATATTCAATTCTCATTTAGCTCGCGTAGGCCAAAAAACGCTCGATCTAAAATTCAAGTTTCGGTTGTGCACTGTTAAGCCAAATCTTAGAAAATTCATAACTTCCTCATACAAAGTCAGATTTGGGCGTTCTTTTTTTGTATGTTCTCGGTTTAATGTATACTACAACTTTTGTTTAGATTTCTAAAGCTAAAAAGTCCTCCATCGTAAATTCACCATTTACGCTTCCTAGTGTCGTGTTGGTTCCGTCGCGAAACTTCGACGTGTCATAACTTTTTCGTTATAACTCAGATTTTGGCGTTCTTTATATCCTCAGAATCATTGTTTCAACCACTAAAACTTTATGTAAAGATATCGGGCTTATCTCACACTTTAATTTTGACACTTATTTTTATTATTTATTAATTATACCTTTATAATTAAGTTATAAGCACACAAATACACATAATTCTCATAATGATCAAATATTTCATCTTTATTACTTCAAAAAGAGTTACAATAGTTGATCTAGACTATTACATCATCTAAAATGCTTAGCCCTGAAACCCGGTCGTTACAGAAAATTTGGAGATGGTTTAAGAATTCCATCAATCTCTTCTACATATTATTTATATGATAAATCATGTTCAAATTATCATAACAACTATTGAGAGATTTAAGTATAGTATCTACTACAAAACTCTTATCAAGATCAACATTGAAGTTCTTGGGTTTGTTTATAACTTTTATGATTTTCAAAACATTCTTGCCTTTCCCTTTGGTGAAACATTTCACTCAATTGTAAATTTATTTCATATATTCACGAGTTCATAAAAGATCCTTTTGGCACGTTGAGGACATATAGATAATGATGTAAAAGACCTTATTTGACAAATCTACGTGTTAATGGGAATAACAGCAAATTGATGCATTATTGAATTAAGGTATATTCTCATCGACAACATCTTTCACATTATCCAATGAAGATGGAGAACATAGAGAAGCTAGAATTTGAAAGTACGGTGGCAGAGGGTTTCCATCTAACCTATGAGAGAAAGTTTAAATAATTTGATTTAATCTTTAATTTTTAACCCAATTTTAAGTTAAGGCTAGGATCCATATTTTCGATTTGTAATATGAAGATACATGCCATAATCACATCACAAATCTATTTTAGGCAGGTAAAGCATTTTACCAATTTCAATCACATTGAAACTCCTAGATCGCTTTAGATTCATTAAACATGAAATGGCATGTTAGTCTTGGATTATGCTTTTTATGACTGGGGTACCGAGAATCACAAATAAGATGTTAATGATTATACAAACCTGCTAGACATCCTTATTGTCATTTATGATCTCAGATTGACGTGTCAGTTAAGCAGACATGCTCCATCAATAATCATAACCTCGTGTTGTCTCGTCTTTTAAACTTTGTAGTCCCAAATGAGTGTTTCGGTTAACTACGCACACTCTACTAACGATTCATAAAGAAACAATGTACGATTTCATGGATTAGCATATAATTTCATATTTTTCCTAACTAATTAGAGTGGGATTGTAATGTAAGTTCTAGTACTTATATGTTGTACTTTTAACGTAATTAATATCCTATCATATCCCTTTCGGCTAACGACAATCCACCACACAAAGAAGTGATGGATGAAAACGATACTTGACAAATTATTAATCTCATACATATATTATTATAACTCTTATGTATATACATACATACATATATATATATATATATATATATATATATATATATATATATATATATATATATATATATATATATATATATGTTCAAATGTTTCTCATATCTATTATGTTCTAGAATGCACCAATAAGAATTTAGTAAAAATTAAATTATTATTTAATTAAATAAAGATAGATATTAAATGATTTCCATATACATATATATATATATATATATATATATATATATATATATATATATATAATGATATTTATAATTCTAATTCTTTTTTTAAGGAAACTAATTAAATTCGTCATTAATATCAACAATAATATTCTTTCAGAATGAATTCGCATATAGTTTTTCATGTATGAGTTCGTATTTTGTTTCATAACCCACTCACTCAAAATACAACAACATAGCTTAGAACATTGGGGGTGATATTCTAGTAGAATGACAGTCTATTCTAGAACAATGAAAGTATATTCTAACAGAATAAGAGTGTATTCTAGTAGAATACACTAGCTTTCTTTATATTCTATGCAACTTTGTTGTATTTTAAGTGAGTGAGTCCATAAACAAAACACGAACTCATACATGAAAATCAAGATGTTAATTCATTATGAAACAATATTATTACTAACATTAATCACAAATTTAAATAGTTTCCATAAATAAAAAAAGAACTATAATTATGGATATCATTTAATATACATATAATTATGGAAATCATTTAATATCTATATTTATTTAATTAAATACTTATTTAATTTTACTAAATTCCTATTTAAGGATTCTAACACACAGTAAATGTAAGAAACATATGAACCTAATCCTATATATATAGGTTCTATGGAAAACAAAAAACCCTAAAAATCATTAAAATACATAAAAAATACTTACAGATCACAAAACTTTTTTTTGAATTTTTTTATCAAAAAATCGCAACTTTTAGGTCAAAATCGCTGAAAAAAAATTTAAAAAAAAATTGATTTTTTTTTTTTTTACAAAAAAAAAATTGATTTTTTTTCAGCGAAATTGTAAAAAATGCTACGATTTTTTATAAAAAAAATTCAAAAAAAAGTTCTGTGATATCTTGGTATTTTTTTTTATGTATTTTTATGATTTTTAGGGGTTTTTTTTGTTTTCCAAATAACCCTTCCCTATATATATATATATATATATATATATATATATATATATATATATATATATATATATATATATATATATATATATATATATATATTAATTAGATCTTTTAAGGATTAAACAATTATCTTAATTAATCTTATAGTTTAACAATATTAGTTGCTTTTATACGTGCCCAAATTTTCAATTAGGGTTATCTGCTTATCTATTATAAATGTTCATATTTTGATCAGATAAAATAACAATTAAGATCTAATAATTATCCTATAAGTCAAAAAAGGCAAGTAAATTTCAAAACCATAGTGTAGCCAAAAGCATGCCACCCCTGCAATTGACATGTTTTTTGTTTATTTGAGTATTGATTTCCAGTTTCATATATGCATAAATATTAGAAAATCGTAGGCTCTGATACCACTGATGAGTTTTCTAGGTTACAAACAAGAATATTTATGTAGCGAAATCATAATCAAATTATGGGTATATGCAACTTTGAAGTCTATGATATTTTCTCAAGATATAGCAACATACTTATGATACAGATTTCTAAACTATGTAAATCAAAAAATACAAAGTTAGATCACATATCTTTTGCAAAAATCAAATAATACAAATAACTCTCTTTAAATATCCTTTGGAAGGCAAGCACCGATAGTATGAATGCCTCTAACAGTTTACACCATAACAGTTTACACCAACAACCTTAAAATACTAGAAATCAAGATGAGAGAAGAATTAAGAAGAGAAATTTAGATTTCTCCTTCTTGGTATGGTTAACCATGAATTTTTAGGCAAAAAGACTTTATTTATAGCTAGAGGATCTCCAGGATAAACATTTATTTGAACTGTTTTCCTTTGCTTAATTATAAACAATTACAATTCAACTGTTGCACTTTAATTTCACTTAATCCCAAATTAATTTTAAATTAATTCTAATTTATAATTAATTAATTTCAACCATGTCTAATTAATTTATTAATCATGTAATAAATTAACAAATAATTTTCTCTCTCTCTCTCTCTCTCTCTCTCTCTCTCTCTCTCTCTCTCTCTCTCTCTCTCTCTCTCTCTCTCTCTCTCTCTCTCGCTCTTGTATAGTCATTTCTAGATATTTCTAGTTATTGAGGACAACCTAAAAACAACTTTACTTTTATTCTATAAAGTTATACAAATTTAATTTTTACCTTGATCAATTTAGTTATGATCTTAAACACCTATTCCAACAAAAACTTCATGAATGATCCATGTGGTATGTAAAAATCCATTTTTTCTCATATACGTTGCACATGTTTTAAACTTAGTGAGCCAAAAGTGATGGATTTAGCCATATGGCGATCCATTGAAAGTTTTCAAACAACATTGATCATCATTGATGACAAAAAATAAATAAATAAGTAAATAAATAAAATAAAATAAGGACAAAACTTGATTTTTTTGGAAAATTTTGGATCATTTTTGAAGATTTGTTAAAATAATGAAATATTATAAAAAAAAGTGTAAAAAATATTAAAAATCATAAGCTCAGTTTAAAACATTGTATTAAAATTATTATAAAAGAAATTTATAACTTTTTTGTTAATAAGTATAAAACAACTTGAAAATAATTTATAAAAAGTTATAGAAATTATTTTAGAAAAGGTTCTAAAATAACTTTAAAAGGATTGTGTGAGCGTTGTAAACAAAAGTTGTACAAGTGTACCAAAAAAATATACACAAATAAAGTTTAAAACATTTAAAAATATTTCCGTTTAAAAAAAAGTTATATAAAAATTATTTGAAAATGTCTTTTTTTATTTATAAAACTATAGAAGAAAAGAGATGACCAAATGGTGACGTTTGTTGTAGCTTGTATGGTCAATGAAGTCAAATATCCTTAAAAGTTTGCAATCTTAAGTTGTGCATTTTTATGATAATGTAATTGTAGATCTCTACACTTACAACTATATACAAATCGGCTTATATCTTTGACCTCAAAAGTGTTGAGAAGTAAAGGCCGTTTCAGATATTTTAGGTCTAGGACGAGTGGAAAAATGGATTTTTAAAATACAAAATTTTCATTAATTTTTTTTATAATAACTCAATAATTGAAAAAAAATTACTTGTACTATCTTATAAATATAACACTTTTCATAAAAAAAAAAAATTGGGTTCTTTTAAAAATGGGCCCTGAAAGGTCGTCCCTAGCATCCACCTTTTAAGACGGACCTGAAGAAGTAGATTATAGTTTATTATATTTTGATTATTATTTGTAAACAATTATAATTTTATATTTGTAGGTAGACGCAATAATGTTTTGTAAAGTTCGTATTAATTATTTTAGAAGATTGTTGCACACCATTTTAAATCTACTCTTAAATTAAATCATTGTCTTATACAAGAGCTAAAAATCTCAACAAATAAATTTTGATTGAAAACATCATATGAACATCAAAAACCAGTATGCTACACGATTTTTGGCAAGTTCGTACTAATGATAAATAAAAAATATTCTTCATGTTATGTTATATTTTTGGACAACCTTCATGTATTATATATATATATATATATATATATATATATATATATATATATATATATATATATATATATATATATATATATATATATATATATATATATATATATATATATATATATATATATATATATATATATATTAAAATTTATTTGACATTTTAGTCTATTATATTATATCATTATTCATGTTTATTCCAACATTTAGAGTATATTTAGCAAACCTATTAAAAACATAAAGTTCTAGTGTTTATTTTCGGATTTCTGGTTTGAAGGCAAACGAAGACGAATTTGAAAACTTGCAGCGACCTGAGTGGTGGAGTAAGTTAGTCAGGCAGGATAAGGGAGCAACGACGTTAAAGCTGTATATATATATATATATATATATATATATATATATATATATATATATATATATATATATATATATATATATATATATATATATATATATATATATATATATATATATATATATATATAGAGAGAGAGAGAGAGAGAGAGAGAGAGAGAGAAGGTGTGGTGAAGTTTTTATTTTTTATTTTTGTTCTTTTAATTAAAATTGGTTTAAAAGATAGAAAATAAAGTCGAAAATAAATTAAAATCGTTTTATATGTGCCAAGAAGAAATAAAAACTATAAGGACCATAATAATATATGAAAAAGAGAATAAGGACCAAACTCATGACAATATATTAATCGCAAGTATCATTTATGTAATTTCTTCATATATGGGGGGGCGGTTGTGGAAAGAAGGAATAGGTTGGAGGGCTCCCTGGTTTAAGGCCTGTCGTTATTGCTTAATGATAAGTAGCTGGTGCGGGGCCAGTCCCAGGGTCAACCTGGTGTGGAATTGTATACTGCCCCCACTACCTACAAAATAGACGATGTGATAGAACCAAAATAGAAAAATAAAAAGAAAATGATAAAGCTTTTGGTCCCCTTCTCTTATAATATATCAAATTCTTTCTGTCTCCTATTAAAACGTAATATATCTATATTTAGTTCATTATTGAGCAACACAATTATTTGTTTTTAGAATTTTGCTTGGTTTAAAAAAGAGTTTCGGACACAATTTGTTTCTATCCATTTTCTAAAAATATATACATTATCATATGTTTATCTTAGCTTCTATTTCAATATGCTTACTTATTATATTAATAATTAGTTTTATATGGCGAAAATTTTATGAATATTAGCAATACGCAAAAAAGGTCTAAAGAGAAAAATTACATATAGAATTACATTCTCTAAATATTACTGAAATAGAAACCTTATAATATTATCTTAAACAATATTGGCTTTTAATTGTATTTCAATGTTATGTTTTATGCATTTAAATCAAATTGCCGACGTCATTTTCCTAAATAGAATGTATTTAAATCCAGTAAAAATTTATCAATTATCAAACAAAATTAACTTACATCCGTTAAAATGAAATATGTATATACTTCCAATAAATTGTTTCCATATTTTAAATCATGAATTTCCGGTTATAAATATTTTAATATTGTCAGCTTTAAAAACACATTACTAACAAATTATTTCAATTAAGGCATTAATATCAACCATTAATATAAATATCTTTACATTAGTAAACCATTAATATAATATTCATTTTTTATTAGGAAACCATTAATACCAAAAAATCATATTCAAATTATCACATAGATATATGATTAATCATTGAATCTGCAGCTCACACATATTTTTAATTGTTGTTTTTTTTTTCAAACCTTCTCCTATAACATCATTTTTATTGTTTATAACTTCCATAATCATTCTTTGTTTCAAACATTCACTGTTGTGCAGTAAAAAGTTAGTACCTTCTTTCGTTTTTTTTTTTTATATTTTTTTATTATTTTTTTGTTTGTATATCAAATATATGTATTTATATATTTTGATTTTCTTTGTTACAAATTACATAAAAATCGGTTAACAACTTTTTTGAAAATTTTCAAATAAACAGCAAAAGATCTTACGTATCTTTAACAAAACATAAATTAACTA
Organism: Lactuca saligna; assembly: GCF_052625555.1. Classification (NCBI taxonomy): domain Eukaryota; kingdom Viridiplantae; phylum Streptophyta; class Magnoliopsida; order Asterales; family Asteraceae; genus Lactuca; species Lactuca saligna. Next base: position 152,119,822 of record NC_136421.1, read on the forward strand.
GCTTTGGAATTGACACTAATTAAGAAAATGTTATTTTTATATATTAGAGATTATTATAATTTTTTTTAATTAATATATCATAAGAATCCTCTTAATTTGTATGATTTTAATATATTTTGGTAAGATCCTATTACACTTTTAGGTTGATTTAATATGAAATAATATATAATCTATTTATGCATCATCTGAAATTAATATTGGAATCAATTTTGTTGATAGATATAATAGTTTTCATACCTTTTAATAAATCATACATCTTTATAGATAAATATATTGTATACATCCATTTTATTTCATATAAAAGTTCTTTCTAATTCTAATTGTTTTTCTCTTTCATTTTACACTCATGACACAAAACAATCACGATAAGATCATCTTTGATAAGGTTGCTGACATCGATGCACCCAAGGAAACCTAAAACATTCGCATTCAAGTATTTTTGCTTTGAAAGCAAACTTAAAAAACAACAAACATGTTTAACTGTAACACCCTAATTTTCATATATATATATATATATATATATATATATATATATATATATATATATATATATATATATATATATATATATATATATATTATTTAACAAATAATCATTCCAACATCTCCCAAAATCAATTAATAACTTACTTATAGACTAAACTACAACGGAAAGAAAATAAAATAAAATAAAGTTTTCAATTGAACAACTTCGGGTGTTATGTCTTTGCGGAATTTCTCTGTCGTCTTCTGGATCAATCCTTCTTCTTAAACTTTTCTCTGCCACTTGCTAAATAATTTCCTCGGTTGTACTCATTTAAAGTTTTTACAAGGGTAAGCCTAGAACCTAGTGAGTTTGTGTTGTACATACATGTCTATCACTTAAAAAAAATAGTTTTATCATATATGTTCAATAAATCATACAACAAGCATATCACTCAATGACATAATTTAAGAAAACGATTAATTATCCAGAAAAAGAACCAAATGTTTATTTCCCTAATCCTTGAGACAACTCATCGTCCATTGTACTAAATTATTTTAAATATCCAGGGAAATGAATATGATTTTCAATTCCCATCCAATACGATCACACACATCTTTCATGTTCACAACGATTAAACACCTCACCCGTTTCCACTAAACTTGACACCTAAAAAAAACACACGCATAGTACACAACAAATCCAAAATAACATTTGCACACAACCATACTTATCATAAAACATACTATCAATAAATAAATAAAAACGACATAATAAACGCATGATAAATATTTATGTGCGAACAACTAAAGAACACGAAAAACACTCACTTTATTATCGTTAGATCTTAATTGAATCTTGTCATGTTATAACACCCACATATGACCAACAAAATTTTCTAAGATCATAATTTAAAAAATATGCATTCATTTTGGTTCAATCATCATCATGTCTTATTCAACGACTGAATTATCAGTTTGCATTAATAATGATATTCAAAATAACCTTTTGGGAAATATTCCACAAATATTTCCAAGAAAATATGTTTAGCCGTCAAATACAAAAATGCAAAGTTTAAAACTAAAATTTAATGTTTCCTTAGCTTCCAGAAAGAATCAACAGATTATTAAAATTTCAGGGGGCAAACCTGAATTTTCGATTTTCTTGATTGTATCCCAAAATAAATAAAACTAAAAGCTTAGGGGTTAAATTGAATTTCTTAGATATCTGGTAAAATAGGCGAGCCCAGTCCTATTTTGACCAATGAAAACATAATTGATCATTTGACCTTCACCAAAACGAATGCCCGTAACCCCTTTTTTCTTCGCCCGAAAAAAAAAATCCTTTATTTTCCGTCATTTTTTTAAGTATTCAAGAGCTTCCGTTTCACTCCAATTTAAATATGTAAAATCAGTGTAACCCTCTCCACTCTTACCAACATATCACCATTAACAATTATACAAAAATAACTTTTTTTTTTTTTTGGAAAGGGAACTTCCCTAACGAGGGTTTCCAGGCCAGCTTTCGCGCACCGACTAATCCCCCGCTGCAAACATAAAGCTTTGCCTCATGCCCTGGAGTCACTGCAGGCGAACCTCCATGGTCACAAGGGCTGAGTGGTGCCAGGATTTGAACATGAGTCAATAGGTTATCCACCATATCTTCCACATGTCTTACCAAGTGACCACACTAATACGAATTTCAAGTTTATTTCACCAAAATTCACAGTTTAAGTTTTTGTCAAATTGCAACTAGTTGAATCGAATTGAGACAAGGGGTTGAACCAAAATTCGCTTAGCATGAATATCACTTTATATATACAACCATATCAAGTTTCACTCGAATATACATACCTTAATTTATATAGAAACCTAAAAATGTTCACAACCTTCTACCTCCGATTTCTCCATCGTTTCTTCGTCTTTTTTCGCAATTCCAGTGGGCATTCCATTCTATTTGTCGAGCCCTTTATAATGCCCAAGATTGTTTCGGTTATAATCCACTCAAACGACCGAATTTAAGTCTCTAATCAAGGTGACAGTTTTGAGGATTTAAACCTCATTATTTCTCCTAATTAAACCCAATTACTTCTTATTAATCACCCTTCATTTTATTTTACTAATATTATCAAATTATATATATATATATATATATATATATATATATATATATATATATATATATATATACACCTTTATTTTAATTTGAGTCATGACAAACTTCCCCCCCCCCCCCTCCCCCCCTTTGAAAAATTCCATCCTTGGAATTTGAATTAAGCGACAAATATTGATATTTGGTCTTCATATCTCGTATGCTTTCTAATGTTGCATTCGATCCCTTGTTATCTCCAATCAATAAGACACCACTCACTCGATCCATAAGAAGGTCCAATAGGTCGGAGATTCAATCTACTGTTACAAAACTGCACCATGTCTTTCCATGAGAATCCATTCAACATGACTTTATCTCCATCTGAAACACTATTGGCTTCCTACGTTTAACCACATAACCTTTTGGTTGTTCCTTTGCATCCTTCAATTATCCGTAATTTACTAAATTTTTACTAGTAGGTTGTTGGACAAGCTCGAGTCCAACCATTTGTTTCTCTCTTAAATCATACCATCATAGTGGTACACTTCATACCATACAACTTAACCAACTTTTCATCAAATATATTTCACCCAACAACACAATTTAAATGAACATTTTAGATATCCAAAGAAAGAACCAATGGTCCACTTCCCTTCCCACTTGAAACAACTTGTTTGTTGTGCTCAAGCATTTAAATATCCAAGGAAATGAGTAACATGTCAAATCCTATCCCTGTCGGTCACAATACATCCGTTATGTTCTCGACAATCACACACCCATGTCCCTATTATATGTCGTTTCTGCCTTTTCATCTCCTAACCGATTCCCTTTCTCTGTCATCATGTGTTGGTTATTGTTACCCTTGAGGACAGTTTGACCTGATGTGATATGGGGACCCGCACCCATAACATATTTTCCCTACTTTACAATATGAAGCGATATGTTCTATCTTTCCACATTTGTAGCAAGTTCTTTGTTTCATATTACACTTCCCTTTATGGAATCGTTTGCATATAGTACATTGTTGTAACCCTAGACTGTTGCTCATAGTTTCAATTTGAACTAGAAGTCTTGCCTTTCTTTGAGTATGTATTTGAACTTTCCAGCTTCCTTTTTCCTGAATCCTTATTCTCACCCTGATGATTCTTTTCCCGCTCTCGGCCTTCCGCGACGTCTACGACAGACTGGAAGGTACCTGGTTTCTGAATTTCTAGAAATTCACGAATGGCGGTTTTTAGTCCGCAAATATACTTCTCCACCCTCCTTTCTTCCGTAGACACGTAAAATTTAGCAAACCTAGCTTTCTCCGTGAACTTAGTGGTGTACTCTCTCACAGTCATATTCCCTTGTTCCAACCTCAAGAATTCTTCCTCCAACTGTTTAACCGTCGTTCGAGGGAAAACTTTTCTTTAAATATTCTTAGAAAATTATCCCATGACATCTTCTTGGCCGCCTCACGCCCCCTAACTTCCTTCACCATGCCTCACCAATGTATTGCCTCCCCTTTTAACATTGTCACAACATAAATCACCTTGTCCTCATCTGCAGATTTGCTAGTATCAAATGTTCCCTCAATCTCCATGATCCATGTTGATGACAAAACATGATCAATTTCTCTGTTAAATACGGGTGGCTTACAATTCATCAACATCTTGTAACTACAAACCCCGCCGTTCATGGTTGTCATGATGTATTGAGGGTTGTGCAATACTTGGGTCATGATTTATATTTGGTGTACTATACTCGTAGTCCTTTTCACCCCCGCCCACATTACCTTCATACTCACTTATTATTGCATCTCGTGCCTGAGCAACTACATTTAGCAATGTGGCTTGAATCGCACGAGCAATCTCATCAGCCAACTCTTCTCTAGTGATCATCTTTGTCGCATGACCCCTTCCGCGACCTCGACCGCGGTGGGAGCCGGAGCTACCCTGGCCAGACGGTGCATCTATCGGTGCTGTTATAGCTCCTCGCCCTCTTCCTCTACCCCCTGCCACCTCTTCCTTGGCCACGCCCACGACTCACATTAGGGATCAACGGAATTTCCGGTACATCTCCAGCGGCTCTAACATAAGCTCCAATTGGAATATCTCCATGAAGACAAGATACCTACAAGCGAGATGTGGTCTAGTTTAGTCATTTGATTACCTCTTGTTCCTTCCATCTAAGCTTAAGTGTTTACGCAACCACCTAATTTGCTTAAATAGGGTTCTGATAGCAACTTGTAACACCAGAATTTTCATATGTAGATTATATAATGAAAGACCCCAACTTTGGTATTTATGAAAGACCCAAACTTTCATACTATTTCAAAAGATTTCTTAAGTTACTTCCTCAAAACATGCTACATGCATATTTATAAAACAATATTTTATATTGATAAAGTGATTACAAAGGATTGGATACAAACCGACTAAGTTTTACATTTCATATCTACCCAGGAATCTACTATTCATATACATACATGAACATTAAAAATACAGAGAAATACTATTAACTATTCTAAATCTTTCAGCAGTATAAAGCTATATTGGAATACTCATCACCTGCAATTGTTAAATATTGAGAGGAATAAGCGATAACGCATAGTGAATTCAATAAATAGATACAATATAATCTTATGCCTTATATATACTTCAATGTGGCAAAAGCAAAAAGGAACAACAAGACATATGTGAAATCATGTGACAAGTGTTCATATCAATCAACGACTTTATTCAAAGATATACTTTTCAATGAGACATAACGATTTCAATACTTGATATGCATCAATAAAGCTTTGGCCCAAATGGCACAGAAGATATATAATTTCTGATTATCAATATGATAGATTTCAGGTTTTCACGCCCTATTTAGCATTTCAGTAGATTTCAGGTTTTCACGCCCTGTTTAACCATTTCGGTAGATTTTAGGTTTTCACGCCTTGTTTAACCATTTGCTAATACCATATAATAGAGTTCAATTCCCTTACGGAGTCATGCTCTACATGGTCGGTGGCTACATACCATTCCTATCTAACTTTCTGCCAATGCCATAAAATAGAAGTCATTCTCTTACGGAGACATGCTCTACATGGCCAGAGGCTACGTACCAGTACCAATGTGAATCTAAGTCCTTTCACTGATCACATGGTCAAAGGTATTATATTTGCTATAAACATAGCGAATAAAATAACACGGAAGAATAACTCAGAATAATAACACTGAGAAGCATATAGCCCATATAACACATAACATACAATTGTTCCTATATATTGAACTCACCTTAAGTTAACTGGGGGTTAAAATAGTAATTTGGACAGCACTTCGGCTTTAAATATGTCTTTCTATGTTGAAAACTGGGAGCTTAACTGAAAATCGGGCTCTGCGAAGGTAGGGCTTCAAAACCGAAAAAATAAAATTTCCGGGCTTCTCGGGGGTCTCAGGATGTGTTTCGGGTGCTAAAATTGAAATCGGGGCTTCGGGGAAAGTCAAAATGAAGAAAATATGGAAAGAGGGGCTAAAAGTGGCAAATTTTCAAAGTTAGTCGGCAAGGTTCGCAGCCCCCTATATATAGGGCCGAGGCCGAAGTCGGTTTAGGAGGGAAGCAAGCAGCGAAGCAACTTGGTGGCGTCAGCAGCGAGGGGCAGGTGGCGCGAGAAGCGAAGGCCACGAGGCCTGCTGCGAGGCTCGGACGGAAGAGTGATGAAGCAGCTCGGTGGCTTGGCTCGCAGGTAAGCACGTGTCGGATCCGGATTGGCTCGCACATCGGTCCACTCAGAATGCGACACGCGATGCTTCTCGGATCGGCCACGTCTCTGGTGACGCTGCTGCTTCGTGCGAAGTGACGTGGCAGCGACGAGGGTCTCCGGTGGCTGTACGCCTGTACTGTTCATGCGAAATTCTCGGATTTCGAGCCCCAAACTTCTAAAATCCATAACTTTCGCATACGAGCTTCGTTTTTGACGTTCTTTATATGAAAGCGTAGCTAAAATTACGCTTTACAACTTTCGTTTAGACTTCGTCGGCTAATTTTGACTTTTTTTTAATATTATTATTTTTAACAGACCAGGACAGGAAAATCCGTTAAAAATTCATAACTTCTTCATCCGACATCCGTTTTCGTCAGACTTTTTAGCGTTGTACTACAAATGACGAGACCTTCGATTCTCGTTTAGGATGTATCGGTAAAATATCGCTCGATCTAAAATTCAAGTTTTTAGCTGTCTACTGGTAAGTTGAAACTTCGAAAAATCATAACTTCCTCATACGAAGTTATATTTTTGCGTTCTTTTTATCGAATTTCTCGGTTTAACGAATACTATGAATTTCATTTAGATTACAAAGGCTAAAAAGTAGTTTATCAAAAACTCACTTTTTACGTCATTCGGCGTCGTGTCGGTTTTGTCGCGGATCTTCGGTTGGTCATAACTTCTTCATTATAACTCGGATTTTGACAAGGTTTTCGCCTACAAGTTTCTAACGAGATGATTTACAACATCAAATAATAAAATTTTACTTATTTCAAATTTTATATTTTTGCTAAATTTCAGTATTTGGCTATTAATTGGAATCTCATAAGACTTCCAATATTTTATGAGTGATTCTAAACATAATTTTACTTCATTTCTAGTAAAAACTAGTTGTTAGAACTCAACACTCAATTTTATTCACTTTTAATAATAACAATACACAATTTTAGAACGTGTTTGTTACACAGGGGCGGGCAGAGGCACCTGCAAAAAAGGAGCAGGGCGTACTAGCTGGTTTCATAAGAGGTGCGAGCAACCCCCTATGTGTTAGGTATGTATCTTTCATTTCTTCGTCAGCTTGTGTTATGATTTTATTGTTATGGTTCTGCATCAGTATTGGTAAGTATATTTCTACATTTGTGGCCTACTTGTGATTGAGTTATATGCCATCTGCATACTCTGGATTTTAGGATGATAGTTGGAGGGCGTTCCCTTTTAGAGCAGAACCCTCAGGATGCAGTAACTGTAACATGCATGTGTGGGACTCGGTAGTGTCTTGTTAGTTTTCTGGGGGAGGAATCGTTTGGGGAATTGGTCATTTAGATCGCCAGAAACGGTAAGCATGGATTGATAATAGAGTGTCCAAGAGATGATAAGAAAATTTGAAATTCTTTCCAAGCTGTGAGCTGTGAGGAGCTAGTTAAATTGAAGTGGAGGAGAGCCACCCAATTCGGCAGGAACGGAAGTAGGCGCGGGGTTGGGATGAGTTCGCAATCTAGGTAAGATAGAAAGCAGCTTGAGTGGCTGTTGAATAGAGGAGCACGTGAAATGGGAGTTTGGGAAACTTCCCGACATTGAGTTCGCTTTTCCACGATCGATGGATGACTAGTTGGGAACCAGCAGGTTGGAGATTTCAGACAACGCGTAAGTTTAGGAAGGATTTAAGACTGCGGAATAGCCGTAACATTCCCCTAGAAGTGAGTTAGTGAGGGAAGTGATGTAAGACTGTAGGTAAGCAGTAGCATTTAGTAGCAGTTTAGTTAGCAGAGTGTCGGTGGGGGCCCATGTCTCCTAGATTAGCATAGTGTGGGTGGGGGCTCGTATCTCCTAGATTAGCGGAGTGTGGTAGGGACCCGTATTTCCTAGATTAGTAGAGTGTGGGCGGGGGCCCATATCTACTAGTTAGCAAAGTGTGGGCAAGGGCCCGTATCTCCTAGTTAGCATGGTAAGAATCATGAAAGGATAGCAGGCTGAGTTTAGGAGAGGAGTGGGACTGCATAGCCCTAGATAAGGGAGACCTGCAGGAGAGGCCGCTCTGAAGTGTAGTTTGGGTGAGACCCGTGAGTGAGGCTCGTGTACTTATAGCAACAAGTGAGACTCGATAGAGACATTACGGTCAGGGTAGGGAATCGAGGATCCCAGAACTTTTAGAGCTAGAATGGATAGGTAGATTGAGCGGTTCAGGTAGCCTAAGTTTTCTTTGAAAGTTGTTGAGAGTGGCTAGGAGATGGTTCTTGTGTTCAGTAACCGGTGAGAGTCCGGTATCCCGGATAGTGGCAGATTAGTTGGGACTGGGGTGGTCTCATTTCATCCAGAGGCGGATGAGATCCAGCAGGATTTCGGGCAGGAGTGCTAATAAGAGAAGTCATGTGTGGAACAGCTAGGTGATCAGAAGATGGCCGATACTAAGAGTGGCCAGGATTGCGGTTTCAGTTGAAGGTTTATTCTTGTCGGAGATATGAAAGGGTTGTGGTTCATAGATAGCTGCCCTGAGAAGACCAGTGACAACTTTGGGCGAGGTATTGCTGGTTGATTAGGAGTGTCGTACTCGAAGGTTGTAGTGATTGGATCGTCTCAGGATGTTATTCTCAAGGGTTGTTCCAAGCAGGCAAGGTATGCGATGATTAGGAATGCCTTGAGTGGATGCGGGGTTGTCAGTTGGAGCAGAATTCGAGGACGAAGTCCAGTTTAAGTGGGGGAGAGTTGTAACACCCCGAGTTCAGAAAGTAAAAAAAGGAAAGAAAAACCCCAAGTCAAGAGGCCTACTCTTCTAGTCCGTGGAGGAACTCGACGAGTAAGAGCGAGTCCCGTGTTGCGAATTAAGCGGCCAACTCGGCGAGTTGGGGAACTGACTCAGCGAGTCTGGACTGGGTTGGGAAACCCTAATTTCAGGACTTGGTGCCCTATTTAAGCATCATACTCTCATTCCCTCAGCCTCATCTTCAGCCCCCAGACCCCACAACCTCACCCACGAAACCCTAATGCATCTTGTGAGTGGTTGAGCCACCTTTGTGTCATTTGTTTACTCTTGAAGAGGAAGAAGGAGAAGAAGGAAGTTGGAGGTTCAAGAAGTAGGAAGTAGATCCAGAAGTACACTCAAGTGGCTACATTTCTTGGTAATCAAGTCTTCATCTTGGCTTTTGATTTAAAAGATCTCTTTATAGTCCCTTTTATGAAGATTTTGGTCCATGAATGGGTGTTTGTGGGATTTGGACATCCCCAAGCAAGATCCTTTCAGATCTGAGAGTATTGTGGGCAGTTAAGGCATAAAGGTGGAAGCTTTATGCCATTAGAACTTCCAATGCAAAGTTTAAGAGGTTGTTATGGAATTTTGAGCAAAAAGGGCCATGCATGGATGTAAAGGGAGTAGCTTTGTGTGTTATTCCGACCCTAGAAGGTTAGATCTGGGTCCTGGATGCTTGGTGCTCGACTGAAATCATTTGAATAGATTTAGACATAGAAGGACACGACGAGTCACTTATAGGACTCGGTGAGTCAGGCCGTTTCCTTTCCCAGAACCCTTTTGCTAGCAAGTATGAGTTGAGTTGGTAAGGGACTCAGCCAGTCTGGGTTCATATTGGACCTGATGATCATTGTACTCGACAAGTTTAAGGAATGAACTCGGCGAGTCCAAGGTAATCTCCTTAACTTATGAAGATGGACTCGACGACTTCAAAGGAGAATTTGGCGAGTCAGTTGAACAATGGTCCCGACATGTTTGAATGAGAAGTCAACGAGCTCAATGAAAAATCAATGAGTAGGATTGAAGTCCATAGTTACGTGTGGATTGTGGTACTCAACAAGTTGATGAGTCAACTTGCCGAGTTGAAGTCAACTCAGAGCGTTGACATTGACCATTGGCTTTGACCAAGTCTATCCTGGTTTATTTTTTAGGGTATCATGGTCTAAGTATTATTTTGGGTATCAATAGTTTGGGGAGCCGAAGGATCAGCAGTCCAGGAGTTGCCGGATAACAGTCAGAAGTGTTCAGCTAGTCTTCAGGAGTGCAAGGTGAGTCTCCTCACTGTTTGTAAGGGTCTAACGCACCAATGTTGGCCCATTGTGTGTATGCTTATGTATGGTAGGAAGACCCGGGGGCTAGCCCTAGGCACTTATTGTTATAGGTACCAGGTTACGACCTGATGCCGGGCGAGGCCCGAGGAAGGTTAGAATGCTAGAGGTCTTTCTGATTCTTGCATAAGTAGGTATGGTAGATTCAGGACAGGGGGTCCAATGTCGGGGTAAGACCGCAGTATGTTAGATGATATTATGTCTCCGGGCCGTGGGTCCGATGCTGGGGTAATCACAAGGAAGATTCTTATGTTGTATGATAGTTTATACTTGTTGTCTCTGTGATACTTGTATATGCCTGGTAGGGGGTGAGTATGGGCGACGTCCCGTATCTCATCACTAGCTGAGTATGGATGGGGTTCCATATCTCAAAATTAGTAGAGTAGGGGTGAGGCTCGTGATAGGAAAGGAGTGAGTGTGCGCGGGGGCCCGTATCTCACTACTAGCAGGAGTATAGACGGGTTCCACAACTTCAATAGCAAGATAGGGGCGAGGCCCTAGTTAGGCGAGGCATTAGATCAGGGTACAGTTAGAGAGCGTTTATTTATTTACTAGTATGATATTTGATTGTATGTATGTGTGTAGCGGGTGAGGCCCGGAGACAGGCGGGTCCTAAGAGAGACATATATGTATACCAAGTGAGGCTTGATGCCAAGTGGGACCTAATGTCAGGCGGGGCCCGATACAGGGTGGGGCCCAATGTCGGGCAAGTCCCGATGCAACGGGAGGGGGCCGAGTATGTGGTTATGTGCTCATGGTTATGCGTATATGGTATTTGGTAGGTTGGGGAACTCACTAAGCTTTGTTTTTACGGTTTTCAGTTTTGGTTTCAGGTACTTCCGGTATCAGAGGGAAGAGCTCGGGGTGATCGCATGGCACACACACCAAAGGAGTTTTAACCTGGGATGTTTACTTTTATAAAATTAACAAGTGTTTTGAAATGATACTCTGATTTTTTATATAATCCGTTAGTTATGGTTGAAATGAATTGATACTTATGGTTTTATAAATGTTTAAAAAGAAATTTTTGGTCATGATTTTTGGGATGTTACACATTCCACCCCCACTAGTACCACTAGTGTTGATTTGAGCTAAGGCTGCTGATACATTCACGGTCACTGCAGCTTGAAAATTTACAGGATTCAATTGAGGTGGAGGTGGTGGTTGAGTTTGAGTTATTGGCAGATTGCGCCTGTTCGATTTACGAGGAGGCAACTTTCAACTATAAGTTTAACAAGACGAAGATAATTGTAAGTATTCAATAGTGAGTATAATGATAGTATTCCCTGAACTAATACTCCATAGTTTAACATGTACTTGTTTGCAATAGAGGTCTAACACTAGAAAGATGAAAGAATTTGGATAGAAATTTCCTAAGAGGATTATATGCTTGTCAATATCATTGGTATTATAGATATATAGAGTTCAGGAAAATTGACCTTGTAATAGGTCTACAACATACCAATATAGAGAAAATTTTGACAACATAAAGACTTAACGAACAAAAAGTTTAAGGTCTAAACATAAGTAGAAAAATAATACTAAAGTCTAAAAGTAGATCTAATTTGTATCCAAAAGAGTGAGTAGAGTATGCTTTACTCGCGAGGAGTGTTGTTCTGGTTAGTACTTGATTCTGAACCAGATTTAGCCAAGTGGTACTTTGTTTCCCACACCCGCCTTTCCAATGCAACTTGGTGCTGTCGATGTTCTGTAATCTCGGATCAGCTGGCATTCAGTTCCATTTGTAGGCATCAGTATGAGTCCTTGTCAACTCCTGGTCATCGGTCAGATGGCTCAGACGAACTGTGCTGACTCTTGAGTTAGCCCTAGTTTCCATGACTTGGTCGATAGTTGTTCTTCCTTGTTCAACATTGCGAGCAACACGACGAACCAATATAGGAGGATTTCGTCACCTGAGCCTCCCTCGCTCAAGTTGTAAAAGCTTCAGTCTCCATTATAAGGAGGTGGTTGTCCCTATTTGTGGCTCCACCTTCCCAAGTTTACTACCCACAGTGGAGTCGGGCCTTGAAAATCCTATCGAAGGTTAGGATTTTGGGAAACTTAAGGTGGATTATAGACCTAGGGTTTTGAGTCAGAGTCTTCTTGTGCTTCTGCTTCGTTCTCTTCCTCGGAACTCTCCTTGGGGTCTTCTTCTACTAGGACAATAGAGTTATTTCTTCTGGTTCATCATTGAGGCAACCACCGTTCCCTTGATTGGGAAAGTACGGGTCTCCTGACATATGAAATCCAGCCATGTTATCTAAGCGAGAATAGGGGTGTAAGAAACATATAATAGATGTATAACTAAAGATATTTATAAGATGATCCTTGCTAGTTACTTTAATACTTACGTAGTGCATACCAGTTATATATAACTTAAGATAGGATAGACCTTCAAATAAATGATCCAACTCTAAGACCACAACCAAACAAGGAACAAGAAGTAAAGCGAAGATCACAGATTCTATGTGTATAACATTTTAGTCACATATAACCTTAGTGCATCCACTTAACACCTATTGACCTCCTATTAAGGGTCTTTTTAGTTTTCACGTAAGTAATTATAGTACCACAAAATACTCCTATAGTATTTTAACTTTATGTTATGTTCTAGTGTTTCTTTGTAGTAGGGCTGGTAAGTTTTTTTTTTATTTGTTGCAAAAAAAAAGCCATTCCTAGGCATATGCTAATAACTTCTCGGATAGATATAGTTGATCAGGATATATCAATCCCAGACCTGATTATATATCCCCAAGCCTACTTGTGCGGTTCAACAATCGCAAAAATTTTGTTCTGTTCTAGTATGACATTGTTCTGGTATGTATGCATGTATGTATACTTTAGTAAATTATTTTATTATTAATAAAGTATAACTCTTGGCCATAGTGTTTTAATCCCGTTGTGTTTATAGTTGTATATATTTCATGGGTTGGTAGACTTAGTTCACTATAAACAATGCTTTGATACCAATCTGTCACACCCCCAAACCGAGATGGCGGAAACATTCGGGGGGCAGAGGACATCATGTACATTATCATAACAATGCATAATAGTAAATAAGCAACAACATCCATTGCATTAATAAAATACTTAATACATGTGTGTTCTGTATAGTTGCATGACTCCAAAATGTATAACAAAATAAAAGATGAGTCTGAACATGCTCCTTCTTCTCCAAAACCTGCCAGTGTACCTGTCTATTGGTTCCTGAGAATACAAGTTATTTTGAAAGAGAGTATCAACATTTAAGTTGGTGAGTACATAAGTATTTTAGTGTGAGTGTTTGCATTTGTTTCATGAAAATGTTTGTATTTGTTTAGTAAAAATGTTTGTATACTTCCCAAAAAATCCTATATTTTTTGCTTTAAATGAAAAGTAGTCTTCTATCCAATACCCAACTGTTTGTATGTTTTGTTCTATTTAAAATAGTGTAAATGTGTGTTTGTACAAGAAATAGTATAAAATGAATGTTTTCCATATTTGTAAACCATCTTTACTAGAAAAATAGTATGCATTTCTCATGTGAGAATATCACTGTATGAATGTAATGGAAAAATAATAATTTATAGTAGTATTTTATAAAATACACTACTAATTCATTAACTACCTTTAAACCAAACTGGTTAATTAAGGTTAAAAATGTGATTAGTTTGTCATCATACTTGATTGACTAGTATACAACATGATGTTCTTCAGACGTCAAAAATGATATGACATTTATCATTCGTAGACCTGTAGGTCCCATGGTATCTAGTAGCAAGGTGTGGGATGGTCAATCCCATATAGATCTATACACAAACTCACGCTCTCCCTCCAGGAGACTCTGGTTACAAAATGTGACATAGCAAGAATATTGCTATGCCATGAAGTAGTATCTCACATTTTAGTATTTGTGTTCTTGTTATAGTATGTAAGTTCCTTCTTATTCTTGTAAATGAATAGTATACTTTGTAATGAATAGTAATAGTGGGTATGTATTGAATCATGTATGTTTCTCTGTTCTAGAAAATAGTATGTATTGATCCTCTAAACAATACCTATTATAGTTTACTAGTATGTTTGTTTGAAGTTTTACTGAATTAGAGAAAAGACTCAATTGTCTAACATATGCAACTAAGTTAAGTATGTTCTTTGAAATGGGTTTAATATTCATGTATATATTTATTAAGTATAATTATGATTTAGCTGGCAGTCGGACTAGTGATTCTACCCTAAGCCCACAACCAAACAAGGAATAGGAGTTACGATATTTAGCAATAGTCCTAAGTCCGTTAATGCATACTTATACATAAATATATAAACGAATATGATTTTGATATAAACAAAATTCTAAAAATAGTTTACAAGAGTTTTCTAAAATGATTTTGATAGTATTTAAGCATAAGAAATCCTTTTTGTTTGTTTGTTTTCACATGTAAATATTAACACAATAAAATTGTGTTCTACTTGTATTCCCCCTAAAAGCATTTAAAACAATTAAAAAGGTAAATTGTAGGGTTATGAACTCACCTTATGTGAGTGATTCGATTGAAGATTAGATATAGGATTTTTTCCACGATATAGCTCCTGGTACAAAACTAAATCCTAAATAGCAATTTATGCAATATATTGGCATGAAATTAGTGAATATAATCTCAAAGGTGTTAAGGAAACTACCTAGGATGTAATAATTACTTACACAAGAAGTGTTAGAAGCAAAATTTGAAGGCTGCAAGGTGTTCATGGCTAGCTTCGATGTTTACGGGCACAAAGGGTTCTCGGCCCTTGAAGATTCAAGTGTTTTCGGCTGTAACAATGTGTGTGTTCTTGGTGTTCTTGGTGAAATCAAGGGGATTCAAGGGTTTATGTCCGTAAACCCAACAATGAAGGGTGATTGATGGTGAAAAGAAGAACACTAGATGTTCTTAACAAGCTCCGAAGGTGGATTACATGATATTCGGATGATAGATGAGAGAAAAATTTGGGTTTTCGGTTGAAGGTTTTGATAGAAAAGGCTTGAGCTTTTGGCTAGAAGTGTAGAAGTGAGGAATATTTCAGTCAAACATATATATATATATATATATATATATATATATATATATATATATATATATATATATATATATATATATATATATATATATAGGGTGAGTTTGCGGTCCGAAGGAGTTCACAGCCGAAGGGGTTTATAGCCCGAAGTATGATCATGACTCGAAGTGAGTTCACGGCCTCAAATCGATGGTTTACGGTTAGAAGCGAGTTCACATCCAAGAACGAGGTTCTTGTTTGCGAGACGTTTGCGGTTGCGAAGGTAGGGTTTTCGTCTCCTGCGAGGCTCCTCGGATTTTAAGTGTTTTAAGTTTCAAATTTCCTCAAATCATTTTAACTAAGTGTTTAACATGCAAAGGTTAGTAATCTAACTTTAATATTACATCAAAGCACAAGTTTGACTTTTATTGGATAAGTTTGACTTTAGTCGACAAAGTTCGACTTTTACAAGAATACAAATTTCGGGTTGTCACACGCGAAGCATATTTTCCAGAGTTTATATCGTTCTTTTTCTATGGCATCCATCTGTGGATGATACGCAATACTCATGTCTAGCTTGGTTCCTAGGGACCTCTACAATGATTGCAAAATCTGGAAGTGAATATGCTACCTCGGTCCGAGATAATAGATATTGGCACACCATGTAGTTTGACTATATCCTTAAGATAGGTCCTGGGGAGTTTCTCTGTGTTGTCGGTTTCTTTGATGGCTAGGAAATGGGTGGAGTTGTTCAAACGGTTAATAACTACCCTAATGGTGTCATTTCTGTTTGATGTTTTTCGCAACTTTTTTATGAAGTCCATGGTTATTTGTTCCCACTTCCATTCTAGGATTGACAGTTGTTGTAATAGACCAGATGGCTTATGGTACTCTGCATTGACTTTGGAGCAACTCAAGTATTTACCAACATATGTGGTAATATTAGTCTTCATTTTAGGCCACAAATAAAGCTTCTTAAAGTCGAGACACATCTTATCTGATCCGAGATATATCGAATATCTCGACTTGTGAGCTTCATTTAACACTACACTCCTGACTTCACCAAACTTTCGGGTCCAAATTCAGTTCATGAAATATCGACTTCCATCTTCTCTGATGTCGAATTTTTTGTCCACACTTGTACGTTTTCTTCCATGATATTTTTGGGTTTGAGTGCTTCCCGTTGAGCATCTCGAATTTGGGTGGTGAAATTGGAGTGGATGGTTAGGGTTAAGGCTTTTACATAAGGTGGATTTGCTCGCTCTTTCTCGCCTAATGAGTTTGATCAGACATTTTCTTTACGAGTATGATAATGAATTTCACATTCATAATCAATTAGCAATTCAAAATTGGGTGGTGAGATTGGAGTTGAATATGTGTTGGAGTCTTCTATAGTTAGTGAACACGACACACTTTCTTCCATATAGGTAGTGCCTCCAAAATTTTAAGCCAAACACTACAGCTCCCAAATCTAAGTCATGTGTGAAGGTTTGTATCGATCGGATATACTTCAAGTGTGAATAACAAACATAAAACTATTCTAAGCAAAAAATAATAAACAAAATGTAACGAACACATGAGTTTTCCAAATTGTTCTTTCACCAAGAAAGAGTTTGGTCTTCACCAAGAAGACGGGTTTGTCACAAAGACGATTGAAACCAAGCCATGATCATAACATTAGGGTTTGCCCAAATGTCGTATATATACAAATCTATACATGTATATCCATTGATTAAATGGATTGCGTCTAATATATATTAAGAATCGATCTTATTACGAAGATACTAGATCTGTCATCTATTGAATTATCTATATCATTACCTAATATACAAAAGATTACAATTAGATAACTGAACTGTAAGTTGATGCTGATAAGCTTGATACGCTGACGCTATAGATGTAGTAGATGTTGACGCTGATCTATCAGCATGTCATGTGTTTGGCTAATCAGATCCTAAGGTTTGAGCATACGATCTCTCGTATCTAATGATGCCAAAACTAATCATCTTTAGTTATGAAAAGAGTAAGTGTACAACTCTTTAGCTCGACTTAACATCTCAGGCTTAACCCATCTGAATTTATCGACTTTAAGTTCTTCCATTCTTCGACTCAGCTTCAGAGATATCAGCACAAGATATCCTCTTTCCAGTTCATAATGATTGAGTCCTTCCATGTGAAGATGGAACAAATTTTCAGTGGGAGCTGAAGGAAGATCATCAGTGCACTGAAAGCCCGTCTAATTTTGACCGTCGAGATAGAAGATCCTATGATGTGGTTCTGGAATAAACATATACTGAATGGGTTCAACACTCACTGCAAATTTGTTGTTTATGTATCTGGTGCCATAAAGAAGAAGATACTTGGTATTCTAATACTATTTGGGAGCGCCTGTTCTTCCTGATGATGCTAATCTATATGAACTAGCTGATAGACCAACGGATGGCACAAGATTCAGTTTTTTTAATTTGTTGAGAAGATGTTGGACTGCCAACTTCACCTCCTGAGCATGAACACCCTTGTGTTGGTCGATAATTTCTAGAATTTGCATCCACTCATTGTAACAAAATTTGACTAGCTCACGAGAAAGTGCAACGTCGGTGTATGAAAATTTCACCTTCTTTCTGATCAAGTAAAGCTTTAGTGACTTATTCTTTGGCTTGGTGCATCTTACTTTGATGATGGGATCAGGTTTTGTTCTACGAGTCATAACGTCTCGAAAATTCTTTCTATTGATCCGGTCATTTAGGTCTAAAACAATATCTTGCTTTTCCACATTGTTATTGAAGATCTTCTTGACCTGATTATCAGTACTTTGAACATCATCACTCTCATCAGTGAAAGCAATTTCTTGCACTAGTTTGGCAGACAAACGTTCTTGTTTTTTGACTTCTTTCTTTTGTCGAACACCATGAAAGACCCTTGCTTCATATTTGAAACATTATTACTCCTAAACATGCTACATGCATATTCATAAATAATATCCTACATTGATAGTGTGATTACAAAAGACTGGATATGATCTCGGGGTTTCGGGGAAAGTTTTCTTACAGACGAAGAAGATCAGTAGCCATGATTTTGCGGACTCCATTGATGTTGTACGTGACCAAAGTTTTATTACAGACGAAGATATAAATACGTAAAATGAGAACAAACATTGATTTTGGTAATACGAAATGGTTTCTTGGTATTCACTGTTATAGATGAGGATACTCCCATATAAGATGTAACCACTGCTCGGAGTACGAAGAAGATCAATAGCCATGACAATACCAACAAGAAAGAAAGGGGAGCTATATTAACATATATTTCAAAATATTATAATTACTACATACATAAAAGTACCAAAAATGAAATAAAAGTAGTTATTATTATTATTTTTTTAATTTATAGATAACGCTAAATATACAATTGTAGTAGCAATAAAAAAATGTAAAATTCTACAAGTAGCCCTAAATATAATATAATTTTTGGCTCGTGAATAAGAAACGAAAAGGTTATAGAATTTAGTGACTCAATATAAAATAGCATATGAATACGCAACAAATATTTAAAACATATTTACAAAGAAAAAAAAAGTCCAACAAATAATACGGAGGTTTACTTGGATTTTTATAAGTCTTCAACTAATTTTAAGAGTTTGTTGAATTTTTAACTTTTGATAAAAAAATGAAAAAATGAAACATATTTTTGATTCCTTACAACTTTTTTAACTTTTATTTTAAACAAAAACTTCTAATTCAATAGTTATTTCAAATAGATTTTAACATTTATTCTTATATAATTTTATATTTAAAAAAACCAGTAACTATTTTTTGCTAATTATTTCTATACAAATAAGACTATAGGTTACAAGTTAGAGTGCCATTTAGGTTGTGTTTGATATGCATATGGTCAGGTCGTGTCAGACATTTTTGGGTGACTCGATAAGCTAAAGGTGTTTGATAAACCAATTTTAAACGCCTGGCTTATAAAGAAATATCAAATTCGGTAAAAAGAGGGCAATTTGTTGATTGAGAAAGGGAGAGCAATTTCCATTTGTACCATTGCCATACTATTCCTCTTTCAGCGCTTCCATCGTCGATTCTTGTCCTCTTTCAGCGCCACCACAACCACGCATGTCAAGCACAACCATCTTCTCCTACAACCAACAAGCAACATCGATGGTTTCTTCTCTTCTAGCCACCAATCAAATCCTCTTGCTTCTTCTCATCAAGTACGCTTCCTATTTTTTGATAATATATGGGCTCCTATTTTTTGATGTTTTATTCATGTTTGAACTTTTCTAAAGTTTTCGATTTTTTTTTGTTCAGTTCATGTTTGGTGTTATGTTCATGTTTTCTCTTGAATGTTTTCTTATCAAGTAATTTTGTTTTTAATTCATACATACCTAAACACATAAATACATATATTTTCTTGCACAATGGAATTTCAGTCAATAATTTACCTACTATGAAAGTTAACTAGATTCAACCTTGTTTAGTTCCATTTATCAGTTACAATTAATTTCATCAATTACAAATTACAAACTAGTGTGTACATGGTAAACTAAAAGAGAAGCAACGAGATTAACTATGTTTATGCATATAAGAAATACCATTCATATTACAATAAAAACACATGTAGCATTCTTGTTTGATCAGATAATACATAAAAGTTGTAAAAACAAAATAAAAAGTTGTAATTTTTGTTGTTGAACACATACATACATACCTGAACACATCAATTGGTTTTTCTATTGATCTTGATCTTGATAAAAGTTATGATAAAGTTTTTTAAAAAATTTTAAAACTTTATACCTTTGTAATGATTTATATTACTTGAATAATATGTTTTAGGATGTTGGTTTGGAACGAGTGTGAGCACAAATCCTTTCTTGATGCATATATCCACAAAGTTAGCCACTAATGGTCATGAGGGTTCTAGGCTTAAAGCAAGTGCATTGAATAAAATATGCAAAAAAAAATGATAAATGAACATGGTACAATGGTTGATCAAGAGAAATGAGAAACCACTTTGACTACTAAAAATCTAATTATGTAGCTTATGTGAAACTAAAAAACTGAACAGACAATATATATGATCATGTAAAAAATAAATTTAATTTGGCCGATGAAGAATGGAAGAAAGAAGGGAAGGCAATATTTTTATAACAAATTCTAGCTTAATTATTAAAAAAAACTAATATTTAGAAATATATATATATATATATATATATATATATATATATATATATATATATATATATATATATATATATATATATATATATATATATATAGTTGAACAAGTTCGTGTTGTTATTAAAAAAGAAGGCCCACTATTTCCCGGTCTTTGCACCCAACTATTTTAAGGGGCGAACTCAACCGACTTTCAAAGTTGGGGTCCATCTTCTACCCTTCCTTGTCTTGTTGAAGAATTTGGTGGCCATAATTTTGATGATGATGTTTAATGGAAACCTCAACATAACACGTAGGTGCAAGTGAAGATTCTCCGCGACATTCAAAATATAAGGGAGTTGTTGGAAACAAAAGAGTTGCTGGAAAAAAGAGATACAAGGGCACTAGAAGTTGAGGAGGAGATTGTCAAGTTTGAAAGGTCGTTGGTGGAAAAAATGAAAGAATTGAAAAAAGTAAAACGGATAAGGATATTGATGTATGTATGGAGAAATTGAACAAAATGGAATGGGGAGAAGAAGATGAAAGACACAAGACTACTCTATTTCTACTTGGTGAAAGTGACAATATTAGGAAAGTTTGGTTATGAATATCACCTACTAGTTGTGAGTCGTGTGTAAGGAGTATGGGTAGGAAGTCTGGTTACCTTTGATGACTTTTTAGATGTTACTTTTGGTGACTTTTTTGAGTTCTTTGTAGCATGATCTTTGTTATCTGATGACTTTTGGACGTTATGTTTGATAACTTTTTGGGCATTACTTTTGATGACTTTTACGAGTTCTTGTAGCATGAATTTTGTTATTTGATGACTTTTGGATGTTATGTTTGATGATGCTTTGGATGTTACTTTTGATGACTTTTACTAGTTCTTTGTTGCATTACTTTTGTAATTGGATAATTTTTGTTTATTATTTAATTTACATTTAGCATTTTATAATTAATTATTTTTAACAGGTTAAGTATGGTTTCTGATGGTAAAATTTTAGCTTTTCTTCTAGTTGTGTGTTATTGGTTGATGTCAAAATAGCGAAGGCTAAACAAAAAGTATAGAATAAGAGATAAAACTTTTGTATCAAGCGGATATGCATATACGTAAAAGTTGATACATGGATGCCCTACACAATGTTATGATATGATACGTCTTAAACAATAGGCATTTGTATTTTTTTGTAACATCCGAAAAATACAACCAATTTAAATTTTTCAAAACAACCCGATTTTCATTAAAATGTTTACAAAAGGTTTTCAATACAATTCATTTAGAGTGTTTCCAGGATCACATTACTACAAAATTATGAGGAGCGGTACGATCGCGCCTTCGTCTTGCCACAGTCTCCTGAAGAACCTGAAAAACATTAAACCACAACTGTAAGCCCGAAAGCTTAGTGAGATACCCCCAAAATACCAACCACGTATACCCCCTTCCAGGCTGCGACCTTCCGGTCCAAAACATATAAAACATACATAACATATCAGAACATAGAACAGCCATGCATATCGGGTCTACTGTGTGACTGGTCCGCCGTATCGGGCCTTCAGTCCATCGGATCCATCCTCCAGGTCTAGTCATGTCCTTCGAGTCTACAGTGGGGTTGGTCCGCCCGCATCGGGCCTTCAACCCACCTGGTCCACTCTCTGAGTCTACAGTGTGACTGGTCCGCCCGCATCGGGCCTTCAGTCGGCCTGGTCCACTCTCCGAGCCTCGGCACGTCTGGTCCGCCCTCGTGGGGCCTACAGCTTATCTGGACTGCTCGCTGGGCCTTCGGGACAACCGGTCCGCCCTAGGTATCTTGGCCTACAGCACAAAGCAGGACCCGCCTCAACCCATCTCCAGTCCAAACAACCATGTGCACAAAACATACATTCATATAACAGTCATAGTCAACAAACCGAGCAAGCAGATCACATAGCATATCATTACCCTAACCGGATTACCGACCTAACCGGTCACTAGCATAGCATCAGTATGTATATCGGGAAACTAACCTTAACAAGGTCTCCTAGCATGTACCATCCTAACTACCAGGATGCATACACATCAAACAATAACATAATAACCATATCCGAATCTCAATCCTATAAAGGGCCGGCCTTGGTGCCTTAGACCCTGTTGATATAGTGAGGATAACTCACCTCGAAACTGTCGGCTGAAAAGATAAGATCCCGCTGCTCCGAACTCTGACACGAACTCCTCCACTGAACATCAAAACATACAACTCAATAAATACCCTTAATTACCAAAATACCCCTCGAAGACAACTGGTCAACCTTGGACAAGTCAAAGCCAACCCCCGACTGACCCTACTCGCCGAGTCAACCCGATGACTCGCCGAGTTCATATGCTCAGAACTTCCTTCAATCAGCGACCCAACTCGCCGAGTCACCCCAAGACTCGTCGAGTCCAACAACTCTGAGTCCACTCGCACCCAACTCACCGAGTCATCCCTTGACTCACCGATTCATCGACTCAACCAGAAATATTGGGACTTCCTCGACAAGACTCGCCGAGTCCAAATGGACTCGTCGAGTCCAAGGCTATCTTCAACCTACTCGCCAAGTTGTTCTTCCAACTCGTCGAGTTCCAGGACATCTTCAAGCAACTCGTCGAGTCCACCCATGTGACTCGTCGAGTACCACCGGTCTGAATCCATACAGAAGCATCTCAGGCCATGCAATTGATCCAAAACATAGATCCAACCTCCTACAATCCATCCATCACGTAAAGTGGCAAACTTTACGTGAATCTAACGAGATCTAAGCCATATTCACCTTAAAACCAAGGTTTGGGACATGGTAGCTTCATTAACAACACAAGAACAGGGGCTTTAATGCTCTTAAGGTCTTCTCCACTCCAGATCTGAGGTAGCAACCTCAGATCCATCCTCCAACATCAAAATGTCACACAACCAAGCACCCCACACAACCCCAAAATGAGAAACTAGGAAGATACAGCCCAAGAACGAAAGTATTACCTCCAAAAGATGCCTCAATAGCAACCAAACTCGAATCCAAGCAAAGCCCTTTGATCCAAGCCACTTCTCCTTCAAGATTTCTTCAATCAACACCTCTCCAATCTCTAATTTTCTCCACAAATGGACTCTCCACGAATTTAAGCTTTCTGGAACTCAAGGGGGGAATAAGGGAGGCTGTAGATGGGTATAATGCTCTTTATATAGGGCTCAACCCCGAAAATTAGGGTTTTCCCCATACAGCACCTACTCGCCGAGTCCATCTTTGGACTCGCCGAGTAGGCCACTTGATATGCGACCATAGTCGCGACCTGACTCGCCGAGTCTATCCATGGACTCGCCGAGTCACCCTCTAGAACTTACACTTTTAGCCCTTCAACTCTACTCTTGCGATTTCGGGATGTTACATTTTTGTAACCATTTTATGCAAAAAAATTGGTTGCAAGCTAGTTGGACAATAAGCATTGAAGAGAAGATAGATATTTTTTAACATGTTATATGACCTAATGAATGTTTTCGCGCGGTTAAAGGAAAATTTCAACACTCCTCACAAATGATTCATCAATGTTTTTACGAGGTCCTAACTGCAATGATGTGTTTTTCATTACTAATCCAACAAGACATAGCTCAGAACGATATAGACAATTAAAATAGATTTTTTTTGGAAAACTAAGTGCATTATGTCTCACCCCTAAACCGAGAACGGTGGAAACGTCCGGGGGCGGATGACGTCATTATGCAGTATCATAACAATTGAATATAAATGATCAAAGCCAAACAACCATCATATTTATAATTTAAATGTTTACATTGTACTCAAACATTATTTTCTTGATATCAAATATGTATAACAAAAA
This sequence comes from Lactuca saligna, assembly GCF_052625555.1. Classification (NCBI taxonomy): domain Eukaryota; kingdom Viridiplantae; phylum Streptophyta; class Magnoliopsida; order Asterales; family Asteraceae; genus Lactuca; species Lactuca saligna. The sequence continues at coordinate 152,144,187 of NC_136421.1, forward strand.
TATATAGCGTGATGCAGCGATGCCCCATCCTCTAAAAACTCTTTGATTTCCTGTTTAGTGATTCCCTGATAATACAAGTGATTTTGAAAAGTGTCAATGATTAAGTTGGTGAGTCCATGAGCATTTTTATATGATAAATCGGTAGGTTTTTTATTTGTAAAAAGGATACAGTTTGCTTCTAGAAAATCCAATATTTTATTTAGAAATGAATTGTAAGTCTTAAACCCAAGACTAAAAATATAAGTAATGTTGTCCTAGGAAAATAGTATTATGAAGTTTTGTCTTTATATAAAACTACTTTAATGTATGTTAACCCCGTAAACCAAATGTTTTGTTTATACCCAATGTGAGTTATCACAACCATGCTAGCAACTAGTGGTCTACTACGATATTGTTCAGGCATCGGAATGTTATGACATTTGTAGCTCTAGACCGGGCTGGTCAAACTATAGCTAACAACTTAGGTGCGGGGTTGTCAATCTTGTATACATCTATACACAAGTGTCACACTCTCCCTACAAGAGACTCTGGTTATAATTCAGGACTTAGTGTGTACTATGGTAGGTACGGTGAAGCCAAATGTCTCAAAAAATTGTACCAACCGGTCTACGTGAACAGAAAACCTCTTTTTCTTGTAAATGAATGATTTAATCTTCCATAGTGGTTACATAGTGTAAAAGTAATTATACCATAATATAATTATATGTTTCTTCTGTAAGTGGTAGTGCAGTTTTTGAAACTCCCAAACTATACCAGTTATAGTTTATCATGTTTGTTAAGACTATTTATATAATCATTTATATAAATACATAGTAGTTAACTTGTCCAGTTTTAAAATGTATGTCAAAACATCATATTTTTGGGTTGTAACCCATAAAATGGTGAAATAACTAGAATGTAACTCTTTTTGTTGGAAAAACTATATGTTGGTAAAAAGTCTTAAAATCCTTGTAGGTTTTTGTAATCACAACTTTTCTTATGATTAGACAACAAAGTTTATGTTTTGTTTTGTTAGTTTTGCATTTCAAAACCAATATATCACAAATGATAGTCTACAGCTAGTGGCAACCATATTCCATGCAAATAATGTTTTATATTTATCATAGAGATGAAATATGCAAGTATTTGTTTAGAAAGTAAACTTTACTTGTATCCCCCTCCCCCTAAAAACATGAAAAACTCAAAAATGTGGGGGTATGAACTCACCTTGAGTGTGGTTATGAGTTGTTTGAAAAGATGATGTGAAGATCTCCAAGCCTAAACACTTGAATGGGGTTGATGAACTTCCTTGGAAATGATATTATCCTAAGAGTTTTAATACATAATAATGTGTGTAAATAAAATGAAACCAGTGTAGAAGTCTATAAAAACACTAGATAATCAAGGAGTTACCAAAACTCTAAGAACAAACTTGGAGAATTAACCCTTGGAAGATTTTTGGACTTGATACTTGAGAGAGTTTAAGGTAAATAGAAAGGAGGATATGAAAATGGTGGAGGTTAGGGGGGGTGATTTCGACCTTATATAAGGAGGGAAAAGGTGAAATTATGTTTAATTTGATATTTGGGGGATAATAGAATATGCTAGGTAATAAGTCTTATGGGACTTTGGTGTATCTATCAAGTCACAAATTCAACACTTCCTTATCCTCTTTCCCACCGAAATCCCATAGCACCCACCACAATCACATGTGATTTCGGTCTAGTACCAACCGAGATCACCATGTGATTTCGGCCATGTCATAACCCAAATCATATGATGATTTCGTTCATGATACGAACCGAAATCACAAATTTTTGGGATCCTGATGTTAACCGAAATCATATGGTTTAGGGGTCCTAGGCCGAAAACGCTAAGGGCAAGGGTTATTTCACAATTTATGTTCTAACTTGTTGATTTTCAAAGGTTCATTTCAAATATGGTTTTTAAAGTATATATATGTACTTATACAAATGATGTCTTTTCGCTTTCAAGGATTTATTGCAACAAAGTTATGATGTGGCTTCACTTATACATACTACATTTTAAACTTTGCTCGACCCAAAATTTTCCGATTGTCACATCACCCCCCTGTTAGAGGGGATTTTGTCCCGAAATTATTTCTAGAGTGTGTACTCATGAGCTAGGGAAAAGATGTTGGTACTTATGCTTCATTTAATCTTCTCATTCCCAGGTGAATTCAGGCCCTTGCATGGTGTTCCGACGGACCTTCACTATGGGTATTCGACTTTGTTTCGTGTTTTTGACCTCCTTTTCCATAATTTCCATAGGTTCCTCCATGAAGTGTAGACTCTTGTTTACCTCGATTTCGTCAAGTGGGACTATAAGAGTCTTTTCGGACAGACACTTCTTCAGGTTCGACACATGAAAAGTGAGATCTACGTTGTTGAGTTCCTATGGTAGTTGAAGATCGTAAGCCACCGAGCTGATTCTAGCAAGGATCTCGAATGGCCCAATATATCTTGGATTCGGCTTCCCACATATGCCAAAACGTATCATTTCCTTCCAGTGTGAGACCTTCAATAGCATGTAGTCACCAACATGGAACTCCAAGGGTTTTTGTCATTTATCCGCATAGCTTTTTTTCCAATCCCGAGATGCTTTTAATCGTGCATGGATTTGAAAAATCTTCTCTGTGGTTTCCTATATGATCTTTGGGTCAGTGAGATCGCTATCAGGAACTTTTCCTCTTGCTAGCTACGTGTCACTCACTTCATCCCAACACAGAGATGATCAACACTTACGCCCATAGAGAGCTTCGAATGGCATGACTTTGATGCTAGTGTGATAGATGTTATCGTAGGAGAACTCGATGAGTGGTAAGTGGGTATCCCAAGCTTTACCAAAGTCTATCACACATGCTCTCAACATGTCTTCCATCGTTTGTATGGTTCTCTCGCTTTTCCCGTCAGTTTGAGGGTGATAAGTGTTGGGTTTGAAGTACTATCACACTCCTATGGTGCACATACAACCCTAATGCTTTGGGTCTATGTTTTCTCTAGTTATACATGCAACAAAATTTATCCAAAGCATGAAGCCTACAACTAGAATACAATTTGACATTTGAATCATAAAATACTAGTTAGAAGATTACCTATTTGTTGTAGCTTGTACTATTTGGCCTTTAAGAGCTTAGCACCCCAAATGTTGTGCCTCAAACAAGCCATAAACACCATGAGCAATTGGGTAACAAATGAGAGAGAGGATAGGCACCAAAAATCGTCTATACTCTTGCAATGTCACTCTTGGTCCGATTTTTGGTTTTAGTGGGTTACATTAATAGTGTAGAATTCCAAGAGTTATATGTCTTAATGATTTACATAATCAGTCCCCGTTAATTTAAGTAGTCTCTTTTCATCACTAAATTAATTCCAAATTAATTCTTGATCAATACCAATAAAATAATATTATTTCTCAATTAATATATTATACTTATAATATATTAATAAATCACAAATAACCTCTTACTCAAATATCCATCCTATCAAATTTTCCTAATAAAGGCAACCCAAAATAGACCATGCTACTATCGGGTCAAGTACATACCAATTATAGTTATGGACTTAGACACCTAATCCAACGGTCTCCCACTTGGATATGTGTAATAACTATTATTGCAAGTACGACTCCAAAATCAGATTAGCAGTTGTAGCTCTCAAAAGTCGTTGTCGAATTCTGATGCATCCATTAGATAAGGGATCATATATTTCTCAATTCTAGATATCATATGAACTGAGACATGGATCATAATCACACTCTCTCTATTCATGTATTGTTTCCCAATTTTTGATTTATGATGATCGACTAATTAAACAAATCAAATCAGTCCATGCTTGGCCAAGCGCTTAGGGTTGGCATCACTAAATCATCAAGGGGCCCACAGATATCGCTTTTATCCTTCTTAGGGTAAAAGGAAAGGATTAACTTCGAATCATATGCATGCTCTATTTACTCATCAAATCACACATAATGATACATTTTATAACACCAAGTTACTGGTGTGTTTACTTATGATTAATGTGCAACCGACTTGTAAATTGCAACTATATGTCTCCGTTTGAAGAATATAAGATATTATCGTCTCACAATTACCCGTGATAAAATTTATTAAGTGATTAGATGAGCATGGGTTTAATCTAATAGTAAAATAATATTTCAAGAGCACTAATGGACTTTGTAGCAAACTTTTGCTATGTCTAACACCTTAGACAATCTTACAAAACCCATTCATGATAGTCCAGCTTCAATACCTACTTCCAAAGTATGATCGACTGTGGATAGTTTGGATAATCTTATTAATTGGGAATTCAAAACATGCAAAGTGAAACACAAGAATAATCGAATACAATATGGTCTCAAAACTTTTGAATACATATAAAACACCTTTTATTAAATCACCATATTGCTTACACATTATTCATTGTATAATGTTTCGATTAATTAACTTAATACTTGAACTAAATAATAGTTATCCCATTCTCCAAGCATGCATACTATGTTTACTTATGGTCATTTCTTTGTGAAATAGATCAATTTGAAAAACATTTCCAATGAAGCTCATTTCACAATTCCAAATCTTTATCACAAGTGTAAGAATTCCAAATTCTTGCCACTATTAGAATATGTTAGATTCTAAACTATAATGCAATGATTCCTTTTGTAATGTCGAGGTATAAAAGTCACAAAGACTTTGCCAATGATATTACAACGTATTCCTTTGGAGATTGATAACAAAACCAATTCCATGGAAGTGAAGTCTCAATTTCAAAGTACATTCCTTTGAATATCCTTCTTGCACGAAAGTTCATAACCTACACATAGATTCCTGATATCCAAATCCCATTTATGGAAAGATTTCCATATTTTCCACATGAAAACTCATTATTAGTAGAATCCCATCTATTCAAAATAATGTTAGTATGGTCCATTCATAACTATACTTCCAACTTCTAGTGATCAATCCTTAGTGAACCTTAAATCATCCTTGACAGTTTTTTAACTACCTTAGTTATATCCAGTTCTAATCATTTTTCCCTCTTAATGCCCTAGGCATTTGGAAAAACAAAACACATGAATATTATAGCATATGTAATCGATCCTATACCCGAAGCATATTGGATACAAATCATAATGTCTTACATAAAGACATGATACTTGACCAGTCCCTTGCTATAATATTTCCATATAGAATTTCCAATGTTGAAATACTTCAACATGGTATTCATATATGTCCATGACTAAGTCTAATTTCAATCTAAGCTCTTATATTGGAAATAAAGTATAAATATCCTCTCCCTTACTATAGTGAAACAATTTTTTCAAATCCTGCAACTTTACATGTAACACCCATAAAAAATCACGCCAAATTTAAACTTTTTAAAACATTTCAAAACCATTAAACATTACAATCTTGATTTCTGCGATCACTACAAATAAACTGAAACAGTAAATGTGAGGAGTTGTACGATCATGCCTTTGCCTTTCCGCGATCACCTGATGTACCTGAAACAATAAATTGAAACTGTAAGCCTGAGGCTTAGTGAGTTCCCCCAAAGTACCGATACACTACAAATACAACACAGACAAATAACAGTGTGTACTGGGTCTATAGCTTTACCGACTAGATTACCCCCGGGTCCATAGTATGAGTCTGGCTTGCCTTCTGGGCCTACAACTCACATCTGGATTGCCTCTGAGGCCACAGTACAAGTCTGGTATGCCCACCCGGCCCTTAGATCGTATCTGGAATGCTCCCGAGCCCACAGTACCTATCTGGTATGCCCTACCCAACCCTTATCTCGTATCTGGAATGCTCCTGAGTCCTCAGTATGAATCTGACATGCCCTGCCTGGCCCTCAGCTCATATCTATAATACTCTAGGGTTTGCTGGCCACCACACTGAGCATCACAACCACAATCCAACCCATATAATATGCCGACATATAATAGATAAGTGCACATACAGATAATTAGACAATATCATAGGTAGTCCTACACACCCACCCTCTAGCAAATCAAACTAGCATTCATAACTAACTCATACTTAACATAATACAAAATGCTAGGATATCATATCCAATGGGTCGTCCTTGGTGCCTTCGACCCCTTAGTATAGTGAGGATAACTCACCTCGCAAGTAGTGTTGAGAGTACCGAAAACCACCGATCGCTGTCTCAGCGAAAATCCCAAACTATCCAAGTAATAAATACCAAGTCAATACATAGGATATTAATCTTGACTAAGGGTCCACATAATCCATTTTGTCTTTTCTATTTTTTACTGGGCCAAGGCCCAATTGCAAAATCCATGTTCTTAAAAGTCCATATCCAAATCCCATTTATGGCCCAAGTTTCCCAATTAGGCCCAACTTCCTAATTGGGCCTAATTCCAAGATCCATTATCAAAACTCAACCCAAAATCAATTATTTAGAGAGTCCAGCAAGGCCCACATCCATCTAGGCAAAAGCGGCCCACATCCCAAGGCTCAATTGTCAAAAGCCCAACAGAGGGCGTATGCGGGGCGTATTCTCTAGTACGCTCGGCGTACTTCCATTCTGCGTTGACCACCATCGGGGTGGTTGACTCAGTATGATGGGCGTACTAAAACTATGCTGGGCGTACACAAGTTTTGCCAAAAGTCTAATAAGTACTTAATGGCTTAAGCACTTAAGCCAAAACTTTAGATCCAGTGACCAAATGTGCCTAGGACTCATAAAGTCTCAAACTTTAACACTTTGGACGTCCAAAAAGCTCTTAATACTTGGTCTTAATCCATTAAAACCTTACTACTCCATGCATGAGACATATTTAGCTATTAGGACATCATTTTTATCACTTAGGACCTCTTCAAGGGTCTGAAAGGACAGCTTATCACGTCCAAATCAAATCATGCACCAACTTGGGACTTTTGGGACAAGAAATGGTTCCATGAAGCTAGCATAGCAAGATCTACATCATATAAGCATAAAGTTTGAGCCTTTTTACATTCAGGAGCTCCTATAGCACATGGGAACTTTAGATCTACAAGCTTTACTTCCTTCTCCAACTATTTGATGCAATGTCTTCACCTTCAAGAGATCAAAACACACACCAACTCACATTCACACACAAAACTAGGGTTTGGGATGTTTCTAGAATATTGAGGCTAAGAATGATGAGAGAAAATGAGCCATAAGGATGTTTTATAGCCCCTAACCCTAAATATTAGGGTTCTATCCTGACATAACTACGCCCAACGTACATAAGTGTACGCCTAGCTTACTAGGCGTACCTTAGTACGCTCAGTGTACTCCTTAGACTTTTCCTGGCTCGACACTTCCAACCTCAAGGGCCATAATGACATAATTCAAAGTCCAAGAGTTGAATTTGATGTTTCTTGAAATATGGGATGTTACACTGCAAAATTCTTAACCTTTGTTTCCTATAACCAGTATTGCTAACTTGCAACACTTCACATAATAATCATGCTCCAACTAGCATAATAATTACTAGCATAACACTTATGCTCCCACTAGCTTTGACATGTACCTAGAAATCAGTTGGACTTCTAGAAATCAATACTTATTGAATTTCTTTCCAAACTTCAGATTTTTTATATGAGATGCTTCGATAAGTCTTTATTTAAGCTCATACACCTTTTCTTAGAAAGCCCATGTGTGTGTCTAAACTATTTCAGAACTTACAACAATAAGTTTTAAATGTTCAGACTATTAACCATTTCTCACAATTCAAACTATGAAGAGGGAGGCTGTAATCATAATCGAATTTGAGAACGCAATTAACATAACTACTATCTCCTGAAATTCTTCTTAGTGAAAGCGTTTCCTCACAATCAATTTCATGAATTGGAGAGAAACCTTATGTTACTTAGATTTTATGGTGTATATGTTCCTATCCATGTGAAATTGTCATTTCCAGCCATTATCATTAGATAAGATCTATGTCAGATTCAAAGTCATATGGACAGAACTTGTTCAACCTAAATTTCTTGCCACTTGGCAGTATAAGGGCCTACCATGTCTTCCAAGTTGTTAAACAAATCACCCTTACTGATTAATGAACTTTCACTGATTAAGGTGCCTTGCCTTATGCAAATAATTGAGAACTCATAGAACTCACATGCAAAGTCAACTTTAACTGGAATGAGCATAGAAACAAGACAATATCAACACGATAGGTTACAAACCTCAAGTCGTGTGCTAGTGTTAAACAATAGGTTTATTCTTGATTAGTTCTTGAAACTTTTCAAGGTCTTTAAGATTCCTACTGACCTCTTGACATATAAAATTCTCTGTCAAGAAACATTCCTTGACAACCAAATATCCAAGAGTTAGTATGGATTCTTATCAAGAATGATACTTCATATAATTGGTCTTATTCGATTTAAGTCTTTTATATAACACCCAAATGAAATATTAAGGCTAGGAACCAACACAATATTCTACAATTCGGAAAAGGGATGTCGTAATCTAATTGCAAAATATTTGAAGGTAGGTAAATGACGATTTACCAATTTCCACCATGATAAACGAAAATGAATATTACATTTTAAATGAGCATAGAAACAATAGGTTTATTCTTGATTAGTTCTTGAAACTTTTCAAGGTCTTTAAGATTCCCACTGACCTCTTGACATATAAATTTCTCTGTCAAGAAACATTCCTTGACAACGAAATATCCAAGAGTTAGTGTAGATTCTTATCAAGAATGATACTTCATATAATTGGTCTTAGTTGATTTAAGTCCTGAATATAACACCCAAATGAAATATTAAGGCTAGGAACCAACACAATATTCTACAATTCAGAAAAGGGATGTGGTAATCTAATTGCAAAATATTTGAAGGTAGGTAAATGACGATTTACCAATTTCCACCATGAAAAACGAATATGAATATTACATTTTAAATGAATTGAAATTCCTAAATTATTTTAGATTCATTGAACTTTTCAATGGCATGTTTAATCTCGATTTTGCCCCTCAAGTTTGTAACTGGGATATCGAGGATCACAAACAAGATGTGAATAACCATGCAAATTAGTTTGGTACTCTCCAAGTCATTTATCACCTAATCAATGTGCTGATTAACCACACACGTTACATTGATCTATGACAAACTATGAGCTACGCATTGCTATCCTTCATTAGTTCCATATTAGTGTGCCGATTAACCACACACGCTCCACTAACGACTAATAAGGTGCAATGTACAATTTCATGGTTTATCATCAAATTCACATTTTTCCTAAGTAACTAAGATTGGGAATTTATTAAGCATATAGTTACTTTGTATTTCATCTTACTTATAGTGGGAGGTTGTGTCCTATCCTACCAGTTCAGCTAATTACCCTCCACCAATCAAGGAAGCGGTGGGTGAGAGTCGACACCCATTCAACTGCCATTTTATAGGCAGTTTCCTTATCCCCCCTCCCCCCAGCCCTTATAGATTGGCTTCATGAATGAGGCCTACTAATGGTAAGACTGACCTTTTACTTATACACATATAATATATTAAACTTTTAATTATATATAATATAAGGGTGTATTTTACACATTTAAAATACTTGGTGGTTTAATCTATTTATAAATTATACTCTTAATTTAATTAAAATTAAACCATGTGATTATGGATTTAATAATACTGTTTTAATTAAACATTTAATTAAAAGCATCAAGGTTCTAAACAAAATTCAAAATTAAAACTATTTAATTAATTTTTAAGTTATGAACCCAAGAGTTTTAGAATTCAATGTTTCATAATTTGAGACTTTTCAAATCCCACAACTTGAGGGCAAGTTTTGTAACTCTTGAAAACTTTTGGATTCTATAACTCTATAAAACCTTTTGAGTTCCAAATTTGATGACAAATTTTTGTAACTCCTTAAAAAACTTGTGAGTTCCAAAACTTTTATGGCAAATTTGTAACTCTCGAAAACTTTTGATCTCCACAACTTATAAGTTAATATTTCATATGAGTGAGACTTTTCATGTTCCATAACGTGAAGACAAGTTACAGAACTCTTCAAATAACATTTAGATCAATTTTAACTAATAAGATTATCATATAATTTATCATGGATCTAATTTAACTCTAAAGGCAAGATAATATCAATTAAAAAATTTACAAGTAATTTGCTTATCATATAAACTAACAATTAACTTAAAATGTTGACAATTATCTTTTAATTGGATGGGATAATCATTACCATATCAGGAAGAAACGATTTTTATTAGTCAAAACAGTTTTGGCAATGAACCTAATCCAAAACTTGGCCAAAAAACTAAAAATTTTTCCCACTAAACAGTCACCACCTCGTGGTGATCAGGCAGAGTAAAAAAATGATTTTTTGAGCTTTGAATAATTACCAATGCATAAATATAACAGAAAACACCCATGGCTCTGATACCATTGTTTGGTTTGAAGTACTATAACACTCCTATGTTGCACATACAACCCTAATTCTTTGGATCTAAGTTTACTCTAGTTATACATGCAATAAAATTTATCCAAAGCATGAAGCCTACAACTATCATACAATTTGACATTTGAATCATAAAATACTAGTTAGAAGATTACCTCTTTGTTGTAGCTTGTAGTAGTTGGCCTTTAAGATATTAGCACCCCAAGTGTTTTGCCTCAAACAAGTAGAAGACACCATGAATAATTGGAAAACAAATGAGAGAGAGGTTGGGCACTAAAAATCGTCTATACTCTTGCAATGTCACTCTTGGTCTGATTTTTTGCGTTAGTGGGTTACATATATAGTGTAGAATTCCGTGAGTTATGTGTAACCCTAATTCATACACTCAGGCTTATGATCCATAACTTATTTTAACTAATAATTTATGGACTTTCATATAAGCTTAGCCCATTACAAATTAATCGTGGATCATTAGCCCAAACCATATGTCTTACTGATTTACATAATCAGTTCTCGTTAATTTAATTAGTCTCTTTTGATCACTAAATTAATTCCAAATTAATTCTTGATCAATACCAATTAAATAATATGATTTCTCATTTAATATATTATACTTATAATATATTAATATATCACAAATAACCTCTTACTCAAATATCCATCCAATGAAATTGTCCAGCTAAAGGCAACCCAAAATGGACCATGCTACCTTCGGGTCAGGTGCATACCAATTATAGTTATGGGCTTAGAAACCTAATCCAACAATAAGTTGTACTCATGTCGAGCTTGGTCCCCAAGGAATTCTATAGGGATTGCCAAAACCATGAGGTAAACCTACTATCTCTATCGGAGATGATGAATATTGGCACCCCATGTAGTCGTAAAATTTCTTTAATGTATGTCCTCGTTAGCTTCTCCATCTTGTCGGTCTCTTTTATTGGTAGACAGTGTGCCGATTTGGTTAACCTGTCAACCATCACCCATATGGTGTCAACTCCACCCGTTGTCTTGGGCAGCTTGGTTATGAAGTTCATGGTTATCCGCCCCCACTTCCACTTGAGTATGTGTAACATCCATAAAATTTACGCCAGATTTAAACTTTTCAATCGTAAATAAAAAAACCAAATAGCATTGTTTACAAAAATGATTTCAAAGAGTTATCCATCAGAGTGTCCCAAAAATCATAACATAAGGATGAGGAGTAGTACGGTTACACGTTCGCCTTACCATGATCTCTTGAAGTACCTGAAACAATAAACTGAAAACTGTAAGCCCGAGAGCTTAGTGAGCTACCCCCCAAAATACCAATACCACACTGACAATACCATATCATAAATAATCAATAAATCATCATGCATACTAGGCCATCGGCCTGAATGGACCGCTCTACAGGGCCTACAGTCTATCTGGATCTATCCTGAGCCTTTGGCATGACTGGTCCGCCACATGGGTCTACATTTTCCCCGGACCACACATAGGGTGTGTTGGCCTGCAACACAAAGCAGGACCGCCTCAACCCAACCAACAATCAAATACTATGTGCTGGCATATGTAAACATCAAACATATCTATCACTGATCATCAATCATAGAATTCTCTTGTAACTAGAGTACCGACCTAGCAGGTCACTAACATACCAATCCCTACGGATCATCAGAATATAGCATACTGTCTACCATGATTCTGATCTAACAGATCATAACCACATATAGTATAGCACAAAAATAACAACTAAAGGGGTGACCTTGGTGGCGTAGACCCTATCGATATAGTGACGATAACTCACCTAGCAGATGTCGACTCGGAAGGTAAGCTCCAACTCTCAGATCACTTTACACATGCTCCACCACCTATGGCACCATATGCTCGTAAGTCCTTAACCTTATAAGGTACTCCATAATCTACTAGCCAACCCCTGATCAAAGTCAAAGTCCTGAATCAAGGTCAACAGTCCATGTTGACCTCGACTCGCCGAGTACCCTCGACTAATCGCCAAGTTCCTTGAAGCACATTCCAACTCGACGAGTCATTAGGGTGACTCGTCGATTTCCTTCGATTCTCGATCAAACTTTAAGTCCATCTGTCGAGTTCCCTCCTTATAACACGAAGGATTCACACGCATACATATCCAGGAGAAAACTCATACAACTCGCCAAGTTGTTCATCAACTCGTTGAGTCGATGGCATTCATTGTCAGACTCGTCGAGTTGTTCATTTCAACTCATAGAGTTCATGGTCATCTTCATGTGACTCGCTGAGTCAACCTTGTGACTCGCCGAGTCCATTCAGTCCTTTTTCCATACAGACCTATTAGTAGCCATGCAAAGACTCCAAATCACAGATCCAAGCTTCTAGGGCATGCTTTTCACGTAAAGTTACAAACTGTACATGCATGCATAACTACAAAGGTTCTAAATGCCAAATCCAAGCTCTTAATGGGGTCTCATGCCTAAGGAGGGCCTCATTCATTACCAATACAACAACTTTATGATTCTAAAACTTAAGGCGGGTCCATATCTGAAGTTACAACTGCAGATCTATCCCATAGCCCACCTTGTCAACCTCAAAATCCATAAAAAAAAACTCCAAAAACTCAACAAAAGGAAAAAGGGAAGTAAGCATGGCAGCTTGATACCTCCAAGGGATGCTAGCTGAGGTAAATTCTGCTTCCCACACCTTCCTTGCTTCAATTCCTTTGTACTTCTATCTTTTCTCTTCTAACCAACCTTCTTTCCAAGCTTAAGACACACCAAAATGGAATACTACACGAATTAGGGTTTTAAGGAGGTTTCAAAGACTACAAAGAGGCCAAAGGAGGATGAGGCTCCTTTAAATAGGGGTGCAAACCCCCGAATTTTAGGGTTTCATCTGCCAGCTCCTACTCGCTGAGTCCCAATATGGACTCGTCGAGTAGGTCACTTAACACGCGATCCCACCCCGCTGCTACTCGACGAGTAGGGAAATCAACTCATTGAGTAGAGCTTAACCCAATACATCTTATTTAAAACAATACCCGAGAATCGGGGTATTACAGTATGTCCAGTTGCTGGAGCAAACCCAATGGATTTTGGTATTTTAACTTGACCATGGAACAAGTCAGGAACTTGCCTACATAGGTAGTGGTCTCTACCTTCATATTTGATCGCCAATAAAGTTTCTTGAGGTCCAGATACATCTTATCCAAGTCGGTATGAAAAAAGTATTTTGTGTTGTGAGGATCATTCATTACAAAGTCTCTATACTCGCCAAATCTCGGTGTCCAGATTCGATCCATGTGTTAATGAGCTCTATCATCCTTGACCTCAAGGTTGTCATTCCCCACGAGGCTTCACCTGCAACGTTGTCTAGTCTCAAGGCATCTAGTTGTTCCTCCTTGATCTGTGTGGACTGGTGTGAATGGATGGTCATGGTCATTGATTTTACTCGACGGCCTGAGTCTTCTATTCGACTTAGGGCGTTTGCTACTACATTATCCTTTCTTGGATGATAATGAATTTCACATTCGTAGTCATTTAGCAGTTCAACCCATGGTCGTTGTCTCATCTTGAGCTCCTTTTGATTAAGGATCTGTTGTAGACTCTTATGATCTGTGAAGATGGTGTACTTTGTGTCGTAAAGGTAGTGTATCCAGATCTTCAGAACAAACACCACAGCTCCTATTTCGAGGTCGTGTGTGGTGTAACTAACCTCGTGAGTCTTGAGTTGTGTTGAGGCATAGGCAATGACTTTTCTTCATTGCATGAGCACACATCTTAGGCCCTACTTAGATGCATCATAGTAGGCCACAAAGTCTTCAGTCCCTTATGGGAGAGATAAGATTAGAGCACTGCATAGGGCTTGTTTAAGCGCTTGGAAGGCAGTTTCTTATCTATCCTCCTAGCTGAAAGTCACTCCCTTTTGAGTCAAGGTAGTGAGCGGCTTTGCGATCTTCGACAAGTTTCGTATGAATCTTCGATAGTATCCAGCAAGGCCCAAAAACTAGCGTATCCCTGTCGGAGTTCTTGGCATTGCCCATCTTTCAATCGCCTTGACTTTGGAAGGGTCCACGCGTATTCCTTCCTTGCTAACGACATGTCCCAAGAAGTGTAACGAACCAAAAATCAAAGGTAAAAAATTTCATTTTTCAATATAGTAAAAACACATACGTCTTTAATCCAAACATTCCAAAAGCATGATTATTTAAAAACATTCATCAGAGTTCATCCCAAAATCACATATTACGGAAATACGGGTGTGTGTGCTACGATCAATCTGAGCATTTCCTTGACAAAACAATGATACCTGAAACCATAAACAAAACTGTAAGCACGAAGCTTAGTGAGTTCCCTAGAGCATATCATACACACAATCCACATAAACACATATCATATCAGCTATAAAAGCTACATATACCACATAGCCATGCATACAAACATATAAGGGTGTCATGGGCTCCTCCCAAGGTCTTACTCTAGGATTTCATGGGCTCCCCCACATGGTCTTACACCTAAGTGCCATGGGCTACTCCCATGATATTTAACTAGAAAGCCATGGGCTGCCCCATATTGTCTTACATCCAGGTACAATGGGATCCTCCCATGGTCTTTACTTGAAAAGCCATGGGCTCCCCCACATGGTCTTACATCCAATTGCCATCGGCTCCTACCATGGTATTTACTTGAAAAGCCATGGGATCCCCCACATGGTCTTACATCCAAGTGCTATGGGCTCCTCCCATGGTCTTCCCTGCAAGTAACACATATAGATAGCAAAACACTTAGCATAACTATCATACCACGTATCTCTATAATCAACAAGTATGCCACATATCATAAAATGGGTTGGCCTTGGTGCCTTCAATCCAATGGTATGGTGAGGAGACTCACCTCGAATATAGAAGCTTCCTGAAAGAAATCCTTAGCTTCTGTCCTGTCCACTTCTTAAGCTCTCAATACTGATTAATATACCCAATTAGAAACTGGGTCCCATACCATAATCCTTAATCCATGCCTGGGGTAAAATAACCATTCTACCCCTGGCCCAGTATGATCCAAAACTAAGGCCCAAACCTAAAACAAAACCCAACACTAGGTAGGATTTCCAAGCCCAAAGTGGCCAACTAAAGGCACAATTTGTTAAATTGGGCCCAATCCCTCTAATAGGCCTTAGCCTAAGCCCAAACATATTCTTGGCCCAAAACATCTTACTTCTGATGCTAAGGACCAAAGACCCAAATTCCACTACTTGGCCCAACCCGAGGCCCAAAACACACCAGGCCCATAACTAATAAGTATGTGGGGGCATACTCCTCTATACACTAAGTGTACTGGTTGCTTATGGGGCTCATATGACACTAAGGGTCAAAAGTGAACCCTACAGATTGGAACTTTAGTGCTTATGGGGCTCATATGACACTAAGTTTCACATGGAAATGCTACATCTCATGCATGGTCACAAGTGAACCCTAAAGATTAGAACTTTACTACTTATGGGGCTCATATGACAACCCTTGACCTAGGAAACGAGTTGAGTCATAAAGGTCCATTCTTGGGACCTAAAACGTCCAAAAACTCCATTAACATAGATCTAATCATACTTGAGGAAAGTTTCAGACTTTATAGCTCAAAATGATATGAAATGGAACCAAAATCTTGGATCTACTACATCCCCTTTGATCCACCACCTTGCTATACTCTTCACTTGCTAGAAAATGGGTTCACAACATCAAAATGCTCTTTAATTTCCTCCAAAGCTCCAAGAACACTCAAGAGAGGATTAGGGTTTTGTTGTGGCTGTCTAAAGATGAGAGGGAGGCTGGTATGTAGGGTGTTATGTTCTTTATATAGTGACATACACTAAAATTTAGGGTTTAGGGACTCTGAGCGTATGTTGGACGTACTTCTCGTACGCTGGTCATACACCTATCTGCACCCATGTCCATTCACCCTTATATGTTGGGCGTACCCTCATGCCTACCACCTTGCATGCATTGTACTTACTTGCCAAACATTTCCATTCATGGACCAATTCTGCCAACAACTTCAAAGTACTATAACTTCTTCATTCTAAGTCCGTTTTTGAAAAAATTTATATTCATGAAAAGGTGGGAGGAAACCCTACGCTCCTAGAAACACCTCCAAGTATAAAACCTTTTGAATAAAAATTCATTTTCCACAAAAGCCTGAATTGCCACTTTACCGAAATACCCTTAGGTTCCAAAACACAAGTTAAACACTCGGATCAATTCTAATACATCAACCGCACCAAATGGGCCTAGTCTTACCTTATAAAAAGCCATAATCCTTATAATAAATGACCTGCAAGCCACAACCTCCTATTAGGAATTGATTCAGAACAGGGGGTTACAAGAAGTCTACCCTTCAAATCCAGAAGTCACATTTCGAGAATTTTGCATATAGTTTTTCTGACCTTAACGTCTTCAAGACTTGCTGTAGGTGCTGGCTATGTACCTCCTCACTTCGTCCATAGATTAATATGTCATTGATGAATACAATCATGAATTTATCCAGGTAAGGCCGACACACATGGTTCATTAGGTCCATGAACACCGCTAGCGCATTAGTTAGACTGAAGGGTATCACTAAAAACTCGTAGTGACTGTAGCGTGTTCTGAATGCCATTTTAGAAACATCTCCCTCCTGGATCTGTAATTGATGGTGCCCTGATGTAACATCCCGAAATATCAAGAGTAGAGTTGAAGGGCTAAAATAGTAAATTGGGAAAGAGTGACTCGGCAAGTCCATGTGCGGACTCGGCGAGTAGAGTCGCGACTTGGTCGCGTGTTAAGTGGCCGACTCGGTGAGTAGGCGCTGAGTGGAGAAAACCCTAATTCTCGGGGTTGAGCCCTATATAAAGAACATAACATCCGTTTCCTCAGCCTCCTTACTGATCTTCAAGACCAGAAAGCCTAACCCTCGTGTGTGAGTGGATCAAGTGCATTTGGAATCTTGGAGAAGCAATTGTTGAGGAAATCTTGAAGGGTAAGAGGCTTGGAGCAAGCGGCTTTGCTTGGATTCAAGTTTCATTTCAGTTGGGGCATTCCTTTGAGGTAATATCTCGTTTTTGAGCTGCTATTTCTTAGATGCATCATTTTGGGGGTGTTAGAGATCATATCTTTGGATGTATTGGAGTTTAGAGGTTAGATCTGAGGTTGCTACCTCAGATCTGGAAGGGAGAAGGTCTAGAGTGCATGAAAGTCCCTGTTTGTGAGTGGTTGATGGAGCCATCTTGTCCCAAACCCAAACCCTAGAGTGAAAACGCATAGATCTCTTTGGATTCACGTAAAGTTTGCCACTTTACGTAATGGATGGGTTGTAGGAGGCTAGATCTATGTTTTGGATCAATTGCATGGCCTGGAGTGCTTCTGAATGGATTCAGACCGGTGGTACTCGGCGAGTCACATGGGTGGACTCGACGAGTTGGATGAAGATGGCCTGGAACTCGGCGAGTTGTATGAACAACTTGGCGAGTAGGTTGAAGATAGTCGTAGACTCGGCGAGTCTGTTCTTGGACTCGACGAGTCTTGTCGAAGAGTCCCAAATATTTTCTGGTTGAGTCGAGAATCGGCGAGTCAAGGGATGACTCGGTGAGTCGTGTGCGAGTGGACTCAGAGTTGTGGGACTTGGCGAGTCTCGGGGTGACTCGGCGAGTTGAGTCGCGGATTGGGGAAGTTCTGAGCATGGGGACTCGACGAGTCGACAGGTTGACTTGGCGAGCAGGGTCAACCAGGAGGGTTGACTTTGACGGAGGACTTTGACTTGGACCAAGAGTTGACCGTTGACTTTTAGGGCTTGGTCAGCGATGTGGCCTTTGGGCCAAGAAAGGGGTTAAATAGTCTTTTACCCTTAAGAGGGTTCCATGAGAGGGTTGATTCTAGTCTCGAGAGTTATATTCATGAGAGTATTTGCCTTACGTGTTAGGCGGTGGCGAGTTCGAGATTCAAGTGTGGGGATATCTGCTTTCTGTTTGCCAGGTGAGTCTTCTCACTATACTTTACCTTGAGTAGGTAACCAGAGTTATGTGATCAGAGTATTTGTATGCTATATGTACGTGATGTGTTGTACTGCATTATTTCTATGTGATTTATGTTGTGCATGTTATAGAGTTGGAACCAGAAGGTTCCCAGAGTTAGAACCTGAGGGTTCACAGAGTTTGGGTGCACGGACCCATAGAGTTATAGCCTCGAGTGGCTAATATGTGTTATGTGTGGTATTTTAGGGAACCCACTAAGCTTCGTGCTTACAGTTTTTGTGTTATGTTTCAGGTTTCTTTCAGGATCACAGAACGGCACCGGCTTGATTGTACACACCAGAGAAAGAGTCATGTTTTGCGGATCCGGGTTTAATATGCAAGTAAAAATGGATTTATGTTTTGTAATTCGATTATGAATGAGATTTTAAACAAGTGTTTCTAAGAATTAAACGATTATTTTAAATGAAAAATTGTTTTGAAATTTACGGTGTTACAATTTGGTATCAGAGCCTTGGTTTGAAGGATTCGGATGCGCCTTCGGGTAAATCTGGACTCAAACTGAGGAAGTAAGAAAAGTTTTCAAAGAAATAATTTTCTAAAAGCAAATAAGAGTTCAAGGAGAAAGCGAGAAAGAGCAGTGTGTACAATCAGCCAGAGCCCGAACGGTGATTTCCCAAAATACCCTTACTTTTGTGTTATGAGATATTTATGATGCACGTTATGAGATATTATTTCATGCTAGAGATAGGCTAGGTATTTCATATCTTAGGACTAGAGTGGCCTGATTTGTGATGCCTTAGCCTAGGACTTGTTGTTATATGTGTTATGCTTTTGAGTATGTAATGAGTGAGAGTATCCAGTTAGAACCCGGGAGGGGTAGAGTTACAGAGTTCAGTGGTACTTTCGAGGATGAGCCGAGAAAGTGGGGTTATCACCGAAGGTGAGTTCTATGTATTCTTCGATGCTCGAATGCTGCTTGCTTTGTGCTTTGTGGAACTCTCGATGATGGGAGTCGGCTACCATGTGAATATGACGATATTCAAGAGGTAGATGGTTGGCATCATTAGGAGCTCTTCAGCAGCTGATAGCAAAGAAGTAGGAGGACCAAGGAAGAGCCTAGGGAGTAACCTTGGCCAGATGAGTGCGCTGGTAGGGTAGAGAATTTCGCTGGGGAGTGAGCACGCGCGATGGGATTGGTGAAAGAGCAGGTCGGGCAGCTACTTAGGAGCTCTGGGATGGCCCATGTGGAAAGTATGGGTAGATGTGGCAGGTAGTATGGGCCCGTACTACTGAAAGCAGAGGACCCATACTTGATACAGGGGGTATTCTGGAGGTTCTAAGGAGCGGATTGAGGAGTGATGTTATGGTTCGAGTACCATACATCGGAGCAGATTGAGGAGTGATGTTATGGTTCGAGTACCATACATCAGAGCGGATTGAGGAGTGATGTTATGGTTCGAGTACCATACATCGGAGCGGATTGAGGAGTGATGCTATGGTTCGAGTACCATACATCAGAGCGGATTGAGGAGTGATGTTATGGTTCGAGTACCATACATCGGAGCGGATTGAGGAGTGATGTTATGGTTCGAGTACCATACATCGGAGCGGATTGAGGAGTGATGTTATGGTTCGAGTACCATACATCAGAGCGGATTGAGGAGTGATGTTATGGTTCGAGTACCATACATCGGACCAGATTGAGGAGTGATGTTATGGTTCGAGTACCATACATCGGAGCGGATTAAGGAGTGATGTTATGGTTCGAGTACCATACATCGGAGCGGATTGAAGAGTGATGTTATGGTTCGAGTACCATACATCGGAGCGGATTGAGGAGTGATGTTATGGTTCGAGTACCATACATCGGAGCGGACTGAGGAGTGATGTTATGGTTCGAGTACCATACACCGGAGCATATTGAGAAGAGATGTCATGGAATGAGTACCATGGTTCGTAAGGAATGATGATTGTGGTTCTCC
This sequence comes from Lactuca saligna, assembly GCF_052625555.1. Taxonomy (NCBI): domain Eukaryota; kingdom Viridiplantae; phylum Streptophyta; class Magnoliopsida; order Asterales; family Asteraceae; genus Lactuca; species Lactuca saligna. The sequence continues at coordinate 152,164,561 of NC_136421.1, forward strand.
GGCTATCCGGTCATGATTGAGTTCGAAGAGGCGTCCCTTGAGAGGGAGATCGAGAGCCTCTCAAAGTATTTTAGTAAGGAGTCAGTGAGAAGGGAGAATTTCAATCTGATTTGAGCGATCAGTCGATAAGAGGGGATGTCACCTTCTATGATCTAGGAGGTACTGATTATGTTCGTGTGAAAAACATGAGAAACATGATGTTGAAGTTTTGGGTTTGGGGGTAACCCTGCAGGTTGGCATTGATGATGATTCTTCACCAGAGTATCAAGTAGCATGTGTGCCGCGAGGAAATGATTTATCTTGAGCAGATAGTCAGTTGGGACTGAGATAGTCGAGGACCACACTACACCTATTTGAGCATAGTAGGATGTATTGAAGTGGTATCAGTGGGGAGTACAGTTGAGTTTAGCAGTGCAGAGAGTTTTCTATCTATGTTGGGGTATTGAATATGGGAGTGGGTCCCTGTTCTTGGGATGATCCGGGTGTTGGAACGTTGGTTGATGAGTTGAGGTGAGGGGTATGATGATTTTGTGGCTAAGTCTATGAGCCAGGGATGTTATTGAGCAGTGAGTTGTTTGGTACTAGATTGGTACGAGATTTGGAACGACTAGAGGCAGTCGTGACGAGAAGTTCTTGAGGAGTTCATCAGAGGTTCAGAGTATATGAGGTCGATTGATTTCCTTAAAGGGGATTATCAGGCATTGTGTAGCACTTTCCAGGGGGAAGGTGCAATTTTGCTGGTGAAAGTAGTTATGGGTTGGTTGTGTGCTATTTGGTGATGGTTCGAACCCTAAGTGGGGGAGAACCGGGTACCGTATGTAAGAAAGCAGAGATTTGTCAAGAGCAGTTATAAGTGGAGTATAGAGATCTGCGGTAAGGAATCTTGAGATCAGAGATGTCGATGATCGAGGAAAGGGGTCAGAGTGATTTAATGCGGGAAGTACTCGTTTGAGAAGGATGAATGTCTCCACGGCAGTTGTTAATGGTCAGGAACCTAATTGTGGTCAGTGTTGTTGCAAGTAGATAGAGAATGATTGGGCAGCCAACTTCCGGGTCGGTATGCGTATCCTTGCTTGGATTTTGAGCGGTGGAAAAAGGGTTTCGTAGAATTATCAATGTATTTCGTAGCGTTAGCGTTTCCTCGTATTGCAATTGAGAAATTGGATACACCGAAGTTGCAATTTGGGAAAAATGAAGATCTAATTATGGGGTTCATAGGGAATGTATTATTGCATCTATATGGTGCTTGGGGCAGGAGATCAGTGGTTGTGGCAGGATCTTGTGATATTCGGTGGGGGTGTTCCGAGGTATCCGGGTATTGATATCTTTATTTCGAAGTTATTCGTGAATCTTGAGCTAAGACGACTTGTGGTATATCAGGTATCTATGGATCTAGTGGGAGCCCTTCGAGTATGGGCATCCAGGGAGATTATTTAAGAGAGTAGATCTTCGCAAGGGTGGACATTTTGATATGTCGATTGCCTCTAGAGTCTGTGATGCACATTCGAGTCGAGTATGGGTAGCTGCTTATGATAGTCTGCGGAGCATGAGCTAGTGGGGTTAGAGAGTGTTGTGATACTGCGGGGAGCCGTAGTACTCACTAGTCAGAGGGTGTTGTGATACTGCGGGGAGCCGTAGTATTCACTAGTCAGAGGGTGTTGTGATACTGCGGGGAGCCGTAGTATTCACTAGTCAGAGGGTGTTGTGATACTGCGGGGAGCCGTAGTACTCACTAGATGGCAAGAGAGTGTGATGATGGAATGTTGTCCGATCAGTATATGATGTGGAAGAATTTTGGGCTTGAGTAGCCCTAGTAGTGGGTTTTGGAGCCTGGGTGTTGAACCGGGGGCGAGACTGGGGTCTCCGTCTTTGTCGGGAAATGCGGTGAGATGCGCAAGGGATATGAGCAGCGGAAACCAGAGATCAGAGTTGAGACGATCCTCGGTTGGATTGTAAAAGGAGAATTTCGTGACTTGCGTGTCACTGGGCAGGGATAGTGGTCGCGGGGAAAAAGTTAGTGACATATTTGGATCATGTTATGGGTGACCTTTGGAGGCTCGACTGTGGAGTCAAAAGCTGACCTGGAGCTCAGTCTCGAAGAGGGATATGAGAAATGAGCTAGAGCTTATCATGATGATGTCTGAGGACACTTCAGAGCGAGCGAGGGATTCAGACGCTCGAAGACATGCTTCGGGCATGTGTATTAGATTTCGGAGGGAGTTGCGGCACGTATTTATCCTTGGTTGAGTTATCCTATATCAATAGCCATCATTAGTGCATTGGTATGCCACCCTTTGAGCTGTTGTATGGGAGGAGGTGTCGGACCCTCATTTGCTGGGGAGAGGTGGCGCATGGACCCGAGAGTCCTTGCGAGCAGATCCAGAGCATGTGCGATACATGGAGTAGTGGCATGGTTGACAAGTGGCTTTCCCTGGGTAAGGGAAGAGAAAGGTATGTAACCCCGTGGGGGAAGTGTTGGTTCAAGAAAGTGAAAGTAGTAGCGAGAATGGATGATTTGGAGTATGGTGGTTGAACACTACGTCTGTGGCAGTGGTATGGAACGACATCACGATGGGATGTCTACCGAGGACGCGAAAGGGATTCTGCGGGTGTAGAGCCAAGAGTTTCAGGATGGATGCAGGGATGGAGTCTAGGACTCCTAGCTTGATTCTGATCAAGGGTTGTGTGCGTAGTGGTGGTTCCTCCTGGGGATGTTAGAGATGTCGTCAGTGTGTCGGGTTTCCTAACCTGAGGGTGCGAAGGTTGGTGCAGCATGTGTGTGTGATTGCAAGAAGAGGACTCGTGGGAGTTGCTCTGAGACTAAAGAGTGGGTCTCTCTATCAGCATGGAATGGATAGAGTGGGTTTCGGATCGGGGATTCGGTGGTTCGTGATTATTTTTAGCTCGTGGGGGGGGGGGGGGGAGGGTCGAGCGATTGTTGAGATTTGGAGCAGGAATGCAGCTCGAGTAATTCTCGATTGTTGAGTGTGATTATCAGAGGGTACCACCAGTGCCCGGTTTATGACGGTGGTCAGGACACCGCAAGGATAGAGGAAGTGAGTTCGAGTTCGATGGTTATGCTTTGAGGAACCTGGTCCAGTTAGGGCCAGGTGGCGCGTCGTGGGAGTATCTTGGAGTTGAGTTGCCGTAGGCTTCGAGGACGAAGCATCATTTAAGTGGGGGAGAATTGTAACATCCTGAAATATCAAGAGTATAGTTGAAGGGCTAAAAGAGTAAATTGGGAAAGAGTGACTCGGCGAGTCCATGTGCGGACTCGGCGAGTAGAGTCTCGACTTGGTCACGTGTTAAGTGGCAGACTCGGCGAGTCAGTGTAATGGACTCGGCGAGTAGGCGCTGAGTGGAGAAAACCTTAATTCTCGGGGTTGAGCCCTATATAAAGAACATAACATCCATTTCCTCAGCCTCTGTACTGATCTTCAAGACCAGAAACCCTAACCCTCGTGTGTGAGTGGATCAAGTGCATTTGGAAGCTTGGAGAAGCAATTGTTGAGGAAATCTTGAAGGGTAAGAGGCTTAGAGCAAGGGGCTTTGCTTGGATTCGAGTTTCATTTCAGTTGGGGCATTCCTTTGAGGTAATATCTCTTTTTTGAGCTGCTATTTCATAGATGCATCATTTTGGGGGTGTTAGAGATCATATCTTTGGATGTATTGGAGTTTAGAGGTTAGATCTGAGGTTGCAACCTTAGATCTGGAAGGGAGAAGGTCTAGAGTGCATGAAAGTCCCTGTTTGTGAGTGGTTGATGGAGCCATCTTGTCCCAAACCCAAACCCTAGAGTGAAAACGCATAGATCTCTTTGGATTCACGTAAGGTTTGCCACTTTACGTAATGGATGGGTTGTAGGAGGCTAGATCTATGTTTTGGATCAATTGCATGGCCTGGAGTGCTTCTGAATGGATTTAGACCGGTGGTACTCGGCGAGTCACATGGGTGGACTCGACGAGTTGGATGAAGATGGCCTGGAACTCGGCGAGTTGTATGAACAACTCAGCGAGTAGGTTGAAGATAGCCGTAGACTCGGCGAGTCTGTTCTTGGACTCGACGAGTCTTGTCGAAGAGTCCCAAATATTTTGTGGTTGAGTCGAGAATCGGCGAGTCAAGGGATGACTCGGTGAGTCGTGTGCGAGTGGACTCAGAGTTGTGGGACTCGGCGAGTCTCGGGGTGACTCGGCGAGTTGAGTCGCGGATTGGGGAAGTTCTGAGCATGGGGACTCGACGAGTTGACAGGTTGACTCGGCGAGCAGGGTCAACCAGGAGGGTTGACTTTGACGGAGGACTTTGACTTGGACCAAGAGTTGACCGTTGACTTTTAGGGCTTGGTCAGCGATGTGGCCTTTGGGCCAAGAAAGGGGTTAAATAGTCTTTTACCCTTAAGAGGGTGCCATGAGAGGGTTGATTCTAGTCTCGAGAGTTATATTCATGAGAGTATTTGCCTTACGTGTTAGGCGGTGGCAAGTTCGAGATTCAAGTGTGGGGATATCTGCTTTCTTTTTGCCAGGTGAGTCTTCTCACTATACTTTACCTTGAGTAGGTAACCAGAGTTATGTGATCAGAGTATTTGTATGCTATATGTACGTGATGTGTTGTACTGCATTGTTTCTATGTGATTTATGTTGTGCATGTTATAGAGTTGGAACCAGAAGGTTCCCAGAGTTAGAACCTGAGGGTTCACAGAGTTTGGGTGCACGGACCCATAGAGTTATAGCCTCGAGTGGCTAATATGTGTTATGTGTGGTATTTTAGGGAACCCACTAAGCTTCGTGTTTACAGTTTTTGTGTTATGTTTCAGGTTTCTTTCAGGATCACAGAACGGCACCGGCTTGATTGTACACACCAGAGAAAGAGTCATGTTTTGAGGATCCTGGTTTAATATGCAAGTGAAAATGGATTTATGTTTTGTAATTCGATTATGAATGAGATTTTAAACAAGTGTTCCTAAGAATTAAACGATTATTTTAAATGAAAAATTGTTTTGAAATTTACGGTGTTACTCCTGACCTCAGATCGATCTTTGAGAAATAGGTCGATCCTTGAAGTTCATCAAATAGGACGTCGATTCGGGGCAAGGGATAATGGTTTTAAATAGTGAGTTTCTTCATTTCTCGATAGTCTATGCGCATGCGGAATGATCCATCCTTTTTCTTCCTGAACAAGATCGGCGCTCCCTAAGGTGAGAAGCTCGATCTGATGAATCTTTTGGTCAGCAGTTCATTCAGTTGACTGGACAATTCCTGCATTTCATCCGATGCTAAACGGTATGTAGATTTGGCTACGAGGGTGGCTCCAAAGACCAAATCGATTCTGAACTCGACCTGGCATACGGGGGGTATTCCCGGAAGGTTTTCTAGGAATACATCAGGAAAGTTATAGACTTCGGGAATATCACTTATGTCTTTAACCTTTTGTTTCTCATCCACAACGTGGGATAAGAAAGTGTGGTATTCCTTGCTAAGATACTTCGGAGCCTTGATGCTAGAGATGATTTGTAAATTTGTGCCGGGTTTTTCGCCATAAATGAAAAGGGTATCACCACTTGGTAGGTTAAGGTGCACGATCTTCTTGTAACACAAGATATCAGCATGGTGGGGACTCAACCAATCCATACCAATGATAACATCAAAACTACTTATTGTGATAGGCATTAGCTCGATTTAGAAGGAATGGTTGTTTATAGTTAAAGTGCATCCTATGTATATCTTTAGTGCTTTCTATTTTTCCATTGGCCATTTCTGTGGTGAATGTTGCATTTAACAATTGAGGTTTCTTTTTGATTAAGTGTTTAAACTGGTGGCTCACGAAACTCTTATATGCACCACTATCGAAAACTATGCATGCGTATGAGTTATTTATGGGGAACGTACCAGTAACTAAGATGGGATCCATCACAGCCTCCTCATTCCCCATTGTTAGAACCCTTCCCATGTTTCCGCTATTTCTGTTTTGTACCTTCGGGCAATCCTTTTTGAAATGCCCCGTCTCACTGCATTCGTAGCATGCACGACTTACTCCAACACTAGCATCTTGGGTGGTTTTGTTGTACCGGTGCTTTGCAGAATCTGTTGCAATTTTTACATTGCATTTCTTGACAGACTCCATGGTGATGGTAGTTTCACTTGTCGCATTTTGGAACAGTCCCAACATATTGCTTGGCTGGTGCTGGGGCGGTAGAGGATGTGATGGCATGGACGACCATAGTTTGTTGTTTCTTGGCTGAGTCTTAAGCGGGTTAGTCCTTTGTCTTATTCCCGAACTTCTGCTTGTTGTCTCCCCGCTTTGGTTGTTTGGGCGTGGGGGTCATAATGCCTTGACGAATTTCCTGGTCGACAAGAGTTTGTGCTAGATGCTTGGCATTGTCGAAGGTGCTTGGGTTGGAGGATATGACCATTCCCTGGATCTGAGGGGATAGTCCCTAAATGTAGCGTTCCACTTTCTTCGCCTTTGGGGTGACCATTCATGGGCACAAAGTTGCTAGTTCGTTAAATTGGGCAGTGTAGGTGGGAATATCGGAGCCCTTCTTGGAGTGTTACCACAATTCTTGTTCCAGTTTCTACATCTCACTCCTTGGACAATATTCTTCTAGCATCATAGCTTTTAGTTCCACCCAACTCATGGCATTAGCCACAGCTAGAGTCATAGTCTTAACGTGGCTGTTCCACCATGACAAGGCCGAGTCTGTGAATGTACATGCAACATATTTGACTTTGAATTCTTCTAGGAATACACAGATTTCGAAGATGGACTCGGTTTTCTCAGACCATTTTGTCAAAGTAACAACCCTGCCGTCGCCATGATAGTTCTAGGGCTTGTAGTTCATGAATTCTTTGTAGAAGCACATTTGTTGGTGCCCTTGGTTTTCGCTTTGACTAGAACTATTAGTCCCGTTTCTGCTTCCTTTGTTGTTACTGCTTATTTGAGCTACAAAAGCAACCATAGTGGCTATTACTGCAACCTAGGACACTGCAGAGTCCATCCGTGGAAGTGGTGGCAGTGGTGGGGCTGTTGGTGTGTTGTTCTTGCGCATGTTTGGCTTCCTTGGTGCCATACTTCTGCCATAAAGTTTAAAGGTGGAATGTCAATAAGTTTTGACAAGAGTTATAAATCGGGAATTGTTGTAATGGAATGCCTTGTTCGTATATGTCTCAAGTCTAGTTGTTATTGAAAGTTTCATGGAATTTATAAATGAAATTTACTATACTTAAAAAAAAAGTTGCATAGTAGATAGCAACACCCAATAAATACATGCCCACTTCATTGATAATATAGTACTAGTACATAGTTTTGTGAAAATTGAATTTTAAGGACTACATGAAAGAGTAACACCAACGCTTGCTAATAAATATAATCAACAACAACGTGAGTAGCACAAGCCATACTCACGGTGGGTGGTCTCCTGTAAGCCATGGGATGAAGTCGTGGAGGCCTGCATCTCTGCTATCCGATGCTCAACTGCAATCATTCTCTCCTCGAGGTCCGAGTGCCTCTATTGGTACTCCGTTTTTTCCACTATAACAGTGGTGGGGACCTCTTGGAGGCGGGTAATGACACTGCATGTCCGAAGGAAGTCCTTCTCAAGCCATCGAGTTCCTACGTCAGTGACCTCTGCTGCAGCCCCCAGTTCCAAGATCCGATTTGTTGAGGCTCTGGTATGATCCCCAAGATGTGCAAATGTTCCTCCAATTCCCTCAAACCAAGGCTCTGATACCAATATCACATAATAGTATGGTATTTTGGGGTCTACTTATTGGCTCTGTCTGATCGTACCCTTTGCATCCTCCTTTACTTATTTCGAAAAACCTTTTGAAAACCAATTTGAAAATCCCTCCTTAATTTGAGACTGGATTCACACAAATGATCCTCCAATTCACTCAAACCAAGGCTCTGATACCAACTAGTAACGACCATAAAAATTCGAGCCAAATTAAAACATTTTAATTCCTTCAAAAACCATTAAGTTCATACATTTGTTTTCAAAATAGTTTAAACATCAGAGTATTTCCCCAGAACCATATTACATAAATCATTTAACATGAGGAGCGGTATCATCACGCCTTCCCCTTGCCATGATCTCCTAAAGTACTTTAAAACAAAACACCGAACTGTAAGCCTGAAAGCTTAGTGAGTTACCCCAAAAATACCAACCACCCACAAACATACTCATAACATATCGCAATTAGAACAACCATGCACATCGGGTCTTCTGTGCGACTGGTCCGCCCGCAATGGGCCTTCAGTCCACCTGGATCTATCCCGAGCCTTCGGTATGACTGGACCACCATACAAGCCTACAATCTATCTGGACCGCTCATAGGGTATGTTGGCCTTCAGCACAAAGCAGGACCGCCTCAACCCAAGCATCAAACAAATAACCATGTACACATATAACCGATAATCACATAACAATCCATAGACAAACAAATCGATCTAACAGGTCATAAAACATAGCAACATCCTAACCAGGATACCAACCTAACCGGCCACTAACATAGCATCATCCTATATACCAGGATACCAACCTAAACCAGGTCACTTTAAATAATATTGTCCTAATTACCAGGACGCCGATCTAAACATATCAATAAGAATATCAAACAGTACTCGTACAGTTATCAGATATAACTATCTCACGGATCATCCATCATAGTAATCTCTCATAACCAAAACACCGACGTAACCAGGTCACTAACATACCAATCCTAACGGATCATAAGAGCATGACAACATACTGTTTATCTGGATACCGATTTAACATATCATAACCACATCTAGCACACTGTAACCATGATAACAACTAAAAAGGTCAGTCTTGGTGCCTTAAACCCTATTGATATAGTGAGGATAACTCACCTGCAATTGCTGACTGAAGAGATAAGACCGAGCAGTTCTGACCACCGACACGAACTTCACGACAGAACACTACCGAAGAACCAATTCCATAAATAACAGAAATAACAAAATACCCTTGGAAGTCAAACTGGTCAACTCTTGGTCAAAGTCAAGGTCCTCAGTCAAAGTCAACCTTCTTGGTTGATTCTACTCGCCGAGTCAACCCGTTGACTCGTCGAGTCCCTATACTCAGAAACTCCCATACACAACTCAACTCGACGAGTCGCCCCAAGACTCATCGAGTCCAACGATCTCAGAATTCCATCCTGAGCAACTCACTGAGTCGCCAACCGACTCACTAATCCAAAGATTTAATCAAAATGGGTTGGGTTCTATGACCAGACTCGCTGAATCCAGGAACAGACTCGCCGAGTCCAAGGCAATCTTCAACTGACTCGTGGAGTTGTTCTTCCAACTCGTCGTATACACCCATGCGACTCGCCGAGTCTCTCCAACTCTTAACTCATACAGTGGCTTTTCGAGCCATGCAGGGGCTCTAATCCATAGATCCATTCTTCTACAGTCTAACCCTCACATAAAGTTGCAAACTTTACATGAAACCAAGGAGATATAGGCCCTAAACACACTAGGGATTGGGTTTTGGACAAAAGGGCTTCACCCACAATTCAATAACTGATGCTTTATGACTTTCTGGACCAATACAAGTCTAGATCTGAAGTAGCAACCTCATATCTGGACTCCAAGCCCGGAGTGGATCCCAATCATACAAAAATGGCCCCAAATTTCATTCAAGAATAAATCTAGGAGCAACAAAGGAAAGGTAACAACTCATTACCTCAAAGATGTGCCAACAGTGTAGTAGATTCTGGATCTACACTACTTTCTTGATGCAAACCCTTTTGATCTTCAAGTTTCTTCCACTAGAACACCTCTCAAAGCTTCAATCTCCCTTCAATGTCCTTATACACACGAGCTAGGGTTTACTGGATCTCAAAGGGGGCTAATGGAGATGAGGGGAGGACATTAAGTTCTTTAAATAGGGTGCAAACCCTAAGATTAGGGTTTTTATCATCCCACCACCAACTCGTCGAGTCCAGCTTCCGACTCGGCGAGTTGGTCACTTAACTCGCGACCCAAACCCAATCCGACTCGACGAGTAAGAGCACCTACTCATCGAGTCCCTTCTTTGAAAGTACACTTTAAACTATTAGGTCGTACTCCAAAAATTTGGGATGTTACAGGAACCTTGGCAACATAAGGATGATCGATGACCTCCAAATCTGCATCTGACTTCTCCATGTCTTCTTCCTCCCCTCGATCCACTTCAAGATCTTCCTCTTCCTCAACTAGCTCCTCAGGATCCTCTTCGAGATCCTCCACAAACACCCAACATTTCCCTGGTTAGGGAAATAGGGGTCTCCGTGCATGTGGAGTCCTACCACGATGTTGTTAGGTTATGAGCATTCTAACACTCCTAAGTGTACATGCAACCCTAAATACCTTGGATCTATGTTTTCTCTATTATACATGCAAATATGAATATCCAAGGTATTATCCTAATCTAGCATACAAAACAATCAATAAAGCAAGATAGAATACATACCTCTTTGATGTAGAATGTCTTCATGAAGCTTGAGTGCCTAGTGCCCCAAGTGTGACACCTCAAATGGTTCACACAACACCATAAACACTTGGAATAACTTAGAGAGAATTCTACACTTCATGAAATCGGCTAGCCCTCTCTAGAATAATCTAGTGGCCGATTTTGGGAAGAATAATATCTTTATATAGTGTTACAATTAGGGTAAACCCTAATTGTCATGACTTTCCATTTCCTTGGATCCATGGGTTCAAATACACCATGGAGCATTATATGGTTTTTGGCCCAACTAAATAATCCATGGAGCATTAGCCCACTATACAAGTATGGATGATTTGTACAATCAACCCATATATTTAATTAGTCTTCTTTTGATCACTTAATTAATCCTAGATTAATTCTTGATCAATACTAATTAAATAATATTCTTATTATTCTTATTATTAATATACTAGAACTTATAATATATTAATAACCATAAGTGTCTTATTTCTTTCATTATAGTCTATCCAAGTGCATGATGTCATGCAACCCAAATGGACCATGCCGGGTCGGGTCAAGTCTTACCAATTATAGTTATGGACTTAGACATTAATCCAACAGATGTATGTGCAAGAATAGAGATGTGAGAGATATAAAAGGGTTTAAGTGTTTAACTCTGTAGTATCCTAAAACACTCCTATAGTATTTTAAACCTTGCGTTTACGCTTAGTAAAATATATCAATTCATAAATTATCTTTATAAAATTGCCAAATAGTTATATTAAAAAAAGTGGCATACAAAATACAAATTCTAGAACTCCACTCTACGTACCTTTCTCCTCCATTCTTCAAGTGCCACATCGCTAAAACTCCACTCTACACTTCCTATGTAGAGAAACTTCTATTCTCTAACTCCCATATGCTCTGAATCTGATCGCAACTATCAAGGCCCACACACGACGTTTAGCTAACTTGATCATCCTAATCAACACATGGGGCCAGACCTTATCGATTGCTATCACATGGCGACATACTCACTCATTCTCTGCATACCAATCAACAAACACACACAGGGTCTTCTACATGACTGGACCGCCTTACCTTGCCTTCAGCCTATCTGGACCACCCTCAGAACCTTCAGCATGTCTGGACCGCCCTTTTGGGCCTTCAGCCTGTCTGGACCGTTCTTCAAGCCTTCGGCCTGACTGGTACGACCACCGGCCTTCAGTCTATCTAGACCGCTCAAAATTTTCGTACATCACCCTGAACCATTCTTTCTTCGAATCTCTCCCATGCATACTGTTCTCTCCCTCTTGGGGTTCCGAACTCCAGCTCTGTTCCACATACTAAGATTCTGGCCTAACCCTAGGCCTCACAACAATCAATCACTTCCTCTGAAAACCATGGTCTGTTCCATGCCCCACGTGTCTATTACCACATTCTCATAAAAAACAATGATAGATCTAACATTTTAATTAAAACACGCAATCAGATCCACTCTCTGTCCCCAACTAGAGTATTACCCGATCCAAGATGATGAAACTTCGGAGACACTCTGAACTGATGAGATCACCAAGATCCTTTGAAATCTGTCCGACCACTAATAACAACTTCCGATCAACCAAGATACGTTGGAGTCCTCAACCCACTCCAGCAACATGCTCAATACGTGGAACATACCTATTGAGTGCTAAAGCGTAGCACCCTACTGAATACCCGAACATAGATCTACAAACATAAACAAAGCCTTAAGCATGACTGGACCACCCTACCAGGCCTTCAGTCGATAGTCCACCTTCTTGGAAATGCGAGGTCTGTTCCATGGCCTGCGTGTCTACCATACACGCTAAATAACCTGCACTCCCATGCTGAATGCACTGCTGAGCCCTGGCATCTAACAAAACCCTGAATTTGTCAATCCAAAACCCTCAAAGTTGAGCACACCCTCGATGAAAACTCGAACTGAACTTGATTCTTGACTAGGACCCCAACCTGGTTCCCCAACTTCTACTATCAAGCATCCAGAGGACGTGTTCTTTTGCTGGGGAGTTTTTCCGAACCCCCAAACAAAACAACCTTCAAACTAAGCAACCGATAGGGACTCTGTTCTCCCTGTTAGGTTGTGAAACTTATCCCCGTTTCAACCTTTCCCACTTTAGCATCTCGGGAAGACACTCCCTCACTTAGATTCAACCAAGCCTTCATAATACATGAAAATTGGAGGATTCTCAATCCTCCTCACTTCCGAATGATTTATCCGATAAAAACCAATTCCTTCCCACTAGTGTTCCATTGCTAGCAAGACCCGGCTCATCCCACACTTCTAAAAAAAATGATCACTTCCTGAATCCCAGTGAAACCATTAGCCACTAATGCGTGAATGACTCCACACTTACTTCCTGAAGACCACCATATAGATGCTCCACCTAATACCTCGGCAACGAGTTACTTCTCTTGGCGCTTTTAGTCCGCTAATCACTAACGTTTGCTAACCTTTGAATCCTAACAATGATGAATAACCCTTTTGTGGGACCCCACCCACATGCCTCCGACATAAAACCCCTTTTTCCAAAGGTGTTCCAACAAGCTTCCCGCTTTCAGGCTTTAGAAATCATTCTCTTCAGGGTTCACACCCTGACTCACTCACCAGCTCAAACGCCCACAGCTAAAACAACATCTGCCCTAAACCGAGCTACAAACCACTCCCAAGACATAGTTTATAGTCCTAAAAGTGCAATAGATCACACAATAAATCCTTTCCAACCGATACAAGAGATCCAAGGAAAACCGGACCTCACAAACACTTATGCAACGCCGACCGTCCTGAGCTCATCGGTGCTGAAATAATGTTGCCTATTCATGTAACCAACTGACCCCGAGCTGGAATACACCTGATCCTGGGGTTACAAGCCTACTCACTCCTTCGAGCTCGGAAACTGAGGGGGTGCAATCCTTGACCTACAAAACGTAAGTCCAATTCATCAATCAACCATTTCACTTCCAGCTGCAAAACCTCAGTTGAACATAATCATCACTCCTTTCCAGTTTCCATGAGCCCTTGGAGGTTCCGCTCCACGCTGACCTCGTCCCGTAGTCCTCAAAGTAGTCGGTGCTGGAGCCTGCACCGGTCTTGCAACAAGTTGTGGACAGTTGACCCTCAAGTGTCCAACCTGATGACAATAATAACAGATCCTCATATCCTAAATTGGGGTTGACTGACGGCAATCCCTCGCATAGTGCCCTTCTCTCTCTCTCTCTCTCTCTATCTCTTTCTCTCTCTCAACCCGAGGAGCATAACGCTTGTTGAACATCTCCCGAAACTGATCCCAAGTTACCGCAGCCCGCTGCATATCAGAATAACATCCTATAGTCAACCTCCACCAATTCTTCGCCACGAGCGTCAAAAGGTTCAGAGCACACCTCACCCTCTGATTCGCAGGGCATGAACACGTAAATAAACAACCCTCCATGTCTAACAACCATCTCATAGAAACGATCAGATCCTGAACTTCATCGAAAGTAGGGGGCTTCATATTATTGAAGTCCCGATAATGAAAACCTCAATCGGTTCCTCCCCCTGTCATCGTTACAGCTGCCAAAGTTGCCGCGACAACCGTCTCAGCAATGTCTGCATGAAGCTCGATAAAATACTCAACCATAGCGGTCTTGAAAAACACAATCATCTTTGGAATTTATCCCCAAACAATCTCGATCGTCTCCTCCCGTAGGATCTCCCTGACGCTGTCCTCTGACATTACTGGCCTATCCTGGCTTCTAGATCCCGATCCTAACCTGGATCCGGTCACAAGATGTCTCGTGACCACCATTCTGGCAATACACCAAAAGATATCTAATAACCTATATAATGATAGGGAAACAACTCCAAAATCCAACCCTAGGGGTTGTGACTTCCTTGCTACGTGTATGGGTCCTGTGCTTTCAGTAGTACGGGCCCTTACTACCTTCCACACCTACCCATATTTGTCTAAAGTATCATCACAACACCCTAACAATATACATGAATATAGCGATTACTTAAATCCTCACTCCTGGAGGAATTCTAAACATCTCATAACTGGCGTATCGGCCTCTCACTACCCACCCAATCCAAGAAACTTCCACCAACCCTGCAGCATTATTGTATACTAGCCACACATAACGCTGGACCCGATAGACTTTCGGATATCCAATTCTACCCTAAGGTCGACTCAGACATTCTCAGGCTATAAGATCTTGATCATGCACAGTCGTGATGCATACACTAAGCAACTACAATAAGGATGTCAATTTCCTATAAGGAAAACCCTAGGCGAATAGGCATCATCAAATCAGGAAATTCTATCATGCAATTCCTGAAGATCCCTAGCCTAGAACTAGCATGTTGTACTAACATATCACAATATCACATAACAGTATGGTATTTTGGGGTCTACTTACTGGCTCTGGTTGATCGTACCCTTTACATCCTCTTTGATTTAAGACTGGATTCACACGAATGTTCTCCAATTCACTCAAACCAAGGCTCTGATACCAACTAGTAACGGCCATAAAATTTTGAGCCAAATTAAAACATTTTAATTCATTCAAAAACCATTAAGTTCATACATTTGTTTTTTAAAAATTGTTTAAAAATGAGACTATTTCCCCAGAACCATATCACATAAATCATAAAACATGAGGAGCGGTATGATCACGCCTTCGCCTTGCCACGATCTCCTAAAGTACCTAAAACAAAACACCGAACTGTAAGCCCGAAAGCTTAGTGAGTTACCCCCAAAATACTAACCACCCACAAACACACTCATAACATATCGCAATTAGAACAACCATGCACATCGGGTCTACTATGCGATTGGACCGCCCGCACCAGGCCTTCAGTCCACCTGGATCTATCCCAAGCCTTCGGTATTACTGGACCGCCATACGGGCCTACAATCTATCTGGACCGCTCATAGGGTATGTTGGCCTTCAGCACAAAGCATGACCGCCTCAACCCAAGCATCAAGCAAATAACCATGTACACATATAACCGGTAATCACATAACAATCCATAGACAAACAAATCGATCTAACAGATCATAGAACATAGCAACATCCTAACCAGGATACCAACCTAACCGGCCACTAACATAACATCATCCTATATACCAGGATACCGACCTAAACCAGGTCACTTTACATAATATTGTCCTAATTACCAGGAAGCCAATCTAAACATATCAATAAGCATATCAAATAGTACACGTACACATATCAGATATAACTATCTCACGGATCATCGATCATAGTAATCTCTCATAACCAAAACACCGACCTAACCAGGTCACTAACATACCAATCCTAACGGACCATAAGAGCATGACAACATACTGTCTATCCGGAAACCGATTTAACATATCATAACCACATGTAGCATACTGTCACCATGATAACAACTAAAGCCTTGGTGCCTTACACCCTATTGATATAGTGAGGATAACTCATCTGCAATTGCCTACTGAAGAGATAAGACCGATTTGCTCCGACCACCGACACGAACTTCACCACAGAACACTACCAAAGAACTAATTCCATAAATACCATAATTACCAAAATACCCTTGGAAGTCAAACTGGTCAACTCTTGGTCAAAGTCAAGTTCCTCAGTGAAAGTCAAACTTCCTGGTTGATTCTACTTGCCGAGTCAACCCGTCGAGTCCCTACACTCAGAAACTCCCATACACGACTCAACTCGCCGAGTCGCCCTAAGACTCGTCGAGTCCAACGATCTCGGAATTCCGTCCTGAGCAACTCACTGAGTCGCCAACCGACTCACTAATCCAACGCTTTAACCAAAATGGGTTGGGTTCTGCAACCAGACTCGTCGAGTACAAGAACAGACTCGCCGATTCCAAGGCAATCTTCAACTGACTCGCGGAGTTGTTCTTCCAACTCGCCGAGTCCATGCTTATGTTCATACAACTCGTCGAGTACAACCACGTGACTCGCCGAGTCTCTCCAGTTCTTAACCTATACAGTGGCTTTTCAAGCCATGCAGGGGATCCAGTCCATAGATCCATTCTTCTACAGTCTAACCCTCACATAAAGTTGCAAACTTTACGTGAAACCAAGGAGATATAGGCCCAAAACACACTAGGGCTTGGGTTTGGGAGAAAAGGGCTTCACCCACAATTCAATAACTGATGCTTTATGACTTTCTGGACAAATACAAGTCTAGATCTGAAGTAGCAACCTCAAATCTAGAATCCAAGCCCGAAGTGGATCCCAATCATACCAAAATGGCCCCAAATCTCATTCAAGAGTAAATCTAGGAGCAAAAAAGGAAAGGTAATAGTTCATTACCTCCAAGATGTGCCCAACACTGCAGTAGATTCTGGATCTACACTACTTTCTTGATGCAAACCCTTTTGATCTTCAAGTTTCTTCCACTAGAACACCTCACAAAGTTTCAATCTCCCTCCAATAGCCTTATACACACGAGCTAGGGTTTACTGGATCTCAAAGGGGGCTAATGGAGCTAAGGGGAGGACATTAAGTCCCTTATATAAGGTGCAAACCCTAAGATTAGGGTGTTTCTCATCCCAATACCAACTCATCGAGTCCAACTTCCGTCTCGGCGAGTTCGTCACTCAATTCGCGACCAATACCTGCTCCGACTCGGCGAGTAAGCGCACCTACTCGTTGAGTCCCTTCTTCGAAATTACACTTTAAACTCTTAAGTCGTACTCCTGAAATTCGGGATGTTACAACTCTCCCCCATTTAAATTAGGCTTCTTCCTTGAAACCTGCGGCAACACAAACTTTCGGATGATTTTCCCACAAAGCATCCACTGATCTCAAACCGACCCAGATTCCTTCAAACACTGCTATTGAATCCCTAAAATCCATCTCTTTCCTTGCAGCATCCTAATAACTGCTTCCAGCCCACCACCGGCTTCTTTTCTCAGATCACAACACTCATCAGCTAAGTGTCACCTCGTGACACTCCCATATTTCCTTCTTACGCCCTCAATTGCCACCTGCGAAAACTGGATACCATTCTAAACCACCGGGTCTTGACACAATATTATCCCGCTATCTCTCGCTCATCTGGCGCCACCTCTATTAACTTGCATCGATGAAAACTCATCCCGTTTCCTCCCTGGATTAAATCCCTTACCGCTCTGACATGATAGACATTCCATAGCTTCTGAGCGACTCTCATGAATACCCATCTATAATGCATATACACATCGTACCTGGCCCAAACAACCTCAGGCCGGAAAACCAGGTACGCCAACGATGGGTCCATCCGTCCCTAGGATGGAACACCACCACATACATAACTCATGACCACAACCGTAAATTGGAACCCAAGGACTTACCCTTGCATCACCTCTGAGCTCTTTTGATTCAACATCAACGCTAACCATTCCACAACCTCAACGGACATCCCACCCGGATGTGCTTCCTCATAACTGGTAGAATCTCAGTGCTCAGTATCAATAACTGAAATACTTTTGCTCATCCATTTACACTACTACTTTCCTTTCAGATGTCCAACACTCTTTCTTGGAGCTACATACCTTTCTCCTCCATTCTTCAAGGAAGTCTACTCGATAACCCTTATCACACCAACAAGTGCCACATCGCTAAAACTCCACTCTACGCTACCCATGTAGAGAAACTGCTACTCTCTAACTCCCATATTCTTTTAATCTCATCGCAACTAACAAGGCTCACACACGACCTTTAGCTAAATTCATCATCCTAATCAATACTTGGGGCCAGACCTTATTGATTGTTATCGCATGGCGACATACTCACTCATTCTCTGCATACCGATCGACTAACACACACACACACAGGGTCTTCAGCATGACTGGACCACCTTACCAGGCCTTCAGCCTATCTGGACCACCCTTAGAACCTTCAGCGTGTCTGGACCACCCTTTTGGGCCTTCAACATGTCTGGACCGTTCTTCAAGCCTTCGTCTTGACTGGTATGCCCACCGGTCTTCAGTCTATCTGGATCGCTCAAAATTTTCGTACATCACCCTGAACCATTCTTTCTTGGAATCTCTCCCATGCATACTGTTCTCGCCCTCTTGGGGTTCCGAACTCCAGCTCCGTTCCATATACTAAGATTCTGGCCTAACCCTAGGCCTCACAACAATCAATCACTTCCTCTGAAAACCATGGTCTGTTCCATGCCCCACGTGTCTATTACCACATTCTCGACAAAAACAATGCTAGATCCAACATTTTAATTAAAACATGCAATCGGATCCACTCTCTGTCCCCAACTAGAGTATTACCCGATCCAAGAAGATGAAACTTCGGAGACACTCCGAACTAATGAGACGACCAAGATCCTTTGAACTCTGTCCGACCACTAATAACAACTTCCGATCAACCAAGATACGCTGGAGTCTTCAACCCACTCCAGCAACATGCTCAATACGTGGAACATACCTATTGAGTGCTAAAGCGTAGCAGCCTACTCAATACCCGAACATAGATCTACAAACATAAACAGAGCCTTCAACATGACTAGACCGCCCTACCAGGCCTTCAATCGATAGTCCACCTTCTCCAAAATCCGAGGTCTGTTCCTTGGCCTGCATGTCTACCATACACGCTAAATAACCTGCACTCCCGTGCTGAATGCACTGTTGAGCCCTGGCATCTAACAAAACCCTGAATCTATCAATCCAAAACCCTCAAAGTTGAGCACACCCTCGACGAAAACTCGAACTGAACTTGATTCTTGACTAGGACCGCAACCTGGTTCCCCAACTTCTACTATCAAGCATCCAGAGGATGTGTTCTTTTGCTGGGGAGTTTTTTCGAACCCCCAAGCAACACAACCTTCAAACTAAGCAACCAATAGGGACTCTGTTCTCCCTGTTAGGTTGTGAAACTTATCCCCGTTTCAACCTTTCCCACTTTAGCATCTTGGGAAGACACTCCCTCACTTAGATTCAACCAAGCCTTCATAATACATGAAAATTGGAGGATTCTCAATCCTCCTCACTTCCCAATGATTTATCCGATAACAACCAATTCCTTCCCACTAGTGTTCCATTGCTAGCAAGACCCGACTCATCCCACACTTCTAAGAACCAGATGATCACTTCCAGAATCCTAGTGAAACGGACAGCCACTAATGTGTGAATGACTCCACACTCACTTCTTGAAGACCACCATATAGATGCTCGAACTAATTCCTCGGCAACGACTTACTTCTCTTGGCGCTTTTAGTCCGTCAATCACTAACAGTTGCCAACCAATGAATCCTAACAATGATGAATAACCCTTTTGTGGGACCCCATCCACAGGCCTCCCACATAAAACCCCTTTTTCCAAAGATGTTCCAACAAGCTTCCCGCTTTCGGGCTTTCGAAATCATTCTCTTCAGGGTTCACACCCTGACTCACTCACTAGTTCAAACACCCATAGATGAAACAACTTCTTCCATTAACAGGGCTACAAACCACTCCCAAGACATAGTATATAGTCCCAAAAGTGAAATAGATCACACAATCAATCCTTTCCAACCGATACAAGAGATCCAAGGAAAATCGGACCTCACAAACACTTATGCCACGCCGACCGTCCTGAGCTCATCGGCGTTGAAATAATGTTGCCTATTCATGTAACCAACTGACCCCGAGCTGGATTACACCTGATCCTGGGGTCACAAGCATGCTCACTCCTTCGAGCTCGGAAACTGAGGGGGTGCAATCCGTTCCCTACAAAACGACAGTCCAATTCATCAATCAACCATTTCACTTCCAACTGCAAAACCCCAGCTAAACATAATCATCAATCCTTTCCAGTGTCCATGAGCCCTTGGAGGTTCTGCTCCACCCTGACCTCCTCCTGTAATCCTCAAAGTGGTCGGTGCCGGAGCCTGCACCGGTCTTTCAATAAGCTGTGGATAATTAACCCTCGAGTGTCCAACCTGATGACAATAATAACATATCCTCATATCCTGAGTCGGGGCCGACTAACAGCAATCCCTCGCATAGTGCCCTTCTTTCCCACACTTGTGACACGCACCACCGGACCTACAAACTACAGCATGACCCTTCCCGCACTTCTCACAGGTGCGGCTGCTCTGACCTCCAACCCTAGAGTCAACAATTTTGGACTGTTTTGGCGCCGACTGCGACTACACCGGGGCCTGCCTCTGCTCTCGTAACTGCAACTCCATCTCTAACTTCTGTCGCGTGGCGGCCTCCTGCAACTCTATCAAGGTATCACACCTCTGCGTGGACACAAACTGCCTGATGTCCCTCTTAAGCATACTCTGATATCGGGACATCTGAGCCTGCTCCAAAGCAAACTCCGGGCAAAACATCGACCTCTCAGTGAACATCTTGGTGATCTCCGTCACCGAATCTGAATCCTGCTTCGGCTCCAGGAACTCTTGAGCCAACCTCTCTCTCTCTCTCTCAACCTGTGGAAAATAACGAGTGCTGAACATCTCTCGGAACTGATCCCAAGTAACCGCACCCCTGCACATCAGAATAAGATCCTGTAGTCAACCTCCACCAATTCTTCGCCCCGAGCCTCAAAAGGTTCAGAGCATACCTCACCCTCTGATTCGTAGGGCATGAACACGTGAAGAAACCGCCCTCCACGTCTGACAACCATCTCGTAGCAACGATCGGATCCTAAGCATCATCGAAATTAGGGGGCTTCATATTATCGAAGTCCCGATACTGAAAACCTTGACCGGTTCCTCCCCCTACCGTCGTTACAGTTGCCAAAGTTGCCGCAACAACCGTCTCATCAATGTCTGCGTGACACTCGACAAAATACTCAACCATAGTGGTCTTGAAAGACCCAATCATCTTTGGAATTTATCCCCAAACAATCTCGATCGTCTCCTCCCGGAGGATCTCCCTGACGCTATCCTTTGACAATGTTGGCCTATCCTGGCTGCCAGCTCCCGATCCTAACCTAGATCCGGTCACAAGACTTCTCTTGACCACCATTCTGGCAATCCACCAAAGGATCTCTAATAACCTATATAATGACAGGGAAACAACTCCAAAACCCAACCCTAGGGGTTGTGACTTCCTTGCTATGCGTATGGGTCCTGTGTTTTCAGTAATACGGGCCTATACTACCTTCCACACCTACCCATATTTGTCTCAAGTATCATCACAACACCCTAAAAATATACATAAATATAGCGATCACTTAAATCCTCACTCCTGGAGGAATGCTAGACATCTCATAACTGGCTTCCCGACCTCTCACTACCCACCCAATCCATGAAACCTCCACCAACCCTGCTGCATTAGTGTATACTAGCCACACATAATGCTGGCCCGGATAGACTTTCGGATATCCAATTCTACCCTAAGGTCGAATCAGACATTCTCAGGCTATAAGATCTTGATTATGCATAGCCGTGATGCATACACTAAACAACTACAGTAAGGATGTTAATTTCATATAAGGAAAAACATAGGCTAATAGGCATCATGAAATCAGGCAATTCTATCATGCTATTCCTGAAGATCCCAAGCCTAGTACTAGAATGTTGTTCTAATATATCAGAATATCACATAACAGTATAGTATTTTGGGATCTACTTACTGGCTCTGGCTGATCGTACCCTTTGCATCCTCCTTTACTTATTTCAAAAAACCTTTTGAAAACCAATTTGAAATTCCCTCCTTGATTTGAGACTAGATTCACACGAATGTTCCTCCAGTTCACTCAAACCAAGGCTCTGATACCAACTAGTAACGGCAATAAAATTTTGAGCCAAATTAAAACATTTTAATTCATCCAAAAACCATTAAGTTCATACATTTGTTTTTTAAAAATTGTTTAAAAATGAGACTATTTCCCCAGAACCATATCACATAAATCATAAAACATGAGGAGCGGTATGATCACGCCTTCGCCTTGCCACAATCTCCTAAAGTACCTAAAACAAAACACCGAACTGTAAGCCCGAAAGCTTAGTGAGTTACCCCCAAAATACTAACCACCCACAAACACACTCATAACATATCGCAATTAGAACAACCATGCACATCGGGTCTACTATGCGATTGGACCGCCCGCACCAGGCCTTCAGTCCACCTGGATCTATCCCGAGCCTTCGGTATTACTGGACCGCCATACGGGCCTACAATCTATCTGGACCGCTCATAGGGTATGTTGGCCTTCAGCACAAAGCATGACCGCCTCAACCCAAGCATCAAGCAAATAACCATGTACACATATAACTGGTAATCACATAACAATCCATAGACAAACAAATTGATCTAACATATCATAAAACATAGCAACATCCTAACCAGGATACCAACCTAACTGGCCACTAACATAGCATCATCCTATATACCAGGATACCGACCTAAACCAGGTCACTTTACATAATATTGTCCTAATTACCAGGACGCCAATCTAAACATATCAATAAGCATATCAAACAGTACACGTACACATATCAGATATAACTATCTCGCGGATCATCGATCATAGTAATCTCTCATAACCAAAACACCGACCTAACCAGGTCACTAACATACCAATCCTAACAGATCATAAGAGCATGACAACATACTGTCTATCCGGAAATCGATTTAACATATCATAACCACATGTAGCATACTGTCACCATGATAACAACTAAAAAGGTCGGCCTTGGTGCCTTAGACCCTATTGATATAGTGAGGATAACTCATCTGCAATTGCCTACTGAAGAGATAAGACCGATTTGCTCCGACCACCGACACGAACTTCACCACAGAACACTACCAAAGAACTAATTCCATAAATACCATAATTACCAAAATACCCTTGGAAGTCAAACTGGTCAACTCTTGGTCAAAGTCAAGTTCCTCAGTGAAAGTCAAACTTCCTGGTTGATTCTACTTGCCGAGTCAACCCGTCGAGTCCCTACACTCAGAAACTCCCATACACGACTCAACTCGCCGAGTCGCCCTAAGACTCGTCGAGTCCAACGATCTCGGAATTCCGTCCTGAGCAACTCACTGAGTCGCCAACCGACTCACTAATCCAACGCTTTAACCAAAATGGGTTGGGTTCTGCAACCAGACTCGTCGAGTACAAGAACAGACTCGCCGATTCCAAGGCAATCTTCAACTGACTCGCGGAGTTGTTCTTCCAACTCGCCGAGTCCATGCTTATGTTCATACAACTCGTCGAGTACAACCACGTGACTCGCCGAGTCTCTCCAGTTCTTAACCTATACAGTGGCTTTTCAAGCCATGCAGGGGATCCAGTCCATAGATCCATTCTTCTACAGTCTAACCCTCACATAAAGTTGCAAACTTTACGTGAAACCAAGGAGATATAGGCCCAAAACACACTAGGGCTTGGGTTTGGGAGAAAAGGGCTTCACCCACAATTCAATAACTGATGCTTTATGACTTTCTGGACAAATACAAGTCTAGATCTGAAGTAGCAACCTCAAATCTAGAATCCAAGCCCGAAGTGGATCCCAATCATACCAAAATGGCCCCAAATCTCATTCAAGAGTAAATCTAGGAGCAAAAAAGGAAAGGTAATAGTTCATTACCTCCAAGATGTGCCCAACACTGCAGTAGATTCTGGATCTACACTACTTTCTTGATGCAAACCCTTTTGATCTTCAAGTTTCTTCCACTAGAACACCTCACAAAGTTTCAATCTCCCTCCAATAGCCTTATACACACGAGCTAGGGTTTACTGGATCTCAAAGGGGGCTAATGGAGCTAAGGGGAGGACATTAAGTCCCTTATATAAGGTGCAAACCCTAAGATTAGGGTGTTTCTCATCCCAACACCATCTCATCGAGTCCAGCTTCCGTCTCGGCGAGTTGGTCACTTAATTCGCGACCCAAACCCGCTCCGACTCGGCAAGTAAACGCACCTACTCGTCGAGTCCCTTCTTCGAAATTACACTTTAAACTCTTAAGTCGTACTCCTGAAATTCGGGATGTTACAGGAACCCTGGTAACATAAGGAGGATTGATGACCTTCGAATCTGCATCCGACTCCTCCTTGTCTTCTTCCTCCCCTTGATCCTCTTCGAGATCTTCCTCTTCCTCAACTAGTTCCTCAGGATCCTCTTCGGGATCCTCCTTAACCACCCACCATTTCCCTGGTTAGGGAAATAGGGGTCTCCAGGCATGTGGAATCCTACCATGATGTCTGTGCAAGAATAGAGATGTGAGAGATATAGAAGGGTTTAAGTGTTTAACTCTGTAGTATCCTAAAATACTCCTATAGTATTTTAAACCTTGCGTTTATGCTTAGTAAAATATATCAATTCATAAATTATCTTTACAAAATTGCCAAATAGTTATATTAAAAAGAGTGGCATACAAAATACAAATTCTAGTCAAACATTATGCAAGCAGATTCAACTATTATACTAAAATGAGTATACAATTAATTTTTATTTTATTTATGAATTTTTTTGGTAAAAGAACATCAAAGTCGCAGGTGACGTAAAACCATTACATGGTTGATATATAATAGAAATGTTAACCAAAGAAAAACCGCCCTTGAGCATTTTTCTTTCCTTGATCACCTTGATGCTTTAAAACAACATTTTCATGGCCATTATAAGAATCATTATTTGTTTCTTTTTCATATTGCACATCCAAAATCCTTCCTCTTAACCTTAAGTCCTTAACTTTACCCCCTTCATCATCTCTGTCTTTAGAAATTACCATTCTACCCTTTCTTGGGATCTTGTTATTTTCAGTGGTGTTTTCTTTCTCTTTATCACTACTACTTTTAGTTTCGACTCTCGTCATCAGTGAAATCTGATTTATCTTCAAGAATCTCATCATCATAATAAGATTGACAGCTTTTAGAAACAGGAGGTGCAATTAATAAATCTTCTTCAACAACTTCTAAAAAAAATTGGGATGTTTTCAAGACTCCTATCATTGATGAATCTTCTACAAGTTCTTTTTTATTGAAAAAGTTTTGAGCTTTCATAGATTGAATGTGTGATCATTAAATCTTTTTCCAACCCATTTATGGATGCAGGATCATTGATCAATTTCATTGATGAAAATGAGGTAGAATCAACGATTCCAACAGTTTCATGGATGTAATCAAACTCCAAATTCTAACCAAAATCAAACAATTACATCCATAAACAAAGAATATAATATCATGTACTTACCCAATGGCACAAAAATCAAACAATTTGCATTTCAAATAACACTCAACATCCACAATCTTTGACTAGAAGGGGTATCAGAGGGTCGACATCAACAGGAAGAATCGTTGGAGGGACAACATTGATTAAAGGAATTGTTGGACGGTAGGCATCGATGGGAATAGGGGATGGAGGAGAGGCCTCGATTTTTTTGTGAATGAGAGGGTCGATTTGGCTATGAAGGAGAGGATCAATTTACGTGAGTGAAGGAAAAAATAACCAAACCTTTTTAGCATCGATTCCAGATGGTGGTGAAATCAATATCGATTTAAAATGGAGAAGGTGTAATTTCGGCATTGATTTTAGAGTGTCACCTAGATGATTTAAGATGTTGTCCAGGTCAAGATGATTTCAACATTGATGAGAAGAAGATTGAAGAGAGGACTAGCAGGGCAACTTGGTCTAATTTCTCAATCAGTGTTATTTTTTGAATCACTTGGTAAGTGTTCCATGGGACCGAGTAAGAGCTTTAAGCGGTGTTATCAAAATTTCTGAATAGGACCGAGTCAGACATAACCTCTTACCGAGCAGGACAACTAGTGGTAACCATATTCCATGCAAATAATGTTTTATATTTATCATAGAGATGAAATATGCAAGTATTTGTGTAAAAACTAAACTTTACTTGTACCCCCCCCCCCCCCTCTTTTAAAAACAAGAAAAACTCCAAAATATGGGGGTATGAACACACATTGAGTGTGGTTGTGGGTTGCTTGAAGAGATGATGTGAAGATCTCCAAGCCTAAACACTTAAATGGGGTTAATAAACTTCCTTGGAAATGATATTATCCTAAGGGTTTTAACACATAATAATGTGTGTACATAAAATAAAACTAGTGTAAAAGTGTGTAAAAACACTAGATAATAAAGAAGAAGTTACAAAAACTCTATGAACAAACATGGAGAATTAACCCTTGGAATATTTTTGGACTTGATTCTTGAGAGAGTTTAAGGTAAACAGAAAGGAAGATATGGAAATGGTGCGAGTTTGGGGGGGGGGGGGGGTGATTTCATTTATACATAATACATCAAAAATTTGCCAGTTGTCAGACATTAGACGGAACGTTTGTACATGCGGTTATGTTCGTTGCTCATCCAACTCAATATAGGAAAGAGAAAAACGTGAATGTTCTCAGAATATACAATGAAATTGTGATTTTGATATGCTATTCACCTTTGTTTGGGCTGGATGGGAGGGCACCACACATGATTCAAGAGTTTTAAAAGAAATTGCATTCAATTTAACTTTTGAATTTCCATTTACTCCACCAGGTTTGTAGTATTTATATACCTTTTATTATTTATATTCTTTATATAGTATATGTCACACTTATTTATAGATAAATATTACCTTTGTGACGTCGCGTATACAAGCACTTGCAGGTTTATGGCTCCGTACCGTAATACTAGATGTTGGTTCGCCAATTTTCGAAGAAGCAGACTTTTAACTAGAGAAGAAAGGTTCAATCATGCTTATATACAACTTAGATATGTTATTAAGCATGCTTGTAGTGTATTGAAGGCGGGTTTCCAAATTTTAAAACAAATAACTCCATAATTTTATAAGGAAATACAATATTCAAGATAACTTGCTTACAAATTTTGAAGAGAACACTATGGTTACTACTTACTTCCAAGGTGGAAGAATTGATAGCAAAAACATACAAGGCATAAATTTAATTTCAGAAGGCGTTCAGTATATGTGTACTTTACGTGACCAGATTGAAAATCAACTACTCTCATCTACTTTACATTAAATTATAATGTTATTTTGATTGTAATTATATTTCTATTTGGATATTAAATGATTTATGTTTAATTTACATTTTGCATCACAATTTTTATATGGGTTTTTAAATGATTTGTGTGTAATTTACATTTTGTATGTTTTTATAATTATTTAGCAACATCATCCATTACCGTATAGAATAACAAGATAAAATTCTTATTTCATTGGTGAGCACATCGAATCATATATACAATCAAACAATATGATTTTTTACTCAATAAAAATTTATTATCCAAACAAACTTTTTCTGAATATATCTAGTCACATGTACAATCAACCATGATTTCTTAATCAAAAATTTTTACCAAAACAAACTTTTTGCACTCTGCTTTCAATCAACAACTATCAAACAGAACATTAGTTTTGTATTCATCTTTCTTTTCTATTTTAACATTCCTCAATTGTATATACGATTGCAACGAGGGTCATGATATTCATCATTTAATTAAATGAGTGTAACACATTTGTTTTGTTTACAATTATAACAAAACTTCTCATAACATAACATGTATTATACACCGGTTGTTATTGTTTATAGATTTGGGAAAAGTGGAGTGAAAAAGAAAGAGGTGAAAACATGAATCATCAAAGTGTGAAAGATTGTTGATGATTCAGTTGGATGAGATGCAGAGGCCCAGTCTCAGTCATGGCAGCCATTGAATTATAATTGGAATTATATAATTTTTAAATAAATAAAGAGGGAGGGGCAGTTTGGATTGAGTGGTAAGTGTGAAAGGCACGGGACATAAACAACAAACAACAATAAATAAAATAAATCTCCTCTGCATGGAATGGAAGGTCTAGTCGTTGTTGGATTTCGAATCCCAACGTCTCTCTCACCAGAATTCCACGCTTATAATTAATTCCCATTTTCCCTTTCTTTTTCTATTCTATTTACCTTTTTAAACTTTTTGAATTTTTTTGTTCTTTCCGTAATACATAATGCAAAACAGTAGTAAAACTAATAAAATTAACATAATAATTTTCTATTTTTATGTTACTTGTTAAAATAGTTTAGTTTGTAAAAAGTTATCTAATAATAGAACCTGTTATCTCAAGTTTTTTTTGTTCGTTGCTATGGTTATTAACTTATTATATAGAGAGAAAGTTTCAAAATTCATTATCTTTGATAAAAATTGAAAATATAATATTATAATAAAAAATCTGATGCTATAATTAGAAAATGAAAATTATATTACTAGTTATTTCATTTAACCAACTTTTAATGTGAAATTATTTGTGATATTGAATATTTTATTATTACTTAGGGCTAAGATGATCATATATAAAAAGTTCGATAAAAAGTTGCACTTAGAAAGCTGATTATTTAAGTAAAATGTAGACTTACTAATTAGATTTAGTTAATTTTAATCAAATCATTATTTGAAAATTACATATATTTTCTCTCTAGAATATATATAGAGAGAGAGAGTGAGAAAGGGAGTCAACGTCAAAGGTTTGGTGGGTGGTGTTGAAGGAATTGAAGCAACAACACCTTTTTCTGTCGATATTTCCTTTTCTGATGCCTTCCCATCCTTACGTGGAATTCCCTTTCCTTCTCTGTTCCTTTCGAATATAAATACACCTTCCTATCAATATCCTTTCTTGTTTTTATTGCTATTTCTATTACTATTAGAGTAAAATTACACAAGTAGTCCTTGTGGTTTGTATTTATTTCGGCTTTGTTCTCCAATCTAGTTGAAAGACTATTATGTCTTAATATTTTTTAAATCTTATTTTAATTATTATATATAATAAATTATTAAACTAACAAAATCTACCGTCCCCCATCACCCCCCTCCCCCCACACACACATACACACACAAACATATATATATATATATATATATATATATATATATATATATATATATATATATATATATATATATATATATATATATATATATATATATATATATATATATATGGAAATGTTAGATGGAAAAAAAACCCTAAAAATCATAAAAATGTATAGAAAAAATACTTAGATTTTAAAGTGTTTTAGGATTTTTTTTTTCATAGAACTTAAACTATATATATATATATATATATATATATATATATATATATATATATATATATATATATATATATATATATATAGGGTTAGGTTTATTTGAGACCACCTATATTTTGTGAGACCGTGAGACGCATTTTTTTTATTTTTTTATATTTTTTTAGTTAATTCATGTTCCAAAAATAATATTTAAAAAAAGAATTTTTTAATTTTTTCATTTATTTTTCATTTTAAAATTATTTTTAGAATATGTACAGTGTAATATTCTATTTAGAATATTTCACGTATTTTAAAAAAAAATAGAATTTTTTTTAGTTAATTCAAGTTCCGAAAATAATATTTAATAAAAGAATTTTTAGATTTTTCCATTTATTTTGCATTTTAAAATTATTTTTTAGAATATGTCAGTGTAATATTCTATTTACAATATTTCACGTATTTTTAAAAAAAAAAACGGATTTTTTTTATTTTTTATTTTTTTTATATTTTTTTATACTTTTTTTAGTTAATTCAAGTTCCGAAAATAATATTTAAAAAAAGAATTTTGGATTTTTCCATTTATTTTGCATTTTAAAATTATTTTTAGATTTGGTCTCACGGTCTCACAAAATTAGAATTGTCTCAAATGAACCTGAACCTATATATATATATATATATATATATATATATATATATATATATATATATATATATATATATATATATATATATATATATATATATAAGGTATATAATCTTAGGTATCTAAACTCATTATACTACGCGTTTTGTATCAATTCATTACAATCATCCAAATTTCTTAAAATTTAACTCCTAACTTGATTTACTTTTAGAATTTTTATAAATTTCACCACAAACCTTACTCTAGAAGGACAATCCCAATCGTAACAAAATTTGATCTTAAAGACCAATTCTTACAACTTCTAAAAGAAACACCATTTTTTTTGGAAAAGATCGCG
Organism: Lactuca saligna; assembly: GCF_052625555.1. Lineage (NCBI taxonomy): Eukaryota > Viridiplantae > Streptophyta > Magnoliopsida > Asterales > Asteraceae > Lactuca > Lactuca saligna. The sequence continues at coordinate 152,194,965 of NC_136421.1, forward strand.
TGGATGCTCACACGCACATAGAAGAAGTGATCCAGATCGCCAATTACTTCAAAATTATAGTAGTGGAAAAAGATACAGTTATTTTATGTGTCTTCCCAACTGCATTCAAAGATGCAGAAAAGAGATGAGTACAATTGTTACCTTCTACATTAACTATCATTTTGGACAATATCAGATCGAAGTATCTCTAACAATTCAACCCACTTTCAAAGATTGCCAAATTAAAGACAAAAACTCAGAACTTCTAATAACTAGATAGAGAGACATTGTTTGAGGCTTGGGAACGATGCAATCAATTACTTGAAAGTTTCCCATATCATGGTTTCAACGCTCACCAAGTAGTACAAACATTCTATAATGGTGTAAATGTGTGTACATGCCACTTAATTGATTCACAGGGGGCATGTTACAAAGAAGAATTTTGTAGATAGAAAAGATATAATTAAAGAGCTTGGTAGACACTAGCATTAATGGCATTCACCACGTGAAGCATCTTTACGAGGAAGAACGAACGGAAGAAATTATGATGGCTTAGTCGATTTAAGTGTAAAAATCGATAATTTGGGTCGTGATATGAAGAAAATAAACCAAACAATACATGCCATACAAGTCGGTTATGATAACTATAACAGTCATGATTTAACCATAGATTGCGACTTGGATGAGAATGATAATATAAAGGTTCAAGTGTGCTATTCTTCCGGTGATAAGTTTGAAGATTAGAGACCCAAGAGAGAGTGGAAACCTTATGAAGAATATAGAAAAGAACATTTGTAAAAATAATGACAATAAGTTCATGGCTTTTACCAAATGAGCAAATTTCACAAGAGAAGAAAGCAGATTTCGAAGTTATTTTGGCCTGATTTGCCGATGCATCTGAGAAAAGACATTATGATACTAAAGATGCCTTAAGGAACTAACAAGCTTCAATCTTGAATATTGAGAACCAAGTTGGTGAACTTTCTCGACTAATCCATGTGCATCTTTTGGGAACATTGCCAAGAAACACGAAATCAAACCCAAAGGATCACGTGAAAGATGGTATTACACGAGGAGGTAATATTAGTGTACCTTTATTTATTATTAATACTAATGATTCATATAATGTGGAGCAAACTAAAGAAAGAGAGAAAAAGAGTTACACAGAGTATGGAACACACCATATCAAGGATGAGGATGATATGTATCCTGCCCAACTAGCTTTGATTCATGTTATAAAACTGTGCAAGCCTCCTATCCTGTTTCCACAAAGACTTAACCATCATAGATAGGAAGAAAAATGTAAGTATATTTTAGAACACATTAGATATCGGTCTATCAATACACCATTCATCGATGCAATCACCTAGATGCTAAAATACATGAAATTTCTCAAGAATCTAACTGCAGACCAAAATAAGTTGGAGGAAGCCTCAAATATAGTACTTAAAGGCTAATCTTTAACTATTATGATTATAAAACTACTAAAAAATATGCAAGATCTAGGGAGCTTGAATTTACCTTACGAATTTAGGAATTTGACTAAAAAAACATGTTTTAACTGATTCGGGGGCAAGTATCAATTTAATGCCCTACTCATTCTACAAAAAGTTCAATATATTGAAACCAAAGGCAGCAAGAATGGTGATTCACATGGTCCGATTCGTCAGTTGGGTTCCTAAAGGGAATTGTCGAGGAATTTTATCGTTAAAGTGGGAAATTTCTTATTCCAATTGATTTTGTAGTCCTTGACATGGAAGAAGACAAAATTATTTGTATAATTCTCGGAAGGCCATTCATAGGCACCGCAAGAGCTCTATTTGATATTCACGACTCAAAACTAACACTACGAGTGGGGCTAGAACAAATTACATTTGGTAATCAAGCAATGGAATACTCAAAGGAGAACAACGATGAAGTGTTGTTCATGGATGCCTTTGATGATATACTTGATGAATTATTTCAAGATATTAAATATGCTGTTTTTGGATGAATGATGCCAATGGGATGAGAACATCCCGATATTGAAAGAGACATTTGAGAATTGAAAATGATCATGGAAGAATACGACTGAAATGAAGAAATTTTGCAAAAGGAGTATATACAACACACATTATGTGTAATATAAATGTCGCTCATATGCCACATTAGGATGTTCAAATACGATCAGACCCCGAGGTCAACTAAGAAACACAACATGATCCTCTACAAACATGTGACACATTTATTGCAGCTAGTTGTAAAGTTTCTGATTTTAAAGATTCATAATTTATGAGCAAAACAAAACATTTTTCCTCAAAATATATATATTTCAAATTTTGAAAAAAATCCAAAAGTAAGAAGAATCTAAAATAAAGCTTAGTGGTTAATGGTTTGATGGATACGATATTTGATGACCTGAGGTGCAATTCCAGGGTTAATCCATTTTTAACTAACAAGAATGTGGAAGATGACATAAATAAGAGTGTGAAGATTTTGACCTAGTAACATAATAAAGCAATTGGAGATTATAATAATAAAGAATATTGTATAGATATAGTGGATGGTCCAGAAAAGGTAAAATAAAGGGTTACTACTGCGAGGATAATCGATAATGGTAAAACAAAGCTACAAGATGGGGAAAACAATGAGGATTAGAAGAAAAAGAACATGGGGAAATGAAGAATTCATAGGAAAAGTTTATTCGAGATAAATACACAAATAATAAATGTTTAACATTGAAGAAAAATGGACACTGAATGAATATGAAGAAGGAGGTACCCCTCCAAATCAATGAAACAATTTAATTGAGGGGTGGAGTCCAACTGATGACTCCTCAAAAAGATGCATTTTGAGGGAGGTAACCGGATATTTGGTTTGAGTTTTTTTCTTTAATTTTTATTTTTTAGTATTTTAATTTTTAGTTTTTAAGTAAAGTTTTATTCTTGATTTTCATATGCTACATTAATGTGTTTGTTTATCTTTAACTTATTTCAAGTGACGAGATAAGAAAAGAAGAACTAAAGAGGGTGACAATGTTAAAGTGTGAGGTGCAATTACAACATAATAGCAATATTGTGAGTTATTAATAAGTTATTATTGTTCTAGATGAGAAGATACATATACGAGAGATGATATGAGAGTTTGGTCAACTCAGTTGAAGTTGATTTTATTTTGTGGTACTTTATTACACTGTTTACATATACACAAATAGATAATCCTCTATACGCATCAATCCTCTCAATGTTATTCTTCGATACTTCATTAGAGTTTGTTCAGTATTTTATTATTGTCCATTGACAATTTTTAACTTTTCTTTAGGATCATCATTCTTTATTTTAACATTTACTGGTATTTTGTTTCTAATAATCATGAAATAGTTCACAATATTTCTTACAATATTCTATTTCTTTTGAAAGTCGTACCTTCCACATATTTTTCCATTAGGGTAATATACTATAATTTATTTATTTTTTTATCTTAAATTCATTCTTTATTATTAGGGGAAATGTACTTTCATGTGTCAATCGTCAAACCATTTTACTTTTTTACTTGACTTATTAATTTGCGTTTTGGAAGTTACAGATCCCATCCTTTAGTTAGAATCATCTTTCATGTTCTTATCCATCACTTTTATCTTTAGTTAGAATCATTTTTCATATTCTTATCCATCACTTTTATCTTTAGTTTACCGCCTATTTCTTTTTAGGCATTATACTTTCATCTTAATTTATGCATTTCATGATTCTATAATACATGTTCCATGTAATCTTGTGGTTGTCTTTGGTGACAAGTAAAATCACCACTATTCACTTTCATCTATATTTCCTATCTTTCTTTTTTATGTTGGATTATTTCTTAAGATAATATTTCCATTAACTAGTGTTTATCTTGGTCATCATATTCCATCTTCCATTAGTGAACAACGTTTTTACTTACACTTTGTAGTCCATCATCATATATTATTTCTTTTAGGTTTCCTAAAATAGATGGTACATACTCATCAAAATTCCTCAAAATAGTCATACTTTGCCTTATTTAAAAATGTATACACTATAATGATAAAAAGTTTATATAAGAAATAGCATTTATCACACACTAGGGAATTTGACTTTCAATATAATAGGAATTGCATAACTATAAACATTGATGGCAGTAAGCATAGGGTTTCCTATTGATCCAATATTATCTTAGACATATCAGTCTAACCACCATATATTCAGAAACCTATCTTAGGTTTCTGTGATCAACACCTATCCGTATGATACACATTGTCATAATTCTACCTTGCTTACTTATGATCTTATCCTAAGTTTTTATTCCTACATGGTCATCACATAGTTTAAGACTATATTTGAGTTTTGACATATAATTTTATTACATTGTTGGTCTGATACCGAATTTTAATGGCTTATTATCATCTGGAATTCGCATAAAATATATAAAATAGTTGGAATAATGTCATGAAAATAGAAGAAAAGTCCACCAAATCACGAAATACATATTATTTAGTCTAAACAGGGATTACAAAATCAGCAACCATTATGAAGGAGAGTAATATGAAAAGTAAATTAAACATGAATACATAAACTAGTGCGTCGATATTTGCTAATCCCCGAGTCATTTAAGTTCTTCATGTATAATATCTAAAGATCACACCTATCTACATTAACTCGAAACCTAGAATGCGTAAGAGAACAATGTCCCGTGAGTACATAGATTTTAGACACTAAAATATCTTTCAATATCATTTAAACTTTTGAAATATTTTCCCAAAATTTTTTCTTTGAAAACATTTTTCCTTTAAAAAACATTCTTTTATGATATTCACATTTCAAGCATTGCCTAGTATCTCAACTAATTTTCCAAGTTGAACCTCTACGACAATGTATAAATTGATAAAAAAAAACATGTAAGAACATAATACATTTCAAAATTCAAAATTTTAAAACAATTGGCCATCACAATAAACTTTATATTTGAACAATATACATGTAAAATGCAAGTGCAATGAATGTATCCAATATCAATTAAATGCAAAGAACCCATAACACCAAAATTTTGAAATATTATTATTATTATGGTTTTTCAACACATTTACATGAATTCAATTCATGTTTTATGAAAAATATGTTCGAACATAAACATTTTTTTTGAAACATACATCCATCATTTGAATGTTACAATTTCATAACATTACATAAAACATAGCAAAAGTAAGTATTAATAAAATTTGATTCATATTCTTGTATTTTAAAAAACACCCTCTTCTAAGGAGTATGTCTTATGTACTTTTGAACTTGAACTCGAAATATGTTCCATTGAAAAATAAAATATAAGACAGTGGAACCTTTTGCTCTAGACCATTTTAACAAGATTCTTAGGAAATCATAAGTTATGTGGCATTGAAAAATAAAATATGTAAGACAAGGGAACCTTTTGCTCTAGACCATTTTAACAAGACTCATAGGAAATCATAAGTTATATATGTATGAGCAAAATTTTTTATTATTTCAATCACACACAATTCCATGAGATGCATATGCGACAATCATAAACTTTACATACTTTAAAGAACATTCATTGAGCTTTTCATTAAATCATGGAAAATCATAAAACATTAAAAGCTTGTAATAAATAACATCTAGCATGCTTTGTTTTTCATAAACTACTTGGCATAAGGTAACACATTTTTTAAAAAAACTTTATAAACACAATCATCTAGAATGTTTTATCTTTCATAGAGTACATGTAACTAGATAACATATTTATGAATATAATTTAGAAACACTATCATCTAGCATTCTTTTGTCACACCCCAAAACCGGAACGGCGGAAACGTTCTGGGGTGGATGACGTCATGTCAAGTATCACAACACATGCATTATAGTAATCAAAGTACAACAAAACATTGCATTAATAGTAATAGTTTTTACAAGGTTACATTACAACACTTTAAAGTAATACAAGTAATAGTATAAATACAGCGTGGTACAAAGCTATCTTCATCAACAGCTCCAGGGATGTACCTGTCTAATGCTAACCTGAGAATACAAGTTATTTGAAAAGCGAGTATCAGCATTTTTACAAATGCTGGTGAGTTCATAAGCATTTAGTGACATTTCATTCAAATAACTTAAGAAAGTAGTAGTTTAAAAGAATTCAGTGTACTAGAGTCCTTTCCAGAAAATCCTATATTTTCTTTAATAAAAGCAGCCTTCTACCAAGACTGGTCAGTGATGTAGAGTAAAAAGTAGTTTTCCCTAAATTGCTATCATTATCAAAATACTGAATTTGATTATTGAGGAAAGCAACGACATCAGGGAATATCATATGCCTCAGCAGTGAGGACTGCTGACTAAGGCAAAGAACCATAGACTCCAGGAAAGTATCAAACATACGACACGCCTGGTTCAGTCTAACAAGTGGAGACACAGACCCCAGAAGGTACCAAATGAAAAGTACATCTCGCAAGGTCAAAACAGTGAAGACAGACCGCAGATGATACCAAATGAAGGGTACATCTCGCAAGGTCAAAACAGTGAAGACAGACCGCAGACGATACCAAATGAAGGGTACATCTCGCAAGGTCAAAACAGTGAAGACAGACCGCAGACGATACCAAATGAAGGGTACATCTCGCAAGGTCAAAACAATGACTACAGACCGCAAACAGTATCACATGAAAGACACGTCTAGCAAGGTCAAATAGTGTGACTCTGAAAAAGGGTGACATCAGCATACAGTGTAAATTGCTAACGAAATACCGTCACCTTAAAGCCATGAATTATAAGGCAACCCAGGATACTCGTAACCATACTGACTAGAGTACTAGACGCCCTACAAGCATCTATATATTGTGACATTTGTCACCCCTTGGCTTGGTAGGCCGTGGACTGTAGCTAGCAGTCAGGGTGCGGGGTTGTCAATCCCGTATAGGCCTATACACACAATGTCCGCTCTCCCTACAGGAGACTCTGGTTACCAACTAGACGACGGAGAAGGCCGCGTCCCGAAGATGCATCCCAAATAGAGGATAGTGTGTTACTAAGAGGGAGTGGGTTTCTAATGTAAGTGTAGACTAGAGGTAGAGACTCTTAACAGACTGAAGAAAACTCGTATGTCTATGCTCGTATACATAATATATAACTAATGAATCGAACGACCTTCAGATGGACATCCGATCCCACCAGACCACATCTCAATGAAGAAAAGGAAATAGGGCGGACAAGCCTTCCTAAGTCCTTCAATCATTATTTATATGCATCTATATAAGCATAAACATACATCTAACTACGCTTGAGTGTGTATCATACAGTGAAGTATAAGTGTACAGTGGAACATCTGAGTCGTGAAGTATAAGTGTACAGTGGAACATCTGAGTCGTGAAGTATAAGTGTACAGTGGAACATCTGAGTCGTGAAGTATAAGAGTACAGTGGAACATCCGAGTCATGAAGTATACGTGTACAGTGTGGGATAATCGAACCATGAAGTATAAGCGTACCAAGTATAAGTGTATTACGAAGCAGAGACGACAATAAGTGATGTAAGAACGTCTATCAAGTATAAGTGGAGTAAAGTCGTTATCCAGTATAAGTGAAGGAGAAATCGTATCACTAAGTAAGAGCGTGAATAAGTATAAGCGTCATCAAGTATAAGCGACTATAGGTATAAGTGAAAGTGTTACCGAGTCAGAGTACAAAATAAGTATAAGTGAAGCAGCAGTGTTTAACAAGTAAAAGTATACGTCAAAAAGGGAAATCTTTAATGAAAAGCCTTTATGTACAGAGAAAATCACAAATTGTATTCCTTTGTAAAATACGTTGAAAACCTTATAGGATCTTTCATAAACCAATTTAGGATGAATTTGAATAAATCAGTATAAGTAAAAGTTATGAAATAAGTAAAAATCATTATAGTGTCCCCCTCGGTAAAACAGTGTAAAGTGGTTAAATCTTGTGCATGCGGGTTATCAATCATATGCGATTGACATGATAACTGGCATGTTTAACTTGTATTCCCCCCCTATAAAACATTTAAAAGCATTTAAAAGGTTCATTCAGGGGTATGAACTCACCTGGTGTAAGTAGGTCCGACGAAAGTGCCGATTGGGCGTTCGGGGTCACGCAAGGACTTGAACACACACAAGGACCTATTTTAACATATGATAACATATGTTCACATACAATTAGCATATAATATACTAATTAAACAATTATACACACTCAAAGGAGTGGAAAACACTTTTGGTTGAGTGTTTGGGGTCCCGGGTAACGTTTACGGGTGCTAAGGGTCTCTTATCAGTTGTGGGACTTTGCTATACTCACATATCAAGTGTGTAAATGGATTTAAAACACCAACATGGACCAAACAAGGAGTTTACGGCCCAACCTAAGGGAGTTTACGGCCGTAAACTCCCAAGGTTCTATTCTTGGGTGTTTGATGCTTCTAGCTTGTTCATTGAATTATTCTAAGCATTTTTCCTAAAGGGCATGAGTGGATTTGAGGCCTCTAAGGGTACTAAACAAGAGTTTACGGCCTAGGAACTCTCCCAAGGGAGTTTACAGCCGTAAACTCTCAACCTTTGAGTTTAGTGAAGTTTTAAGCCCCTATTGCCTTCCTAGAATTTTCTTATGAAGTTTGATGCTATTTTGGGTGATTAAAACCAACATTTGAGGGGGTTTTGGGGAGTTTACGGCCTAGATAAATGCTTGGGCCATAAACTCCAAGAAATCCCTCATTTTCCTTGTGTTTAAGCCCTTGGATCCTTCCTAACATTTTATAGAGATAGCCTATGGTCATTTGGGGGACAAAAACTAACTTTTGGGCATGATTTAGGGTGTTTACGGCCTTGACCTTTGTCTGGGCCGTAAACTCCTTTCTTTAAATCATTTTGGAGTGTTTCAAGTGTCTAAAATCAAGAGGATAAGTCCCTAAATTATGTAATAAGCCCTAGGATGAGTTTGGAGTGCATTTGGGACCATGACTTGGGGAGTTTACGGTCTAAGCATGTGCTTGGGCCGTAAACTCTTTTTTGAGTCCTAAATCCATGCATTTTAGTGTTTAAACACCCCTAGGCTATATCCCCTCATTATTCCCAAGCTTATGGACAAGTTTAGAGGCATGTTTGGCACCATTTTAGGGGTTTACGGCCCTAGAGTGTTCCTGGGTCGTAAACTCCTTATTCCATGCCTTCTTGGATGATTTTTGGGCTATAAACATAAATCACTATGTTTAGAATAATCTAGGGTAAGAGGACTTACAATTTGGAAGCGTTTGGTTGCGGATTCGGGGCGAAAACGGGTCTAGAGAGAGAGTATAGAGAGAGTGTGTAAAAAGTCTCCAATAGACTCCACTCACCCTTATATAGGGTTTTGAGTCGGGGCACAATGAAATTCTACCCGATACTACCGTTAAACGGGGCTTTAGGTCGCACCCGATTTAGTGGTCGTAATAATAAAACTTGACATTTTCCAAATGAATGAAAATGTGTGTCCTGTGTTTTATTTCCTTTTTCACGACTTAACGACATGTAAACATACACAATTGAAATGTTTATTAAATTTGACGGCTTCTTATTAACGGAACTTTTGAACAGTGGAAAATTCCGTTAACGGTAACGGAGAAATGTAACGGGACAACTTGGGTTGTCACATCATCCCCCCGTTAGAGGGAATTTCATCCCGAAATTCAGATCTAGGCAAGGAAGTAGGTATGAATGAACAAGTAGAGGTAAGAGAGTACTACCTATGTGGTTGTCCTTGCATCCCCAAGTGATCTCTGGTCTGTGTTTGTCATTTCAACAGACCCTCGCGTACGGGATGCGGATTCCGGCTCGTGTAGCTAGTGGGTTCCAACTGGTGTATCTACAAGGTTAGGGTTCTCGATGGATTCTATCAAGATGAGTGAGGTACGAAGAGTGTTGTTGGGAATTCACGTATCAAGTCTAAGAAGTGAATCAATCGAATGTGAACCTTGCGGTATATCCGAAAGTAGTAGCGGCCTGAAAAGGGTCGGACCATGTCTCCATGAGGATTCTCGGATGGTCCTAAGCTCTCGGAAAGGAGTAGAGCTTTTCAGTACTAAGAACATAGTGTACTTCTATGGCAAGATCAACACTGGCGTGATCGCCATTACGAAGTTCCTAACGTTCTCGCTTGTACTGGATGTGTAGTCCTTCAGGTTAGTCCTTAGAAAGCTCAGGTGGTCTTCGGTTTCGCGTTTTCTTTTAACTGGCTGATAGAGGCTTTCTAGATCGTCGAGTGGGTTGCGTGACTATGGTTATCGGTTTGCTATAGAGTGTCTATCTTACGCTTGTGCAAAATGGACCTGCACTAACGAGCATTGGACTATCTCGGGAGGTAGTTCTTATTATCTCTGCGTGAGATAGTATTCATGGAACACCTAATAATCCAATGAATCTCTAAGACTGTGGTTTATCCTAGCATGGAAGGTGTATGTTCCTGCATAACCCTTCTACTAACACAAGGGCTGGTGTCAAGCCTATGATCTCTTCGGAATCCAGGTCATGAGATTTAACGCAGCTACGTTCGCACTTTACCAAGTATTCTTGGCTGCGAAGGTTATCCTGTGGTTCTCGGCATTCTAGTGTCCTCTTCGGAGAATGTATTCCATCGTCTACAGGGCGACGACGATTTCCTCCATGCAATAGGGTAGACGATGATAGGCACCACTTGTCTATAACGAGGTGGACGAAGTGCCGGAGTAGTGCGGGCATATACTGCAACTACTCATCCGGAGATTCTGGGTTTTCTCGGTCTAGGTTAAATCTAGTGAGTATAGAGTCTTCTCACTCGGAACTTTTAAGAGTTCAACCCGTAGTGATTTTCTTGACTTCGCCTCCTATGTTATGGAATATGGTGAAGGTGTTTTGCTAAGAGGTCCGTGGTAGAGCTCATACTAAGCCTAACCGCAAATACCGCGTGTATGCGAGCAGTATACAGTTGAGGTCGGCGGGACGTTCAGCTGTGCGACTCCACCCCAAACCCACAACCCGACGAGGAACAGGGAATAGGGAGGAAACACACACCTTTAATCTTTTTGATCTCAATTATATGCCGCCCTTATGCATATACCTGATTATAGCGGTCAGTCTCATGAGTTCTATTCTCTAGGTTCACGAACCTGATGTGCGAGGTGCGAAGGGTCTCTCGGGGAAATTATATGGAGTATGCTTCGGTCGGATGTCGTCTTCTAGAGTATCCTGTAGTGTGTTTCACTTCGGTGTTCATCTGACTACGAGGGGTCGGTCAACAGTGTATGGTATCTTCCCTTGGGTGCTTCGGAAGGTTTGAGATAAGAGGGATGATTGACGGATCGTATTAAGTTAGTTTATTTGTGTTAGGTTCAGGTTCGGAAGAACCTTTATTTGTCGATATGGCTATGGAGAAAGTTCTTTTTACACAGCACTTAAGGATTTACACACGGTTGCACGAAATCAAACCATGATCAATAGATTCGTCGAAGTTGGCACACTCCAACATGATATAAAGTGAAGATCGATAGAATCATGTGCCGAACAGGCACACAAGTTCGAGGCATCTCGGGTTTCATCCTACGTATCACTACCACGGATACTTGGACCGATAGATTCGACGCGGAACTATAGAGAGTTCTAAGTGTTTCCGAATAGAGTATCTTTTCATGAACGGGTTCTCACGAGGCGTTTCTATAATCGCCTCACATATACTAGTCATGTATATTTAAGGTGGGGAGGACTGTTGACTGAGCGACCCCGCCCTAAATCCACAACCAAACGAGGAACAGGAGATGAGGCGGCATTCGCTCACTCTAGGTCTGTCCATCTTAAATATACATGGCCGTAACATATATGTTTAGCCAATATAGTTTTACCTAATAAATTTTAAATTTTATAACAGTGCTGCGACTTTCGCCTTGCTGGAAAGAATTTACATTGAATTAGTCTTTTAATGTATTTAGCTTTGTTATCTGAGATCGAGAGTCTTACCAAAAATCTACCGAGTTCCTTGACGTTTCTCCCTAAGCAGTAGTGTCAGGCTACTTCTGTGTCTTTGTCTTTTCCTTCGGTTGGGCAATCCTTCTTGAAGTGTTCGAACTCGCCACATAGGCGGCAAACCTGTGTGGCCGCCGCATTGGCGATTGATGCAATACGTTCCACCAGAGTTCTGCATACACGAGCAGTATGCCCCTTCATGTAGCACCTAGCACAATAGAGTTCTCGGCAGGCACCATGATGATGGTAGCTGCACCTGCTGCAGTGGGGAAGGTCTCCTAGATACGGTCTTCTTGGAGTCGGGAGGGAAGGGTTGACAGGGGTACAGACTGCCTCAGCTCGTTGCCCTTCGGAAGGTCCTTGAGCCGAGGTACTTCCCTCCTCTATCTTGAGTTTTCTCTTTAGTGGGTTCAGTTGAGGTTCTTGGGTGGCTGAGTATGGAAGTGTGGGTTGATGCTGTCCATTGTCAGGATTGGAATTTCCAACGGGCACCTTGCTAACATTGGCGTTGTTAGCATTCAGGTGAGCCATGACAGCTTCTACGGCTGCTGAAACTGCAGCTTGGAACGTAGCTTCATCAAATAGGAGAGTAGGTTTCTTGCTTGTGGATTGGTTACGCTTCTTCGGTGGCATGGTTTTTCCTACACGGAAAGGAATACAAGGTAATGAGAGACGATGGTTAACCCTGGACGTTTCTGTCCTGAACGTATTAGGCATAATATTTTTCCCGTGCCTCGGGTATTGGTTGTCTGAGTGTCGACCTACATCCCTATGATGTAGTCCTAGTAATCGAAGTGAGTGTATGAATATCGGAAAAAGGCCATAAGATGCGAGTCGTTCCTACTAAGTTACCTTTATACTGAGAAAGGTTTCACTCTCCGGTCTGGAGAGATTTGAGAACAGTTCGGAACGAAGCTGCGGGAAGAGAGGCTCATGAGGGCTTATGGCTAAATAACCTCACAGAGGTGTGAGGATCCGCTCTAAGCGCATTACTGGCAATGGGAACAAGGCGATTTACCTAACACATAGCGTGAGCAGTGTAATCACTAACTCACTAAATTGTATTATTTTATAGGTGTATTAGCGTGAAGAACACGAGGAAAAAGACACTTCTCGGGGTTCCAAGTACTGGCTCCCTCGGTATGCCTCGTATCCTTGACTAGAATCGGCGTTGGTTTCCTTCGGGTAGTTTCCTAGGGTTCTCTCCTCGTACGGACATATTGAATTTCTACTCCGCCTTCCTTCTGACTCCGACTATGGGTGTCATCACTTCATGATGGATGACTGGGAATCTCCGAAGTTTAGGCGAATTTCTCGCCGTTGTCCCTAAAAGAACACGGGCACTTGGTGCATTCAATAGTCTCGACCCAGTTCATTTATTTCCGAACAGGAAATCTTCTAAATGAACTTCTTCGGGGTCGGAATCAACTCTTCTGTTATGCACTGAAGTGGGTAGGGTTTTCTACAGGGTTCGTGCGAGAATGGAAATGTCTAAAGAATCCTAATAAATTATTAACATTTCGCTGGATGATCCACATCGAGTCCTGCTATGATTACACAGGGTATACAAATCATATATAGCTTAGATCTGATAGGCCTTCGAATATGTGATACTACTCTAGAACCACATCCCAACGAGGAAAAGGAAATAGAGCGAAACCACACATTCTTAGTCTATGGGATCCTTATTATATATAACCTTGGAAGTATACCCTCTGTAGTTGTAGGTATATCAATAAGGATCTTTTAATTCTCACACCAGGTTATCTATGTATTCCAAATACCCCTATGGTATTTTAATTCTTGTTCGTTTTCTCATCTTCTGAATGTCATTCTGGGATTAGTGTGAATCTTTTAGCGCTCTAAAATACTCCTATAGTATTTTAACTTTATGTTTGGCTCTAACAAATGTTAGTTGGTAAGTTTCAGACCTATTGCACACCGCAATCACTCCCAAGCACACGTTCATCGCATCTCGAATAAAGGTAGTTGATCAGGTTACATTTATTCCAGCGTACGATTACATAACTGCCCAGATTTGTCTGTAGTGCTCAACATCCAAAGACTTTTATTCTTGTTCTTCTTGTGATACTTGTGTTCGAGTGCTTAGATTCCGGATGTTATTATACTTTGGTAAAATATGGTTATATTTTAAAGTATAATTTCTTGGTCAGAGTGTTTTATCCCTTTACATTTTTTCCTTCCTTCTTCAATTCCTTTCGAACTTTGCCATTAATTATTTATTAAACTGATAATGTTTTTAACTATAAACTGAGCAATTTTATAAAAAACTTAATCATTTGGTTCTTTTAACCAATGAGACAACTCCTTGGATAGTTTTCTTTATTTCTCATAATGTCGACTCATTTTAAACCAATGGATGGAAAAAACAACTTGTACTAATATTCTTGTTAATAAACTAACACATCAACAAATCTTTATATTTAAACTTCTTTACTTTCAATTCAACCCATAAGTATCTAACCACGTAACTTTGTAATCATATAAGAGATTACCATTACGATCTAGCTAATATATTTCATTAATAACATGTTACTTATCCCATAATTTCATTTCTAAGTACATGTGTCCAAACATTATAGGTTAAACATTTCATATTACGTAATATATATTTGTACTTTTTCTTAACAACACCGGTTTCTAGAAGTACCATGATAAAACTGATAGCTTTTCTATGTACTTCCCTAGATAATCATATGGAAGTGGAAGCAAGTATTTTGATCCAAGGCAAACAAACAACTAAAACCTATGAAGATATTTAACGTAAATAATATGAACAACTATAAGAGGGATCAAAATTTAATAACCTATAGCAAAATCAATTTGCATGAAGAAGTTTTGATGTAGAATTCGAAATCTTCAAACTAAGGAAGTGAGAAACCAAAGTAGATTTCCTATAATGGTTCACACCCAATAAGTCCAAATTATTGATGTTAGAAATTAACCCTGAAAATAATAGAGATTGAAAATTGAATTAATCTAGAGACAAGAAAGACTCTAAATGTGTAGAGTGTGAGAAATTAAGGAATGTCGGGTTCTATGATTATGAGGTATGAAAAATGGATGTGAAAGATGGAATATCAGGGTTAATTTCGAACATCAGATAATTGATATGTTATTCCTTCATTCTACAATATATCATATGGACCTGAAGACATGGATATATATATATATATATATATATATATATATATATATATATATATATATATATATATATATATTTCATGGTCCAATTTTATGTTTCCTAATTTTCAATTTACGATGACATTATTTGACTTATAAAATGGAACGCATGAATCTAGTCCAGGCTAGGTCCAACACTATAATGCCAATATCAAATCATCAAGATCCCAAAGATATCACTTTTTATTAAGGTAAAAAGAACAAATAATCTTTTACTACATAATCATAACGAATCATCATGTTATGCGTGGACATATATCTTATAACATCCATTTACGATTACATTTGTGTAATATCAATGCATAACAAAATTATAAATGATAAATTATGCATCTCCACTTGAAGAGTAGAAGATACTATCATCTTAGAATTACCTGTGATTTAATCCATGAAGAAACATTTAAGTGCGAGTTTTTCAATACTTAAAATTACCGTTTAAGTACTCATGAGTCTAAGTTGTAATCTCTATGTTATGTCCAGTCACCATGGAAAATCTACAAATACTTCATGACTATATTTAATCATTACTTACTCCCAAGAGTAAGAATAAATGTGGAGGTTTTATTAACTTATTAATACTCAAGAAGTGGATTCTGAACTTGCAAAACAAAACACAGTAATAAACAATCGAAGTTGGTAGTTCACTAACACATAAACCAATCACTATTATCTAATCACCAAAAACAATTTGAATTTATCAATGTTACAATTGATTCAGATATCAACTAACTACTGAAACTAATATCATCTTTCATGCCTATGATCTTATCATGCTCGAATTGCTTGACTTTACTCAACACCACTCTGAAAGGATCAATCAGATTATCCGTTAATGATACTATGTTCACCATGATGTCACCGTCTTCCACCATACGTATTACGTAGTGGTATTTCCTAAGTATATACCTTAATTCCCCATGATCCTTAGGTTCTTTAGTCAATCCGGATGAACCTTCATTATCACATAATATTTCCACGGTTCCTTGGATTGATGGAATAACTTTGAGATCACGATTAAAATTCTTTAACAAGGTTGTTTCCTTTTCGGCTTCACTAGCTGTAATATAATCAGATTCATAGATAGAGTCTACCACTGTCTTCTACTTGGAACTTTTCTAGGTCATCACACCACCATTAAATAAGAATACATATTCGTATTTTGAGCAACTATGATCTCTATCCGTTTGGAAATTTACATCACTATACAAACTCACTTGTTGTTCATCTTTTCCACTAAAAATCAAGAATATATATTTTGTATTTCTAAAATACTTAAGAAAATTCTTTACTGCTATCCAATTAACTCTACTAGGGTTGTGTTGATATCTACTCAGCATGCTCAAAGTATATGAGACATCAGGATGAGTATACATCATAGCGAAGCATTTCCCAAGCCAAGTATATATTTTTCCCCTCCTAGATCCTTCATAGCGAAACATTTCCCAAGCCAAGATTTCACTTCTTGCAAAGTAGGGATATCATTTTCTATAAGTAGTATGTCACTCACATACAATAATAGAAAGACTACAACACTCCCACAAGACTAATTTTTATTTCTAGAAGATCGAAATCCTTCAAACCTTTCATGGAAGAAAAGTTTCTAGCTTGAAGATACGTGTTTAATTCTATAGTTTGACTTTGCAATTTCATGATTTATTAAGATATTTGGAATGTTTAAAACCATATGGTTATGTCATAGACACATAGTGTGTCAGTTTTCCATTAAGGAAATCGGTTTTGACATCCATTTTCCATACCTCATAATCATAGGAGGTGGCTATGGAAAGCATTATCCTAATGGATTTGATCTTAGCTACTAGTGAGACACTTTCATCATAATCAATCACGTGGGTTTAAGTATATCTATTCACAACCAACTTAACTTTAAACGTGTGTACATTCCTATCCATGATCAACCAAATTCCAAATTTAGTTATCGTACCTCAATTGAATCTCTCTATTCATTACCATTTTCCATTGGGCAGTCTCAGGGCCTACGAATAATTCCTTCTAGTTAGTTGGCGCATCCAAATTTACAAGTGTTATGTGAAAACCATAAAACTCGATAAGAATAATAACTTTAATAGTTCTATGAAGAGGTAGTGAACTGTCAACTGGAACAATAGGTGTCCCAACATCAGGTTGAGTGCTAGTGTTTTCTAGCGTTTCATCATTGGTTGACTCTATGATTTCTTTAATATCAGTTATACTCCTATTATCCTCTTTGGATACAAGTTCTCTTTCTTGAAAGGCTCCCCTTTGAGCTACAACGATCATACTACCTTTGGCTATGTAGAACAAGTAATCAAATGACTTTTATAGATAACCACTTAACATACACTTCTTGACATTCGCTTGAAGTTGATCTTGGGTCTCATGCCTAATGAGAACCTCACAACACCAGAACTTGATATGTGCGAGTGAAGGAGGTTTTACAATCCACATTTCATGAGGTTTCTTGGAAACCTTTTTGGTTGGAACAAGGTTTAATATAGACATGACTGTCTGTAAGGAATTGTAGCACCCGTTTCCTGGTATGGTTCTTTTAAATTTAATTTCATTTATTAATTGTTGGGATTTTTGTCTAGCCCATGACGTGGTGATGTAATGAAAATGACATGGCAGACTGGTTCCGGAAAACATGCATTCACGAACTACCATGATGTGGCAAGGTCTTGGTCACGACGTGGTGGTAGCTAGGGTACAACACCCTAGATTCTGGAATTAATGCACTATTTAAAGGCACTTACACCTAGAGATGCCTCATTCGCTAGCCTCCATCAACTGAGAATGATCCCCAACCAAACCCTAGCCTCTTATGTGAGTTTTAAGAATGTGAAGCCACAAGCTTGGAAAACGAAGGAGTCCATCTTGTGCTTTGGGAGCTTGGCTTTGGCTTGAATCTAAAATATTCATCTTATTTCTGACCTTGTGTAGGCATAAAGTCTCTACCGTGTTCATTGTATCTTTAGATCATATGATAGGTCATTTTATGAGCTTCTTAGTCCCAATCTTCTTGTCCTTGGATTTTGTGTAAAATCTAGAGCATTTGAGTGCATTACCTTGCTTCTAGATCATGGTGTTAGTTGGAAAGTGGTCTTGCATGACCTAGGGTGTTGTTCATGTATTTAGTGCAACCATTAAGACCTTACGATTAGAGATCTTGACGTATTGGGTTGTCTACTAGAAAAACAGCCTTTTACGACGCTCATTGCGCGTCGTAAAAGGCTCAGACGACGCGCAAATGCGCGTCAAGGAAGGCCCTGTCATAAAGAGAGACGACGCGCATTTACGACGCTCATTTACGACGCGCAATTACGACGTGCGTTTACGACACGCAATGCGTATCAAGGAAGGCCCTGTCATAAAGGAAGACGACACGCATTCGCGTGTCGTAACCTTACGACGCGCGTGTTAATGACACGCAATGCGTATCAAGAAAGCCCCTGTCAAGAAAGGTCATGTCATAAATGAAGATGACACACATTTTTGCGTATCGTAAATTTAAATGTTTAAAAAAAATAAATTTATATATTTATTAATTTTTAAATTAAATTTGCATTTAATTTCTTATAATAGAAATAAAATAGAATATACAAAAAATACAATCCATTACATTATATAAAATAAAATTTCATACTCAAAAAATAAAATAAATTGCACAAATTATAATGTCATACAAAGAATCATTCAAATGTTAAACAAAAATAATACATTGCTAACATGTGTTATACATTCCTATAAAACTAACAAATAATCATACAACTCTGTTTCTTACTAGAAAGGAATGCCAAACATGATTACAAGTCTCCCTCAATCTTGATTACTCACCTGCTTAAGTAGAATGCTGTTGTTGAAAAGGTTACCTAGCAATTGCCTCTTCCATAATAACAAAAATCATAAAAAGGATTCAAACAACAAAATGCACCAAAATATATAAGTCGACAAACAAACAAACCTCCCCTGCTCGCTTTCCTCTTCCATAATTATGTGTGTCCAAGTTCCTAAGCTCACTCTTCCTTTTACCTCCATAGCCAGGTATAACAACTGGTTTTGGGACTTCAAATGCCTTCATAGCTTCACATAACGATTTTATTTCATCTTCTGCTACACGTCTAGAAGGTGTGAGTTCACCACTTGGCCCCCCTTGTTCTGATACCACCTGTTTCCGTAAAAGCCTACACAATTTTACTTATTATTATTAATCAAACTCAAAAGAAAAATGCAGGATGCCTTTTTTATAGGTTAAAGTAATATAGATTGAAGAGAATTCAATGTAAAAAGCGTATACCAGCTCTTCTTCCTGCCTTTTTTTATGGAGTTCCTCAAATACATCAATTTCAAACTCACTGCCATGATCAAACTTACAAGTATGAATAAATACCACAACATAAACTATTTAACTAGCATCAATTGGCCATACACAATAAATGGCATTTCCAAAAGTTGTCAATCATAATGGTTTAATAAACCAGATAGGTGAACGGAACTTTGTTTGAAAAAAGTAAAAAGTAAAAAGGAATTAAGCAAACACGTGTACCTATCAACACTTCTAGTAAATACACTCAATTGAATGACTCCATCTGATGATATCCATTGATGGATTGACACGTCATCTTGGCCCACATATAATGGATGTCTTAAACATCTATAACAAATCTAAATTACAAGCTTTTCAAAAAAAAATTAGTTATTATATCATTTCACTAATGTAATACCCAAACTATTTTATAGAATGGAGTCCAACTTTTGATGCTCTAAGCTTATATATATATATATATATATATATATATATATATATATATATATATATATATATATATATAGTTAGTTAGTTAGTTAGTGGTTACCTTATTCTATCAACAGGTTAGCTGCAAGAAGCACTGATAGCAGATGCCATCCTGCACCCCAGTTCCTGTCTAGCATCTGCAATCAATATATCCATATATTCATATACCCCAACACTAATACTAAAAAACTTACAATCCTTTATTCATAATTCAAATATATATATATATATATATATATATATATATATATACATACATATATATATATATATATATATATATATATATATACACACACACATTAAAGAGATGTGTACTTACTTGCAGCCCAATATTTCCATGTGATGAATTCATGTTCAGAGTTGGTAAGAGGAACTCACGCAAGCAAGAAGGATCATTTCCCTACAAATATAATGAGAATAAGTAGATATTACTTTGCTTTGAAGCACCATCAACTAGAATCCATTCTTGCAATGAACTAGCTGACACGGGTACATCTATGTATATTATCGCCAGATTGTTAAAAGGAGCAGACAATCCTGTTGTTACAGTTAAAGTTGCCTTGTAACATTATGTAGCAGCAATAATCATATTCCTGATGACCAAAAATGAATCATATGAACTAAAAATGAAATGAAAAAAATACAAAGAGTCTACATTTCCAAATAAAACAGAGTATCAGATAGTTTAAAAACTTGTTAGGGATTATGAATTTGATTTGTTATAAATGTTAATCAATATGATTTTATTTAAGTTTAAAAATAAAATCATAGTAAATTACACATGTCATTTTTAGAGAATTGGAGAAAGAAAAATCAAAATTGTGAGAAAATAACCGACCCCTGGTGTAGGGATGAAGACAAGCTTTGCAATTGAGCTCGTCGTTTCTTCTTATTCTCAAATGCTTCGTTTGAAGTTTTATTTTTATGTCACTACTAGAAAGACAAGCTCTGCAATTATGGGTAGTTAATTTATATTTTTAACCAAAAACCCAACAAGAATTGGCAAAATATTTATTAACCCTGGGAAGAATTTCAAATGAACAACAACAGCAACAACAGAAGATTGTGAACCAACAACAAGCTAGGGCTATTGAAGACAACAAGCTGATGCAAAATGATGTGATAAGGAAATTGGATTTAGTGGTGGGAAAGGTGGAGAAACTAGACCAAGGAAAGAGCAACGAAACCCCCAACTCAGGCTTGAACACTCCAGAAATGAACCCTAAAGAAAAGACAAAACTACCCCTACTCCACCAATCAATTCTAGCTACGTACAACTTCATGGTTCCTTATTCTTTTTGCCTTTCTTGGTCCTCCTTTGATAGACGAACAAGGATGGGGGCTTATCATATACACAACATATGTTCATCCCCCTTTTACAAAAATCAAGTTTTCTTATCATATTTATATAGAAAACAAACAATAATTTACAGCTCTGATTATATGATATCATTGGTACACAGAAAGAAGAACACGCAATGAATAGAACAGAAATTAGATAAACAAAAATAAATGCAGAGAGATGATAACCTTCACAAATGACGTTTCTTGATGAGTATAACTTCAGATCAACTTGAAAGAAATCTTAAAAAGAGGATTACTAGTAATAAGAATGGTCGAATGAAGCCCTATATAGAGACGATATGCTGCCATACGTGGCTGATTTTATATGATTTTGGAGATTTTG
Source organism: Lactuca saligna (assembly GCF_052625555.1). Classification (NCBI taxonomy): domain Eukaryota; kingdom Viridiplantae; phylum Streptophyta; class Magnoliopsida; order Asterales; family Asteraceae; genus Lactuca; species Lactuca saligna. The sequence goes on from NC_136421.1 coordinate 152,216,606, forward strand.
GTTGCTAATTTGTTTCAGATTTGGAGGGAAATCGATTGATATCTAGCTGATTTTTCTGTGTTCATGATATATTCCAGGGGCAAAATGGGAAGATGTGTAATAGCGCTTGAATGGAATGAAAAAAAATCAGGGGTACCCCCTTGAATGAAAACACCGTGTAATAGCTCAATGGTTTTTCCTAGACCTATTTCATTTGTTGTTTTTATAGAAACAAATCAGTAAAAACATCAAAAAAGATATATGAAATGTTATAAAACCAATCGGATTCTTTTGGAATTAGGGTTCTAATATGGCTTAAGATATCAGGGAAGAAGAAGAAGAAGAAGTGAAGAAATTGTACGTGTTCCAAAAGTGAAGAAATTTTAGGTGTTACACGAAAAATTAAGATATCAGGGAAGAAGAAGAAGAAGAAGAAGAAGAAGAAGAAGAAGAGGCTAGATGAATAACGGTAAGCACCACATACCTTAGTGCAACCAGAAGAGAAGAATCAGACCTGCTTCATTGAATAGACTGAGATATTTCTTGAAATCGGACCTAGGGCTTGTAAGCAGAACAAAAAATCACGACAAATCATGATCAGTAAAGCATATCTTAGTTCACTCCGAGCTAGGGCTTGTAAGGCCCTAAATCGTCAGCGCTATGTGGGATGAGAAGCTGTAAGGCCCTAAATCGTCGGCTCTAGGATAGAAGTAGATGGAGCATGTAAGTTCTTCACACTTTCAAGCATAATTGTAACCCAATCGTCGGTTCAAGCATAATTGTAACCCAATCATAGTCACTCAACGCGAAAATATGCGCTTTCGAAATGACGGAACTCTGTGGCGAAACCGATAGCAGCTTGGAACGAGATTCAAGTAAGCCAAATTCAAGATTCATGAAATTTTAGGGCACACGAGGCTACATGTTGCCTGAATTTCAGTCTTCCGGAGTTCCGACACATAAGTCCGACTTGTACGCTTTCGGAGTTGTACTTCTTGAGATATTGTCAGGCGAAGAAGGCAAGTGAGGAACGAAGGAAGAAGTGTTGATAACTAGGCAAGGCGGCAGTCGAATCTATGGAGGGGGAAGAAAGGATCGTAATTAGGGTAAGAAGGAAACAAAAGTGGAGGATAAAAATGAAGGCGTGTGTTCAAAATTTTAGGGATTTCATTTTCCCCCTATCTACTAAACACGCTTTTCATTAAAATTATAAAGCGACACTCATAGAGGACGCCCATTTAAGATAAAACACCCTCTGTGTTTTTAATTTTTTCTCGTATGACGCTAATTTAAGGGCACGCAATAATGCGTGACCTAAATCCTTAAATTTTTTGAAGAGATGACACTTTTTTAACGTCACTCTCCATTGCGTAACATAAATCAATGAGTGTCGTGGTTTGCGCGTCGTAAAAGGCTATTTTTCTTGTAGTATATTAATGGATAAAGTTGGAAACTTTATCCATCTAGACCTTAAGGGGAAACAAATTCGAGCTTTGGAGTTCTTGGATTAACTGAATGATAGCTTAATCCATTGACATTTTTCTATCTAGTTTCCACGACATGGTGGCTGGCCTGTTGCGATTTTCTTATCGAGAAGGTCCCACGACGTGGCCAGAGGATGACCACAACGTTGAGGTTAACTGATGTTGAATTCGACTGTTGACGTTTGATCGATGGTAAAATGATAGTTTTAGAAGGTAGACTAAGGGCTTACTTTGTGTGATTTGGTAGGTGGTGTGTAGTACCTATTTTTTGGTTGTGGGAGCTTTTTATATGCTAACATAGTTACAAGGTATGTCTTCTCACTGTACTATGTAGGATGTTGGTTGTCTTTATGATAGTTGCTTGGAAGACCATGGTTTGGCCCCTAGAATTTGTATGAAACACCAGGGTTTGGTCACTAGCATTTTCATTTAAGAGTAGGATTTGCCCCTTGAAAATTATATGGAAGACCAGGAACTGGCCCCTGACAACTGTACAAGAAAAGACCATGATTTCGCCCATGGAAACGAGTATGAGTATGATTTGGACCTTAGCATCCTCTTGGGGTTAAAATAGACATGTCATGTTATTTATGGTATGTGGTATTATGAGGCAATCACTAAGCTTTGTGGTGACGGTTTTATGGTTTGAATATTCAAGGTACTTCTAGTTTCAAGGGGAAGAGTTCAACAAGAATGCTTTGGATCCACATGAGATTTCATACTTATGATTTTGTTAACACTCAGATGTTATTAGGAATACTTTTAATATTATCTATATTTTTGAAAGTAATGAATGATGTTTTGGTTGATTTAAAAACAATATTTATCTTGTATTTTTGGGACATTACAGGCGTACCCCCAGAAAGTTATTGGGAGTGAAGCTCAACTTGTGACAACTAGGAAAAACTTCGTCACTGACCAACATTAGAAATTAGCTTAGATAAGTAAATGTAATAGAGTATCAATGTAATATTTTATTTTTATAAATAAATATGATTGAGTATACTCTTATGTATGAGTATAAATCAACTCATCAACCTCCAAAAAGCGAGTATCAAAAAAGTCGTGTCATTTCTAAGCAGGTTAATATATTCAGAAGGTACACAACATTGTGATTCTAGGCATATAATCTTCCAAAAAAATCTAACTGCGAACGGAGGAGTTATGATTTCAGTAAAAAGTAAAATCAATTACGTAATTAAAGTTATTAAGATCAAAATAGGGTTAAGAAATCATTCGAGTTTTGGTTGGTGTTACCAAAAGGAAAGTCGTTGTACTTCTTGAAAGGAGAATGTCAAGATAAAGAACACCAAAAATGGAGGCCATATGAAGAAGATATAATTCTTATAAAATCGTACCTGGTTTGGCCAAAAGGTGAAAGTCAAAATTAGCCAAAACAATTTAAAGGAAAGTTGTCATACTAGTTGAGACCATCATATAAATAAAGAGGGTAAAGATTGGATCTCGTACGCAAGAGATATGATTTTTACAAAATCATTTATGCACGTACAAGGTGCACGCCTTGCTCGACATGCATTATGACCCTAGATTCAAAAATGTAGGTGACATGGCTCAGCGAATGAGCCCACGAGGCGAATCCTAGATGGAGCCACAAAGCTTAAGCGCGATGCGTACATATATTTGCGTCGCACACAACTCAAAACCATGTTATATATAGGAGTGTCCACAGACTCTATCTGCACACCATTCCTGAGCATCCCTCTTTCTCATTAGTCGAAGTCGTTCCATCCCGAGACGATCTTCGAGGTCCCGAGTTTCAAAGTGTCACACTAATTGGGTGAGCGTCAGACCCCCACTTTTACCATTTTCAATGTTTTTTTATGGCGTGGAGGGGGGTGGGTGGGAAATACATGCTATAAAACTATTTCAAAGATTTTACAAAAGTATTATTATTTGTAATATATCAATATTTTTTAAACTGTATGCAAATGCCACTACTAGAAAACACCCATTTAATGACACGCAAACAATGACATGCGCTGATAGAGGACACACGTTTGTGCATGTCTTAAAAAACAATGTCAGATTTGTAAAATTTGAAGGATAGAGGACACACATTTTTACGTGTCCTAAACTTAATCTCCAAAAAAAACACGGAAGGCACCAACCATAAAAGCGTGTCGTGTAAATGTGTCGCTTTATTTTTTTTTAAGGAAGGTGTGCGTTCTCTGGGGGGGGGGGGGGGGGGGGGGAATGAAATCCCAAAAAATTAAACACCCCCATGGTGCATCACTTTCTAAATTCCTCTACCCAAAAACCCTAATAATCCTTTAAGCAACTTGTCTTCCTCCACCTCTGTACACACAGTCTCTATCCCCCCCATTTTCTCTCTCTCTCTCTCTGTCTGTCTCTCTCTCTCTCTCTCTCTCTCTTTCTCTCTTTAAGCAACTTGTCTTCCTCTACCTCTACACACACAGTCTCTGTCCCCCCTTTCTCTCTCTCTCTCTATGTCTCTCTCTCTCTTTCTCTCTCCCTTCTCTTTGCAAGTGTTGGGTTTTGAGCATTCTAACACTCCTATGGTGTACATGCAACCCTAGAAACCTTGTATCTATGTTTGACTATGACACATGCAATAATTATTTTTCCAAGGTTCTTATCCTATCTAGAAAGGCATGGGGAACTTTAATCAAATAAAGCTAGTAGAATTACTTACCTTGTAGTTGTAGTTGATTGCTTGGAGTTTTAGAGCCTAGCACCAATAGTGTGGATGCCTCAAATGGAAATCACAAATCACCACAAACTTGGAACTTTGAGAGAATAGTAATCACCTTTCTTAAAATCGGCCCTCTTACTTTAATCACCACAACTAGTGTGATTTCAAGAACCAGAGCCTCCTTTATATAGTGTGATGGATTAGGGTTACATCCATGTAAACCTAATACCCATGTCTTTTCATTTCCATGAGATCCATAGGTTAAAGCTCCATGGAGTATCCATGGACTTTCTATACAAGCCTAGCCCATTACAAATAATCATTAGTCCACACTATATAAATACAAGAGCCCATATTTAATTAGTCAAACTTTTGATCTCTAAATTAATCCTAGATTAATTATAGATCAATACTAATTAAATAATATGATTTTATATTAATATATTAGAACTTATAATATATTAATAAATCATAACTTATACTATTCTCAAAAGATTATCCATAAATTGTTCGGGTGAAGTGCAACCCAAATGGACCATGCCGGGTCGGGTCAAGTACATACCAAATATAGTTATGGACTTAGACACTATATCAACCAGTCTCCCACTTGGATAAGTATAATAACTATAGTTGCAAGTATGACTTCAGGAACCGATTAGCAATCGTAGCTCTTTAAATTCTGTTGAACTACAACGTGCCATTTTAGATAAGTGATCATATAATCCTCTGTTCTAGATATCAGCCGGACAAATACATGGAACATAGTCTTGCTTTTTGTCCAGTATTTGTTTCCTGATTTTCGATTTGTTTAACATAGAACTTAACCGAACACATCAATATAGTTCTGACCGGGCCCGGTACATAGGTCAAAACAAAATCATCGAGGGGCCCAGATATCAACTTCTAATCCAAGAAGGAACAGATAAACTTCGACTCGTATGTTTGTTCTACCACTCATTGAATTATACACAAAAGCACGTTTTATAACATCGCGTTACCAATGTGTTTATGTACAATCAATGCATAACCAACTCATAAGTAACAAATCATATCTCTAGGTTTGAAGACTTATATGATATTACCGTCTCACGATCACTCGAGATAAATTCCATGAAGTGATTCCAGTGAGTGTGGGTTGAGTCCAATGCTCAGACCTTATGAGCACTCATGATTGTTGTAGCCATGTCCAACACCTTAGACCTCTGCAACCAATAATGACAGTCTTGATTCATACCTACTTCCGACATATGAACGACTGTGGGGGTTCGAATAATATGATATACCAAACATAATTTTTCTAGAAGTCAAAACATGCAAAAGAAATATAGTAAACGATTGACAAGAGATAGAAACACTTTACTCATAAATAACAACTTTTATTTATCATCAAATGTCAATTACATTTTACAAATTTCAAGATTATCTAACTACTAAAACTAACATCATCCTTCAACCCTATGCTCCGAGCATGCTAGAGATGCTTAGCTCGAGTCAGTCCCTTCGTGAGAGGATCTGCTAGGTTCTCATCCGATGATACCCTCTTTGCCACGAGGATTCCTTCTTCTATTCGATGTCTGATGAAGTGATATTTTCTGTCAATGTGTATGGATCTCCCATGATCTCTTGGTTCCTTGGCTAAGGCAACCACACTATTGTTGTCACATAAAATCTCCATTGGCTCCTTTATAGCTGGTACAACTCCAAGGTCTCCGATGAAGTTCTTTAGCCATATAGCCTCCTTTGCTACCTCTCTTGCTGCTATATACTCTGATTCACAAGTGGAATCAACCACTGTATCCTGCTTGGAACTTTTCCAAGTAATTGCCCCTCCATTTAGGGTAAAGAACCAGCCCGACTGAGAGTGGAAATTATCCCTATCAGTCTGGAAGCTAGCATCACTGTACCTTACAACTCTCAAGTCATTACTCCCACCGAGGGTGAGGACCCAGTCCTTAGTCCTCCGTAGGTACTTGAGGATATTCTTTACCGCAGTCCAGTGTACCTTGACAGGGTTCCCATGATACCTGCTAACCATGCTCAAAGCAAAGGCTACATCAGGTCGAGTACACGTCATAACATACATGATCGATCCTACAAATGAAGCATAAGGTATTCGACTCATTTCTGCTATCTCAGCCTCAGTACTAGGGCTTTGTGTCTTACTCAATCTGGCTTTACTATAGATAGGTAACTCTCCTTTCTTGGAGTTATGCATGTTGAACCTTTTCAACACTTTGTCCACATATATGCTTTGACTAAGTCTAGTTAGTCGTTTACTCCTGTTTCTCAAAATCCTTATCCCTAAGATATTGGCAGCTTCTCCAAGGTCCTTAATTCATAGCAAAACACTTCCCAAGACCGGTCTTTACTTCCTGCAAGGTTGGGATGTCATTTCCTATGAGTAGTATGTCATCCACATACAGTACCAAAAAGCTGACTATACTCCCACTAGCCTTGATATAGACACAAGATTCATCTTCACTCCTTGAAAAACCAAATTCTTTGACTTTCTCATATAAGCAAAGATTTCATCTGTGAGGTGCCTGTTTCAATCCATAAAAGGATTTCTCGAGCTTACACACTCTACTAGGGTACTTTGTACTGACAATACCCTCTGGCTGAACCATGTAAGCATCTTCAACCAACTTTCCATTAAGAAGGTGGTTTTGACATCCATTTTCCATATTTCATAATCATGAAATGCAGCAATGGCTAACATAACCCTAATAGACTTAATCTTGGCCACTAGTGAAAAGGTCTCATCATAATCAACTCCCGGAGTTTGAGAATAACCCTTTGCAACTAGTCGTCCCTTATAAGTGTGTACGTTACCATCCATATCGGTCTTTTTCTTGAAGATCCATTTGCACCCAACTATCTTATGATCAGGTACATTGTCAACCAAGTTCCAAACTTGAATGTCATACATGGACTGTATCTCGCTATCCATAGCCTCTTTCCATTTAGCAGCCTCAGGGTCTGCCATGGCTTCCAAGTAGCCGTTAGGCTTATCCAGACTTACCAGTGTGTTATCACTGATAAGTGTCTCACCTTTTGCAGTAATATGAAAACCATAATAATGCTTAGGTTCATTCCTAACTCTGGTGGAACGTCTCAAAGGTATATATTCTTTAGTTGGCTCAATAGGAGTTTCCTCCTCAGGTTGAGGGCTAGGATTTGAGGTTCCTTCACCAATTGACTCTTGAATTTCATCAAGGTCAATTTGCCTCCCAATATCTCCTTGGCTCATAATTTCTCTCTCTCAAAAGAATCCTCTTCTTGCTACAAATACCACATTATCATTGGGTCTGTAGAAGATGTTACCAAAAGGAATTATGTGGGTAGCCGATGAAAATACACCTTTTGCTTCGGGGTTCGAGCTTATCGTGAGTCTCGCGTCTCACGAAAGCCTTGTTACCCTAAATCTTTATGTGGTTTAGATTGGGAACTTTTCCAGTCCACACCTCGTGAGGTGTTTTGGAAACCTTCTTTTTAGGGACTAGATTAAGTATATATGCGCGACATTCTCTAAGGCATACCCCCAAAATGATATTGGTAGCGAAGCTCGACTCATCATGGAACAAACCATGTCCGACAAGGTTCGATTGCGCCTCTCAGCTACACTATTCAACTGTGGTGTCCTAGGAGGTGTCAATTGTGAGACAATCCCACATTCCTTAAGATAGTCAAGGAACTCACTACTAAGATACTCACCACCATGATCGGACCGAAGCATGTTAATGTTCCTGCCCAACTGATTCTCCATTTCTTGCTTAAACTCTTTGAATTTCTCAAAGGTTTCTGACTTATTCTTGATTAGGTAGACATATCCATATCTACTAAAATCATCAGTAAAAGTCACATAGAACTGATTAGCATCTCTTGTGGCAGTTCTGAAGGGTCCACACACATCCGTGTGTATGAGGTCCAACAAACCTTCACCCCTAGCACAAGTGCTAGTAAAAGGTGCTTTGTCATTTTACCAAGCAAAGAAAATTCACAACTATCATCTGACTTTAGATCAAATGACTCCAAGACTCCATCCTTTTGGAGTTAGCCTATGCGTTTCTTGCTTACATGTCCAAGACGACAATGCCATAAAGATGCTTTCCTAGATTATCTACAACAAATACAGTTTCATACACACCATCACAAGGTAATGCTTTAAAATAAAGAACATTATTAAAGAAAGTATTAATACTACCATTATTATTATCAAAATAAAAGGTAAAACCTTGTTTATACAATGCATGAAAGGAAATAACATTTCGTGCCATTTCTGGCAAATAATAACATTTATTCAAATCTAATGTAAACCCACTATTTAGGACTAAGCAATAAACTCCTATCTTGGTGACAGGTGAAGCTTTCCTGTTTCCCATGATCAAGTTTATCTTTCCCTGCTCCATATTCTCACTTCTTCTTAGTCCCTGCAAATCACAACATATGTGAATACCACAACCTGTATCAAGGACCCAAGACTTAGAAGGAGGTGAGTTATTAGACAATATAATGTATATGCCTACATGGTTGGGTTTTACTTTCCCATCCTTCAAATCTTACTGGTACTTTGCGCATTTTCGCTTCTAGTGCGACTTTTCATGGCAATAGAAGCATTTGGCCTCATTAGGGTTAGCATAAAGAGTGACAAAACCTTTCTTGGTTTTGCTTGAAGAGGAGCCTTCAAGGGTCTTACCCTTGGTACCCTTATAAGGGTTCTTTCTCTTCTTCCCTTTTCCATGCCTGATTGCCAAGACATTGGCCGCAGTTGGAGTAGGAGTAAGAGTAGTAACAACCGACTTACCCTTTAGACCACTTTCAGCGGTCTTCAAGAGTCCTTGAAGTTTGCTGAGGGTGACTTCTTCCTTGTTCATGTGATATGTCATGCGGAATTGATCGTAACACGATGGCAACGAGTGCAAAATGATATCTATTGCTAACTCATCATGGAAGTTCACATTCAGCTTCAGTAAACGGGCCACATACCTTTGCATTTTCTGCATGTGGCTCGTGATGGGTTCACCATCCTTCATTCGAGTTGTTATCATGGAGGAGATTATTTCATATCGCTCTTGACGAGCACTTTGATGGTAGTGCTCCATCAAGTCCTGGTGCATCTCAAAAGGATAATAGTCCTCATAAGGTTTTTGGAGCTTGGTTGTCATGGTGGTCATCATGATGCATGCCACTTTTGTAGAATATCTCTCATGTACCTCATATTCAGCAAGCTCTTCAGGAGTAGCAGTTGGCTCAGGTACCTTTAGCTCCTTGTCGAGAACATATTCTTTGTTCTCATACCGAGTGACCATCCTGATGTTTCTGATCCAATCAGTAAAGTTGGATCCATCAAAGATGACTCTCCCACAAAGATTCATGAGAGAGAAGGAGCTAGTAGGGTTTGAGCTAGAAGCATTGTTATTGGAAGACATCTGAAAAGAAGAGGGAATAGATTAGATTATATATAGAGATAGTCCTTAATAAAACACCCAAATGTAATATTAAGGCTAGGACCCAACACAATATTTTATAACTTAGAAGAGGGATGCCGTAATCTAAGTTACAATATATTTGAATGTAGGTGAATGACGATTCACTAATTTCCACCATGAAAAATGAAATATTTAATTAGGTTTTTAGTTGGTTTAGAAACTCCTAAATTCTTTGAGATTCATTGAAATTATTCAATGGCATGTTTCAATCTCGAGTGTGCCCTTCAAGTTTTGTGACTGGGATGCCGAGGATCACAAAACAAGGTGTGAAATAACCATGCAAATTACTTAGTACCCTTAATGTATTACCCCTCAATCGATGTGTCAGTTAACCACACACGCTCCATCGATACTATGATAAACATTAAGTCACCCTTTACCTACCTTGTTAAGTTCAGGTTAGTGTGCCGGTTAACCACACACGTTCCACTAACGACTTAAACAAAGTGTAAAGTGTAATTTCATGGATTAGCACCTAATTCACATTTTCCTAAAATAACTAAGATTGGGAATTCAATAAAGTTTAGTTACTTTAGTATTATCATTATACTGTTAATGAGAATTTATAAGTCCTTGTCCTACCCGTTCGGCTAACTACCCTCCACCGATCAAGGAAGCAGTGGATGAGAGTGGACACCCATTAAGTTGCTATTTAATAGGCAACAACCTTATACCCCGCTTATAGACCAGCTTCGTGAATGAGGCGTACTAGCGGTAAGACGACTTGATCTTATACATATACATATACATATATATATATATATATATATATATATATATATATATATATATATTATTAACTTATAATATTATAATGTATAAGGGTTGAATTTTAACTTTTAAAATTCTAAGGGTTGGAACTAAAGTTTTAATCATGACTTTACTTGTTCCAAAACTTGAGGGAAACTTTTGTAAACTTTCAAAACTTTTGATTTCTTATAACTTATGAATTTAATTGAGTATTAAAAATGAAGACTCTTCAATTTTATAACCCTTGTGTTCTTTTAATGGCTTTTATTAAGGTGTGACCTTTGGATTTCCATAACTTGAGTCAAGTTATGGACTCCATTAAAACACATAATGATCATGAATTTAAACTACCAAGTAGGTTACAAACAATTCCTATGATCATCTAATCTTCATAAGTTCAAGAACATGAATATGAACATTTCAAGAATCATAAATTACTCATAAAACTTGTAATTTTTGATAATAGCCATTGTAAATGGATTAGAATAAACATTACACCATATAAAACAAGTTTTATAACACCAAAACAGTTTAAGGTAATGTTTCTAGTCCATTTCCAACAGCAAAACACGAGAAACTGCATTCTGCAAGCTAAACTCGCCGAGTTCCCTAAGGAACTCGTCGAGTTCCCTAAGGAACACGTCGAGTTCATGTGTTAACTCATGAACTCGGCGAGTTTTTGGCCAGAATTCGTCGATTTTTGCAATCTGTACAGTTTTAGTTTTTGAAAAACCAACTTTTGCAACAAGTATCATACAAACAACCCTAGGCTCTGATACCACTGTTGGGTTTTGAGCATTCTAACACTCCTATGTTGTACATGCAACCCTAGAAACATTGGATCTATGTTTGACTATGATACATGCATATTATTATTTTTCCAAGGTTCTTATCTTATCTAGCAAGGCATGGGGAACTTGAATCAAATAGAGCTAGTAGAATTACTTACATTGTAGTTGTAGTTGATTGCTTGGAGTTTTAGAGCCTAGTACCAATAGTGTGGATGCCTCAAATAGAAATCACAAATCACCACAAACTTGGAACTTTGAGAGAATAGTAATCATCTTCCTTGAAATCGGCCCTCTTACTTTACTCACCACAACTAGTGTGATTTCAAGAACCAAAGCCTCCTTTATATAGTGTGATGGATTAGGGTTACCTCCATGTAAACCCTAATACCCATGTCTTTTCATTTCCATGAGATCCATGGGTTAAAGCTCCATGGAGTATCCATGGACTTTCCATACAAGCCTAGCCCATTCCAAATAAGCATTAGCCTACAATATATAAATACAAGAGCCCATATTTAATTAGTCATACTTTTGATCTCTAAATTAATCCTAGATTAATTGTAGATCAATACTAATTAAATAATATGATTTTATATTAATATATTAGAACTTATAATATATTAATATATCATAACTTATACTATTCTAAAAGATTATCCATAAATTGTTCGGGTGAAGTGAAACCCAAATGGACCATGCCGGGTCGGGTAAAGTACATACCAAATATAGTTATAGACTTAGACACTATATCTAACCGCAAGCCCTAAACCCTAATCCGCCACCACCAACATCTGAACCAGCCCTCACCAGTTACCTCTACTCCACCCTCATCTCCCACTGATATATATATATATAGTGCTACAAAACTCGACCTACTCGGCCGATTACTCGGAATCGGCCCTCCACCGAGGCGAGTAATGTCAACTCGGATTTAGTCAAAATCGGCCAAAAATCGGTCAAACTCGGTCAAAAATCGGACAAACTCGGTAAAATTCGGGCCTACTCAGTCTTACTCGGGCCTACTCGGTCAAACTAGATCAAAGGCTCAAAATTGTCATAAAAAGAGAAAAAAATCAAGAATTTCAAGATTAATATGTATAATGCACTTAATGATTTATTTAACACAAACATGTGATTATTACTACATACATACATATATATATATATATATATATATATATATATATATATATATATATATATATATATATATATATATATATCTTAAATTTTTAGTATATCCACGTAGTGAGATAATTATGTGTATTTCAGTTTTTATATATTCACATGTATCTAATTTTGGTTATATATTTCAATCAAATTATGATTTTAACTTATGATTTTGAGATATATAATTTTCCAAAAAATATTTCTGCATGAATTACCGAATCCGAGTACTCCCCGAGTACTCGCTACTCCCCATTCGGCTGAGCAGGTACCGAGTAGCGAGTTCTACAACCTTGTGTGTGTGTGTGTGTGTGTGTGTGTGTATATATATATATATATATATATCCATTTAGGAAACAAACTATGCTCCTCCACCCTACTCTACGATCTTTTCATGAACACCTTCTCCTCCGATCCATCTCTCTTCTCTGCCACCATCTCCGACTTACGTGCCGCCTGTTAACAAGTCCCTGCGTGCATCTCCTTCATTACCATAGGTAAGTGATCATCATTAAGCTTCAAATGATTTCATGACGGTCAGATCAAAGTAGAATTAGTTTTTTAAAACCATGGAATTAGAGCCTGGTAGTGCAAAAGTCTCAAATGGTTTTTTCTTTTAGCTTTTAGAACTTTAACCAGTTAATGGTACAGTTAGTACGTAGAAACACAAAAAAATGAAGCTACTAATTTGTTTACCTATCATTGATATGATCAAATCTATTCATATTCTGAACCACCATATCATATGATGTAGTGTACTACTGACTAACTCAGTCAGTCAGTGAGTGAGATGTTTGATTGACTAAACTAGAAATTTTATATCGTGTAGGTGGCTCATCCAGGAAAAATTACAATCAGGGGACATTCTTACGCGGTGTTTATGACTGCAAATATGTTGGTGCATTCCCGTCATATTTTACACCTTTTCTGTTTCAGGTAAGATAGACAGACTTTGATTTGGTCTTTCGTTGGTTTTTGCTCAGTTGTAATTTATTATGTTGTTGATTAGAACGAGGATAGAACCCTATGGGAAGCCACTGATACTTACATCAAGATGATTCCTTTCATGTCTGCTGATAAGATTAAGAAGCCATCATGCTTATCCATGGAGAAGAAGACAACAATTCAGGAACACTGACAATGCAGGTGGGATTGGATTTTATTATGACCTTATATAATCCTCCTTCAACTTGTCTGTGATGTGGTTTGTAAATATATGTATACATACATACTTACATACACAAACACACACACAAACACACACACACACACACACACACACACACACACATATATATATATATATATATATATATATATATATATATATATATATATATGACAGAATTGCAAAAATGATCCTTGTGGTATGCATTTTTTGGGGGTTTTAGTCCAAACCCCGAATTTTTTGGATTGGTGGTCCTTTTGGACTAGTTTGTATGTAAAAATGGTCCCTGTGAAAATTGAAATGACTAAATTGCCCTCTTGATATATTTTTTCTATTTAATTTAATGTTTTATTAATAATAAAATGGGTCTCTCTCTCTCTCTCTCTCTCTCTCTTTGTCTCTCTTTGTGCGCATATTGAGTTAACATTACACAACAATTTTGTCTAACTAATGAAAATTTTGTGTCTTCTTCTTGTACCCAATCACCACCTCCATTGTGGTTGTTGTGACCACCGGACACCACCCAACACCACCTTCCAGTCGTGACCCACAACCACTGATACCCACCATATACCTCTCTCTCTCTCTCTCTCTCTCTCTCTATATATATATATATATATATATATATATATATATATATATATATATATATATATATATATATATTAAAAATCACCACCGAACATAACCCTCATTCCTCCCTACATTTCCTCTCATTGAGCTCACCGAAAACACGAGAAAACGAAGCAGCAGATGTCGCCGGAGCAACTCCTGCCAACATCGTCTCCACTTCAGTGAAACACTGTCATCGTTAGTTGTTGCTTCCGTCGGTCATCTCCTACCATCCTCCTCACCTCTTGCGACCCCTGTATGTCCAATTTTCCCCCTCATTATTTTCGTTTTCCTTTTTGATCGATCAACAGTCTTGGATTAGGAAGGATTGGTCTATGATTTCGATTATACCTCCTCTGATTAGTACCCTATTGAGAACCATAAGTTGGTTTGTGGAGTTAAAGTATCATCCATGAGTAGTACCCAGTTAAAAATATTGGGTTTATCTAATCAATTTGATTGAGGTCTTCATCATTTTTGTTTTATGAACATAATTAATATTTTGGGGCTGAAATAATGTTCTTTGGTTGGAGAATATGAACTGGGAAATGGTTTCATACAGGTAGGAGAGAGAGAGAGAGAGAGAGAGGGAGAGAGAGGGAGGGGTCGTTTATAATTTTTTAATTGTTAAACTAATTAAATAAATAGTATTAGATTTTAATATAATGAAAAAAATGAAAAATAAATACCCCAAGGGTATTATAGTCATTTCAGTTTTCACAGTGACCATTTTCACGTACAAACTAGTCCAAAAGGATCACTAATCCAAAAAATTCAAGGTTTGGAGAACCCCCCCCCCCCCCCCCCCAAAAAAAAATGCATACCATATGTACAAACTAGTCCAAAATGATCACTATTGGTGCAGTTGGATCGTTTCTTCAATGCTTTGAAGGGGCATGGGGCACTCTCTCGCCTAGTCGTTCTACCATTTGAGATTCATGGTTATTCATCATGGGAGAGCATAATGCATGTCCTTTGGGAGTCAATTCATGGGGTAAATTAATAAAAAGTTACCAAATTCATGAATTAAATTGAGAAAAACTAACTTAAATTATTATTATTATTTTTTTAAAATCTTAGCTTCTTCCAGAACAAGTAGCAATTCTAATGAACTTGGTATGCAGACTTTCTATTCCTTCAGCAAAATCCCCAAGGGTATCTGGTATACATTTTCCAGGCTATGAAAGCTACCCTGAAAATAATAATTCCATTAAAATGTAACATTCTTGATTCCTCAACATTAATCTGTTAAATTTATTATCTGTTCTCAAGAATAATGCAAACATTATTTATATCATTAATTTGTTAAATTTATTTTATGTTCTCTTTCATTCTTGGTTCACAATCAATATTTCTTAGTTAATGGTACTGTGACTTATTTTTCATATATAATCGAGACCTTGTGTTCTAGGTTGGCTTTGTCTGGTAAGAATATGGACAAGCAACAATTCATGGGGACTGTGGGTGTATTGGTCAACAATGTAGGTTACCTAACTCTACCCTTTTTTCTGTATGACAGACAACAATTCAATGGCAGGAAGTTATTGATTTGAATCTCAATGGTGTATGCCTATGTACACAGGTGTGGCTTCAGACATAATTGAATTCTCTTTCTAGCATCAATCAACTCTTTGTATATCTTTTAATCTTGTTCTTTTACAGTTAGATGCAATAATTGAAGTTTGTTTTTCTTTTCTTACAGGGCTAGCTCATTTTAGCTGTATGCCTACAACATTATCAAGTGGAGTTGCATGCTAGGTCAATTTTGATTCCTTGCTAAGGTGAAAATGACTTTATAATTCATATTCTTGTTTCTCGTAATTTGTATTGCATTTGATGATAAGGATCAGGAGGACATTTATGTATTTTTTTTATAAATCTTTTTATATTTTATAAAAAATGATTTATAAATCCTTTTTTATAAAACTTTTTTTATAAATCTTGTTTCTTATTCTTATATAAAATGAAATTATTAAATTTTATATTCTTTTTTATAAAACTTTTTATATTTATAAAAAAAAATTAGGTTGTGGGAAAGGTGTTGCCAAAGCTAAATGGAAAGCTTACTGGAATGGCTTTTAGGGTTCATGGGTTGATGGGTTTAACCAACCAAATTGTCTTACGTTATGTTCCACAATTGCCCCTGATACTGGCACGATGCTCTCATTCAGTCGTCCTTATCAAATCTTCTAAATACATCATATGGGATTAACACTCCCACCTGTGGTTACCAGCTACAACCCCGATAGGCATAACCCTATAGTCTTCTTCACGATGTCAGATGAAGTGTCGTGGTGGGGAAATTTCAAGTCGTATAGATCGGTTATAGGGACTCATTGTAACATTATCCACCAACCTTAATAAATTAAACTACTTAGAGGAGAATGCCTAGGGAGTAATTAAAGTATGAAAAGATAAGAAAAAAGAAGTGTAAATCTATTAAAGAGAAAGTTATAGGATAAATACTAAAATAGTTGTTTATACTAGGAAAACAAAATGCATAGAATAGAAACCCTTTTTTAACGTGTTATAAGACTATTCTAAAAAAGGTGTAAAACCTTAAAACCTATGAACAAACTGATATTACGTAGCAATTTTCAAAACCCATGTATTTTCAAGAAATAAGTAGCAGTGGAAGCTGAGTGTCGAAGGAAGTCGTGACCTGGCCGATGGAAGTTTTATCTTGTTTTCTTGTTGTTTAATTTATTTTTAGGGGGTGTTTGGAAATTAAACAATTTAAAACTTTTCAATAATGAATAAAAGAAGTATTTGGGTTATATTTCCATGTATTATTCAATATACTTGTCTTCTGATCCAACATCCCTAAACAACACACAACTCGAGGTTTCTGCCACTGGCCGTTGGTGTGACACGACTCATCATAGAACAAACCATATCTAACAAAGTTTAATTTCTCCTATCAACAAAAACAATAATTGGTGGACTTATAGGAGGATTTAATTGTGAAACTATTCCATATTGCTTTAGATACTTGTTGAACTTAATATTAAGATATTCTCCTCCCTATTGTATTGGAGCATCTTTATCTTCTTATGAAACTAATTCTCTACTTCATGTTTAAACTCTTTGAATTTTTCAAAAATTTCTGACTTATGTCTTATCAAGTAAACATAACAATATCTACTATAATCATCGGTAGATGTCATGTAGTAGTGGTTTTCATCCCTTGTGCTAGATCTGATAGGTCCAAACACATAGGTATAGATGATGTTCAAAATCCCTTCACCTTTTGCACATGCCCATATGAATGGTGATTTGTCATGTTTCCTAACAAACATAAGTCACTTTCAACATTTGATTTTATATAAAATGATTCCTAGACTCCATCCTTTTGAAGATGGGTGATGTGTTTCTTGTTGATATGCCCAAGACAACAATGTCATATGTATGCCTTGTCTAAAGTATTAGAAGAATCAATATTATATACATCATTACTCGTATTATTTACAAGAGTTTCATACACACCATTACAAGGATAAGATTTGAACATAAAATAACCATCTTTATAAACCGAAATATCTCTATTAACATCATCAAATGTATAACGATATAATTTTGTAAACAATGCATGAAATGACATTATGTTTCTTTTCATCTCATAAAAATACCAACAATTAACCAAATATATCATAATACTACTATCAAGTATGAGCTCAGAAATCCTAATCCTTGTCACAGTCACAGTGTGCCTATACCTCATGATTAGATTTAGCTCCCCATTCTTGAGCTTCTCACTTTCCTTTATCCCCCGTACAACAGAACAAATGTGAAAAAGACATCCTATATAAATGACTCATTAATTTGAGGTTTTAGTGTTCTGGAGTTCGATCATGTACATACCGAAGGAGGAAACACATAGCTTGGATTTACCATCCTTTATCTCTTGTAGATACTTTAGGTAGCTTCTCTTATAATGGCCCTTTAGATTGCTGTGAAAAAGTGGCCTCTTTAGGATCATTGACATGTGGAATATCGTATTTAGCCTTTCTATTTGACCCTTGACTAGACTCTCCAACATGGGATTTCACTTTCCACTTAGGTTGGGATGAAACCTTTATTTTATTTCCTTTACATCGATGAATGGCCAAGACGGGAGCAGCTGAGGTAGTTGAGCCATGAGACTTTCTCATGCCTAACTAAATAGTTTGCAACAAACTGTGGCATTGCATCGATGTGCTTTATATATTGTACAAATGTGCTATGTAATTGATAGTCTATAAAATATACATGAAAAATCACCCCATTTAATAATGGTATCAAAAGCTTTGATCTCATAAAAGATATATATTTCACAATACAAATCTAGTTTTACATTTATAATTTCTTAAAAATCAAACTGACTATCTACACCAGAAAGTGGACGTGTTCGATGAAAATATATCCTAGGTAAGTAAGGCGTCAAACACATGGGGAATAGAAGTGTACTAACATATAATTATCTTCTTATTAATCAATCACAAAAGAAAACATGTCATTATCCTAGGTAAGTAATGCATCTATATTCAATTGACAAAAAAAAGGTTGAGGACGAGGGAATGAATCTGGGCCACTCATTTTGAATATGTTGCTTAAGCGCTCAAGCGTACCGAGCCGATAGAGTAGATCATATTCGTATATGCATACATATAATGAATATGTATATTGATATATGAATAAGTATATTCATATATAAATAAGTGTATTCATATATGAATATGTATATTGATATACAAATAGGTATAGCTAAAGCATGCGGATTATGTATAGGGCAAGGAGGGGCTTTGCCCTCCTGATATTTGGGTTAGAAATAGCAAATATATCTTGAAAATTTTAAATTATAGGTCTGTTAGTGTAGAAATTGGGCTGTGGGCCCTCCTGATTTCAGTCCGATTTCCAAAACTAGTGAAAAGAAGTCAAAACCGATTTGTATATACCCAGTTCCTCCCCCATCGTCGCTAGTCGCTACCTCCATACCTTTCTCAGTCGCTACCCGTTGGTCTCGCCATTCACCACCGTAGTAGGCAGAAATCAGGTATGTAATGCTTTTTTTATTCTCCTATTCTCCCGTTCTCAATCTCTCGGATTCATCTCTTCTTGAAATTGGAATAGTAGAATTACAAATTAGAATTTAGAAATCTAAAATCTCAATTCTCATATCCTAATTGTTTTTTACTTAGCTGTCTAGTACTCTAGTTTATGATTTGTTTAGCTCTTCAAGCTGTGATTAAGGACACCACAGTAACAGAAAAAAAAAATAAACTAATTTTGTTCTTCTTCAAAGAAGATCAAACTGAACATGGGACCCACGATGGGTTGGATTGTTAAAAACTTCATACTGACATTGGAGTGTCAGACACCAGGCAGTCACCATTATCCATCGTAGCTCCGCCAGTCACCACCGTCCATTTGCTGTTGAGTTTCTCTATACATCCGTTGCTCTTTCTTGTTCACAGAACTGAAGAAAATTAGGTATGCTCCCGAGTGATCCTCCGTTTGGCTGTTATGTCTGCTATCTTTTCCAATTATCCTGGAAATTAGGAGCCAATCTATCAAGTATTTAAACTTGAGTATTGAATTTGTTTCCTCCGTTCGCTATTTTGCTTGTTGTTGGGATTTGGTATACAACTAATTATGATTTCACACACATTTAAATGGATTTTTGTAGAAAATTGCTAATGTTTGTCTAGAATGAACTTATTGATGAGTAGTATGAATTGTTCCTCCATTTTCTTGTTGTTGGAGTTTGGGAATCAACCAATTAGAATTTCACATACTATTAAATGTTCTCTTTTGCAGAAATTTGCTAATGTTCTGTCTAAATTGAGCTAATGAGTGATGAGTGATGAGCATTACTTCTGTTTATCTAATATTTGATTTTTATTGCCCTAAATTTGATTTAAGTTAGAGTGCTGATTTTGAATGAATTTTTCCTCCATTTTGATTTTTATAGATACAATCATGGTAACTTTAGGAATTTAATTGCTGAAATTAGGCTTGTTTATTTGTAAAAACAACCTTAATTTTTAGTTTCTAATACTTTCTCCCTCCCCCCCCCCCCCCCCCACCAAAAAAAAAAATTATATGTTCAACCTCCCCCTAAGCTGAAGTGATTATTCATATATGAATATGGTGGCGGTAGGTGGTGGTGGATGTGGTAGTTGTTGGTGGTGCTTTGTTATGGAGGTGATGGTTGTTGGTGGCAGTGGTGGTGGTTGATGGTGGAGGGGAGGTGATGTATTCATATTAAAATGATATTGCTAAAATAGAGTTTTCAATTATTACTGGATGACCTTTCTTTGGTTGCTTCCCACATTCACATGCAGCGTAGAGATGGTCGTTTTCAAATTTGAGGAGAGGCAAACCTCAGACCATTTCACCAGACACCAGGTCATTCATGTATCAAAAGTTAAGATGAGCAAGCCTCCGATGACATAGCCAACTAATGTTAGGAACAACTTTTGATAGAAGACAGAGTTGAGGCTTTCCAACGATCATGTTAATGTACAAAAGGATACATGTTTTTAATGCGATCGGACTTGATGAGACATTCTTGTCGGTCTTCCATCATAACATAGTTATGCTTCTTGCAGATTCCAACCCTCTAATTTGTATCAATCTATTGAGAGACACTAATTAGATTATGATTGAAATCAGATACATAGGCCACATTTGAGTCAGAAAAATTGTCGTTGGTCAGGAGGCCATAGCCTCGAATTTGAGAGTTTAAATTATTTCTGTAAGTAACATAACCAACATTTGGAGGAAGTTTGAGATCACACAAAAAAACTCTTTTTTCCCTGTCATGGGCTTGGAACAAGCACTATCAATATACCATATTGTATCTTTTTCCGAAGCACAGAAAGCGTGCAAAATCATTGAGTTTTGGAGTTTTTAGGCTCCAAGTTAGATTTAGGGACATTATCAAGGGCTTTGGACTCGGTTTGAGATTTATGAATAGCTGATATCTCAAAATTCATTTTCCAAAACTCTTTTGGAAAGATGCAAAATGTCAAAGTCCTTTCATTTATCCAAAAGTCATATTCAACCGTTGGTTGTTTTGACTTAGTTCGACCGCGACACCCTAACCAATTCCATTTTCTCTCATCCATCTCTCTCATTCTTCTTAGTTTCCGGAAAGGCAGACCCGATACTAGACATCGATTGATTTTAGCCCTGGGATCCAACCTCTTGCTGGAAGGAAAATCAGGAAACTCCACGCCTCTCTTTCTCCCCCGGTTATCTCCCTCTGCCTCTCACACACTCGTGTATGCAACAGCCTAACCGGAGAGGAGCAACCAGTTTTATGTTCTTAAGGATCGTAACCGTCGGTAAGAATCAAATGAATCAACCGACGTTTAAATTGAATGTAATTATCAAGTTACATTAATGGTCCCTCAGCTTCCCTCCATTTAACCATAATCACCCATTTATATTTTATTCTAAAGTTTCATATTTTCCAAAATTCATTCTACCGCACTCAACTTTTATAACTTGTAAATAAATTATCTATATCTTAAATATTTCCACCTTTTAGTTAACTAACTAATATATATATATATATATATATATATATATATATATATATATATATATATATATATATATATATATATATATATATATAAATATATATATATATATATATATATATATTATTAAATCTTTAATATATTACTTAAAATCCTTTTATATTTATTTATTTTATTTCATAATCATAAAAAATAATTTTGTTTTACTAGAATAGATATTTGAGTAACGGAAAACTAACATTGCTAACAGACAAATTTTTGGGTCGTTTCATGACCCAAATCGAATCCACTCCATGTGCGGTCCTGGGAAGCTTGGTGATGAAATCCATGGTTATGTCTTCCCATTTACACACGGATATATCCAACGACTGCGTCTTACCGTGAGGTCACTGGTACTCGGCATTGACCTTGCTGCAGGTCAAGCACCGCTCCATATACCATGCTACGTCCCGCTTCATTCAAGGAAACCAATAATCAAGGCGAAGATACTGATACATCTTTGTCGCCCCGGGATGGATGGAGAACCTCAACGTGTGAGCCTCATCCATCAGAACCTGGCGTACACCACCCGAATATGGAACTCAGACCCTCCCATGCAGGGTCAACAACCCATGACTATCATAATCAAATAAGGCTACCCGGCCTATGATCTGCTCGCGCTTTCGGCATTCCTCCTTCAAGCCCTCGAACTACGCCTCCCGGATCTGCTGTAGAAACGGAGTAATCACTGTCATCCTCAGACACAAGTCTCCAATAGGAGTTGCCACTACCTTGTGGCTCAAAGCATCAACCACTACATTGGCATTGCCCTGTGGTAAAGGATCTCACAGCTATAGTCCTTCACCACATCTAACCACCGACGCTGCCTCATGTTCAGATTTGGCTGATCCAGGAGGTACCTCAAGCTCTTGTGGTCCGTGTAAATGGCACAATGAACCCGATAGAGATAATGCCGCCAAATCTTGAGGGAGAAAACCACAACCCCCATCTCTAAATCATGTATCAGATAGTTCGCCTCATAAGGCTTCAACTACCTCAAAGTGTAAGCTATCACGTGACCTCGCTGCATCAATACTGAACCTAGGTCCATGATCGAAGTGTCATAGTAAACCATGAAGTCTTCGACACCCTTTGGCAAAGTCAAAATCGGTGTCTCGCATAAATGCTGTCTGAGGGTCTCAAAGGTTGCCTGCTGCTCAGGCACCCATCAGAATGTCACCGAATTCTTGGTCAGTTGGGTCAAAGAAACATCAATCTTGGAGAAATCCTTGAGGAATCTCCGATAGTAACCCGCTAGACCAAGAAAACCTTGAATCTCAGTTGGAGACCTCGAAACCTCCCACTGCATCACGACCTCTATCTTGGCCGGATCGACTAGAATACCCTTCTGGTTGAAAAGGTTCCCCAGAAACTGCACCTCACGCAACCAGAACTCACACTCGGAGAACTTTGCAAAAAGTGTCTCCCTCCTCAAAGTCTCCAACACCTCCCTCAAGTGCTCCTCATGTTGCTCCTGAGTCTTGGAGTAAACCAAGATATCATCAAGGAATGCTATCACAGACCAGTCCATCATCGGTTTGCACACACGATTCATGAGGTCCATGAATGTGGCAGGAGTGTTGGTGAGCCCAAATGGCGACACCACGAACTCATAGTGACCATAACAAGTCCTAAAAGTTGTCTTCTGCACATCGTCGTCTCTGAATCGCATCTGGTGACAACTCGATCGCAAATCAATCTTGGAGAACCAAGATGTACCTTGTAGCTGGTCAAACAAGTCATCAATCCTCGGGAGGGGATAACCATTCTTCACTGTTACCTTATTTAGTTCCCGGTAATCTATGTACATATGATGTGACCCGTCCTTCTTCTTCATAAACAGGATCGGGGCTCCCCATGGCAAACTACTCGGCCTGATAAATCATTTGTCTAACATCTCTTGCAGCTATGTAGACAACTCCTACGTGTCGGGAGGAGCTAACCGATATGCTACCTTGGCTATTGGAGCCGCACTAGGGACTAGATCAATCCTAAACTCAACCTGCCTCTCTAGAGGTTTCCCAGAAAAATCCTCTGGGAATACATTCGGGTACTCTCGCACGATCAGTCACCTTACGCTTATCCCAGGTATCCATGACATAAGCGACATAACCTGTGCAACCCTGTTGAAGGTAACGCCTAGCCCTCGTTGCTGACCACAAGGTCGCTCCACACTGCGGCTTCTCACCCTGAATCACAAACCCTCCCCCACTAGGAGTTCGAACTCTCACTAGTTGCTGCTTGTGGTCGATCACTACCCCCATTATGGCTCAACCAGTCCATACCAACTATAACCTTATTACCTCGTTGGGGAATAGGGACTAGATCCATAGAAAAATACTCATCAAACAACTACAATGTACATCGTCGATGAACCCTTGCGACCCGAACAATCCTATCATCTGCTATCTCTACATCAAGTGGGAAATCCAGCTCCGTTAGGAGCCCCTATGAATCGCTTGTTGAGCATGAGCGACACAAAAGATCGGGTATCCCTCGAATCAAACATTACCAAAGCAGATATATTGTTCACAAGGAACGACCCTACAATGAAACACATAAAATAAGTAATAATCAATATAAGTAAAGAGATAAGAAGAAGATACATACATATCACCACGTCACGAGCTGCACATGCCTTCTCTACTGTCATTTGAAAGGCCCTGCTCTTTGCCGCAGGCGCCTTCGTCCAGCTCTGACGGTCGTCTGTAATCCCCAACATAGCAGGAGCGGGTGTTGCCACATGTCCAGCTGCTGCTAAACTCCAGCACTAGGACCACTTGTGTCCCCTCTGATTGCACTAAAATCAAATTAGATCTGATATTGTCATGGTGGTGGTGGTAGCTATACAGTCTCTTCTCACATGACCAATTCGGCCGCACTTAAAGCAGCCTGAACTCCCTGCCTTGCATTTCCCCTCGTGCAACTTGCCGCATTTTCAATAATGGTTGCAGCCCTGCTGGCTCCTGGATCTGTGATCTGATACCTTGGGCTTCTTGCCTTCACTCCATGATTGAACCCCCTCTGGTTTCCTCTTCTTCTCCATCTCTAGATCCAACTCTCTCCTTCTCTTTCTCTCTCTCTCTCTCTATCACTCTTTCTCTCTCCCTAGAAATCATATCTTCCAGTGTCTTGTAGATGAATCGGCTCAGAAACTGGTGGATATCACTCCGCAGCATCTCATGGTATCAGGCCTTTTTCATCTCCTCGTCTGCCACATACTGCGGAACGAAAAAAGCCCTTTTCCTAAACATGGTTGGGATTTCAGTCACGATCTCAGTCGTCTGCTGGAGATCCTAGAACTCCCTAGAAAGCTGCTGCACCTCAATTGTAGGTGCAAACTCAACCCTGAACCTGGCCGAAAAATCACTCTAGGTCATCACATCTAGAGTTGCATCATCTCTAATGGCATGTCCGACCTCCTCCCACCAATCACATGCTCTATCCTTCAGAAGACAGGAAGCAAGTCAGACCTTGTCCCCCTCGGGACATCGGCTCGTACGGAAGGCGTTGGCGACATCAGTTAACCATCTGCTGCTAGCGATGGGGTCCCCAGCCCCATGATAGTCTTGAGCTCTGCAAGCTCGGAACTCCCTGAAGGTCATCGTACGTGCCCCTAGCATGGACACCATCTCATTGCGAAAAGCACTCAACCTCTCGTCAAGAATCTCCAGGATACCCTCCTTTACCGTTATGAAGATCACAAGAGTCTAGTCTAAAATATTGTGTGTAACCTCAGATGAGATGAACTCCTTCATCTAGTTATCTAGTTGCCCAGATCCAGAGCTTGAGCCTGATCCCTCACCGGCGCTTGGACTGCCGACTGGTCTAGTATGTAGTGTCACCGTACTGAAAAAAAGGCACCATAAAAAACATCAAAATACTCATCATACCTTGAGGGATCACATATACTACAAGTTCCCTTGATTCATCTCAGCCTTCCTTGATTTGAGTATGGACCCTCTACTTTCCCTAGTATTGGCCCATACTACCTTCCACATCTATCCATACTTTCCTTAAGAACTGCCTTGACTCCACCAAATACCTTCTACTACTACTGTTGTTCTCACACTAATCTCATCCTTGGCATTCCCTAGGGTATTCACCAAGCCACTCTCCGGCATCAGCTGCATAAGAAGTCCCTGTCATGTCCCCTTAACTAGCTTTCGAATAACATCACATATCACTAATACTAGAAAATTCTTCGAATGAGAGGTCCTACCCTACAACGGTTGGAATCAAACAAGAGCTGTGAAATAGAGCTAAATTGTGACAACCCAAAATTTCCATTTGTACGAACATTATCTATTCAATAGAAGCTAGTCCAGTTTCAGTGATTTTCAGACTTGTCCGAACAAGTTGGTGTACATTAGGGTTTATGTTTCTGGATATATCAGGAGAGTGGATGCTCCTGTAATTGTGAAACTTGAACATTGTAAGTTTCATAATGTTATAGTCCTACTTCTGGAATAAAAATATTTTCTGTCAAAATATTTCAGGACTATAAATAGATTTCTGAATTTAATTAATTCATTATTCACAATTCCAACTAGAGAAAAGTCAATTCTCTCTGACGGATCTTCGGGTTTTCATCCCGGATTGTGAGTCTACTTTCCTAAATGTGTTTCAATACTTGTTATATGCTTTATAACATCAATTATATGTCTAAACTGCAACATCCGGGAGTTTACTGCCCAAGAACGTTCTTGGGGAGTAAACTCCAAAACGAAGCCTAAAGGCTACCTAGTCCCATTTTCTTGTTTAGCAACTAGTTAAGGACTTAGTGTATGATCATTAGAGGCTAGAAATCACTCAAGAAACACAAGTGATAGGAGTTTACGGCCAAGGACATTTCTTGGGCCGTAAACCCCTTTTTAAGGGTCATAAATGCCCTAAATCACCCCTAAAGCTTAAGGACTTTACCCTCTAATACTTGTGCTTAATTTGGACACCAAAACACTTCAAAATCATAAGATTTTAGGAGTTTACGGCCAAGGAAGCATCTTGGGCCGTAAACCCCTTTTTCAAGTGTTAAAGATGCCCTAAACACCCTAAAAGCCTTAAGACAATTTACCTTGGCTAATTGGGACTTGAATGAGGAACAAATGACATCAAAATCATCCCTTAAAGGGAGTTTATGGCCAAGGAACATATCTTGGGCCGTAAACTCCAAGTGAAGGCACAAATGTGTGCCTCTTGTCCCCTTTAGCCTTAGATAAAAACATGGAAGCTATCCTATATGTGCAAGTGCCTCAAATGAATTAAAAACAACACCCCATAGGAGTTTACGGCCGTAAACTCTAGGAGATATGGTCCTTTGGCCGTAAACTCCCCAAAGGAGCATTCCAAGGCCTTAAACTACTTCAAGGATTATTCCAACAAGGCTAGACTTATTCTAGGATCAAGATAACACTTCAAAACACCCAAAACCACCATGTGAGGAGTTCACGGCTGTAAACTCATGGGTTCACGGCCGTAAACTCCAAAGGGTAGGGTTTTTTGGGTGGTGAACTCATATACAAGGCCATTTGTGCATTAAACCCCTTTTGCCTTGTCCCGTATCAACTTAGATGCAACCATTAGGACCTATAACACTTATATAGAGTGTATACATGTTCCTAAGTGTCTTAACTTACGTTGTTAAGTTATTATTTAGCTAATTAGTTATATATATATGCTCATTATATGATAACTAGGCTCGAACGTGTGAACAAGTCTCTGTTTGCCACCTAGCACGGTACCCGATACATTAATCCAATCTACTCACCACAAGTGAGTTCATACCCCTTTAATCAATCTTTGAAATGCTTTTAAATATTTTAAATACTTTATGGGGGGAATACAAGTCAAATACTAGTAGTTATTGCATCAATCACATGTGATTGCATTAATCACATGTGATTAATAACTAGAAAACCAATGATTTTATCACTGTTCAACTGTTTATCAAACTGTTTCACTTCAAATGTTTTACAAACTCTTTTTACTTATCAAATGCTTTTATTAAACTTTGTTTTACTTCTTATAAATTGCATGCCCATATATGTATATATAAGTAATGTTTAAAGGGCTTAGGAAGGCTATCCGCCCTATTTCCTTTTCGCGCACTGAGATGTGGTCTGGTGGGATTTCGGGTGACCATCCGAAGGTCGTTTCAATATTAGTTATATATCATATATACATGTATAGACATAAAAGTACTTCCATATTCATATTTATTCGTACATCAATAGCTAGTTACCATCGGGGTAATACAATACATATACAACTATACTAGAAACGATACATATACAACTATACTAGAAACGATACATATACAACTATACTAGAAACGATACATATACAACTATACTAGAAACAATACATATATAGCTAGACTAGAAACACTACATATACAATTATACTAGAAACAATACATATACAACGATGCTAGAAACGATACATATACAACGATGCTAGAAACGATACATATACAACTATACTAGAACGAGAAACATTACATATACATGAATACTTTAATTATTGTGATTTAAATCGGAGCATGACTTAACTGTCATGGCTCGAGTTGTAGCCAGAATTCTCTTGGAGGGAGAGCGTGAGTTTGCGTATAGATCTATACTGGATTGACAATCCTACACCTTGCTGCTAGCTACAGCCGGACCTGCGGGTCTGCGGGTGCCAAACGTCATTCCGTTATTACGACCATTCATTCTGTCGTTGTTACTAGTTGATAGTATGGTGCAATTTATCACATAATGCCTTAATATAAATCCGGTTTAAGGTAGTTAGTACAACCGCAGTTCTTATAATACAAGGCTACAGTACTACAATGATTTACCCATTACATATTTTAGTGATAACCTCACTTAAACGATAATGTACAAACTATATTTTGTTAAATGATAGTTACACTTGGGAAATTACACACTTTTACATCAAACGAGCATACAAAACAGTTAAGCCTTGGTAGAAGGCTACTTTAATAGAAAATATAGGTTTTTCTGAGAGATTCAAACTTTTACAAACAATTGCAAACCTTTACATACATTTTACAAACTTATACTTGATACATGTTCAAACATTTTTGGATAACAAATACCGACACTAAAATACTTATGAACTCACCAGCTTAATGCTGATAAACTCTTTCAAAATAACTTGTATTCTCAGGTCATCAGTAGACAGGTACCGAGGCCAGCTTTTGAGAAGATGGAGCGCATCCAAGACTCATCTTATTATTTTGATAAACATTATTTTTGGTGTCTATATTGTACAGAACATGCTTGTATTAAAATTATATATTTAATGCAATGGATGATGTTGTTTGCTTATTTACATATACTGTGTTGTGATACTTTACATGACGTCCTCCGCCCCAGAATGTTTCCGCCGTTCTTGGTTTTGGGGTGTGACATAAACCTAACCTTCTTAAATTATTTAGTCCTTGCAATATGTAACTTAACGTATTCGTTTACTATTTAGTTAAAGATAACTAGAACTCCTAAAAGTACAAAGCAAGCAACATTCGAGCATTGAGTAAACATAATCAAGCATATCCTAATCATGCCATGTATCTCTAACTAATCAGTATTAGAATGCAATTCATAAAGCTCATACACATATAACAGGTATATATGGCATCCTCCTAGATCCTTATCCCTAGTCTAGCATGCAGTTCTCATAAACATATCATAACATAAACTTGTATGGGTAATCTGGGAGTAATTACTTGAGCTCGGATGATTACATGCAACACACCCTTTTTTTCTTTTCACAATCCTTTTTAGTAAAAATGGTTTTCTTTTTGAAAATATTTATACCAAGTCCTTAGTTTGATTCCAAACACACCCAAGAGTGTACCCGAATCCCTCAAACCAAGGCTCTGATACCAACTTGAAACAACCAAAAAAATACGGTCCAAAATTTTCATTATTAATCTATAAATAAAACCATAGTAAACCATATCATCTCATAAAAACATAAGTGATTTATCTCAAAACATTATATCAAAACACTGCATCAAAATCACATGACCAAACATCAGAGTAAATCATCCCAAAATTTTCATTATTAATCTATAAATAAAACCATAGTAAACCATATCATCCCATAAAAACATAAGTGATAGCCCGACATCGGACCAAAATCCGGAAGCATATAAACATTCTCGAGCTTGCCCCAACATCGGACCAAAGTCTAGAAACATACAAACAGATACATGCAAGAATCACAAAGACATCAAGCATACAAAAATTCCTCGGGCTTGCCCCCGCATCAGACCGAAGTCCGAAAACATATAAACCTACATCGGGCACAACGTGACATTAGACCTTAGTCCGGCATATGCTAACATACATAAACGGGTCGGCATTGGTGCCTTCAACCTGTTCCTACTGGCGGAAAACTCACCTTACAAAGATGGCTACTGAATCTCTCAGTAAGGAATCACTATTGGCTGCTCACGCGTCTCCCCGACTATCATTATCAAAATAACACTTAGTCAAAAATCCAAAAATCCTTCTTAAAGTAAAATGACCATTTTACCCCCTGGTCTAATTTGGACCATAACCTAGGCCTAATTCCATCTAATCTTTCCAAGCCCACTAATGGTCCAATTTTTTTTAAATTGGACCCAACTCCTCAAATGGGTCTTCCTTTAATCTTAAACGGTCCTTGGTCCATTATCTGACTTGTGATGGCCCATTAAGGCCCAATAACTGCTAAGTCCAAAGATTGGCCTAAACCGATGCCCAAACATCGTAAATCCGAAAACCTAAGAGTATATTGGGCCTACTCCTCTGTACACTAAATGTATTGCTACATGGCTTGTACGCCCAACGTACTATCCTGTTAAGCCATAAACTTCAAAGTGCTTATTCCATTAAAACCTTAAGCATATATTGCAAATTTGAGTCCCTTAGTATGTCTTAACTCATAAAGTCGATTACTTGGTGGCTTGAAACCTTACAAATGGACCTAAACTTGGAATATAGCAACGAACTTCCAAGGAAATGGCTAGATCTCATGCATGGTCACAAAATGACCACAAAGATCGAAACTTTACTGATATTGGGACACATTTTGCACTAAGGGTGGCACCCCTAAGCCTAGAAACAAAGTTGAACCATAAAAATCCGTTCTTAGGACCTAAAGAGGTCCAAAACTCCATAAACAAAGATCTAAGAATTCATGAGGAAAGATGGAAGCTTTTTACCTCAAATGAGTGCCAAAAGGTGGTGTAATCTCTGATCCTTGAGCTCAAGATACTCAATTTCTTTTTCTCTAACTCCTTTCTCCTCCCAAGCTTCTAAACACCACCATGGACTTCACAAAGACAAAAACACACAAGGATGAAGAGTGAGAGGCTATCTATAGTTTCTGAGGTTAAGAGGTTGGTAAGGAGGCTCGGGTTAGAGTCATAATGTTGTATTTATATCGCTTAAACCCTAAAAATTAGGGTTTGGAGTCTGCTCATGTACGCTACGTGTACTCCTTGGTACGTTGTGTGTACGTGCATGTGCCCCATGAAACCAATGTTCCTCTACGCCCCATGTACGCCAAGCTTACGCCGATTGTACGTCTTCTGGGCATCCCAACTACATGGCCCACTTACTAATGGTCCATTCAATAGTCCATCTATTAAATTCTTAGCCCAAAAATTAATTAAAGAAATATGAAATGATTATTATCTCAAGTGATGGATGTTACACTAAATGTCTCTTTTTATTTTTACAATGGATATTGAAACAAAAACCCTTAAGTTTGTGAACTATTAATGGTTTTACCTTAAATCCAATTTTATGTTCATTAATGGCAGAATTTTACAAACTTTTTTTTTATTTTACCTTTATGAAGGTAAATCTAGACACCATTAAATGTGGCATGCAACGTTGGCGTTGACTGGGTATTTTTAGTTAATCTAACAACTAATGTGGTATGCAATATTGGGGTTGACAGTGTACTTTTAGTTGAACTCGAACCAATTTTTTGTTTTTATGCTGAACTCTAATATATAATGTATATTCTTTGAATACATGAAATAACTTTTATTATTATTATTATTATTATTATTATTATTATTATGGTTGTTGTTGTTGTTTATATTTATGAATATAAATATATATTTGAAAATTTTGTAAGTCTGTAAATATATTTTTAGTAGTATTTATATATTTAAAAACATGTTTCTACAATGACAAGTGTTCTTATTTTATTATTATTATTATTATTATTATTATTATTATTATTATTATTATTACACATTTAATCAAATATTAACATATATTTTGAAATAGAGTGGTAAATCTATAAATATATTTTTAAGACTATTTATATATTTAAAAACATGTTTATGCATTTAAAACTATATGTATATATTTAAAACATTATTTTATACCTAAAATATATTTATATATATCCTAATTTTTTTTTTTATTTAATAGGTATAAATAAGTTTTTCAATAAATGCATACATTTTTATATTATTTTTAGAAATACAAGGATGTATTTTCTATGCTTTTTTTAATATTTTAAAGAATATAAATGCTAATTCTTATGCATATAAATGTCTTTATTCCTTTAAATACATATTTATATCTTGCAAAATGAATCTTTAACAATATATTTATAAAGTTATATTTATATCTTTAAAATCATAATCAAATCAATAATAAGGTGTTGTATATGTGAAAATATATATTTATTCTTTTTATTAATTCAAGAACATAAAATTAAGTACACATACTTCAAAAATCTAACAAGTGTATTCCTCTATTTATAAACATATTGATATCATATTGATATCTGTTACATACAAATAAATATAATTTTTAATGGATATATATGTTTTAAATGTAAAAAAATATGTTTAAAGGTATATATACACCAAGGTTTTAAATAACGTATGGCGTGACTTGTCGATAATGTCAAACCTTAAGTTTTTTTCCAAACATTGGTGAGCCACGTTGTTCATAAGGTGTGACTAAATGCGGTAATTTTATATATAATTAATCTTTTTATATGTATTTACAACTATTATTTATTTTTATACAAATATATGAGTTAAGACGGCATTTTGGCAAAGTTTTGCGATAGATACAAGCCTTGGAGCCATGGCGCACCATGGCGTGCATTTTAGAACCTTGATATACACTATTAAATGCATATATATATATATATATATATATATATATATATATATATATATATATATATATATATATATATATATATACATATATATATATATATATATATATATATATATATATATATATATATATATATAACTTTAAAAAGTTGCTTGTGCCTTTAAACATATATTTATACCTTGAAAACATATTTTTTTACCTTTATGTATACATATATTTATAAATTCAAAAATGCATTTCAAAATGTATGTATACATAATAATAATAATAATAATAATAATAATAATAATAATAATAATAATAATAACTTTATTTAATGTCTTCTAAAATTATATGAAATTATATGTTATATATAAGAGTTCAACTAAAAAGACAACAAATTATTTCTAACTTAATAGCAAGATGCGTGTTTTCTGTATAGGAGGTGGGGGTTTGTTTGGTCACCCTATTTCTTCCCCTAAGGATTTATTTTTAAATAGAACCTAGCATGCCATGTATTGGTGACACCACATGTATTGGTGATCGATTTTCCGAAAAAATGTAAAAATGAAATAATGGTTGCAGAGTTTAGACCGTAATGAATATATAATTGGCATAAAACATCAAAAATTGAAAATTTTAAAGACTTTCTGTCAATATCCCTTTTTATAGCACCTAACTAATAATCTATGTGAATAATTTCATATCATAGATTATACTCGTATGCAATAACTGTAACACTTGAATCCTGGTAACTTTCCTATTTTGCCCTTATTGAATTTATTTGTGCATTTTAGACCTTTGAGTTATATGTGGGGCGTACCACAAGGTACGCTTAGCGTACAACCTGTAAAGCGAGTATACTAAGCGTACCAAATGGTACGCTTAGCGTACTTATGCGTAGGCTTGGTCGGGGTTCTGGATGTGTACACGGGGCGTACAGTCATGTATGCAGGGCGTACACAAGGCTTAATGAAAACCCTAATTTTCAAGTGTGGACACTATAGAAGCATCCTTATGGATTTTGAAACCCTCATTTCTAAGCATCCTTAATCCCTTAAGTGTTCTTGAATCAAACTCTTGTTCTTGTACAATAGTATAAACCCATGTTCTTGTAAAATAGTGTACTCTAGTATACTTGAGTCGTGAGCTAGAGTTATTAAATCATAAATTATACCTATTATAATTTATATGTACTTTCTGTATTGACACTAACTATTCTTGAATGCAACCCCTTGCTCAACATATTACAAAGGGTATTTGAAACTGAATGAAATAAACTTTATATATATATATATATATATATATATATATATATATATACATACATACATACATACATACATACATACATACATACATACAACATATATAACTAAAATTGAAATGACAGTCGGACAAATAACTGATAACGTAAATCCACATCCAAACAAGGAAAAGGAAATAAATTGAGTTATTAGTCCTAAGTCTTTTAAATCTTATATATATATATATATATATATATATATATATATATATATATATATATATATATATATATGATTTTTGGGAATAATATAAGTTTATAATAGAGTTTAACATTTTGAAATACTTTTGATGACTTGATGTCATTTTATCACAATTTGAAACCAATTGTTTTGAAGATAATTGAAATCCATTTTTGTAAGACAGTTTGAAATCATTTATTTGTAATACAAAATCCTTGTGTTAGACTTGTATCCCCCCCCCCCCCCCCCCCACCCCCCACCCCACCCCTTAAAACAGTAAAATCTATGAAAATATAGGGGTATGAACTCACAAAATAGGTGGTGATTCGAGCAACATTTCATTTCTTAGAAAGGAGTTTTCTTGATGTAACTAAGAGTTTTTGATTAAAAGTCGGCTTCACTTGGGTAGAGTTTCCACTAAAATATTGAGAACTTCGGGGCTTGGGGGATTGCTTCAAGTGTTAGATATGTCACCGGGGCTTCGGGATAGTTTAGATAGGCTTAAAAGTGAAGAAAAGTGGGAGAGAGGTTGCGAATTTGCAACATAATCCGGAGGCCTCGTATCAAATTTATAGGAGGGTTCTGGCCTCGATACGTTGGGCGTAATATTTACGTACGTTGGGCGTACTACTGAAATCCTCAGTACGTTGGGCTTAACTTCATGTACGCAGGGCGTACTGGTTTGGTTCTTATCCGAACTTCAGAGGTGGCAAGTCTACGAGATATGCGTCAAAGCTAGTCTCATTACGCTAAGCGTAGTGGCCACCTGGCTTCGGACGTGTTGATTGAGCGAGATACGTGTCACTTTGCGAAAAATAGGCTATTTGGACAATCTGAGGCCTTGCTTCCGAGTACACTGGGCGTACTCTTGTACACGGGGCGTACTTCTTTTTTTCAAACTTCAAAAATTCATATATTTTACATACAAAATCCGTTTTTGACGTTCTTTATATCCATCTGTAGGTTAGACCATGCTCTGCACCTTTCGTTTAGACTCCATCGGCTAATTATGATTTTATTTTTAAAGTTATATTTTTAACAGACCAGGACAGGAAAAGTCCATTAAAAATTTATAACTTCTTCATCCGACGTTCATTTTCATCTATCTTTTTACCGCTGTATTTATTTTGATAAGATCTCCGATTCTCGTTTAGGTTGTTTTGGCCAAAAGTTGCTCAAACTAAATTTCGAGTTTCGGGTTGTGTACTGTTGTGTCGAAATTTAGAAAAATCATAACTTCTTCATACGAAGTCAAATATAGACGTTCTTTTTATGGACACTCTCATTTTAACGTATACTATAAGTTTCAATTAGATAGTTAAGGCTAAAAAGTATTTTATTGTAAATTCATTTTTTACGTTAAATAGTTTTTTGTCCGTTTTGTTGTGGATATTCCATAGGTTATTAATTCTTTGTTATAACTCGGGTTTGGGCGTTCTTTATATTTTTGGAGTCGTTGACACGATCTCTAGCACTATATTCATCCCGAACAAGTTTATTTAACATTTCATTTTTGAGGGTCAATTATCTAAATGCACATGGTATACAAAATATTCTCTTTAATATTAAAAAGAACTACAAATTGATCTATACTATTACATAGATTCGAAATAACGGGTTGTTACAAAGTGGGCCTTGGATGACTTTTTGGTTTTGGGCCTTTTAGATTGTGGATTTGGGCCTTAGTCTTGGATCAAGCTAGGATAGTGGTAAAATGGTCATTTTACCTTAATTATGGATTAATGGGCATAGAATGGAACCCAAGTGTTACTTGGGTGTTACTTTGTACTGATAACTCGGGGAGTCGTCAGGGCAGCAGCGAGGGGTTTCTTTCAGTGAGATTCAGCATTCGAGGTGAGTTTCCTCGCTAGGTTTAGTGGGTCTAAGGCACCAATGTTGGCCCTTATTGACTATGCTAGGATGCTAGGAGTTTGTGTGACCCTTGTATGTGTTATGTGTTGCTATGTATACTGGGAGGGGCTAGATGTCGGGCGAGGCCCGATTACTGGAACATAGGCTACTGTTTATGATCATTATATGTGTTAGCATGATTATATTATATTATATTATATATATATATATATATATATATATATATATATATATATATATATATATTGTATGTGTGTAGTGTGCGAGGCCGAGTGACATGCGACACCTGAGAATAACATATCTGTGAACCAAGCAGGACTTGATGTCAGGCGGGGCCCGATGTCGGGGGAGGCCCGATGTAGGGTGGGGCCCAGTATGTGATTTATGGTATTGGGTAGTTTAGGGAAATCACTAAGCTTTTATGATTACGAGTTTTAGTTTATGTTTCAGGTACTTCTAGTTCCAATGGGAAGAGCTCGAGACGACTTAGTTGCACACACCACTTGGATTCCACACTTGATATTTCACACTGATTTTATAATATTTGATACACTTGTTTTATTTGGTATGTATGCATTGTGACAACCCGACCTGTATAGCCAAACACTTCATTGAAAGTCAAACTCATTCCTGCTATCA
Organism: Lactuca saligna; assembly: GCF_052625555.1. Lineage (NCBI taxonomy): Eukaryota > Viridiplantae > Streptophyta > Magnoliopsida > Asterales > Asteraceae > Lactuca > Lactuca saligna. The sequence continues at coordinate 152,253,415 of NC_136421.1, forward strand.
TTTAGCACAATTGGGAGTCTGTTTGAGCGTTCTGAGCCTTGTACACCTAAGGGATAAGTGTCGGGGTTTATCTGCTGAAGTTATAGCACAAAGAACAAGTCGGAAACCCCTTGACAAGGAGTTCACGGCCACCACAATGGTGTTTACGGCCGTAAACTCCATGTGGGCCATAAACTCCCCCTAAATGATGAAATGTTGGTCATTAGTTCATTCCTTTCTTTCCCTTGGCTGATTTCCTCCCAAATCCTCTCAATTATCATCCCGATCTTTATCCCCGATCTTCAAAACTCGTAAGTTTCTCGTCCTGACTAGTTGATATCTTACTTGAACTAGTGATCTTACATGATTTCATCCGTGAAATCATTCCATTTGTGTAGATCTTCAAGTTTCATCAAGAACACCAAGAACACACACTGGTGTTCTTGGCCAAAACCGACCATTCAAGCTCCTAGATCGTAAGTACTCTTGTTCTAACACGTTGTACACTAGGTTTAACATGTTTAGGCCTTAGAAAAATAAATAATCAAAGGATGAATGAGAGTTTACGGCCAAGGATCTCCCAAGGTCGTAAACTCCCTATAAGGGTGAAATGATGCCCTCTTCTCCTTCCTTATGCCCAGAAATTAGTCTAGAACCAATCACCATTGAACTAGGGACTTCAAACATCGAAATGGTACTTCATACCATGAGTTTACGGCCGTAAACTCATGGGTAAGTGGTCCCTAGGCTGTAAACTCAAGTTGAGGTCAAATCTTTGACTTCAAACTCACCTAGCCTCTTGTTTAGCCTTGGCACACTTAACCACTTAAGACATCTTACCTTTAAGCCACAAATGGAGACCCTTTAGAAAGTTTACGGCAAATAGTAAACTCCCTTGGGCCGTAAACTCCATTAAGTATGGTCCATGGACCATAAACTCAATAGTAATTCCTTGCAGCCCTTTGTTACAACCCAATGGCCTCCTAACACTTGACCAAAGTGTTTTCCACACATTAGGGTGTTTATACTTGTTTAATTAGTGTTATAATCACTAATTGTATATATACATATGTCTTTATATGTTATTAGGATCATTGTGTGTGTTCAAGTCTTCACTTGAAACCATGCACTTGTCCGACACTTCCATACGATCCACTCACTGTAGGTGAGTTCATACCCCTTAATTAACCTTTTAAATGTTTTTAAATGTTTATAAATGCTTTTATGGGGGGAATACAAGTTGAATCATGATTGTTATTATATCAATCACATGGGATTAATAACTAGCATACAAATGGATTTACTACACTTTTAGCTGTTTTACCAAACATATTGCTTCAAATGACTTTCTCAAACGTTTTTACATGTTAAAACTCTTTATCAAACTGTCTTACATATTGTATGTTTCCTTTCAAACTTTGTTACAATTATGTTTCAAACAAAGGTTTTCCTTATACTTCAAACTTTCTTATCAAACAAACTACTTTCAAATCGTTTTATAAATTGACATCAAGTCATCAATTCTTAGTTATTAAACTTTTCAAAGGTTTTACAAAACTTCTTTTATACTTTTATATTGTCAAATGCATGCCTATATAGATGTAGTTATATAAGTAATGTTTAAAGGACTTAGGATTGCTAGCTCACTTTAATTCCTTTTCCTTGTTTGGATGTGGCCTTAGGGTATCGGTTATTTGTCCGAATGTCATCTAAATATTAGTTATATATTATGTATACATATATAGACATAAAAGTTCCATCAGTCAGATCAGTACCTTTGGGTAGCAAAGCCATACTTTCGGTTATACACGTACATTACTAGTAACTATAATAGGTATATTTAGGAGATACTACTTACTATTCCAAGTAGAAGGAATCACACAAGAGTCAGTTCATTCATGAGTCTATACTAATACATTACATACTATATGAAGAGATACAATTACAGAAATACGAACACATTACATACTATATGAAGAGATACAATTACAGAAATATGAATACATTACATACTATATGAAGAGATACTATTACATACAATTACAAAACATACAATTACAAGAGATACTATTACAATAGAGACAATTACAGAGATACGATTACATAGATACTATTACATAGATACTATTACATATGTTATGGGACTTACCATTCCACCCCCAAGGCTATTAGCTACAGTAGGGGAAATGCACATCGACGGGTGTCTACGGTTGTAATGTTCGGCGAGTTACCACGCCGTGAATATCCTAGTGCAAAATGATACAATTTTAGTTATTATATTATTTTCCTTCGTACCTTTACTTTGTGACACATTCACATAAACGATGAGGTAGAATATATTTGATATAGATATACTATTTTCCTTATTACCTTTATTTTGTGACACATACACATAAACGATGAGGTAGACTATAGTTTCATAATAATAATAGTTATACATGGGAAAAACCATCACATTTACAGTGATGCATACTTTCAAAACAGATGGATCTTGGAAGAAGGCTACTTTTTATACTAGTAGGAAATATGGGATTTTCTAGGGTTTTCAAACGCTTACCATTACTTACAAACATTTTCATACTTATACAAACTTTTCTCCAAACATTTACAAGTCTTTTCTTTACAGTTTACAAATCAAAGACACATAAATACTTATGAATTCACCAGCTTTATTGCTGATACTCGCTTTCAAAATAACTTGTATTTTCAGGTCACAAATAGATAGGTACGACGACCAGGTTTTGTGAAGACGGAGCAGTCAAGGCTCGTCTTTTATTTTGATTATTCATTATGTTGTTTTATACTATGAAGGAACACACTTGTATTTAAAATTAAACTATTAATGCAATGGATGGTGTTGTTGTTTGTTTACTATTTTGCATTGTTGTGATACATTCCATGACGTCCTCCGCCCCAGAACGTTTCCGCCGTTCTCGGTTTTGGGGTGTGACATGCATGATGTTGGAATACTATTTCACTTAAATTAAAAATGAAAATTTTGGACTATATTTTTTTGGGACGTTTCAAGTTGGTATCAAAGCCTTGGTTTAAGGGATTTGGGCATACTCTAAAGTGTGTCAGAACTCAAACTGAGGATTTGGTAAAGTTTTTCAAAAGAAACATAACTTAAGAAAAGGTTTATTCTAATATAAAAGGGTGTGGTGCGTGCAGTCAGCCAAGCTCAAGTAAGTTTTCCCAAATTACCCATACATGTTATTTGATATGCATCGATCTGTGAATTTGTCAACCGCATGCTAGTTAGGGCTAAGGATCTGCTCAGTTTTTGCATTGTAGAATGCTAGTAGAGATGCCTTTGTATGCCTATTGTATGAGCTTGTAGAATTGCATGCCAGTACTGACCAGTCAATAACATGATGGACTGATTAGGTTATGCTTGGTTCTGATTACTTGATGCTCGAATGTTTCTTGCTTTGTGCTTTTAGGAGTTCTAACTAGCTTCATCTAACTAGTAAATGAATATGTTAGGTTACACATTTTGGAAAATAAATAATTTTAGAAGGTTAGGTTTTAACTCTATTGCGCAACTCTTGTTTGAGTCCAACCGTTGTAGTATGAGACCTCTCATTCGAAGAATTATCTAGTTTTAGTGATATGTAATTGTATTTGTGAGCTAGTTAGAGGAAATTACTAGGAGTTACTTCTGCAGCTGATGGTGGATAGTGGTATGGAGTTTACCCTTGGAAAACCTAGGATGAGATCTAGTGCTGGGAGCCTTTTATGTGAGGGAAGGTTATATGGATATAGAGTAACTTGGTTGAGTCGAAACAATTCTTGAGGAAAGTATGGGTAGATGTGGAAGGTAGTATGGGCCTGTAGTATTGGAAGAATAGGATTCATACTCGATTCAAGGAGAGCTGCTATGAGACTAGGGGATTAAGGAGTGTGTGATTCCCATTTATGTATATATATATATATATATATATATATATATATATATATATATATATATATATATATCGATGTGTGTGTTCTGATTGTTTATAAGGTCTATTTTCAATATGGTGGTATCATAAGGCAGATCTGTTGGAAGTTCTGGTGCCAGTGAGGGTTCGGGGTCAGGATCCGAAGTTGGGCAGCTCTATGAGTAGACAAGGAAGCTTCTCTCATCAGAGATTGCTCGTAGCATTCTTGATCAGACTCCTGTTATCTTCGGCTCGGTCATGGAAGGTATCTTGGAGGTTTCATATGAGCGTTTGAGCTCGTTTCGTTCTGAGATGACGGCGCTAGCGGGAGCACGTTCTTTGACATCCAGGGAGTTCCGAGCTTATGGAGCTCCGAATTATCATGGGGGTGAAGGACCCCATTGCGAGCAGTAGGTGGTTAGCAGATGTTACTAACACTTTCCACACCATTCATTGTCTAGAGGGGGATAATGTCAGATTAGCTTCTTGCCTTTTGAAGGACATGGCACGAGACTGGTGGCAGGAGGTAGGGAGTGCACTAGGTTATGATGTTGTCTGATGTGATTACGTGGGATGATTTCTCAACTTGGTTCATAGATAAGTTTGTACCGGTGATTGAGGTGCAGTAGTTGGCGCGAGAGTTCCAGGATAGGACACTTCTTGTTGAGATCACCACGGTGTTCAGGGATAGGGCACTTCTTGTTCCGCAGTGTGTGGCAGATAAGGAGATGAAGAAGGCCTGATATCATGAGATGCTATGGAGTGACATTCGACAGTTTGTGAGCTAATCTAGTTGCAAGACGCTCGGGCTAGGGAGAGGAAGATTAACCTGGAGATGGAGAGGAAGAGGAAGCCAGATGAGGATTAGACATCATGGGGCTCGGGAAAGAGGCCTAAGGTATTAGCTTCTAGATCGAGGGGCCATCAAGGTTGTAGCCGATGTGGCAAGTCCGGCAGGACGCCTGAGGGACCGTATAGATGTGGGGGTGGTGGTGGTTTTGGTTGCTTCATGTACGGATGGGTGGTTCATTATAGCATGGATTATCCTGCTACCACCACCCAGGGATCAAAGCTTATTTTATTGCAATGCAATCAGATGGGCCATAAGAAGGCCCATTATCCGAGTTTGGCTGCAGTGGGACCGGTGTCAGCGCCCATTCCTACGACTCTTCGGATTACTGATGGCCGCCAAGGCCGGGCAGATATGCCTGTGGTGATGTGCATCTCCCGATGTTATGACGGGATCGTTCCTCTTGAATAGTATTTTTGCTTTAGTGTTCTTTGACTTGGGGGCTTCCCGATTCTTTGTATCGCTTGTGCTTAGCAAGAGATTTGTTGGAGCTATGGCGGAGCTGGATTGTCCTCTTTATGTTGATATTACTGATAATAGGACCTTCCGGGTAGCAAAGGTTCATCGGAGTTCTACTCTTCAGTTATTCAACAAGCAGTATCCGATTAATTTTGTTCCCATTCCTCTACGTGGGAACAAGGCTATCATAGGCATGGATTGGTTGAGCCTAAATGTGCCAGTAATCGACTGTGACCATTAGTTAGTTTGGGTTCAGACCCTAAGTGAAGGATAGTTGGTTATTAATGGTGAGAGACCGCAGTATGGACCAGTTTTGTGTTTTGCAGCAAGAGTCAGATGCTATCTTCATCAGGGTTGCTCGGGTTTTGTCGCCTATGTCATGGATACCCAAGATAAAGGTAAGGCAAAAATGGATGATGTATTGATTGTGCGAGACTACCCGGATGTGTTCCACAGAGGATTTTCATGGGGTACCACCGAAGAGGCAAGTGGAGTTTAGGATTGATTCAGTTCTAGGTGTGGCTCCGATAGCCAAAGCACCATATCGGTTGGCTCCTCCTGAGATGCAGGAGTTGTCTACATAGCCACAGGAGCTGTTAGACAAGGGATTTATTCGGTAGAGAAGTTCGCCTTGGGGAGCACCAATTCTATTTGTGAAGAAGAAGGACAGGTCTCAGTGTGTGTGTGTGTATCGACTACCAGGAGTTGAATAAGGTACCATTGAAGAACCGTTATCCACTCCCTAGGATTGATGATCTTTTTTAACCAACTTCAAGGTGCATCTTGGTTCTCCAAGATTGATTTTTTATCGAGTCATCATAAAATGCGGGTTAGGGATGAGGATGTGCAGTAGACAACTTTTCGGACTCGATATGATCATTCTGAGTTCATTGTGATGTCTTTTAGGCTCACTAACGCTCCATCCGTGTTCATTGATCTCATGAACAACGTGTGCAGACTGATGTTGGATCGGTTTGTGATAGTATTTATTTATGATATCTTGGTTTTTTCCAAGACTCGGGAGCAACATGAGTTTTGGTTTCGCGAGGTACAATTTCTAGAGCACATTGTCAAACAGAACGGTATTCTGGTAGATCCGACCAAGGTCGAGGCTGTAATGCAGTGGGAGGTTCCGAGGTCTCCATTTGAGATTCGAAGCTTTCTTGGTCTAGCTAGTTATTGTTGGAGATTCATCTAGGATTTCTCCAACATCGTTGTTCCTTTTACCCGACTGACCAAGAAGTCGGTCACATTTCGCTGGGATCCTGAGCAGCAGGAAGCTTTTGATACTCTTAGACAATGGTTGTGTGAGGCGCCGATTCTGACCCATCCAGAGGGTGTTGGTGATTTTGTGGTTTATTGTGATGCTTCGATCTCTGTTCAGGGGGGAACATTGATGTAGTAGGGTCGCGTGATCGGATACGCTTCGAGGAAGCTGAAACCTCGAGAGGCGAACTATCCGACGCATGATTCGAAGCCGGGGGACATTGTTTTCACCCTTAAAATTTGGTGGCATTACTTCTATGGGGTTCATTCTAATATTTACATAGATCACAAGAGCTTGAGGTATTAGATGGATTAGTCAAATCTTAACATGAGGCAGCGTCGATGGTTGGATGTGGTGAAGGATTATGATTATGAGATCCTTTATCACCCAGGGAAGAACAATGTGGTGACCGATGCTCTTAGCCGCAAGGCGGTCGCGACTCCGATCTGAGATATATATTTGAGGATGACCATGATTAGTCCATTGTTGGAGCATATTTGTGAGGCTCAGGCTGAGGCTATAAAGGAAGAGTACCAAAAGAGAGAGCACATTGTTGGTCAGGTGCCTAACTTCGATTATGATTGCTGTGGATTGTTGACTTTGCATCGAAGAGTTTCAGTGTCGTATTGGGGCGATGTATGCCATGTTTTGATAGAGGAGGCCCACAATTCGAGGTTCTCCTTTCATCCCAGGGTGAAGATGTATACGGATCTTCGACTTGAATATTGATGGCCCTACAAAAAGCGGGATGTGGCATGGTATTTCGAGCTGTTCCTGACTTGTAGGAAAGTCAAGGTCGAGCATCAACGTCCTCATGGAAAGATGAAGCCGTTGGAGATTCCTGTATGGAAATGGGAAGACATCACTATGGATTTTATCACGAAACTTCTCAGGACTGCGCGCAGACTGGATTCTATTTGGGTCATCATGGATTGTTTGACTAAGAATGCCCATTTCATTCCAGTTCAGGAGAATATTTCTATAGAGAAGTTGGTGGAGATTTATATCAAGGGGGTGGTCGCACATCATGGGGTGCCGGTATCAGTGGTTTCAGACAGGGATGTTTGTTTTACTTCCAGGTTTTTAAAGCGGTTTCATGACGAGTTGGGCACTCATCTTTATTTTAGTACAACATTTCATCCGCAGACTGATGGTCAGAGTGAGTGAACTATTCAAATTGTTGAGGATATGTTGCATGCGTGCATGTTGGATTTTGGTGGGAGTTATCACGCCAGCATTGATCGACCTCCTTTTGAGATGCTCTACGAGAAGAAATGCAGGACCCTAATTTTTGGGGGCGAGGTCGGTCAGCGGGTTATGGGGAGTACTGAGGTGGTACGCGAGACCACTGAGCTAATTCAGCAGGTTCGGAACAGGCTCCAGACAACTTAGAGTCGGCAGAAGAGTTATCCCTACAGGCGCCAGTTAGACTTAGAGTTTCAGGTAGGAGATATGGTTCTTTTGAAGGGGTCACCTAGGAAAGGTATCATCCGGTTCAGTAAGTAGGGCAAGCTGGGCCCCAGGTATATTGGTCCATTCAAGGTTTTGGCTCGGGAAAGCCGGGTTGCTTATCGCTTGAATCTTCCAGATGAGCTTAGTCAGATTCATAGTATGTTTCATGTCTCCTAGCTGCGAAAGTGTTTAGTGGATGACTCCATAGTGTTTCCATTGGAAGATATTCAAGTGGATGACTGCCTGAATTAAATTGAGAAACCGGTGGCGATTTTTTGATCGAAAGACGAAGACCTTGAGGAACAAGGTTGTAGAGCTAGTGAAGGTGCAATGGTTGTGTTGCAAGGGTTTCAAAGTGGACTTGGGAGCCTGTGGATGAGATGAGAGAGCACTATCTAGAGTTGTTCAGGGAAGCAGACTTCGAGGACAAAGTCTCATTCATGTGGGGGAGAATTGTAACACTTGAATCCCGCTAAGTTTCCCTTTTGCCCTTATTGAATTTATTTGTGCATTTTAGCTCTTTAAGTTGTATGCGGAGCATACTACAAGGTATGCTTAGCGTACGAGCTATAAAGCGAGTACTTGGGGCGTACCAAATGGTATGCTTAGCGTACTCATGCGCATGCTTGTTCTGGGTTTCGGATGCATATGCGGAGCGTACAGCCTTGTACGCGAGGCGTATGTAAGGCTTAATGAAAACCCTAATTTTCAAGTTTGGACACTATATAAGCATACTTATGGCTTTTGAAACCCTCATTTCTTAGCCTCCTCAGACCCTTAAGCATCATATTCAGAACACTAAGCCTTTCTCTTGCATTTTGAGCTTATAGTGCCTATTTTGGTGTGTTTTGTCCCATTTTCAAGAAGGCGAAGGTTGGAGTAGGATGGTGGTTCAAGGAGGAGCTTGTAGGTCCGGATTATCTGCTCTATTTTTAGCTTAACCACAGATGAGATCTATGTCTAGCTTTCATAGATGAGATCTCATGGTTTAACATTACTTTAGAAGCTTAGAGTTGCCACTCTTGGTGTTCCTTTCGTCCTAAATTCATAAAGTTGCCATATTTAAAGCTTTGATCCACCCATGCATGAGCAATGGCCATTTTTATGAAAGTAAAATGTTATAAATTGATTTTGGGATCTTTTGGGGCATGCAAAGTCACGAACTTAATGACTTTATGGTTCTAGATTCTCTTTTGGACTCAGATTAGTGTTTTGGACCTTTAGACTTAAACATTCAGAGCTTAATGGAAAAGTTTGCTTAATGGAGGAGTACACTAGGAGTACAAGTCAGTATGAGCAGCTAGCGCACAAGCCATGCAGTGAGTAAGATTAGCGTACAGCTGAGTACACCCCGCGTACTCAATCTGTTTGGGCTTCGCATCTTTTGGGCCACAAATGTACCACTTCTTTGGACCTTGTTTCTTTAGGCCTTATTGGGCCATCTGAAATCAAGCTTTTGGGCTAAGGACAATTATTAGGCTTTAGAGGAAGGCCCATATGAGGGGTTTTGGCCCAATTTGGAAAATTAGGCCATAAGTGGGCTTTGGGTGACTTTTTTATTTTGGGCGTTTTAGATTGTAGATTTGGGCCTTAGTCTTGGATCAAGCTAGACCAGTGGTAAAATGGTCATTTTACCCAAGTATAGTTATTGGATATAGAATGGAAACCAAGTGTTAATTGGGTTGTTGTTTCATACTGATAGCTCGGGGCGTTGTCAAGGCAACAACTAGGGATTTCTTTCAGTAAGATTCAACATTCGAGGTGAGTTTCCTTGTTGGGTTTAGTAAGTCTAAGGCACCAATGCTTGCCCTTATTGATTATGCTAGGATGTTAGGAGTTTGCGTGACCCTTGCATGTGTTGTGTGTTATGTATATAGGGTAGGGATCGATGCCGGGCAAGGCCTGATGATTGGAGCATATGCTAGTGTTTATGATCATTATGTGTTAGCATGATTATGTGATATATATTTATTGTGTGTAGTGCGTGAGGCATATAGACAGGCTAGGCCTAAGAATAACATATCTATAAACCAAACGGGGCCCAATGTCGGGCGAGGCCTGATGTAGAGTGGGGGCCCATTATGTGATTTATTATGTATGGTATGTGGTAGTTTGGGGAACTCACTAAGCTTTTGCGCTTATGGTTTTCAATTATGTTTCAGGTACTTCCGGTTCCAAGGGGAAGAGCTCATGATAACTACATTGCATACACCACATGAATTTTACACTTGATATTTCAGTCAGATTTTATGATATTTGATATACTTGTTTTATTTAGGATGTATGGATGATATGTGTATTTTTATATATATTTTTATGCACTTTATCTTAATATTTTGGCCTTATTTATTCTATTTTAGAACTAAAGAGTACTCATAATACTTTGAATTATGTTTTGCAGCTATTTGTTGTCAATAAAGCACAAAAGAAAAGACTGAAGCGGAAACCGGGCTTAGAAGCTAAAAGAAAGAAAAGGGTGCTGAGGTAGCGAGTACGCCCCGCGTACCTGCTTGCACCGGATATACTTGATCGCGTGATTATCCATAGTACGCACCGCGTAATCCTAAGTACGCCCAGCGTACTTAGGTCGGCCACAAAGATTATAAATGTCGATTTTTAGCTAACCAGGAGGGGGGATTCGACTTCTAACCTAATTTAGTCGACAATTAACTTCTGTTAAGCCGTTTTGAGGGTCTAGAAGGCGGCCGGAAGGCCGTTAAGCTAACGGGAGCAGAGATCTGAAGGATTGGAGAGCGGATACATGTCGGTAATCATATGGATTGCTAACGTGACCATGTTTAGCACTTCCTTATGGTACTTTTTGTATTTAGTTTCTGATTTGGGTGTAAAAACCTTTTACTTTGTGTTTATGATTGAATGAAGTTTTGATTCTTAGACTAATTGTTATGTTAAATAATTTATTTGTGTTTAATTTATCTTGCCAAGCTTGTTCAAAGATCCTCATGTGTTAATGATGATTATTTGCTATTAATTGTTAAGTGAATTAAGTTGTATGAAAACCTGCTTGATTTGCTTGTCTCTTATGACTTTTGATGACCATTGAGATTATAAGACTAGAAATAACGAATGTGAAACTAGTATTAACTTGGGAATAAGTAAGTTAATGTGTGAGCCTTGTTTGATGACCATCAACAAGAGGTTAATTAAATGTTTAAATTAACTTAAGTTACAAGTCTTGCTTGATACGAACTGAACACTAGGAAGCATGTTAGTTTAATCAATTGATCACTGTTTGAATTAACTTGTTTGCTAAAGGATTAGTTATAGTGAACATGAATCTAATCAATTTAGGAATCGATGAACATGAATAAATGAATTTGTGTATGCAATTGTTTATGTTCTCAAGGTGGAATTAGTCTAAACCAAAGTACCTAAAGAGATTTGTTTTCCTGTTAGTTTATCGAGGATGGTTAATTAATTAATAGTTTGAGGTTTATTAAATTATGTCTTTTATTATTCTCGTGTGACCTATAATCAAATATATTAAATTAATCCACCGTTCCCTGTGATCGACACCCGACTTACCTAAGCTATACTGTAATCTGACTAGGTACACTGCCTATAAGTGCATAGTTAGTCTAAGTTTGTTAGGTTATAAATATTAAAATTAGTGGGTACTTTTGTACACATCAAGTTTTTGGCGCCGCTGCCGGGGAACGGCTTGTCATTAATTTATTTTATTTGATTATTCGTTATTTGTTTTTAGTTAGTATTCATTTTTTTTTAGTTTGATTTTCGATGATATCATTTCACTTGTCGGGAAGGTTCTTGTTTTGCAGGAATTTGGGATTGTACACATTGCTTGACTTTACTTTTTGCATGGGTTTCGAGAATGAAAGCGATTAGGGAATTCTTGACCTGCTTAGCCTACTACTTTGTTGATTTGTCCAACTCAATCCATGAGGCGTAGTATAGCAAGGCGTATTGTGGTGGTTAAGTGGAAGATCGAGCTCTTGCTGTTCTTGACTAGTTAGGTCACTTCTTGTTCTGCTTCTAGTTAAAGGTGCAAGAAAAACAAAGGAAATATTCTAACGGGTCCCGAAAGTGGGTGTTTTCGCAAACCAATTCTTGCATGCAAAGGTTTTTGATCAACCATTGTTGTTTGATCTTGACAAAGATAAGTGATTATGACATCTCAATTTTTTATTTTATCACTCATCGTGAAGTCATCATTAGCTTAAGAAATTAAAAAGAAAAAGAAAAAAAATAATAATAATTAATTTAAGTCCCTAGATTAAATAATTAAAAAGAAAAGGAAATTAAATTAAAGGAAATTTGGAAATTTTCAAATACCATTACGCCCCGCGTAAATTATATTACGCCATGCGTAATAAGACCCGAATCGCGGATGAACATCTCCGGGTGTTGGGGTTACGCCCCGCGTACCCTTGTGTTACGCCCCGCGTATATCGGCGACCAGGTATACATCTTGACCTTTTGACTTCGCTGTTATTTTCAAAACCAATTTCTTTCTCGCATAAGCTGTAACGGTGATTCTCTCAAAGAAGTTTCGATTATGCTTCGTTCTTGTTGAATTCGACACTCAAGTAAGCTTTTTCGGTCACTATATGTTATGGATTTGTGTTTAATTCAAAGGAATAAGATGCATTTAGCTTTTGCGTGAAATCTAGGGTTTATATATTTTTCGAATTAGGGCCGATTTCGCAAATGTATGTGTTGATTAGGGCTTGAATGGACCGATTTCGGTTAATACATTAAACCCTCGAGCTTAATTTCGTCTTAATTCCGTCCCACGTTCATCGATTTGAGCTTGGGGTCGTACACCAAGCGTACCCCTGTGACTTCGAGTTCTTGACTCTGGCTTCGATTTTTGACTGCTATACATGTTTCCTGTTAAATGTTTTCTAGGGATTGATTCATATTTTTTAGGAGGTCCCGATTTTTCTCCTACTGTCTTGGACCACACGGTTGGTTCCTTTGGACCACGCGATGTTTAAAAATTAATTGTGTTGATGCCCCTACTGTGTCTATTTGGATACGGATTATGAATTTAGCACAAGAAAGGGACTGGGACCAGGACACAGAATCACAAGCCTGGACATACGGCCAGTGTACGCTGGATGAATGCCCAGCGTAATGCCCTATCCACCCCCATTTTTTTTGGTTTAAAAAAATCTATTAATACTGCCATATTTTGTTGGTTTTATGTTTTTGCAGATTATGGCTCGAAGGGCACAAAGAACCAACCCTCCCGAGGATGTGACCGATCATCGCTTTTTACAATTTCCGCAAACACTGAGCGATGCTACCAGGGGGCGTTATAGCACCAACTTGAGCCTGCTTCTCACAAAGGAGATTGATATTGCACCCTCTTTCAACTGGGAGTTGGCTACCAGGACTGGACTTGCTGCATTGATCCAGGAATTTTTGCAATACACACACTCGGACGCGAGTGGTGTGGAATTGTTTGTGTGTTCGGGATGGGCGCGTTTGTTCAGGATCCAGGAGCCGGTATATCGAGAGTTTTTGCTGGAGTTCTATGCTACAGTTTCCTATGATCCTAGGAAGCCACTCAATGACAGGACAGCCTTTGCTTTCAGATTGGGAGGAGTGAGCCGGGAATGCAGCGTGATAGAGCTTGCTACTTGGGTGGGTATTTACACAGCCGATGAGACAAGGAGTGTCCACTTCCCGACATTTCTTGCTGACTGTCTCACGGAGCGGCCGGAGGACTACAATGAGAACACTTTTTGGGCCGAGATTACGGGAGGAATTTATACACCATCTACCACTCGAGGGGGGATGATTCGGTCTACTACATACCGAATGTTGCACCGGTTGATTTCTATGTCTCTCACACATCACAAGAATAGTGAGAGAGTGCCTTCGACGGACCTGTATTTCCTATGGGCACTAGTTACTCCAGGGAGGCACCTGAACCTTACCGTCGCGTTAGCTGTATATTTGGGACGGAGGGCCAGGGGACTTCGGGGAGATAGCTCGATATGCGGAGGGCAGTTTATCACGCGGTTAGCTCGGTCATATCAGTTGCTGACGCGTGAGATCACGAGATCGATGGTGTTTCACGACGTGAGGCCGATGAGTCTTCAGCTTTTGGAGTCGATGCGCGTATTGGAGCGGGGCGGAGATGGTGTTTTGGGGGTTCGAGCAGATGATGTGGCGGATGAGGAGGGTGCTGCCGAGCCACAGCCGAGACGGGTCCCGCGGCGTAGACCTGCTCCTCGGGGAGCGCAACAGGGACCTGAGCCGGAGATTGATATGCGCTACTTAGCTCAAGGCATTGATCGTCTTGACTTGAGGATCCAGAACCTTAGTGAGTATGTTGCACATGTGGACGCGCAACAGCGGTGGCAAGGGAATGCGTTGAATGCATTCTTTGCCCATCAGGGATTTCAGTATTCGGTTCCCTATCCACCACCATTCCAGCCACGATTTGACGGGGCCGGTACTTCTGGGACACAGCCACATGATGATGGAGATGACGACTGATCCTTTTTATTTTGTTTATTTGTTTGTTTTGTGTTAATTTTAGTTTAAGTTTAGTTTTTAGTATTTGGTACGTAATTAAACTTTGATTTAGTTTGTTTTACTTGTGTTTTCCATGTTGATGCTCTATGGTTGTTTAGATTTATGCAGAATATTCGCCCTTAGGAAGCTGGCAGTAAGTTCAGTAGCTAGGTCCGACTGTTGCTAGAGAGAGTCATGTGAGAGTTCGAAGGTTATAGTCAAGACCCACAATTTGTCATAAGTGTGGGGTGCATCTTTATTAGAGTTGTATTTCGATGCAAGGAAGAAATATCGTTCCGACTGACACGACGTGGTTGACACTTTCCCACGTCATGGTTATTATACATTGCATCTAATTGCAATATTTTGTACCACATTTTCGAAGATGGCGGTCTTGATTTTATTTTTTCGGCAAATTTAGAAGCAGCAGTTCCAGTTTTCAGTTTTTCAGCAGTATTTGAAGCAACCTGTAGCAGCCCCATTCGATCTCGCCACAACTACCCAGGGGAGTCTGTTCCTTTTTCTCCTTTTTTATGTTCTTAATTTTTTTTAGCATACAATGAGAGCATTGTATGAAATAGGTGTGGGGTAGGGGATCGGTAAAAGTAAATTATAAAAATGAAATAATAGTTGGAAATTGTTAGATTTAGGGAAATTTAAAATTTTAAATGAAAACTTGAAATAATAGTTTAATTTAGAAAAATCTAGTGATAATTTAAAATTTTGCTAATATTGTATGAGATGATCCGATGAGAACTCAAATGTTTAGTTGAGCCAATATACGTTATAGTGCATTTGTGGCTTCCCTTATTTTAGTGAAATCATGGAACAAAAACATAACCCCGCTCGGTTTGAAGGATGCAATATGTTTAGCAGCCTAAACCTGAAATGTATCCAGGAAAATTATTATCATTAACCAATAAAGGTTGAGGTTGAGCGCCTCTGCTTAAGCATGTAGGTTTTGAGTGAAAAAAGAGAGGTACATGTAAAAAAAAAAGAGAGAATTACAAAAAAGTTTGAAGAATTTTGGAGCAAAAAAAAAGTGAAGATCAAAAGATCAAAATTCCAAGAAATTCAAAAAGTTGAAGATACCAAGAAATCAAATCAAATAAGGTGGTGAATTCAAAGAAATCAAAGATCAAATTGTTAAGAAAGTGAAGAATTCCTAAAAAGCTCCACAGTGGTATCATAAATTGTAATTCTAGATTATGTATGCTTAGGTTGCTCAACTAAAAATACCTTGAGGTTAGGAGGTTTTCTGAGGATGGATTCGGAGGGTTGCATAAAATGAGCATTGTTCGGAAAAAGTGGGCAAGTGTTTATGAAGATTGTGAGTATTTAAAGTATGGGGGGGTGCTTAGGAAAATTTTAGACACAAATGCATGCGTTGAGGTCTTGGCATAATGGCTGAGTTTTAAATGGATTGTTTAGTGCGATATTGGTAAAATAAAAGTGAATTTGCTTGGAGGCAAGCAAAGGCTAAGTGTGGGGTATTTTGATATGTGTATTTTTATATATATTTTTATGCACTTTATCTTAATATTTTGGCCTTATTTATTCTATTTTAGAACTAAAGAGTACTCATAATACTTTGAATTATGTTTTGCAGCTATTTGTTGTCAATAAAGCACAAAGGAAAAGATTGAAGCGGAAACCGGGCTTAGAAGCTAAAAGAAAGAAAAGGGTGCTGAGGTAGCGAGTACGCCCCGCATACCTTAAGAGTACGCCCCGCGTACCTGCTTGCACCGGATATACTTGATCGTGTGATTATCCATAGTACGCGCCGCGTAATCCTAAATACGCCCAGCGTACTTAGGTCGGCCACAAAGATTATAAATGTCGATTTTTAGCTAACCAGGAGGGGGGATTCGACTTCTAACCTAATTTAGTCGACAATTAACTTCTGTTAAGCCGTTTTGAGGGTCTAGAAGGCGGCCGGAAGGCCGTTAAGCTAACGGGAGCAGAGATCTGAAGGATTGGAGAGCGGATACATGTCGGTAATCATATGGATTGCTAACGTGACCATGTTTAGCACTTCCTTATGGTACTTTTTGTATTTAGTTTCTGATTTGGGTGTAAAAACCTTTTACTTTGTGTTTATGATTGAATGAAGTTTTGATTCTTAGACTAATTGTTATGTTAAATAATTTATTTGTGTTTAATTTATCTTGCCAAGCTTGTTCAAAGATCCTTATGTGTTAATGATGATTATTTGCTGTTAATTGTTAAGTGAATTAAGTTGTATGAAAACCTGCTTGATTTGCTTGTCTCTTATGACTTTTGATGACCATTGAGATTATAAGACTAGAAATAACGAATGTGAAACTATGATTAACTTGGGAATAAGTAAGTTAATGTGTGAGCCTTGTTTGATGACCATCAACAAGAGGTTAATTAAATGTTTAAATTAACTTAAGTTACAAGTCTTGCTTGATACGAACTGAACACTAGGAAGCATGTTAGTTTAATCAATTGATCACTGTTTGAATTAACTTGTTTGCTAAAGGATTAGTTATAGTGAACATGAATCTAATCAATTTAGGAATCGGTGAACATGAATAAATGAATTTGTGTATGCAATTGTTTATGTTCTCAAGGTGGAATTAGTCTAAACCAAAGTACCTAAAAAGATTTGTTTTCCTGTTAGTTTATCGAGGATGGTTAATTAATTAATAGTTTGAGGTTTATTAAATTATGTCTTTTATTATTCTCGTGTGACCTATAATCAAATATATTAAATTAATCCACCGTTCCCTGTGATCGACACCCGACTTACCTAAGCTATACTGTAATCTGACTAGGTACACTGCCTATAAGTGCATAGTTAGTCTAAGTTTGTTAGGTTATAAATATTAAAATTAGTGGGTACTTTTGTGCACATCAATGGATAATGTTAGAATATGATTTTACTTACATTTAAAACGAAAATTATGGGCTATATTTTTTGGGTCGTTTCAATAACATAATTAATTAACAATGGATTAATGTGTTTTGGGTAAAAAAAAAAATTATACCAATGATGGGTACCATGGTATGTCATTTCTTATTTGGATCATGTTAAGATTACACAGTTTAGGGTTTAATTATGCTATTATCTCCTACAACTAGTAACCCAGCTACATTTGTTCCTGAATAAAAGTAGCTACTCTTCCAAAAATGATCAACATACTTCTTCAATACAAAAATATCATCTTCGTCTTCATGATCAACTGATAAGTCATCGGAAAAGATTGAGCCTAGATCATCATCAGAATAATCACTTTCATTACCTTCTTATTTTACTCTTTCTTACTTAATAAAGTCACATAGTGGTTCACTAAAGTGATAATTGTATACACCAATCCTTCCCTGATTAGCATAACCAATCTCAAGATACCTAACACGATCACTATCATATATCAATACTTTTGATCCATCTACTATTGATCATTTCCCAAGGTTGTAACACATACCAGCATACCTCTCATGCGTTAATTTTTATGAATAAAATGAACTCGTTAAAAGATTTTTTTTTGAAATCAACATCTTTCATAGAAGAATTAAGAGGGTTAAAGTAAACTAGCAGTGTTTCACCCTTGGTAGTGTATATCCCTTCTGAAATCTACAATGTCGAAGTCGTTAAAACCCATTCATCTGAAATCTGCATAGACGTACTACTAATTGTTGTCCTCCTTGTAAGATGATTGACTATGAGTTAGATGGTTTGACATTGAATAAGAGAAATGAGCCCTAATCCTCATGCATCCAATTGTAATGTTTCTCTAAGTGTAAATAAATGGGTGAGGAGGGATTACAATTCTATAGCCACATAAGATGACCTAGTATCAATGTGTTTTTTTTCTTTTTTCAAAATTACCTACTAAACCTTTTATCCCAGATTACCATAGTGTATTTTGAAGACTGTGAAACTTCAATGGTATAATATGCAAAGTGAAAACTTTAATACTGTTTTTTTTTTAACAATATTAAATTTTTATTAACCTCCGAAATCATTTTGTAATTTTTAACAAGTAAACTCAAATGAGATATCACAATGTTATGTTAGCACCTCTCACCATTTAACCTATGCTAAATAATGTTTGTACTTATTAAGACATAACATTTTATCTTTGAGTGTATAAAAGTATTTGAGTTTATGATTTTGAAGGTAAGGCAATTCATCAGTATGTTAATAATTTTATTCGGTTTTGACCAGGTTAAAATTTTTCTTAAAAAAATATATACAATTAGACCATTTGTTTGAGTGAATGCTATGCCAAATTGGACACTTTTTACATAAGTGAGTGAGAGCCACACTCTATATCTATCACTCTCATTAGGATCCCTTTTGCCCCCCAAATAATTACCATCCCAAATACCCCCTTTCCTCATCTTCCTTACATTTTTGGATATTTGACTACAGAAAGATAGGATGTGGATGATGGGTTACAATGAAGCCGAAGACTTAAATATCAACATGATTGAATCCTACACCAACAATGGTAGTCGGAAGTTAAGACCACTAGTTCCAAGACCCAGTTGCGCCGCCGCCTCCTCCTCCCACCGCTTCCACTCCACTCACCATGATCATCATCTCCTTCCTATAAATCATCATCTTGGTATGTTCTACAGTCTACACTAAAAGTTGTTGTTTTTTCTTCTTTTAATGGATTTACCAACTGTGGTTTTTACAGTGGCAGCTGAACAACACAAGCGAGAGTTTAATTCACAACAGATGGTGGTTGTAAGCTCACGGTGGAACCCTACGCCGGAGCAGCTGCAAACCCTGGAGGAGTTATATCGTCGAGGGACAAGAACACCGTCTGCCGACGAAATCCAACACATCACCGCCCAGCTCCGCCGGTATGGAAAGATCGAAGGAAAGAATGTTTTCTACTGGTTTCAGAATCACAAGGCCCGAGAACGCCAGAAACGACGCCGTCAGCTTGATAACCCTACAACTGATCTTCATCAACCTCCATATTATACCACTGATATTAACAACATCAATATTGATCGATCTATAGAACGCAAAGATCCAGGTATAACTTTAACCACCGACTTGTATATATTATCTTTTTAAAAATCTCGCAGAAACTTAGGGTTATATCTACTTCATATTGTTATTATTCTAAATAAAAAACTCAAAGAAACCATGAACACGAAGCACATGAAATATCAAAACTAACACAACACCTCATTTTTGCTTCTTCTTCCTTTTAGTATAAAGAAAATAAAGAATTGAAAAACATATCTAACATGACATCATTTTCTCCATTAAATCAAGAATTGAGAAGTTGGGTAATATATTTATGGATCTTGGTGCAGAAAGAATGAAGAAATAGGAATTGTGTGTTTCTTTTTGTTTTTGTATTGGATGATCGGGACTGATCTTGGTACCTGTGTTTGGTTGCAGAGCTTAATAGGACAAGCTATGAAGTTGAAGAGACCAGAAACTGGGCAATACCTACATTTTCAGAGGTCTGCTGCTTATTTCCTTTCTCTTTATTCAATTTATTTATCTATTATATATTATTAATTAATATACATACAATATATAATATATTTAATCTACATTTCTTGACAAACAAATTTGATTTTTTTTTTTCATTAGAAAGGGTTATAAGTGATTTAATGTTTATACTTGTTTAGCACCAAACGTGCACGAAATCTAACTTACAACACTTCTTTCTACTTTCATAACAAAAGATGTATATCGAAAAGGATAATCTAATATACGTTATTTTCTTGTATTTTTGAAATAAAAACACTAGATTTTAGTAGATAATTATAGTTTACATATACGATTAGTAGTCCCTAAATATTATGGAGTTAAATATGAAGATATGTGTATATGAATGGAAAAATAATACACTTTGATTACCATTGTATCATATTTATCAACCCAACCATAAATCATTACCTTTTGAATAAACATTGTACATAAAATATCTTTTTTAAAAGAAAAACATTGTACATAAAATATAATTTTTCTTTTTGTCATAAATTTTCATTTTAGCCAGTACACATGTTATAATCTTCATGATGAGTACATGTTTTTTTTGGGAATTACTCAACTACTCTATCTTGTTAGACAATAATTATCAAATATATAATTTTATAAATTGATTTATCGTTAATTTTATATAACAATTGACAAAAGCTCGATCATACTAACAATTTCTAGGCACAACTCCTCTTATTTAGTTGGTGAGCTTTATTGAGCAACCGAAGTAGCATCAGGTTCAATGCCTATATATATATATATATATATATATATATATATATATATATATATATATATATATATATATATATATATATATATATATATATATATATATATATCGTAAAAATAATTAATTTACTTTCTAAGAAATTTAGGGTTTATAGTAACAATATTACTAATGTGAATATGATGGTTGACAAAGTTTTTTTTTTATTTGGTAACCTTAGAACCCAACCTTTAGGTATATAACTAAATATATCGCAAACTCATCATATTACTTTTTTGTTCACTACAAAGATTAATCGTATATATGCGCATAATCACTCGATTAATGACACACTAAATAACTTGATAATTATTGTTAATGAAAGTGGTGTTAGGGTTTTTAAATAGTAATAATGTGAATATGATTGATGAAGTGAAGTAAAATAGAAAAGAAGTGAAAAAAGGTCTTCATGTTTCTTTTTCCTTGGGAAATGAAAACCTGCATTCCTTCCTTCCTTTCTGTCGGGTCCCCTCCCCTTGCCTCCCCTCTTTCTCTTTGTTTTTTTCTTCAAAATCTTATTGACCTCACAAACAGTATAATTAACCTAATATATATATATATATATATATATATATATATATATATATATATATATATATATATATATATATATATATATATATATATTGTTTGTGGACGATGATAAATGATTTTCGTTGCGATGTATGTTGGCCTAACAATTTTTTTTCAATGATGGATTATAATCACGTGTAATATGAAAAACCGATAATTTATATTTTTTTAAAAAGGTTAATTAATTAATTAATTAATTAATTTATATTTATATATGTATATATTTTTTTTGCTGAATGAGCAGAAAGTGTTAAGAGAAAGAACGTCAAAAGCAGAATCTAGGGTGACGAGCATAGCAGATCAGGGACTGATACCTGTTGAACAACAAGATGAAGAAGGAAATGATCAGCTGCTGTTGCTACACCGTAGGAGGAAGAGCTTTCCTGAAAAGAATGCCACGTGGAAGCACATGATGCAGTGTTTGTCATCATCTACTCCTCCCACCAACCATAACTCCACCACCATCGCCACCACCTGCATACCTGCAACACCTGTTTCCAAAACGTCGTCGTACCTTGTCGTTTCGCCACAGAGTCACAGACATCACCACCTCCACCATGACGTCGAATCTTTCCAGACCTTAGAGCTGTTTCCGGTTAACAGCAACGGCCTTGGCAGAGAACAGCCGGATAAATGTTTGCTTCCGACGAATGACGTCAACCTCAGTCCTCGCCAGTTCATCGAGTTCCTTCCGTTGAAAAATTAGTCAAATACTTCTAATGCTAACTATGTCTTATTATTTTACTATTTGGCCCCTGTAGTTTTTAAGTTTTTTGCTATCGTTGTCAGTAAACTTGTATTATTTCTAATTGGGTCTTAATACTTGTTAATTTTCTTTCTATATAGCAAGTATTTGCTCACTTCAAAAGATGCACACATGACGCATCTATCGTTAATATCATTGCCGCTAAAACGTTTTTTCTAGAAAAATATTGCAGCTAAACCATAAGAAAAAGTATTTAAATTACTATTAAAATCTATAAAAGTAGTATAAAAATTACAGAAATGAAAAATCCACATTATCATATATAATGCCTACTATAAAACCCATAAGATATTAAAGTGGTTAACAAACATACAACATTAACAAAATTTGCAAAACTAAATTACATAAACTAACTAGTCATCCTGATCATCTTCGCCTTCTTTGAGTCTGTTGTTCTTATTATCGTCTCCTGTATTCTCACTTGTTGTGACAACGATCAAAACCAATTTACATGTTTGTTTCTATATCTAGTTTTTATAATATAATCCATAGGATCGTTCACCTACCAAATGAATATCGAAATTAGTATTAATTTCAACATAACATCCTAATTGTCAACATAATAGAATATCAAGTTTTCTATTAATTATCAAAACTACAAACGTACCAAATGCAAATTAACATATCAAAATACCAAACTACATATCAAACTTCCAATTAATTACTAAAACTAACAATATACCAAACTACCAAGTTATCAGTATACCAAACTAAATATCAAACTTCTAATTAAATGTTTTTATAATATTTGATCGGATAATGTGTAGTTGAAATTCTCATTTCTATGAGCTTGATTTGTTGCATGTTTAAAAATATATCGGTTATGAACATATTTAACATTTTCTCTAATAGTTGAAGGTTTTTTTTGCCATGTGTCAATCTTTCATTAATATTGATACTTATCATTTTGTGGTATTTTTAAAATAAATATTATTCACTTGTCAATTTCTGGTTTGTTTCAATTTTTAAAATTAAAGTTATATATTTATATATGTAAAGTATTAATTAAATATAACATATATGAAATTAAATTGAAATGAATATGTTTCATTTTTTCTTATTTTAAAGTTTTATATAAAAAATATTTACTGCTTAAATTTTATTGTTTATTTTTTTTTAAATTAACTCGTATAATATACGAGTCTCACACCTAATCTTTATTAAACTGGAAAGATATCATTATAACAAACAAATATTTTGTAAGAAGAAATAGCAATAAAAGAGTTGTAAATCTAACCATCGTGATCAATTTTGAGCTTAACACTTATATATCGAGTAACCAAAAGAAAGATTATGAGACTATCTTATCAAATAAATCAATTTGGTTTGCCTCAGTTGGAAAATCATAAATTTTCAAACGTTACAAATGAGACAAAAAGTTGTAGTATGATTGCATCCAAACACTTTCTTTTAACCGTATTTAGCGTCACATGCTTTGAAACCCAAACAAAAAGTAACTACTATATTGCATTAACGACCAATTTGACACCAATCGGAAGAAGTCATAGGTCAATATTTTCTCGTTGTGATCGTTGTAAATTGGACATAAGAATGAAACAGCATCGATCCATATTCAAATTAACTCTTGTAAGCATTCGGTTTAGATGCAATCAATAAGTTAAAATCTTGGTCTTGATGGGAATTGTAATTTAGTCCATCTAGTTGGCAAGATTGTATAGCTCGCTACTTAGTACTTATTCGGCCGACTGCCAAGTAGCAAGTACTTAGGAGTACTCGGGGGTACTCAGACTCGGTAATTCATGTAAAAATATATTTATACAAATTATATATGTTAAAATCATAAGTTGATTAAAATATATAATAAAATTAGATATATATGAATACACAAAAACTGAAAAACATAAAATAATATCATTTCATGAATAATTACTGAAAATTTAATATATATATATATATATATATATATAGTAATAATCACATGTTTGTGTTAAAAATAATAAATCATTAAGTATAGTATACATATTAATCACCGAGTTAGTCAAGTTTTACAAAACTATTCGCTTCGATAAGGGACCGCTGGGGGAGTACTTGGATTCTGTAACTTGCGTCGGTAAGCGGTTGAGTAGGGAGTACTTGACCGACTAATTGGTCAATGCGACGAGTTTTACAAAACTGCTAGTTGGAGTATCTCCCTCCATAAGTACAATTACTGATTAATCTCCTAGTCGAAGACATCATAAAACCTCATTTAGCATTATGATACTACTAAAAATATGTCCATGGTCATAACAAGTTGGTGACTTTCCATAATTAGCAGAGTCCTTTTATGTTACATGTAAGATATTATTTAGGCATAATATAACAAAAAAAAATTAAAGGGACTAGTTTATTAATCTGTCATCATAAGGTGAGTTAATTAGAAACCGAAAGAAGCAATGGTTTAATGTGTAATTATCTTTTTTTATTAATTAAAGTTTAACTAGTAGATAATTGTTTCACCATTCGAGGGATATGAGTTTTGTAGTCAACACTTAGATAACCCTAACATATGCCGATCATTCTTTTCCCTCCAAAACTTGTCTGGTTTGCGACTCTCACAAGAATGTTTGTTTTTGGCAAAATAAAATAAGAGAGCTTTTCACTTTGTTGCTTGAATCATACTCTTAGGTATGATTATCGAAGAGTAACTCCTGTTTGGGTTCTAGAACTGCAACAACAGGAATATTTAATCAAAGGCTACAAAGGTATGTATTTCGTATCTTCTTTGTCGAATTATGTCGCTAAAATTCTCTATAACAATATCTGTGGTGGGTAATAATGATCTTGTTTTGATTGTTAATGCTTTGGCTTTTTTTGTCCTTTAATGGACATGATAACCCAACAGTGGTTTCAAAGCCAATGTTGTGGTATTTTAACATATTACAAGTGATTTAGTCATAAAAGAGTTTTTCGGGATATGAATTCATACAAATAAAATTATGCATTTTGTATATGTTTCATGAAAAATCATAATTAATTCTAAAAGAGATAATTTAAATATGAGGCCATCGTCATTAGAAATATACTAGGATCTACTTTTTTCGACTTTGGTGCCTTATAAATCGATTCTAATTTTAATAGTGGCTAACAATGCAAATTTGTTCAGGGTATTCAAGTTGAACTTGACAACATGTTATCGCTTATAAAAATCATGTAAATCATTAGGAGAATCAAAATGATATGAGTTAAGTGACATTTGAAATATTTAAGAAAATACTATATTCCTTCTTTAAAAAGCACAGGTTAAATATGGAATTAAGTTGGTCAAAAGCAGTTGCAAACAAAAAATGTTTTTTTTAATAAGAACTAGCTTATGACTCGCGTTAAACGTGGGAGAGCGCAATAAAAACATAGAATTGTAAACATATATTACATCATAGGAAGCATGACAATTAAAAGTACATTATCATAGAGTAATATAAAATATTTAAATAGTTCATTACAAAAAACAATTATGTTCGAATACAAATTAAAATATATATAATCACTAATATCTACTTGGCATAGTCACTGTATCAAAATCAGAACGAATTAAGAAAACTTGTTGAGAATGATGTGTCGGAACGACATACTCAATCGTATTTCCTTTAAAAAAAATATAAGTATTGTTTTTATAATCTTACCATTCATGTGCACTTTCATTATAAGTACTAACATCTACATTAACCTACCGATTGTGAATGAAAACTCAAATAGCCCACAAACGATCTCCACTTATAGAGAAATATCCCAATTTTCTGTGAAACTTTATCAGTCTCGATACATACGATTTGAAGTCATTAAATAAGAATGCTTATAACAAAAATCAATTAGAATTAAAATAGTTTGGATTTGGGTTTTATTTCTTATATATATATATATATATATATATATATATATATATATATATATATATATATATATATATATATATATATATATATATATATATATATATATAGGGTTAGGTTATTCTATTCAAAGTGATTATTGTGTTATTGTATGCATAAATGTGGGCCAATCATTTTACTTATTTTAAGAAAGTGATTAATACATATTATTTAATTAAATATAATTGAAAAATATCATCTAATTTAACTAGAATGGTATTTTAGTCAGTTAACATAGATTTAATAAAGAAAATTTGCATATTTTAAGGGATCAAATATTCTATTAATTTTAAAAAATCCGATTTTACAAATTATAAGGTTTTTAGTTCGGACATTCTGACAGAATATGTTTGAGTATGTTTAAAAATAACAAAAATTCTTGTAGACTAACAAAATTCTCGAACCATCAATTGAAGAATTAAAAAATTACATTAATTCTTATAGAATACATGTAATAATTGCTAAGAATTACATTTATTTTTAAAGAATAAAACTAAAAAAAAAAACTTTCAAATCTGAAGAAAAAAAAACATCAAAATCTAATAAAAACACTAATACATTCTAAAAGAATAATGTTGCTAAGAGGCGTCGTTCAAATTTCGTGGTCCGTTCTTCAAGCATCAGCTTTTGTAGAAACAAATACAATGAATAAATTAGTGAGAAAATATTTGTATTCCATTCCAACGTAATTGGAATTGATGATTCTATGCTGATAGAATTGGAATTCATTTACCAATAATTATATTAATTCGGGGAATTCTAACAGATTATGTTCATGATTATCATAAAAAACATTCTTTTCTGATAGAATGCTACAAACGAAGAAATACCATTCAGTTGAAGCATTTTAGCGAGCACTTTGTGTGCATGAAAACAACTTTCAATTCAATTGAAGCATTCATCTGTCAAATAAGAAACCAAAACAACTATGATTTGTGTTCAACCAATCAAACCCAAAAACTCATCTAAACCTATCGATTAAACTTCATCGATTTACAGTAAATCAATCAAAATAAGAAAGAATATTAAAGAAACATGTGATTATCCAGCCAACAACCCTTTGTTTCTTTTTCTGCTTACCCATTGATTTCACAGCCTCAATCCAAACACCCATCTGATTTCGGTTCTTCTTCCCTACCTCCACCGAACCATTGATGTATTTTGTCGAATGTTTTATGTGTGTGATTATACCTGAGAAAGCTGGATTAGAAAATTGGTTTTGTCATCAGTGGCTTATGTGAGTTTTGAATTATCACTCGAAATCAATTGCAAATCCAAATCAATTACGAGTCAATTTCAACTACATAAAGTTTCATCAACGAGATCAATTATATGTAACATTGATAATTTGAAAAAATAAAAGTACCAGGATCCAATTTTCGATTTGGCTTGGACGCTCCCTTGTCGATAAAATGAAAAGATAAACCCTAACATGTCCTTTGACCTTCGAATTGATATCAGTATTGGTCTCTGGTCGAATTCTTGTCTTCCTCGTTCGTCATTCCTTTTTATTTTGATCGAAGATGGTAGTTGTGGTATCGTCGGCAATGATGGCTATGAGGAAGGAAGTGGGTAGACATGGTGGTCGTATGCTATGAAGATGATGGTGTGGTTATCGGCGATGAAGATGATGGTGGTGCTCATGTAACATCCTGCAAATTCAGAAGTAAAGTTGAAGGGCTAAAAGTGTAAATAAGAGGGTCGACTCGGCGACTCGATGGATAGACTCGGCGAGTTGAGTCGCGTTTCAGGTCGCGTGTTAAGTGACCAACTCGGCGAGTCGCATGGGTGGACTCGGCGAGTTGGTGTTGTATGGAGAAAACCCTAATCCCAGGGGTTTAGCCCTATATAAAGAACATAATACCCTCTCCCCAGCCTCTTTACCTTCCCTTTGAGTTCCAGAAGCCATAGATTCGTGTGAGCTTTCCTTTGTGAGTAACTAGAGCCTTGGAGGAGGAAATATTGGAGGGGAATTGAAGAGCAAGAAGATTTAGAGCAAGGGGCTTTGCAGAGATTTGGTCCATTCTCTAGTAGGAGCTTGCATTAGAGGTAAGAGATCTTTTCTTGAGCTTTTGTGCATCTAGATTTATCAATTGTGGGGTTTTTGGAGCATAAATGGGGTCCATCTCGGGTTTGGTGTAAGATCTAAGGTTGCTACCATAGATCTAGGATTGTAATGGTTCAGGAAGCCATAAAGTTCATGCCTAAGAGTTGTTAGTGAAGCCTTCTTGTCCCAAACCCTAGCCCAAGAGTGTTTTATGCTTAACTCTCTTTGGATTCACGTAAAGTTTGCAACTTTACGTGAGGAATAGCTTGTGGGAGAGTAGATCTATGGATTGGAGCCCCTGCATGGCTTGGAAAGCCTCTGTATAGGTTAAGAGCTAGTGGTACTCGGCGAGTTGCATGAAGATAGGAAGAAACTCGGCGAGTTAGTTGAAGATAGACTTGGACTCGGCGAGTCTAGTCTTGAGGTCCTAACCTTTTCTGGTTAAGCTGAGAATCGGTGATTCAAGGGATGACTCAGTGAGTTGAGTACGGTTTGACTCAGAGTTGTGGGACGCGGCGAGTCTTGGGGCGACTCGGCGAGTAGAGTCAGTCAGGAAGTTTGATCTTGACTGAGGACTTTGACTTTGACCAAGAGTTGACAATTTGACTTCCAAGGGTATTTTGGTAATTATTGGTATTTATTGGGTTCAGTCTTTTGGTATTATTAGTGGTGGAGTTCGTGTCGGAGGTTGGAGCAGCGTGATCCTATCTTTGCAGTCAGCAGTGCGAGGTGAGTTATCCTCACTATATCGACAGGGTCTAAGGCACCAAGGCCGGCCCTTATTCAGATTGTAATCCGAGTAGTAGTCGTGATATGTTATTGCTTTGCTATGTTAATATCTTGGTATGTAGGATAGTATATGTTAGTGACCGGTTAGGTCGGTATCCTGGTTAGAATGTTGTTATGCTATGTGATCTGTTAGATCGGTTGATTAGTTGTGAATGGTTATATGTTATATGTTTATGTTCACATGGTCGTTGGACTGGGTTGGGTTAAGGCGGGTCCTGCTTTGTGCTGTAGGCCAACATACCCAGGGCAGACCGGTTATCCCGAAGGCCCAGCAAGCGGTCCGGATAGGCTGTAGGCCCCACGAGGGCCGAACAGACGTACTGAGGCTCGGAGAGTGGACCAGGCCGACTGAAGGCCCGATGCAGGCGGACCAGTCATACTGTAGACTCAGAGAGTGGACCAGGTGGGTTGCAAGCCCGGTACGGGCGGACCAACCACACTGCAGACTCAAGGGATATGGCTAGACTTGGAGGGTGGACCAGGTGAACTGAAGGCCCGATGTGGCGAACCAGTCACATAGTATACCCGAATTGCATGGTTGTTCTATGTTCTGTTATAATATGGCTTGTTAAGTATATGGAATATGTGGTTGGTATTTTGGGGGTGTCTCACTAAGCTTTCGGGCTTACAGTTGTGGTTTAACGTTTTTCAGGTACTTCAGGAGACCGTGGCAAGGCAAAGGCGTGATCGTACCGCTCCTCATGTTTACGTTTTATGTTATGGTTCTGGGAATACTCTGATAATAAATGTATTGGAAAACCTTTTTATAATAACTTAATGAATTTGGGTTGTTTTTGAAAAGTTTAAATTGGTTTGAATTTTTAGAGTGTTACAAGTTGGTATCAAAGCCTTGGTTTGAGTGAATTGGAGGAATATTCATGTGAATCTAGTCTCAAATCAAGGAGAGTTTTCAAAATGAGAATTTAAAATGGTTTTCAAATGAGTAAAGGAGGATGCGGAGGTATGATCAGCCGGAGCCAGTAAGTAGCCCCAAAATACCATGCAAGTTATTTGCTTATGTGATATGATACAACAGCATGCTAGTACTAGGCTATGGATCTTCAGGAATTGCATGATAGAGTTGGTTGATTTATGATGCCTGCTAGTCTAGGGTTTCTTTCTATATGAGATTTCTAGTGATTCCTCTAGGAGTGAGGGTTGAGTGTTTTTCATGTATGTTCTTTCTAGGGTGTTGTGGTGATACTTGAGATAAATATGGGTAGGTGTGGAAGGTAGTATGGGCCCATACTACTGAAAGCACAGGACCCATACGGGTTGGGTTAAGAGTTAGTTCCCGGGTTAGAGGGAGGTTTCTGATGTTTGTGGTGTTTTTCAGTATGGTGGTTACGAGGCATGCTGGGAGCGGATCCGGATCAGGATCGGAAGCAGGAGAGGGCGGTCAGGGTGGATCAGAACCACCCGAGGTTATCGGTCAGATGAGCACAAACAAGTTGGATGCTAGGATTCGTGAGATCCTGCATGATGAGGTTGTTGGGATGTTCTGGGCTGAGTTGCCAGAACTGTTTGGGTCAATCAAGACCGTTGTGGTTGAGTATTTTGATGAGCGTTATGCAGCTCTTACAGAGATGGCTGTCGCGGCAGATACAACATCTGTAGCACCGGCAGGGGGAGGAGCCGGTAGAGGTTTTCAGTACCAGGACTTCGATAGTACGAAGCCCCCTACCTTCGATGGAGTTCAGGACCCGATTGTTTCTATGAGATGGTTGTCAGACGTGGAGGGGTGTTTCTTTACATGTTCATGCTCTGCTGATCAGAGGGTAAGGTGTGCTCTAAACCATTTGAGGCTCGGGGCGAAGGATTAATGGAGGTTGACCACGAGATCATATTCTAATGCGCATCGAGCTGCAGTTTCTTGGGATCAGTTCAGTGAGATGTTCAGTACTCGCTATGTTCCACAAGTTGAGAGAGAGAGATTGGCCCAGGAGTTCCTAGAGCTGAAGCAGGATTCCGAGTCGGTGATGGAGATCACCAGGATGTTTACTGAGAGGGCGATGTTTTGCCCTGAGTTTGCTTCTGAGCAGGCCCAGATGTCCTGATATCTGAGTATGCTGAAGAGGGACATCAGGCAGTTTGTGTCTACGCAGAGGTGCGAGACATTGTTGGAGTTGCAGGAAGCCGCTAGGCGGCGGGAGTTGGAGATCGAGTTACAGTTGAGAGAACAGAGGCAGGCTCCGGTACAGTCGCAGCCGGCATCGAAACGATCTAAGACCGTTGATTTCAGTTTGAGCAGTCAGAGCAGCCGCACTTATGAGAAGTTCGGGAAGGGTCATGTCGGAGCTTGTAGGTCCGGTGGTGTGTGTCGCAAGTGTGGGAGAGAAGGGAACTATGCGAGGTATTGTCGTCAATCAACCCCAGCCCAGGATATAAGGATTTGCTATCAGTGTCATCAGGTTGGTCACATGAGGGCCAACTATCCACAGCTGGTTGGGAGGTCGGTGCAGGCTCCAGCACCGGCCACGTTGAGGATTACAGGTGGAGGTCAGGGTGGAGCAGAGCCCCTGCTCCACCTGAGGGCTCAGGGTCGTGCTTTTCAGCTTACAGCAGAGGAGGTCAGGGCAGTGTCGGATGCAACTGCGGGTATGTTTCCTTTTTGATATTCTGTTATCTTGTGATTATTATGGAGTATTGTATATCTGCTAGTCTCGTTGTGTGATTTTGGTATTATATTTGTGTTCCTTGAGGGTTATGGTATGGTTAAGGGTTTTGGTATTAGGAGTTTCGTTGGTTATCATCCATGGGGTTTATTAGTGGGAAATCAGGCTTTTGGTCAGAATGTCGGGTAGCATCTACAGTCTGAAGAATGGTTAGCTGAAGGTCGGGCTTCTTTCAAGACCGAAATGATCAGTGTTGATATGTGATTTTGTGAAGGTTGTTCGTTCTAGTTGGGAATCAGTTCGCGTGTAAGGGAATGTGTTGTGTAGGGATGTTAAGGGAGGTCGGTTATGGCGACTGGTGGTTGATAGTCAGAGCTCTAAGTGGGGAGAGTTGGAAAATTCTCCTGAGGATCGACAAGTATCTGAGTATGATTAGCTGTTGGAAGTCGGCGGTGTTTCAATCAGCCAAGAGTGTGGACTGGTATGAGTAAGTGGCAGACTAGTGGGGGTAGGAAGTAGACCATGGAGTCAGGGTATACATTGTTTGATGTTAGGCCTGGGTTAGGCCATGAAAAGGATTCCGGGATCGGAATGGAGTTAGAGTTTGGAACCCTTAAAGGGCTAGATTAGTATGTTCGGGAGAGAGTCCCAGGAAGGATAGTTCAGGATGAGATACGATAGTCTGAGCGGTCCGGGGAGACTGAAGGCTTGTGGGCGTACCAGTCAGGCCGAAGGCTCAGAGAACGGTCTAGACAAGCTGAAGGCCCTGGAGGGCGGTCCAGACATGATGAAGGTTCTGAGAGTGGTCCAGATTGGCTGAAGGTCTGGTAAGGCGGTCCAGTCATGCTGAAGACTCGGTAGGGGTTGATAGATCGATATGAGGAGATGGATTGAGTATGCCGCGGTGCGATAGCAACCAGTAGTTCTGGCCCCGGGTATTGATCATGTTAGTTGGAGGCGGTGCATGGACTCGAGAGTCCATGCGAGTAGATTCAGAGCATGTGCGATGCACGGAGTAGCGGTTACTCTACAAGAGATAATGTAGAGTGGAGTGTGTACATCGTGGAACTTATATGAAGCGGCAAGGTTGGCAAGTAGATTCCCATGGATAAGGAAAGGGAAAGATATGTAACTCCGGGAAGGAGTGTTGGTTCACGGAAGTGGAAGCAGTAGTGAGAATGGAGGATTGAAAGTATTTCAATTATGGTTGTTGAAGTACTGTGAAATACCAGTGGTATGGGAGCACATCCGGATTGGGTGTTTGTCGAGGTTGCGGATGAATTTCCAGTGGTATTGTACCAGAGGAGTTCGAAAGGGATGCAAGGATGGAGCTTTGGATTTTTGGTATGGTTGTAATTAGAAGGTCGCGTATGTGGCGGTAATTTACCCTGGGAATGTCAGAAGGTATCATCAGTATGTGGGGTTTTCCAGCCCGAGGATGTTAGAGCAGGTTCATCATTCGTATGTGATTGCAGAAGAGAGCTCTTGGGAGTAATCAGGAGTTGAAGGATGAGCCATCCTATCAGCTCGGGAAGGAACGAATTGGATTCGGAAAGGGAAGCGGAACGAATCCCAGCAACTGGTACCGGGTCGGATTCCGGTGGTTTAGGGTTATATCTAACTCGTAAGAGTCAAGTGATTTTTGTGATCTGGAACGATTGAAGTACCATGGAGTGGTACTCGGTTAATAAGTGTGGTTATCATAGGATGAAGCCGGTGGCCGGCTTGAGGCGGTGGTCAGGACACCGCAGGGGAAGAGTTGCGTTTCGGGTTTCGATGGTAGTGTTTTGAGGAACCTGGTTT
This sequence comes from Lactuca saligna, assembly GCF_052625555.1. Taxonomy (NCBI): domain Eukaryota; kingdom Viridiplantae; phylum Streptophyta; class Magnoliopsida; order Asterales; family Asteraceae; genus Lactuca; species Lactuca saligna. Next base: position 152,286,571 of record NC_136421.1, read on the forward strand.
GATTAATGCCAGGTGGTGCACCGCGAGAACAGTTTATGGAGTGGTGTTGTCGCAGGCTTCGAGGACAAAGCCTGATTTAAGTGGGGGAGAATTGTAACATCCTAGATATTCAGAAGTAAAGTTGAAGGGCTAAAAGTGTAAATAAGAGGGTCGACTCGGCGAGTTGAGTCGCGTTTCAGGTCGCGTGTTAAGTGACCAACTCGGCGAGTCGCATGGGTGGACTCAGCAAGTTGGTGTTGTATGGAGAAAACCCTAATCCCGAGGGTTGAGCCCTATATAAAGAACATAATACCCTCTCCCCAGCCTCTTTACCTTCCCTTTGAGTTCCAGAAGCCATAGATTCGTGTGAGCTTTCCTTTGTGAGTAACTAGAGCCTTGGAAGACGAAATCTTAGAGGGGAATTAAAGAGCAAGAAGATTTGGAGCAAGGGGCTTTGTAGAGATTTGGTCCATTCTCCAGTAGGAGCATGCATTAGAGGTAAGAGATCTGTTCTTGAGCTTTTGTGCATCTAGATTTATCAATTGTGGGGTTTTTGGAGCATAAATGAGGTCCATATCGGGTTTGGTGTAAGATCTGAGGTTGCTACCTCAGATCTAGGATTGTAATGGTTCAGGAAGCCATAGAGTTCATGCCCAAGAGTTGTTAGTGAAGCCTTCTTGTCCCAAACCCTAGCCCAAGAGTGTTTTATGCATAGATCCTTTTGGATTCACGTAAAGTTTGCAACTTTATGTGAGGAATAGCTTGTGGAAGAGTAGATCTATGGATTGGAGCCCCTGCATGGCTTGGAAATACTCGGTATGGGTTAAGAGCTAGTGGTACTCGGCGAGTTGCATGAAGATATGAAGAAACTCAGCGAGTTGGAAGAACAACTCGGCGAGTTTGTTCTTGGACTCGGCGAGTCTAGTCTTGAGGTCCTAACCTTTTCTGGTTAAGCTGAGAATCGGTTAGTCAAGGGATGACTCAGTGAGTTGAGTACGGTTTGACTCAGAGTTGTGGGACTCGGCGAGTCTTGGGGCGACTCGGCAAGTTGAGTCGTGTTATGGGAGTTTCAGAGCATAGGGACTCGACGAGTCAGCAGGCTGACTCAGCGAGTAGAGTCAGTCAGGAAGTTTGATCTTGACTGAGAACTTTGACTTTGACCAAGAGTTGACCAATTGACTTCCAAGGGTATTTTGATAATTATTGGTATTTATTGGGTTCAGTCTTTTGGTATTATTAGTGGTGGAGTTCGTGTCAGAGGTTGGAGCAGCGTGATCCTATCTTTTCAGTCAGCAGTGCGAGGTGAGTTATCCTCACTATATCGACAGGGTCTAAGGCACCAAGGCCGGCCCTTATTCAGATTGTAATCCGAGTAGTAGTCGTGATATGTTATTGCTTTGCTATGTTAATATCTTGGTATGTAGGATAGTATATGTTAGTGACCGGTTAGGTCGGTATCCTGGTTAGAATGTTGTTATGCTATGTGATCTGTTAGATCGGTTGATTAGTTGTGAATGGTTATATGTTATATGTTTGTGTTCACATGGTCGTTGGACTGGGTTGGGTTAAGGCGGGTCCTGCTTTGTGCTGTAGGCCAACATACCCAGGGCACACCGGTTATCCCGAAGGCCCAGCGAGCGGTCCGGATAGGCTGTAGGCCCCACGAGGGCCAACCAGACGTGCCGAGGCTCAGAGAGTGGACCAGGCCGACTGAAGGCCCGATGCAGGCGAACCAGTCATACTGTAGACTCAGAGAGTGGACCAGGTGGGTTGCATGCCCGGTACGGGCGGACCAACCACACTGCAGACTTGAGGGATATGGCTAGACTTGGAGGGTGGACCAGGTGGACTGAAGTCCGATGCGGCGGACCAGCCATACAGTAGACCCGAATTGCATAGCTGTTCTATGTTCTGTTATGATATGGCTTGTTAAGTATATGGAATATGTGGTTGGTATTTTGGGGGTGTCTGACTAAGCTTTCGGGCTTACAGTTGTGGTTTAATGTTTTTCAGGTACTTCAGGAGACCGTGGCAAGGCAAAGCCGTGATCGTACCGCTCCTCATGTTTACGTTTTATGTTATGGTTCTGGTATTACTCTGATAATAAATGCATTGGAAAACCTTTTTATAACAACTTAATGAATTTGGGTTGTTTTTGAAAAGTTTAAATTGATTTGAATTTTTAGAGTGTTACAGCTCAGCAACCGGAAAAAAAGGAATATGGTGGTTGTCGTCTGGTAACTTTTGTGGGTCAATGTTTCTATATGGTGGAATCGGTGGAACGAGGGGTTTTGAAAGTGACGGTGAAGGGATAAAAAGGGGAACGAGATTTAAACTGGAGAGATACCATGATTATAAGGATTATTTTTGGAAGTTATTAAACAAATGACTAACTTACCCTTATTTATTTATTTTATTATTTAATTTTGATTGGTCCATATTGATGCATACAATAATAAAATACTTAGTTAAAACAAATGAACACACACATACACATACACACACACACATATATATATATATATATATATATATATATATATATATATATATATATATATATATATATATATATATATATATAATATGGTTTAGGCATGTAAAAGATATAAATAATTGTATATAATGTATTTACATGTTTATTTTGTCAACGTAAATTTTAATAACAATGTAAGGTGTAAACATATAAAGTTTTATTTATTTTTATTTTTATTTAAAAAAAGACCAGGAGATATTTCACCTCAGTGTGTGTATGTATATATATATATATATATATATATATATATATATATATATATATATATATATATATATATATATATATATATATATATATATATATATATATATAGTTAGGTTGATGTGAGACGGCTTAATTTTGTAAAATCGTGAGACGCATTTTTTTAATTTTTTTTTTATTTTTTTTAGTTAATTCAAGTTCCGAAAATAATATTTCAAAAAAAATTTTTTGGATTTTTCCATTTATTTTGCATTTTAAAATTATTTTTTAGAATATGTACAATGTAATATTCTATTAGAATATTTCACGTATTTTTCAAAAAAAATGGGATTTTATTTATTTATTTTTTATTTTTTTAGTTAATTCAAGTTCCGAAAATAATATTTAAAAAATGAATTTTAAAATTTTTCTATTAATTTTGCATTTTAAAATTATTTTTTAGAATATATCAGTGTAATATTCTATTAGAATATTTCACGTATTTAAAAAAAAAAAAAAAAAAAAAAAAAAACGGGATTTTTTTAAAAAAAAAAATTATTTTTTTTAGTTAATTCAAGTTCCGAAAATAGTATTTAAAAAAAAAAGAATTTTTGGATTTTTCCATTTATTTTGCATTTTAAAATTATTTTTAGATTTGATTTCACGGTATCAAAAAATTAGAATAATCTCAAATTAACCTGAATATATATATATATATATATATATATATATATATATATATATATATATATATATATATATATATATATATATATATATATATATATATATAATGTTTGGTTGGTTGTTTTGAGTATTAGATTTGTAATGTTTTGTAGCGGGCATGTCATTTGATTTATTGTTTTGTAATGTAATTTCATTTTAATTATAGTAAAGATTAGTTAAGAAGTTATATTAGTTTCTTTACAGTAATTAGGATCGGTCCGTATGAACACAAACACGATGATATTTTCGTAAGACTATGTCTATCACATAGCAAACATATATACTTCCTTTACATAAACCAAAATATTTTATTTATTTATATATAACGAAATACTTGAATACATGTGGAACATTAGTTTATTACAAAACTAAATTTAAATACATTTTATAAACATTTGTTTGTTTTATAAAAAGAAATAATTGCATCAAGATGCTTATTTCCACTTCAGAATTTTCTAAAACATCTTTTATACAACCTATAAGCATTTTGTTCGTTATAGAACGCTCTTGTAAATTTCATCACCTCAAAAGGTGTTTTACCGTTCGTTGACTTAAGTTGTGCTCTTTTGTTATCTTGACTGTATTGAAATAAAGATTTATTGTCTATCAATAATCTAGTGTATTCACTACTACAAAAAGAAGCATATGAAAGACCCTATACAACCCGGTTTTTGGAAAAAACGGCTTCTAATATTAAAAAATCGGACTTAATGAGAAGAAAACTTATAAGACCCGGTGTACATTAGAGAACTGGCTCTAATGTGTAACTAAAAAACCCGGTTTCTGTCACTACAACCGGGGCTTTTAGCAAACAACAATATAACCCGTTTTTTATAACAAAACCGAGTTTTATAACGGGAAGACACAAAATACGAGAGAAATATAGAATCCGTTTTTTAGCAAGTGGGTTTTTTTTCCTTGCGTTGTGAATCTATTCTCTATTTCCAACTCCAAAGAAAGTTATTAGGATATTTAAATTTGAAAAGCAAAAATAAATATCTATCATACATTAATATTAAAGCTAACTTTTAAGTTTATCACTAAAAAGCAGATAAGATTATCATATAAAAAACCTCATTCTGAAAAAAGAAAAAAAAAAAAAAAAAAAAAAAAAAGATTATCACGTTTAGCAAATCATGAACCAAAAATGATCATCAGAATATCAGATAATGATATAACTATTTAGAGGATAATTTCCATTACTTCCGGGGATTATTTATTTTATTTCTATATATTGTAGTATGTCACCTTTAAGCTACACAAATTAATCCACAACATACAAAGAAGATCAGAGGAAGAAAGCTAATTTCTCCAATTTCTCTTCCATACTTTTAACCAGATTGAACAACTTCATAATCAGATTGAACATTGAACATGATTACGAAATTGGGTAGGTACTCTTTAATGTGAATTTCCAATATTAAATGAAATTTAAGTGATAAATTCACCAAAGATAGGCACTTTCTACTTTTATTGGCAGAAAAATAAAACTTCATTCAAGAACTTTAGTAAATATAAAGTTGTATTGAAAATATTTAAGTAAAATGAACATCACCTTACTTTTGTATATTTCACTTTGTTAGTATTTAATAAAAAAAAATAGCTACTTTTGGGTGTGGTTAAACTGATTGCTTAAATATATGAAGCTAAATTATTTGTTCTGTATATTTCATATTTAAATTCTCTCTTATGTTTATTTTGAAGCATTTAAACACCACAAAGACTTAAACGTTACAAAATTTTATATTTTCCAGGTCAATGATTCGAGACGAAATCATTCCTCATGTTGTCTTTTGGTTTACCGGTGAGGCTGCCCAATATTTCTAACACAATCACACACTCTTTAGTCCTATATGATATAACTAGCTGGACCGAATGTTTCAAAATTTGTCTTCTTTTCCCCTTGATTTTTTATTCAAGCACTTCTCTTTGTTTCAGCAATTTGTCTTTTTCTTGGAAAATTTCCAGAATCATTGTAGGTGTCACACCCCCAAACCAGAACGGCGGAAATGTTCGGGGGCGGAGGACGTCATATTCAGTATCATAACAGTTCATAGAAAGGAAAGTGCACACCACCATATATATTAAAGTTTCCAAGATGTTTACATAATTGTATTCATTACATGTTCAAAAGATAAATACATAAACATCATCCAAAAGAAGTAATTAACGCCAGCGCGTTAATCCCAAAAGTTGATTCCCAAACCTGCTTAGCGGTTCCCTGAGAATACAAGTTATTTCAAAGAAAAAGTGTCAACAATTAAGTTGGTGAGTTCATAAGTAGTTTAGAAAAATTGGATGTCATTCCAAAATGGGTGTATATTTTCCAGAAAACGCAGCATTTCAAATGTAAAGAGTTGTGATTTGTTGTGTTGAAAGTGAATGTATTAGATCTAGAAAATCCCATATTTTCCCTAATGGTTGAGATACGAGTTGTTGTGTTTTCCAAGAAAAACCCTTATTTTCTTATAAAAGTATGAAATGCATATAAATGTTCGTGTTATAAGTTGTAAATAATTGCACCAGGAAAATCCCTTATTTTCCTATTAGTTGTTTGGTTTGTATGCAGGAGAAACCCTTATTTTCCTAACATAAATGGCAGTCTCTAAGACCGAAAATCGCAAGAAACCGACGTTCTCAAAAGTTGTGTCATAGTTTTATATAGTAAAACTATACGAAGATCGCATTTATTAGATGAAGAATAGTTTTAATAGCTACTCGTTCATAAAAGCATAATACCATAATAATTGTATATCCGATGAGTTTTATAACCATACTAAACATAATATGCCTGTAACGACGTTCTTCAGGCGTCGCAGCGTTATGACAACTGTCACCCCAAAAGACGGACTGTAGCTAACAGTCAGGGCGCGGGATCATGACTTCCCGTATAGATCTATACACATTTGACACGTTCTCCGAACGGGAGACTCTGGTTATAGACAGGACTTGCAGCATTACTTTCTAATAAAGAAAAGTAACGTTGGAAGATATACACGTCTCATGGATTCTCAACTAAGCCCGTATTAAAGTGATAGTTTTCTATGCAAAGTTTATCCTTTTTCACAATGTTTGACAAAGCAAAATCATAAGTTTTTAGAATGTATAAAACGAATTAACAATGAAAGTTACTTTGAAATCATTATATACTTTGTATAATGTCTAATGCACGCAAAGTATGACAAGAGTTTTCCATAATAGTAAGGAGTTCCAAGTGATTTATTCGATAAAACAAGTGAAGTGAAACTTTATAAAATACACGATAATAACCGTATGTTTACTTGTATTCCCCCCCCCCCCCCCCTAAAAGAGTATAAAAGTATTTAAAATGTATTTAAAGTGTGTTTGAAAGGGGTATGAACTCACTTGAAAGTTTGAAGATAGCAAGATGGAAAACCGGGCAGAGTTTCGTCTCGGGAAATGGATTTTCCTCGGAAATCTCGGGATTCCTCGGGAGAAAAATCGACCTTCGGGACTTGCACAAAATGACCAGGGCTTCGGGGTAGTGCGAGCACGGAAAACGAGGTAAAACGCAAGAAAAAGGAGAGAGAATTGGCCATTTTCCCGGGAACCCTCACATGCTATTTATAGGGGGGCCTGAGAGGCCTCGTACGCGGGGCGTACGCAGCGCGTACGCGTACGTCATGTGTGACCGAAGCCTCGACTGCCTCGGCCTCGGATGGGACGGCTCAGGCACTCGGGTCGGATGGGACAGCGGGTCGGACGGGCGGGTCGGATGCCTCGCATAGGGCGACGTGGACGGTTTGAGGCCAAGTTCCTTGGATACGCGGGGCGTACAGGAGTACGCAGCGCGTACCTCGGATGAGGACGCTGACTCCCCTTCGGATAATACCGAAGTTTTAATAAAAATTATATATAAATTATTTATCAAACTTCGAAAATTCATATCTCCTTCATACGAACTCCGTTTTTGACGTTCTTTATATCCCCGCGAAGGTGAGACTACGATCTACAACTTTCATTTAGATTCCGTTGGCAAATTCCGGAATTATTTTTATTATTTATTCATTAAAATGACGTGATTAAGGAATTTCTTTAAAAATTCATAACTTATTCATACGATGTCCGATTTGAGCGTTCTTTTTATGCATGTTTGTAGTTTAACGATATCTACGACTTTCATTTAGACACCTAAGGTCGGAAAGTGTTTTATTGAAACTTTGTGTTTTTACGCAACTCCGTATTGCCGGTTTTTGTCGTAAAACTTAGAATGATCATAACTTCTTCGTTATAACTCGGATTTTTGTGTTATTTATATGTTTGGAAACCTTAAGACGATAACTACCACATAGTGTACTCCAAATAGAGTTTTTGAATACTTCATTTTTTGATGATATTCTAATTCCTTTCTCAAAGAGGTTACAGGACTCGATTTTTACTGACTTGAAATAGCGGGTTGTTATAGTAGGTTCCTTTTAATTTTTTTTTTATAATGTATTATCTAATGAGTCCTTCTCCGAGAGGCATTTCTTCTGCTTGCCAAATTACGATGGATAATATGACATGCCAAAGGAAAGGTTTCTTCGTTCCTTCTTCTGCTTATGTGTCACACCCCTGAACCATATGGCGGAAACGTCCCGGGCTTGTGCGTAACTTCATCTTGAAATATCATTACAGTGAATATAATTCAAACATAACATCATCATCATCACACATGTAATATAACAACATTCATTGTTTACATCGAGTATTGTGTTTGAATATTACATGCCAAAATAGTAAGAGTATGATGAAACAAAATATCACACAATATCCATTAGTTTGTTTCGTTCATCCTGCTTCAACGATTTCCTGAGAATACAAGTTATTTTGAAAATGGTCAGCATAAAAATATTGGTGAGTTCATAAGCATGTTTGTGAAAATGATTTGTATAACTTTGAAAACAACCAGAAAATCCGATATTTTCTGAAAACTGTTTAGTGTGTTTGTGTTAGATCTTGTATTAATACTTGTATGTTATTGTTTATTTGACTAAAAAGGTAAAGAGAATGTAGAGAGAATGTTCCCAGACAACCCGATGTTGCCTGTAAAAAAATGGTCTTCCGTAAACTTCATAACGTTAATTCCTCTAAGCGAGCCATCATAACCATACTAAATAATGACAATTTCACCTGTCTTGGCATCGTTGGACGCCGGTTTTGACTTTGATTATAAGGTTTTCGTCACCCTAGTGAGTTAGTCTAACTGTAGCGAACAACTGAGGTGTGGGGTGTCATCCCCGTATAGATCTATATACAAATCCCCGTTCTCCCTCCAAGAGACTCTGGTTATAACTACAGGCTACGATCGTACACTTAATAGGTGCCAACTGACAAAAACTCACTAGATCCTTAACCAAATTTACGCGAAGAAAAAGGGTATAAACTCCTTCCAGACCCAATGATCCATGTAAGTGAACCACTAAGGCATCGCTAAACATGTAAATCATTCAAGACCCAATTGGAATGAGATTATATAACATGGGCCCGAAATATATATGAAAGGACAACTAAGGCCCATTTCACATGTAAAGTATTTACAGGTCCAAATGGCACACAAATAGCATCCAAGGTCCGTCACACATGTTAATGGGTCAATGAGGCCCAATAAACATATACATGACCTCTCACATATAAAAATGGGCCACTAAGGCCCAATGACCTAGAAAATGATCAAATTAAACCCGTTTGTTGGTTTATCATTGGTTTTAGCTCAAGTATTCACTAAACTAGCATAAAAAGAAGAACGCATATAAAACCCATTCCCAGGCCCAATAAACATGTAAATGGATCACTAAGGCCCACTATACGTGTCTATTATTTCCAGGCTTAAAAGGGATGTGAATGTCTATCCTAAGTCCAATATACATGTAAAAGGACATTAAGGCCCACTAAACATGTATATTATTTCCAGGCCCAATAAGGAAATAAATATCTATCCCGATCCCAATATACATGTAAAATGACACTAAGGCTCACTAAACATGTATATTATTTCCAAGCCCAATAAGGATATGAATATCTATCCCGAGCCCAATATACATGTAAAAGAACACTAAGGCCCACTAAACATGTATATTATTTCCAGGCCCAATAAGGATATGAATATCGTTTTTAACTCGTTTGTTATTGTTTTGTTTATTTTAGCTTGATTATTTACATAATTGATATCTAAAGCCCACTTTTTGTAAAAATGACGTTCTTGGCCCAATAAGTCAAAAATTTGCGATTAAAGCCTAATTTTGTAAGAATAACACTTTAGTCTCCATTTTTGTTCAAAACTTGTGTTGATGACTAGTTTTTGGTAAAAAATAACATTTATAAACTCATTTTTGTCAAAAATATCATTTTGGCTTCATTTTTGTGAAAATGCACATTTTTCTGGTTTTGGGCTTTTCCGACCTAGTTTTAGGAAAATTTGTAGAAAATTCATCGTAAGTCGAAATCTGGATCCGTAAATTTTGGAAGTTCGAAAATTTTGTCTACTTTGTTCACAAATTTTCTCATAATTTTTTATGGCCTCAAACTAGTGTGAAATTACTCATCTTCACAGGTTGGTCCGAAATCATTTCAAATATGATAGGTAGTTTTGTAAAATTCGCCAAAAATTGTAGAAAAATCGTATGAAAACGTGAGGGTAGTCATTTTAAAGGTATAAATCTGAAATTTATGCAAGTAAAACAGTTTTGAAAAATACTTTCATTTGGAGGGTCAAAACATTCCGAGAATGGACCAAAACGTTTCTGTCAAGGGCTGTTTTGTGAGTTTAGTTTATAGATCTTTGAACCCAACACTCATTTTTGCTATATCAAGTATACAAATCCCAGATCTACAAGTTTACATGTATTATATGAGATAAAACATACTTTTCTCATGTTTCATTTTAAGATCCTAGTGATACTCTTCAAGTTTCTTAACATATTTTTAGATTAGTGAAGAAATCAACACATAATCACCAAATGTTTCAAGGAAATCACACATAATCATGTATATACACATAGATCTACACAAAGCAACTTGTATTCTCCCCAAAAAACAAGTAAAAACCAAAAACAATGGGGTATGAACTCACCTTGCTTTGTTGTTCTTGGTTTGAAGATGATGTGATTCTTGGCCCTAGCAAGCTTCTTCAGAGGTTTTTGAGCTTAGATGGGTTCTAAGATGCAAGATCACGAAATTGCATGAGTTAAGAGAAGATTTTTGAAGTAATCAAGAGACTATACCATGGATCTAAGCATTAACTTACCAAGGATGATGATTTTGGTGAAGAATCCTCTTGAAAACACCCTAGATCTTCAAAATTTTGGATGGAAGGAAAGGATGTTCTTGAGAGTGTATGAGAGTGTTTAAAAGAAAAATGAGGATGGTGGGATGAGTGTTTAACCGTAAATATAGAGGAGAAGAGAAGAGAGATACTTGATAAGTTTGCATGGTGGGTAATAGTCTTCATGGGAGTATGTGATACAATTATGTGTTGTCAAGTGTTTAACCCATGCATTCTCCCATTAATATTTTTCCCTTTTTTTTCTTTTTTTTTTGTTTGGGTCGAGAATGGGCTAAGGAATTGAGATAAGTTTGGGCCCTATCTTGACTTAGTCTGAAATTAAGAGTCCCAAGTAATATTTTTCGGCCCATTGGGCCTTTAAGGTAGTTCACGACCCAAAAGTATAAAAGCATGGGTTCTATGGTCCATTAAGGTTAATTGGAGTTGTTATGGCCCAATAAGGCCCATTAGAGGTAGAATGAATCATTCTATGCCCAAATGGCCCAAAATGTTATAGATTGATGAATTGATAATTTATTGGTCCCTTAGGCCCAAGAAGAGAATTCTAGTCCATCATGAACTTGATTCGGGATTTCTAGGGTTTCCAACCCTTATTTGAACATATGAAATATATTTGAATGGGAATGAAGTATAGTATCCACTTAGAGTACAAGTTATTACACTAGGTGAATGAATGAGAGTAGAATTTCCTAGCAAAAATGCTAGTTGTGACATTATGATGTGTGATTATTCTAATTTTTTATTTAGGTTGCTACTCATATTGTCATATTCATTGACCACTGTTAAAGTTACCATACACGGCCACGTTAAACTTAACGGAAAGCACTAACGGGGAGTTATCTAGCCAGGACCATGGTCGGGACCCGGTCTTGGTCCAAGTAGGCTAGCATTGAGTTGGTGGTCCGCCTTCCCTCACATGGATCAAATATTCCTCATAATCTCTTCATTTTCTTGCAACCAATCAAGTCATGACAAGGAGCCTGGTGACGCCCATAATTGACGCCACCCGACAGTTAGTTATCATGGGGATACTCCCCCTAATAAGAGTGTAAAACCGAAATTTTCAAAACAAAATTTTCATTTAAAATAGTTTATATCACTTTAACACTTTTCATAAAAATCTCCATTTTGTTTTAATTACAATACATGACTCTTTTGTTCAATCACTTAATAACCAGGATCCTCAAAACAAACTTTTCCTATGGTGTGTACAATCGAGCCGGTGCCGTCCCGTGATCTTGAGAAAACCTGAAACACATAACACAAAACATTGTAAGCACGAAGCTTGGTGAGTTCCCCAAAATACCACACATATCACATACTAGCCACTCGAGGCTATAACTCTGCAGGCCCTTGGGTCCTAACTCTATGGACCCTCTGGTCCTAGCTCTATGAACCTCCCGGCTCTAACTCTGATATACTCTGGTATACACACGGCATAAATCACATAGAAATAATTCAGTGCAACACATCACATAGATAGCATACAATAACTCTGTCACATAAATCTGATTACCTACTCAAGGTAAAGTATAGCGAGAAGACTCACCTCGGATATCTCGGTAAATCTCTGACTCGGTAGAAATATGGTCTAGCCTCTGCCTGATCACATAAGGTAAATACTCTCATAAATATAACTCTCGAGACTAGACTCAACTCTCTCTTGGAATCCTCAGAAGGGTAAAAGACCATTTTACACCTCTCTTGGCTCGACGACCCCATTGTTGACCAATCCCTAAAAGTCAACAAAAGTCAACGGTAAAACTTTGACCCGACTCGTCGAGTGCACTTGGGCAACTCGGCGAGTCTACACGTGTCCACTAACTCCCTAGTCTCGTTTGGCATGTCGAGCCCCCCCCCCCCTTGCTCGACGAGTCACACCTGACATGAATCGCAGGGCTACCCCGACTCAACTCGCCGAGTCTCAAGATCAAATCGACGAGTTCAGTCTTGAACTCCAGTCCTCTAATCCCTCTCTGACTCACTGAGTTATTCCCCCAACTCGGCGGGTCTACTCGCTGAGTGATTTACGGGAAACCCTAGTCTGCCCTTGGACTCAGCGAGTTCATGCCATGCACAAACTCAATTGACCTCCTGAGGTCAGATCTGTTCCTTTGGTCCACAGATCTGACCTTCCCAAGCATGATAATCACGTAAAGTTCAGACCTTGACACTCATATAGCATCTAGATGGTATCACTTGGTGATTTAGCCTCAAAAATAACTTCCTAAGTTCATGGCTCCCAAAATAACCAATAAAGCTCCAAGGGTTAAGGTCTCTGGACCTCTTTGAGTCCAGATCCAAAGCATAAACTCGAGAAGGGACCAATTGCTCCACATATTCATTCTCTAAAGGGGTTAGAAAACCCTAACTCTAAGAATCAACACCAAATCTGAAGAAGGTCTGAATAAATACCTCAAGATGAAGTCTCTGAACTCTAAAATCACCTAAATCGATTCTCATTCAGCCTCCTCTTGCCTTGGTCACCTCCTTATTGTAATCACACCAACAAAATGATCAAAAGTGGCATCTCCTTCCTCACAAACGCTCTAGATCTCTTAGGGTTTCTCTCTAGGGTTTGGTAGCCTCAATTGACGGCCCTAAGGGCCTTTAAATAGGTCTCAAACCTAGGAAATTAGGGTTTCATTAAACAGCATGGACTCGCCGAGTCCAGTCATGAACTCGGATAAGAATCCGCGACCCTAGTCGGCGAGTCTAAGCACCAACTCACCGAGTCCCTCCACAAACTCCAAAATAAATGAATCAAATAATATACCTGGGAATCCGGATGTTACAATTCTCCCCCACTAGAATTAGACTTTGTCCTCGAAGTCTTACTCGGCAAACAACTTTGGATGCTGCTCACGCATCACTCTCTCCGGCTCCTAAGTCAACTCTGACCCTTTCCGATGCTGCCACTGGACCTGCACCAAAGGCACTTCCTTGTTCCTCAGAACCTTGATCTTCCGATCCCTAATCGCCACCGGTCTCTCAACACCAAGGATGGCGGAAACGTCCGGGGGTGGAGGACTTCATGTATAGTATCATAACCACAATTGCAATAATAATTCAAGCACACACAACCAACATATATATATATATATATATATATATATATATATATATATATAATTGAAAGAGTTACATCATTGTATGAATTACATGTTTCCGAATCAATTATAATATGTTGACAAAAATGTGATATGTTTGACGCCTTAACGTCCCATCCTCAAAATACACTTGGTTACCTGTTTAGTGATTTCCTAAGAATACAATTTGTTTGAAAAAGTGTCAACACAAAGGTTGGTGAGTTCATAAGCTTTTTTTTAATTGGTAAAAGCCTTTCTCTTGTAAATGTAGTGTTTGTTCCAGAAAAATCTGATATTTTCCTTAAAATGTGTAATGTAGCCTTATATCCAGACACCGAAATGTATAAGTAACCTTTCTTACTTATAGTAAATAATGCAAGTTTAAATCGACATAAACTCTTTTAATTTCAATGAAATTCCCATAAATTCCTATGTTTGTTAATACTTTCTGTGAGTTATTATAATCATGCTATGACCTAGTTGGCCTGAAACGACGTTCTTCAGGCGTCGGAAATGTTATAACATTTGTCACCCCAAACCTGCCGGTCTAACTGTTACATGCAGTTAAGGTGTGGGTTTGTCAAACCTAATATAGATCTATATACAACTATCACGCTCTCCCTCCAGGAGACTCTGGTTACAATACAAGACTTATTGGTAAATGTGAAGTGAATGTCTCACAAAGTCATTAACGAATTTACGTGTAACGTAATGAAAATCCCTTTTGTATAAATGTACCCTTTTTGTATGAGTTTGTTATGTAATATATCATAAACTATACCTATTATAGTTTATCAAAACAAGGGTAGTAGTGGTAATGTACGTAAACTATACTTAACATAGTTTATTCAAATGTTTGTATGTAATGGATGTACTTTGATTATAACAATCTGTTATCTTCTATATTATATATATATATATATATATATATATATATATATATATATATATATCAAAATCCATTTATTAACTAATGCATGTCTATATACTAACACAAAATGTCATTTATTTGCAATAACATATATTCACATAAAGATATACACCTTGTTCGACATGTTACAAGGTGAAATGAAATTATTAGTATTTTTCTGTTATTAACATTTTCTATTACTGTTCTTATAAAATTTATAGAAAATTCATAATTGGTCCAAATCTGAATCTGTAAATTCTAGGAGTTTGGAAAATGACTCTAGTTGTTCATAAATTTTCCCACAACTTTTAGTGACCTCCAACTTAAGTGAAAACGTCCATAAACACAGGTTGGTCCGGATTGGTTCTTCAAATGATAGGCAGTTTTGTAAAAATCACCATAAATTGTAGACAAATCGTATGGAGATGTGCAAGTAACCATTTTAAAGCTAAGAACTGGAACTACTTGCAACTAAAACATTTTTGCAAACTAAAATGTTTAAGGTGATCAAAACAGTCCGTAAATTGAGCACAACTTTTCTGATGAAAGTTGTTAGAAGCATTTAGTTGTGTTCTTGGTGATTTAACTTGTATTCTTCCCCTTAAAACTTAAGAAGACATGAAAATGTAGGGGTATGAACTCACCTTGTGTGATTTAAGTGGATGAGTGTTGTAGAAGGGAAGTGTTCAACTCAAGAACACTTGAAGAAGCCTTGAAGATTTCGAGAATCTAACACCAAGGGATGGAATTTGTGTGAGCAACCCATGATTTGAGTAGAATGAAGTGTAATAATCACAAGGATGATGAATTATACTTACCAAGAGTGGAAGAAAACTTGATGATCAGCCTTGTAATCCCGAAAATTGAGAGAGAAAGTTTGAGAGAAAAGTTTTGTTTTATCTTTGGTGGAAATAAGAGAAGTGTGTGAGAATGAGGAGAGAGAGAGAGAGAGAGAGAGAGAAGGAGTTCTTCCAGCTATAAGGGCATGGGGAGGGTTGGGAAATGAGTGGAAATGACATTGATGTGACCTAGGTAAGGTGGGGAGGTGTGGCTGGTCATAGAGTGGGTGAGGGGGTGGTTGCTTGTGTCATAAAGTAAAGCAAGGTCAACACTCCACCTTAATTACTCCAACCACTAAATCTTGGATAAGATTTGCATTAAAAACATGATTAATTAAGACATATGGGTCTTAATATGTTAAAATAAAGTTTTGGGTGAAAATCCCCCGTTAAAATAATTAAAAACGGGCTAAAGCTGAGTCGTGGTTGAAAACCGGGTAAAAAGGTGGAAAATATGAAGTCTGGGCAAAGTCTCGGTTTCAGCAGCCTAGAACCAGAGTGATTTTGGCTGCTGGTGTGGATCCGTGGAGAAGGGGGGAGGCTGCGGTCCGAAGGCGAGGTCGAAGCTTGGTTCCGAGTTTGGCCGCTCCGGACTCGGGGGCTGCGGGCTTGACGGCTGCAGCTCTGGGCTTCGGCTAGGTGGCTGCGTCTCTAAGCTTCGGCTCGATGGCTGTGGCTGGATGGATGTGGCTACCTAAGAGCCTCGGTTCAGGCTGCTTCCGGTCCAAGAGGGTTCGGCCTTTAAGAGGCTTCGACCCTAGGAAGGGGTTTCGGGTCTTTTAGGTTATTTTCCCCGTTCTAGCCCCATTTTAAGCGATTTTTGACCCGGTTAAGGGTCGGGATGACCCGAATGATTTCAAAACGTTACGGGAATTTTTAAGAGAGATTTGGGAGAGATTTCAAATAGAAAGAGATAGAGTGAAAACGATTGAGGGAGGTTTCGTTTGTGACCTTTTTGAGCATCCGACTTTGCAATGCAAGGTCCTTAAACCCCGTTAAGCCATGTTTTAGTGTCCTACACACTCCCTATGAGTGTGAAATAGTGTTTTATCTCTTTGGTTCATTGTTTAGCACTATCAACGCTAAGGAAAATTAAACACACGAATTTTCCCAATGATGTTTTCTCATTAAAATAGCGAGTTGTACAGTAATTACATAATGTAAACCCTAATGTACAAGGGTTAATTTAGTCGTCCGGTTTGACTTATTGACTTTGTTTGACTTTGACTTGACCCGAAATTGACTATTGTCACATCATCCCCCCGTAAGAGGGAATTTCGTCCTGAAATTTACCTTCTGACTGGGACTTCAAGAGTTTGGGAAAAGATGCGGGTATTTTTGTTTCATTTGATCCTCGTGTTCCCAGGTGAACTCGGTTCCTCGTTTAGCGTTCCAACGAACCTTCACTATGGGAATACGAATTTGTTTCGTTCTTTTGACCTCTCGATCCATAATCTCAACTAGTTCTTCCACGAAATGGAGGCTCTCATTAACTTCAATTTCATTGAGGGCTACCATGAGAGTCTCGTCGGATAGGCACTTTTTCAAGTTTGATACATGGTAGGTAGGGTGTATGTTATTAAGTTCTTAAGGTAATCAAAGTTTGTATGCTACTGGCCCAATCCTGACAAGGATTTCGAATGGATCGATGTACCTTGGATTTAGTTTCCCGCGTTTACCGAAACGTATCATTCCTATCCAAGGGGAAACTTTTAGTAGCACACGATCGCCTACTTAGAATTCCAAGGTTTTGCATCGTTTGTCTGCATAACTCTTTTGTCGATCTCAAGACGCTTTTAGTCTTTCTCGGATTTGGACTATCTTTTCCATGGTCTCCCTTATGATTTCAGGACCAGTGAGGGTGCTATTAAGGACTTGCCCCCTAGCTAGTTGTCTGTCCCCCACTTTTGTCCAACACAGGGGTGATCGACACTTGCGACCATAAAGAGCTTCGAATGGGGCGAATTTGATGCTAGTATGATAGGTGTTATTGTAGGAGAATTCGATAAGCGGTAAATGGGTATCCCATGCCTTACCAAAGTCTATCATATAGGCTCTAAACATGTCCTCTAATGTCTGTATGGTTTGCTCGCTCTGCCCGTCGGTTTGTGGATGGTAGGCCGTACTCATGTCTAGCCTACTTGCCAGAGATTTCTGTAGGGACTGCCAAAATCGCGAGGTGAATCTACTATCTCGATCGGAGATAATGGATACTGGTACACCATGCAATCACACAATCTCCTTGATGTACGTCCTGGTTAACTTCTCCATCTTGTCGGTTTCCTTTATTGGCAGGAAGTGCCCAGACTTGGTCAATCTTTCTACAATTACCCATATGGTGTCAAGCCCACCCGATGTCTTAGGCAGCTTGGTTATGAAGTCCATGGTTATCTGTTCCCACTTCCACTCGGATATATCCAGCTATTGTAGTAGTCATGATGGCTTTTGGTATTCTACCTTGACCTTGGTGCAAGTCAGACACTTGCCCACATAGGTAGCAATCTCAGCTTTCATGTTCGGCCACCAGTACAACTTATTGAGGTCTAGATACATCTTATCCAAACTTGGATGGACGGAATATCATGTCTTGTGTGCTTCGTTCATGACAACGTCTTGGAACCTACTGAACTTCGGTATCCAGATTCGGTTCATGAGATAACGAGCTCCATCATCCTTAACTTCTAAGTTCTTATCCATTCCCCTTAATGCCTCACCTGCCACATTTTCTGGTTTCAGGTCTTCTAATTGTGCTTCCTTGATCTGTGCGGTCAGGTATGAATGGATTGTCATGGTTTAGGATTTTATTCGGCGACCCGAATATTCTTTTCTGCTTAGGGCATCAGCCACTACATTGGCCTTGCCCGGATGGTAGCGGATTTCGCACTCATAGTCGTTCAGCAGCTCTACCCATCTTCTTTGTCGTATGTTGAGCTCTTTTTGATTGAGGATATGTTGAAGACTTTTGTGATCAGTGAAGATGGTGCACTTTGTGCCGTAGAGGTAGTGCCTCCAGATCTTTAAGGCGAATACTACTGCTCCCAGCTCAAGGTCGTGGGTAGTATAATTAACTTCGTGTGTCTTAAGTTGCCTTGACGCGTAAGCGATGACCTTCTCTCTCTACATGACCACGCATCCGAGGCCTTGATTTGAAGCATTGTAATACACCACGAAGTCATCGGTTCCTTATGGAAGAGACAAAATCGGCGCGCTGCATAGGGCTTGTTTTAACGTTTGGAAGGCGGCTTCTTATTTATCTTCCCATTTGAACACCACACCTTTCTGAGTCAAAGTGGTAAGGGGTTTTGAAATCTTGGAGAATTTTTGTATGAACCTTCGGTAGTAGCCTCCGAGTCCTAAAAATTGTTGGATTTCTGTTGGCGTTGTAGGTGCTGACCAATTTTCGATTTCTTTGTTTTTTGAGGGATCCACGTGTATCCCTTTCTTTCTAACCACGTGGCCAAGGAATCCCACTTCTCAGAGCCAAAATTTGCACTTTGAAAACTTAACATAAAGCTTCTCGGCTCTTAGAGTCTCCAATACTAGTCACAGGTGTTGGTTGTGCTCTTCTTCGCTTCTCGAATAGACCAAGATATCGTCGATGAACATGATCACGAATTTGTCTAGGAAGGGTCGACATGCTCAGTTCATCAGATCCATGAACACTGCATGTGCGTTTGTTAATCCGAATGGCATCACTACAAACTCGTAGTGTCCATAGCAAGTTCTGAATGTCGTCTTGGGGATGTCTTCTTCATGAACTTGCAGCTAATGATAACCTGACCTCAAGTCGATTTTTGAAAAGTAGTTTGCTCACTGAAGTTGGTCGAAGAGGTCGTCGATTCAAGGTAGGGGATATCGATTGGTAAGTTTTTTTAACTCCCGATAGTCAATGCACATGCGAAAGGATCTGTCCTTCTTCTTTACAAAAAGGACTAGTGCTCCCCAAGGTGAAAAACTCGGCTTGATGAACCCTTTGCTCAACAGTTCATTCAACTGGTTGGACAGTTCTTGCATTTCTGCTGGTGTTAGGCGGTATGGAGCTTTGGCAACGGGGGTAGCTCCGGGAATTAAGTTGATTCGGAATTCGACTTTGTCGTGCGAGTGGTACACCTGGCAGATCTTCTGGGAATATGTCAGGGAAGTTGCACACTTTTGGAATGTCTTTGATATCATTCACCTCTTGTTTCTTATCTACGACGTGGGCTAAGAATGTGTGGTATTCCTTTCGGAGATACTTTTGCGCTTTGACGCAAGAGATGATTTGCAAATTTGCACTGGGTTTATTGCCATAGATGAGAAGGGTTTCGTCGTTTGGAAGATTAAGGTGAACGGCCCTTCCGTAACATGGAATGTCGGCACGATCAGAACTTAACCAATCCATACCCACAATTATGTCGAAACTTTTTATTGTGACCGGCATTATATCGATTTTGAACGAATGGTTATTTAGATTGAGGGTACACCCTAAGTATATATGATCCGTGCGCTCAACCTTTCTGTTTGCCATTTCTACTATGTATGTATCTTCTAGTGATTGTGGGTTTTGTTCAAGTAGTTGTTTGTATTGGTTGCTCACAAAACTCATCTCCGCTCCACTATCAAATAGTACGCATGCATAAGAGTTCTTGAGGAGAAATGTATCGGTAACCACTGTAGGATCCTTGACTACTTCCCCATGTCCTATCGCTAGGACTCTCCCTACACCTCCAATATTAGGGGATTCTGCCTTGGGGCAGTTCCTCCTGAAGTGTCCTGCTTCACCACATACATAGCAGGTTTAGCTTTCCCCTGCATTGGCAACTTGGTTGATTGGTCGAGCTGGTGCTTTACAGAAACGAGCGGTATGCCCCTTCCTATCGCAGTTTTTGCAGTGCATTTCCCGACAAGCACGAGTGTGGTGGAAGTTGCACTTGTTGCACTTAGGGAGATTTTCAGCATATTGCTTCAGTAGTGCTGGAGTAGTAGCAGTAGTGGCAGCACGGACAGCCACGGTCTGTTGCTTCTTGGCGGGGTCCTATGCCGGTTGCTTCTTTCTATTGTTCCAGAACTTCCTCTTGTTGTTCCCTCGTTTTTCTTGGCCGGTGGTTGCGATCACGGTACCACGGCTGGCCTTGTGATCAATAAGTTGTTGTGCCAATTCCTTGGCACTTTCAAAGGTAGTGGGTTTCGAGGCCAGTACATTATCCTAAATCTGGGATGATAGACCCCAGAGGTATCGTTCCACCTTTTTCCCCTCTGGAGTGACCATTGTTGGACAGAGGAGTGCTAGGTCATTGAATCGAGCAGTGTAAGTTTCAAGATCTGTGCACGACATTCTGAGGTTCTAGAGTTCTTCTTCGAGTTTTTGTATTTCACCCCTCGGACAATACTCCTTTAGCATCAACGCTTTCAATTCTTCCCAACTTATGGAGTTAGCCACTGCTGGAGTAAGTGATTTAACTTGGCCATTCCACCAAGTGAGAGCCCTACCGGTGAAAGTGAATGTCGCATACTTGACCTTGCTCGTTTCGGGACAAGCACGAATTTTGAAGACTGCTTTAGTCCTTTCGAACCATTGTATTAGTGTGATGATGCCCCCGCTCCCATTGAAGGTATCGGGTTTGCCATTTGTGAAGTCCTCGTAGGTGCATTCCTTTGTGCGCCCCGAGCTATCACCTAGCTTAGAGGGTGTAGCACCAGATCCGAATCCACCATTTCCATTTGTGCCGATTTGCGACACAGCTACCGCCATAGCTGCTGTTACTATAGCCTGGAACATTGTCGGATCAAATTGTGGAGGCGGCAGCGGCGGAGGAGGTGGTGACTCAAACGGAGTCATATGTTTGGTTCCGCATCTGACCCACTCTTAAGATTCGCTCGATGTGCCCGAGTTATGTGTAATTAAAAGTTTAATAAGTTGTTGATACTAATGAGTCTACCCTAAGTCCACAACCAAACAAGGAATAGGTCCTAAGGTGGACTCACTATTTCTAGGTCGATTACTTCTTTAATTACACATAACAACGAGGTACACTTAAAAATCTTAGAGTTATCAGTTGTAAATTGTTTGTAATACCACATAGTAAAATCTCATGTCAACATCCAATGAAGTAAAATGCATGCCAAATTCATTGATAAACTTTTAGTACATATTGTTTTGGAGAAAATTTGATCTCATAAGGGTCTACATTACATCAATGTAAAAGATAGTTTTGACAGCACAAAAGCCTTTCTAATAGTGTAATCACTTAGTCGCAGGGTCAACCTACATACCAAAGAGTAGCACCAACGCATGCTCATAAACTTATACTACGAAGATGTGTGAGTAGTAATGAGTCCTACTCACGATGATCTTTCCCTGATGGAGCTTGGGATGATGTCGATGCGCCTTGCAGTTCTGCTAATCTTCGTTCGGTTGCAACCATTCTCTCCTCAAGCACCATGTATCTTTCCCGATACATCCTTGCTTCTGCTCGAGCAACGAGAAGGTCCTGAATGACTTTATCTCTATAGTGGGAGTCTCGTTCTAGATCTCTGGTGCGAGCAGTGGTAGACTCTATGGTGGCACTTAGATCCCGAACCTGATCGGTCGTCATCCTACCCCAATCATCCATAATCGCTATCTGTTGAGTCATGACTGGGAGGGCTCTATCGGATGGTCCTTTGTGGTTGAGGTCATAGTAACCTCGTTGACCTCTGTATGGTGATCGTTGTCGTTAACGGCGACCCCATCCCTCAATTGTGGTCACCCATCGAGGTATGGGTCCGAAGACGTCGTATCGGTTGGTGGGAACTCTGGCTATATAGGGAGGTTTGATGGCCTTTGGTTCTTCATCACTTTCTTCTTCATCCATGTCTACCTCGACGTCTTCCTCTTCTTCTTCTTCCTCTGGTTCTTCCTCGAGTTCCTCTTTGGGTTCTTCTTCAGGATCCTCTTCGGGTTCTTCTTTGGGATTCTCTTCGGGTTCCTCTTCGGGATCCTCTTTGTGATATTCTTCAATTGGTTCTTTGGGCTCTTCTTCAATCCAGCCGGTATTTCCCTGATTGGGAAAGTATGTGTCTCCTGGTAGATGAAATCCTGCCATTTCGTCTGTGCGAGAATAGGGGTGTAAGTAGCATGTAACGGTTAATAATAATATTATGTTATAGCAACATACAAACACTCTTATAGTACTTTAAATGTTTAGATTTGGTTCTTAGAGCATACTTTGTAGGGTGAAGTTAGGTTATTAGATTTGTTGTCCACTACGACTATCCCCTAGTATGTGTAAGTCACTTCTCGGACATATATAGTCGATCAGGCTATATCCTTCCCAAACCCGATTCACATATACTAAGGCATACCCATAGTGTACAACTCTTCTTCTTTTACTTTATGTTCTCCTAGTTATGAAACTACGCGAGTATGTAATGCATGTATGTATACTTTAAACGAGAAAACTATTTACTTTCTAAAAGTATATCCCATTAAAATGTTTTAAAATCAGAGACTTTTAGTCCCAAATGTGTTTATAGTTTGTATATCTTATGTGGTTTGATATACTTAATTCATTATAAACTGTGCTCTGATACCAATCTATCACACCCCCAAACCAAGGATGGTGGAAACGTCCGGGGGTGGAGGACTTCATGTATAGTATCATAACCACAATTGCAATAGTAATTCTAGCACACACAACCAACATATATATAATTGAAAGAGTTACATCATTGTATGAGTTACATGTTTCCGAATCAATTACAATATGTTGACAAAAATGGGAAATGTTTGACGCCTTAACGTCTCATCCTCAAAATGCACTTGGTTACCTGTTTAGTGATTTCCTGAGAATAAAAGTTGTTTGAAAAAGTGTCAACACAAAAGTTGGTGAGTTCATAAGCTTTTCTTTTTAATTGGTAAAAGCCTTTCTCTTGTAAATGTAGTGTTTGTTCCAGAAAAATCCTATATTTTCCTTAAAATGTGTAATGTAGCCTTATATCCAAAGACCGAAATGTATAAGTAACCTTTCTTACTTATAGTAAATAATGCAAGTTTAAATCGACATAAACTCTTTTAATTTCAATGAAATTCCCGTAAATTTCTATGTTTGTTAATACTTTTTGTGAGTTATTATAACCATGCTATGACCTAGTTGGCCTGAAACGAAGTTCTTCAGACGTCGGAAATGTTATGGCATTTGTCACCCCAGACCTGCCGGTCTAACTGTTTCATGTAGTTAAGGTGTGGGTTTATCAAACCCAATATAGATCTATATATAACTATCACACTCTCCTTCCACGAGACTCTGGTTACAATACATGACTTATTGGTAAATGTGAAATGAATGTCTCACAAAGTCATTAACGAATTTACATAACGTAATGAAAATCCCTTTTGTATAAATGTACCCTTTTTGTATGAGTGTGTTATGTAATGTATCCTAAACTATACCTATTATAGTTTATCAAAACAAGAGTAGTAGTGGTAATGTATGTAAACTATACTTCACATAGTTTATTCAAATGTTTGTATGTAATGGATGTACTTTCATTATAACAATTTGTTATCTTCTATATTATATATATATATATATATATATATATATATATATATATATATATCAAAATCCATTTATTAACTGATGCATGTCTATTTACTAAGACAAAATGTCATTTATTTGCAATAACATATGTTCACATAAAGATATATACCTTGCTCGACATGTTACAAGGTGAAATGAAATTATTAGCATTTTTCTATTATTAACATTTTTTATTACTGTTCTTAGAAAATTTATAGAAAATTCATAACAAGTCCAAATCAGAATCCGTAAATTCTAGGAGTTTGGAAAATGAGTCTAGTTTGTACATAAATTTTCCCGCCATTTTTAGTGACCTCCAACTTAGGTGAAAATGTCCATAAACACAGACTAGTCCGGATTGGTTCTTGAAATGATAGGCAGTTTTGTAAAAATCACCATAAGTTGTAGAAACATCGTATGGAGATGTGCAAGTAACCATTTTAAAGCTAAGAACTGGAACTACTTGCAACTAAAACATTTTTGCAAACTAAAATGTTTAAGGTAATCAAAACAGTCCGTAAATGGAGCCCAACTTTTCTGATGAAAGCTGTTAGAAGCATTTAGTTGTGTTCTTGGTGATTTAACTTGTATTCTCCCCCTTAAAACTTAAGAAGACTTGAAAATGTAGGGGTATGAACTCACCTTGTGTGATTTAAGTGGATGAGTGTTTGAGAAGGGAAGTGTTCAACTCAAGAACACTTGAAGAAGCCTTGAAGATTTCGAGAATCTAACACCAAGGGATGGAATTTGTGTGAGCAACCCATGATTTGAGTAGAATGAAGTGTAATAATCACAGGGATGATAAATTATACTTACCAAGAGTGGAAGAAAACTTTATGATCAGCCTTGTAATCCCGAAAATTGAGAGAGAAAGTTTGAGAGAAATGTTGTGTTTGATCTTTGGTGGAAATGAGAGAAGTGTTTTAGAATAAGGAGAGAGAGAGAGAGAGAGAGAGAGAGAGAGAGAGAGAGAGAGTTGTTCTAGCTCTAAGGGCGTGGGGAGGGTTGGGAAATGAGTGGAAATGACATTGAATTGACCTAGGTACAGTGGGGAGGTGTGGCTGGTCATAGAGTGGGTGAGGGGGTGGTTGCATGTGTTATAAAGTAAAGCAAGGTCAACGCTCCACCTTAATTACTCCAACCACTAAATCTTGGATAAGATTTGCATTAAAAATGTGATTAATTAAGACATATGGGTCTTAATATGTTAAAATAATTTTTTTGGTGAAAATCCCCCGTTAAAATAATTAAAAACGAGCTTAAAACTGAGTCGTGGTTGAAAACCGGGTAAAAAGGTGGAAAATCCGAAATCTGGGCGAAGTCTCGATCTTAGCAGCCTAGAACTGGGGCGATTTTTGCTGCTGGTGCGGATCCAAGGAGAAGGGGGGAGGTTGCGGTCCGAAGTCAAGGTCGAAGCTTGGTTCTGGGTTCGGCCGCTCTGGGCTTGACGGTTGCGACTCTGGGCTTCGACTCGGTGGTTACGGCTGGATGGCTGCGGCTTTGAGCTTCGGCTCGGTGGCTGCAGATGGATGGTTGCTGCTACCTAAGAGCCTCGGTTCAGGCTGCTTCCGGTCCAAGAGGGTTCGCCTCTAAGAGGCTTCGGCCCTAGGAAGGGGTTTCGGGTCTTTTAGGTTATTTTCCCCCATTCTAGCCCCGTTTTAAGCGATTTTTGACCTGGTTAAGGGTCTGGATGACCTGAATGATTTCAAAAAGTTACGGGAACTTTTAAGAGAGATTTGGGAGAGATTTCAAATAGAAATAGATAGAGTGAAAATGATTGAGGGAGGTTTCGTTTGTAACCTTTTTGAGCATCCGGCTTCGCAATGCAAGGTCTGTAAACCCCGTTAAGCCATGTTTTAGTGTCCTACACACTCCCGATGAGTGTGCAATAGTGTTTTATCTCTTTGGTTCATTGCTTAGCACTATCAAGGCTAAGGAAAATTAAACACACGAATTTTCCAAATGATGTTTTCTCATTAAAATAGTGAGTTGTACGGTAATTACATAACGTAAACCCTAATGTACAAGGGTTAATTTAGTCGTCCGGTTTGACCCGTTGACTTTATTTGACTTTGACTTGACCCGAAGTTGACTATTGTCATACTCATAAAATTACACATGATGAAATGTTTTATAACACCAGGTTACTGGTGAGTTTACATATGTCAATGTGCAACCAACTCGCAACTACAACTCACATGTCTCCATTTCAAAAATATAAGATATTATCATCTCACAATCACTCGTGATAAAATCCATGAAGCAATTCAGATGAGCATGGGTTGAATCCAATACTCGAATCTTATTCCAGGAGTACTCATGAACACTACAACCACTTTATCCCAGACAAGCTACAGACCCATTCATCATAGTCTTGTCTCAATACCTACTTCAATTGTATGATCGACTGTGGATGGTCTGAATAACCTAGTTATTTGGGAAGTCAAAACACGCAAAGTGAAACACAAGAATAATATTAATCCTATATGGCCCAAAAATGTTTGATTCATATTTATTACTCATTATTCATTGTATAATATTTCGAATAGTCAACTTAATAATTGAATCAAAACAGTAGTCATGCTATGCTCCAAGCATGCACACTATGTTTGTCTAAAAAATAGTTATGTCATGCTCCAAGCATGCACACTATGTTTTTCTATGGTCATTACTTTGTGAAATAGATCAATTGAAAAACATTTCAATGATGCTCACTTCACAATTCCAAATCCTTATTGCAAGTGTAAGAATTCCAAATTCTTATCGCTGCTAGAAAGTGTTAGATTCTAAACTATCATGCAATGATTCTTTTATAATGTCTAGGTACCAAAAGTCAGAGAGACTTGACCAATGATATTACAAAATATTCCTTTGGAGATTGTTACAGGACAATTCCATGGAAATGAAGTCTCAAATTCAAAGTACATTCCTTTGAACATCCTTCTTGCATAAAAGTTTCTAACTTTCTCATCTATTCCTCAACTCCTAATATGGAAACATCCCATATTTTCCATATGACCATTCATTATTAATAGTCTCCTGTCTATAGTCTATTCATAATAATGTCAGTATGGTCCATCCATTACTATACTTCCAACTATCTTTAAGTGACCAATCATTGGCTAACCTTATATTGTCCTTACCAGTTGCTCAACCACTTTAGTCATAACCGGTTCTAGTCCTTTTTCCCTATTAATTCCCTAGGCATTTGGAAAATTTAGAACACGAGAATATTATAGCATGTGCAATCGATCCTATACCTGAAGCATATGGGATACGATTCATAATGCCTAACATAAATACATTATACTTAATCATTTTTTGCTATAGTATTTCTATTTGCCATGTTCTCATGATTTTGATTATGAAGAAGGATGTCGTAATCATAACCAAATTTTGAGAAGGAAAACCTTTCCATATATAGAATTTCCTTATGTTGAACCATTCCAACATAACACTCATATATATTTGACTAAATGTGATTAAAATCTCAATATAAGCTTTTAGATTTGAAATGAAGTATAATTTCCTCTCCCTTAATTATAGCAAAACAATTTTTCAAACTCTGCAACTTGCAAATTGAAACTTTTGTTTTCTATAATTAACATCGCTAACTTGCAACATTTACCATAATTGATTATGCTCCCACTAGAGTAATAATTATTATCTTACTAGCATAACACTTATGCTCCAACTAGCTTTGACATGTAGTCAGAAATCAGCTAGACTTCTAGAAATCAATACTTCATTGACTTTCATTACCAAAGTTCAGATTTCTGACATAAGATTCTTTGATAAGACTTTATCTAGGCTTCTCAAACTCATACACCTTTCCCTAGATAGCTCACATCCGTGTCTAAACAATTTAAGAACTTACAGCAATAAATCTCAAATGTCTAGACTTTTCGCCATTCCTCACAATTCGAATTATGAAAAGGGATGTCGTAATCATAATTAAGTTTAAGAATGCAAATATCACAATTTCTATATTAAAATCTACTTAGTGAAAGCGTTTCCCCACAATCATTTTCATGAAGCGGAGAGAAGCCTTATGACACTTAGATTTTATGGTGTATGTGTTCCTATCCATGTGAATTTAAAAAAACCATAATCACAAGACAAGGTTAGTGACAAATTCAAACTCATATGGACTGAACTTGTACAATCTTAATTTCTTGCCACGTGGTAGCACAAAGGCCTCCCAACTGTCCCGAATGAGTCACGGCTCTCAGTCTAGAAATAATGCACCATCACACACCGCGTAACCAACATTCCATTGCGTGGATCATCATAGAAACAATAGACTTATCTCACATTCGATATGCAACGTAGGCAACTAAATTCGTCATCCTGATATACTCCTCTCGTTTTCCTAGAACAGTTGCTGGTATACGACTTAGCAACTCAAACAAGGCATACTCAAGCCCTCGTTGTTCACAGTTCCCATTGATGACTCCTTCCTGGCATAAGAATGTAACCCAATGCTCTCATACAACAAAATACCCTTGATGCCAATATCGCAACTACCTGGTGCCCCCACGGGGTCTTCCTCTAATATCTGACATCGAAAGCTCACTCACCCATCCTCTCGAAATGGGAAGTAGGGATAATATAATCCTCAATAAAAACTTGACATCATAGGCCATCGCCCAACCACTCAACTCGGACGCAATCCTCCACGATACATCATCTACATCCCATATTTGAGTCTTGCGAGTCCAACTAGCACCTCACCAGGCAAAACCCTCGAGATCTAAACTCAAAATTTTCCACCTAGAGCATACTCCATTTAAGCTCAACCGACATGGCCCTCTAGCCCCACAATCTCCCATATCCACTCCCAGTCTGAATAATCACAACCGGATAACTGATAAAGGCGAAAATACACTCTGCTACGAATCATGGCACCCATAACATGTTATTTCTCCTCATCTTGCTACTTAGAATCTCCGAAATTCTCCCTATTTCGAGTATAGTCCTCTGCTTTCAGTAGTACGGGCCCATACTACCTACCACATTTACATATAATTTCCACACGAATAGTCCCGGATTTTCTAAGTAGTTGCTTAGCTGTAATGCCCGTAGATCCGGGCTAGTCAATTTAGATGCAATAAGTGTCGAAAACGACTTTTCGGAAAAAGTTAATTTAGAATAAATACTTTGAACCAAGTTTTAGTATATGTCACAAGGTTTCCGTACATATAAACAACGCCAAAATCCGAGTTATAACGAAGAAGTTATGACCCGTCGAAGTTTTGCGACGGAACCGGCACGGCACCGGGAAGCGTAAATAGTGAATTTACGATAGAGAGAGTTTTAGCCTTAGAGATATAAACAAAAATCGTAGAGCATGTTAAACTAAGCGATTCGATAAAAAGAACTCCTAAATCTGACTTCGTATGAAGAGGTTATGATTTTTCTAAGATTCGGCTTAGCAGTGCACGACCCGAAACTCGAATTTCAGTTTGAGCGGTTTTTGGCTTACGCGAACTAAATGAGAGTTGAAGATCTCATTAATAGGATCTCAACGGTAAAAATATATACAAAAATGGAGTCCGTATTAAGGAGTTACGAATTCTTCATGGTCATTTAACAGTCTAAACGCCTCCTACTGTTAAATTTGAGATCGGTCGAGAACTAGCC
Source organism: Lactuca saligna (assembly GCF_052625555.1). NCBI lineage: Eukaryota > Viridiplantae > Streptophyta > Magnoliopsida > Asterales > Asteraceae > Lactuca > Lactuca saligna. The sequence continues at coordinate 152,316,301 of NC_136421.1, forward strand.
GACGGAGTATAAATGAAAGTTGTAGATCTTATTTTTACCTACGCGTGGATATAACGAACATTAAAATGGAGCTCGTATACGAGAGTTATGATTTTTCTAAGTTTGAAGGCTGATACGCGATACGGGGTGATGTGGCACCACAAGAATTGGACACGTGGCACCACCAGAAGGCTGCCACATGCCCCAAATCGGCGAGTAGGTCCTCCTACTCGGCGAGTCCATCAGTCATCACCCCTATAAATAGAGGTGACGGGTCTTGCCATTTCTTCACAGCTCCCAAACTCACTTTCTCTCTCTAGTTTCTCTCTCTAGCCTCCCAACCCCCCCCCTAAAGCCTAGGTAAACCCCCTACCACCCGAAGGAATCCCCGAGGCTCCTGGAGTCCCGAGAAAAGAGCCTTTCGGCTCGGGAAAGCTGCTCCAGCGAAGCCCGGTTTTCGAGAAATCCCGCTGTAAGTGAGCTATGCCTACCCTATCTTTAGTATAGCTTATGTTTTAATATAGTAACGTTATTAGGAACTTATAATGAGTATTTGGGCTATTATTATGAGTAATATTGAGTGTTATTTAACACTTATATAATAATAATAATAGCTAGACTATTAATTTGTCGCGGTTATCGTTAGACTAAACCCTAGTGGTATTGGTATTAGGTTTTATCGAAGGAAAATTGTTTTGAGAGTATCGAAGCGTTGTCCGAGTGCTGATTCACCATCTTTCAGGTGAGTGCATGGTCCCCTTCACCTTACACATAGATATGAAGTATTTACTATGTGCTATGTGTGCATATTGTCTGTTTACTTACTATCTATGCTCGGTGAAAGATTTTATACATGTTTTAAATGATTTAAACTATATATGTATTTTATATCTACAAGAATGTTGGGGTAAAACATGGGTAGATATAATAGATGAAATATGATTTGGACAATGAGTTGAGAGGTGATATAGACCATGAGGTATGGGTGAGAGGTGTACGATGTGAGAAGCCTTTTTCCCAAACGATGTCCCTGTCATTCAGCAGAGTATGGATGATAACCATGGACTATTCTAGACAGTCCAGTGGAACACTAGCAGGCTTGCAACCTGTAGGTGTTGTGAACGATGTGTTCACCCGGTGTACTCTAAACCTTGGTGACCATGCAGACTTGGTGCCTAAACCTTGGTGATCATGCAGACTTGATGCCTTAACCCTGGCGACTGTGCAGACTTAGTGCCTAAACCCTGGGGACTATGCAGTCTTAGTGCTCGTTGTGTAAACCATGGCAACGATGGAGTTCGTGTCGATTCCTCTGGATGATCCTTAGGAACGAATGAACGAGGAATAAGCTGATTCTTAGGGTAAATCATTAAGAATAGAGAATATAATGGGGATGGGTAATGGGGTTTAATTGCTTGATTGTTTAAACATAATAATTATATTATTGTGGGTTGAAAACCCTGTGTACTCACCCGGTTCCCAACCTGACCCACTCAGTTTATTTATATCACAGGTGTTGATATGAAGTCACATTACACTGAGAGATTTAAAGAGATGTACATCACTAGTTTAATAAATGTAAGTTCTGTTTATGCTTATGTTTCTGTATTAACGACGAGATCCAAAATGTTTTAAAATGAATAAAATACGTTTCTTCGAAAATGTTTTAATAATGTATTTATCATGTTTTTCTGGGAACAAATTCCGCAACATTTTTTATTAAAAGAAGTACTCTGATTTTTACAAAGCATAAACAAAATCGATCTTTTCTGGTCGTGAAAATGGGGATGTCACAGTTGGTATCAGAACATTAGTTTAAGCGAACCAGGAATATGGATTTATTTCTAGACTTAAACTTAGAATGCTAAGCTATGATTGTGAGGTGTGAGCACTAGCTTATTTTAGGAATGATGCCTAAATTGCTTTTATGTAACGACCAAAAATTTCAACAAAATTTAAAGTTTTCAAAAACATCCCAATTCATTAAGTTACTACAAGAAGGTTTTCAATACTTTTGTTATCAGAGTATTCCTAGGTCCATATCATAAAACATAAACACGAGGAGCGGTACGATCACGCCTTTGCCTTGCTTCGATCTCCTGAAGAACCTAAAAAAAACATAAAACCACAACTGTAAGCCCGAAAGCTTAGTGAGATGCCCCCAAAAACCAACCACATATACCATAGACATAACATGCTATATCATAACGAATCGCAGAACAGTCATGCATATCAGGTCTACTGTGTGATTGGTCCGCCGCACCGGCCAACAGTCCACCTGGTCCACCCTCCGCATCTAGCCATATACATCGAGTCTGCAGTATTGTTGGTCCACCCGCACCGGCCTTCAACCCACCTGGTCCACTCTCTGAGTCTACAGTATGACTGGTCCGCCTGCATCGGGCCTTCAGTCGGCCTAGTCCACTCTCCGAGCCTCGGCACGTCTGGTCCGCCCTCGTGGGGCCTACAGCCTATCCGGACCGCTCGCTGGGCCTTAGGAACAACCGGTCGCCCTGGGTATCTTGGCCTACAACACAAAGCAGGACCCGCCTCAACCCAACTCTAGTCTAAACAACCATGTACATATGAACATACAATCACATAACAATTCATAGTCAATCAAACCGATCTAGCAGATCACGTAACACAACATACTCTAAGCAGGATACCGACCTAACCGGTCACTAGCATAGCATCATCCTATATACCAGGATACCGACCTTAACCAGGTCTCTAACGAATACCATCCTAACTACCAGGATGCAAACATATCAAGGCAATAACATAACAACAGATACCCGGATCTCAATCCGATAAAGGTTCGGCCTTGGTGCCTTAGACCCTGTCGATATAGTGAGGATAACTCACCTCGCAACTGTTGACTGAAAAGATAGATCACGTTGCTGCAACCTCCAACCCGAACTCCACCATTGATAATACCCAAAAGACTGAATTCAATAAATACCAATAATTACCAAAATACTCCTGGAAGAAAACCGATCAACTCTTGGTCAAAGTCAAAGTCTACCCCTGACTGACTCTACTCGTCGAGTCAACCCGATGACTCGCCGAGTCCCCATACACAGAACCTCCTTCAATTTGCGACCCAACTCATCGAGTCACCCCGAGACTCGCCGAGTCCAATAACCCTGAGTCCACTCGTACACAACTCACCGAGTCATCCCTTGACTCACCGAGTCACATCCCTTCCAAAAGAAACTTGGACCCTACGACCAGACTCGCCGAGTCCAAGAACAGACTCGCCGAGTCTACGACTATCTTCAACCTACTCGCCGAGTTGTTCTTACAACTTGTCGAGTTCCAGGCTATCTTCATCCAACTCGCCGAGTTCCAGCCTTTCTTCAAGCAACTCACAAAGTCTACCCATGTGACTCGCCGAGTACCACCGGGTCTGAATCCATACAGAGGCTTTCCAAGCCATGCAGGTGATCCAAACCATAGATCTACCCCTCCTAATGTCATTCATCACCTAAAGTGGCAATCTTTATGTGAATCCAAGGAGATCTAGGCATTTTCACTCTAGGATTTGGGGTTGGGACAAGATAGCTCCATCAATCACTCAAAAACAGGGACCTTTATTCATTCTAACCCTTCTCCATTCCAGATCTGAGGTAGCAACCTCAGATCTAACCTCTAAACTCCAATACATCAAAAGATATGATCTCTAACACCTTCAAAAATGATGAATCTAGATAATAGCAACTCAAACAATGAAATAATACCTTAAAAGGAAGCTCCAAGAGAAGGTTAATCCGAATCCTTGCAAATCCCTTTGATCCAAGTCTCTTCTCCTTCAATATTTCTTCAACAATCACTTCCCCAAGCTCCAAATGCACTCTACTCCCTCACATTCGTGCCTTAGGGCTTTCTGGACTTCTACAGAGGGTAAAGAGGCTGGGGAGAGGGCATAATGTCCTTTAAATAGGGCTCATCCTCCGGATTTAGCATTTTCTCCACTCAGCGCCTACTCGCCGAGTCCATCCGCTGACTCACCGAGTCGGCCACTTAACACGCGACCAAAGTCGCGACCCTACTCGCCAAGTCCAGCCATGGACTCGCCGAGTTCCCCTTCCCAGTTTACTCTTTTAGGCCTTCAACTTTACTCTTGATATTCTGGGATGTTACAATTCTCCCCCACTTAATTTAGGCTTCATCCTCGAAGCCTGCAGCAACTCGACTTTTGAGCTACTCCCGTAATGCACCACCTGGCATTAACCAGACCAGGTTCCTCAAGGCACAACTATCGAAACTCACACTCACTTTCTCCTTTTTTGCGGTGTACTGACCACCATCTCAAGCCGGCCACCGGCTTTACCCTCTGATAACCACACTTATCGACTGAGTACTACCCATGATGCAATACTGCTCCAAATCACAACAATCACTCGACCCATATGAGCTAGAAATAACCATGAACCACCGGATTCCCGATCCGAATCCAACTATATCCATTTCATGCTGATAGAAAGACACACTCTTCAGTCTCAGAGCAACTCCCACAAGTTCTCTTCTTGCAATCACACGCACCTGCTGAACTAGCTCTAGCACCCTCGGGTTAGGGAAAACCCGTCACACTAACGACACCTCCAACATCCCCCACTATGAACCACCACTACTTACACAATTCCTTGACCATAATCAAATCGGGAGTCCAAGACTCCATTCCTGCATCCATTCTAAGACTCTTGGCTCTATACCGCGGAAATCCTCCTGCGACCTCAGCAAACATCCCAACATGATGTCATCCCATACCACCGCCGCAAACGCGCTGCTCAATGACCACAATTGGACCACTCTGGTCATAACCCTACGCTACTGCTTTCACTTCTGTGAATTTACACTCCCCTCCGGAACTACATTCCTCCCTCTCTCCTTACCAAGGAAATCCACTTGGTTGCCTTGTCACCACGACAAGTGTCACGGTGCTCACCCAACGCTACACCACCCCTTTATAGCATACCGCTATGCATGCAACACACATGCTCTGAATATGCTTGCAAAGACACTCGAGTCCATGCACCAACTTCACTAATCAAGATCAATACCCGGGACCAGACCTTACAACGCTAACATATCGCGACATACTCAATCCTTTTCCTCGCACCGATCTAACGACACATGCAGAGTCTTCAGCATGACTGGACCGCCTTACCAGGCCTTCAGCCAAACTAGACCACTCTCATAACCTTCAACAGACCTGGACCGCCCTCGAGGGCCTTCAGTCTGGCTGGACCGTTCCCCGAGCCTTCGGCCTGACTGGTACGCCTACTGGCCTTCAGTCTATCCGGACCGCTCAACTAGCAATCAACATTTCGACTTACTCCTTCGGGAAACTCCTCCCATGCATACTGTTCTAGCCCTCTAGGGTTCCGAACTCTACCGCCATCCCATATACTCAGTCCCGTCCCAATCCTAGGCCTTCCACAATCAATCGTTAATGGTCTGTATCCCGCCCCGCACGCCTGCCATTTACTCATACTAGCCAATGCCCTTGGCTGACCGAGACACTACTGAATCCCATGCAGCTAAACAACCTTTCATACTCGTCGATTCTCCGGAGAATTCTCCAATTCTCCCCCACTTAGAGCACTGACTATCAACCACCGGTCGCCATCACCGACCTCCCTCAACAACCCTTCACGACACACACTCTTTCACGCGAACCTTTTCCTACTAACACGAACAACCTTCACCAATCGCATAACAATACTGATGATCCCGGCACGAAAGAACTCGATCCTCAGCTAACCACTCCTCAGACTGCAAATGTCACCCAATATCCAGACCAACACCCGATTCCCACAAACAACCCTCATGAATGATAACCAACGAAAAATTCTAGCACTAAGCCCATAACCATGCCATAACCCTCAAAATCAAAGAATACAACACCGAAAACCATGCAACGAGACTAGCAGATAAACAATACTCCACAATAATTATGAAACAATAAGACATCAAGAAGAACATACCCGCAGCTGCATCCGGCACTACCCTGACCTCCTCCGCTGTAAGCTGAAAAGCACGACCCTGAGCCCTTGGGGGCTCCGCTCCTCCCTGACCTCCACCCGTGATCCTCAACGTGGCCGGTGCTGGAGTCTACACTGGTCCTGCAGCAAGCTATGGATAGTTGACCCACAAGTACCCAACCTGATGATAATGATAACAAATCCTCAAATCCCGAACCGGCGCTGGCTGCCGACAATCCCTCGCAGAGTGCCCCTCCTTTCCGCACTTGCGGCATGCACCACCAGACCTACAAACTCCGGTGTGACCCCTTCCACACTTCCCACAAGCGTGGTTGCTCTGATCTTTCACCCTAGAATCAACGGTCTTGGACCGTTTCGGTGCCGACTGCGACTACACCGGAGCCTGCCTCAGATCACGCAACTGCAACTCAATCTCTAACTCGCGCCGCCCGGCGGCTTCCTGCAACTCCAACAAAGTCACACACCTCTGCGTAGACACAAACTATCTGATATCCCTCTTGAGCATACTCAGGTATCGGGACATCTGAGCCTGCTCCGAAGTGAACTCAGGGCAGAACATCGCCCTCTCAGTGAACATCCGGGTGATCTCAGTCACCGACTCTGAACCCTACTTCAGCTCCAGGAACTCCTGAGCCAATCTCTCTCTCTCTCTCTCTCTCAACCCGTGGAACATAACGAGTGTTGAACATCTCTCTGAACTGATCCCATGAAACCGCAACCCTTTGCGCATCCGAATACGACCCTGTGGTCAATATCCACCAATCTTTCGCCCCGAGCCTCAACAGGTTCAAAGCACATCTCACCCTCTGATCATCAGGGCATGATGAAGAAACACCCTTCCACGTCTGACAACCATCTCATAGCAACAATCGGGTCCTGAACTCCATCAAACGTAGGGGGCTTCGTATTATCGAAGTCCCGATACTTGAAACCTCTACCAGCTCCTCCCCATGCCGCTGCTACAGCCGATGTAGCTGCCGCGGTAGCCGTCTCTGTGAGAGCCGCATAACGCTCATCAAAATACTCCACCATGGCGGTCTTGATCGACCCAAACAGTTCCGATAGCTCGGCCCGGAACAACGCAGCAACCTTATCATGCAGGATCTCACGAATCCTCGCTTCTAACTCGCACGTGCTCATCTGAACGATAACCTCGGGCGGTACTGACCTGCCCGGAACTCCCTCTCCTGCTCCCAATCCTAACCCGCATCCGCTCCCAGCATGCCTCGTGACCACCATACTGAAAAACACCACAATATCTCATATACTTCCCACTATCTCGGGAACCAACTCTCAACCCAACCCTAGAGGTCATGGTTTCCCTAATACGCGTATGGGTCCTGTGCTTTCAGTAGTACGGGCCCATACTACCTTCCACACCTACCCATATTTGTATGAAGTACTACCACAACACCCTAGTGACAAATGTACATAGCAAGCGCTCAATCCTCACTCCTAGAGGAACACTGAAAATCTCATACAGAAGGAAACCCTAGGCTAGCAGGCATCATAAAATAGGCAACATTATCATGAAATCCTAAAGAACCCTAGCCTAGTACTAGCATGTTGTTCTATCAAAGCTCAATAATAAAAAAAACAAATATCATGTATGGTATTTTGGGGTTACTTACTGGCTCCGGCTGATCGTACCTCCGCGTCCTCCTTTACCTATTTTGAAAACCATTTTAAATTCTCTTTTCAAACCCTCCTCGATTTGAGACTGGAGTCGCACGAATGTTCCTCTAATTCACTCAAACCAAGGCTCTGATACCAACTTGTAACGACCAAAAATTTCAACAAAATTTACACTTTTCAAAAACATCCCAATTCATTAAGTTATTACAAAAAAAAATTTCAGTACTTTTATTATCAAAGTATTCCCAAGTCCATATCATAAAACATAAACACAAGGAGCGGTACGATCACGCCTTTTCCTTGCCACAGTCTCCTGAAGAACCTAAAAAAAACATAAAACCACAACCACATATACCATACACATAACATGCTATATCATAACGAATCGCAGAACAATCATGCATATCGGGTCTACTGTGTGACTGGTCCGCTGCACCGGCCAACAGTCCACCTGGTCCACCATCTGCGTCTAGCCATATACATTGAGTCTGCAGTGTGGTTTGTCCACCCGCACCGGCCTTCAACCCACCTGGTCCACTCTCTGAGTCTACAGTATGACTGGTCCGCCCGCAACGGGCCTTCAGTCGGCCTGGTCCACTCTCCGAGCCTCGGCACGTCTGGTCCGCCCTCGTGGGGCCTACAGCCTATCCGGACCGCTCGCTGGGCCTTCGGAACAACCGGTCTGCCCTGGGTATCTTGGCCTACAACACAAAGCAGGACCCGCCTCAACCCAACTCCAGTCCAAACAACCATGTGTACATAAACATACAATCACATAATAATTCATATTCAATCAAACCGATCTAGCAGATCACGTAACACAACATACTCTAAGCAGGATACCGACCTAACCGGTCACTATCATAGCATCATCTTATATACCAGGATACCGACCTTAACTAGGTCTCTAACGAATACCATCCTAACTACCAGGATGCAAACATATCAAGGCAATAACATAACAATAGATACCTGGATCTCAATCCGATAAAGGGCCGGCCTTAGTGCCTTAGACCCTGTCGATATAGTGAGGATAACTCACCTCGCAATTGCTGACTGAAAAGATAGATCACGCTGCTGCATCCTCCGACCCGAACTCCACCACTGATAATACCCAAAAGACTGAATTCAAAATACCAATAATTACCAAAATACCCCTGGAAGATAACTGGTCAACTCTTGGTCAAAGTAAAAGTTAAAGTCTACCCCTGACTGACTCCACTCGCCGAGTCAACCTGATGACTCGCCGAGTCCCCATACACAGAACCTCCTTCAATTCGCGACCCAACTCACCGAGTCACCCCGAGACTCGCCGAGTCCAACAACTCTGAGTCCACTCGCACACAACTCACCGAGTCACAACCTTTCCAAAAGAAACTTGGACCCTACGACCAGACTCACCGAGTCTACGACTATCTTCAACCTAGTCGCCGAGTTCCAGGCCATCTTTATCCAACTCGCCGAGTTATTCTTCCAACTCGCCGAGTTCCAACCTTTCTTCAAGCAACTCGCCGAGTCTACCCATTTGACTCGCCGAGTACCACCGGGTCTGAATCCATACAGAGGCTTTCCAAGCCATGCAGATGATCCAAACCATAGATTTACCCCTCCTAAGGCCATTCATCACGTAAAGTGGCAATCTTTACGTGAATCCAAGGAGATCTAGGCATTTTCACTCTAGGGTTTGTGTAACGCCTGTGTTTCTGGGTCTGTCATTAATGTTGATATAATAGTCTAGGTTAACCTTTTAAACCCGTTATAAAATAATAGAAGTGTATTATTTGAGTATTATGTGTTTTGTGCTTAATTGCTTAATTATGTGGTTTGATTAATTAAGAATAAAAATAAGCATCAAAATTTAAGTATAAAATAAACTTGATATCTTTGGATAATGTTTTAGTGGTTGAAACAAGGTTTCCGAAGATATAAAGAATGCCGAAATCCGAGTTATAACGAAGAAGTTATGACCTATCGAAGTTTCGCGACAGAACCGGCAACGCTGAATGACGTAAAAAGTGAAATTTACGTTAGAGCGATATTTAGCCTTAGTGATCTAAACGAGAATCGAAGATCTCGTTGTTAGTATCAAAGCGATAAAAAGTTAGGCGAGAACGGACGTCAAACAAAGAAGTTATGAATTTATAACGAAATTTTCCGTCCCGGCCTATTAAAAATAAATAATAAAAATAAAGTCAAAATTAGCCAACGGAGTCTAAACGAAAGTTGTATAGCGTAGTCTCACCTTCGCGTGGATATACAGAACGTCGAAAATGGAGTTCGTATGAAGAAGATATGAATTTTTGAAGTTTATTAAATAATTAATAATTACATTTAATTATTAAATCTCGGTATTATCCGGAGGCGAGTCATCGGACTCATCCGAAGTACGTCCTGCGTACACCGAGGAATGTCGACACTTGCACTCGAGGACTTCGGATACGTAAGCAATGATGTTTCGGAGCAGTACGCCCCGCGTACTCCGAGGCTCCAGCCTCCTATAAATAGGATGCGAGGCTGCCGAGTTCTTTTGCTATTTTTCTCTCTTCTCTCTCCCATTTTGCATCGATTTGCATGCCAGAAGTACCCCGAAGCCCCGGTAATATTCCCGAGCCCCGAAGCAAGTTTCGAAGCCCCAAAGATCCCGAGAAGTGCGGTTTCCGAGCCGAAGCTCTGCCCGCGAGAAGTTCGATTTTTGTGAAGATCTTCCAGATCTGCTGAGGATTACTACTTCTACGAGCCGTAGTATTGTCCGATCATCTTCTGATCAAGTGAGTGTGTAGTTACTTTCTTCTAACGCATAATTATGAAGTATTTTATACGAAATACGTGTTATGTGTATAATTTTGTTGTTATTGATGGGTTTTAGCCATAAGAACTTTCCTATGTGCGCATGCAAAACCCTAATGCTTGGATCTAGGCTTTCTAATTAAACATGCTTTGAATCCAAGACTTCTAATGGATAATTAGGTTAAATAACAACATTGAAATAGATCTAGAATCATACCTTTGGATTCCTTGTTGATCTTGTTGTCTTGGAGCTTCTAGAGTCACAAATGTCACTCCTCTAATGGCTTACAAACACCAATAGCAAGCAAGATGATTTAGGAGAGAGGAGAGGGGAGGAATTCGGCCAGAGTATCTCTACTTTAGATGGTGTGTCGAATTCCCTCACCCCTAGGGTCTATTTATACTTGTAGACTCCTTAAGGATTACAGCTTTAACCCTAATTGGATAACTTAGACTTTAAGTTGATCCATATCCTTTCCTTGATAACCCTATGGACGATTTTGGCTTATCCAAGCCCTAGAAATCGTCCATCCTATCTAGGATAAGGATTTATAGTCTAAAGTGTAACTATCAAACAATTGACAGTTTATACCCTCTTATTTAATTAATCTCTTTAAGTCACCAAATTAATTCCAATTAATTTATGACTTATATTAATCAAATAACCATATATTATTCCTTATAATATTTACTCTCTCTTAACAAATCATCCATCAAGTTGCTATGGTGAAGGCAACCCAAAAGGACCATGCATAACCGGATCAAATACTTGCCTAATATAGTTGCAGCCTTAGACACTATTCCAACAGTTATGTACGTGAATGTATATTCACTCTCTTCAATCTCATAGATCTGATTTGTTTTCTATGAAATACGTGTTATGTGGGTATGCCTCATCTGTTATGTGAAATATGTATTGGATGAAAATGCTATATAGGTTTTAAACTATGTATAAAAATATATTTTTTTATCTACTAATATGTTGGGTAGAACATGGGTAGATAGTTGGTGTGTAATAAACAGATGAGAGGCCTCGATGTTATTGTTGTTGACCTAGTTATTCAGCGGAGTATGGATAACGACCACAGACTCCTTCTAGACAGTCTCGTGGAACGCTATCGGGTTCATAACATGTAGGTGTTGTGAACGATGTGTTCACCGGTGTACTCTATCCCCCTCATGGTTGCCTTTAGGATATCTATTGTTAAGGAAACCCCTTAGCAGTAATGTCCATCCCGATGAAAATCCTAGATTAGGTCCCTTGAGATAGATGTTGTTTTAGGGACGTAAAGTGAGGATAACGGGAATGGGTAATTGGGATAGTGATTGGTTGGTGAAATTAAATATAATTTATTTATTGTGGGTTGAAAACCCTATATGCTCACCAGGCTCCCAAGTCTAACCCACTCAGTTTTATTTGTATTACAGGAAGTGGAGCAAGGGCGTAAGATGGATGAATCATCGAGTTGTTTTGTTTACAAGTCTGTATATGTTTATATTTGTTGAATGACTTGTAATGTTATCGTTTATGCTTTATGGTCTGTATCGGAACATGACACCCCGAGTTTTAATTATATAATGAAAATGCATCTCTTGATGAAATGCTTTGATAAATATTATTTTATCATGTTTTTTTTTGGGAACAAATTCCGCAACACTTTTAAATCAAAAGGATTTACTCTGAAATTATTTTAAAAAGCATAAATGAAATCGGTCTTTTCTGGCCGTGATTTTGGGGATGTCACTGTAAAGTGGGTTAGATCTGATCCCACACCGGCTGGGAAGGAGAACTAACCATTCCTTATAAGGGGTGTGGATACCTTCCCTATCACAACGCGTTTTAAAGCTGTGAGGGCAGCAGATCCCATAAGAACTCTCCAGTTAAGCGTGCTCGGGTGGGAGTAGTACCAGGATGGGTGACCCCCTGCGAAGTCCTCGTGCCGAGTGGCGCAAAGCGGACAATATTGTGATACATTCCAGAGGGGGATGTTACAGTTTGGGTTTGGGACAAGATAGCTCCATCAATCACTCAAAAACAGGTACCTTTATGCATTCTAACCCTTCTCCATTCCAAATCTGAGGTAGCAACCTCAGATCTAACCTCTAAACTCCAATACATCAAAAGATATGATCTCTAACACCTCCAAAAATGATGAATCTAGATAATAGCAGCTCAAACAATGAAATAATACCTCAAAAGGAAGCTCCAAGAGAAGGTTAATCCGAATCCTTGCAAAGCCCTTTGATCCAAGTCTCTTCTCCTTCAAGATTTCTTCAACAATCACTTCCCCAAGCTCCAAATGCACTCTACTCCCTCAAATTCGTGCCTTAGGGCTTTCTGGACTTCTACAGAGGGTAAAGAGGCTGGGGAGAGAGCATAATGTCCTTTAAATAGGGATCATCCTCCGGATTTAGGGTTTTCTCCACTCAGCGCCTACTCGTCGAGTCCATCCGCTGACTCGCCGAGTCGGCCACTTAACACGCGACCAAAGTCGCGACCCTACTCGCCGAGTCCAGCCATGGACTCGCCGAGTTCCCCTTCCCATTTTACTCTTTTAGCCCTTCAACTTTACTCTTGATATTCCAGGATGTTACATTTTATGTGCTAAATGATTTGTTATGTTGTAGTTTGATCGGATCTATGGTTTGTTGCCGACCGGATCTAGAAACCTTGTGTGTTTAGGATTCTAAACGTACGAATATGATATTAGAACTAGCATACAAACGTTTCGGAAGGATAAGGATGACTTAAACGTCAATCCTAAATAAAGATCTAGATTCTCCTTATTCGATGTATAGATCAAGATGGCAAGGACCCGTAGCGGAAACGTAAACGCAAATGGAAATAGGAACCAACCCCCTCAACCCCCAGTGGTTCAGCAAATACATGTTGTAGAAGAAGTTGCACCTGAGCCAATCACCATGGCTGGAGTTCAAGCCATGATTTGGGCTATGCTAGCTGAACAAAGGGAAGAAATGAGACAGATGTTCCAAGAAATTAGGGACGAACCTACCATACTGTTAGGGCTAAAATGTTGTAATAGTCGAAGAGTCAGTTTGGTTGTTATGAAGAATCTTGTGTCTTTGTATGTATGGGTCTTCGTATATATAGTTATTTTACTAAAGCATTATAAAGTCAAGACTTAACGTTTAGTCCTTAGTATTTTTGATATGCTTTTGTTCTCCTATAAATAGAGGTATGTACTAGTGATCTAGAAGATGACTTTACACACAGTTTTACAGTTTAGTGATTGTATTCTGTAAACTGAAAGGCATAATACAAGCTGAACAAAGATTCTATTTACTCTCGTGTTCATCGTTTAAATACTTTACTCAATTAATACTAGAATTACATTCAAACTTGATTCCAAATCTCTTCACATACATGTTGAGTCGATCGAGCCAATTCCCGAACAATCTGAGGAAGGGAACTACAACCGCCAAGTGAGTCAAGTGGGGACTCAAGCCGAAGGAAGGGAAGGCCTGGAGAGGAGAAACGACAAGGATGGGAGAATGTAAAAGAATTTCTTGGGTGCGAAACCACCGAGTCTCTCAGGAAGCCCGAAGCCAGTTGAGATTATGGATTGGATCTCTGAGATGGAGATGGTGTTTGAGAGCTGCAGCTGTAGCAAGAAACAGAAGACTGTCTTCGCAGTATGACAGCTGAAAACTGGAGTCTTGAGCTGGTGGAAGCTATTGGCAGATACGATGCCACGAGGAGTAAGGATGTCATGGGAGGAGTTCTTGGAACAGTTGAAAATGCAGTACTGCTCAGAGATAGATCTGATAGACCTAAACAACGAGTTTCAAAACCTGAAGAAAGGGAAGATGAGTGTTGATGAGTATGCCACCGCATTCACCGAGAGGATGAAGCTATTCCCCTACTTGGTGCCTACTAAACTCTCAAAGATCGATAGGTTTGCTAACGGACTACCCACAGACTTCGGCCCAATGGTCAAAATGGCAACTACCTTGAAAACAGTTGTTAGAGCAGCTAAGAATGTAGAGACCCAGATAAGAGAAAGGCATCTAGAAAAAGATAAGGCAGGAGAAAAAAGGAAGCATGAAGGATCTTCAAAATCCAACAAAGAAAGGAAATTCTCAAAAACGGAATAAGGAGGAGGAGGTGAATCCAAGTGGTGCGAGAAGTGTAAAAAGAAGCACTTCGGGAAATGTGGCGAGGAGGTGACTTGCTACAAATGTGGAAAGACAGGGCCTTACGCCAACAAGTGTACATCCAACAAGAAGGTGTGTTATGGATGTAACAAATAAGGGCATATCTCTAGGGACTGCCCAAAGAAAAATGAGGCAGCAAGGCCAAACACGCCACCAATGCCAAGGGCATTCCATATGATCCTCGATGAAGCAGAAAACCATGCGAGGAATCAAGGATGAGGACTTCATATCCGAATATCAAGTTATGTAGTAGCCATAGTATCGTATGATGTAGCCTATTAGAGGCATAGTCTAGGGTGAACTTGAACACCTATGTAATAGTTTCAATATATAATAAAACCTTCGTTTTGTTATCTGATGTGTTAAAATGTTATGTGATTTTCTTGTATGGTGACTTGGGGACTGCGAGACAATACTTGGGACGAGTATGAGTAGGTGTGAAAGGTAGTAGATGCATATACTACCAGAAGCATATGACTCACGCTTGGATCAGGGAAAGTCACAAGGTTACCAAGAAGCTTGTAAATGATTTCGTTTTATTCAAACATGTCGTTACCATTGTTTCGGTAATAACTAAGAGGATAATTTTTATTCCGACCCTAGTGGTCATATCGAGTTGAGTCCGACTACGATAAGTATGTTACGTGGTTTGGAGAACCAAGTTTAATGTAGCGTCCGACTTAAACCAAATGATTGAAATCAAAGTGATCAATAGAAGTATCGCGCTCGTTGTTAAAAGAAGTTGGTATCTAGAAATGCTACATGTTAAAATGTGATTATATCACATTAGAACATGAAGGAAGGCATATTCCATTCTGGAATTTGACTCTTAGATACCTGAGTCTAAGCATTGCTACATACGGTGATAGGTCATTAGAATATGACACATCGGTCAATTGTAGTAATCAAATTAACTTATCCTAAGTTTGTTAAGAAGAAGAAGGAGTCTCTGATAAAGAATGAGGTTGTGACACGAAGGTCATGATTGAAAGTCTAACGAGCAGGTGCAAGACCGAGCACCACCTATAGTCAAAGAGTCCAAGAGTTAGATACTCGTTCGAAGCAACATAGAAGTTACAGTTATTACCTAGGATGAAGAGATAACATATGGAGTCATTATACAATCCTATTTCGTTGATGATTCCGGGACATAATCATCCTAAGGGGGAGATAATTGTGACGCCCGTAGATCCGGGCTAGTCAATTTAGATGCAATAAGTGTCGAAAACAACTTTTCAGCAAAAGATAATTTAGAATAAATAATTTGAACCAAGTTTTAGTATATGTCACAAGGTTTCCGTACATATAAAGAACGCCGAAATCCGAGTTATAACGAAGAAGTTATGATTCATCGAAGTTTCGCGACGGAACCGGCACACCACTGGGAAGCATAAATAGTGAATTTACGATAGAGCGAGTTTTAGCCTTAGCGATATAAACAAAAATCATAGATCATGTTAAACTAAGAGTGTCGATAAAAAGAACTCCTAAATCTGACTTCGAATGATGAAGTTATGATTTTTCTAAGATTCGGCTTAGCAGTGTACGGCCCGAAACTTGAATTTTAGTTCGAGCGGTTTTTGGCTTACGCGAACTAAATGAGAGTTAAAGATCTCATTAATAGGAACTCAACGGTAAAAATATAGACGAAAACGGAGTCCGTATGAAGGAGTTACGAATTCTTTGCGGTCATTTAACAGTCTAAACGCTTCCTACTGTTAAATTTGAGATCAGTTGAGAACTAGCCAACGGAGTCTAAATGAAAGTTATAGATCTTATTTTTACCTACGCATGGATATAAAGAACGTCAAAAACAGAGCTCGCATGCGAGAGTTATGATTTTTCTAAGTTTGAAGGCTGATACGCGATAGGAGGTGACGTG
This sequence comes from Lactuca saligna, assembly GCF_052625555.1. Lineage (NCBI taxonomy): Eukaryota > Viridiplantae > Streptophyta > Magnoliopsida > Asterales > Asteraceae > Lactuca > Lactuca saligna. Next base: position 152,332,771 of record NC_136421.1, read on the forward strand.
GCACCACCAGAATTGGACACGTTGCACCACCAGAAGGCTGCCACATGCCCCAACTCGGCGAGTAGGTCCTCCTACTCGGCGAGTCCATCAGTCAGCACCCCTATAAATAGAGGTGACGGGTCTTGCCATTTCTTCACACCTCCCAAACTCACTTTCTCTCTCTAGTTTCTCTCTCTAGCCTCCCAACCCCCCCTAAAGCCTAGGTAAACCCCCTAGCACCCGAAGGAAGCCCCGAGGCTCCTAGAGTCCTGAGAAAAGAGCCTTTCGGCTCGGGAAAGCTGCTCCAGCGAAGCCCGGTTTTCGAGAAAACCCGCTGTAAGTGAGCTATGCCTACCCTATCTTTAGTATAGCTTATGTTTTAATATAGTAACGTTATTAGGAACTTATAATGAGTATTTGGGCTATTATTATGAGTTATATTGAGTGTTATTTAACTCTTATATAATAATAATAATATCTAGACTATTAATTTGTCGCGGTTATCATTAGACTAAACCCTAGTGGTATTGGTATTAGGTTTTATCGAAGGAAAAGTGTTTTGAGAGTATCGAAGCGTTGTTCGAGTGCTGATTCACCAGCTTTCAGGTGAGTGCATGGTCCCCTTCAACTTACACATAGATATGAAGTATTTACTACATGCTATGTGTGCATATTGTCTGTTTACTTGTTGTCTATGCTCGGGGAAAGATTTTATACATGTTTTAAATGATTTAAACTATATATGTATTTTATATCTACGAAAATGTTGGGGTAAAACATGGGTAGATATAATAGATGCAATATGATTTGGACAATGAGTTGAGAGGTGATATAGACGATGAGGTATGGGTGAGAGGTGTAGGATGTGAGAAGCCTTTTTCCCAAATAATGTCCCTATCATTCAGCAGAGTATGGATGACAACCATGGACTATTCTAGACAGTCCAGTAGAACACTAGTAGGCTCGCAACCTGTAGGTGTTGTGAACGATGTGTTCACCCGGTGTACTCTAAACCTTGGTGACCATGCAGACTTGGTGCCTAAACCTTGGTGATCATGTAGACTTGATGCCTAAACCCTGGCGACTGTGCAGACTTAGTGCCTAAACCCTGGCAACTATGCAGACGTAGTGCCCGTTGTGTAAACCATGGAAAGGATGGACTTCGTGCCGATTCCTCTGGATGATCCTTAGGAACGAATTCACGAGGAATAAGCTGATTCTTATGGTAGATCCTTAAGAATAGAGAATATAATGGGGATGGGTAATGGGGTTTAATTTCTTGATTATTTAAACATAATAATTATATTATTGTGGGTTGAAAACCCTGTGTACTCACCAGGTTTCCCAACGTGACCCACTCAGTTTATTTATATCATAGGTGTTGATATGAAGTCACATTACACTGAGAGATTTAAAGAGATGTAGATCACTAGTGTACATAAATGTAAGTTCTGTTTATGCTTATGTTTCTGTATTAACGATGACATCCCAAACATTTTAAAATGAATAAAATATGTTTCTTCGAAAATGTTTTAATAACATATTTATCATGTTTTTCTGGGAACAAATTCCGCAACATTTTTTATTAAAAGAAGTACTCTGATTTTTATAAAGCATAAACAAAATCGGTCTTTTCTGGCCGTGAAAATGGGGATGTCACATCAACCTTCTCGCTCACTATTCCCATTACACATGTTCGCTCTCAAGCGAATACCCACCTCTAAACAGCATACTCCTCGGACTAGAATTACTCCCCGGGTTTTCACGCTTCTCTGCCATCAGCTGCTGAAGAACTCCTTGTGATGCCAACCATCTACCTCCTGAATATCGTCATATTCACTTAGCAGTTGACTCCTATCATTCAAGAGTTCCACAAATCACAAAGCAAGCAGCATTCAGGCATTTAATAACCAACACATGAAACCATTCTAGCATACCACTCCACTCGCTCTTTTCATGACTCAAAAGGCATCACCGAACTCGGGCAGTCCTGCCTCTCGTGAATCTCTAACTACTCTCTCGGTAGATTCGTCAAATGCTCGTCTAGGTATCTCTTCTAGATTACTCCCCGACTCAAGACTCTCTCTCTAAAACATTCCTTCTAGGTGCTTCTACTTAGTACATACCGGGCAAATAGCAGATAATATCAATCAATAGCATCCCCAAGGCTAAGGCATCATGAATCAGCCAACTCTAGCCCTAATTGTTGAAATACCTAGCATATCCTCTATCATACAGCTTTAATATCTCGTAATATAAACAATAATGGTATTTTGGGAAATCACTATTCGGGCTCTAGCTGATTGTACACATTGTTCCATCTCGTTTTATCCTTAAAACTCTTTTTCGTTTTAGAAAAATCATTTTATTTTTAGAAAATTTTCTCAAATCCTCAGTTTGAGTTCAGACATACCCAAGAGCACATCTGAATCCCTCAAACCAAGATTGTGATACCAACTTATTACAACGTAAAATTTTAAACCAATTTTTCATTTTTAAAACACATAAAAACTCATAGTATATTTCTCAAAAACATAATTGTTTCAAGTGCTAACACAAATCCACATAATAATGTCACTATCCCAGAATCATCCACATAGTCTCAAATCAGTGTGTACAATCAAGCTGCAGCCTTCTCGCGATCCTAAGAAGTACCTGAAACACATATCACACAACACGGTAAACACAAAGCTTAGTGAGTTCCCTAAAATACCACATAAACAATAATAAGCCTCTAATGGCTATAACTCGGCATGGACCCTCCGGTCTCATGCGTCTCGGTGAGGACCCTCCGGTCTCATGGCTCGGTGTGGACCCTTCGGTCATGTGTCTCAATGAGGACCCTCCAGTCTCACAACTCGGTTTGGACCCTCAGGTCCAATCTTGGTGAAACACAGAATAACATAGCATATATCACAAGACACAAAATACACAATATTACATAACTCAATATAAGCATATAGGATCATCACATACACATAATATTATAACAACATAAGTCACAAAGACGGGTATGCACAATAACACATATCACATTATAACAATAAGACCCTTTAGTCAATAATGTACTAAGACCCTCCAATCTACAGTGTACTAAGACCCTCCAGTCAATAATGTACTAAGACCCTCCGGTCTACAATGTACTAAGACCCTCCGGTCAATAATGTACTAATACCCTTCGATCAATAAGGTAATTAAGACCCCTCGGTCAATAACACGAATAAGACCCTCCAGTCACACATAAATTACCACACGGGTAAGTATAGTGAGAAGACTCACCTTGGATGGTGGATAGATCCTATAAATTGCGATGTTGTACTCCGGCCTCTAACACTGAGCCAAACCCACAATTAATCTCATTAGGATCTAAGACCAAACCTTCACATATTAGGTCTAAATATGGTCCACCAATCTGGCCCATAAATAACTCAATCCCATTGGGCCCACCAAGGCCCAATACCAAATGGCACAAAGGTTTATTAATAACCCCACTATGGCCTAATTTTCCAAATTAGACCCAAACCCTCGCATGGGCCTTACCCTAAAGCCCATCTAAATATTCTAGTCCACATAATTGTTCTTGGTAGACTTAGCAATAGCCCAAACACCAAAGCCCAAAAGAAAGGGCAGACTCAATGCCAAAGAAAAATTAATGCTTTCACATAGAATTATTGGTTAGGGTTAAGTGTTCTCATTTAACCCATTAAGGACTTAACCCATTAAGTTCATTATTCCACTAAGCCATCACACAATGGAATCGGCATGAGTCATAACTTCATTCCACTCGTCCAAACGCGGGTTTTTCTAAACCCTAATTAGGTTTTCTAGCCCAATCACAAGGCATCCCAATACAAGATTAAGTGTTTAGGTCCATTAGGGTTCCACTAGATCGGGAACCACCTACTGCCACCCCGGGCGGTGGTGATCGGCGGCGACAGCCACCATTTCCAATGGTAGTGGTGGTTACTTTTTCGGCCAGAACATCTCTCAAACAACATAGTACAACCACTACACACCCAAAATACACAATAAACGCACACACACCGCTACCCTCGTGGTGATTGTGACAACCGTTAAATTTCGATCAAGTCAAAGTCAACTACAGTCAGCAAGTCAAACCGTTTGACTCAATTTGCCCATGAGTACTAAAATTCACACTATGAAACTTCTACATAACTTCTATTCTAATGAGAAATCATAAAGCAAAAAGTGCGAACATCTAGATCTCCTTAACCTAAAACGGTAGTACGTGGCGAGCCAAACCGATAAAACAATGTTGCATACTCATCGGGAGTGTGTAAGATCCTTAAACAAGGCTTAACAGAGTTTACAAACCATGCATTGCAATGTCGGACACTCACAACTATCCCACATGGAACCTCTCTCAATCGTTTTCACTCTATCTCTCTCTATGTCAAACCTCTCCCAAATCTCTCCAAGTATGCGAAATCTCTCTCAAATATCTCTCTGTATTAGAAATCTCTCCAAGAATGTCAAATCTCTACTAAATCCCTCTAAGTATGTGAAATCTCTCTCAAATATCTCTTTGTATGAGAAATCTCTCCAAGAATGTCAAATCTCTTCCAAATCTCTCCAAGTATGTGAAATCTCTCTCAAATATCTCTCTGTATGAGAAATCTCTCCAAGAATGTCAAATCTCTCCCAAATCTCTCCAAGTATGTGAAAACTCTCGCAAATATCTCTTTGTATGAGAAATCTCTCCAAGAATGTCAAATCTCTCCCAAATCTCTCCAAGTGTGAGAAATCTCTCCCAAATCTCTCTCAAAAGTTTCCCGTAACTTTTTGGAATCATTCGGGTCATTCCGACCCTTAACCGGGTCAAAAACGGCTCAAAACGGGGCGAAAACGAGAAAAATAGGCTTTAGGAACCGAAACCAAGAAGAGAGGCTTCTTAGGCGAGGACCGAGCCTCTGTTGGCTGTGGCACGCGAGGACCGAGCCTCTGTTGGTTGTGGCACGCGAGGACCGAGCCTCTGTTGGCTAAGACACGCGAGGACCGAGCCTCTGTTGGCTAATGCAAGCGAGGACCGAGCCTCGGTCTCTGTCGCTTCTCCACTTTCTGTCTCTACCCGCCTCTCGGTCTCTACTCCGCCTCTCTGTCTCTTCTCTTCTCTCGGTCTCTGCTCCTTCTGTCCTCTCTGTCTATTCGCGCCCCTCTGTTCTCTCCTCTCCCCTCTCGGTTCCTTCCCTTTCGGTTTCTGCCTCCCTCTCTCTCGGTTCAGCATCATAAGACCGAACCTCGGCCAGAATTCGGAAATTTGTCACTTTTAGCCCATTTTTGATATTTTTACATTTTAAGCCCGTTTTTCATGATTTTAAAGCGGGATTTTCTCCAGAAATTATATTTTAACATAATAAACTCTAAATATTCGTAATTTAAACATATTTTGATGAAAATCATTATCTAAATAAAAAAAAAAATCAAATGGGTGAATTATTAAAGGTGGAGTGTTGACTTTGTCTTATCCAATGTCACAAGCAACCACCCCACACCCACTCTTTGACTAGCCACACCTCCCCACCTTACCTAGGTCACTTCAATTTCCCTCACACTCAATTTACACTCATTCCCACGTTTTTAGAGTTGGAACAAACATCCTCTCTCCTCATTTCTCTCATTTGCCCTCATTTCACTAAGTATCAAACACCACTTTTCTCTCAAACTTTTCCCACTCCAATTTCGAGATTCAAGGCTGATTTTCAAGTGTTCTGCCACTCTTAGTAAGTATAATTCATCCTCCTTATGATTATTTCACTTCATTCTACTCAAATCATGAATATCTTACACAAACTCCATCATATTAGCGTTAGAGCTTCGAATCTTCAAGTGATTCTTCAAGTGTTCTTGGGTTGAACACTTCTCTTCTTCAACACTTATCTACTGAAATCACTCAAGTTGAGTTCATACCCCTACATTTTCATGTTTTCTCAAGTTTTTAGGGGGGGGGGGGTGAATACAAGTTAAAACACTAAGAACATAACTAAATTTTTCTAACAGCCTTCATCAGAAAAGTTCAACTCCATTCACGGACTGTTTTGGGCATCTTAAACATTTTTGTTTTCAAAACTGTACAAGGTGCAAATAGTTCAAGTTTTTAGCTTTAAAATTACTACTTGCACATCTCCATACTATTTTTCTACAATTTATGGTGATTTTTACAAAACTGCCTATCATTTCAAACAACAATCCGGACCAATCTGTGATTATGGACTTTTTCACCCAAGTTGGAGGTCATTAAAAATCGTGATAAAAATTATGAGTAAACTAGACACATTTTGTGAACTCTCAGAATTTACGGATCTAGTTTTCGACTTCGTATGATTTTTTTCCAAAACAGGGCAGAATGGCTAAATTTAGCCAACAGCATGTAAATATCATAACACTTTGTAATATGTTGAGCAAAGTGTATAATCATAAGTTCTAATTATTGAATGTGTTTCTTTGTTAGTTTATCATCATGAACTGAAACTAAGACATTCATAATAAATATTATTCATTCATTTTAGAACACGTATAATAAACTATAAAAAGTATAGTTTGATAAATTCATAACACTAATACATTTCCATAAAAGAGTTCACACATATTACATACATTTTAGATAAATTATAATAGGTATAGTTTATGATACATCACTCAACACACTCGTACAAAAAGGGTACATTCATACAAGAAAGATTTATATTCACACACATTTCACGTAAACTTGTTAACCTATATTGTGAGACTCTCTCTCTCTCTCTCTCTCTCTCTCTCCCCGTACGTCCGAGTGCGGGATATAATTCCTGGTAGTTATAATCAGAATCTCCTTGAGGGAGAACGTGATACTTGTATATAGATCTATATTGGGTTTGACACCCCACACCTTGCTGCTAGCTACAGTTGGACCTGCAGGTCTACGGGTGACAAATGTCATTTTATTTTTCGCGACACCTGAGAACGTCGTGGCAGGTTCACATAGTCATAGTATGATTATAGCGACTCACATAGGGATATAACAATCCATAAGTTTACGGGATTTTATTTTTAAAACCTAAATGATTTTTATGTCGATTTAAAATCACTTTTTATCTCTATGAGTACAGATATTACTGTACACTTTTGGTTTTGGTAGTTACGACTACACACCATTTGAAACCACATTTATACTTTTAAGTATGGTCAATACTTGTTATTTCTCGGTCCTCTAATTTAGGACTACATATATATAAAGTATTAACGAACATGAGAACATACAGAAATTTCATTTAATTCAAACGCGTCCATGTCCATTTAAGTACATAACATTTTCTATTAATAAGAAAGGTTACTTATACATTTTGGTCTTCAGTCATAAGACTACATTACGCAGATTTTAAAGAAAATATCGGATTTTCTGGATACATATTCTAACGCTTTTACAAGGAAAACGATTTACTTTTCCAACGAAATCTCTTATGAACTCACCAACCTTTGTGTTGACACTTTTCAAAACTACTTGTATTCTCAGGAATTCAGTGAAAACAGGAAATCAACAACGTTTTGAGGATGGGACGATAAATCGTCAAACAGTTCATTTTGTATTATAATGTAATTGAGGTGAATCATGTAAACATGTGCTTTGATGTAACGTTTTCAATTATATTTGTGTTGGTTGTATTTACTTTGAGCACTATTATACTCATTGTTGTGATACTGTACATGAAGTCCTCCACCCCCGGACGTTTCCGCCATCCTTGGTTTGGGGGTGTGACAGATTGGTATCAGAGCATTGTTTATAGTGAACTCAGTATATCAAACCACATAAGATATACAAACTATAAATGCATTGGGACTAAGTCTCTGATTTAAAGTTTCAAAACAACTATACTTTTAGAAATAAATAGTTTCTTATTAAAGGTATACATGCATACATACATATTAAGGTCAGCACCACTCTAGAATAAAAGAAAAGTAATGATTGTTGAATATCACAGGTAAGCTCGGGGATGTATGGTCAGTCTTGGGAGTGGCATAGCCTGATCAACTATGCTGGTCTGAGGAGTGATTAGCACATGCCCAAGAATGTTTGTGATATGGCAACAAGTCTAAAAACTTACCAACACTACCACAATGAGAACATTAGAACTGAACATGACTTTAAAATACTATAGGAGTATTTTGTAATATCATAACTTATATGAAAAGTAAATAGATCCTTAATAATAGGTCTATAGTCCCTAAGTGGATACTTTAAGGTTATATATAACCTAGAAATTATAGACTTAGAATTTGTGGTCATTACTTTACTTCCTTTTCCTTGTTTGGATGTGGACCTAGAGTGGGATCACTTATTCAAAGGTCTATCGTATCTTGTTATATGTAATTAGTATGCACTATGTCATTATAGAAGTAACTAATAAGGATTACCCCCCATTAGTAATTGAGAATAGGGTTAGATGCATAGTACTTATCTCCTCCACTTCTATTCTCGCAAATACGGCGTAACAAAATCCTACTTACCGAACGACCCTTACTTTCCTAATCCGAACTCGAGGAATGGTGAATGATTATGAGAAGAATCATAAGCGGGACCAGAGGTAATCAATCCTCCATGCATAGCAAGGGTTCCGCGAACCGTTTCGACTATATCGAACCTGTACCCCTTTGGACAATCGTGATCGAGGGTTGAATGTCGAAAACAATGAAAACAACCACCATGTGGAGACCAACGAGGGTGCTATGACCTCAACCACGGGGGACTGACGGACAGAGCCCTCCCGGCAAAGACCCGGCGGATCGCGATCATCGTGGATCAAAACAGGAAGACTACAATCTGAGTTCAGAAAACTGCGCGCTACTATAGACCCCACCATCTCATGTACCGGTGACTCAGAATTTTACTACTATTCCCGAGACCAACTCTCTTTTTAGGACCTTATCGCCACTCGTGAAGAGGAAAGAGAGTATTAGGGTAGGACACACAGCATTCAAAGAAAGTATGATTGTAGCCAAGCGTTGATTGGCAAAGCTACAAAATTGCATCGACCTTGCCTCAGGCATCACAAGGGATGGATCATCGTAAGTAGAGTTCATGCCGCTCACTAGACCTGGTAAATTAGCTTCATAAGTATGCGCTGGTGCTACTCTATTGTAAGTAAAATCACGACACTACAAATTAGGTGGTCATACTAATCGAGAAATCTATCTACTATCAGAGCCCGCCCATGCACAAATGTGAAGTAGACCTGCATCGAGGTCAAAATTTTCGCTGAAACCATGATTTCTAGAGTCATATTAACAAGATGGGCTTAGGATGTACCTAACAGACTCGAAGGAGTATCTAGCCTTAATTATATAACTAAGCATACATCAATAGGTCGTGATAAGGACCTAGCTTGGGTCAAGTATAAGGTTTCACTTGGATACAGAACTACTAAAATACATGAGTTTATTATACAAAGAATCTCGTTATAAATTGTTTTCAGAACACCCTAAACAACCGAACTTTGATACAAATCAATATGAGATTAACTTAGTTAGAAAACTCGCGACATATAGCCATCCTAGAAACTCATTATCGTCTCACCTTTAAGCATTTATTGAGAAGTTTCTTCTTCATAGACCTATGGGTGCGATCATACCAGCACTAATGCACCGGATCCCATCAAAATTCCTCAGCCAAGTGTGTTCGGATAAACATGATTCTAAGAGGAGTAAAGCTTAACGTCCGTATGAAACCTACTCCTACCTACTGCCATAACTCCATCTCGGGAGCGTTAGCAGAAACACTAAGGATAGTACAGTAATGTGCAAAAATTTATATGCGTAAATATAAATTGTAAGGATGCACTTAAGACAATCATTTCCACTAACGAAGTCGTTTTTCATCATGAAACAGAGCTATGTCTTCACCAAGAGGCAACAAACCAACTAGCAAGGCGCCAACACTTCAGATAGACGCTGCTACTTTTGTGGCTGCAGTCACGGCAGCCGTGGCAGCCGTCATGGTGCATTTCAATACTAACAACGTCAACAGGGGTGGAAGCGGTACTAACAATACAAATTGTGGTAACAATCAGAGACACCAATGGGTACCTACCAACAAAAATACCCCAGGCCACGAACCTACGAACAAGAAGAGAAAGTTTTGGGACATGAAAGAGCGCCACCAATCTAAGGGATACACTAAAAGACAACAACCTAGGGCCGCCCCTACCATTACAACAGCAGTCATGACACATGCCTCGACACTAGCCTCGGGGTCTGCCACCCAAATGCCTGCCAGACCATATGAGGGATCACTCCCAAAGTGCAACAAATGTGGCTTTCATCACCATAGGGCTTGCCGGGAGATGTACTGTAAAAACTGCAACAGGAAAGGGCATATCGTTCGTTTCTGTAGGGCCCCGGCCCATCACCTCCCTTCAATCACCTGCACCAAGGTAGGCCCAGTATGCTACCTATGCGGTGAAACGGGACACTTCAAGAGAGAATGTCCAACTGAGAAGAATGACGAAGGAACAGGAGGAATGTGATGAACACACCAACAAGAGCAGCAAGGGAACCATGTTAAGACTTTTGTAATGTTCCCAACGACAATACGTTTAAGTACTATATGTTTTTAATGAATTTGGTACGCTTACTAAAGTAACCTTCCTTCTAAAAAGTAGCTAAAATAATTTCTCTCTCATACAAACCAAACCAAAGACATTCATATGTGACCTTAGGAGCATTACTTGTAAGTTGTGATGACCTTGTCCATACATCGGGGTTAATTTAAAACCAAAATACTAAAGTCTTGAAACAGATAATTCCATCCTGACTCCGATTCCATGTCTAGTATTAGGGGTTGAGTGGGGTCACCCACTCGACGATTGCACGATGTCAATTTACATACGACAAATCATATACCGCTCGATCGTAAGGAGACCTGTCAGGAATCATGATATCAAGTATCATTACTGGCTATCGAAAACACACCCACTACCAGTGCTAGATACTGTGGTAGGAATCATCTACAATAATCATAACATCAAACAAAACGGAACACACAGAAAAGAAATACAGGACACTCTATCACTCTATTGATCTCTTCCTTTGAATACAACTTATCTCATGTTATCTAAAAAGATAGTGTTGTCGTATTCCAATTTTGATTGATATTGCCCTCGTCTTCCTGATTAAACGACTACAAAAGGGCCTTTCGCCTAACCCCTGAATATCGAAACTATCGTCTCTCATAAACACCCAGCACGGACCTTTGGGTCATCTCTCGCTGTGGAACTCCAAAACACGAACCAGAGGAGTGTCATACTTCCCGAAGCCTTATCACATGTATATACGGGAGACCTTCGGGAATGTCGCGCATGTAGCAGACAAAATTCAAGCATAGAAGTTTGGGACAGATAGAGTATGAGTCCTGCCATGAGCTTCGGGCTAAGGTTGCCCAGAAGGATGAGTAAATGTCCTACCATTCAAAAAGTCATAGTCGCGTGAACCAAACCCACATACTTCCTACCCAGCTACAAGAGCTGTCAGGGAAAACCTGTCGAACTACTCAACAATGAAATTGAAGAACCAAGTTTCTCACCCTGAAAAGCTCTCGTCTTATTCTTCAAATTAGAAAGACAAATTGCTCACAATTCCATCGATTTCAGAGGCCCCTACAACATCTCTAATAGAAACCTTTACTATCTGCCTCGCATTGACGAATAGGCCGACCAACCTCAAGAAACGAGGTACCCTTCAGGAATTGGACCTAAGATCTGAATATCACCAGTCACGAGTATTGAGGAAGGATATCCGAGAACAATCCTCCAATTTCGATGCAGACGCTGAAAGTTCGTAGTGATAACCCTCGGATAGGACCAAACCACTCGTTGGAGTCACGAACGTAATAAATAGGATATACCCTTCTTGCTAGGATCAGTTCATCACCGTCATTACAAATGACTTACTTATCTACCCTCGTAGTAAGAAGGAAACCAAGGAGAGCAGCTACAACAAACCACGAAAGAAATACGATCAGAGAAGTATTACCCGAAGTTCTCTAGATACGAGTTTTGGAATTGAGGAGTTCAATTCGCAAGACACATCGTTACCAAGGTGAAAATTCATAAGGACCCTTTCAATTGATCAAAACCGTTGAGAAACAGTCAGCACCGAAGGCGTTAGCAGAAATACGCCAAAATTCTGGGTCTCGCTGATCTACCGTCTTAGTTCCTTTGGAACTTCTCGAAAAATACGGACCCCCTCCCAACTTTGACCCTAAAGGGAGCAACCCTTGACAGGAAGAGAAGCAAGAGGAAGAAACCTTTAGAACGCCGGTATAACCGACCAAATTCCTCTAGAAACACTCACTCTGGGAAGGCTTAGTACGCTTCGGAAAGCATGGAAAGCCAATATCCCAAATAATTGTGTCTTCCGAAATTCTTGTCAGAATCAGCCATGTAACTCACTACTTCAATCTACTCCTGCGAGCTTGGTAAAGTACACCCTACCCAACACATCCCAAAATTTACAGGAAGTATCTATCCGACGAGACTCTTGCAATTCCTGTCGACGAGATCGAGTTCCACAAGAGCCTCACCTTCTTAGAAGAACCATGGTGACCATGGATCGAGGTCAAACGGATGAAACAACGCCACTTCCCATTATTGAAAGTTCGCTGGAATACTAACCAAGGACCTAGAGTCACATGGGAGCGCGAGAATTAGTCGATTAGGAAGTATCCTCACTTCTCGGCTTGATTATTCATGCCTACTCCTTGCCTAAATTCAAATTTTGGGACGAAATTCCCTCTAACGGGGGGATGATGTGACAACCGTCAAATTTCGATCAAGTCAAAGTCAACTACAGTCAGCAAGTCAAACCGTTTGACTCAATTTGCCCATGAGTACTAAAATTCACACTATGAAACTTCTACATAACTTCTATTCTAATGAGAAATCATAAAGCAAAAAGTGCGAACATCTAGATCTCCTTAACCTAAAATGGTAGTACGTGGCGAGCCAAACCGATAAAACAATGTTGCATACTCATCGGGAGTGTGTAAGATCCTTAAACAAGGCTTAACAGAGTTTACAAAGCATGCATTGCGATGCCGGACACTCACAACTATCCCACATGGAACCTCTCTCAATCGTTTTCACTCTATCTCTCTCTATGTCAAACCTCTCCCAAATCTCTCCAAGTATGCTAAATCTCTCTCAAATATCTCTCTGTATTAGAAATCTCTCCAAGAATGTCAAATCTCTCCCAAATCCCTCTAAGTATGTGAAATCTCTCTCAAATATCTCTTTGTATGAGAAATCTCTCCAAGAATGTCAAATCTCTTCCAAATCTCTCCAAGTATGTGAAATCTCTCTCAAATATCTCTCTGTATGAGAAATCTCTCCAAGAATGTCAAATCTCTCCCAAATCTCTCCAAGTATGTGAAAACTCTCGCAAATATCTCTTTGTATGAGAAATCTCTCCAAGAATGTCAAATCTCTCCAAGTGTGAGAAATCTCTCCCAAATCTCTCTCAAAAGTTTCCCGTAACTTTTTGGAATCATTCGGGTCATTCCGACCCTTAACCGGGTCAAAAACGGCTCAAAACGGGGCGAAAACGAGAAAAATAGGCTTTAGGAACCGAAACCAAGAAGAGAGGCTTCTTAGGCGAGGACCGAGCCTCTGTTGGCTGTGGCACGCGAGGACCGAGCCTCTGTTGGCTAAGACACGCGAGGACCGAGCCTCTGTTGGCTAATGCACGCGAGGACCGAGCCTCGGTCTCTGTCGCTTCTCCACTTTCTGTCTCTACCCGCCTCTCGGTCTCTACTCCGCCTCTCTGTCTCTTCTCTTCTCTCGGTCTCTGCTCCTTCTGTCCTCTCTGTCTCTTCGCGCCCCTCTGTTCTCTCCTCCCCCTCTCGGTTCCTTCCCTCTCGGTTTCTACCTCCCTCTCTCTCGGTTCAGCATCATAAGACCGAACCTCGGCCAGAATTCGGAAATTTGTCACTTTTAGCCTATTTTTGATATTTTTACATTTTAAGCCCGTTTTTCATGATTTTAAAGCGGGATTTTCTCCAGAAATTATATTTTAACATAATAAACTCTAAATATTCGTAATTTAAACATATTTTGATGAAAATCATTATCTAAATAATAAAAAAAAATCAAATGAGTGAATTATTAAAGGTGGAGTGTTGACTTTGTCTTATCCAATGTCACAAGCAACCACCCCACACCCACTCTTTGACTAACCACACCTCCCCACCTTACCTGGGTCACTTCAATGTCCCTCACACTCAATTTACACTCATTCCCACGTTTTTAGAGTTGGAACAAACATCCTCTCTCCTCATTTCTCTCATTTGCCCTCATTTCACTAAGTATCAAACACCACTTTTCTCTCAAACTTTTCCCACTCCAATTTCGAGATTCAAGGCTGATTTTCAAGTGTTCTTCCACTCTTAGTAAGTATAATTCATCCTCCTTATGATTATTTCACTTCATTCTACTCAAATCATGAATATCTTACACAAACTCCATCATATTAGCGTTAGAGCTTCGAATCTTCAAGTGATTCTTCAAGTGTTCTTGGGTTGAACACTTCTCTTCTTCAACACTTATCTAATGAAATCACTCAAGGTGAGTTCATACCCCTACATTTTCATGTTTTCTCAAGTTTTTAAGGGGGGGGGGGGGGAATACAAGTTAAAACACTAAGAACATAACTAAATTTTTCTAACAGCCTTCATCAGAAAAGTTCAACTCCATTCACGGACTGTTTTGGGCATCTTAAACATTTTTGTTTTCAAAACTATACAAGGTGCAAATAGATCAAGTTTCTAGCTTTAAAATGACTACTTGCACATCTCCATACGATTTTTCTACAATTTATGGTGATTTTTACAAAACTGCCTATCATTTCAAACAACAATCCGGACCAATCTGTGATTATGGACTTTTTCACCCAAGTTGGAGGTCATTAAAAATCGTGATAAAAATTATGAGTAAACTAGACACATTTTGTGAACTCTCAGAATTTACGGATCTAGTTTTCGACTTCGTATGATTTTTTTCCAAAACAGGGCAGAATGGCTAAATTTAGCCAACAGCATGTAAATATCATAACACTTTGTAATATGTTGAGCAAAGTGTATAATCATAAGTTCTAATTATTGAATGTGTTTCTTTGTTAGTTTATCATCATGAACTGAAACTAAGACATTCATAATAAATATTATTCATTCATTTTAGAACACGTATAATAAACTATAAAAAGTATAGTTTCATAAATTCATAACACTAATACATTTCCATAAAAGAGTTCACACATATTACATACATTTTAGATAAATTATAATAGGTATAGTTTATGATACATCACTCAACACACTCGTACAAAAAGGGTACATTCATACAAGAAAGATTTATATTCACACACATTTCACGTAAACTTGCTAACCTATATTGTGAGACTCTCTCTCTCTCTCTCTCTCTCCCCGTACGTCCGAGTGCGGGATATAATTCCTGGTAGTTATAATCAGAATCTCCTTGAGGGAGAACGTGATACTTGTATATAGATCTATATTGGGTTTGACACCCCACACCTTGCTGCTAGCTACAGTTAGACCTGCAGGTCTACGGGTGACAAATGTCATTTTATTTTTCGCGACACCTGAGAACGTCGTGGCAGGTTCACATAGTCATAGTATGATTATAGCGACTCACATAGGGATATAACAATCCATAAGTTTACGGGATTTTATTTTTAAAACCTAAATGATTTTTATGTCGATTTAAAATCACTTTTTATCTCTATGAGTACAGATATTACTGTACACTTTTGGTTTTGGTAGTTACGACTACACACCATTTGAAACCACATTTATACTTTTAAGTATGGTCAATACTTGTTATTTCTCGGTCCTCTAATTTAGGACTACATATATATAAAGTATTAACGAACATGAGAACATACAGAAATTTCATTTAATTCAAACGCGTCCATGTCCATTTAAGTACATAACATTTTCTATTAATAAGAAAGGTTACTTATACATTTTGGTCTTCAGTCATAAGACTACATTACGCAGATTTTAAAGAAAATATCGGATTTTCTGGATACATATTCTAACGCTTTTACAAGGAAAACGATTTACTTTTCCAACGAAATCTCTTATGAACTCACCAACCTTTGTGTTGACACTTTTCAAAACTACTTGTATTCTCAGGAATTCAGTGAAAACAGGAAATCAACAACGTTTTGAGGATGGGACGATAAATCGTCAAACAGTTCATTTTGTATTATAATGTAATTGAGGTGAATCATGTAAACATGTGCTTTGATGTAACGTTTTCAATTATATTTGTGTTGGTTGTATTTACTTTGAGCACTATTATACTCATTGTTGTGATACTCTACATGAAGTCATCCACCCCCGGACGTTTCCGCCATCCTTGGTTTGGGGGTGTGACAGTGATAGGCGGTGGTAGAGAGCGACAGCCACCACTTCACGGTGGTGGTGGTGGTGGATTCTCTTGGTCCCCAACTGAGCAAACACACACACACACACTCATAAAAACAAACTGAACACCGAAATACTCCCAACTTAGCCACTTCAGGTGGCAGGTGATGTCCGAAAGCACAGAAACGGTGACCCAAGGCCACCGGCGACCCCAATCGGTGTGTACGACGCCAAAGAAAAAATGAAGGAGAGGAGATATATGGGTGGCTGGGATTCTTACCGAGCGCCTCTTATTCGCACACGACTCGCACGATGACGTTCTCCGGTCCAACAATCAGTCATAGTGGCTATTCCAGCGTCTCGCTACATCTCCGATAGCAAGGCATGTTGTGGTGGTGCACATTGGCAAGGCAGCAGGCGGTGGACAGGCTTGGTGATGCATACGGCGGCTGAGGAAGCTCCTGGAGGGTTGCGGCTAATGAAAGAGACACTAGGTTTAGGGTTAGCCGACAATGCATCTTGAAGCGGGAGGGAAATGAGCACCGGGTCTAAACCCGTGTTCATTCAAACTTCGATCCCAAATATACAACTTCGGCATCCTCTAAATTTTGTTTTCAATCCAAGTCCAAAACTTACCAAATAGCCCCGCCCTCATAATTCTTTATAAATTGAATCCGAAATTTACCATTTAGTCCTTGCTTCCCAAAATCTATTCAAATTAAGTTCCAATAATTTACCAAGCTGCCCCCGCCTTCATAAATATTTACAAACCACTCCGGAACTTATACTTTTAACCCATGACTTCTAAAATTATTACAATTAACTCCTCGAAACCAACACCTTCTAAACTATTAATGATTTTTAGGGTTTTCTATTCATATTAACCCTTAACCATTTATTTATTTAATATACGGGATGTTATATGCCAAATAACATGAAAGGGTAGGTATCTCTTCGAAAAAGCTTGATGTTGCTTCCACCCAATCCAACCCTTCAAAAGGAAACTTGAGAAGACGGAAAATCGAGGAAGTTTAAATCAATGGTACTCTAGAGGAAGCGATGAAGGAAATCGAGGATAGAAAGAGCTCCAAAAAGTCCGACTAAAAGCTAAGGTGTACATACACAAACCTGGGGCCGATTCTACCATTTTTTGGTGTAGATACACAAACCTAGGGTCGATTCCACCATTTTAGTGACGATAGTGAAGATAAATATGGGATATATTAGCGCAGAGTAAAGCGAGTCGTGTTTGAGGAAGTTAGGATCTGGGTTTTTGGAGTCGTTATCTTTGAGTGCATCAATCTCCCCCACAATTTGTTCCCAACTTTTTCTTACATTCTCTCAGTTTGTGTAAATTTGTTCCTATTTACCAGCTGTATAATCACGAAGTCACCGACCTCACCGAAGGCCTGGAATTCCAATGACGGTGAGATTATTTGAGGCGGAGCCAGAGCAGTGGTGCTTTTCTGGAATAAGTAGAGACGAAACAGTAACAATGGAGAACCGGGGGAGACGATGAAGAAAGAGATGGGTATGATTCAGAGCATAGATAAAAGGAAGACTATGGAAGGATCGGGAACTAAAAGCGTAACTCTGTAGTAACCCGATGAACAGTGCCCTGGTCATGTATTGTTCCTAAGAGGTGGATTCCTTTAATATATATATATATATATATATATATATATATATATATATATATATTAGAAAAGTTAATTTTTATTAAACTTCTAAATATAATATATATGGCGGTTGTTTCTTCATATTTATAATAAAATGACTAAAAAGTCCTCATTAAAAAAAAAAAAAAAAAAAACCTTTTTATTTCCTTTTTAGAAACGGATAAAAGTTATAAATACGAAATAAGTAAAATATTTTTATCTCCGCCTGTGCTTTGCTGCTCCTCTCTCTGTTTTCCGTATCTTTCTCTCTCTTCGCATCTTTTCTTAGACCTAAATTCAGCTTCCAAAATCGTCATTGGACAAGCTCTAATTCTTTGCTCTCAGGTACCTTCATCACGTCACTCGATCCGCCACTTATCATATCTGCTTTTCTGGAATAAGTAGAGACGAAACAGTAACAATGGAGAACCGGGGGAGACGATGAAGAAAGAGATGGGTATGATTCAGAGCATAGATAAAAGGAAGACTATGGAAGGATCGGGAACTAAAAGCGTAACTCTGTAGTAACCCGATGAACAGTGCCCTGGTCATGTATTGTTCCTAAGAGGTGGATTCCTTTAATATATATATATATATATATATATATATATATATATATATATATATATATATTAGAAAAGTTAATTTTTATTAAACTTCTGAATATAATATATATGGCGGTTGTTTCTTCATATTTATAATAAAATGACTAAAAAGTCCTCATTAAAAAAAAAAAAAAAAAAAAAAAAAAACTTTTTATTTCCTTTTTAGAAACGGATAAAAGTTATAAATACGAAATAAGTAAAATATTTTTATCTCCGCCTGTGCTTTGCTGCTCCTCTCTCTGTTTTCCGTATCTTTCTCTCTCTTCGCATCTTTTGTTAGACCTAAATTCAGCTTCCAAAATCGTCATTGGACAAGCTCTAATTCTTTGCTCTCAGGTACCTTCATCACGTCACTCGATCCGCCACTTATCATATCTGCTTTCTTACTGTTTAATTACAACACATCATGATTTGATACGATTAGGGTTTGATTTTGTTTTTTCTTTCGTGATGGGGTTTCCATATAAGAGCTATTAATTTTTTTTTTTTCTTTTATCTATTTATATTGATTCTTGTTTAACAACTCAATTCGACTTTTGTGAAATTCTTAGAAGAAATTTTCCTAATTCACACACATACACGCGTCTACCTGTTGGTTATATCTTTAGGTGTTCAATTACTTCATCTTTTTCAGTTTCACTGTTAAGCTTTACCATAAAATTTGACAATGTTGGATTGCAAATTTTGATGATTAATATATAATATTCTATGTTTTTGTTTCTGTAGGGATTTGTGGAGTTGCAAAATGGCAGGGAGTTCAAGTGAGGAGTCTGGGGTAGGCAGAATGACAAACGGTCAACAGCTTTCAGGGGAAGCATTGGCGGAATGGAGATCTTCTGAGCAGGTGGAGAATGGAATTGCTTCCACATCACCTCCTTATTGGGATACCGATGATGATGATGATGATGATTGTGGTATCTTCTTTGTTACCTTCAATTTATAGATAAGGTAGAATTTGTATATGATTGCAATATCGCATGATGTAATGTAATGTTTAAGAATTAAGATAGTGTCCAAAGTCCAAACATAATTGCCTTGAAACACTTCCTACTATATATGTGGAAACTGTGATTGATTTTTGTTTGAGGCTTTGTGTAGTGTTATTATTCAAATGTCTATTATGAAATGCAGGAGCAAAACCTTCTGAGTTATATGGGAAGTATACATGGAAGATAGACAAGTTTTCACAGATTAACAAGAGAGAACTTCGTAGCAATGCTTTTGAGGTTGGAGGCTACAAATGGTATAACAGTAATATAACTTATAACTCTCACATTTCATCTTCCATTTAAATCTTTTTCCTGATATGATATGTGTTACAGGTACATTTTGATCTACCCTCAAGGTTGTGATGTGTGCAATCACTTATCTTTATTTCTTTGTGTTGCCAATCATGACAAGCTTCTTCCAGGTTTTTTTTTTTTTTTTTTTTTGTTATGTTATGTTAAGTTACCATAAAGATAGTTATATAAGTTCTTCCTATCTTTCTCATCAGGGTGGAGTCATTTTGCACAATTCACAATAGCTGTTGTGAACAAGGACCCTAAGAAATCAAAATATTCTGGTATTTTATTCTTGTTCTAATTACTGATTCTGATTAGTAAAAGTCATTATATATATCACTTATATAAAATAAATGCATGTTTGTAGACACGTTGCATCGCTTCTGGAAGAAAGAGCATGATTGGGGATGGAAAAAGTTCATGGAGTTATCAAAAGTTTTAGATGGATTTGTTGATGCTGACACCCTTAAAATAAAAGCTCAAGTTCAAGTTATCAGGTTTCTAACTTAATTCATATTCTTCACAAATCTCTCATTTCCTTTTTTTCTCATGATTCTCTTTGCTTATAAGTATAACCTCAATCTTTTGTAGGGAGAGAGTGGATCGCCCTTTCAGATGCCTTGATTGTCAGTATAGGAGAGAACTTGTAAGGGTATATTTGTCAAATGTGGAGCAAATATGTCGCCGTTTTGTGGAAGAGAGGAGAGGAAGGCTAGGAAAGTTGATCAAAGATAAAGTTAGGTGGTCAAGGTAGATACTAAATCTTCATAATTCCAATTCCAATTCCATTCCTTCATCGGAATCCTGAATTCCACTTTGCTGTGTTTCAGCTTCTGTACTTTCTGGTTAGGAATTGACCAAAATGCAAGGCGCAGAATGTCAAGGGAGAAGTCAGATTTGATACTGAAAGTTGCTGTAAAACATTTTTTTATAGAAAAAGAAGTGACATCTACTTTAGTGATGGATTCTTTATACAGTGGACTAAAAGCCCTTGAAGGTCAAAGTCAAACTAAAAACAAAGCAAAGGGAAAATGTTTGGATACAGAACAACTACCACTACCTATAGTTCGGGTAGAAAAAGACACATTTATCCTTGTTGATGATGTGTTATTATTGCTCGAGAGGGCAGCATTGGAACCTTTGCCACCTAAAGATGAAAAAGGCCCTCAAAACCGTACTAAGGTAAAGTATCAGTGTCAGTGTGTTAATGACTCTGGAATGTAATGACTGATTCCATTCCTTGACACGTGTTATGGTGGCGTTTTGGTAATTTAGGATGGTGGTTCAGGGGAGGATTTTAGTAAGGATTCTATTGAACGTGATGAAAGGCGTCTTACTGAATTGGGGCGTAGAACCATTGAAATATTTGTCCTAGCACATATTTTTAGGTATTACTATTAAATTAATATTTATTATTTTTTTTTATTATTAATGAGTTTTGTATTTGTTTAAAAAATGTGTTGCAATACAATACAGCAGTAAAATAGAAGTTGCATACCAGGAAGCTGTTGCTTTGAAAAGGCAAGAGGAGCTCATACGTGAAGAAGAGGAAGCATGGATGACTGGAATTGAACAGAAAGCAAAACGTGAAAAGGAAAAGAAATCAAAGAAAAAACAGGTTTTTTATTTTATTTTTTATATTCTTATATTTGAATATTTGACTTAAATTAATTTCAAAATTCTACTTGTTTACAGGGGAAACAGAAAAGAAACAACCCGAAACTGAAGGATAAAATAAAGGAAGAAAAAGCTAATACTGTAGTAATACAAGACAAACCTCAACTATCAATTGATGAAGCAGAAGATTTGTTATTGCTTGAAAAATCAGACATTTCTGATGTTTCAGATTCAGTTGAATGTGTTCCACTTGTTCTTCAGCCTGATTCAGATGAGAGAGATTCAAGTCAAGTCAACTGGGACACCGACACATCGGAAGCTCAGCCGCCCACAGAAGCCGCTAGTAGCGGCGGTGCCAGCTGTCTCACCGCCGTGACTACTAGCCCTCCGTCTGTGATGGACGATTCTTCATCCACTTGTTCAACAGATTCAGTCCCTTCACTTGTCTCGAATCGATCTTACAAAGGTCAAAAAAGTCAACCCCCGAAAACCAACCTCCAGAAAACCATATCTTCAGTCAAAACACTGAATACAGTTAAAAATGTAATCCCGGTCAACACTAAAAGTGGGACCGGGACTTTAAAACCGGCTGATAAGCCTGTGGAACCAGTGGTGCCTATCGTGTCCAGACCATTGAGTGCACCGCTGGTTCCAGGGTCCGGGTCCAGATCCGGACCCGGACCCACTCTTCCGGTTGCAGCAGCGGTGCATGCAGCACCGTTTCTGCCCCGGTCAATTAGTGCAGCCGGACGGTTAGGTGCTGACGTGTCACCGGCTCAGTCATACCGGAATGTTATGATGGGTTGTGGTGGTGCTACTGCAACTTCAACTAGTTTCAGTCAAACTATAAATCCATCTAACTTGTATTCACCGGTTCCTATGATGACATCATCATCATCGTCCGTGTTTTTACATGATGGTTTTGAGATGATGGAAGATTCTAGAATGTTATCATTTGGGGGGGTGAATGTGAATGTGAATGATCCGTATTTGGATCCGTTTTGTAACGAGGTTTCTGGTGGGCGTATGTTGGCTGATGAATTCCCACATCTTGATATCATAAATGATTTACTAGATGATGAAGTTAGCCCGTTGTTTCATGGGCCCCACCATCTGACACGTGACTTGACTTACCCTGGTGTATCTGTTGACCAAAGCTATCATGATGTACTACTCCATCATAATTATGATTATATCGGTGGGCCCCACCAACAACCTAACGTACAGGCAGCTTATATGAACATGAACATGAACGGATTGATTCAGAGCCAGTGGCAGATGAGTGGGTCTGATGTATCGTATCCCAGCAGCAGTTTCATGAGGAACATGGATGATAATGATGGCATGTATGATCATCATCATCATCATTTGGATTACTCTAATAACATGATGATGGGTGTGAATGGTTATACTGTATACCACCGTCCTTCTAATGGACAGTGAATAATAATAGTCTGAAGCAAATGAAAAGAAAAATATATCTGATTACTAATAAAAGATGTCAGTCAAAAAAGGGTTTTTGGGGGGTTGTAAGAAAAAAAACATCTTGTAAAGAGTGACGCTGTAGGCTGTCTTTTTTATTCTTAGTTATTAACTTATTTCTCTTGAATTTATTCATGCAGTTGTTGGTGTTTTTACTTTTTACAAAGTAGTTTGATTTTTTAGCTATCTTCTGTTTTGACTTGTTCATAGTTTTGTAAGTTATGTGATGATAACTTTTGTGTTTGCAAAATTCATAACAAGGCCACTTCAATTTCGTAAATGTAGTAAGTAGTAACCAGAAATTTTTGATAAATAAATACATAAAAATAATGCACCGAAAAAAAGTTTATAATCAACAACTTAAGTAAACTACTACATCAATATATCTTACAGAAAATCACAAAAATGGCCAAAATAGATTGGTCCTTCCAACATGATGAACAAATAGTTTTTACTAATATCACAAGATCACCAATTTTGCAATACCGATTATTGCAAAATATCATTATGTCGTGAAAGAGTTTTTTTCTATTATGACTGACATTTTACCATATGTCGCAACTTGCAACACTCCTTGGTATTGTTAAATTCTTTTTCAAGAAATTTTGACTGGTATTTTGTCATTTAGCATAGTTAGGTTTCACAATGACCTTTGTGGAATGTGTTTTTCGTTACGAAATAATCCATATTGTGTTATATATATGGAGTAGTTTGTTAAATGTGGAGCCATATTTATACACATTGTACATCTTGAAGTTTTCAAACACATTTTTCTCAATCAAAATGAATTTATCTAATGAGATATTTAGAGTGCTTTTGTAGATGATCGTGGGAGGAAATCAATGGCAACATGGAGTATACAATGTTACAAGTGATGAATATTGGTTTCGGGTATAAATCTTTATGGGTTAGTTGATTGGGGGACAAGAAAGTTACTTTTAGCATACAATAAGATTTGTTTATCTTTCTAACATATTGAATTATATATGGTATCAAACTAATTAACGAAATTTATCACCCCTTTGATAGATGTTCTTGCTTTGTTACGAAATATGATAACAATTTTTATTTCGACTATGTTGTCGAAGTTGGAAATAATTTTCTTGTAAATTGAATGGATGTTGGAAATTGATTACATAGAAAATAGTCATGTGGAAATGGGTAAGGTGTCAGAAGCAATCAAGTTGTGTTTTCAATGTTGTTGATGAAACACATAAAAT
Organism: Lactuca saligna; assembly: GCF_052625555.1. NCBI lineage: Eukaryota > Viridiplantae > Streptophyta > Magnoliopsida > Asterales > Asteraceae > Lactuca > Lactuca saligna. Next base: position 152,357,047 of record NC_136421.1, read on the forward strand.
AAGTGGTTTTGTGTATGTTCCTCTGCAAGAAGGTAAATATGTTGGTGAATCAACAAGTGATTATTGAGACACGCTTCTCAATGTTGAAAATCGAATTATAACATATAAAAATATACAAGTAGAACAATTTCATTTATAAGTTTTAGGACAACTGATTTTATCCCTTGCAACACACTTTAACATCCAATAATCCCTTCGATGGAAAAGAAAAAGAAAAATGAAAAGAGAATGGAAAAAAGTGCGACACTGAAGTTATACCCCATTTTGGACTTGAATTTTGAAATAGGTAATTATCCGAAGAGTGGTATTGTTGATATGCATGGACGGACTTGTACGAATGGGAAGTAGAAAATACTTTTGTTTACCTTATTGTCTCATAATAATAGCCTTTATATACTTAAATTTTCCACACTGCCATAAACGACACAAATTTATGGAGTTGCATCCTAAGAGATGATATCCTATTGTACGTGGATCTAAATGGGAAATTATCGACTAATTGATAGTCGTTACATCACTCTGTGATGAGAAAATATTAAGTTGGACAACCACAAAACCATGTTCACATTTCATCACATGCATAGGGTTAGATAAAAGGAAAATAACACATTAACCCAACAATATATTTCGAATTTTCTCATTTGATCCCTTAATTTATTTTCGTGCTTTTTGAAGGAATAAAGTTGTTATCGACCTGCTCTTTTAATCATTGCTACCTACTATAACAAGTTTTTATAAGTCAGGTAAGTATTTGAAACTGATATGATATGAGTTTTGAACTTGCTTACATTTGTTTGATCATCACAGATTTTCAAAACTCCTTTTTAGGATACATGAATAAAACAAGACGATAAAAGATTTCAAAATTTTGTTTGTATAGCGTCCTAAATATGTTATATAGACTTGTGGCCTTATAATGTACTTCAAATCTTTATAACCTTTCAAAATGTTTCAAAAACATGATGAGAATAACAAATAAATAAATAAGAGCTTACACATATAAAGAACTAGAGATGGAAATTTCGAAATTGAGTAGGGGTTATGAAAAGTAGGTGGTTGATAAAATTGTCACATGTATTTAATAATAAAAAATAATAATTAGTCACATATGCTTACAAATTAAATTTAAAAATCAAACTAAACATGTGCTAATCAAGTTGCTTGGTCCAATCAAAAGGCTCCCAATCTCTCCCAAAATTAGCAGCCGCTTCTTTTTGTGTGTCCATAGACTCGTGTTTCTGGCGATGACGATGCATGTCTTCTGCAGGCAACTGAAGCATCCCCCTTATTACATTAATACCAAAATTGCTCTTGAATTCTGATTCATCATCAATCACATGAACAAACCCTTTCTTCAAACCAAACTCCACATGAAAATACGGAAAGTCTTTCGGTATAGAGTGTCGCAAACCCTTTTCACTCGTATCAATTAATTTCTTCGCATTGTGTTGACTCCATTCCTCTTCCGCTTCATCAATTGCCTACACAAAATATAATTTAGGCCAGATTAACAAAAACACGGACAAAAACGTCTTTTCACCTTTTTAAAATACAGAGGAGCCTGTTTCGCAGCATCTGGAGGCAAAGGGATTGCCTCTATTAAACAATGTCTGGTCTGTTTTGCCAATCCCATCACCGTTTCAAGAAACACAACTTCCCTTTCTTGCTTTGCAAACATCATCACAAGACATTTCTTGAAGTTTCGTATTTCATCCCACACGTTATCATCCACACTTCTTGTTGCCAGCTCATGCTACATCAAAACAAACAAATTTCAAAATGCTAAAAAAATAAACAAATAAATAAATATTTTTCTTGCATCTAAAAGCAAAGAAACGAACCTGCATTGGCAAAATGTAACAATGGCCAGGAACAACAGGCTGCCACTGAGGCAACATCAGATATGTGAAATTCGCGATTGCAATAACAAGATGACGTGGCCTTTTAGGGTTTTCAAAGCAAAAGCTGCAGCGTTCTTGTTGGGTCAAAATGCGTTTTTCAAAACGCGTATTTTGAGTTGTATTGACGGTTTTACCCTTTTTCTTTCTCTTGGGTCCCACTCCATCATCATATTCGTATTCATCATCTGCCTGACCTGATATACCAATGTACTGTTTGTTTTGCATTATGGATCGAGCTACATGCATGTCTGCATCTTCTTCTTTCTTCTCTTTTCGTGCTTTTATCCCATGCATCATGTACCTATGAATATAATTATTATAAAGATTTTTTAGTTTTTACAAAATTTCTTTTTGACTAAAATAAATGCAAAGATTTTTTTTTTTTAGTTTGGGAGCAAAATTACCTGCTTGTGGTTCCATCACCTTCTGGGTTTGTTGTGATGACATCAGCTTCTTTGCTTTTCGCTTTATACTCTTCTGCCTCTTTCTGAAGTAACAAAGTAATTGCAAATTTAGAAAGAAAAAAAAAATTATATTTCTAGATACAACTAGTTTTTTGTAATACACTTCAATAAATACTAAAACCAATTTCACACTGTTTTTTAAGTCTGTATTAACCGAAAAACTTGTTGTGTAATATAAAAATATAGATATTTAATGAGTTTAAAGAAAAATGAAAAATGGGAAAATACCAAAAGTTTCTGAGCTTCATCATGCTTTCCTTTCATACGTAACTGCATAACTTTAGCAGCTAACTGATTTGCACTCATTGGAGGTTTCATGTGTGTATCTGTATCTTGTTTATGAGAAGGTTGTTCTTCAGATTTTGACACATTTGTAGAAGAAATCAAATTCAAATCATCATCTTTTTGAGATTTGAATTTATTCAAGAAACTTCCATCATTGGAGAACTTTTGTAAGCTAGCTAATGCAGAAGAGATGACATCAGCATCAGTGTTCTTCATTGACATGCTTTGACTTTTCTTCTTCCCCCATGATAAAGAGTTATCAGATCTTGGCACTCTCATTTTATTACCATGCTGACTAGGCGTCCCCTTCTCTCTATCCCTTTCGTTCTCCTGATGTCAAAACAAAATTCTTTTCAAAGATGTGAGGTTAAAATGGTCATTTTAATGAAGTAATCCTTACAGTTTGATTTTCTGGTAGTGTTTTCTGATCCTTAGTCTGCAGTCTTTGTCTGTTCTTTATGGCATGAAGATGAGCACGAGATGGAGCAGCAGAACCTGATGCTACAGAAACTGTTAATTTACCTAAAGACCCCCATCTCTCTCCAACCACCTGTAAATTCTCAAATGTCAATATATTTACATGATGATGATGATGATGATGATGATGATGATGATGATGATGATGAAAGATGGATCATAAATGTAAAATGAACCTCATCAAGTTTTTTTCCTTCACGAGCTGCTTGTTCTTGAGCACGTTTCAAAGCTTTAAGTCGCCAGCTGGCACCTCCATCACCTACTACAGAAGTTGATAGAAGATTAGAATCTCCAGAATTTGCTACTTCTGCCTCCTCTTCAGGGTAACCACTTCCATCATTGTTGAAATAAGGATTCAGTTCTCTTGGATTCGCCTTTTTAATCTGGAAAGAGAAAAAAAATGAGGATTAAAGGAAATCTATGATTTTGAAAACATTGTAAAGAGTACCTCTTTGGCAGGAGATTCTTCTAGAAGATCAGAAGTTGATACTGATGAAGGTTTTTGCTCCATGTTATCTTTAGGTCTAAGCATCCACTCCATTCCCAATTCTTTTCTTATAATATTCTCATCATTTTTATGGCTTTTATCAACTGCTTTATCTTCTTTAGCATTATCATTATCACTAGAGTATTCTTTTCTCCTTGACTTCTTTGACTTGCCCTTCTTGTGCTTCTTTTCTTTTTTTCTTTTTCTATGTGACTTTGTATCCTGATCACTACCACTTTCACTTGCATCAGAATATGAAGATGAATCTTCTTCAGAGGAATACCATTTCTTTTTAGACTTTTTCTTTATTCTTTGAGATCCATCGTCACTTGAACTACTCTGATTATGCTTCTTTTTCTTCTTATGAATTTTCTTCGTATCTGAATCATTCACCTTCTCATCATGTGTCTAAAAAAGTTCAGGATTCAGATTTAATACATAGTTTTTATGATATAGTATCATATCATTAGCTGAAGTAAATGAATTATAAGAAAAGAAGACTAAAGGAATGAGGCTTACTTTATCATCAATCTGATCCCGGGGTATGAACTTCAAACCTGAAAGCATCTTTCCCTTTCCTTCTTCGCGATTTTGATCAAATATTTAATTCAGCAGTTGAGTATATCCTGAAAAATATAATCAAATAACAATTGAACATTATGTTGTAAGTTCAGTAATCAAACACTTCCATGTGATTCCATTAACAAGGTGTCAAGGTCCTCTAAAATCTAAAACAAATGTGATGTCAGTGTCTGCCCTAAGATTGTGTAGCTTAAGATTTAAGAAACAGAATTTCTCTGTCTATGGCAGGAAATGGAAACATAAAGATAGATAATGCAAGAACATATTGCCATATTGGCCTACAAATAACAGATAACACTGGAAAGAGAGTACAAATTCAAGAAAATACTGAAAGCGAAAAGGAAATGATGATGAACTGGGAGACTTGTTAATCAGACTAAAGTGGAGATGTTTGTTCAGTTCGTTAATCAACTTCAATTCATATGTTTATTATTTCATAACTAACCTCGCATTACAGAAAAGTGAACATAATGATTATCCGATGCCACTATAAAGAAAAATTGTGTTTTAATACGAATCTGCTAGTTAAAATCCCTGGTCCTCGAGGTACAGGATCACAATTCCCCAAATTCAAACAAAATCCACAGCTAGATCCTATCAGTTTGTTCTACGCTTGGTTAAGGGTTTATAAACCCTAAAACAGTTTTGAGCAAAATCAAAACGCAACAGGCCAAATCAAAATTAGCAAAAGCGAAAAAAGTAACAACAATCCATATGGTGAAATCTACATAAACAAACATAACTTACCTGACAATGATTCGTGATTATTCTTGGCGAAGCAGAGCAGCGAAGGTGGGGGATAGATTGTCGTGAGGCGATGAACTGCAGGAGGAGATTTATGTTAGAGGGGTCGGAATTTGTAGGTTCCCTTTTGAACTCAAACTTGCAATCTCCCTTCCGATTCCGAACTCAAAGTCTCAAACCCGCTGCGTTATTTGAGGAAATACTTTAAATTATAGCAAATACGTGTTTAAAATAGTTAAAGATATCATAAATTATTAATATATTATGATTATGATATTAAATTGATATATAAAATGATTAGGGTTAATGTCATAAAAACCCTCAAGTTTACAGGATTTTGTCGGTTTTACCCAAAGTTGAAATTTATATCCGTTTTTACCCTAACACTTTCAAAAAAATGTTCGGTTTTACCCTTTTACCGGTAATAACAGGTTTACCAGGTTACCATTATATTAAATTCGTAAAAAAAAACCCTTAAGTTTACCTTTTTTAGCGTTTTTACCCTTAAGTTTATAATTTTTTTTACACTTTTACCCTAAGTATTTTTTTCATAATATACGTATTCATTTAAAAAAATCGTATTTATATACGAAAAAATGTTTAATTAAATATTGTATTTATATTTTTTAATGTTATATATATATATATATATATATATATATATATATATATATATATATATATATATATAGGGTTAGATTATTTTGTTTTCACTATCTATTGTGTGCATGTATGATTGATTATGGACCAATCATTTTAGTTATTTTAAGAAAGTAATTAATGCATATTAGATGTTGAAGATATAATGGATATTATTTACATCTTCAGCATTTAATATGCATTAATTACTTTCTTAAAATAATTAAAATGATTGGTCCAGAATCAATCATACATGCACACAATAGATAGTGAAAACATTTGTTTGTTTGTGTGTGTGTGTTTGCAAGGTTATACCATTTAAAAAGATAAATAATATTTTTAGAATTATGAATATGTGTTTTATAGATGTAGTTTTTAGAAGTATAAATACATATTTTTACATTATTATATATAAATATGTATATATACTTCTAAAAATATATTTGTACTTGAAAAAACATATATCAAAATACATATTTACACTTCTAAGATTATATGTATATACTTATATAAACATGTTTATGATTCAACAAGTTTTTTTTATTGACATGTATATTTTTAAATGCATAAAAATATGTACTTGTAGTTCTAAAAACATATTAATGTGCGTTTTTTTTTTTTTTACATCTTAATGTTATATGAAGAAATAACATTAAAAAAAATATAAATACAATACTTAATTAAAAATTTTTGTATATAAATATAAATTTTCTGCATGAATACATATAATATGAAAAAAAATACAAAGGGTAAAAGTGTAAAAATAATATAAACTTAAGGGTAAAAACGTAAAAAACTATAAACTTAAGGGTTTTATTTGCGAAGCTAATATAATGGTAACCTGTTATCACCGGTAAAAGAGTAAAACCGAACATTTTTTGGAAAATGTTAGGGTAAAAACGGATATAAAATTCAACTTTGGGCAAAACCGACAAAACCCTGAAAACTTAAGGGTTTTTATGACATTAGCCCAACAGAGTAAACTAACCACTAAAAGGGTAAATATAATTTACCAATTGAAATTTGTATGAGTGAAGTATTTGTAGGTTGAGATATAAACTAGGCATCAATCATTCCGATTTTTGCCCACATAAATGGAGCTCAACGCAAAAAGATTCAAGAAACATATTTTAAAAACAAGTTTATTTCTACCGAAAAAACTACCTACGTTTCACGAAACATATTCAAACATTACCACATCAGATTTCAACATTAAGAAATCAAAATACGATTTTAGTATAAAAAAATGAAAATTTTAAAAAAATTTTAAAAAAAATCAAAACAACCATAATTTCTTCTGATAGTCAATTTTCAGGCAAAAAAAAACAATTTAATTTATACTGAACTCGTTTTTCAGGGCAAAAGAAAAGGAAAAACCTTATCTCTATCACCGTTAGTCATTAGTGGTTTCCGTTTAAGTACCTCAAATGCATGTTTAGTCCCTTGTCATTTTTTTATTTTTTTCTTTACCTAATAATATTTATCAATTAAATTAGATTAATTATAAATTTTAAAAACTTGCAACACTCGACAACTACATTTTCTTTCATGTATGTTGACCTCCCAATTGTGTTCTATTGTATTTCACTTCAACTTGATTGTCACAACTTCTAGTAACTTCATATTCACCCAAATTCTACATGAAAAATTAAAAACATATATATTTTAGATATATATGTATTATTGAAGTAAAAAACTAAAACAAATATAATCATTCAACTGAATTATTTAACATGCTTACATTAGCGATGTCATTAAGATGGTTTTTAGTAAAAAAAACTAAACCAATGCGCCATTCCATGTATTTACCAAATTCCTTTTCTTATCAAATCGTTTCATAATATTTTCCTTAATTGCGTCAAGGAGATCAAGCACGGGTTTATAGCACAATTTACCAATCCAAGAATTAAATGTTTCTGAAATATTATTACTGATGTAATCACACTTGAAAGTAGTACCAAACTTGCTTCTACTCCATATTTTTTTTTGTAGTTGGTATTTAGATATGCAATGACATCTTCATTTTTATCACTAATTTCCTTCAATAATCTGTCATGCTTGGTAGGACTATATGTTTTTGCAGCAACCCATAGTTTGGTGTTAAAGAAATCACCATGGAAGTGTTTCTTGAAGTTGCTATATAAGTGCCTTATACATTCTCTATGCTCAACATTAGGGTAAACATTCAGCATGACTACTTCTAACCCTTTTTGTATGTCCGATGAGATAACCAGGTCATTTGGGGTTCCAATTGCTTTTTTGAGTGAGTCAAGAAACCATGTCCATGATTGTGTGTTTTCTTATTCAAGCACACAATATGCTATTGGAAATATAGAATTGTTACCATCAACACCAGTTGCAGCAGCTAGTACACCATTGAACTTTTCTTTTAAATGACAGGCATCAAGACCAATATACGGACGACAACCATCAACAAAATCCTCTGGAACAAGCTGCTAAACAAATAAAAAACTTTTTGAAAAGTTTCTTTCCACCAACTATGTCAAAGTCAATTTCAACAATGCTTCCTTTGTAACAGTTCTTCTTTAAATTCATCCATCTTCATGAAAGAGTCTTCCCACTTACCATACATGTCGGTATAAGCCTGTTATTTCCCTCTAAAAACTTTTAGGTATGGCACGTCAACATTGTAAGTTTTCATAATCCAATTTCTAAGCTCATATGGAGAGAAATCCACATCAAATTTCAACTTGTTAGTAACTACATTAGCGACCCATCCTTGAGTGGCACGCTTATTGCCACCTTTGTTGCTTCGAGTTCAAGTATATACTTCTACCATTTTCTTAACCTAAAAAAAAAAGAATTAAATAAAAACATAAATATATTTTTAATATAAAGGGTGTTAAGTATAACTTAAGGTATACACTTACTTCAAAGGTAACTTCATCTTGTGTAATAAAAGAATTAATTCTCCACTCACACTCTAGGTTTTCACACATTGTTGTGAATCGTGTCAGGTCACTTTTCTGAATGTAGTAGTTAAACTCATTTGTGACTGCAAATTGGTTCAAAGATCTCCTAAAATCAACCACGTTTTCAAATTTTGAGTCGACTTCCATGCGTATACTATTCTTACTAACTGGGTAAACTACATCATCATCATTCATTAGATTGTCTTCATTATCAAAGTCAAGATGACTATGATAGCTTTCTTCACTAGGACAAAGTTCTGCATCATACTCATCGTGTGGTTCATATCTGTTGGCACACAAATGGTTAGTATGGTTATTGGAGTCGAGGTTATTCTCTGTTGTCACATAAATTGTTACTTGTTTCTCGCTTCCATACATGCTAAGCATAACCATGAACTTTTCATTAGAATCAAGCTTAGTAAAGGATTTGTCTGGTGCATACTTGTCAGCATAAAGAATAGAAAATTATGGGTTGTTCTTTGATGCATAATGCTTTGTAACTTCTTCATGTAGTTGACTTAACTTGTATAAAAATGCGTCTATGTAGCTACATTTTTAAGAGCGAAAAGCAATATATTTGCCTACAACCGTTATTTGATAGATGAAAATAACCCCCATATTTCAATTTTAACTTGAACTTGGATGTTGGTATACATAGTAAGGACCTTTGTATGCAATGTTTGCTCAGAGGGACTATCTTAGGGAAAAAAAATTCATAGGTAGAAAAAAAATTCATAGGTATCATTTCAGGGAAAAATGGTAAAGTTAAAGGACCATTCGTGAATTTTTTTTTCTAAATACATCAAGGATATTACAATCATTTCATATTTCGAAGAGACCAAATACGTAACGAAACTAGTTTAAAATAACCATCAATCTAAAATTTTAACGGTTTAAACTTTTTTCTTGAAAAAAATTACTAACAATAAATACCATTTTTTCACTTTTGTCAAACCTTTATATAATTAATTTAACCCCTAAAGTTTATATCAAAATCTACAAACATTAAATATATTTTTTTTGTTTTCTATTTTATTCAAAAAACATTGAAGTATAAAATATCATTTTATTACTTTTTAATTTTTACATGATGTAATATTTAAGATTTATTTTCATTTATCTTATTCAAATATATTTATTTTTATAAAAAAAATGATGTGTTATTATAAAAAAAATATGTTATTATAGAAATAATAGTATGCTGCTATTTTATTTTAAATATATAAGTATGCAATTTTCAGTTAAAGATAAAAATATGTGTCAGTCTGAAAGACCACAACTTTCGTATTTATGAAAGACCCAAACTTTCATACTATTTCAAAAGATTTCTTAAGTTACTTCCTCAAAACATGCTACATGCATATTTATAAAACAATATTTTATATTGATAAAGTGATTACAAAGGACTGGATACAAACCGACTAAGTTTTATTACATTTCATGTCTACCCAGGAATCTACTATTCATATACATACATGAACATTAAAAATACAGAGAAATACTATTAACTATTCTAAATCTTTCAGCAGTATAAAGCTATATTGGAATACTCATCACCTGCAATTGTTAAATATTGAGAGGAATAAGCGATAACGCTTAGTGAATTCAATAAATAGATATAATATAATCTTATGCCTTACATATACCAATATGACAGAAGCAGAAGGGAACAAGAAGACATATGTGAAATCATGTGACAAACGTTCATATCAATCAAAGACTTTATTCAAAGATATACTTTTCAACGATACATAACGATTTCAATATTTGATATGCATCAATAAAGCTTTGCCCCAATTGGCACAGAAGACATATAATTTCTGATTAATATTTTGGTAGATTTCAGGCTTATAGCCCTGTCTAACCATTTGCCAGTACCATAGAATAGAGTTCATTCTCTTACGGAGTCATGCTCTACGTCAGAGGCTACATACCATTCTTATCTAACCTTCTGCCAATGCCATAGAATAGAAGTCATTCTCTTACGGAGGCATGCTCTACATGGCCAGAGGCTACGTACCAGTACCAATGTGAATCTAAGTCCTTTCACTGATCACATGGTCAAAGGTATTATGATTGCTATAAACATAGCGAATAAAATAACACGGGAGAATAACTCAGAATAATAACACTAAGAAGCGCATAGCACATATAACACATAACATACAATTGTTCTTATATATTGAACTCACCTTAAATTAACCGAGGGTTAAAATAGTAATTTAGACAACATTTCGGCTTTAAATATGACTTTCTATGTTGAAAACCGGGAGCTTAATTGAAAACCGGGCTCTGCGAAGGTAGGGCTTCAAAACCGAAAAGATAAAATTTCCAGGCTTCTCGGGGGTCTCGGGACGTGTTTCGGGTGCTAAAATTGATACCGGGGCTTCAGAAAAATTCAAAATAGTGAAAATATGGAAAAAGGGGCCAAAAATGGCAATTTTCTAAAATTACCCGGAAGATCTCGCAGGCTTCTATTTATAGGGCGAGGTTCGGATCTGGAGGGGCAGGTGGCAGCAGTTGCGAAGGCTACGCAGCGCAAAGGCGAGGCTCGGAACAGCTGGCGCAAAGAAGCTCGGTGGCGTCAGGAGAGAGGGGCACGTGGCTCGCATGCAAGAGGGGGCGCTGGTGCGAAGCGAGGTTCAGACACGCGTCGACTTCGGACCGGTCCAACATCTCGGTGACGTAGCTTCCTCGTGCGAAGGACGTGGCAGCAACAAGGGTCTCTGATGGATTCGCATGTTTCGGACACCTGTGCGACAAGTGGCATTGCGAGGCGAGGCCACGTCTCCGGTGACGCACCTGCTTCGTGCGAGGTGACGTGGCCGGTTACTATTCATGCGAGATTTCTCGGTTTTTGAGCCCGAACTTCTAAAATCCATAACTTTCGCATACGAGCTCCGTTTTTGACGTTCTTTATATGCACGCATAGCTAAAATTACGCTCTACAACTTTCGTTTAGACTTCGTTGGCTAATTTTGACTTTATTTTTAATATTATTATTTTTAACAGAACAGGACAGGAAAATCCGTTAAAAATTCATAACTTCTTCATCCGACATCCGTTTTCGTCAGACTTTTTACCGTTGTACTAAAAATGACGAGACCTTCGATTCTCATTTAGAATGTATCCATCAAATATCGCTCGATCTAAAATTCGAGTTTTTAGTTGTCTACTGCTAAGTTGAAACTTCGAAAAATCATAACTTCCTCATACAAAGTCAGATTTTGGCGTCCATTTTATTGAATTTCTCGGTTTAACGAATACTACGAATTTCATTTAGATTACTAAGGCTAAAAAGTAGTTTATCAAAAACTCACTTTTTACGTCATTCGGCACCGTGCCGGTTTTGTCGCGGATCTTCGGTTGGTCATAACTTCTTCGTTATAACTCGGATTTCGATGAGGTTTTCGCCTACAAGTTTCTAACAAGATGATTTACAACATCAAATAATAAAATTTTACTTATTTCAAATTTTATATTTTCACTAAATTTTCATTATTTGACTATTAATTGGAATCTCATAAGACTTCCAATATTTTATGAGTGATTCTAAAAATAGTTTTACTTCATTTCTAGTAAAAACTAGTTGTTACAACTCAACACTCAATTTTATTCACTTTTAATAATAACAATACACAATTTCAGAACGTGTATGTTACACAGTCGCATGAGGTGAATCGAGCCAAAAATAAGTCTTTAGGGTCCAATTTAGTGTGATCAGATCCTCAATGGTTAAATAGAGTCGATTTTGATACTCTAATGTTCAAAAAAGTCAAAACTCCAATTTTAAAATGGCAGGGTATTACACGATTTAAATTTTCCCTATAATAGATATGGGGTAAGGGTGTTCACGATATGGTTTTTTCGATTTTTAGGTAAAAGTGAAGTCAGCTATTAGTAACAGTTTTTGTTAATCGAAAACTGAAGTTGGACCACTGAAATTAAAACCAAACCAAACAGAACCATTAGTAAAGGTTTGGCTCCGATTTGGTTTCACGGTTTGGACTTTTTAGGCTCATTTGAATCAAGTCCATTAAACTAATTAAGAAAAAAAAAATATCAAATTAAACCTATCAAAACAGCAAAATTCTACCAATTAAGTCATAAAAACTGCCAAATAATGCTCAATACATGCAACCTAATAAGCTCTCTAGAATAGTAAATAAAAACATCAAATATTGTTCTATTACGTCAAACATTTGTCAAATCCTTACAACTTAACACATCATATTTTTTTTCTTCATAAAAATAAATATATTTGTATAAGATAAATGAAGATAAATATTAAAAATCACATTATGTAAATATTTAAAAGTAATAAAATGTTGTTTTTATACTTCAAATTTTTTTAGATAAAAATAGAAAATGAAAACATTTAGTTATATATTATAGTTTGAATATTTTAGATAAAATTTAAACAAAAAAATTATTTATATATTAAAAAATATATAATAAAAAAGTTATGAAAAAATTAAGGAAATTTTTGAAAGAAATTTAAATTAAAAAAAACTAAAAAGTAAAAAAGATGGTCGCAAATGTAAAAAGAAAAAAATGAGAGACTAACAATGTTATATTTCAAATGGTGCATGGGTAAAATTTCACAAATGTTGATTAAACATGTTTCACAAAATGGCATAAATAGACATTATCCAAAAAAAAATTAACTTAACAGATCCATTTAACGGACACCAATGATAAGGATCATTTGTGTACAACGTTTGCTCTATAAGGAGCATTTCATGGGAAAAATTTTCGTAGGGATTATTTTAGGAAAAAAATGATAAAACTAAAGGACCATTTGTGAAAATTTTCTTTTAAATACATCAAAAATATTACCATTATTTCATATTTTGAAGGGATCAAAATATTGGTTTTAACATTTTTTCTAAAAAAATATACAACCCACATAGCCCATTTTTACACTTTTGTCAAACCTTTATATAATTAATTTAACCCCTAAAATTTGTATCAAAATCTACAAACATTACATGTAGTTATCATGAAAACTAGTTTAATTTAGAACCTTTAAAAATAGTTTAATTTCATTTCTATCAAATATTATGAAAGAATTCCATCATTTCTATCAATTTTCAATACAATTAATTTTTTTTTTATCTTCTTTTGGGTCTCATGGTGACATAGGAAATTTAAATGGAGATATTTTATTGAAGAAAATACGAGCTTTTAGAGGCAAAGTTGTTTGTACTTTGTCATCATCTGCTCCACATGCGATACACCCCTTTGATTAATGGAGTTGGATTCATCTCTCCACTCCGTGACTAAATTATTCACTCTAAACTCATCTAAATTCTAAACCCAACAATCCCAATCGAACAAGGATAATGATGGTTTTCAGATTCCGTCTCATGCTCTATGTTCTTTTCGTTACCTTCATCGCTTGCGTACAAGCTCAAAATGTTGATGAAATGGACTCAACGATCAAAACAATGGAGGAATTCTCCGGATATCCACTTCATGAAATTGATTCCGTCTCTTCATTCGCGGTGGATTCTGTAAATCTTCAGAAACAGGTGGTTTATCATTCAGTTTCATAATCCACTCGTTTTCTGCTTCTATTCATCATCGATATTTTACTTATGCCGAACTGAATTCAAAGTAGTAGCAGTAGCAGTAGGAATGATAATCGTTCTTTTCAAGCATCAACTGCACTCCGCATCCCAGTAAACTCCAAATTCGAGTTTTGATGATCAAATGAGTTACTTATATTGTTAAAATTGAAAACAGATCGATGAACTTTCGAGTTTCTCGGATTCACCAGCCCCTTCAGTAACAAGGATCTTGTACAGCGAAAACGATGTACTAGCTAGAAGGTAAGTAATCGATTATGATCATTAGAATTACGCCTTAAAAACGATAATCGCCCTATGGAATTGTTCATGATCTTCTTATGAAATTAGTTATAGTTTTGATTGAAAAGGAATATCTTCTATATTCTATAATGATCAATCTATATATTAACTGCAAAAAAGTGGTTAGTCTGTTGAAGAAACACAAATCTGTTTATAATCATTTGTTTTTTCTTGAATCTTTTTTATCAATTTCCATTTAGGTTCATCAAGAAGTTGATGAAAGAAGCTGGTCTTTCTGTGAGAGAAGATGCTGTTGGCAATATATTTGGTCAGTGGTGAGTTTCTTTGTATGCCTTAAACAATATCTTGTACTACTTTTAACATCATGCTAATTGCTATGTCTCTCTTTATAACATAGAAATATTTCGTACTAAAGTCAACCTCTTAAAGTTGACTTTTGATCTTGTTTGATTCTATACACTACAGGGAAGGTAGTGAACCAGATCTATCTGCTGTTTCAACAGGATCTCACATTGATGCAATTCCATATTCTGGGAAATATGATGGGGTAGTTGGTGTATTGGGTGCCATTGAAGCCATTAATGTACTAAAGAGGTGTTTAAATCTTTTGAGTTTATTGCACTTTTTGTGTTTTTTTTTGTCACCTAAAGTCTTGTTTTATCTTCATGTTTGGAATTTACAGATCTGGATTTAAGCCCAAAAGGTCTTTAGAAGTAATCATGTTTACCTCAGAAGAGCCTACAAGATATGGCATCAGTTGTTTAGGAAGGTTTGTACTTTTTAGAATGAAAGATAATTCACCAATTAATCTTTATTTTTCTTATACTTATCTAATTCTTTTTTCAGCCGATTATTAGCTGGAAGTGTCACACTTGCTACAGCTCTTAAGCAAACTGTAGATAATCAGAATATTTCCTTCATGGAAGCTGCAAAATCTGCTGGATATGCAGAAAACAATGACTTTTCCACTGTGTTTTTAGGTGATAAAAGATATGCAGCTTTTGTAGAATTGCATATAGAACAAGGACCTATTTTGGAAAATGAAGGAATTTCTATTGGTATTGTGACTGCTATTGCTGCTCCTGCAAGTATTAAAGTTGATTTTGGAGGAAATGGAGGTCATGCTGGAGCTGCTTTAATGCCTCAAAGGTAATAAAATAAATAAATTCTTTATATCTTTTTTTTTTTTTTTTAATTTTTTGTATGACATATTTGTGTCTTGTACACAATTTTGGAAAAGAAATGATGCAGGTTTGGCTGCTGCTGAGCTGGCACTAGCTGTGGAAAAACATGTTCTTGAATCTGGATCCATAGACACTGTTGGAACTGTTGGTAATCTTTTTTTTTTTTTTTTGAAATCAGTTTCATTATCATTTATCCTTAAAAGTTAAAATGATGTTTTTGTATTATGTTTGAAGGTATACTGGAGTTGCATCCTGGAGCAATTAACAGCATCCCTAGCAAAGCACACATGGAAATAGGTGCACTTATACAAAAATTCAAAAACTAATAAGAAACTTAAAGTATTGGTAAAATAAATTTATGATCTGTTTACAGATACACGAGACATTGATGAAAAGCGAAGAAATAATGTGATTGAAAAAATCCATGAATCTGCTGTGATGATATCGAAAAGGAGAGGTGTTGAGCTTTTAGGGTTTAGAATTGTGAACCAAGATCCACCTGCTCTTTCAAATGAATTGGTGATCGAAGCAATGGAATCAGCTACTCAAGTCTTGAATTTGAGTAGTAAGAAGATGATTAGTAGAGCTTATCATGATTCACTCTTTATGGCCAGGTATCTCTTTTTAACTTATTCTTTTATATTTTCAATTTTCAAAAAAAAAAAAAAAAAAAACAATTTTATATTTTGATTGCAGAAAAGCACCCATGGGCATGATATTCATTCCATGTTATAAAGGTACACTCGCTTGTCCATATTTGTAGTGTAGATGTTTGACATGCGTTGGACCTGTGTTATGAAATTGAAAAAATTGTGGAATTGGTGGTGGTGGATAAAATTTAAAAGGAAGGGTAATATAGGAAATATGGGAATATTGTTGTTATTGTTAGAATTTGAAGTTTTCTTATTAATTTTGCAGGGTATAGTCATAAACCTGAGGAGTATGCGTCCCCTGGAGATGTAGAAAATGGGGTGAAGGTATTAGCACTCACACTTGCCAAGTTATCATCCAACTGATGCATGGAATACAACGACGTCGTTTTACTGATTTCTCTTTCTCATAAAAAAATATAAAAATGTGGAATGAAGAAAACCATGTGTATAAAAATTAAGACAGTTTTTTTTATTCCAACTTATTTAATGCAACCTCAAAATTCCATCACATCCATTATACAACTATTTAACAGGCCAATTTAGGAAAACAAGCATATTTACATAAATGGTCCCTGTTTAATGGAAATATTACACATGGCTCCTGCTTAATAAATATTACATAATTGGTCTTTGTGCTATATTAAATTACAAAAATGGTCTCTTTCTAATACCAATTTAGAGAAATGGTCCCTGTTTTCCACAAAGTTACAAAAACAGTCCCCAACAGCCAATTTATAGAAATTGTCCATTTGTTTCACAGAGATACAGAAATAATCCCTACGTTTCACAAATTTATAGAACTTGTCCTTGTTTAATAGTAAAATTACAGCAACGGTTCCTTTGCTATACAAATTTACAGAAAAAGGTACTACCTAATAGCAAAATAACATAAATGGTCTATATATTTCACAAAATTACAAAATGGTTTCCCTACATGATCCCCGCTTTTCAAAGAAAATTTACAAAAATGGATCCTATAAGCGAAAATATAGGATTAATAGCCCAAGGGCCATCCCACTAGTTGATTAATAACCAGTAAAACACAAATGTACTTTTTATTAGTTTACCAATTTGATCATTTAAATATTTTCCACAACAATTAAACCATTATATTTTCTAATCGTTTAAAAATACTATTTTCTGGTTATATGGTTTTGCATGAAAGCAAAATGTATCCCATCGTTTTACGTATCCGTTCATCAAATTATTAGTTTTACAATGATGGCATTTTGATAGCTAAATCGATGAAAGACAACTAAATCATAAAACATTAAAAGTACATTATAAATTACGATGATAACGTCAATTTTTTTTTCTGGAAAAAAACTAGACAAAATTGCAAAAATGGACCCTGTGGTATGTAAATTTTTGGGTTTTTAATCCAAACAGTGATTTTTTTTGGTTTCGTAGTCCTTTTGGAGTGGTTTGTATGTGAAAATGGTCCCTCCGAAAATTAAAATGACTATAATACATTTGGGGTATTTATTTTTCATTTTTCATTCATTATTCTTAAATTTTAGTATTTATTTATTTATTTTAACAATTAAAAAAATAAAAAAGAGCCCACCTCTCTCTCTCTCAAGAAAACGTGTTGAATTCTTTTCTTCCTGGTCCACTGTGGTTTACTCAAAAAGGTGAAGCATTTGTCTTTGTCTCTTTCGTTTGAACCCATCCACCACAACTCCACCTTATATCCACGCCATTAAAATCCGTCAAGCAAGCTTCAAAACACCACCATCTACTGCCTTCCTCCAGTTTTGGGAGCTTGCCACCAAAACCCATCAAGAACCGTCGCTGCCTCCATCAATAACCACCACCGGTGACTTTGATCACCGTGAATCACCACCAAACAACATCAAACCTCATCCCATCTCCTATTACCTCCCTCTTGACGACCCGCTGCCCAGAAAACGAAGAAGATAGCGAGAGGCAACCAAGGCCTGCCACCCACAACCATCCACCGCTACTTTTTCCCTCCGTCGTACCCATCTCAGTTTGCCTCCATCCTCATCGAGCTCGTCGGAACAAGAAGTGGAAGCAGCGAAGCTGCCATCACCGCCCACTGTCGCTGCTACTCTAGATCTCCGACACTACCATATCCTTATACGATCTAGGTGGGTCAACTGGGAACTCACCGAATCTGCAGATCACCGCCCACTGTCGCTGCTTCTGTAGATCATGGTGTTGGTAGTTGATTTTGGTGACTGGAAGGAGAGATGGTGGTGAGGAGTTAGGGTTTGAAAAAGACGAGGGTCATGAAGAAGATGATAGTGGGTTGTATCTTTGGGTATTGAAACCGGAGAGAGAGAGAGAGAGAGAGAGAGAGAGAGAGAGAGAGAGAGAGAGAGAGAGAGAGAGAGAGAGAGAGGTGAGTTCTTTTTTATTTTTTTAATTGTTAAAATAAATAAATAAATATTAAATTTTAAGAATAATGAATGAAAAATGAAAAATAAATACCCCAAAGGTATTATAGTCATTTTAATTTTCGGAGGGACCATTTTCACATACAAACCACTCCAAAATGACTACGAAACCAAAAAAATCATTGTTTAGACTAAAACCCCAAAAATTTGCATACCACAGGGATAATTTTCGCAATTTTATCAAAAAAACTATTTAATAATTATATAAAGTAGTAAGTAACTAAATCAATAAAATTGTGAAATTATATAATATTAATGGTTCCTATCTGCTAGAGAAACCACATCCATCCTATCAATGGCCAAATTAAATCCTACCCGTTACATATTTTACGTTTATATATGGATCGCAATGGATAATAACTATCCAAAATTCAGCTACAATATTCAGCTGAATTTCGTTATACAATTCCAAATAGTAACTAAGTTGCTATGTGTGATCGTGTTTGTTTGTGAAGGTGTTCAAATGGTGTCAAGTTTTCTTCTGACAAGTTTACATTCCAAAAAGTACCTTGTAATTTCATGATTTCCATGAAATTACTTTTCCATTTGCCCATTCTCTATTTATCATTACAACCAATAAAAATTGAAAAACTAACCATCACAGACATTATTTCAAGTTGAATGAAATATATAAACAAAGTACATTGCAATTTCATGAATTAAAAACCAAAGCACATTGATATATATTACTTCAAGTTAAACACAAAAAAAAATAGCAACTTAGTTTAGTCGCTTAAAAAAAGTACATTGCTATTTCATGCCTTATTCAAGTGAACATGCACAGAAAAAGAAATAGCAGCATAGTTTTGAGTAGTATCTCACTATAAACTGTTTCATTCAAGTAACATAACTCATTCTTCACAATGATACAACATAAAAATCTCAATATCAATAATCATAACAATAGCAAAAAGCCAAAAACAAGTTTATTACTAACTTACCAAGAGTTTTGACTTTTGGTGTCATTGTTTGACCACATTTCCAACATACCATTCATAAGTCCCAACAAGCCCATCACGTAAAGAAATCTTGGGTTCCCAACCCATCTTCACAATCGTAGAACAATCCATAAGCTTCCTTGGAGTCCCATCAGGTTTAGATTTATCCCAAACAATCTCCCCTTCAAATCCCACAACCTCTTTCACCATTTCTGCAAGCTCCTTAATGGAAACCTCCTTCCCACTTCCCACATTCACATGCCCTAAATCCGAATAATTCTCCAACAGAAACACCACTGAATCCGCCAAATCATCAACATGTAAAAACTCACGTAACGCCGCCCCACTCCCCCACACCACCACCTCCTTCCCTCCCGTCACCTTCGCCTCATGAAACCTCCTCATCAATGCCGGCAATACATGGGAGTTTTCCGGGTGGAAGTTATCATTCGGACCATATAAGTTTGTAGGCATGGCGGAGATTGCATCCCAGTTGTGTTGGATCCGATACGCTTGACACATTTTGATTCCGGCGATTTTGGCTATGGCGTACCATTCGTTGGTAGGTTCTAGAGGTCCGGTGAGAAGAGAAGATTCTGGGATGGGTTGAGGAGCGTGTTTAGGGTAGATGCAGGAAGAACCTAAGAAGAGGAGTTTTTTTGTACCATAACGATAGGCGGAGTCGATGACGTTTGTTTGGATTTGGAGGTTGATGGTGATGAAATCGGCGGGGTAGGTGCTGTTGGCGTGGATTCCACCGACTTTGGCTGCTGCGAGGATCACGTATTGAGGTTTTTCGAGAGAGAAGAATGTTTTGACAGCGGATTGGTTGGTGAGATCTAGTTCGGTGTGTGACCGGAGGATGAGATTGTTGTAGCCGACGGTTCTCAGGCGGCGTACGATTGCAGATCCGACTAGGCCGCGGTGGCCGGCGACGAAGATTTTGCCGGATTTGTCAAGTTTTGAGGTAACTGAGACAAAACAATCGAGTGTTAGAAGTATAGATTAAGTTATAAGTGTGTAAACAGAGAGAGAAAACAGGAGATTTACCAGCATCAATGGCTGTCATGTTGCGATAATCAGGAAGAGAGAGGCAACTTGTTGATCGAATAGCTAATGATCTCCTGTTTCGATTCAGTTCAAACAGCATTTAGTAACTGATTGAACTGAAAATAATCGAAAAAAGTGAAACCGGATTGCAGTTCCCGTTTTCAATTTCCATCGAGAATTAAGCTGATTTACACTGTTACATGCTAATTTTTAACCGATTGGATCATAAATGTTACTGATTTCATCAATTGAGAAATGAAGTAAACGATCGAATGATCTCGAACAAAAAGCAAAGGATTCGAATTGCAATTTGCGAATATTAAAATGTGATTAGGGTAAATTAACGATAAGAAGATTAGGGGCATAAACAACTATCGACAGATCGTAATAGCAACATACCGGAGAAAGAGAATGGCCGGAGAAAGACACAAGCTTTGACCGTTGGTTGAGTAGATCGTCGACGAAAGTGTCAAGAGAGTGAGATTTGATCTCTGGGCATGGAGGAGCTGAAGATTTATTCTGCGGCGGTGGTTTGGGGATAATTTACGTTTTTACCCCTCTTCTTTGAACGCTTTCATGAATTTTTTATAACATCAAATGTATTTTCAAGAGAAAATTGCAAAAATAGTCCTTATGTTTGTGGTTTGTGAATTGCTTTCGATTAAAAAAAACGATTTGGGCCTGTTAGATTATTTTTTGGTCCCTGAACTTTTTTAGTAAAAAAATTGCCAAACTTAAAATCAGTATGTATCTTTAAATAATTATTTATTTAACTTTCTTTCCAATTAATTTCTCTTTTTATTATTACTCTATTGATTGTAGATTTAAAATTATTATCAGTTCAATTTGGCACCAACCAAAAAATAAATATTATAATTCAAAAACCCAAATTTTAGTCTTTTGTGTCTTTTGTCTCTTTCAATTGAGTTAGTCAAGACATAGTATGAATTATGAAAACAATTAATCAAAGAGAAAATTCAACCTGTAATTATTTAAAGGAACCTAAAATCGACCAACAAAAATGTAATACATAAAAATATTGATATAAAAAAAAAAAACTAAAATTAGGTCTCGATAACAAGGTTACAAACTATGGTGGTTATGGCATATGATGATAATGACAAAAGAGAAGGATGATGGAAAAACAAAAAGAGATGGAGGGTGGTTTTCTCCGATGAATAGATAGGTTGTTGATGGTGAAACGGTAACAGAAAATCAGGTTGTGGCGTAGAGGGTGAAGCAATAAGATGCGGTTGGATCTCTTGCAAATAAGGTTAAAAAAGAAAGATGATCGATAAAGATTGAAGGTGTCAATGGTGAGAGGTGGTCGATTGAATCTCTATAGTATAGAAAGAAAAGTGTCTACACAATAAAGAAAGATAGAAAAGACTACATTAGGTATAAGGGAGAGGGGTTGGGGTAGTGCATGAACCTCATTTTATTTAATAATAATAAAATCTTTCAAAAATATGAACAAAAGTATTAAAATAAAAAGAATAAACTATATATAATAGTTCTTTTAAAAGTTTGTTGAAGACCAAACAAAAAAAAAAAAAAAAAAACCGCGCAAATCAAAAACATTTTACACGATAACCTCCAAAAATCACAAATTGTAGGGACCATTGTTGCAATTTTTTTTATCAATTTCAACGGAACACTAAAAACATAAATTCATAAGATACATGTTTATATCGAGTCTTAAAAAGAAAAATATGTAAGAATGGTCATGTCGATATCAATTTTTAGTGTTTACGTAACAACTCTAGATTCGGGTTAGTTAGTTAAGATATAATAAGCGTTAAAAGTGATTTTTTGATAGAAGATTATTTATCTTGGATAAATAATCTTAACCAAATTTATAGTATATATGACAAAGATTATGTACATATAAAGACATCTGAAATCCGACTTCGTATGAAGAAGTTATGCTTCTTCGAAATTTCGTGATGAAATCGATACGACTCTGCTTATCGTAAATAGTGAATCGGAGATAGATCGCTTAATGGCCTAAGTAATCTGAACGAAATTCATAGTAGTCGTAAATCCTAGAGCGTGTATATAAAGAACGCAAAAATCTGACATCGTGATGGTAAGTTGTGATTTTTAGAAGTTTCAGCATAGCAGTATGCGACATAGAAACCGAAATTAAAATCGGTTGATTGTTAGGAAAAACAATATAAACGAGAACCGATGATCTCATTAATAATCCATCAATATAAAGACAGTCGAGAATGGACATCAGACAAGAGAGTTGTGAAGTTTTAATGTACGTAAATAATCTAAGTCTGTTAAAAATATAACTTTAAAAATAAAGTCAAAAATAGCCGACATAGTATAAACGAAAGTTGTAGATCTCATTGATAGCTACACGACATCGATAACAAATCTCATATGAAAAAGATATGAATTTTTAAAGAAAATATAATTTCGTGCGCGCCCCCGCACGTAATGACAACATCCACGGTGCACATATGATAAGCCACGAGATTGCGACATGTGTAGCATAACGGTTGGAGCCATGTCACCCAGTCCGGCCATTTGCGCAGCGTGTACTGACCATTTGCACAACGTGCACTTCGATTTTGGGTATAAATACCATGTAGTGTCTTATTCGAACTTCACACATTCCTTACATTTCATTCTCGAGTTCTCCCTGCTTTAGCTCTAGATTTCCTTTAGTTTTAGTCTTCGGCGAAACCCTGAGATCCCTAGAAGCCTTGTGGTATTATATGGCCAGTGAATAGAAGCTCCCGGTTCGGAGTTTTTCCCGCATAATTCCCAGTTTTCCGTTAAAAACCCTTTAAGTTAAGCTACACTTATTTTATTTAAGTGTAACATTTAATTATAGTCATAGTTGTTATTATAAACCTATAATTGAGATTTATTAGTAATTACAAAGTCATTATACTTATTGATCTACTTACGGGGATGATGTCTAGGCTGGATTTAGTAACGTGTTTAAAGTGGGATTTTTAAATAGTATACTATCTATACCAAACAGAACTTACCTCTGATATGATCCTTCATGGTTGTTCCTTACTTGATATATCTTGATGTAGACATTGGGATTAGTGAGGAATCTAGACTATCATTAATCGCATTGAATATAAGACTAAGATTTAGTAATGTGAACCTAGGTTATGTTCGAGAAAAAGATAAAGTACCAATGCGATGTTCTATCCAAATTCCGAGGCATCAACTTTTATCAAGTAAGTGCATAGTTACTGTAGCACCTGGTTCCTGATATGTAAATCTTATTTGAGTATTTCCCATTTTTTTAGCCTTGGACTTGGTGAGTCATGGATCCGACTCGCCGAGTAGAGACGGGACCCAGGACACGTTTAAGTTGGCGACTCGGTGAGTCCATATCCTGGACTCGGTGAGTCACCGCTGTTGGATGAAACCCTAAGTTTCAGGGGTTTGCACCCTATTTAAACATCATATCTGCCCCATGCCAGCCCCCATTCACCCCTAGAGTTCCCAAACCTCGTTCTAAGCTTGTTCCTTGAGAGTTTGAGGCTATTGTGTGTGTTCTTGAAGGTTTTGAGGCAAGAAAGGGAAGTAGATCAAGAAGAAGGAAAGGAATCTAGACATCTTTGCACTCTTTTAGCAGTTTCCTTGAGGTATAATCCGTTTTTCCCCTGTTTCTATGCTTATTACTTCATGAAAGTCGTTCTTGAGCCAATCCCCAAGTTTGTATGTGCAAATTATCTCATAATAGGCTGATTGGCCCTTAGATCTAGGCATGGTTGAGCTCCAGGAGCTCAGATCTGTTGCCTTTATGGACCCTCATTGCATGAAGACCCTAGATCTACCCTCTTGAGTACATTTTGAACCCTAAAACCCTCATGGGTGAATATCTACATGTAAAGTTGGAAACTTTACGTGTGATTCGTGTTCTAGGAGTCCAGATCTGTGAATGGCATGGACTGGAATCGAGCAAATCTGTGTATTTTGTAGGTGCATGGCAACGACTCGGCGAGTCGTTCATGTGACTTGGCGAGTCTGCTCGCGAGTGTCCGAATTTGTCCCCTTTTCATAGTGTCGAGTGTGCAGTGAGTCACAGAGTGTGACTCAGTGAGTTGGAAGTCGAACTCATCTATGGAGGAACTCGGCGAGTCGATTCCCTGACTCGGCGAGTTCAAGGCAATCTCCTTAGATCAAGAACAGACTCGGCGAGTTGTTCATACAACTCGGCGAGTCGCCGCATAAGTGCTCATCGGATGAAGATGAACTCGACGGGTTGTTCATACAACTCGGCGAGTAGGATGAAGGACTTGAATGTTAGTTTAGAAGAAGAACTCATCGAGTCATAGCCTAACTCGACGAGTAGAAATAGGGACTCAGGACAATCGTCTGGATAGGAACTCGGCGAGTTGGAGAGCCAACTCGGCAAGTCGGGTCAACTGAAAGTTGACTCTGACTTTGACTTAGGGCTAGACCTGGGGTAAAATGGTCATTTTACCCAAAGGACAGTTAGCAGTGTTTGATTGAGTATGTTGTGGGAATTGCAGCCGGAGGATTTCCGGAGCAGCAGCAGCAGCAGTCAGTCAGTTCCCGATCAATTCAACAGCTACTTTGAGGTGAGTTACCTTCCAGTAGCGGTGGGTCTAAGGCCACAATGCTGGCCCACCAGTAGGAGACGTATGATAGATGATTGTCTTTGTGATATCATCTAGGTTTGCTACTACCTGATATGTTATATGCTAGTATGATACGTTATATGTGATAGTAGTAGAGTTCGGTTGTTAGGACCGAAGGGTAGTCAGACACCCCAGAAATGTCTGACAGTATGTGATGATATGTTTATATGCTGGCCTGTTATGTTATGCGATAGAGGTAGTAGGAGGGGACCAGTCCCCGAGGATCGGTTGTTAGGACCGATGGGTAGTCATCACCCCAGAATGGCTTGACATGGGTAGTCATCACCCCAGAATGGCTTGACACGGGTAGGACGACACCCCAGAATGGCCGTATGGGTAGGTCGGCACCCAAGAATGGCCGTACCGGGTAGTCAGGCACCCCAGAATAGCCTGGCAGTATGTATATTATGTGTTTGTATGGTATGCGGTACGATGGGGGAACTCACTAAGCTTTGTGCTTACATTTTACAGTTTTGGTTTCAGGTACCTCTTCTTCGAAGGAGAAGGAGCTGGTGCGGTAGCGGCACATCATGCACACACTCTGGTTTCCGCATTTACGAGATTCACCGGGATTTGTACTCTGATATTTTGATGGGTTGTATGGTTTGGCTTTTAGACATGGTTTACGTTGTGTTATGGTTTGATCAAACAATGTTTTTAATTGTTAATGTTTTGTAAAGTAATGTTTTTAAAACGAAATTTTCGGACGTGAAAATTGGGTCGTTACAAGTTGGTATCAGAGCCCTGGTTTGAGGGATTCGGACTCACCTTCGGGGGTGTCTGAACTCAAATCGAGGGATTAAAAGATTTTTTTAAAGAAAATGTTTTCTAAATGGAGAAAAGAGCTTAAGAAAGAACAAGGTGTGTGTGATGTGCGCGACCGGCCGAGCTCGAGTAAGTATTCCCCAAAGTACCCATACAAGTTTATGTTATGTTTATCAACTTTTGTAGAACAACATGCTAGAATAGGACTAAGGATTTAGGAGTGATGCCTTGTGTGCCTGCTTTATGTGTTCCACCTATATGAGAATTGCATGCTAGTATAGAGTAGATAGCAGTAGGGTAGCCTGTTAGGGTGTGCCTGATAGTATGAGTTAGCATGGTGTGCTAGTTCAGTTTCTCTCTATGAGAGCGGAATTGCTTGAGGTTGTTTCCCTTGTCTGAATGCTGCTTGCTTCGTGCTACGTGGGACTCCGAATAATGGGAATTAGCCATTAGGCGAATACGTCACATCACATGTGATCAGAGTTGAATAATCTTAGTGTACCGGATTTGATCCTACTGTGCAGCTCTTGTTTGAGTCCAACCGTTGTAGGGATGAGTCGGGTACTCGAAGGATTATCTGAGTCTCGTTGCATGTGATGGTATTCGGGCGATGGCTAATTGGCATTACAAGGAGGCCTACAACAGCTGAGGACTGGATCGAGTAGAGTCGGAGATTTCCCTAGGGCGAGCCTGGGATGAGTATAGTAGTAACCAGCCTTAGTGTAAGGGACCTGGTGGAGTCGAGGCAGTCCTTGAAGAAGGTACGGATAGATGTGGAAGGTAGTATGGGCCCGTACTACTGAAAGTAGAGGATCCGTACCCGAACCAAGGAAGGCCAAGACAAGACCAGGGACCTTGTAAGTAGCTGTGATCCCTCATGAAGTATCAGTATATCTAATGATTGTTGTGATGTATTGCAGAATGGTGGTACTTCGATCGAGGCCGGTGGATGGCGGTTCTGGAGAGGGGTCAGGTTCGGGATCAGGTTCCGAGCCGGTAGATGAGGGGCTACGCGAGTTCATCGCGTCAGAGATCACCAGAGGCATTCTTGAGTCGACCCCCATTCTCTTTGGGTCGATCAAGGAAGGGATTATGGAGTTGATGGAGGATCGCCTGCGGGCATTCAGGAGTGATTTGGCATCTAGCCAGTCGGGATCTCGCACACTGTCCTTCAAGGACTTCAGGGGCAGTGGTGCGCCGGACTTCCATGGGGTGAAAGACCCTATTGCTGCCAGGCGATGGATTGCAGACATCGAGTCTGCACAGTTGACTAGCTTCTGCCCCGAGGGGTCGAAGGTGAGATATGCAGTGGGGTGTTTACGGGACCAAGCCTGGGATTGGTGGGAGTCAGTGGGTGACTCGTTGGGAGCCTCAGCTATCGAGGCTATGACCTGGTCGGACTTTGTGACCAGGTTCAGGGCAGAGTTTGCACCGGCTGTCGAGCTTCAGCAGCTGGCCAGGGAGTTTCTGGATATGAGACAGACGACGGAGACAGTGGCGGAGATCACCGCCAAGTTCCGGGAGAGGGCTTTGTTGGTACCCTAGTATGCTGGTGACGAGGATATGAGGAGGACTCGTTATCACGATATGCTTCGAGCTGACATCCGGGAGCATGTTAGCTTTTCGGCTTGCCCTACCTTGGACTCTATGATTGCCAGGGCGAGGGAGAGGGAGATAGATTTGGAGCACATCCGGAAACGAAAATTAGAGGAGGGACAGGCAGGAGGGGCTTCGGGGAAGAAGCCCAAGGGATCAGATGGTAGGCCGAAAGGCCAGTCAGGACCGGGCCGCTGCAGGAAGTGCGGCATGCCGCACGAGGGGGCGTGCAGGATGGGATCATCAGGATGCTACAAGTGCGGCAAGTCTGGGCACATCAACAGGGATTGCACTTCTCCGGCAGCAGTTATTCAGACATCAGAGTTGTTGTGTTTCCACTGCAACCAGAGGGGCCACAAAAAGGCCAATTGCCCCCAGTTGACAGTTTCAGCGTCGGTGAAGGCGCTAGCTCTAGCGACCTTGCGGATCACGGATGGCCGGCAGGGCAAGGCAGAGGCTCCGGTGGTGAGGACCCGAGCATTCCAGTTGACTACCGAGGAGGCACGCGCCGCACCCGATGTGGTGACGGGTATGATTCTTTCCCTCTATCTTTTGTTTTATGACGTTATGATATTGATATGTGCTCCGTGTATATATGTATGCATTAGGATCGTTCCATGTGAACGACATCCCAGTTCAGGTATTGTTCGACTCGGGTGCATCCCGATCATTTGTTTCTCTTGCACTTAGCAAGAGGTTTCATAAGACTTCAGGCGAGTTAGATTACCCTTTAGAGGTAGAGATTGTTGATGAACGATCGGTGCGAGCATCGATGGTGTTTCGAGATTGCGTTTTGTGTTTGTTTAAGGAGCGTTACCTGGTAGACTTAGTTCCCATTCTATTGCGTGGGAACAAGGTGATTATTGGCATGGATTGGTTGAGCCCTAATGGGGCGGTGATAGACTGCACGCAGCAGCTAGTGCGGGTCAGGACCCTAAGCGGGGGAGAGTTAGTGATTCATAGCGAAAGGCCGCAGTGTGGACCCACTGTATGTTCAGTAGGGAGGGCTAGGCGCTATCTTCAGCAGGGATGCGCAGGATATGTCGCGTATGTGATGGATACCCGGGAGGCGGGTAAGGCGACAGTGAGCGAGGTTCCGGTGGTTCGAGATTTTGCAGATGTTTTCCCGGAGGAGCTACCTGGGATACCTCCGGAGCGACAGGTGGAGTTCATGATTGACCTTATCCCCGGTGCGGCTCCGATAGCCAAAGCACCGTATCGGTTGGCTCCTCCCGAGATGTAGGAGTTGTCTACGCAGCTGCAAGAGCTGCTAGACAAGGGATTCATTCGTCCGAGCAGTTCGCCTTGGGGAGCCCCGATTCTATTTGTGAAGAAGAAGGATGGGTCGCATCGGATGTGTATAGATTACCGGGAGTTGAACAAGGTAATAGTGAAGAACCGTTACCCACTCCCAAGGATTGATGACCTCTTTGACCAGCTTCAGGGAGCATCTTGGTTCTCCAAGATTGAATTGCGTTCGGGTTATCATCAGATGAGGGTCAGGGAGGAGGATACGCAGAAGACCGCATTTCGGACGCGCTATGGCCACTATGAGTTTGTGGTGATGCCGTTTGGGCTCACCAATGCTCCTGCCGCGTTCATGGACCTCATGAACCGCGTTTGCAGACCGATGCTGGATCGGTCTATGATAGTCTTTATCGATGACATCTTGGTTTATTCCAAGACTCAGGAGGAGCATGAGGAACATCTGAGAGAGGTGTTGGAGGCCCTGAGGAGAGAGAGATTGTATGCCAAGTTCTCCAAGTGTGAGTTCTGGCTGCGCGAGGTGCAATTTCTTGGGCACCTCGTCAACCAGAACGAGATTCTAGTCGATCCGGCCAAGGTCGAGGCCGTGATGAGATGGGAGGTTCCGAAGTCTCCATCTGAGATTCGGAGTTTCCTGAGATTAGCGGGCTACTATCGGAGATTTATCCAGGATTTCTCCAAGATAGCCGTACCCCTGACGCGGCTGACGAAGAAAGTCGTGGTCTTTCGGTGGGGACCCGAGCAGCAGGCTGCATTTGAGACACTGAGACAGAGATTGTGCGAGGCGCCGATCTTAGCCCTGCCAGAGGGTGTAGAGGATTTTGTGGTTTACTGTGATGCATCCATTTCAGGGTTGGGCGCAGTTCTGATGCAGAGGGGGCATGTCATTGCCTACGCTTCGAGGCAGCTCAAGCCTCACGAGGCGAACTACCCGACGCATGATTTGGAGTTGGGGGCTGTGGTTTTTGCCCTCAATATTTGGCAACATTACCTCTACGGGGTTCGATGCACCATCTACACGGACCACAAGAGTCTGAGGTACCTCATGGATCAGCTGAATTTGAACATGAGGCAGCGTTGGTGGTTGGATGTGGTGAAGGATTATGATTGCGAGATCCTTTACCATCCGGGGAAGGCCAACGTGGTGGCCGATGCGCTTAGCCGCAAGGCAGCGCCGATCAGGGACGTATGCATGAGGATGACCGTAGTGAGTCCCCTATTGGAGCGAATTCGGGAGGCTCAACAGGAGGCTATCAAGGAGGAGCATCGGAAGAGCGAGCGCGTGGTGGGTCAGGTGTCCTCCTTTGATTATGATAGCCAAGGACTATTGACACTACACCGTAGGGTGTGGGTGCCGTATCACGGAGGTGTGAGCTAGATTTTGATGGAGGAGGCGCACAAGTCCCGATTCTCTATTCATCCTGGGGCGACGAAGATGTATAGGGATCTTCGTCTGGATTATTGGTGGCCCTGCATGAAGCGGGATGTGGCATGGTACGTTGAGCGGTGCTTGACCTGCAGGAAGGTCAAGGCCGAACATCAGAGACCGCATGGTAAGATGCAGCCGTTGGATATTCCCCTATAGAAATGGGAAGATATCATGATGGATTTTATTACGAAGCTTCCCAGGACCGCGTGTGGAGTGGATTCGATTTGGGTCATCGTGGATTGATTGACCAAGAGTGCTCACTTTATTCCAATTCAGGAGAGCATATCGGCCGAGAAATTGGCCGACATCTATATCAGGGAGATCGTGGCGCGGCACGGGGTGCCGGTATCGGTGATCTCGGACAGGGATGTGCATTTTACTTCCAGATTTTGGAAGAGATTTCATGACGAGTTGGGCACTCATTTGCATTTTAGCACCGCCTTTCACCCGCAGATGGATGGCCAGAGCGAGCGGACCATCCAAACTTTGGAGGATATGTTGCGGGCATGCGTGCTAGACTTTGGTGGTAGCTGGGATACCTATCTTCCCCTGGTCGAGTTCTCATATAACAACAGCTATCACGCGAGTATTGACCGTCCTCCTTTTGAGCTGTTGTACGGACGAAGGTGCAGGACCCCGATATGCTGGGGTGAAGTTGGTCAGAGAGTCATGGGGAGCACCGAAGTGGTGCTCAAGACGACCGAGAGGATCCAGCAGGTCCGGAGCAGGCTTCAGACCGCTCAGAGTCGGCAGGAAAGTTACACCGACAAGCGACGATCCGACTTGGAGTTCCAAGTCGGGGATATGGTTCTCCTGAAGGTGTCGTCTTGGAAAGGCGTCATTCGATTCAGGAAGCGGGGCAAGTTGGGCCCGAGATTCATCGGACCGTTCAGGGTTGTAGCCCGGGTGGGCAAGGTGGCGTATAGGTTGGATCTGCCAGCCGAGCTCAGCCAGATCCACAACACTTTCCATGTTTCTCAGCTGCAGAAGTGCCTAGTGGACGATTCAGCGGTAGTGCCGTTAGAGGATATTCAGGTTGATGACAGTCTGAACTACATTGAGCGCCCAGTCGCAATCCTCGACAGGAAGTCGAAGGATTTGAGGAACAAGAGGGTGGAGCTAGTGAAGGTGCAATGGCAGCACCGTAGGGGTTCGGAATGGACTTGGGAGCCGATGGACGAGATGATGGAGCATTACCCCGAGCTGTTTCAGGATCGAGCAATAGACTTCGAGGACGAAGTCTAAAATAAGTGGGGGAGATTTGTAGCACCTGGTTCCTGGTATGTAAATCTTATTTGAGTATTTCCCATTTTTTTAGCCTTAGACTCGGCGAGTCATGGATCCGACTCGCCGAGTAGAGACGGGACCCGGGACACGTTTAAGTTGGCGACTCGGCGAGTCCATATCCTGGACTCGGCGAGTCACCGCTGTTGGATGAAACCCTAAGTTTCAGGGATTTGCACCCTATTTAAACATCATATCCGCCCCATGCCATCCCCCATTCACCCCCAGAGCTCCCAACCCTCGTTCTAAGCTTGTTCCTTGAGAGTTTGAGGCTATTGTGTGTGTTCTTGAAGGTTTTGAGGCAAGAAAGGGAAGTAGATCAAGAAGAAGGAAAGGAATCTAGACATCTTTGCACTCTTTCAGCAGTTTCCTTGAGGTATAATCCGTTTTTCCCCTGTTTCTATGCTTATTACTTCATGAAAGTCATTCTTGAGCCAATCCCCAAGTTTGTATGTGCAAATTATCTCGTAATAGGCTGATTGGCCCTTAGATCTAGGCATGGTTGAGCTCCAAGAGCTCAGATCTGTTGCCTTTATGGACCCTCATTGCATGAAGACCCTAGATCTACCCTCTTGAGTACATTTTGAACCCTAAAACCCTCATGGGTGAATATCTACACGTAAAGTTGGAAACTTTACGTGTGATTCGTGTTCTAGGAGTCCAGATCTGTGAATGACATGGACTGGAATCGAGCAAATCTGTGTATTTTGTAGGTGCATGGCAATGACTCGGCGAGTCTGCTCGCGAGTGTCCGAATTTGTCCCATTTTCGTAGTGTCGAGTGTGCAGTGAGTCACAGAGTGTGACTCAGTGAGTTGGAAGTCGAACTCATCTATGGAGGAACTCGGCGAGTCGATTCCATGACTCGACGAGTTCAAGGCAATCTCCTTAGATCAAGAACAGACTCGGCGAGTTGTTCATACAACTCGACGAGTCGCCGCATAAGTGCTCATCGGATGAAGATGAACTCGACGGGTTGTTCATACAACTCGGCGAGTAGGATGAAGGACTTGAATGTCAGTTTAGAAGAAGAACTCGTCGAGTCATAGCCTAACTCGACGAGTAGAAACAGGGACTCAGGACAATCGTCTGGATAGGAACTCGGCGAGTTAGAGAGCCAACTCGGCGAGTCGGGTCAACTGAAAGTTGTCTCTGACTTTGACTTAGGGCTAGACCTGGGGTAAAATGGTCATTTTACCCAAAGGATAGTTAGCAGTCTTTGATTGAGTATGTTGTGGGAATTGCAGTCGGAGGATTTCCGGAGTAGCAGGAGCAACAGTCAGTCAGTTCCCGATTAGTTCAGCAGCTACTTTGAGGTGAGTTACCTTCCAGTAGCGGTGGGTCTAAGGCCACAATACCGGCCCACCAGTAGGAGACGTATGATAGATGATTGTCTTTGTGTTATCATCTAGGTTTGCTACTACCAGATATGTTATATGCTAGTATGATACGTTATATGTGATAGTAGTAGAGTTCAGTTGTTAGGACCGAAGGGTAGTCAGACACCCCAGAAATGTCTGACAGTATGTGATGATATGTTTATATGCTGGCCTGTTATGTTATGCGATAGAGGTAGTAGGAGGGGACCAGTCCCCGAGGATCGGTTGTTAGGACCGATGGGTAGTCAGCACCCTAGAATGGCTTGACATGGGTAGTCAGCACCCCAGAATGGCTTGACACGGGTAGGATGGCACCCCAAAATGGCCGTATGGGTAGGTCGGCACCCCAGAATGGCCGTACCGGGTAGTCAGGCACCCCAAAATAGCCTGGAAGTATGTATATTATGTGTTTGTATGGTATGTGGTACGATGGGGGAACTCACTAAGCTTTGTGCTTACGTTTTACAATTTTGGTTTCAGGTACCTCTTCTTTGAAGGGGAAGGAGCTGGTGCGGTAGCGACACATCATGCACACACTCTGGTTTCCGCATTTACGAGATTCACTGGGATTTGTACTCTGATATTTTGATGGATTGTATGGTTTGGCTTTTAGACATGGTTTACGTTGTGTTATGGTTTGATCAAACAATGTTTTTAATTGTTAATGTTTTCTAAAGTAATGTTTTTAAAACGAAATTTTCGGATGTGAAAATTGGGTCGTTACAGTTAGTTTCATCTTACATCTAGATATGAAGTATTTAGATAATTAAATTCTAAATGTGCTTATGTGAAAAATAACTATGTGTTAGATGAAATAATATAAATATGATTTTTATACGATTTACTATATATATATATATATATATATATATATATATATATATATATATATATATTCATACCTATAATATATTGGGTAGTGATGGGTAATGAGGGATGGATAGAATAATAAGGGATATGGATGATGAGAGACGAAAATAATAATGAAAGGCCTTAATTTACTAGTACCATTATACTAAGTGATGAAATCATCTAACAGAGTATATATAGCAACCACCAAACTATTTGATGTCAGTCCTGGGGAACACATGCAGCGATGAACTTCGTGCCCATTTGATGCACTCTACTTCTTACTAACATGTATTGCGGTGAAATCCTATAACAACACTGTCAGCAACAATGATTAAAATAATCCTTAGGAATGAAAATAGAAAGAAAACCTACTGACATGTATTTATAACAAATCCCTATAATAGTGCTATCAACAATGAGGATTAAGATAATCCTTAGGACAAATCCTTACGAATTAAAATAAAATGAAACCTACTGACATGTATTACAGATAAATCCCTGTTAAAGTATTGTCAGCAACGATAACTAAGATAACCCTTAGGATAGATCATTAGGGAAGAATAAAGAATAAACCGGGGAATGGGTAATCAAGTTAATTGTTTGATAATTAATCATATTAACTATATTATTGTGGGTTGAAAACCTTATGTACTCACAAAGTTTTCCAACCTGACCCACTCAGTTTTTTTATATCACAGGTAGCAGTAAAAAGTTACACGAATGATGAGAATTCAAGGAGATGTAGATTTTTAGTCTAAAATATTGTAAGCCAGTTTATGCTTATGTTTTTCGTATCAGTTATGACATCCCAAAGTTTTAATAATCAATAAAAACATTTTTTCGGAAATACTTTTACGGGACCAAATTCCGCATTTATAAATAAACTCTGTTTTTATATAAGCATAAATTAAAGTTTTCGAATGGCCGCAAAATTGGGGATGTCACAGTTGGTATCAAAACATTAGTTTAAGAGAAATAGGAATTAAGAGGATTTTTAGACTTAAACTTAGAATGCGAAGCGATAATCATGAGATGTGTGTCTATTATGTTTTAGGCAATACACCTGAAACAACACAAGGACTAGCCTACCTTAGGATAAGATGCCTAATTTCCTTTATGTGTTAAAATGATTTGCATTATAGCATTCCTTAGGTTGCATATCTAAATTTTTATTATCTGAGTAGATCTAATGTTTGTTGCTGACATTGATTAGGAAATTTTATGTGTTCAGGTTTCTAAACGTTTAATTATAGTATTAGAACTGACATATAACTTTTCTGAGTGACAAGGAGGATTACGCGTCTAAACCTTCACTATCTTAATATTCTCGTCTCGGTACACTAAACATCTACTTTGGTGTATAGATCGACATGGTGAGAACTCAAAGTGGAATCGGAAATGGTAATGGAAGCCAATAGCCTAAGCCCTGAATGGTACAAGTAGTTGAACCTATCACGATGGCAGGGATCCAAGCAATGGTTCAGTCTATGATGGCCGAACTAAGGGAGGAGATGAGACAAATGTTATGTGATAATAAGGATGAACCTACTACACCTATTGTGCAACCTGATTGAATGAAGATCAATCTGAGGAGGGAAACTACAGCCGAACTGTTAGCTAAGATAAGCCAATAGTGATTAGAAGAAACCAACCATATGGAGGAAACGATGGATGTGGATGTAAGTACAAGGACTTCATGGCAACTAATAGAATACCATCTTAGTAGTCATACAACTGAAGATTGGAGTGTTAAGCTGGTGGAAGTTATTGGCTAACTCCATGCTGGAAGGAGAATAAGGGAAGATGTCTTGGGAAAACTTTCTGGAAGAGCTGAAGAAAAAATATTGTTGTGAACAAGATATTTTGTATATCAACAATGAATTCTATAACTTGAAGAATGGAAGGCTGACTATTAACGAGTATGCTACAACCTTTACTGAGAAGATGAAGTTGGTACCTTTTCTTGGTTCCTACCGAACTCTCCAAGATCAACAAGTTTGCTAGTGGGATACCAACATATTTTAGCCCAACGGTAAAGCTAGCAATAACTCTAAAAGTGGCCATATGGACGACTAGGAATATAGAAACCCAGATAAGGGTGGAAGGTCTGGAAAAAGTTGAGGCAGAAAGAAAAGGAAGCTTGAGGAATCTTCAAGGTCTAATAAGAAAGGAAGATTCTCGAAGTCTTACCCAAACGACAAGAAGTCTGGGGGTAGTGGTGTGAAAAGTTTAAGAAGATGCACTTCAAAAGATGTGAAGGAGAAGTGACATGCTACAAGTGCTGAAGGGTTGGTCACTATTCCAAGGATTGTATGTTCAATGATAGGGTATGTTACGAATATGGAGATAAGGGGCATATTTCACGGAATTACTGTAACACCTGGTTCCTGGTACGTATTTACTTTTCATGTTTTTCCCTGGGACTCGGCGAGTTGGAGGTTCAACTCGTCGAGTAGACTCGATTTTGGACACGGGGGGTTTAGTGACCTACTCGACGAGTCGGGGGACCGACTCGACGAATAAGAGTTGTCTGTATGAAACCCTAATGTTAGGGTTTACACCCTATTTAAACGTCTTATTCTACTTTAACCCAGCCCCCATCGTCCCTCCCAACCTAGAGAAATCCTAACTCGAAACCCTAAGCCCCCTTTTGAGTGTTATCGAGCTTGTTGGTTCCTTTTTGTGTGTATTTGAAGTTGGAGAATAAGAGGAAAGCTTGGAAGTTCAAGTGGAAGCTAGTAGATCCAGAGGTTGTGACTTATTTCCAACTTATTTGAGGTATAAAGCTGATACCTTGGCTATTCACTACTTAGATCTTGATTTGGGGCTATTTTCTACTTTTTTTAAGCTTTAATGGAGTTATATCTGGATTTGTGTGTAGAAGTGGATTTGTGATTCAAATATGGAACCATTGAGGGTTCCCATGGCATAAAGGTGCTAACTTTATGGCCATGGGAGACCCATGCTTCATGTATACCTCTTTTATGGATTTTTGAGACAAAACCCCCATGCATGTATGTCAAGATTAGAGCTTTACGTGTAAAAGGGACCATAGGAGGCCAGATCTATGATTTGGGTGCATTAAGACCCATTATAATCGACTGTATAGTTTTGGACAAGGAGGGAATCGGCGAGTCAGGACGCATTTCCCCCCAAACGTCTTCTGGAAATGGTTTTTGGTTGAGTGGAAGGAACACTCAACCTGCTAGGGGTTTGTTATGGACCTGGAAATCATAGGACTCAGCGAGAGGGTAAATACACTCGGCAAGTTCAAGGCAATGTCCCAACCACATGAAGACATACTCGACGAGTTCAAGGATGAACTCGACGAGTCATAGAGTTCATCTTCATATAGATGAAGATCCATATGAAGATGAGCTCGATGAGTTCAAGGACAAACTCGGTGAGTCAGTTGAAGATAGTCAGATTTGTTGTTGAAGGCGAACTCGTCGAGCTCTTGCTAGACTCGATGAGTAAGGACAGGATTATGGCAGTAGGTGGACATGGGGACTCGGCGATTTGGTGGACCAACTCGGCAAGTCGAGTCAACCAGATGTTGGATTTGACCAAAGTTGACTTTGACTAGGGTTTGACCTTGACTTTGACTTTGGACTTAAGTTGACCCTTGTAAGGGTTACGAGTAAGAATTGATAAGTCAGAAAAGTTTTTGTGTATGGATTAAGGATTCGAGGAGAGTTGGTTTTCATACCGAGATCAATGCAGACACTACACGACTTTGAGGTGAGTTTTCTCCTAGTAGGAGTGGGTCTACGACCACAATGCCGACCCACAAGTAATAGTGTTGGATAGATGATTGTCTTTGTGATAATTATTTAGTTTTGATATGAGATATGATTATTGTGCTTGATATATTTACTGTGAAAGATACCGAATGGGAGGGTAGCTCCCAATTACTAGTTGAAAGATACCGAAGGGGAGGTTAATTCCCGATTACCTGTTGAAAGATACCGAGGAGGAGCCTAGCTCCTGGCTATGCCCGACAGTTACCGGTTGAAAGATACCGAAGATTATGCATTATTTGGTATGGGTATGATGAGGGATCTCACTAAGCTTTGTGCTTACGATTTTTAGTTTTGGTTTCAGTTACCTCTTCATCTAAGGGAAGGAGTCGGTGGGGTAGCAGCGCATCACACATTCACACATGATATTGCGCATTTGAGAAACCTGGGATTGTAGTCTGATATTATACTATTTACTAATATGGTTTTGTGACGTGTGATTTGTGACTTTATGTTTGAAAGGATTTCGATGGTGTTTTCTGTTAACTATTTTTACAAGTAATATACTTTAAAACAAAAAAATTTGGGTCTTGATTTTGGAATGTTATAATTACCCAAAGAAAAATGAAGCGGTAAGGTTGAATGCGCCTGTAATATCTGAAAATATGGTCCCAAAAATTTCACCAGGGTTTAGGCACTAAGTCTGCATAGTCACCAGGGTTTAGGCATCAAGTCTGCATGATCACCAAGGTTTAAAGTACATCGGGTGAACACATTGTTCACAACACCTATAGGTTGCGATCATGCTAGTGTTCCACTGGACTATCTAGAATAGTCCGTGGTTGTCATCCATACTCTGCTAGATGACGGGGCCATCATTTGGGAACAAGGCTTCTCACATCGTCCACCTCTCATCCTTACCTCATGGTCTATATCACCTCTCAACTCATCATCCAACTCATATTTCATCTACCCATGTTTACCCAACATATTATGTAGATATAAATACATATACAGTTTAAATAATATAAAGCTTGTATAAAATCCTTCATCCAACATAGATAGCAATTATACAGATAATATACACATACAACATGTAATTTATATAAAATACTTCATATCTATGTGTAATATAAAAGGGACCATGCACTCACTTGATAAGGTGGTGACTCAGTACTCGGACAACGCTTCGTTTACTTTAAAAATTTTCCTTCGACGAAACCTAGTATTATTACCACTAAATTTTAGTCTAATATTTACCGTGACTAATTATTAGTCTTATTATTATTATATAAGCATTTAGACAATACATTCCAACCACTATGTATAGACACGGGGCCAAACATAAAACACCGGAAGGTAGGACCATTTTGCATACAACACTTCTGAAATCCAATAACCCTATGCGGCCATTTAAACCAGATTCTCCGTACCGCGAGTAGTTAAAAAGATATTATAACGACACTTATATAATAATAGCTCAAATATTTATTATAAGTTCATAATAACAATACTAATTTTAAATATAAGCTATATTAAAATAGGGTAAGCATAACTTACTTACAAGGTAGTTTTAGCTAGGATTCGGGCTCTGCAGGGGCAGAACTTTGTTGCCGAATCTTTCTAAGAAAGATTCGTGCAACGCTTCAGTGCTCACCTTACTATACTAAAACTACAGAAAGAGAAGTCGAATCATGAGGGACCGAAATGCTGGAGGATAAGAAGAGAAAGACTCTTGAATCAAGAGAATGGTGCAAGAAATATGAGAGCCCAAGCCTCTTATTTATAGTAATTGAATTTACAAAAACTACCCTCCATAATTACTTAATGACTTTATAGTTATATAAATGACTAAACACCCATTCATAATACTATTTAAAATAGATTTAATGTTATTTGTACTAAACTAATGTCGAAAGTACTCAACACTAGTCTTATAATAACCGCATCGTCGATACCTTTCTAATGATATATACATTTGTATATATATGTGTACGTATATATGATTTATATTTTATTTTAATACGTAAATATGTTATTATAATTTGTAACTTGTTCATACGAATTCTATTTTTGACGTTCTTTATATCCATGCGTTGGTATTTACGAGTACTACAACTTTCATTTAGACGCCGTCAGCTAATTCTCATTCTATCTTAGATTTACAAAACTGTATCGAATTTATCGAGCTCGGAGAGTAGGGACCAAGTTTCGTCCATATCTTTAACATACGAGCTCTACTCTCGACATTCTTTATATTCGCGAGTAAGTAAAAACAAGATCTAAAACTTTCATTTAGACTCCGTCGGCAAAAGTCTCGACCGATCTTAAATTTAACAGTAAGAGGAGATTATACTGTTAAATGTCTGCGTAAAATTCATAATTTCTACATATGGACTCTGTTTTCATCTGTCTATTTACCGTTGAATTCCTATTAATGAGATCTTCAACTCTTATTTAGGTCGCATAGGCTAAAAACCGCTCAAACAAAAATTCAATTTTTGGGTCGTGCATTGCTATACCAAATGTTAGAAAATTCATAACTTCCTCATACGAAGTCAGATTTGGGCGTTCTTTTTATGGGGGCTCTCAGCTTAACATATTCTACGACCTTTGTATAGATTATTAAGGCTAAAAAGTCCTCTATCGCAAATTCACTATTTACGTCTCCCGGTGTCGTGCCGGTTTTGGCGAAAAACTTCGATGGGTCATAACTTCTTCGTTATAACTCAGATTTTGGCGTTCTTTATATGTACTGAACCCTTGTAACATATATTACAACTTGGTTAAGATTAATCCTTCTAAATAATCTTCCATCAAAAACTCATTTTTGATGCTTATTGTCTTTAAATTGACTAGCGTGGATCTGCGGGCGTTACAATATATATATATATATATATATATATATATATATATATATATATATATATATATGCTTACATTATTTTGTTTCTACTAACTATTGTGTGCCAGAATGCACAGATCTGGACCATCGGATGGAATACAATCAAATGTCATGATCTGAGAGTTTATGATATCACAATAGGGTAACATACATCATATAATCACACAATTTTCAGCATAAGGGTATTTTGGTTAATTTACCTATATTAAAAAAGGAAATTTCCAGAATTTAAAGGATAATTAATTCCTTTATTTTTAAAAATCTGAATATTTTAAATTAATTCAAATTTAAAAAATCCGATTTTATTTTTTCAGAATGACAGAATGCCAACCATAAACTAGTAAATATATTTTCGATTTTATTCTTGCAGAATACATTTTCAATGCAGTTATATTTGATAATTGACCTGATTTAAGAATAATATATTATTCATATACATCTAACTTGGGTCTATGATTTTATTCATAATATACATCCGAAATTAAATATAAATTCATACATATTCTTACAGACTAATATCATTATATATTTTAATATAGTTATACATATTCTAACAGAATATCATCGAAAATGAATAAGATTCTTAAACAATATCATTCTTGCATATAAAATTATTGAAAAAAATACACTTGATCTTCTTCAATTGTCCATATAATCAACTTGATATTCACATATATACTTGTTGTTAAACTCGATTCCAAATATTTCTCTTGTATGATCAGTATTGAATTCCTTCTCCCTGCAATTCTGTAAGAATAAGATACATTACTTGTTAGTATTACCAGTTAAACAAATATACTTGTTGTTAACAAACATTCTAAACAGAATGCATTTATATAAATAAATTTTAACAGAATACATTACAAAATGCACTTAAATCATAGTCTTTTCTTCTATATGCATAAACATTCTAAAGCATGTATAAATATGTTCTGTCAGAATTACTAGCAACAAATGTTTTATGTAATATTTATATTCTCATAGAATGGAAGTTGTGAATTGCACCAAAACCCATAAGTAAAAATTAAAGAAAATACAAAAACCAATGAGTAAGTGCAGAAAAAATAACAAGTTTTAGACATGATAACTTATACAAAATTCAATGCTTAGGTTGAATTGGAGCTTAAGCATTGGAATCCAAGATTTCATTCTAACATAATTGGAATTCGTGATTCCGTTCTGGCAGAATTACCCTCATCATATTAGATACTAAGGCGATTTTGCTACTGCTACCAATTGAAGATTATTCCTTTGGTGCTTGATATTCATGAGGAAGATAAAAGATAAATTTTCCACCAATGGCTTTTTCAAATATCAAATTCTAGAAGATAGAATACAAACATGATAAAGTAATTGTTTTATATGTTATCTGAAACTATTCTATAATTATATGTGCCTAAAGTCAGATGACTTCACCATCTGATTTTTTTATGTACTGGTAAAATTCAGGTTGAGCAAGTGAATCATTAACTGAAGACTACACCATCTTTATATGATGGATCTCAAAAAATCAAGAATATAGTATCAAATGGGTAAATAAAATTAGGGAAAATCAAACACTTACATATAGTGTTAGAACAACTTCCATGAGAAAACCCCTAAATACAACTCAAATGGGTTTGCCTGTGGTTGAAAAGGTTGCAAGGAAGGGAGATCTAATCTCCAACAGGCTTCCCTTAGTTTACTATCTCCATCTCCGTCAGCCACCAATTGAGGAAAGGAAAGGAACGGAGGAGCAATGCTGCCGTCAAGTGGTAACGAAGGCTGCTCCTTCTTCTATCCGACAACAATCACGCAGGGAGGAAAAGACTTCGATCATCTGTTGATCGGAGAAGAAAGAAACACAAAAATAGTCAGAAAATGGCCAGTGAATCTTAAACGGTTGCAAGGAAGGGCTGTAATCGGTGGTGGGAAGTCGCTGAAACGAAGGTGAATGCTGCTGGCAAAAGGGATCGATGATGTATAGGGTTTGTAGTGACATAAAAAAATGTGGTTTGGCATGTGGAATTAAAGATTGCACAATGAACATGGTGATTTGGGTGATCAAGAGATGTATTGAATATGTATGGTGTTACAAAAGGGACATAGATCTACATCTACATAAATAACACACACTTACACACTTACTTTTACACCTCTCAAGCACACCTCTACAAGTGGACTAAACCCACCTTATATAGATCTTTTTACATGTATCACTCTCACTCTCTATCTCGTGGGTCAAAAGGCTAATGCACCACATGCAAGTGAGTTTTACATAAGTCAACACATTACAAAGTCAAACATTAATAACTTCGTACCCTAACATTCTCCCCCTCAAAGTTAGAAATGGATGACACACTTCAAATGTTCCAAAATAGAGCAACTACGCGATCCAAGCCTCAAAGGTGACACATGTCGAAACAAACTTCAAATCTTCAATTCATCCATTATTCTTCAATTTGGGCTCTAGGATGTGAGACCATACAAGTCTTCGATCACAAAAAGTTGAGCATAAAAACACATCCCGAAAATCTTCAATAAAACCAAACCCATTTCAAAAATAAATCACTTCCGAACTTCCAATTGCATCATTTCGTAAGCTTAAAAAATTCAAGGTCACTTTTGTAACAACCATAATTTTTTACACCAAATTTAAACTTTTCCAATCATAATAAAAAAACACATAACATTATTTACAAAACGTTTTCTAATAATTTTCCATTAGAGTGTCCCAAAAATCATAACAAAAGGATGAGGTGCGATACGGTCACGCCTTCACCTTTCCATGATCTCCTAAAGTACCTGAAACAATAAACTGAAAACTGTAAGCCTGAGGGCTTAGTGAGCTACCCCCAAAATACCAATACCACACTGATAATACCACAACAGTAATAATCAATTCAATCAACATGCATACTGGGCCATCGGCCTGACTGGACCGGCCTACCGAGACTACAGTCTATCTGAGTCCATCTTGAGCCTTCGGTATGACTGGTCTGCCACGTGGGCCTACAGTCTCCCCATACCGCTCATAGGGTATATTGGCCTTCAGCACAAAGCAGGACTGCCTCAACCCAGCCACAAGCAAATAACAATGTGCGCATACTATCATATACAGGCATATATAAACATCAAACATATCTGTCACACTGATCATCAATCATAGAATTCTCCTATAACTAGAGTACCGACCTAGCAGGTCACTAACACACCAATCCTTACGAATCATAAGAGCATAACATATTGTCTACCTCGATTCCAAACTAACAAATCACAACCACATGCAACATATCGTAATAATAACAACTAAAGGGCTGCCCTTGGTGCCGTAGACCGTATCGATATAGTGAGGATAACTCACCTTAAAAATGTCAACTCAGAAGATACACTCCAACCCTCGGATCACCCGACACCGGCTCCACCACCTAAGATCATAGTACAATATACTCATAAGTCCTTAACCTTATAAGGTACCCCATAACCCACTAGTCAACCCCTGGTCAAGGTTAAAGTCCTCAGTCAAGGTCAGCTGTCCATGTTGACCTCTACTCGCCGAGTACCCTCGGCTACTCGTCGAGTTCCTTCGATTCAAACTTAAGGTCACCTGTCGAGTTCCCTCCTTGCAACTCGACGGATACACAATCATACATATCCCAAAGAAAACTCATCCGACTCACCAAGTTGTTCTTCAACTCGTCGAGTCTTATGGCGACCTTCATCAGACTCACCGAGTTGTTCATCAACT
Organism: Lactuca saligna; assembly: GCF_052625555.1. Classification (NCBI taxonomy): domain Eukaryota; kingdom Viridiplantae; phylum Streptophyta; class Magnoliopsida; order Asterales; family Asteraceae; genus Lactuca; species Lactuca saligna. Next base: position 152,401,226 of record NC_136421.1, read on the forward strand.
CGTCGAGTTCACGACCATCTTCATGTGACTCGCCGAGTCAACTTTGCGACTCACCGAGTCCATTCAGTCCTCTTTCCATACAGACTTGTTTTGAGCCATGCAACGGCTCCAAATCACAGATCCAAGCTTCTAGGGCATGCTTATCACGTAAAGTTGCAAACTTTACGTGCATGCATGGCCTTAAAGGCTCCAAATGCCAAATCGAAGCTCTTAATGGGGCTTCATGCCCAAGAGGGACCTCAATCACAACCAAAATTGTGACTTTATGCTTCTAAAATCCAAGGAGGGTCTAGATCTAAAGTTACAACTTCAGATCTAGCCCATAGTTCATCATACCAACTTGAAAATCCATAAAAAGCCCTAGAACTCAACAAAAGGGAAAAAAAGAAGTAAGGATGGCACTTTGATACCTCCAAGGATGCTAGATGAGGTAAATCCTGCTTCCCACTCCTTCCTTGCTTTAATTTCCTTTGCACTCTTAGCTTTCTTCCTCCAAGATCCTCTTTTCCAAACTTCAACACCACACCAAGGCACGCACACATGAATTAGGGTTTTAAGGGGGCTCCCAAAGACTGTAAAGAGGACAAAGAAGGCTAAGGCTCCTTTAAATAGAGGTGCAAACCCCAGGATTTAGGGTTTCAACTGCCAGATCCTACTCGCCGAGTCCAATCATGGACTCATCGAGTAGGTCACTTAACATGCGATCCCATCCTGCTGATACTCGACGAGTAGGTCAACCAACTCGTCGAGTAGAGCTTAACCCAATAAATCTTATTTAAGCAATACCTGAGAATCGGGGCGTTACAACTCTCCCCAACTTGAACTAGACTTCGCCCTCGAAGTCCGTTGGAATAAACAATGTCGGGTAATGCTCGCGCATCTCCGCCTCCGGATCCCATGTCCACTCGGATCCCTTCCGATGTTCCCACTGTACCTTTACTAAAGGTATTTCCTTGTTCCGCAAAATCTTTTTCTTCCTTTCTAAAATAGCCACATGCCTCTCCAAATAGTTCAGGCTCTCATTGACCTGAATGTCATCCAACGATACCATTGCCTCCTGGTCCACAATGCATTTTCACAATTGCAAAAAATGAAATGTGCTATGGATCCGGCTAAGCTCCTCCGGAAGCTCTAGCCTATAAGCCACCCTGCCAACTCTGGCGATAATCCTGAACGGCCCAATGTAATGGGGACCCAATTTTCCCCTCTTCCTGATGCGGATCACACCCTTCGAGGGTGAGACCTTCAGAAGAACCATGTCATCCACCTGAAATTCTAGCTCATATCAGCATCGGTCGGCATAACTTTTCTGCCGGCTCTGAGCGGTCTGCAGTCGCTGTCTAATCTGTTGTATCATTTCGGTAGTTTGCAGAACTACCTTTGTCCGACCCATCACTCTGTGCCCAACCTCGCCCCAGAAGACTGGGGTCCTACACTTTCGCCCATACAACAACTCAAAAGGTGGGGCACCAATATTGGAATGATAGTTGTTGTTGTAGGGGAACTCTGCAAGTGGTAGGTGGGAATCCCAACTCCCACCGAAATCAATAACGTACGCCCTCAGCATATCCTCTAGGGTCTGAATGGTCTGCTCACTCTGCCCATCAGTCTGCGGGTGGAATGTTGTACTAAAATGCAGTCGTGTACCCAGTTCCTCATTGAACTTCTGCCAAAAACGGGAAGTGAACCTGACATCTCGATCGTAAACGATAGAAACCGGAACCCCATGACGAGAGACAACATCTATGACGTACAGGTCAGCCAACTTCTCTGCCGACGAACTCTCCCGTATGGCTAGGAAATGGGCACTCTTGGTCAATCGATCCACGATGACCCATATAACATTGAGCCCCTTGCCGTCTTCAGCAATTTCATGATGAAATCCATCGCGATCTGATCCCATTTCCACATGGGAATCTCCAGAGGTTGTAACTTACCATGCGGCCCCTGATGCTCAGCCTTGACCATCCAACAGGTCAAGCACCTCTCAACAAAACAAGCAATACCTCGCTTCAAAGCAGGCCATCAATCACTCGAACTCAAATTACGGTACATCTTGGTGGCTCCCGGGTGGATCGAAAAACGAGACTTATGAGCCTCCTCCATCATTGTCTGCTGGAACCCTACGGACATCGGAACCCAAACCCGACCGTAACATGTCAACAATACGCGACTATCCTGAACAAACCAGGCGCTTTCGCCCTTAATCCTCTCCAACTTCCAGTTCTCTGGCCTCATGCCCTCAATCTGAGCATCCCTAATCAAACCCACTAGTGGGGAATCCACTGCTATCCTCATACAGTTGGATGGGGTCGAGGACCCAGCTGACTTGTGGCTCAGAGCATCCGCAACCACATTCGCTTTACTAGGATGGTAAAGGATCTTGCAATCATAGTCCTTGACCACATCCAGCCACCTGCGTTGCCTCATGTTCAGGTTTGTCTGATCCATAATGTGTCTCAAACTCTTGTGATCTGTGTATATAGTACAACAAACCCCGTACAGATAGTGCCTCCAAATCTTGAGAGCAAAAACCACCGATCCCAACTCAAGATCGTGCGTAGGGTATCTCATCTCATGCGGCTTCAGCTGCCGCGATGCGTAGGCTATCACTCGCCCCCTCTTCATGAGGACTGCCCCAAAGCCTGTGATGGATGCATCACAAAATACCACAAAATCCTCCACTCCCTCGGGGAGTGTCAACACCGGCGCCTCGCATAAACACTGTCGGAGGGTCTCAAACGCCCTCTACTGCTCAGGGCCCCATCGGAAATCAACCCCCTTCCTCGTTAGATGAGTGAGGGGTACGGAAATCTTGGAGAAATCACGAATGAATCTCCGATAATACCCTACTAAACCCAAGAAACTCCTGATGTCTGAGGGAGATTTCGGAGTCTCCCACTGCATTACCGCCTCCACCTTGGCCGGATCGACCAAAATCCCCTCCTGGTTAACGAGATGTCCGAGGAACTGGACCTCTCGTAACCAAAACTCGCATTTCGAGAACTTGGTATAGAATCGTTCTCGCCTCAGAACCCCCAGCAGCTCCCTAAGATGCTCCTCATGTTGCTCTCGAGTCTTGGAATACACCAAGATATCATCTATGAACACGATGACCGAGCGATCGAGCATCGGTCTGCAGACTTGGTTCATCAGATCCATGAACACCGCTGGCACATTAGTGAGCCCAAACGGCATCACCACTAACTCGTAATGACCATAACGAGTCCGAAACGCGGTCTTCTCCATGTCCTCCTCCCTCACCCTGACCTGGTGATATCCTGATCTTAAATCAATCTTGGAAAACCAAGATGCACCCTGAGGATGATAAAAAAGATCATCTTATCTCGGGAGTGGATAACGGTTCTTCACCATTAACCTTTTCAACTCCCTACAGTTAATGCACATCCTGTGCGAACCGTCCTTCTTCCTGACGAAAAGGATCGTTGCTCCCCAGGGTGAACTACTCGGACGAATAAACTGCTTGCCTAACAGCTCCTGCAATAGAGATGATAGCTCCTGCATCTCAGGCGGTGCCAGTCGGTACGACGCCTTAGCGATAGGGGCCGCCCCTAGCACTAAGTCAATCCTGAACTCAACCTGCCTCTCCGGAGGTACTCCGGGTAACTCCTACGGAAACACATCAGCAAATTCCCTCACCACCGGGACCTCAGAAACTTAGAGTTGCCCTCTAAGCCGCGTATCTACCACATATGCCAAATAACCGGCACACCCGTGCTGAATATACTCTCGAGCTCTGGCTGCCGAACAAAACCCTGATCCCAACCTGGTGCCCTCACCATATACTACAAGTTCTCCCCCACTTGGAGTTCGAACCACCACCCGCTGTCCCTCATAGTCGATCATGGTGCCAAAATGGCTAAGCCAGTCCATCCCTACAATCACGCATACATCCCCCATGGGGATAGGAATCAAATCTATCAGGAAGGACACCCCGGAAATCTCTAACTCGCATCCCCGGTAGACCGAAGAAGCAGAAACCCCATGCTCGTTGGCGATCAAAACTCGCAACGGACACTCCAGATCATCTATCGGCACACTGAACCCTCTAGAGAAGGACTAAGATACAAACGACTGACTCGCCCCCGAGTCAAATAATACCAAAGCGGGAAAAGAATTTACTAAAAACGTACCTAATCACAGGTACTATCAATAAGCATAACATAAATACAATAACTGAGACAGAGAATAGAAACGTACTAGCAACCACATCTGGTGCTGACTTGGCCTCCTCGACCGTGAGCTGGAAGGCGCGACCCTGAGCCTTCGGAGGATCCACCTTGACTGGTCTCCCATCTCCAATCCTTGCAGCAGCTGGCGCAACTACCTGCGCCAGCTTGGCAGGCAAGCTGCGGACAATTGATCTTCACATGACCAACCTGATGACAATGGTAATAAATCCTCATATCTGCGGGAGGGGTGGACTGACGACAATTCCTGGCATAGAGCCCTCCTTGCCACATTTGTCGCACCCACCTCCTTCTCTATAAGCTCCCGAATGAACCCTGTCACACTTTCCACAAGTGCGGCTCTGCTGACCCCCAAATCGTGTATCAGTGGTCTTAGACCGCTTAGGCGCCGGCTGAGACTGTGTCGGTGCCTGACGCTGCTCCTTCAGCTGCAGCTCTGTCTCCAACTCACGCCGCCTCGCGGCTTCCTGAAGGTCCAGGAAGGTATCACATCGTTGTGTAGACACGAACTGTCGAGTATCAGTCTTGAGCATACTCTAGTAACGAGTCATCTGAGACTGCTCTGAAGCGAACTCCAGGCAAAACATAGCCCTTTCTGTGAACATACGAGTGATCTCCATCAAAGACTCCCCATCATGTCTCAATGTCAAAAACTCCTGCGCAAGCTACTCCGGCTCAACGCGTGGAACATAGCGGGTGTGGAACATATCCCTGAACTGCTCCCAAGTAACAGCAGCCTGCTGATCATCAGTATACGACCCAGTTGTCAGCCTCCACCAGTCCTTTTCCCCAAGCCTCAGCAGGTTCATGGCACACCTAACCTTTTGGTCAGCAGGAAAGCCTTGTCGGCTCCTTCTCCAACCACTGCCTTAGTTACAGTTGAAGTGGCTGCAGCGGCAACTGTCTCTGCTAGAGTTTCATATTGCTCATCAAAGTACTCAACCATCACGGTCTTAATCGACCCAAACATCTCTGGCAGTTGTGCTCGGAATGCAACAACAATCTCATCGTGCATGATCTCCCAGATCCGGGCATCCAACTCCTCTGTCCCTATCTGAACCATGGGCTCGAGTGCTACCAGCACCTCCAACCCTCCGTCTCCCGACCTGATCCTGATCCTGATCCTGATCCGGATCCCGAATCAACACACACACACACACGCACACACACACACACATATATATATATATATATATATATATATATATATATATAGGCCATCAGATAAATAACATAATGTCGGGAGACCAAAACCTAGAAACCCTATGGGTTGTGATTGTTGGATTAATGTCTAAGTCCATAACTATAATTGGTAAGACTTGACCCGACCCGGCATGGTCCATTTGGGTTGCATGGCATCATGCATTTGGATAGACTATAATGAGAGAAATAACACTTAAGGTTTGTTAATATATTATAATTTCTAATATATTAATAAGGTTATTTAATTAGTATTTGTGACAACCGTCAATTTTCGGTCAAGTCAAAGTCAACCAAAGTCAACAAGTTAAACCGTTCGACTCATTTAGCACGTGGGTACTAGAGTTTATGTTAGGTAAATACTAATCAACTCGCTATTCTAACGAGAGATCATAAATCAAAAAGTGCGAACATCTAGATCTCCTTAACCTAAAACTATGGTACGAGGCAAACCAAACCGATAAAACAATGTTACATACTCATCGGGAGTGTGTAGGATCCTTAAACAAGGCTTAACAGGGTTTACAGACCTTGCATTGCAAATCCGGGCACTCACAAATACCACACACGAAACCTCTCTCAATCGTTTTCACTCTATCTCTCTCTATTTAGAATCTCTCCCAAATCTCTCTAAGTATGTGAAATCTCTCCCAAAACTCTCTTTGTATGAGAAATCTCTCCAAGAATGTGAAATCTCTCCCAAATCTCTCTAAGTATGTGAAATCTCTCCCAAAACTCTCTTTGTATGAGAAATCTCTCCAAGAATGTGAAATCTCTCCCAAATCTCTCTAAGTATGTGAAATCTCTCCTAAAACTCTCTTTGTATGAGAAATCTCTCCAAGAATGTGAAATCTCTCCCAAATCTCTCTAAGTATGTGAAATCTCTCCCAAAACTCTCTTTGTGTGAGAAATCTCTCCAAGAATGTGAAATCTCTCCCAAATCTCTCTTTGTATGAGAAATCTCTCCAAGAATGAGAAATCTCTCCCAAATCTCTCTTTGTATGAGAAATCTCTCCAAGAATGTGAAATCTCTCCCAAATCTCTCTCAAAAGTTTCCGTAACTTTTTGGAGTCATTCGGGTCATTCCGACCCTTCTTAGGAACCGAAACCCTTCTTAGGACCGAAACCCTATAGCAGAAGAGAACCCTCTCGGTCTCTTCTCCGCCTCTCGGTCTCCTCCCGCCTCTCGGTTCCTTGCCCTCTCTCGGTCCTTCCCTTCCCTCTCTCGGTTCTTCTCCCCACCTCTCGGTTCTTCTTCTCTTCTCTCAGTTCTTCTCCCCACCTCTCGGTTCTTCTTCTCTTCTCTCGGTTCCAACACCAGAGGACCGAACCTCCGGCCAAACTTCGGATTTTTGATGCTTTTCACCCATTTTTTATATTTTTAACATTTTAAGCCCGTTTTTCGTGATTTTAACGCGGGATTTTCTCCAGAAATTATATTTTAACATAATAAACCCTAAATATTCATAATTTAATCCTATTTTTCGTGAAAATCCCTATTTAAATAATAAAAGCTAGTGGGTAAAGTACAAAGAGGTGGAGTGTTAACTTTGCTTTACCTTATGACACAAGCAACCACTCCCACACCCACTCTATGACCAGCCACACCTCCCCACCTTACCTAGGTCACATCAATGTCCTTTCCACTCAATTAACACCCTTTCCCACGTTTTTGAGAGCTGGACATTCATCCTCTCTCCTCACTTCTCTCATTTGCCCTCATTTCACCAAGGATCCAACTCCACTTTTCTCTCAAACTTTCTCTACCAAATTTGAGATTCAAGGCTGATTATCAAGTGTTCTTTCACTCTTGGTAAGTATAATTCATCCTCATTGTGATTATTTCACTTCATTCTACTCAAATCATTGATTGCTTACACAAACTCCATAACTATGATGTTAGATTCTCGAAAATCTTCTAGGCATCTCCAAGTGTTCTTGAGTTAAACACTTCCATTCTTCAACAATCATCTACTGAAATCACTTAAGGTGAGTTCATACCCCTACATTTAAATGTTTTCTCAAGTTTTTAAGGGGGGGGGGGGGGGGGGGATACAAGTTAAAACACCAAAAACATAACTAAACTCTTCTAACAGCCTTCACCAGAAAAGTTCAACTCCATTCACGGACTGTTTTGGACAACTTAAACATTTTAGTTTTCAAAACTGTTTTAGGTGCAAGTAGTTCCACTTCTTAGATTTAAAATGACTACTTGCACATCTCCACACGATTTTTCTACAATTTATGGTGATTTTTACAAAACAGTCTGTCTTTTCAAACACAAATCCGGACCAGTCTGTGAATATGAGCATTTTAATACAAGTTAAAGGCTTCCAAAAATCATGATAAAAATTATGAGTAAACTAGACACATTTTGGGAACTCTTAGAATTTACGGATCTAGTTTTCGACTTTGTATGATTTTCCCAAAACAGTGCAGAAAGGTTAAAGTTAGTTATCAGCATATAAATATCATAACACTTTGTATTATGTTGAGCAAAGTGTATAATCATAAGTTCTAATTATTGAATGTGTTTCCTTGTTAGTTTATCATTATAAACTGAAACTAAGTCATTCATGATAAGATTATTCATTCATTTAGAACTCGTATATTAAGCTATAAAAAGCATAGTTTAATGGATTCATAACACTAATGCATTTTCATAAAAGAGTTCTTACATATTATAAACATTTTAGATAAACTATAATAGGTATAGTTTATGATACATCACTTAACACACTCGTACAAAAAGGGTATATCCATACAGAAAAGGTTTACATTCACACACATTACACGTAAACTTGTTAACCTAAATTGTGAGACAGTCTCTTCCCGTACGTCCGAGTGCGGGATATAATTCCTGGTAGTTATAATCAGAGTCTCCTGGAGGGAGAACGTGATACTTGTATATAGATCTATATTGGGTTTGACACCCTACACCTTGCTGCTAGCTACAGTGGGACCTGCAGGTCTACGGGTGACAAATGTCATTTCAGTTTTGCGACGCCTGAGAAACGTCGTGGCAGGTTCATTCAGTCATAGTATGATTATAGCGACTCACATAGGGATATAACAATCCATAAAGTTTACGGGATTTTCATAAAACCTAAATGGGTTTTATGACGATTTAAAATCACTTTTTATCTCAATAAGTACAGATAATACAGTACACTTTCGGTTTTGGTAATTATGATTACACATCATTTGAAACCAAATTTATATCTTTAAGTATGGCCGATACTTGTTATTTCTCGGTCCTGGTATTTAGGACTACATATACATAAAGTATTAACAAACATAAGAATTTACGGGAATTTCATTTAATTCAAGCGCGTTTATGTCGATTTAAACACATATCATTTTCTATTAGTAAGAGAGGTTACTTATACATTTTGGTCTTCGGTTATAAGACTACATTACACAGATTTTAAAGAAAATATCGGATTTTCTGGATACATATTGTAACGCTTTTATAAGGAAACGGTTTACTTCTTTAATGAAATTTCTTATGAACTCACGAATCTTTGTGTTGACACTTTTTCAAAACTACTTGTATTCTCAGGAATTCAGTGAAACAGGAAATCAACAACGTTTTGAGGATGGGACTATAATTCGTCAAACAGTTCATTTTGTATCATAATGTAATTGATGTGAATCATGTAAACATATACTTTGATGTAACTTTTTCAATTATATTTGTGATGGTTGTATTTACTTTGAGCACTATTATACTCGTTGTTGTGATATTCTACATGAAGTCCTCCACCCCCGGACGTTTCCGCCATCCTTGGTTTGGGGGTGTGACAGTATTGATCAAGAATTAATTAAGTGATCAAAAGAAGACTAAATAAATATATGAGTTGATTATGTAAATCATTCATTCTTATATATGTGGGCTTGTGATCCAAGATTCCTTATGTTGGACTAAGTCCATAGGGTGACCCATGGATACTCCATGGAGGTTAAAATCCATGGAGCATAAGGAATGGGTAAAGTTATGAGTTACATGGTGTAACCCTAATAGCCACCATATAAAAGAATCCTATGGCTCAAGAAATCGATCACTATGTGTGAGAAGAAAGGACTAGCCGATTTTATGAAGCGTTCCAATTTCTCTCAAGTCATTCCATGTGTATTTGATGTTGTGTGAACCATTTGAGGTGTCACACTTGGGGCACTAGGCACCCAAGCTTCATGAAGACATTCTACATCAAAGAGGTATGTAATTCTAACTTGATATATTCATATGGATCAATGTTATTATGTTAGTTAGGATGAATACCTTGGAAAGTTCATATTTGCATGTATAATAGAGAAAACATAGATCCAAGGTATTTAGGGTTGTATGTACACTTAGGAGTGTTAGAATGCTCAAAACCCAACAGTGGTATCAAAGCCTAGGCTTGTTTTCTTGTTATACTTGCAAAATTGGCTAAAAAATCGAAGTTTGGAGCTGTCTGCACAGCATACTCGCCGAGTCCATGAAGGGACTCGACGAGTCCAAGGCAAAAAGCATCCAACTCGTCAAGTTGGAGCCCAGACAACATATTTTCGAGTTTTTTTGGCTAGAAATGGACTAGGAACATTACCATCAGCTGTTTTTGGACTTATAAACTTATTTTTGATGTGGTAATGTTCATGCTAATCCAATTTCAAAGATATAATTGTCAATAGATTCATGTTTTGTATTAGTTTAGTGATTAGGCTAATTACATGAAAAAGTTTGATTTGAATTATCTTGTTCTTATGAGTTGCTTAGATTAATAGAAAAGTTAATTGAGTATGTGTTTTCAATCCATTTTAATCTAAGAGTTGATTCTAAAATGTGTTTTTGTAACTTGTCCTCAAGTTATATGAAAAGTCACATTTAAGTTTCATAAAACTCATAAAAGTTGGCAATGGTTATAAAAAATGAAGAGTCTTGTCCTCAACTTATGGAAGTTCAAGAGTCACTTCATTAAGTAATAAAATATGTAACCTTAATTAATTCCATAAGTTACAAAATAAAGAAAAGGTACATTCTTTTATTAGTTTAAAGTCTTCCATAACTTGTGCTCATGATATGGAACTTGAAGAGTCTTTTATTTAAAACAACTTTCAACACATAAGTCATTGAATTAATTAGTTTTGAATAGTTTCGAAACTTGCCCTCAAGTTTTAGAATTTGAAAAGTTTTCACTATGAATACTTTAATTCCAAGTTAGCGCTTAGAATTATAAAAGTTAAAATTCAACCCTTATAATTTATAATATTATAAGTTAATAATATTTATATTTATGTATAAGAGTAAAGCCAGTCTTACCGTTAGTAGGCCTCATTCACGAAGCCGGTCTATAAGAGGGGGGGGGGGTATATGGTTACTGCCTATAAAATGGCAGTTTAATGGGTGTGTCCACTCTCACCCTCCGCTTCCTTGATTGGTGGAGGGTCGTTAGCCAAACGGGTAGGACAAGGACTATAATTCTCCCTTCATTCAAAGTATTAATGATAAATACTAAGTAACTAAACCATTTATAAATACCCAATCTTAGTTACTTAGGAAACAGTGAATAAGGTGCTAACCTATGAAATTACACTTTGCACTTTGCTTAAGTCGTTAGGGGAGCGGGTGTGGTTAACCGGCACACTAACCTGGACTTAACAAGATAGGAAAAGGGTAACTTAATATTTATCATAGTATCGGTGGAGCGTGTGTGGTTAACCGGCACAACGACCAAGGGGTAAATATTAAGGGTACCCAGTATATTTGCATGGTTACTTCACACCTTGTTTTGTGATCCTCGGCATCCCAGTCACAAAACCTGAAGGGCACACTCGAGATTGAAACATGCCATTTAAAATTTCAATGAATCTCAAAAGATCTAGGAGTTTCAAATCCAATTAAAACTTAATAACACATTTCGTTTATCTTGGTGGAAATTGGTGAATCGTCATTCACCTACCTTCAAATACTTTATAGCTTGGATTACGGCATCCCTCTTCCAAGTTATAAAAGTATTGTGTTGGGTCCTAGCCTTAATATTTCATATTGGGTGTTATATTAAGTACTTTAAATCAACTATCATGAATATCTCCCAAAAAGATGTCTGGTTTAGACATTTATGATCTTCCCAAATCTCTTGAAACAAGTTTTCCTAAATGAAGATGATGTCCCATGGAAATCATACTTCTTTCACCTCCTCCAATTATTCTCCCCAACTCACAAGTTCTTGAAAAGTTTAAGGTCACTCAATCCCTATTGGCAAGCAAAGGTCTGTGTGTGGTCACATCTTGGAGATGTAGTCACATATTGACAAGCTGGAAGAGTTGGGTGTCAAAGTCTTGAGAAAGTTGGTGGTTCAATCACTTTCTAAGTCACATAGTGAGTTCCTTTGGGACTCCTATGAAACAGACTATGACAAGACCCTTAATGATCTTATCTATTTGCTAAGATCAACTTCCTAAAACTTGTGGACATTGACAATAATGACATTGCATATCCAGTAAAGTTCTCTCTTCCCAATGGAAAGGGATCGACCATAGTCAACTCGGTTGACCAAATGGTAAAGAGAAAGACTAAGTCTGTGATAGTCCCATGTTCTGTTACCAAAGCGTCCATATATTAAATTGCCAAAGGAAGGGGCATTGGTTGCGAAGCTGCCAATTTAACTAAGGGTGTTAAAGTCAATAAGTTTGACTCTACTTCTGGTAAAGTCCACTATCTAACTTTGCTAAGTTTCTATTATGAGATTCTTGATACATGATGTGACTGGGACACATGGTGATGTTTTAAGAATCAAAGAAAAGTGAAGAAACTTAAAGAAAGAATATGTTGAATCTGATCGCGTAGATGGATTTCTATCGTATAGTTTGAAGATCGGATTCTTGAGCTACTTCTTAGAAGTTATAAGATATTGCTTAGGAATGGATAACAACAAGTTTTCATATGGATTTTAAGGATAAGTTTTTCCACAAGGTTTTAAAAAATAAAAGGAAATTTTTTATTTTATTTATTTTATGTATCCTAACAATGGCGTTTGTGGAAAATTGTTGCTTATAAGATTCCACTGATAGCAATATTGGAAAGTGAATTTGATTCTCTCATTTGTGGTAATGTCTAAATTTACCAAATAAGGAAAGATTCTCGTCACCCAAGGTTTCAATTGGACCGAAACTTGGAATCATGCAAGTTGTATAGCATGACGGATGAGAACTTTCAAACATTGGAAAAATTAAGACTAACTACTTGTTCACATGGATGTGTGAGTCAAGTAAAGGACTAAGGGATCGAGTACACATTCTTGTGCATTCGTTGAGTCCACCACAAAATATCGATAATACTATTCATCATAATTTACTATAGCTTAGTAAATATGGTTATACTTACAAGCTTAAGTATAAGTTCTGAAACATTAGAAAAGATCCAATGTATGGCAGAGCAAATAAGAAGAATCAAATTAGGCAGAAGGATAAAAGTTTCTCAAATCTGAAAAGATGGGAGAGCACTTTAGTATCAGGTTTTGTGATCATCTTAATGATTAAGAAACCATAGCACAATTAGTTCTCTAAGGAAATCTTAGTGCATTCTTATGACTAAGAAGAGGAATCTTGAATTGTTGAAATGGTTAAATCAAGAAGATGAGTCATACTTCGTTCCAATACAATTCTTAGAGTTATATTCTAAGAATGTAACTTGATTGACATGTCTTAGAGAAGGTTTAAAATACATGTCAAATGTAAGAGTAAAAGTTTTCTACTCTTGTACATTTGAAATTGGTAAGTTGTGATGTTTTGGATAAAACAAAGACCAACTAAGGCCAATTGTGTGAAGTGTTTGTCTTGATTAGAATCCACACTATCTCTTGAATATCTGACAAGAAATTATTATATGTCAAGAGGACAGTGGGAGTCTTAAAGGTCTTGAAAGTCTCAAGAACGAATCAAGAATAAAACCTAAAGTTCTTCACTAGCACACGACATGAGGTTCATAACCTATCATGTTGACATATTCTGTGCCCATTCCAATTAAAGTTGGCTTTGGATATGAGTTCTTAGAGTTCTCAATTGGTTGCACAACAACTTGGAAGCAATGGCAGGTTCTTGAGCTGCCAAATGGCAAGAAATTAAGATTGAGTTCAGTCCATATGAGCTTGGATTTGTCATTATCCTTGTCTTGTGACTATGGTTTTGACAATTCACATGGATAAGAACACATATACCATTAAATCTAAGTGTCATAAGGTTTCTCTCCGATTCATGAAAATGATGGTGAGGAAACACTTTCACTAAGTAGATTTTGTTTGGTTTTGAGCAATCTAACACTTCCTAAGTGTGCATGCAACCCTAATAAACCTTGGATCTATGTTTGTCTAAATACATGCAAAATAATAAATTTTCCAAGGTTTATAACCTATCTAACATGGCATGGGGAACATTTCAACATAAAAGAGTTAGAAGAGATTACATACCTTTTTGATGAGTTTGGTTCTAAGGAGTTTGAGGGCCAAGCACCAATAGTGTGAATGCCTCAAATGGAATCTCAAAACACCACAAACTCTTGGAAAACTTTGAGAGAGTATACACACTTGTATAATTTCGGCCACACACAAGCTCACACACACTAGTTCACTAGTTTTTCCATATGCTCAATTTCATGCTCCATAAGCATGCTTATATAGTGTGCATGGTTAGGGTGAAACCCTAATAACCCATGTCTTTTCCTTTCCAAGGATCCATGGGTTAAAAGCTCCATGGATCATCCATAGACTTCCATATAAGCCTAGCCCATTAACAAATGAGTATTAGCCCACACTATATAAAACAAATAGCCCATAATCTAATTAGTCTTCCTTTTAATCTCTAAATTAATTCATAATTAATTTAAGACTAAAAAACTAATTAAATAACATAACTTCGTATTAATATATTATAACCTATAATATATTAATAAACATATGTGTATAACTCTCATAAAATTATCCATAATAGTTTGGATGAGATGCAACCCAAATGGACCATGCCGGTCGGGTCAAGTATATACCAAATAAGTTATGGACTTAGACACCTTATCCAACAGACTCCCACTTGGATAAGTCTAATAACTGTGTTTGCCTATATAACTTCAGGAACCAACCAGCAATCGTAGCTCTCGAAAACTCCATCGAACTATGAAGCGCCATTTTAATACAAGTGATCACATAATCCTCTGTTCTCATGATATCAGCCGGACAAACACATGGAACTATGTCTTGCTTATTGTCTAGCAGTTGTTTCTCGATTTTCCGATTTGTTTGACGAAGAACTTCACTGAACACATCGGTTTAGTTCTGACCGGGCCCGGTACATGGGTCAACACAAAATCATCGAGGGGCCCAGATATCGCTTCTATTTCTAGAAGGAACAGATAAACTTCGACTCATATGCTTGTTCTACTACTTGTTGAATTGTACACAAAGGCACGTTTTATAACATCAAGTTACTGATGTGTTTACGTGCAATCAATGCACAACCAACTCATATGAAACAACTCATATCTCTAGGTTTTAAGATTTATATGATGTTATCGTCTCACGATCACTGGAGATAAATTCCATGAAGTGATACAAGTGAGCGTGGGTTTATACCAATACTCATAACTTATGAGTACTCATGAGTGTTGCAGCAACCATTGCCATGTCTAAACACCTTTTAGCCATATACAAACCCAATTCATGACAATCTTGATTCATACCTACTTCCGACGTATGATCGATTGTGGAGGTTTGAATAAATTAATTATTCTGGAAGTCAAAACATGCAAAACTGAAACAATAGTAAATAATTGAAAATGATAGTAACACTTTACTCATAAATAAATCACAAATTTTATTCATCATCAAACTTCGATTACATTTTACAAGTTTCAGGAAAAACTATCTAATCTGTAAAACTAATATCGTCCCTCAGCCCGATGCGTCTCGCATGCTGAAAATGCTTAACCCTCGTCAGTCCCTTCGTAAGGGGATCTACAGGATTTTCATCCGACGATATCCTCTTTGCCACGAGGAGTCCTTCTTCAATCTTGTATCTTACGAAGTGATATTTTCTGTCAACGTGTCGGGATCTGCCATGAACACTTGGTTCCTTGGCTAAGGCAACCGCACTATTGTTGTCACAGAAAATCTCCATAGGTTCCTTAATAGCTGGTACAACTCCAAGGTCTCCGATGAAGTTCTTTAGCCATATCGCCTCCTTCGCTGCTTCACTTGCTGCTATGTACTCTGATTCACAAGTCGAATCAGCCACCGTCTCCTACTTGGAACTCTTCCAAGAGATTGCCCTTCCATTTAAGGTAAAGATCCAGCCCGACTGAGAGAGGAAATTATCCCTATCAGTCTGAAAACTAGCATCACTATACCTTAATACTCTCAAGTCATCACTCCACCAAGGGTAAGGACCCAATCCTTAGTCCTCCGCAGGTACTTGAGAATGTTCTTTACCGCGGTCCAATGAGCCTTGTCAGGGTTCCCCTGATACCTGCTGACCATGCTCAAAGCAAATGCCACATCAGGGCGGGTACAAGTCATAGCATACATGATCGAGCCAACTGCGGAAGCATACGGTAATTGGCTCATCTCAGCTATCTCTGCCTCTGTACTCGGACTCTGAGTCTTACTCAGTTTGGTATTGCTTTGGATCGGTAAATCTCCTTTCTTGGAATTCTCCATGTTGAACCTTTTCAACACCTTATCCAAGTAGGTACTCTGACTAAGTCCAATTAGTCTTCTACTCCTTTCTCTTAATATCCTTATCCTTAGGATAAAGGCAGCCTCCCCTAGGTCCTTCATAGCAAAGCATTTCCCAAGCCAGGACTTAACCTCCTGCAAGGTTGGGATGTCATTTCCTATAAGTAGTATGTCATCCACATACAGTACCAAGAAGCTAACTATACTCCCACTAGCTCTGACATATACGCAAGACTCATCTTCGCTTCTCGAGAAGCCAAACTCTTTTACCTTCTCATCAAAACAAAGATTCCAGCTACGAGATGCTTGTTTTAATCCATAAATGGATTTCTCAAGCTTGCATACTCTATTGGGGTACTCTACACTGACAAAACCCTCTGACTGATTCATGTACACATCCTCAGCCAACTTTCCGTTAAGGAAAGCGGTTTTGACATCCATTTGCCATATTTCATAATCATGAAATGCTGCGATGGCTAGCATAACCCTAATAGACTTAATCTTTGCTACCGGCGAGAAGGTTTCATCATAATCAATACCTTGAGTTTGAGTAAAACCCTTCGCAACCAGTCGAGCCTTATAAGTATGCACTTTTCCTTCCATGTCTATCTTCTTCTTGAAGATCCATTTGCACCCGACTGTTTTACGGCCTGGTACATGGTCAACCAAGTTCCAAACTTGATTGTCATACATGGACTGTATCTCGCTGTCCATAGCCTCCTTCCATTTAGCAGACTCCGGGCCTGCCATGGCTTCCTTAACGCTGCTGGGTTCATCCAAACTTACCAATGTACTATCACTGATAAATGTATCACCTTCCATAGTAATATGAAAGCCATAATAAAACGAAGGTGTGTTTCTAACCCGTGTGGAACGCCTCGGAGGTACAGACTCGTCAGCTGGATCAACAGGAGTTTCCTCCTCAGGTTGATTGCTAGTGTCTGAGGTTCCTTCACCAATTGCCTCCTGAATTTCTTCAAGATCAATTTGCCTCCCACTGTCTCCTTGGCTTATAAATTCTCTCTCACGAAAGACTCATCTTCTTGCTACAAATACCACATTCTCACTGGGTCTGTAGAAGAGGTAACCAAAGGATTTCTGTAGGTAGCCGATGAAAATACACCTTTCACTTTGGGGTTCGAGATTATCATGAGTCTCACGTCTCACGAAAGCCTCGCAACCCCAAATCTTGATGTGGTTCAAGTTGGGAACCTTTTGTAGGGACTAAATTAAGGATATGGGCGGCAGTCTCTAAGGCATACCCCCAAAAAGAGATTGGTAATGAAACTCGACTCATCATAGAGCTAACCATGTCCAACAAAGTTTGATTACGCCTCTCAGCCACACCATTCAGCTGTGGTGTCCTGGGAGGAGTCAATTGTGAGACAATCCCACACTCCTTAAGATAGTTAAGGAACTCGGTACTAAGATACTCACCACCTCGATCGGATCGAAGCATCTTAATGTTCCTGCCCAATTGATTTTCTACTTCCTGTTTGAATTCCTTAAACCTTTCAAAGGTTTCTGATTTATGTTTGATTAAGTAGACATACCCATACCTACTAAAATCATCAATAAAAGTCACATAATACCGATTAGCATCCCTTGTGGCGGTTTTGAATGGCCCACATACATCAATATGTATTAGGTCCAATAAACCCTCACCCCTCTCACAAGTTCCAGTGAAGGGCGATTTTGTCATCTTTCCAAGTAGACAAGATTCACAACTATCATCCGATTTAAGGTCAAATGATTCCAAGACTCCACTCTTTTGGAGTTGGCTTATGCGTTTCTTGTTTACATGTCCTAGACGACAATGCCACAATGATGTTTTATCTAGGCTAGTATAAGAATCAATATACAACACATTATTTCCTAAGTTGTCTACAATTGACACAGTTTCATACACACCATCACAAGGTAATGCTTTAAAATAAAACACATTTGTAAAGAAAGCATTAATACCACCACATTCATTATCAAATGAAAAGGTAAAACCTTGTTTGTACAAAGCATGAAAAGAAATAATATTCCTCGCCATTTCAGACGAGTACACACATTTATTCAAATCTAATTTTAACCCATTATTGAGCAACAAAGTATAAACTCCAATCTTGGAACAGGTGAAGCCTTCCTATTCCCCATGATTAGGTTTATCTTCCCATGCTCCACATCCTCACTTCTTCTTAGGCCCTGCAAATCAGAACATATGTGAATACCACATCCTGTATCAAGCACCCAAGAGTTAGAATATGTTGAGTAATTAGACAATATAGTGTAAATACCTGCATGGGTGGGTTTCACTTTCCCATCCTTTAGATCCTGCAAGTACTTAGGGGAGTTTCGCTTCCAGTGTGCCTTTTCATGGCAATAAAAGCATTCAGCATCCTTGGGAATGGCAGAAGGAGTGACAGAACCGTTCTTGGTCTTCGATGAGGAGCCTTCAAGAGACTGTCCCTTGGTACCCTTTGAAGGGTGCTTCCTCTTTTTCCCTTTTCCTTGCCCGATAGCTAAAACAGGGGTAGATGTTGGAGTAGGAGTAGTAGAGGTAACAACCGCCTTACCCTTAAGACCGGATTTCGCGGTCTTCAAGAGTCCTTGAAGCTTGCTGAGGGTAACTTCCTCCTTGTGCATATGATATGTCATTCGAAAATGATCATAACAAGAAGGCAAGGAGTGCAAAATGATGTCAATTGCCAACTCCTCAGGGATGTTAACATTTAGCTTCAGCAAACGGTCCACATACCTTTGCATCTTTTGCATGTGGGCCATGACGGATTCACCGTCCTTCATGCGGGTAGTTATTATGGAGGAGATTATTTCATACCACTCCTGACGAGCACTCTGATGGTACCTTTCCATCAGGTCTTGGTGCATCTCAAAAGGGTAGAAATCTTCATATGACTTTTGGAGCTCGGCTGTCATCGTGGCCATCATGATACATGCCACCTTAGTAGCATCTCTCTCATGAGTCCTGAATTCAGCGATCTCCTCAGGAGTAGCAGTAGACTCATCAAGCTCTTTTAAGTCCTTATCGAGGACATATTCCTTGTCCTCATAACGAGTAACCATCCTGATGTTCCTAATCCAATCCATGAAGTTGGAACCATCAAAGATGACCCTCCCACAAAGATTCATGAGAGAGAAAGAACCAGTTGGGTTAGAGCCCGAAGCATTAGTGTTGGAAGACATCTGAAAGAAGAGAGTAAGTTTAGATTAGATATTTAGGATCCTTAATAAGACACCCAAATGTAATATTAAGGCTAGGATCCAATCACAATATATTACACTTAGAAGAGGGATGTCGTAATCTAAGTAATAATATATTTGAAAGGTAGGTGAATGACGATTCACCAATTTCCACCACAAAAACGAAATGATTTATTAGGTTTAATTGGATTTGAAATTCCTAGATTCTTTTGAGATTCGTTGAACTTTTCAATGGCATGTTTCAATCTCGATTGTGCCCTTCAAGTTTTGTGACTGGGATGCTGAGGATCACAAAACAAGGTGTGAATAACCATGCTAATTCACTTGGTACCCTTAATATTATCACCTAATCAATGTGCCGGTTAACCACACACGCTCCATTGATCTATGACAAACATTAAGTCACCCTTCGTGATCCTTACTAGTCCTAGTTAGTGTGCCGGTTAACCACACACGCTCCACCAACGACTTGGTAAGGTACAAAGTGTGAATTCCATGGACTAGCACCATGTTCACATTTTTCCTAAGGTAACTAAGATTGGGAATTGAAATAGTTTAGTTACTTTATAATAATCATTATAATTTTAATGAGAATTTAAAGTCATTGTTCTACCCGTTCGGCTAATGACCCTCCACCAATCAAGCAAGCGGTGGGTGAGAATGGACACCCATTAAGTCGCCATTTTATAGGCAACAACCTTATACCCACCTTATAGACCGGCTTCGTGAATGAGGCCTACTAACGGTAAAATGACTTATTCTTATACATATATATATATATATATATATATATATATATATATATATATATATATATAATAATTAACCATTAATGTTGTAAATAGTATAAGGGTTGAATTTTAACTATTAAAACTCTAAGGGTTGGAATTAAAGTTTATTAAAGTGTGTGAAACTTTACAAATTCCAAAACTTGAGGGCAAGTTCTGTAACTATGCAAAACTCTTCATTTCATAACTTATGAATTAAAGGTTCATAAAAATGAAGACTCTTCATTTTCATGTAACTTATATGTTTTAAGTGTGTGTTAAATAAAGGTGACCTTTGGAAATCCATAACTTGAGGAAAAATTATGGACTCCATTAAAACACATAAATTATCAAGAATTAATTCTAAACAATTCAGCAAATAATTCCTATCATTTTCTAAATTCATAAGAACATGAACATGATCATCAAAATTTCAAGAATTATATGAACACATTAAATCATGGAATTTTGATATTTGCTATTGTAAATGGATTAGAACAACCATTAAACCAACTAAAATAAGTTTTAAAACACCAAAACAGTTTAGGGTAATGTTTCTAGTCCATTTCCAGCAGCAAAAGTCGAAAATATGCACTCTTTCGATCGTAATCGTCGAGTGCATGAACCTACTCGACGAGTAGGTTGAAGTTTGCCTTGGACTCGTCGAGTCCCCCCCATGGACTCGGCGAGTCCATCATGCAGACAGCAACGATTTCGACTTTTTTCACTATTTTGCATCAAGTATCAAACAAGCAAGCCTAGGCTCTGATACCACTGTTGGGTTTTGAGCAATCTAACACTTCCTAAGTGTGCATGCAACCCTAATAAACCTTGGATCTATGTTTGTCTAAATACATGCAAAATAATAAATTTTCCAAGGTTTATAATCTATCTAACATGGCATGGGGAACATTTCAACATAAAAGAGTTAGAAGAGATTACATACCTTTTTGATGAGTTTGGTTCTAAGGAGTTTGAGGGCCAAGCACCAATAGTGTGAATGCCTCAAATGGAATCTCAAAACACCACAAACTCTTGGAAAACTTTGAGAGAGTATACACACTTGTATAATTTCGGCCACACACAAGCTCACACACACTAGTTCACTAGTTTTTCCATATGCTCAATTTCATGCTCCATAAGCAGGCTTTTATAGTGTGCATGGTTAGGGTGAAACCCTAATAACCCATGTCTTTTCCTTTCCAATGATCCATGGGTTAAAAGCTCCATGGATCATCCATGGACTTCCATATAAGCCTAGCCCATTAACAAATGAGTATTAGCCCACACTATATAAAACAAATAGCCCATAATCTAATTAGTCTTCCTTTTAATCTCTAAATTAATTCATAATTAATTTAAGACTAAAAAACTAATTAAATAACATAACTTCATATTAATATATTATAACTTATAATATATTAATAAACATATGTGCATAACTCTCATAAAATTATCCATAATAGTTTGGATGAGATGCAACCCAAATGGACCATGTCGGTCGGGTCAAGTATATACCAAATAAGTTATGGACTTAGACACCTTATCCAACAGATTTTAGCTAGATAGCAATTGTAATATTTGCATTCTCAAAGTCGTTAGTGGAACGTGTGTAGTTTACCGGCACACTAACATGGACTTGTGAGAAGTGGCAAAGGTCTAAAAAATCAAAAATATGATTACGGCATCCCTTTTCGTAGTTCTTAAAATTGTTTAGACACACATGTGAGCTATCTAATATAAGGTGTATGATTATGATAAATTTATCAAAGTAATCTAGTATTAGAAATCTGAACTTTGGTAAGAAAGTCAATAAAGTATTGATTTCTAGAAGTTCAGCTGATTTCTGAGTACATGTCAAAGCTAGTGGGAGCATAAGTGTTATGCTAATAATCATCATGTTAGTGGGATCATGATAATTATGATAAGTATTGCAAGTTAGCAATGTTAATTATAGAAAACAAAAAGTTTCATTTGTGAAAGAGTTGTTTTGCTATAATTAAGGGAGATGAAATTATACTTCATCTCAAATCTAAAAGCTTAGATCAAGGTTTTAATCGTATTTATTCAAGGATATATATATATATATATATATATATATATATATATATATATATATATATGAATTTCATGTTGGAATGGCTCAACATAAGGAAATTCAGTATATGGGTCCATTATTTGCGTTCTAAAATTCGATTATGATTACGACATCCCTTTTCATAATCTGAATTATGAGAACTTGGCAAATAGAAATGGAAATGTTATAGCAAAAGACCGGTTTAGTCTTTATGTGAGACATCATGAATCATGTCCCATATGCTTCAGATATAGGATCGATTACATGTGTTATATTCATCCTTTCTAAAATTTTCCAAATGCCTGGGGCATTAAAAAGGGAAAAGGTCTAGAATTGGATATGACTAAAAGGATTAAACATTTGTAGAGGACAATCTAAGGTTTACCAAAGATTCGTTGCTCAAGGACAGTTGGAAGTATAGTGATAATTCTGGTAGGACCATATTAACATAATCTGTAAGGAGGTAACTCTTGTTCAGAAGTGATAGTCAAAATGGAATTTGGAAATGTTTCAAAGTTAGAAATTATTCAATCTATGTAAGATTAGGAAACTTAATGCAAGAAGGATGTTTCCAAGGAGCTGATGTCCTTTGGAATGCTCTGTAATGGTTGTTGTCAAGTCTTTATGCCTTTGTGCATAATCATTAAAAGAGGATCAATGCATATAAGTTTAGAATCTAACAGATTTTAGTAAATGGCATGGATTTGGAATTCTTGCATTTGCAGTAAGGATTTGGGATTGTGAAAAGAGGATCATTGGAGTTATGGTCAATTGATCTATTTCACAAAGTAAAGATCATAGACAAACATAGTATGCATACTTGGTGTATGGCATGACTAGTGTTTAGAAAACATAGTGTACATGCTTGGAGCATGGGACAACTATTGTTTTAAATTCAAGAATAAAGTTGATAGCTGAAACTGTATACAATGAATAATGTGTAATCATATCGTGATAAATAAAAGGTGTTTTATTTATGTTCATAGGTTTTGATACCATATTGGATTCAATTATTATTGTGTTTCACTTTTCATGTTTTAACTTCCAGAATAACTAGGTCATTGTTCTGGATGAATAAGTTATTCAAACCATCCACAATCGGTCATATGTTGGAAGTAGATATGAATTAAGACTGTCATGGGTTGGCTTGTAGAGGTCTAAGATGTTGTACAAAGGGCTACAACACTCATGAGTGCTCATAGTTCTGAGTATTGGATTCAACCTGCGCTCATTGGAATCAGTTCATGGATTTTATCACGAGTGATCATGAGACGATAATATCTTATATTCTTCAAACCTAGAGATATGAGTTGTTACTATGACTTGGTTGTACATTGATCGCACGAAAACGTATTCAGTAACTCGATGTTATAAAATGTGCCTTTGTGTATGATTCAACAAGTAGTAGAACAAGCCATATGAGTCGAAGTTTATCCATTCCTTTTACCTTTAGGATAAAAGCGATATCTGTGCGCCCCACGATGATTTGGTGATGACAAATGTAAGTGCTCGGCCGGGCCAGGACTGATTTGATTTGTTCAATCAGTCAGTCGTCATAAATTGGAAATCAGGAAACAACAAATGGACAGAGAGAATCATTATAATCCATGTCTCAGTCCATATTATATCTAGAATGGAGGAATATATGATCTCTTATCAAATGGACAAGTCATTGACGAAGGTCAGAGTCCATCTACAAGGTTAGAGTTCGACAGAAGCTTTTGAGAGCAACGATTGCCAGTAGGTTCTTGAAGTCATACTGTAACATCCCAAAAACACAGTCTGAAAGTTTCGTTTAATTTAATGATAAAACCATAGTCAATAAACCTCATATAGAAATCATAAGCAATGTATCTCAAAATATTATAACAACTGTCAAATATATCAGAGTATAAACATCCTAGGCTGAACAAATGGTGTGTGCACTGCAATCTTCCCGAGCTCCTCTTTTGAAAACTGAGTACCTGAAACCAAAACTGAAACTGTAAGCACGAAGCTTAGTGAGCTCCCCCAAACCACCACATACCATACAATAACATATAAACACATATTGGGCCTTGCCCACTGCATCGGAACGAAGCCCGGAAACTGCATCGGACCGAAGTCCGGAACTGACTGGGACCTTGTCCCCTGCATCGGACCGAAGTCCGGAAACTGCATCGGACCGAAGTCCGGAACTGACTGGGACCTTGTCCCCTGCATCGGACCGAAGTCTAGAACTAACTGCATCGGACCAAAGTCCGGAACTGACTGGGACCTTGTCCCCTGCATCGGACCAAAGTCCGGGACTAACTGCATCGGACCGAAGTCCGGAACTAACTGCATCGGATCGAAGTCCGGAACTGACTGGGCATAGCATAGCATAGCAAAACACATATCAAATAGCATAACACACATGATCATAAACTCACATACTGCATACTACGTCAAGCCGTAGCCCATAACACTTAACACATAAATCCAGTCTGAGCCACGAAGGCATCAAACAAACTAACAACTGCATCAGACCCAAGTCCGGAAACTACTGCTACTAAACGGGCCGGCATTGTGGCCTTAGACCCGTTCCTACCAGAAGGAAACTCACCTCACACTGCTGAAGTCCCGTTTACACAATCCCACACTGCTGAAGTCCCGCAGACTCCACCCCAGCTGCTGGCTGACAGATTCCCGAACTGTCAACACCAAATAACACCCAATTAATAATTGGGTTCTAACACACAACTAAAAATACATGCTTTGGATAATTACTACATTACCCCTAGCTTGGCTTACCCAAGCCCAAGGCCCAATCCATAGGCCCAAAGTCAACTAGGGATTAAAGTCCAACATATGGCCCAATTGATCAGTCCAGTCCAACATGTATCGTTCTAGGGCCCAATATCATACAACCATCTAGGCCCCAACTATGGCCTATCTATGGCCCAATTTTCCAAATTGGGCCCAATCCTTCATATGGGCCTTACCCTAAAGCCCAACTAATTACTCTAGTCCATTTGATTATTCTCGGATGGCCCAATACAAAGCCTAAGTGAAATTAGGGTTTCACATCAAATGATAACTATGGTTAAGTGTTTATTACTTAACCCACTAGGGACTTAATCCGTTAAGGACTTAATCCATTAAGTCCATTATTGCTTAGATTAATTTCTGCCAATGATTATTATTTAATATTTCACTTATTAGATAATTCTCGTGTGCCCTGATAAATTTCCAAATATTAATATTTTCTCAATTAACTCATTAAGGACTTAGTCCATTAAGTTCTTTACTCTACTTAACAAATGACATGAAATATTTTGGGCTTAATTCACAATCTAATCCCAATGGCCCAAAAGTAACTCCAATAAAAGTCTAAGGCCCAATTACTCACAATTAGGGTTTTCCACTCAAATATGGCCCAATAGGCCCAAAATAAATCTTTAAGCCCATTAAGGTTTTGGCTAGGTCCATTAGGGTTTTGCTTGAGGGGCACCACCCACTACCACTTCGGGTAGTGGTGGTCTATGGCGGCTTACGGCGGCGGCCACCACCTTACGGTGGTGGTTATTATTATTTTCATTAATAATCCAAGCTAATTACAATTACAAGTTTTACTCCAAAACTAACACACACACACACACACACTAACTAACTAACTAAGCTAACTACACACACAACCACACCATGGTGGCCGGCGGCGATGCTTGGCGGCAGCCACCACCTCACGGTGGTGGTAGTGGCTATTCCTGGCTTTCCAATCAATCAATCTTAATCATACATCACTGAAATAACACACACGCCCACCCTTATGCTTGGAAAAGTAGCACAACCACCACATGGTGGTGCTTGGCGATGGTAGAACTCCGGAAAGGCGGCAGCAGCGTCGTACATCGGTTGCTCGGAGTGGCGGCGGCCACTCGTCTGTTGGGAAAACGATGGCGAAGGGTGGTCAGAATGATGCCGGACAGTCGAGTCGGACCCTGAACATCGATAGCAAAAGAAGAAGGAGGAGGAGGTGGAAAGATGACGACTCACACACACCCGGAAGCCACGCTGTCGACTGCCATCACTCGAAGATAAAAGCTATTATGCTCAGCGGCTCGGCTGGTCGGAAAAACGCGAGCAAAAAGCAACTGCGACTGGGGTGCTCACGTATGGCGGCTGAGGTACTCACCGGAGGTGGGTTCGCTTCTTCTAACCACGATATCGGGAAGTCACAGTGGTGTTCCATTGGCACGGTGGTCGCTGGCGGCCTCAACTGATCGAAAAATGGACGCGAAGGAGAGAGATGGCAGCCCCACCGTGGTCTTGTTTCTATGGCTTCACAGACGAGGAAGGCGGCGATGTACGTCGGAGAAGGGTGAGATCGGCGGCTGGAGAATCCCGACGATGGCGGCTGCAACATAAGAGGCTTGGGGCTAGGGCATGACTGGTAACGAAGCTATATACCCCGTCCCCCACCAAATCTTTGCCATAACGACTACTTTGGTCCCTCCTCCATGAAATTCCTTCAAAAGAAGTCTATAAGTTACCATTTAAACCCTCCCCTTTCAATTCCTTTACAAATTATTGAGGGAATTATATCTATTAATTTATTTAAATAAACGGGGCGTTACAACTCTCCCCCACTTAAATTAGATTTCGTCCTCGAAATCGATCCTTGTCATACCTTACACGCTAACCACTCAAGTAACATGATCACCATCCTGGGCGCACCCTAACCTTCTCAAGGTAACTGTGACCAATCATCACAAAGCCCTAACATTTGCAGGCGAACTAATCCCTCACAACAAGCTCTCATGTACTCTGTCTGACGTTTGCTATCTCTAGATGATCTAAATCCCTAACAGTCTACTCATACTGAATCATTATAGCTAAACCCCGCGGGGAAGGGGATGACTAAGAATTACTCAGCAATCTCTTACGCTTATCATACATGAGATCCTCAAATACCATCACTGATGGAGACCCAAAACTGTCTGAATCCCGGATCTACCTGAAAACACTAAACTGCCTGAAACACATGACTGTCTGAAACACTGAACTTCCTGAACACTGAATTGCATGAACACTGAACTGCCTGAAACACTGAACTGCCTGAACACTAAACTGCCTGAACACTGAACTGCCTGAACACTATATGCTGCCACATGCCTGCATCCCAACATCTACCGAGACCTACCGGGTCTCAATTTTCCGCCACTCATCTGAAATATCGAGTTCCAGCCCGGCTGCGGAGCCAAATGACTCCCACTTAGTCGCCTCACACGACTTCTAAACAAGTTCCTTCTTTAGAACTAGCTGCCACTAGTTACCATGCCACTGAGGCTCTAATAACTTTCTGATCTAACTGATCGAGTCCATACGTAAAATCCTGACGTCACCAAACCCAAGGCTAAAAGTGATTGCTACATGACCATTGGTAGCCTCGTGTCATAAATGACCTTAAGCAGTCCACCGCTTCCTTGCTCTCATCTCTATAGTGGCGCTTCTATAATCTTATCACTGGCTTAACTAGGTCTCATCCGTCTGGGAAATTCCGAAACCCAATCCGTGGATTTCCATTTCCTCATTGCTATACCCGAACTGGTGGGTACTACTGATCTTTCTGCGTCCTAACAACGCACTCACGCTATCTACCAACCTAGTGAAGGCTGCGGCTACACCCACAGACCCACATCATTCTAGTACTATCTGACTGCTAGTGAATGCTACGTCTACACCCGTAGACTTACAACACTCTGATGCTGGATCGAACACGCGCTTGCCCCGCACTCAGCTGAACTCGTGTCCTAACTGGAATCCTTAACCTGATTCCATAAGGCTTGCTAGTAACATCACGGAACGCGATCTCTTTATTGGCACACTTTTCCGAACTTCCATCTCACACTATCTTCAAACCATACAACCGCTTGGGCTATCTTCCTTCCCAATAAAGATGCGAAACTTATCCTAGTCTCAAAACTGCTGCCGCTTCTGAATCCTTGGGCGATTCTCCCCCACTTTGATTCAGCTAATGCCCCACAACACACAAAATTGGAAGAATTTCCAATCCTTCTCACCACCCATGACCAATCTGCTATAAACCACACTTACCATTGCTAGTGTTTCAACACTAGTCAGTCCAAAGGATCACACCACCTCCAAGAACCCGAATAAATCTCCGGTGATAACCCGCTAGACCCAGGAAGCTCCGAATCTCAGTTGGAGACCTCGGAATCTCCCACTGCATCACAACCTCTATCTTGGCCGGATCGAATAGAATATCCTTCTGATTGACAAGGTGCCCAAGAAATTGCACCCCGTGTAATCAGAACTCACAATTGGAGAACCTTGCGAAAATTCTCTCCCTCCTTAAAGTCTCTAGCACCTCCCTCAGGTGCTTCTCGTGCTGCTCCTCAGTCTTGGAATAAACCAAGATGACGTCGTACTTCCCAATCCCGTAATCTGCGGAATTGGTCTATTACTACTCGCTAATGCTTCTCGATATGCAATTGGCATATGACATCTCTTTTTAAAAATATAGTTCAGACATAAATTGAGGTTAACTTAGGGTTACACTTACTCAGCCGATGGAACGAAAGGCTCCCTTGTGCGGTTTCTTGCAAGTGCTGCACCGAATCGGGTCCTGCTGGTCTCTCGAAAGCTAATCTGAAATCTACGGTCTCCTCCCGAGAACCCTCACTATAAGCAACTGATTTGTTTCCCTCTTACCAATGTGCTCCAAGTCCATATCCCGATCTCAAGCTCTAGAATTAATATCATTCAGGGTCTTGCACCCCGAGATACTCATAATCTCCTTGCTATCATTCTACAATATGTTCTGATAACTTACCTTCTTCATTTCCTCATCTGTTGCATACCGTGGTACCACATAAGCTCTTTCCTGAGGCTTGACAGTGATCTCTGCCACAATCTCAGTCTTCTGGTGGAGATCTAACAACTGTTGCGCCAACTACTGCACCCCAATCACCCGGGCACACTCTGCCCGGAATCTGGTCTGGAAGTCATCCCATGACATAGCATCAACCACATCATCCCTCAACTGACTACCAACCTCTTCCAATCAATCTCGTGCTCGATCCCTCAGGAGACAGGAAGTAAGTCAGGTCTTGTCTCCTTTCGAGACAACGTCAGGTATTAAAAGTGTTGGCAACATCTGCCAACCATTTACTGCTAACAATGGGGTCCCTAACCCCCGTGACAATCTGAAGCCTCACAAACTCTGAAATCCTGAAACATCAACGTACGGGTCTCTATCATGACTGTTATCTTAGTGCAGAATGCACTCGGCCTCTCATCACAAATCTCTATAATGCCCTCCTTGATCGTACTGAGGATCACAGGAGTCTGGTCAATGATATTGCGCAAAATTCTCAGATGAAATGAACTCTCTCATCTGATCATCAATCTGCCCGGCTCCAGAGTCCGAGCCTGATCCCCTATCGATACCAGAACTACCATCTGGTCTACCACGTAGCGTCACTATACTCGACAACATGTCATCACTAACATCACAATACTCATCCAAACTCGAGGGATCTCACACACTACGAGTTCCCTGGATTCATCTCAGCCTGCCTTGATTCGAGTATGGATCCTCTGTTTTCAGTAGTACGGGCCCATACTACCTTCCACATCTATCCGTACTTTCCTCAAGAACTGCCTCGACTCCACCAAGTCACTCTACTGCTACTAATCTCTGCTACTACCTTCCTAGGCTTGCCCTAGGGAAATCTCTGACTCCATCCAATCTAGTCCTCAGCTGCTGAAGGCCTCCCTGTAATGCTAATTAGCCATCACCTGAATACCATCACATGTGATGAGGCTCAGATAATCCTTCGAGTAAAAGACTCGTACCTACAACAGTTAGACTCAAACAAGAGCTGCGCAATAGGGCCAAATCCAACACTCTGAGATTATTCAACCCTGATCACATGTGACGTGACGTATTCACCTAACGGCTAGCTCCCATCACTCAAAGTCCTACAAAGCACAAAGCAAGCAGCATTCGGACACAGGAAACTACTCAAGCAAATCTATTCTCATAACGAGAAACTGCAATAACATACAATGCTAGGCTCATACTATCAGTCATAACCTAAACAGGCTATCCTACTACTGTCTACTCAATAGTAGCATGCAATTCCCATAAAGCTAAAACACATATAGCAGGCACATAAGGCATCCTCCTAGATCCTTAGTCCTATTCTAGCATGTTTTTCTACAGAAACTGAAACTGACAATCATAACATAAATTTGTATGGGTAATTTGGGAGTACTTACTTGAGCTCGGTTGATTGCATGCACCACACCCTTTTCTCTTTTCAAAACTCTTTTCGCTTTTTCTAAAACTATTTACTTTATACTTTTCTAAAATTGTTTTCTTTTCTCAAAATTCTTTTGTAACCATGGTTTTTCTCTTGAAAACTATATACCACTTCCTTAGTTTGAGTTCAGACACACTCGGGAGTGCGCCCGAATCCCTCAAACCAAGGCTCTGATACCAACTTGTAACGTCCCAAAAACACAGTCTGAAAATTTTGTTTAATTTAATGATAAAACCATAGTCAATAAACCTCATATAGAAATCATAAGCAATGTATCTCAAAATATTATAACAACTGTCAAATATATCAGAGTATAAACATCCCAGGCTGAACAAATGGTGTGTGCACTGCAATCTTCCCGAGCTCCTCTTTTGAAAACTGAGTACCTGAAACCAAAACTGAAACTGTAAGTACGAAGCTTAGTGAGCTCCCCCAAACCACCACATACCATACAATAACATATAAACACATATTGGGCCTTGCCCACTGCATCGGAACGAAACCCGGAAACTACATCGGACCGAAGTCCGGAACTGACTGGGACCTTGTCCCCTGCATCGGACCGAAGTTCGGAAACTGCACCGGACCGAAGTCCGGAACTGACTGGGACCTTGTCCCCTGCATCAGACCGAAGTCCGGAACTAACTGCATCGGACCAAAGTCCGGAACTGACTGGGACCTTGTCCCCTGCATCGGACCAAAGTCCGGGACTAACTGCATCGGACCGAAGTCCGGAACTAACTGCATCGGACCGAAGTCCGGAACTAACTGCATCGGATCGAAGTCCGGAACTGACTGGGCATAGCATAGCATAGCAAAACACATATCAAATAACATAACACACATGATCATAAACTCACATACTGCATACTACGTCAAGCCGTAGCCCATAACACTTAACACATAAATCCTGTCTGAGCCACGAAGGCATCAAACAAACTAACAACTACATCGGACCCAAGTCCGGAAACTACTGCTACTAAACGGGTCGGCATTGTGGCCTTAGACCCGTTCCTACTGGAAGGAAACTCACCTCACACTGCTGAAGTCCCGTTGACACAATCCCACACTGCTGAAGTCCCGCAGACTCCACCCCAGCTGCTGGCTGACAGATTCCCGAACTGTCAACACCAAATAACACCCAATTAATAATTGGGTTCTAACACACAACTAAAAATACATGCTTTGGATAATTACTACATTACCCCTAGCTTGGCTTACCCAAGCCCAAGGCCCAATCCATAGGCCCAAAGTCAACTAGGGATTAAAGTCCAACATATGGCCCAATTGATCAGTCCAGTCCAATATGTATCGTTCTAGGGCCCAATATCATACAACCATCTAGGCCCCAACTATGGCCCATCTATGGCCCAATTTTCCAAATTGGGCCCAATCCTTTATATGGGCCTTACCCTAAAGCCCAACTAATTACTCTAGTCCATTTGATTATTCTCGGATGGCCCAATACAAAGCCTAAGTGAAATTTGGGTTTCACATCAAATGATAACTATGGTTAAGTGTTTCTTACTTAACCCACTAGGGACTTAATCCGTTAAGGACTTAATCCATTAAGTCCATTATTGGTTAGATTAATTTCTGCCAATGATTATTATTTAATATTTCACTTATTAGATAATTCTCGTGTGCCCTGATAAATTCCCAAATATTAATATTTTCTCAATTAACTCATTAAGGACTTAGTCCATTAAGTTCTTTACTCTACTTAACAAATGACATGAAATATTTTGGGCTTAATTCACAATCTAATCCCAATGGCCCAAAAGTAGGTCCAATAAAAGTCTAAGGCCCAATTACTCACAATTAGGGTTTTCCACTCAAATATGGCCCAATAGACCCAAAATAAATCTTTAAGCCCATTAAGGTTTTGGCTAGGTCCATTAGGGTTTTGCTTGAGGGGCACCACCCACTACCACTTCGGGTAGTGGTGGTCTATGGCGGCTTACGGCAGCGGCCACCACTTTACGGTGGTGGTTATTATTATTTTCATTAATAATCCAAGCTAATTACAATTACAAGTTTTACTCCAAAACTAACACACACACACACACACTAACTAACTAACTAAGCTAACTACACACACAACCACACCATGGTGGCCGGCGGTGATGCTTGGCGGCAGCCACCACCTCACAGTGGTGGCGGTGGCTATTCCTGGCTTTCCGATCAACCAATCTTAATCATACATCACTGAAATAACACACACACCCACCCTTATGCTTGGAAAAGTAGCACAACCACCACCTGGTGGTGCTTGGCGATGGCAGAACTCCGGAAAGGCGGCAGCAGCGTTGTACATCGGTTGCTCGGAGTGGCGGTGGCCACTCGTCTGTTGGGAAAATGATGGCGAAGGGTGGTCAGAACGATGCCGGACAGTCGAGTCGGACCCTGAACATCGACAGCAAAAGAAGAAGGAGGAGGATGGCGGAAAGATGACGACTCACACACACCCGGAAGCCACGCTGTCGACTGCCATCGCTCGGAGATAAAAGCTATTACGCTCAGCGGCTCGGCTGGTCGGAAAAACGTGAGCAAAAAGCGCTTGCGACTGGGGTGCTCACGTATGGCGGCTGAGGTACTCACCGGAGGTGGGTTCGCTTCTTCTAACCACGATATCGGGAAGTCACAGTGGCGTTCCATTGGCACGGTGGTCGCTGGCGGCCTCAACTGATCGAAAAATGGACGCGAAGGAGAGAGATGGCAGCCCAACCGTGGTCTTGTTTCTATGGCTTCACAGACGAGGAAGGCGGCGATGTACGTCGGAGAAGGGTGAGATCGGCGGCTGGAGAATCCCGACGATGGCGGCTGCAACATAAGAGGCTTGGGGCTAGGGCATGACTGGTAACGAAGCTATATACCCCGTCCCCCACCAAATCTTTGCCATAACGACCACTTTGGTCCCTCCACCATGAAATTCCTTCAAAAGAAGTCTATAAGTTAACATTTAAACCCTCCCCTTTCAATTCCTTTACAAATTATTCAGGGAATTATATCTATTAATTTATTTAAATAAACGGGGCGTTACACATACGCAATAATAGTTTTAGACCTATCCAAGTGGAAGACTGTTGGATTAATGTCTAAGTCCCTAACTATAATTGGTAAGACTTAACCAGACCCGACATGGTCCATTTGGGTTGCATGGCATCATGCATTTAGATAGACTATACTGAGAGAAATAACACTTAAGGTTTGTTAATATATTATAATTTCTAATATATTAATAAGGTTATTTAATTAGTATTGATCAAGAATTAATTTGGAATTAATTAAGTGATCAAAAGAAGACTAATTAAATATATGGGTTGATTGTGTAAATCATTCATTCTTATATATGTGGGCTTGTGATCCAAGATTTCTTATGTTGGACTAAGTCCATGGGGTAATCCATGGATACTCCATGGAGGTTAAAATCCATGGAGCATAAGGAATGGGTAAGTTATGAGTTACATGGTGTAACCCTAATAGCCACCATATAAAAGAATCCTATGGCTCAAGAAATCGGTCACTATGTGTGAGAAGAAAGGGCTAGCCGATTTTATGAAATGGTCCAATTTCTCTCAAGTCATTCCATGTGTATTTGATGTTGTGTGAACCATTTGAGGTGTCACACTTGGGGCACTAGGCACTCAAGATTCATGAAGACATTCTACATCAAAGAGGTATGTAATTCTAACTTGATATATTCATATGAATCAATGTTATTATGCTAGTTAGGATGAATACCTTTGATAGTTCAAATTTGCATGTATAATAGAGAAAGCATAGATCCAAGGTATTTAGGGTTGCATGTACACTTAGGAGTGTTAGAATGCTCAAAACCCAATAGTGATTTCCTTGCTACGCGTATGGGTCATGTGCTTTCAGTAGTACGGGCCCATACTACCTTCCACACCTACCCATATTTGTCTCAAGTATCACTACAACGCCCTAACAATATCATCAACATAGAAATGCACCCAATCCTCACTTCTAGAGGAATATAAACTATCTCGCATCTAATCTCACCACTTCTCATGACTCATACATCCATGAAACTTCTGTTGGATTAATGTCTAAGTCCATAACTATAATTGGTAAGACTTGACCCGACCCGGCATGGTCCATTTGGGTTGCATACCATCATGCACTTGGATAGACTATAATGAGAGAAATAAGACACTTATTGTTATTAATATATTATAAGTTCTAGTATATTAATAATAAAAATAATAAGATTATTTAATTAGTATTGATCAAGAATTAATCTAGGATTAATTAAGTGATCAAAACAAGACTAATTAAATATATGGGTTGATTGTGTAAATCATCCATACTTATATAGTAGGCTAATGCTCCATGGATAATCAAGTTGGGCTAAAACCCATAGGATGGTCCATGGATGCTCCATGGTGTATTTGAACCCATGGATCCAAGGAAATGGAAAGCCATGATAATTAAGGATTTACCCTAATTGTAACACTATATAAAGATATTATTCTTGACCAAATCGGCCACTAGTATTATTCTAGAGAGGGCTAGCTGATTTCATGAAGTGTAGAACTCTCTCAAATTATTCTAAGTGTTTTGATGATTGTGATTCCATTTGAGGCTTCCACACTATTGGGGCTAGGCACTCAAGCTTCATGAAGACTTTCTACATCAAAGAGGTATGTATTTTATCTTGTTATATTCATGTTTTGTATGCTAGATTAGGATAATACCTTGGATGTTCTTATTTGCATGTATAATAGAGAAAACATAGATCCAAGGTATTTAGGGTTGCATGTACACTTAGGAGTGTTAGAATGCTCAAAACTCAACAGTGGTATCAGAGCCATGAGTTGTTTTCTATTATATTTGATGCAAATGTTTTTTTTTCCAAGTTAAAGAAAAAAAAGAGGAAAATGGAAAAAAAATTGACGTTTGTCAAATTTTAAAATAATTACTTGTTTTTGTGAAAAACTAATTATTTGTAAAATTTGAATCATTTGCTATATGAGTTAAATTAGTTCAAATTTAGTAAAAGATAAAATGATATGATTATTTTATTAGTTTTAAAAGTTTGATCTAAAGAGTTTTTTGAAACCTCCATAAGTTATGGATATCAAAAGGTTTAAAAAAAATTGATTCAAAGTTTTTTATGGAGTTACAAAAATTGGTGTTAATGTTTTAAAGAATTCCATAATTTGTTCTTAAGTTATGGAACATGAAAACTTTCATCATTAAACAAACATTAAACTCCATAAGTTATGGGATCCAAAAGTTTTTTTTTTTTTGAATTATTCTGATCTTATGAGTTGATTTAGATTAATAGAAAATTATGTGATAATATGTTTTCAATCCATTTTAATCTAAGAGTTGATTCTAAAATGTGTTTTTGTAACTTGTCCTCAAGTTACTTGAAAAGTCACATTTAAGTTTCTTAAAACTCATAAAAGTTGTAATAGGTTACAAAATGAAGAGTCTTTTTCCTCATTAAATTGTTTTATGACTCCATAACTTGTCCTCAAGTTATGGAGGTTCAAGAGTCTCTTCATTAAATAATTAATAAAAAAAAGTGTAACCTTAATTAATTCCATAAGTTATAAAATAAAGAAAAGTTAATTATTTTATTAGTTTAAAGTCTTCCATAAGTTATGGAACTTGAAGAGTTTTTTGGATTAAAACTACTTTAAACACATAAGTTATTGAATTAATTAGTTTTGAATAGTTTCAAAACTTGTCCTCAAGTTTTGGAATTTGAAAAGTTTTCTCTTATGAATACTTTAATTCCAAGTTAGCCCTTAGAATTTTAAAAGAGTTAAAATTCAACACTTATACTATTTATAACATTAATGGTTAATTATTATATATATATGTATAAGAACAAGTCGTTTTACCGTTAGTAGGCCTCATTCACGAAGCCGGTCTATAAGGTGGGTATAAGGTTGTTGCCTATAAAATGGCGACTTAATGGGTGTACACTCTCACCCACCGCTTGCTTGACTGGTGGAGGGTCGTTAGCCGAACGGGTAGGACAATGACTTTAAATTCTCCCTTCATTAAAAGTATTAATGATAAATACTAAAGTAACTAAAATCTTAATAATTCCCAATTTTAGTTACTTTAGGAAAAATGTGAATTTGGTGCTAGCCCATGGAATTCACACTTTGTACCTTACCAAGTCGTTGGTGGTGCGTGTGTGGTTAACCGGCACACTAACTTGGACTTGTAAGGATCACGAAGGGTGACTTAATGTTTGTCATAAATCAATGGAGCGTGTGTGGTTAACCGGCACATTGATTAGGTGATAATATTAAGGGTACCAAGTGAATTGGTATGGTTATTCACACCTTGTTTTGTGATCCTCGGCATCCCAGTCACAAAATTTGAGAGGGCACACTCGAGATTGAAACATGCCATTGAAAAGTTCAATGAATCTCAAAAGATCTAGGAATTTCAAATCAAATTAAAACCTAATAAATCATTTCGTTTTTCTTGGTGGAAATTGGTGAATCGTCATTCGCCTGCCTTCAAATATTTTATAGCTTGGATTACGGCATCCCTCTTCCAAATTATAAAATATTGTGTTGGGTCCTAGCCTTAATATTTCATATTGGGTGTCATATTAAGGACTTTAAATCAACTATCTTGAATATCTCCCAAAACATGTCTGGTTTAGACATTTATGATCTTCCCAAATCTCTTGAAGATGATGTTCCTCAACATCATGCTTCACTTCCTCTATCTCCTCCAATTATTCTCCCTACCCCACAAGTTCTTGAAAAAGTTTAAGGTCACTCGAGCCCTATTGGCAAGTAAAGGTCTTGGTGTGGTTACATCTTGGAGATGTAGTCACATATTGACAAGCCGGGAGAGTTGGGTGTCAAAGTCTTGAGAAAGTTGGTGGTTCAATCACTTTCTAAGTCACATAGTGAGTTCTTTTGGAACACCTATGAAAAAGACTATGACAAGACCCTTAATGATTTTATCTATTTGTTAAGATCAACTTCCTCAAAACTTGATGGACATTGACAATAGTGACACAGGAAATCCAGAAAAGCATTCTCTTCCCAATGGAAAGGGATCGTCCATAGTCAACTCGGTTGAACAAATGGTAAAGAGAAAAAACTAAGTCTGTGATAGTCCCGTGTACCATTATCAAAGGGTCCATATGTTTATATTGCCAAAGAAAGGGGCATTGGTTGCGAAGCTACCCTATTTACTTGAAAGGTCATAAGGTTGATCAAGTCAAGAGGTTTGACTCTACTTCGGGTAAAATACATTGTATAACTCTATTAAGTTCCTATTTGGAGATTCTTATTACATAATGTGAATGGGTCACATGCTGATGTCTTTTAAGAATCAAAGAAAAGATAGGAAGCTTAAAGTAAGTATATGCTAATTCTGATTGCGAAGATGGGTTTCGATCGCATGGTTCGGTAATCAGAATTTTGAGCTGTTGCTTAAGAGTTATAATATATTGCTTGTGAATAGATAACAACAAGGTTTTCATGTGGATTGTAAGGATAAGTTTTTCCGCAAAGTTTTAAAATAAAGGAAAAAAAAGGGTTTTAATTTTATTTATTTTAAAAAATATCCTTACAATGGCATCTATGGAAAATTGTTGCTTATTTGTTTCCAGTAATATCAATATTGGAAAGTGGATTTGATTCTTTCATTTGTGGTAGTGTCTGAATTTACCAAATGAAGAAAGTTTTTCATCACCCAAGTTTCAATTGGACAGAAACTTGGAATCATACAAGTTGTATTGTATGATGAATGAGAATTTTCATCTTTGAAAATTTAAGACTAATTCATTGATCACATGTATATGTGAGTCAATTGAAGGACTAAGGAATTAGGTACACTGAGTGTGCACTGGTCAAGGTCCACCACAAAGATTGATTTGTCATGATTTACTAAAGATTAGTAAATATGATTATACTTATAAGGTTAAGTATAATTCTGTAACATTGGAAAGGTTCCAATGTATGGCAGAGCGAATAAGAAGAATCAAATTAGGCAGAAGGATAAAAGTTTCTCAAATCTGAAAAGATGGGAGAGTACTTTAGTATCAGTTTTATGATCATCTTAATGATATAGAAACCGTATCACAAATTCATACTCTAAGGACATCTTAGTGCATTGTTATGGCTAAGAAGAGAGGTCATGAATTGTTGGATTGGTTAAAATCAAGAAGATGAGTCATACTTCGTTCCAAAATAATTCTTAGAGTCATACTCCAAGATTGTAACATTGAGTGACATAAAGTAAGGTTTAAAACACTTATCAAATGTAGTGTGAAATGTTTCTACTCTTGTACATTTGAGATTGATAAGTTGTGATGTCTTGGATGAGACAAAGACCAACTAAGACCAATTGTGTGAAGTGTTAGTCTTGATAAGAATCCGCACTATCCCTTGAATATTTTTTTTTGTCAAGGAATGGTTCTTGACTGGGGAAACTTATATGTCAAGAGGATAGTGGGAGCCTTAAAGATCCTGAAAGAGTTTCATGATTTAATCAAGAGTAAAACCTGTAATTTATCACTAGCACACGACTTAAGGTTTGCAACCTATCGTGTTGACATAATTCTTATTTCTGTACCTACTTCAAATAAGTTGGATTTGCATGAGAGTTATCAGAGTTCAACTTGGAAGCATTGGTGGGCCTTGTGCTACCAAGGTGACAAGAAAGTAAGATTGAATAAGTTTAATCCATGTAAGGCTGAATTTGTCACTAACCTTATCTTGTGATTATGGTTTTGACAAATTCGCATGGATAGGAACTCATACACTATAAAATCTAAGTTTCATAAGGTTTCTCTCCGATTCATGAAAATGATGGTGAGGAAACGCTTTCACTAAGTAGATTTACGTAGATAGCAATTGTGTTATTTGCATTTTCAAAAGTAGTTAGTGGAGTGCGTGTGGTTAACCGGCACACTAACATGGACTTGTGAGAAATGGCAAATGCCTAAGCAATTGAGACTATGATTACGGCATCCCTTTTCATAGTTCTGAAAATTATTTAGACACACATGTGAGCTATCTAAGAAAGGATGTATGAATCTAAATTTCAGAAGTCCAGCAGATTTCTGGAAATATGTCAGAGCTAGTGGGAGCATAAGTGTTATGCTGATAATCATCATGTTAGTGGGAGCATGATTATTATGATTAGTATTGCAAGCTAGCAATGTTAATTATAGAAAACAAAATTTCAATCCGTGAAGTTGCAGGGGTTGAAAAGTTTTTTTACTATAATTAAGGGAGAGGAAATTATACTTCATTTCAATTCTAAAGCTTAGATTGAGATTTTAATCATCTCTAGTCAAGTATATATATGAATTTTGTGTTGGAATGGTTCAACTTGAAGAAATTCTATATATATTGCATTTTCAAAATTCGATTATGATTACGGCATCCCTCTTCATAGTTAAATTTTGAAAACATGGCAAATAAAAAATATTGTAGCAAAAGACTGGTCTAGTATCATGTCTTTATGTCAAACATCATGAATCGTGTCCCATATGCTTCGGATATAGGATCGATTTCACGTGCTATAATATTCATCCTTTCTAAATTTTCCAAATGCTTAAGGCATTTAGAAGGGAAAAGTCTAGAACTGGATATGACTAAAGTGATTAAACAATTGTCGAGGACAATCTAAGGTTTACCAAAGATTGGTTTCTCAAGGACAATTGGAAGTATAGTGATAATTCTGGAAGGACCATATTGACATAATCTGTAAGGAGGCAACTCTTGTTCAGAAGTGATAGTCAAAATGGGATCTGGAAATGTTTCAAAGTTAGAAATTATTCAATCTATGTAAGATTAGGAAACTTAATGCAAGAAGGATGTTCCCAAGGAGCTGATCTCCTTTGGAATGCTCTGTAATGGTTGTTGTCAAGTCTTTCAGACTTCGTGCATAATCATTACAAGAGGATCAATGCATATAAGTTTAGAATCTAACAGATTTCAGTAAATAAATGACATGAATTTGGAATTCTTGCATTTACAATAAGGATTTGGGATTGTGAAATGAGTATCAATGGAATCATGTTCAATTGATCTACATCACAATGTAAGGATCATAGACAAACATAGTATGGCATAACTATTGTTTAGAAAAACAAAGTGTACATGCTAGGAGCATGGGACAACTGTTGTTTTTATTCAAGTCTTAAGTTGATATTTGAAACATTGAATAATGTGTAATCAATATGGTGATAAATAAAAGGTGGTTTTATTTATATTCAAAAGGGTTCTGAGACCATATTAGATTCAATTATTATCGTGTTTCACTTTGCATGTTTTGACTTCCAAAATAGCTAGGTTATTCTTTCTGAATGACTAAGTTATTTAAACACTCCACAGTCGTTCATATGTTGGAAGTAGGTATGAATCAAGACTGTCATGAATCGGGTTTGTAGATGGCTAAATGGGTTTAGTCATGGCAATGGTTGCTACAACATTCATGAGTGCTCATAAGTTATGATTATTGGAATAAACCCACGCTCACTTGTATCACTTCATGGAATTTATCTCGAGTGATCGTGAGACGGTAATATCATATAAATCTTCAAACCTAGAGATATGAGTTGTTACCTATGAGTTGGTTGTGCATTGATTGCACGTAAACGCATCAGTAACTTGATGTTATAAAACGTGCCTTTGTGTACAATTCAACAAGTAGTAGAACAAGCATATGAGTCGAAGTTTATCTGTTCCTTCTAGAAATAGAAGCGACATCTGGGCCCCTCGATGATTTTGTTGTGACCTATGTACCGGCCGGTCAGAACTGAATTGATGTGTTCGATTAAGTTCTTTGTCAAACAAATCGAAAATCGGGAAACAAACTGCTGGACAATAAGTACGACGTTGTTCCATGTATTTGTCCGGCTGATATCATGAGAACAGAGGATTATATGATCCCTTATCTAATGGACAAGTCATTGACAAGGTCAGAGTTCATCTACAAGGTCAGAGTTCGACAGAAGCTTTTGAGAGCTACGATTGTCAGTTGGTTCCTGAAGTCATACGCAATAATAGTTTTAGACTTATCCAAGTGGGAGACTGTTGGATTAATGTCTAAGTCCATAACTATAATTGGTAAGACTTGACCCGACCCGGCATGGTCCATTTGGGTTGCATACCATCA
The DNA here is from genome assembly GCF_052625555.1 of Lactuca saligna. Taxonomy (NCBI): domain Eukaryota; kingdom Viridiplantae; phylum Streptophyta; class Magnoliopsida; order Asterales; family Asteraceae; genus Lactuca; species Lactuca saligna. Next base: position 152,442,845 of record NC_136421.1, read on the forward strand.
TGCACTTGGATAGACTATAATGAGAGAAATAAGACACTTATGGTTATTAATATATTATAAGTTCTAGTATATTAATAATAAGAATAATAAGATTATTTAATTAGTATTGATCAAGAATTAATCTAGGATTAATTAAGTGATCAAAACAAGACTAATTAAATATATGGGTTGATTGTGTAAATCATCCATACTTATATAGTGGGCTAATGCTCCATGGATAATCAAGTTGGGCTAAAACCCATAGGATGGTGCATGGATGCTCCATGGTGTATTTGAACCCATGGATCCAAGGAAATGGAAAGCCATGACAATTAAGGATTTACCCTAATTGTAACACTATATAAAGATATTATTCTTGACAAAATCGGCCACTAGTATTATTCTAGAGAGGGCTAGCCGATTTCATGAAGTGTAGAACTCTCTCAAGTTATTCTAAGTGTTTTGATGATTGTGATTCCATTTGAGGCTTCCACACTATTGGGGCTAGGCACTCAAGCTTCATGAAGACTTTCTACATCAAAGAGGTATGTATTTTATCTTGTTATATTCATGTTTTGTATGCTAGATTAGGATAATACCTTGGATGTTCTTATTTGCATGTATAATAGAGAAAACATAGATCCAAGGTATTTAGGGTTGCATGTACACTTAGGAGTGTTAGAATGCTCAAAACCCAACAACTTCCATCGTCCCCTGCAGTGCTAGTGCATGCTAGCTGCACATAACGCTGGACCCAATAGACTTTCGAATATCCAATCCTACCCGAAGGCTGAATCAACATTCTCAGGCTATAAGGTCTTTATTATGCACAACCGTGATGCATCCACTAAACATCTACAGTTATGATGTCAATTCCACATACAAGAAACCCTAGGCTAATAGGCATCATGCAATCATGCAAATTTATCATGTGATTCCTAAAGATCCCTAGCCTAGCACTAGCATGTTGTTCTAACATATTAGAATATCAAATAACTGCATTGTTTACAAAATGTTTTCAAATAATTTTCCATAAGAGTGTCCCAAAAATCATAACATAAGGATGAGGAGCGAAACAGTCACGCCTTCGCCTTTCCACGATCTCCTGAAGTACCTGAAACAATAAACTGAAAACCGTAAGCCCAAGAGCTTAGTGAGCTACCCCCAAAATACCAATACCACACTGACAATACCACAACAATAATAATCAATTCAATCAACATGCATACTGGGCCATCGGCCTGAATGGACCGTCGTACCGGACCTACAGTCTATCTGAGTCCATCCCAAGCCTTCGGTATGACTGGTCCGCCACATGGGCCTACAGTCTCCTCGGACCGCTCATAGGGTATATTGGCCTTCAGCATAAAGCAGGACCGCCTCAACCCAGCCACAAGCAAATAACAATGTGCGGATACTATCATATACAGGCAGGTATAAACATCAAACATATTTGTCACACTGATCATCAATCATAGAATTCTCCTATAACTAGAGTATCGACCTAGCAGGTCACTAACACACTAATCCCTATGGATCATAAGAGCATAACATACTGTCTACCTCGATTCCGAACTAACAAATCACAACCACATGCAACATATCGTAACAATAACAACTAAAGGGCTGCCCTTGGTGCCGTAGACCCTATCGATATAGTGAGGATAACTCACCTTGCAAATGTCGACTCGGAAGATACACTCCAACCCTCGGATAACCCGACACCGGCTCCACCACCTAAGATCATAGTACAATATACTCATAAGTCTTTAACCTTATAAGGTACCCCATAACCCACTAGTCAACCCCTGGTCAAGGTCAAAGTCCTCAGTCAAGGTCATTGTCCATGTTGACCTCGAATCGCCGAGTACCCTCGGCTACTCGTCGAGTTCCCTGAAGTACATTCCAACTCGCCGAGTCATCGGAGTGACTCGTCGAGTTCCTTCGATTTAAACTTAAGGTCACCCATCGAGTTCCCTCCTTGCAACTCAATGGATACACACTCATACATATCCCATAGAAAACTCATCTGACTCGCCGAGTTGTTCTTCAACTCATCGAGTCTTATGGCGATCTTCATCGGACTCGCCGATTTGGTCATCAACTCGTCGAGTTCTCGACCATCTTCATGTGACTCGCCGAGTCAACTTTGCGACTCGTCGAGTCCATTCAGTCTTCTTTCCATACAGACTTGTTTTGATCCATGCAACGGCTCCAAATCACAAATCCAAGCTTCTAGGTCATGCTTATCACGTAAAGTTGCAAACTTTACGTGCATGCATGGCCTTAAAGGCTCAAAATGCCAAATCTAAGCTCTTAATGGGGCTTCATGCCCAAGAGGGACCTCAATCACAACCAAAACTGTGACTTTATGCTTCTAAAATCCAAGGAGGGTCCAAATCTTAAGTTACAACTTCAGATCTAGCCCATAGTTCATCATACCAACTTGAAAATCCATAAAAAGCCTTAGAACTCAACAAAAGGGAAAAAAAGAAGTAAGGATGGCACTTTTATACCTCCAAGGATGCTACCTGAGGTAAATCCTGCTTCCCACTCCTTCCTTGCTTCAATTTCCTTTGCACTCTTAGCTTTATTCCTCCAAGATCCTCTTTTCCAAGCTTCAACACCACACCAAGGCACACATACACGAATTAGGGTTTTACGGGGGATCTTAAAGACTGTAAAGAGGCCAAAGGAGGCTAAGGCTCCTTTAAATAGAGGTGCAAACCCTGGGATTTAGGGTTTCCACTGCCAGCTCCTACTCACTGAGTCCAATCATGGACTCGTCGAGTAGGTTACTTAACATGCGATCCCATCCCGCTGCTACTCGACGAGTAGGTCAACAAACTCGTCGAGTAGAGCTTAACCCAATAAATCTTATTTAAGCAATACCTGAGAATCGGGGAGTTACAACTTTGGTCTTTAAATCCACGTAATATGAAAAATTCAAGTTCGAATTTCCATATAAATTTCTCCCCTTTTTATAATCGAGATTTGATTATAAAACCTTCAAGGAAAGAGAATGTGCTCTATTCGGAATTTTTCGTGTCAAAACTCACCCTTAACATGTGGCATACACTTTGTGCTTTAATCCGGAAAATCCAAAAAATCTTCAATTTTTAGCTTCGTTCACGGACCGCCTTTGACAAAATTTCTCAAAAATGAGTAGAAATTGTCAGTTTTAAATTCTGCAGCGACCCAGTGCGCCCAAAACAACCAAAGATGCAAAACTCTCCCCCTTTTCCAAAGCTGGGTAGAAAGCATCAATTTGCTTAAACTGCATGGGCCTGAAATGCATTTTCTTCAACTTCTCAGTAAAAACAGTTCTTTTTCGAATTTGGGTACTTGCTGCCCAACTGTCGAAATTTCAGGGGCTGATTTCAAAACTTCTGCACTTTTCTTCTAAACATACGAAGAGTTGTCCCAACATGGGAAGATGGATACAATGTGTCACACTTTCGAAGATATAGGGTCTAATTTCGAAAATTCTGTACCATACTTCAAACATACGAAATTTTATAAAACATATCAAACTGTCGAAACTTCAAGGGCTATATACAAAACTTTTAAGCTTTCTTCTTCCCTTCGTATGAAACTTCATCCCTTTGTATGAAATTCAAATGCTTCATTTTCTTGATAAATCAGAGTTCACAATTAACCCCAACAATCATTTGAACTTGTTTTTCACAGTCTTCATTATCAAGTCCATATATCAAATCTCGTTTCATTATTCTCACTTCAAAATCTCGACTAACTCTAAAACAACCTTCGATTATTCAACCCAAGCAATCGACAATCAATCCCACCCCTTCGTTATCAGTATCGTGTTCTCAAAATCAACAACCATTAGATTTCAATCAACTTCCTAAATCTTCAATTTCAATGTTCATCGACAACAACCAGTCGATCTAATATGCGAAGATCTTCAAATCAATTTATAATGACCCAAAATCGTTATCACGTTCTATGCGAATGAACAAAACTGGTCTAAAGACGTTTGCATATGACTAAAAAAAATCAATTTCGCATACATTTACCCACCAAATGATTTTGACTTTAAAGTCACAAAATGCTTTTGATTCATACAGCATACATCAATCGAACTTCTTCAAACCAAAGTCGACTTCAAATCATTCGATGCGAATGATCAAAAGAAAACACGTTCAACCCACAAACAACTCCAATGAACACATTCGACTTGAACTCAACATCATCAATTTTGACTTCAAACTAAACCAGTCAAATTTGACTATAATTACACATGTATGATTTTCGAGTCAGATTAACAACCAATATCATGAAAATCGAACAAATACTATTAAAATCAAGTTTGATTTTAAACTTTATTAACTCAATTCAAATTCGATTTCAATCAAAATTGATTCCACAAAAGTCAAAATCGAAGTACATCTCTCATACATAACTGCTTTTGAACATGAAATCTTTAACACCAAAACTTGAATTAGACCCCCAATAAACTCAAATCAAACGATTAAAAAAAATCAATCGACAAGAATCGATTTTCGACTTCAACTGTGAGATTGGAAGAACAAATTTATGAAGCTAAGTATCGTGAAGACAAGAGTGGTCAGTTATCAAAAATCGTGAACAGTAATAGATCAAACAAATTGGGCTGAATTAAATCCAATGAACAATGATTTTATCAAAATTGGATTTTGAAATGGGCTTATTTGTGAATAACAACGAGTTCTTTTGGAATGAACAGTAACAAAATACATTTGGGCTTGAAATTTGATCAAAACAAACAAATATGAGATTAGATCGGACCTTGATCAACAAAAGAATTATTAGATCATAACAATTGGGGTTTTTTAAGAAAAATTTGATCCAACGAGACAAATGATCACAAATCAAAAACGCAACGCACGAATTCAATGAAATTAAGAGAGATCATAGAGAGAGACTCACCAAAAATGCTTCAAATTGTGACAAATGTTGCCAAACTGAGAATCGTTCTTCAAAAATCACATCGATCTTGAAGACCCGTTGTGATACCAATTGTAGTGACATAAAGAATATGGTTTGACATGCGAAATTAAAGATTGCACAATGAACATGGTGATTTGGGTGATCAAGAGATGTATTAAATATGCATGGTGTTATAAAAAGGGACATAAATCTACATCTACATAAATAACACACACTTACACACTCACTTTTACACCTCTCAAGCACACCTCTACAAGTGGACTAAACCCACCTTATATAGAGGTGTTTACATGTCTCTCTCTCTCACTTTCTATCTCATGGGTCAAAAGGCTAATGCAACACATGCAAGTGAGTTTTACATAAGTCAACACATTACAAAGTTAAACATGAATAACTTTGCACCCTAACAGGGTTTTAAAACTGATTTTACTAAATTAAAGGGATATTAAATGGTTTAAATATTTACTATAATAAGATATAACCAAGATTACTATCATACCCTTATATTAATTAATTGAAACATCTCAAAAATACGGGCCAAAAAGTTCGTTTTTAATTAAGCGATTTGAAAAAGTGTTTGTAACAAAATATCATACGATCATAATATTTGTTAAAACATGTCTCGTGGCCGTAAACCAAGACATAAAACATGAAAATGTTAGAGTACAAAATCCCAGAATGACTCTTGGTGCAGAAATCAAAAGAGCGTGTGTGATGCGCCACTACCGTGCCAGCTCCTTCCCCTTGACAGAAGAGGTACCTGAAACAACAACTGAAAACCGTAAGCACGAAGCTTAGTGAGTTCCCCCACTGTACCACATACCATATAATCACATAACATACATACTGCTAGGCAATTCTGGGGTGCCCGACCTACCCGGTAAGGCTATTCTGGGGTGCCGACCTACCCGTGTCATGCCATTCTGGGGTGCTGACTACCCATGTCAAGCTGTTCTGGGGTGCTGACTACCCTTCGGCCCTAACAACCTAACCTCGGGGACTATCACCCCCTACTACTACTATCACATATAACATAACATAACATATTACCAAACATATCTGGGGTGCTTGAGCTACCCTTCTATCCTAACAACCGAACTCGGGGACTGGTCCCCTCCTACTACCTCTACCGCATATAACATAACAAACCAGCATGCAAACATATCATCACATACTGTCAAATGTACCTGGGGTGTCTGACTACCCTTCAGTCCTAACAACCGAACTCTACTACTATCACATACAACATATCATGCTAGCATATAACATATCAGGTAGTAGCAAACCTAGATGATATCACAAAGATAATCATCTATCATACGTCTCCTACTGGTGGGCCGACATTGTGGCCTTAGACCCACCGCTACTGGAAGGTTACTCACCTCGAAAGTAGCTGCTGAAGTCTGCTTGCTGAGCGCCTGACTGCTGAATCGCAAATCCTCTGGCTATAAATCATAAACATAGGTTAGACACTCATAAATACCCTTAGGTCAAAAGATTGACCCTCCCTTGGTCCAAGGTCAACTCCTTGGTAAAAGTTAACGTCCATTTGACTGGACTCGCCGAGTCACGGCATAGACTCGCAGAGTCCTTCTCCTATTAACCCGGTCCTACTTGACCAGTCCTTCTTCTCACTCACTGAATCACCCTTAACTCATTACTTGGGACGATAGAACCGACCCGCGACCCGAATCGCCAAGTTTAAAGAACAACTCACCGAGTTCCATGCAATCTTCATAGGACTCGCCGAGTTGTTCATCCAACTCGCCGAGTCTAAGGCCATCTTCATGGAACTCGCCGAGTTCCTCCTGACTCACCGAGTCCCTATGACCCATTTCCCATACAGACCAAATCTGATACATGCAACGCTTCCAAACCATAGATCCATGTTCCTTGAGCATGCTTCTCACGTAAAGTTGCAAACTTTACGTGCATGCATGGCCGTATAAGATCAAAAGGCCAAAACCAAACTCTTAATGAGGTCATACACTCAATGGGGACCTCAATCACTTCAACCACAGAAACTTTATGCTTCTAATTCGTCCAATAACTCTAGATCTGAAGTCCTTTCGGATTATTAAGCACAACACATGGAGTTTGGTGTTTTAGGGCTTGAAAACCACCAAATTGGGACAAAAATGGTAACTAATGACCTAAAGATCAAGGTAGGGACTTTTCTACCTGAATGGAAGCTTCTCCCTGAGTAGAGTTCGCATCTACTCCTTTCCTTGCACTCTTCAACCACCTCTTTCTTCTTCTAATCTCCAAACCTTCTCCATAAAGCCAAAAACACTCTCAAGAACAATATGGGGGCTAGGGTCTCGCTCTGCAGCTCTCTGGAAGTGTTAGGGACAAAGGAGGCCAAGTTAGAGCGTTTAAATAGGGTGCAAACACCCGGATTAGGGTTTTTGCCCAAACAGGGTCTACTCGCCGAGTCTAAAGTCCAATTCTCGCGCCTTATCCCACTCCTACTCGGCGAGTTGGCCCATCAACTCGCCGAGTCCAAGGCAAAAATGTATTATTTTAAAATGTAAATAGAAAAGAGTACGTACCGGGAACCAGGTGCTACATTAATAATGATTTAATTTTTCTTAATTTCTGATTGGTGCATTTAGGCACACAATATTTGTTGGAAACATTTGAACCTATCTCTCTTTCTCTTTCTCTCTCTCTCTCTCTCTCGCTATATATATATATATATATATATATATATATATATATATATATATATATATATATATATATATATAATACTAAGATTTTTAACTTTTAAAATGAGACAACCCTTTCATTAATTTATATACACATCTATGTAATTTGCTACAAAATATGCCTATGAAATATGCATACAAAATTTCCTAAGGAACTATCTCTATGGAATTTTCTACGAAAATATGCCTACGAAATTTGCTACGAAAATATGGCTATAAATTTTACTAAGGGAATATAGGTTTAAAATTCATTAAAGAATTTGCTATATATTAAATTTCGTAGCAAAATTCATATGAAAGTAAAATTTTGTAGCAAAAAAATTTACTAAGTTGATAATTACTATGGAATCCGATTGTCAAATTTCGTAGCAAATTCCATAGCTAATATAGTTACGGAATTTCATCTTTTTGTTGTGGATTTTTTTAGCTATATCGAAATTTTCTTGTAGTGAAATAAATTTAAACTTAAAAAACTTTATATATATATATATATATATATATATATATATATATATATATATATATATATATATATACACACACACACACACACTTAAACTTAAAGAACAAAAAATAGCAATTGAAACTTCAACACCAAATTTGGTGTTCATAGATAGATACTACAACATCGAATTTGGTGTAATAGTATTTATTATATCAAATTTTAGTAGGGGTGAGCAAAAACCGAACCGACTAAAGAAAAACCGACAAAACCGCAACCGAAAAACCGAAACCGATGCAAAAACCAATGGTGCGTATTTAATTTTTGCAAAAACCGAAGGTCAACGGTGCGGTGCGGTTTCTATCCTAAAAACCGATCCATCAACACCGAACCGCACCGCAAGCATGTATAGTAATAAATCAATCAATGTATATTATATACATTCTATTTAAAATAGTTATAAACGATAATATATTTATTATATGTTTATTTTGTGTTTGTATAAAACCATATGGGGTGCAAAAAAAATGTTCTATTGTTAGCCAAACGTACTAATCGATTACATGTAATAAGCTTGTAACAAATTAAGTCAAAATCAACCAACCTTCAATCATTAATTAGTTTGTGAGAGTGGTCACAAGTTGTATTTTAAGCGACTTATAATTTTTGATTATGTAATTTTGTTTTGAGCTGAAAATGAATGTATTAAAAAAAAAAGCACAATACAAACTTATGTGCATATGGTTTTAGTTCTTACAGTTTTAAAAAACCGCACAAAAAACATAAAAAAAAACTGCACCAAATTCTTAACACGGTTTAAAAACCGAAACCGCACCGATACAAACCGAAACCGCATTTAAAAACCGAAAAACCGAACCATTGCAAAACCGCACCCAACGGTTTTAAGTATGCAAAAACCGCACCATGCGGTTTGCGGTTCGGTTTGGTCTGAAAACCGCACCATACTCACCCTTATTTTAGATAGATGTTATTCATGCCTTATCATATTCTTTAGGGATGAGCAAAAACCGAACTGCAAACCGAAAAACTTAAAAAAACCGACATAACCGAAGCCGAAAAACCGAAACCAAAGCAATAACCAACGGTTTAGTTTTGAATTTTACAAAAACCGGAAAATAACGGTTTGGTTCGGTTTTGACGTATAAAACCGCCCATAAAACCGAACCAACCCACACACATATTATTTATTCTGTTTTAAGCTTTTAGTTTTAGACTTTAAAGTTTATCCATTTATTACTTTATGTTTATTTTCAACAAACTATTAATCATGATAAACTTTGATATTTTAAACACTTTTATGCTTTTAGAATACTAGAATCTGTACTCTTTATTTTAGTATATTTAAAGTAGATACAATACAATTTATCGCTACGTACTTTCACCGGGTTTGAACCCAAAAACTAGAAAACAACAGAAGCTTATAAACCCACAGTTTAAAATCGAAAACCCATAAACCCAACCCGGAAAACCAAAAAACCGAACCATGTAAAAACCGAACCTATATGGGTTTAAAAACCGAAAACCGACTTTCTACGGTTTGGTTTGGTTTTAGCCAAAAACCGACCCATGCTCATCCCTAATATTCTTATTAGACTTACAAATTGTTGTTGTGTTTTACTAAATTAAAGTTCTTTACTGAAACTTGTTAATAGGAATGGCTAAAATGCCCGCTTCTAATGGGAAAAACCAAACCTGAAACTTTTAGGTTTGGGCAAATGGTTTTGGGATCGAGTATATATATATATATATATATATATATATATATATATATATATATATATATATATATATATATATATATATATATATATATATATATATATATAACATTGTTTTTAATATTTTTCTTTGATTATTGATTTGTTTATCATTACATTCTAATTTTTATATGTATGCATATTAATATTGTTGGGAATTAGATTTATTACATTCTAATTATTTTTGGATGCGATTACGATTGAATTGTAGGTAATAAAAATTCGAACAAGTATATTTTATTTTATTAAAATCATAAATTGGATACCAAATACCCATAAGTATAATCATATATCGATGGGTATTTACTAACTGAGTATGAGATGCGATCATGTTTGAAATACAATTTTATAATCAAGTATGAGATTGTGATCACCAATACACATCACATACTTCATGTTTGAAATACAATTTTATAATCAAGTATGAGATTGTGATCACCAATACACATCACATACTTGTTCTATCGCCATCCCTACTTGTTATATTATTAGTTTGACAAAAAAAATTCTTTTCAAAACTAGAAACTTCGAAACAAATAATCCACCTTAAGAGAATTATAAACAAAAAACGTACTACAAAAAAAAAAATCAACGTATTTATACAAACTTTAATTTAAAGTCAGATTCTAGTGCGTACAATATGTGTTTATGCTTTGCTGAGTCTTTTTCTGGAATCCAAACGCCCAAGATTTTTTATAAGTTAACTTTGTTAGTATCATTTTCAACGGATGTCATTATCTACAAAGAATATCAAAGTTTATAATCAAAGCGGTGAATTATGCTTGTGGAATTACAATTATATAACAAACTAGTATTTGTTTATCTATTCTAAAATTGGATATTATGACATTATCGAATTTTAATACTACAATGATAAGACTTTGTACACTCACTTCAACAAGTTAACTGGTAACATACATGACACAATCAATCAAAATACTATCACATGTTTAATCCATCATCAACTTTAATCTCAATCCTAGTCTAAATCCATTATATGCCAATACGATACAAAATTGTATATGCATATCTTATCATGGGTAACTAACTGGGGTCTTACGGCTTAATGAAACAAATAACCAAAGTAACAAGAACAATTAATTATAGTCCAAATTTGAAATCGAATCAAAACTTGAGGGACTGGATTCCAAAATAAACCAAAATAGAAAGATTCTGTAAAACTGTCCGTAAAGCAGGTTCCATACAAAAGTTTCCACGTGGGAGATCTTCAACCACAACGCCAAAAGCAGCTGTATGTACAATGGGGACTTGAAAAGAGCTTACTATGCATGAAATCATATATCCATACATCTCTCTCTCTCTCTCTCTCTCTCTCTCTCTCTCTCTCTCTCCTCTATTTTTAGTATTTGACAAACGTATGCATTCGTCCATATTTAGTTTCCTCACTAATTGGATGAACTGAGTCCACCTGAATACAGAAACAATAAGGTAAACAGATTGGGTTTTGAAAGAGTTGAATCGAATTCATGGCTTTTGGGGGTTTTCAGGTAAGTGGGTTTTCTTTAATTGAATTTGGAATTGATAATTTTAGTCCCCCCCAAATTTCCTTGATGTAAATTTGCTCCAGATTTTGAGCTAAGTATCTGAGTAGTTTCCTCTGTATCTGAAATCAAATTTGAAAATAAAAAATCGAACCTAATTGTTCTCAAATTAAGTGTCGTTTTTGACCAATAGCTTAGTGCAGTAATCGATTTTTGCTAATAGGGTTTGTTCTCTGATCGCCTTAGCCTTCCACTTCCAGTTAAGAGTTCGAATGTCGAAGGTCAAAGATTGGTCTCTTTTCGATGCAATAAAGTCAAATCTTGAGAATTCATGTTGATTTTATTGTTTTCCTACTAATCATTTGTTCGTTTTTACGGAATAATCGACTAATTTTTTTGTTTTTGTTTTATTTCATCGGCGTTGATTTATACAATTTGATTTACTCGTATCTATGTTCCCTTAATATGTTTTAGCTTTTTTCAAAGAAAAATGATTATTTAGTTAGCACTTAGTTAAACAATGGCCAATTGACCCTATCAAGCAAATTAAACATCCTTGTAGCACTCGAATAACTGATTGTACTTTCAATCTTTTTCTTAGTATATTTACATCATCATACTTTGAAAAATCCACCCAATTATCATCTGGATGATATTGCTACAATTGGGTAGACTTTTCAAACACTTAACCTTGCATTGTTTATGATATTTTTTTTTTTTTTGGGATTTGGTATGAAAAGTAGGGTAATGGAGAACATGAATGAAGAGATTGATTTGGGGCTTTCTCTTGGTGCTACAAACCAACGTGTGGAGTCTTTTAGTAATTCAGGTGTAGGTGCAAATGCAGATTTAGGGTCAAGAATAGACACAACAAATACAAATACAAATACAAAGCCATTTGTGAGACCTCATCCTTTGACTGAGTTGGTTTGGTCAACGCAAAATGGTCTAACCATCAAGTGTGCTGGATGCAGCCCCTGTTTTGCTGACACAAAAGCTGATGAACATCTCATCGATGCCTCTTTTTTCACATCAACTCTTGCTCACACAGGTACACATAACATGACAATAAGGGCAATTTTGTAAATTGTTACAATTTACAAATTTTACAAGTTTCATGTTACATAAGGAAAAGAAAGTCGATTGGTATTATTACAACTTAAGCAGAACAAGCACATTCGAACATGATTTATGATTTATTACATCTGTTTAATTAATTTTTTCAAAAGACAAGTCCAAACACCCTCTGGAATTTGTTTTTTTAGGTCAACAAAACCGAAGAACTGCTGATCTTCTGCCACTACTTTGTAATGAGCCGGAGAAATTAGAAATTAAGGTGGAAAACACTGACAGATTCACCATGGATGTTGGATCGCCGTTGAAAATGACACAAGAACAGATAAATGTCAAAAGGGGTGAAGAATTAAAAGAAGAGGGTAGTTCGAGTGCGCCTTTTCTTGAAAAAATGGAAGAAACTGCTGAAAATGATGTCATTGTTAAAGATTTGGAAAATTCAGAGAAAGATAAAGAAGGAGGTGAAAATAGAGTAGAGGGTTGTAAAGAAGATGATGATGAGAGCCATAAAAGCATGGAAAGTTGTAACAGTGCTAATTTATCTTCAAAAAAGAACAAGGGGTGGAGATTTGAAGAACAGTTGATTACTGGAAGTAAACGAATCAAGAAACAGAGTCAAGAATATAGTCCTGTGGTCAAACAAGATAGTTCTTTCATGAATTGGATTTCAACCATGGTGAAAAGCGTAAAACCCTATCAAGAAGAAGCTCCTCGTCCAATTGACGATGATCAGAACAAAAGATTAGGGTTTCAAACTGTTTTTCAATCGCTTTATTCACAAGATCCAAAACGACTCGAAACAAAAACAGAGATCGACGATAAATCTGTTAACGCGTCTAAAGAAATCATTTTGTTCGATAAAACAGCATCCGATGATCATAACCCGTATGATAATTTGAACCAAAAAGCATTCGGAAACTTATGGATCACTCGTCTTTTTCCAAAAATACCCTCCAACGTAAATACTTTAGTAGCCAAAGATTCATCCACCATTGACGCCTCTGCTTCTTGTGGGATGAACCAGTTCGAGAAACCTGTGGAAAAGTCAAAATGTTTCTTTTGTGGGAAAACGGGTCATGAATTACGCGATTGTTTACAGATAAATGAGAATGGAAATGTGTTCTTTAAGAAGAAGGTATCGAGTTTTAATGAAATTGCTTCGACTTCTGGGAATAATAACTTGTTGAATGAAGAGAAGATACACAGAATACCTAAAGGAATGTTCGACACCATAAGAAGCCTTAGATTGTCTCGAACAGATATCCTCAAGTAAGAGTTTTAGCTTTCTCTTTACCATTTCTTATTGTATTTTCTATTATTGATTTCTATTATGGATTTGTAATATCAGATGGATGAATTCCCATTTACCCCTCACAAATTTAGATGGATATTTCTTACGTTTGCGTCTTGCAAAATGGGAAGAAGGAGTAGGGGAAGCAGGGTATTATGTTGCTTGCATAACAGGTATTGCCTCATACTTCATAACTAAGTTTTGACCTTTCAAAGTCAAAGTACCAATTTTCAAATCCAAAAATACTATGAATTATGTTTATCTTTAGAGAAATTGGTTACTTAGTTCTAAAAAATTTGGTGTTAAGTTTGTAGTGATTTTCATGTCAATTTTGGATTTGAAAAGTTGGAAAGTTGACTTTGAAAGTCAAACTATCTTTTCTTTACATATTTTAAAGGGAGAGAATCAAAAAATATTTGAATAGAATACTTAAAATTGTTGATACTAACTATTTTACTATGATATGTGTGGGACCATGAAGATGAAAATCCATCAAAAGGATCCAAGAAGCCTATACGGGTTAACATTGGAGGCGTTGAATGCCTTGTTGAAAGTCGATACATCTCCAACTGTGATTTTCTTGAGGTAAAGTTATTGTAATTTCCCTTTTTGATGTATATAGGGTTAAATGCAAGAAATAACAATGTATTCTCATTGATTTCTTTATTTAGCATCTTATTTTGAAAATCTACCACTTACAAATTACAATATTACCATTCAAATAAAAAGCAATTTTCAATGTTATAACTAGGTATATTTTTCAAAGTATAATGTCTTATTAAGAAAATAATTAAAAAGTACAATGTTATAATTGGTAAAGTTTTCAAAGTACGATAATGTAATAAAAATAAATGAAAATATGTTTGATGTGATATTTGATTTCCAGGATGAACTCATAGCTTGGTGGCAAAGAACGTTGACATGTGGACAAGTTCCAATGGAAGAACGGTTGACCTTCAAGTTGGAGGAGAGAGAAAAGTTAGGGTTTTAATTGCAAGAAACAAATTGTAGAAAATTTTGAAGCAATGATTTTCCTTTTATTCGGCTTGTAAGCTTTCCTTTTTCTATACGACAATGGTAATTGTATAATTAGTATAGTGAGGTTTTAAGCTCTTGATCGTAGGTGCTTTAACAAACAAACGACAAAAGTTTCCATCTTGTTTTGGGAAAAGTATATGTATATATGTATGTATGTGTGCATATTTGGAAGAGAACACATGAAATATTTTCATATGCATGTGTTGGATGTTATTCGTTACAAATCGGACGTTTTAGTTTGTACCCTATGATAAAATATACGAAGGTTGTGAGAATAGATTATTGCATTGTATATATTTTTTTCTTTCTTGTTATCGCATTGTATGTTAAAGACTATTTCTTATTATGACATTGTATATTAAAAATTCGATTTGATTGTATCGGTATCATTTTGCTATTTCGTATTATGACATTTTTTATTGGGAAAATGATTTACAAGGGTAATCATCTTTGTTGTTTTGTTTATATTTAGGTAATTTCTTTATTTTTGTATGCATTTGACTATTTAACTTGTTATATGTGTTCACATATTGTCATTGTAATCGGTTATAGCAGGTGACAATGGTAATGTGAACAAATTAACAAGTAAATGGTTAAATGTATACAAAAAAAAATTGCTTAAATGTTAACAAAACAAAAAGTTAATTACCATGGTAAGTCATTTTTCTCATTTTTAATAGCGATTTTATTTTTTCATATTTGTTTGTATTATTTTTTTTAAACGTTATTTTTAAAATACCCATAATTTTCTTAATATTAATGAAATATTTATCAATTTTAAACTTTACTTTCTAATTAATAAATATGTTTTTTGTTTTGTGAAATATTTTATATAGCCTTTTATATTTTTTTTTCTTTTGTTTTGAAGCATATTCAACATTTTTAAAGTAAATAGCATCTAACAGTAAAATTAAATAAATTAAATATGTAACAATAAGTATGAAGTGTCTTTTAAAAAAATAAAAAAAAAAATATTACTTACTAAATAAAAAAAGGAAACTGCAATAAAGCTCTTATATATTGACATCATAATCGATTTAGTCCTTATATTTTTTTTATTCAATTAAGTCCCAAAAATCGGTAATCGTATTCAATTTAGCCATTTTACCGGTCAACAAGTCATCCAACTTTTAAAAATTATATTTTTGGCCGAGATTTCAAAATTCATTACAAATATGGTCCAAAATTTACACTTTAGGTCCAAATTTTAATATTTATTAAAAATTTGTTCCAAAATTCACCCTTTTGGCCCAAGTTTTAAAATTATGTTATGAATTCATCATAAATTTAGTTTTTTTACAACTTTTTCCCCCCCAAAAAAAAATCGAATATGTTTTTCTTTATAATATCATATCTATAAAAAAAACATATTTTCCCATAAAAATCTTATATTTTCTATATAATTTTTTTTAGTTTTTTTTTTCTTTTTGTATACGAAATACCTAGTTATAAAATTAGGTATTTATTTATCGTGTAGATGGTTTCTTGAATTTTTCTCATATATAGCATTGTAGCATTTTTCTGAAAACAATTTAAATCAATTGATTGAATCTATTTATATATGAAAATTCTTTTAAGTTTGCAATTTAGTTTTTTATATTAATTACAGATAATTATTGAGAAAAAGTAATTAAGAAAAAAAATTATTTTAAGTTAAGAAAATTAGTTTATTTAAATATAATTTATTTTAATAGTAAATATTTTATTCAAACCTTCTTTGGAAATATCTACAAACCTTTATTTTAAAACGCAAAAAAAAAAAAAAAAAAAAAAAAAAAAAAAAAAAAAAAATGAAAGAATTGCTTTTAATCACTTACATATGATAAAATAAGTATGTCTCCAGATTACAGAAAAATAATAGACCATTGAATCCATGTTAAATGATTGTTGTGTTTTTGTCTCCTTTGAGACTTTTTCATCCATATTATATTAGCCTTGATTATTTTTTTTATAATTATCTTAGAATTCATTATAACAAAATCAAATTAAATCATAACATAACGAAAAATCAATTACAAAAAAGAGATAAAACTAAAATATATAAAAAATAATCAAAATAGGATCTCTTTAAGTTTAATATTATACTCCCTTTAGTTTGTATCATTGCCTGAAAATATGATCTCTTTTGACTATATATTATGTTATTTTTATTAAACTGGTTTTAATTACATATTTTATTAGTTACACGTAAATTACAACAAATAATTATTTATATAGCTATCAAAAAGATTTATAAATGGAAATGTAAAATATAATTTATTATGTCAAACAAAATTGTTAAATACGTCTATTTATGTACTTAATAAATACTAAATTTTATAAATAGGTATTTCGTATACAAAAAATTTAAAAAAAAAAATTTTATATAGAAAATATAAGATTTTTATGGGAAAATATGTTTTTTTTTATATAAATATGATTTTATAAAGAAAAAACATATTCAAATTTTTTTTTTTTGAGAAAAAAGTTGTAAAAAAACTAAATATATGATGAATTCATAACATAATTCTAAAACTTGGGCCAAAAGGGTAAATTTTGGACCAAATTTGTAATAAAATATAAAATCTGGGCCAAAAGTGTAAATTTTGAACCAAATTTGTAATAAATTTTGAAATATGGGCCAAAATGTAATTTTTGAAAGTTGGATGACCTGTTGACCGGGTCAAATGACTAAATTGAATATGATTACTGATTTATGGGACTTAATTGAATAAAAAAAAGTATAGGGAGTAAATCGATTATGAGACCAATACGTAAGGGCTTTATTGTAGTTTTCCCAATAAAAAAAAATCTATATAATGTAAATGTTTAAAACTATTTCAACTTTTTAATACTTTTTAATTAGAAGTTTATAAACTTTTAATTTTTTTAATACAACGTTTTAAACTAGTAATTAACGAAAATATTTAAAATGTTATAAAAAATATTAAATTGTCATACAAAATCTTTGAAACACTTTAAAAATATTGTAAAGAAAGTTTAGAAATAAATGTTTGAAAGTTATAAAAAAAATTGTATGAAAATCTAAGAAAACAAGTAAAAAACTTGTAAGAAAATTTTAAAACATTTATAAAATATTTAGTTTAAAAGCACTTGTATTAAAATTATATGAAAGTATAAAAAAAAACGTTGAAAAAAAAATTATAAGCATAGTTTAAAGAGTTGTATTAGAAAACCTATAATAAAAAAAAAGTCATAAAAATGTTGTCAAAAATTATTAAAAAAAATTAAGAAATTTGTAAAAAAAAAATGTGAAAAAATATTGTAAAAAATTATAGATTTTATTAAGAAATTTGTAAAAAAAAATTGTTCATGTTTAGACAATTTTCTTTGTTTGTACAAATTTGACCATTTAAATTGTTAAATATATTCACATATTATCATTGTCACCTGCTGTAGCAGGTGACAATGATAATATGTGAACACATTTAACAAGTTAAATGGTCAAATGTGTACAAAAAAAAAAACAAAGTTACCTAATCGTGGACAAAATGAAAAGGTAATTACCTTCGCATGTCATTTTCCCTTTTTTATTTCTTTGGGTACATTTAAGTGACTGTCCAAATTATGGATTTGGTCTTTTGGGCCTAATTTCTTTGTGAAGTTGATCCCTAGACTTAACCCTTGTTAAAAAGGATCTGTTATCACGCCCCACGTGCCCCTTGCATAATGTAAAATGGTTTATTCATGTCTTAACATTGTCGTCGTCTTTATGGAAATAGATTCCAATCTAGACTCGCAATTGTGCCCCCGAAATTTGGTTGGCTCTTCATTTTCTTTCTCCTCCATTCTCATCCTTAAACCCCAGAAAACAATAGAAGTAGACATGATTTCTATCATTGTGTCTACATTGGTTTGAAGATGGTGTTTTAAATGTGGACAATTCGACCATTAACCAACATTTTTATACATGATCGTATATGGTAAGTTCTTAAGTCTTCATTAATGAGATAATTATCCGTGAAAATAAATGAGTATAGTAGTAAAAAGCTACTAACTTGCTTCTTTATTTATTTTGTCTTGAGCATAACAAAAATTAATGGTTTCTATGAAGCTTCATCATGTTGGAAAGTTCATAAAATTTTCAGGCATTAGATATATGTATGGAAAAGTTAGGTACATAAACCTGCTAGACATAGATGAGTTTTTTGTTCATGCATTAGACTCGATAATGATGGAACTAGGTTACACTGTCCATCTAGTCATTTACTATATATCATTTAAGAATTCCCCATAGCATATTGGATTTTTTGACTAAGGGATTTGGGTAATGATGTTGATGTCCTGAATCTTGCACGATATATTAGGGATAAAAAGATTACAAATGTCTATCTTAAGCATAAGTCAACAAAATTGATGACCTATCTCATCTCTCCAAAACCTAGTAATAGGTGTAAGTGAGTTTCGGGTGAGAGTTCTTATGGTAAAAAGATATGCTTGAATTTCTTAGATGGTGAGGGAACCATTCACCAAGAACATGGATACATTGATCAAGAAATGGAGAAAAGAAAATTTGTTAAAGAACAACCTCCAATATATGATGTTATTCATATAGAGGATATAGGTGAGCTATACGTTAAGCACATGTTGAAGTTACATGGAGCATACAAACATATTTAAAATGACCTTGTTCGAGCATTTGAAGAATTTGAGCCTTTTATTGGGGATCAATTAAAATTTTCAAGTCCTAGCAACCTAGATGATGATCAAGATAATGATAACCGTGAAGCCAATGACTACTTGGTGGATGAGGACATCAATGTAGAAAATGTTGATATTGACATGGTAGTGTTTAAGATTAACATTTATATGTATAACGAATACATAGGAGGGAATGAAGTGCTTGTAAGAATGGATTATGCATATGGTGAACTTGAAGCATTAGAGTTTATTGATAACGATGAATGCGGTTCTTTAGAGGAAGACTCATATAAGGAAAAGAATGTTCATATTTAAGCATCTATAAAAAGATAAAAGGTGTAGTTAAGGTCAATTTTGTAACACCCTATTTCTGATGTTGTTTTTTCATTCTTTAATTGGAGGTTTTATAGTCCAAATTAGAGTAGAAGGATGGGGAGAAGCAGGAAGCCATTAATCGTATTTGCTGAAAATATGAAAATTTGGAATTTATCACATGGGACGTGGGGTGGCCTTTAAAATGTGGGTGCCCTCCGACCCATGGGTTAATCATGTTTTTAGGATTTTTTTTTTTGGGGGGGGGGGGGGGGGGTGGGTGAGGGTGTATTTAAAGGCCATTAGACTTATGGTTCGTCATTTTTCAGTCTCCATCAATCCCCAATCAATCATTGAGAAACCCCAGCCTCACTTTGAAGGTTTTGAGCTTATCATCTTTCCTCTCATCCATTTTGGTGTGTTTTTGCAGTTTTAGAGTGATGTATTCTTGCAAGATTGATATTTAAATCTTTGCAACTAAAGAAACCAGCCCTCATCCATCTTCCATGCCTGTGTATGTCTTAAAGATTCAAGCTTTATTGGTTTTCATCTTTTGATATTTGAATATTTGGAGTTTTAGTGCTTTAAAGGTTGTTTTGGTCCCTTTGATGGTTTGATCTATGGAGTTTGGACAACTCCATGATCTAAGTTCAATAATATGCTTAAGATGTGAGGTTTAAGTGGGTAGAGAGTGCATGCAAGAGCTCTCTTTACTCCATGCTTGAAGAAAAATGTAATCTTGGATATTTTAGAGATTAGGGTTTTAGATCTAATTTTTTTTGGTATGTCTAAATGAATAAAGTTGGAAACTTTATCCATTTTGACATGAAGGAGATCTAGATCTAAAAGTTAGAGGCTTGGACTTAATGGTTTAAGTCGAAATATATAGGTTGGACAGGGTAAGACGTGGCGCACCTTTGGGGTTTTTCTGGACGTACCTGATTTTGAGTTGGATCCCGACTATTTTGTGATGTAGTTGGCGTGAGGTACCCAGTGAAGGTCGAGGTGCGCCTGTTGACAAGAGAGTTGAGTTTTTGACCAATTTGAATTTTGGTTAAACTTTGGTGGAATTCAGTATTTGTCTAAGGGCGTATCTCCCAAGGGCATAGGTAGGTCCTAGGACCTACCTAAATACTCAATTCCATTGTTCTCGGTTGCAAGGGCATAGGTAGGTCCTAGGACCTACCTAAATACTCAATTCCATTTACTATATATATATATATATATGAAAAATTAGGATCTCTCTTTGAAAAAATATAGAGCCTACCTTAAGTTTGTTTTTTTTTAATGTCTTAAAAACCATTGTAGAAGGAGAAAAATATAAGTTACTAGGGGCAATTTGTTATTTTAAATTATAGAATTGATAAAAAAAAAAAAGTTAACCATTCTTAATCGACACTCTTAAAATATCAATAAATAAATAAATTGCTCTTATAAAAAGAAGTCCACGTGCCAAAGACTTTCATTCTCCATTCGCCACTTTATCAATGGACTAATAATCAACTAGTTTTTCGTTAAACCATACGTGTTTTTTCAGTTATATTTCAATCGGTTTTTAAAATTTTTAATTGGTGGTGCCTGATCGATTTTAATCAATTGAAACAGTTCAGTTTTTTTAAGGTACACGACCATGTTGGATTAGGTGTCTAAACTCATAACTATAATTGGTATGTACTTGACCCGATAGTAGCATGGTCCTTTTGGGTTGCCTTCACCATACCAACTTGACTGGACGAATTATGGAGAAAGAGGTTAATTGTGATTTATAAATATATTATAAGAATAATATCCTAATTGAGAAATTATATTATTTAATTAATATTGGTCAAGAATTAATTTGGAATTAATTTAGTAATCAAAAGAGATTAATTTGTAACACCTAAAAATTTCAAACCAATTTAAACTTTCAAAAACAACCCAAGTTCCATTAGTTATTACAAAAAGGTTTCCAAATAGTTTATTATCAGAGTATCCCAGAAACAACATCATAAAAGTGAGGAGCGGTATGATCATGTCTTTGCCTTGTCACGATCTCCTGATGTACCTGAAACAATAAACTGAACTGTAAGCCCAAAAGCTTAGTGAGTTACCCCCAAAATACCCATGCACATACAACCATACACATAGAGAAATGAACAACATACTATGGGTCCAGTCAACCATCGGGTTGGATCACTCCTGGCCCTTAACCATCGGGTTGGAATGCCAACATACTACGAGTCCAATCATCCTCGGGATGGTATACTCCCGGCCCACAACCATCGGGTTGGAATGCCCACACTCCTACACATACAATAACTATTATGGGTGCAATCATCCATCAGGATGGAATACCCTAGGCCCTCAACCATCGGGTTGGAATGCCAACATACTATGAGTCCAATCATCCTCGGGATGGAATACTCTCGGCCCACAACCATCGGGTTGGATTGTCCACATACTATGAGTCTAATCATCCTCGGGATGGAATACTCGTGGCCCACAACCATCAGGTTGGATTGCCCACATAACAAATCAAACATGTGCACCTATATCAGATAATCATATAACAATCTACCAAACAACGTACTAGGGCCCTATCATCCTCGGGATGGAATACCCTCGACTACCATATCAAGCATGTGCACATATAACAGGTAATCTCCTACCAGCATATAGACAGTCAGAACTAACCAATCATACTACTGTTGGGTTTTGAGCAATCTAACACTTCCTAAGTGTGCATGCAACCCTAATAAACATTGGATCTATGTTTGTCTAAATACATGCAAAATAATAATTTTTCCAAGGTTTATAACCTATCTAACATGGCATGGGGAACATTTCAACATAAAGAGTTAGAAGAGATTACATACCTTTTTGATGAGTTTGGTTCTTGAGGAGTTTGAGGGCCAAGCACCAATAGTGTGAATGCCTTAAATGGAATCACAAAACACCACAAACACTTGGAAAACTTTAAGAGAGTGTATACACTTATATATTTCGGCCACACACAAGCTCACACACACTAGTTCACTAGTTACACTTAGGCACCATTTCATGCTCCATAAGCATGCTTATATAGTGTGCATGGTTAGGGTGAAACCCTAATAACCCATGACCTTTCCTTTTCCAAGGATCCATGGGTTAAAAGCTCCATGGATCATCCATGGACTTCCATATTAGCTTAGCCCATTAACAAATGAGTATTAGCCCACACCATATAAAACCAATAGCCCACAATCTAATTAGTCTTCCTTTTAATCTTTAAAT
Source organism: Lactuca saligna (assembly GCF_052625555.1). Lineage (NCBI taxonomy): Eukaryota > Viridiplantae > Streptophyta > Magnoliopsida > Asterales > Asteraceae > Lactuca > Lactuca saligna. The sequence continues at coordinate 152,465,815 of NC_136421.1, forward strand.
TAATTCATAATTAACTTAAGACTAAGACTAATTAAATAACATGACTTCATATTAATATATTATAACTTATAATATATTAATAAACATATGTGTATAACTCTCATAAAATTATCCATAAATAGTTTGGATGAGATGCAACCCAAATGGACCATGCCGGGTCGGGTCAAGTATATACCAAATAAGTTATGGACTTAGACACCTTATCCAACAGACTCCCACTTGGATAAGTCTAATAACTATATTTGCGTATGTTACTTCAGGAACCAACCAGCAATCGTAGCTCTCGAAAGCTCCGTTGAACTATGAAGACTCTGTTGAACTATGAAGCGCCATTTTAGATAAGTGATCATATAATCCTCTGTTCTCATGATATCAGCCGGACAAATACATGGAACAACGTCGTACTTATTGTCCAGCAGTTTGTTTCCCGATTTTCGATTTGTTTGACAAAGAACTTAATCGAACACATCAACTTAGTTCTGACCGGCCGGTACATAGGTCACAACAAAATCATCGAGGGGCCCAGATATCGCTTCTATTTCTAGAAGGAACAGATAAACTTCGACTCTTATACTTGTTCTACTACTTGTTGAATTGTACACGAAGGCACATTTTATAACATCAAGTTACTGATGCGTTTACATGCAATCAATGCACAACCAACTTATAGGTAACAACTCATATCTCTAGGTTTGAAGATTTATATGATATTACCGTCTCACAATCACTCGAGATAAATTCCATGAAGTGATACAAGTGAGCGTGGGTTTATTCCAATACTCATAACTTATGAGCACTCATGAATGTTGTAGCAACCATTACTATGACTAAATTCATTTAGCCATCTACAAACTCGATTCATGACAGTCTTGATTCATACCTACTTCCAACATATGAACGACTGTGGAGTGTTTAAATAACTTAGTCATTTGGAAAGAATAACCTAGCTATTTTGGAAGTCAAAACATGCAAAATGAAACACAATAATAATCGAATCCAATATGGTCTCAGAACCCTTTTGAATATAAATAGAACCACCTTTTATTTATCACCATATTGATTACACATTATTCATTGTATAATGTTTCAAACAATCAACTTAAGACTTGAATAAAAACAACAGTCGTCCCATGCTCCTGGCATGTACACTTTGTTTTGTAAACAATAGTTATGCCACTACTAGAAAAACAGACTTTTACGACGCTCATTGCGTGTCGTAAAACGCTCACACGACGCGCAAATGCGCGTCAAGGAAGGACCTGTCATAAAGAGAGACGACGCTCTTTTGCGCGTTGTATATACACGACGCGCATTTACGATGTGCATTTACAACGCGCGGTGATGACACGCAATGCGTATCAAGGAAGGCTATGTCATAAAGGAAGACGACACGCATTTACGTGTCGTAACCTTATGACGCATGTGTTTATGACACACAATTCGTATCAAGGAAGCCCCTGTCAAGAAACAACAGTTGTCCCATGCTCCTAGCATGTACACTTTGTTTTGTAAACAATAGTTATGCGCCATACTCCAAGTATGCACACTATGTTTGTCTATGATCCTTACATTGTGATGTAGATCAATTGAACATGATTCCAATGATACTCATTTCACAATCCCAAATCCTTATTGTAAATGTAAGAATTTCTAATTTCTACCATTTACCAAAAATTTGTTAGATTTTAAACTTATATGCATTGATCCTCTCATAATGATTATGCGCAAGGTCACCAAAACCTTTTCATCAGTCATTACAGAGGATTCCAAAGGAGATCAACTCTATGGAAACGAAGTCTCATATTCAAAGTACATTGCTTTGAACATCCTTCTTGCATTAAGGTTCTCTAATCTTACATAGATTGAATAACTTCGATCTATTGAGACATTTCCATAGTCCCATTTTGACTATCACTTCCGAACAAGAGTTCTTCTTTTTAGAACATGTCAATACGGTCCTTTCCGACAACTTACATCATACTTCCAACTTTCCCTGAGCAACCAATCTTTGGTGAACCTTAGATTGTCCTCGACAATTGCTTAATCACTTTAGTCATATCCAGTTCTAGACTTTTCCCTTCTCAATGCCTTAAGCATTTAGAAAATTTAGAAAGGATGAATATTATAGCACATGAAATCGATCCTATATCCGAAGCATATGGGACACGACTCATGATGTCTCACATAAAGACATGATACTAGACCAGTCTTTTGCTACAATATTTTTTTTTAGTTGCCATGTTTTCAAAATTTAACTATGAAGAGGGATGTCGTAGTCATAATTGAATTTTGAGAACGCAATATATATAGAATTTCCTTAAGTCGAACCATTCAGAAATAAAATTCATATATATGTCCTTGACTAAAGATGATTAAAATCTAAATCTAAGCTTTAGAATTGAAATGAAGCATAATTTCCTCTCCCTTAATTATAGCAAAACAACTTTTCAACCCCTGCAACTTCACGAATTGAAACTTTGTTTTCTATAATTAACATTGCTAGTGTAACAGCCCGAAATTTCAGGTATTGTTTTAAAACTATTTTGGGGCACTTTTAGGAGGAGACTCGGCGAGTTGGTGCCTGACTCGCCGAGTAGGACCACGGACTTGGTCGCAGATTCGCGACTGGACTCGACGAGTCCATTAGGGACTCGGCGAGTCGACGCTGTTCAGCAGAAACCCTAACCGTTTGATTCTGGATCGTATATAACGTCTTTAGGGCCGTCATTGCTCGTCTTTTGGCCGATTGAGGATAACCTAAACGTCTGTGGGCATCTGGAGCAGGAGTGAAGGCTAGTGGAAACTTGAAGGCTTTGTTAGGAAAGAAGAGGCAAGGTTGTGGTCAAAGGAGGATCAAGGGGATTGAGCTCTGAAGGTTGGGGACACAGAGAACACGTTTTCCAGGTAATACTCGGACCATTTCTGTTGTTTTGGTGTTGTACACGAATCTAGGGTTTATAAGACCCATTTGGGGATTAGATAGATTACTGTGTTGTTACCCAGTCGTTTATATCCCAGTAATAGGATACTTAGACGTCCAGAAAGTCCCATGGGTGCATGTCTCGGGACCATGCGTATTTCAGGAGGCAGATGATCGACTGCATGGCATGGACTCGCCGAGTCCAATGATCAGACTCGGCGAGTAGCTTGAAGATTTACTGGGACTCGCCGGGTTGTTCTTCAGACTCGGCGAGTAGTTGAGGATTCATTGGAACTCGTCGAGTTGTCTTCGGACTCGGCGAGTGGAGTCGGGGTGGCCCCGCGATTCTTCCACGAGGACCTCGTCGAGTCAAGAGGGATACTCGACGAGTAGAAAGGGGAACAACAGGGAAAGTTGGGGAGGACGTCTAGACTCGTCGAGTCGCCTTTGTACTCGACGAGTCCGGTCAAGTTGACCGTTGAGCAGAGTTGACCTGCATGTAATTTCGTAGGGTCAGTTGTCTTGTTTGATAAGATTATTAATAAGGGTATATGGTATTATAGGGAGACTCCAGATCGGCGGACCGAGTGCGAGTGGTTTCAAGAGTTTATAGTTTACATACCACGAGGTGAGTCTTCTCACTATACTGTACCCGGAAGGGTTTGATTGTGTGACCGGAAGGTCGGATATGCTATGTGTTTTATATATGCTATAATTGAAAGGAATTGTTGCTATGCATGCTATGTATGTTTCTATGGGCCGGAAGGCAATGTATTATGTGACAGGAAGGTTAGGTATGATATATGATATATGTGATATATGTGTTAGAGTAAATGTATTATGTGTTATATATGTTTATGGGCCGGAAGGCAATCAGGTTATGGGCCGGAAGGCAATTATCTTACGGGCCGGAAGGCAATTATCTTATGGGCCGGAAGGCGATTATCATATGGGCCGAAAGGCGTTGTACTGTGGACCGAAGGGTCCGGGCCTGGAAAGGCGTATATGTGTAAGCGGTATACTGGGGAACTCACTAAGCATTTATGCTTACAAGTTGTTATGTATGTGTTACAGGTACTAGCGAGGACCGTGGGAAGGCGCCGGCATGATGCATACACACTGCTGCTATTTGAGATCTTGGGGATTTTACATATGTATTTGTTTTGAAACATGAAATAAACAGTATTGCTTGAAAGAACTCACTTTATTTAAAATGAAAATTTTATTTGAAAATTTGCGTTGTTACAATTGGTATCAGAGCCTTGGTTTGAGGGATTCGGGTATACCTTCGGGTGTAACCGAACTCAAACCGAGGATTTGAGGAAAAATCTTTTAAAAATAATAAATACATAAAATTTTATAAAGGGAAAAGTGGTAAACAGGAAAGACGCAGTGTGTACGATCAGCCAGCGCCCGAACGGTAAAGATCCCCAGAATACCTTACAATGTTATGTTATGCATTGAATTATGAACTGTTATGCATGCTAGAAGACTAGGTATACATGATAGGACTAGAATGGCCTGTGTTGTGATGCCTTAGTCTAGGGAAGTTGCTTGTATGAGATATTCGGTAGCGTGCAGGTAGATGGTGCATACGAGAAGTAGAGTACTCACTATTCGGGGTTTGGGGAGGAAGATTTGGGACGAATACTGACACGGTGTGGTCGGTAGTATTGGGCCCGTACTACCGAAGACACCGGGTCGGTGGAAGACCCAAGTAAGAATCCCTGGATATCGGAGACTGAGTAGGGTTGCGTTATCGAGTACAAATGTACTTGATGGAGTCTCTGATGATTTTATGTTGTATTTCAGAGACATCATGGTTACGACATGCCACGGAGCGAGTTCGAGCAGTATGAGTGACGAGGAGATTCGTCAGATGATTCAGGAGGAGGTAGCTGCGGCGGTTCGGGCTGAGATCCCGGAGATGTTTGGGTCCATTAAGACCACCCTGATGGAGGAGTTTGAGGAGCGGTACGCCGCATTGACTGAAGCTGCAGTCGCTGCCGCTACCGCAGCTGTGGCCGCTGCTAGGCCGCAAGGGGGTGATTCGTTGCTATTCCGGGAATTCAGCAACACGAAACCCCCTGAGTTCGATGGGACGCAGGATCCGATTGCGGCGATGAGGTGGATCGCCGACATTGAGGGGTGCTTCTATACTTGCTCATGCCCGGAGCACTTGAGGGTACGGTTCGCATTGAACCAACTCCGTCTGGGGGCGAAGGATTGGTGGAAGTTCGTGATGGTGAACTTCACTCAGGCGGAGATTTCAGCGGTGACATGGGAGAGGTTTACTGAGATGTTCAGGGACGAGTACGTTCCCCCAGTGGAGAGGGAACGATTGATCCAGGAGTTCTTGACCCTTAAGCAGGGTACTGATTCCGTTACGGTGGTTACACGGAAGTTTCATGAGAGGGCGATGTTCTGCCCCGAGCTGGTGTCTACAGAGCAGTCACGGATGAGCCGGTACTTGGGCGTGTTGAGGAGGGATATCCGGGAGTTTGTGTCAAACTCCACCTATCGTACTTTCACTGAGCTTCAGGCGAATGCCAGGAAGCGCGAGATCGAGTTGGAGACCAAGGCCAGAGAGGAGGCCGAGACTCGGCAGGTGGACCGGCGACCGGCTCAGTCTCAGCCGGCAGCTAAGCGGTTCAAGTCCGCTGATTCGAGGACGGGAGGTTCGAAGGGCCGCACTTGTGGAAAGTGCGGCAAGAGTCATGAGGGGGTGTGTCGAGCGGGTGGTTGCTACAAGTGTGGCAAGGAGGGACACATAGCCAGGGACTGTCCTAAGGGGTTTATGGTTTGCTTCCATTGCAACCAGACCGGTCATCGGAAGGCCGAGTGCCCGCAGCTTCGTCAGTGATCTACACCTACTACCAGGACTACCGAGACACGACCGGCGAAGGTCGAGGCTCCGAAGGCTCGCGGGAGAGCTTTTCAGCTGACTGCGGAGGAGGTCTGCGCTGCGCCCGATGTTGTAGCAGGTATGCTATCATTCACGTATTTACTTTAAAGTCGAAATGTTATGCTTATGTTGATGTATGTGTAGGTACTTTTCTTGTGAACTCTATGCCTGCTCTAGTGTTATGTGATTCGGGTGCGAGTAGATCCTTTGTATCGTTAGCTTTTAGTCAGCATATCGGTATTAGTCGTGAGCCGTTAAGTCGGCCTCTGTGTCACACCCCCAAACCAAGGATGGCGGAAACGTCTGGGGGTGGAGGACTTCATGTACAGTATCACAACAACGTGTATAATAGTGCTCAAAGTAAAAACAACCACCATAAATATAGTTGCAAAAGTTACACCAAAGTATATGTTTACATGTTTCAAAAGCAATTACATTATGATGACAAAATAAATTGTTGACGGTTTAGCGTCCCATCCTCAAAGCGATGAAGTTTTCCTGTTTCACTGATTTCCTGAGAATACAAGTAGTTTTAAAGAGTGTCAACACAAAGGTTGGTGAGTTCATAAGAGTTTTGTTTGAAGTAGAAACCGTTTTTCCTTGTAAAATCGATTTAGTTTGATTTCCAGAAAATCCAATATTTTCTTAGTTAAGTATGAATAGAAATAATCCTACATGATGCTGTAATGAACCCTAGAGTAATCCGTAGAGTTCCTCTATAATCGTCCAACATATAAAGTTATATAAGGCTTAACTTAGATAAAACGTTGAATATAGTGGGTCTGCCCTAGGTCCACAACCCAACGAGGAACAGGAGATGAGGCGGGCACCACCAATTCTAGGCCAATCAAGACTAAATTCTTATATGACTCAACATATACGCTCAGCGACTATAGTAATTTTAGAGGAAGTGTAGTTTTAATATCATAATAGCTTTGTATAGAGACCCGGCACTTTGTATTTGTACCCATAGAGATAAAAGGTGATTTTAAATCGACATAAAACTCATTTAGGTTTTAAAAATAAAATCCCGTAAACTTATGGATTGTTCCCTATGTGAGCCGTTATAATCATACTATGACTATGTGAACCTGCCACGACGTTCTCAGTGTCGCGAAAAATGAAATGACATTTGTCACCCGTAGACCTGCAGGTCCAACTGTAGCTAGCAGCAAGGTGTGGGGTGTCAATCCCAATATAGATCTATATACAAGTATCACGTTCTCCCTCAAGGAGATTCTGATTATAACTACCAGGAATTATATCCCGCACTCGGACGTACGGGGAGATAGAGAGATAGAGATCGAAAAAAAATAGAGAAACTCACAATATAGGATAACAAGTTTACGTTAAATGTTTGTGAATATAAATATTTCTTGTATGAATGTACCTTTCTTGTACGAGTGCGTAGAGTGATGTATCATAAACTATACCTATTATAGTTTATCTAAAATGTATGTACTATGTATGAACCCTTTTTATGGAAATGTAACTAGTGTTGTGAATTTATCAAAACATAGATTAACTTTCGTGAAATGTGTGCGAATAGAAATCTTTCTTGTATGAATGTACCCTTCTTGTACGAGTGCGTAGAGTGATATATCATAAACTATACCTGTTATAGTTTATCTAAAATGTTTGTAATATGTATGAATTCTTTTATGAAAATATATTAGTATTGTGAATTTATCAAACTATACCTCTTATAGTCTAATAATACGTGTTCCAAAATGAATGAATAATATTTAATATTTAATATGAATGTCTTAATTCCAGTTCATAATGATAAACTAACATGGAAACACATTCAAATATTAGAACTTATGATTATACACTTTGCTCAACATAATACAAAGTGTTATGATATTTACATGCTGTTGGCTAACTTTAGCCATTCTGCCCTGTATTTGGAAAAATCATAGAAAAATCATACGAAGTCGAAAACTAGATCCGTAAATTTTGAGAGTTCACAAAATGTGTCTAGTTTGCTCATAAATTTTATCTCAATTTATAATGACCTCTAACTTGGGTGAAAAAGTCCAAAATCACAGACTGGTCCGGATTGTTGTTTGAAATGATAGGCAGTTTTGTAAAAATCACCATAAATTGTAGAAAAATCGTATGGAGATGTGCAAGTAGCCATTTTAAAGCTAAAAACTCGAACTATTTGCACCTCGTACAGTTTTGAAAACAAAAATGTTTAAGATGCCCAAGACAGTCCGTGAATGGAGTTGAACTTTTCTGATGAAGGCTGTTAGAAAAATCTAGTTATATTCTTAGTGTTTTAACTTGTATTCCCCCCCTGAAAACTTGAGAAATCATGAAAATGTAGGGGTATGAACTCACCTTGAGTGATTTCAGTAGATGATTGTTGAAGAATGGAAGTGTTTAATTCAAGAACACTTGGAGATGCCTTGAAGGTTTTCGAGAATCTAACATCATAGTTAGGGAGTTTGTGTAAGCAACCAAAGATTTGAGTAGAATGAAGTGAAATAATAATAGGGAGGATGAATTTTTACTTACTAAGTGTGGAAGAACACTTGAATCCAGCCTTGGATCTCGAAAATTTGTGTAGAAGAGTTTGAGAGAAAAAGTGATGTTTGTTACTTAGTGGAATGAGAGAAATGAGAGAAAATGAGGAGTGTGGTTGATTGTTCCAGCTCAAAAACGTGGGAGTGAGTGAAATTTGAGTGTAAGGGAACATTGAAGTGACATAGGTAAGGTGGGGAGGTATGGCTGGTCATAGAGTGGGTGTGGGGTGGTTGCTTGTGACTTTGATTTTTTTTTTTTTTTTTTTTTTTTTTTTTTTTTTTTTTTTAACTTGCAAGGCACAATGGAATATATTACTCCTATAAAGGAAATTGACTCAATCAAGGACGATTTCACAATTAAAGTTCGGATCATACGTCTTTGGACTCAAAAGTCAAGAACAATGTCTTATAATAGTCTATATCCCATTTTTAGTTTAATTTTCTAAATATATGTGTGGTTGTCTATGTGTGTGTATCTCTTTAAAAATTCTGCAATTTCATCATTTTATGACCCCCATTTGCGAAGTTGAGTATTTATTTCCAAAAATGCGAAACTCCAGGGACAATATTTGAAATCTTCTGTTTTCTTCCCCAATTCGCATTCTACTGTGAAATACTTCGCATCTTCATTCTTACACCCTTCGCATCCCTTCGCATTAATCACCTTCGCATTTTCATTCTTACACCCTTCGCATCCCTTCGCATTAATCACCTTCGCATTTTCATTCTTACACCCTTCGCATCCCTTCGCATTAATCACCTTCGCATTTTCATTCTTACACCATTCGCATCCCTTCGCATTAATCACCTTCGCATTTTCATTCTTACACCCTTCGCATCCCTTCGCATTAATCACTTTCGCATTTTCATTCTTACACCCTTCGCATCCCTTCGCATTAATCACCTTCGCATTTTCATTCTTACACCCTTCGCATCCCTTCGCATTTTAACCTTCGCATTTTCATTCTTACACCCTTCGCATCCCTTCGCATTTTAACCTAATTAATCAAATGCGATTCACAAAATTTTTCATTCCAGATGCGAACACAGTTTAGTTCTTGAACTCTAAACTTGCGAAATCAAAATTTTCATATGTTGAACCCATATGCGAATATTAACCCAATTGACTTCAAATTGATTCATAGATGCGAACACTCGATTGTTTTACTTTCGCAAAATGAGCATCAACAACTCCACAATCGAGTTTTTAAATTCTTGCAACCAACAATTTCATAGTCCTTGACTTCGCGTTTTTCTTCACGAATCATCCCTCAATCATCAATCCAAATGCGAATCAAAAACTCATATGTTCTTGCTTTATCGATTCATCGACCTAATACACAAGGTTAGTTGAGCTGACCGGTTTGACTCGTTGACTTTATTTGACTTTGAATTGACCAGAATTTGACGGTTGTCACACTCTGAGCGTTTCTATTGCGGCCGAGCGGGTGGTTTGTGCCACGGAGGTTCTTCGGGGATGCGTACTAGAGATTTTCGGGGTTGCGTTTCCGATTGACCTAATTCCTATTGCGATGGGGGATGTATGTGTCATCGTGGGCATGGACTGGTTGAGTCGATTTAGCGCCGTCATCGACTGCGAGCGTCAGCTGGTGACTATACGAGACCCCAGTGGGGGAGTTCTTACGGTATACGGCGAGGGTACCCGTTCGGGAACAGCTTTTTGTTCGGCCGCTAGGGCGAGGCAATGCCTACAGCAGGGATGTAGAGGTTTTGTGGCGTATGTGATGGATACGCGGGAGACTACCGAGAGACCGAGGACGTTGGAGGAGGTTCCAGTGGTGCGCGAGTTTCCAGATGTTTTTCCCGGGGATTTGCCGGGAGTACCTCCTGCGAGGCAAGTAGAGTTTGGTATCGATCTGGTTCCGGGGGTTACGCCTATTGCGAAGGTGCCTTATCGTCTTGCACCTCCAGAGATGCAAGAGTTGTCCTCGCAACTCCAGGAGTTGCTGGGGAAGGTATTTATTCGGCCGAGTAGCTCGCCGTGGGGAGCACCGATTCTATTCGTCAAGAAGAAGGACGGTTCACACCGGATGTGTATTGATTACCGGGAGTTGAACAAGGTGACGATCAAGAACCGCTATCCGTTACCGAGGATCGATGATCTATTCGATCAGTTGCAAGGGGCATCTTGGTTTTCCAAGATCGATCTGAGATCAGGGTACCATCAAGTAAGAGTGCGGGATGAGGACGTCCAGAAGACAGCATTCAAGACGCGGTATGGACATTACGAGTTCGTGGTGATGCCTTTCGGGCTCACCAATGCCCCGGCAGTGTTCATGGATCTCATGAACAGGGTATGCAGGCCGATGTTGGATCGGTCTGTGATCGTATTTATCGACGACATCCTAGTGTATTCGCGAACTAGAGAGCAGCATGAGGGACATTTGAGGGAGGTCCTTAAGGTACTGAGGTCGGAGAAGCTATATGCAAAATTCTCCAAATGTGACTTCTGGTTGCGGGAGGTCCAATTTCTTGGACATGTTGTTAATCAGGCAGGGATATTGGTCGATCCGGCCAAGGTGGAAGCAGTGATGAGTTGGGAGGCACCGAAGTCACCTTCCGAAATCAGGAGTTTCCTTGGGTTGGCAGGGTACTATCGGAGGTTTATTAGGGACTTCTCCAAGATCGCGGTACCGCTCACCAGGTTGACCCGGAAGGGTGTTACATTCTCATGGGGACCCGAGCAGCAGACTTCCTTCAAGACACTTCGTCAGAGACTGTGCGAAGCACCGGTATTAGCCCTTCCGAAGGGGATGGAGGATTTTGTCGTATATTGCGACGCATCGATTTCGGGACTGGGTGCAGTGTTGATGCAGAGAGGCCATGTGATAGCTTATGCATCGAGGCAACTAAAGCCTCACGAGGCGAGATATTCCACGCATGATTTAGAGTTGGGGGCAGTGGTGTTCGCTTTCAAGATATGGCGTCACTACCTGTACGGGGTTCGTTGTACTATATACACGGACCATAAGAGTTTGAAGTATTTGATGGATCAACCCAACCTAAATATGCGTCAGAGGAGATGGTTGGACGTGGTTAAGGATTATGACTGTGAGATCCTATACCACCCAGGCAAGGCTAATGTGGTAGCCGATGCATTGAGTCGTAGAGCGGAGAGCACTCCATTGCGAGACGTATGTTTGAGACTGACAGTGATGACCCCGATATTGGATGCTATTCGTGGGGCGCAGGCCGAGGCGGTGAGATCCGAGATGCAGAAGAAAGAGAGAGTCGTTGGGTTAATCTCAGAGTTCGTTAAGGATGGACGAGGACTTTTGACGTTTCAGGGTCGAGTTTCGGTGCCATTCGTGGGCGGTACGCGTACTGTCTTGATGGAGGAGGCTCATAGATCGAAATTCTCGATCCATCCCGGTGCTACGAAGATGTATTTGGACTTGAGGAAGGAATATTGGTGGCCTTGTATGAAGAGGGACGTCGCATGGTTCGTTGAGAGGTGTTTGACTTGCCGTAGGGTTAAAGCCGAGCACCAGAGACCGCATGGTAAGTTACAGCCCTTGGAGATTCCTGAGTGGAAGTGGGAGCAGATTACTATGGATTTCATCACCAAATTGCCAAGAACTGCTAGGGGAGTAGATGCAATTTGGGTGATTGTGGATAGATTGACGAAGAGTGCACACTTCCTTGCCATTAGCGAGAGTTCATCGGCGGAGAAGTTGGCGGAGTTATACGTGAGAGAGGTAGTATCTCGGCATGGAGTGCCGATCTCGATTGTTTCAGACCGTGATGTACATTTCACTTCCAGGTTCTGGAAGAAATTTCATGAGGAACTGGGTACTAAACTGCATTTTAGTACCGCATACCATCCCCAGATCGATGGACAGAGTGAGCGGACGATTCAGACATTGGAGGACATGCTTCGAGCGTGTGTGTTAGACTTCGGGGGTAGCTGGGATGCGTATTTACCCTTGGCAGAGTTTTCCTACAACAACAGCCATCATTCGAGCATTGGTATGCCACCTTTTGAGTTGTTGTATGGTAGGAGGTGTCGGACCCCCATTTGCTGGGGAGAGGTGGGTCAGAGAGTGATGGGCAGCACAGAGATCGTACTCCAGACGACAGAGCAGATTCAGCAGGTTAGGCAGAGATTATTGACCGCCCAAAGCCGACAGAAGAGTTACGCGGATAGACGCCGGTCCGAGCTGGAATTTCAGGTTGGCGACTTCGTTCTTCTGAAGGTTTCTCCTTGGAAGGGAGTGGTCCGGTTCAGAAATAGGGGCAAGTTGGGGCCCCGGTTCATAGGTCCATTTCGTGTAATTGCAAGGGTAGGTCGGGTAGCTTATCGGTTGGAGTTGCCAGCAGAGTTGGGACAGATTCACAATACCTTTCATGTATCACAGTTGAGGAAGTGTATAGCCGATGAATCGGCGGTGGTTCCGTTGGAGGATATTCAGGTGGATGCAAGCCTGAATTACGCTGAGAGACCAGTAGCTATCAGGGATCGGAAGATCAAGGTTCTGCGGAACAAGGAGGTACCTCTGGTGTTGGTTCAGTGGCAACACCGGAAGGGATCGGAGATGACTTGGGAGCCGGAGCGTGAAATGCGGGAGCAACATCCGGAGTTATTCGCAGAGTGAGACTTCGAGGGAGAAGTCTAGTTCTAGTGGGGGAGAGTTGTAACAGCCCGAAATTTCAGGTATTGTTTTAAAACTATTTTTGGGGCACTTTTAGGAGGAGACTCGGCGAGTTGGTGCCTGACTCGCCGAGTAGGACCACGGACTTGGTCGCAGATTCGCGACTGGACTCGACGAGTCCATTAGGGACTCGGCGAGTCGACGCTGTTCAGCAGAAACCCTAACCGTTTGATTCTGGATCGTATATAACGTCTTTAGGGCCGTCATTGCTCGTCTTTTGGCCGATTGAGGATAACCTAAACGTCTGTGGGCATCTGGAGCAGGAGTGAAGGCTAGTGGAAACTTGAAGGCTTTGTTAGGAAAGAAGAGGCAAGGTTGTGGTCAAAGGAGGATCAAGGGGATTGAGCTCTGAAGGTTGGGGACACAGAGAACACGTTTTCCAGGTAATACTCGGACCATTTCTGTTGTTTTGGTGTTGTACACGAATCTAGGGTTTATAAGACCCATTTGGGGATTAGATAGATTACTGTGTTGTTACCCAGTCGTTTATATCCCAGTAATAGGATACTTAGACGTCCAGAAAGTCCCATGGGTGCATGTCTCGGGACCATGCGTATTTCAGGAGGCAGATGATCTACTGCATGGCATGGACTCGCCGAGTCCAATGATCAGACTCGGCGAGTAGCTTGAAGATTTACTGGGACTCGCCGGGTTGTTCTTCAGACTCGGCGAGTAGTTGAGGATTCATTGGAACTCGTCGAGTTGTCTTCGGACTCGGCGAGTGGAGTCGGGGTGGCCCCGCGATTCTTCCACGAGGACCTCGTCGAGTCAAGAGGGATACTCGACGAGTAGAAAGGGGAACAACAGGGAAAGTTGGGGAGGACGTCTAGACTCGTCGAGTCGCCTTTGTACTCGACGAGTCCGGTCAAGTTGACCGTTGAGCAGAGTTGACCTGCATGTAATTTCGTAGGGTCAGTTGTCTTGTTTGATAAGATTATTAATAAGGGTATATGGTATTATAGGGAGACTCCAGATCGGCGGACCGAGTGCGAGTGGTTTCAAGAGTTTATAGTTTACATACCACGAGGTGAGTCTTCTCACTATACTGTACCCGGAAGGGTTTGATTGTGTGACCGGAAGGTCGGATATGCTATGTGTTTTATATATGCTATAATTGAAAGGAATTGTTGCTATGCATGCTATGTATGTTTCTATGGGCCGGAAGGCAATGTATTATGTGACAGGAAGGTTAGGTATGATATATGATATATGTGATATATGTGTTAGAGTAAATGTATTATGTGTTATATATGTTTATGGGCCGGAAGGCAATCAGGTTATGGGCCGGAAGGCAATTATCTTACGGGCCGGAAGGCAATTATCTTATGGGCCGGAAGGCGATTATCATATGGGCCGGAAGGCGTTGTACTGTGGACCGAAGGGTCCGGGCCTGGAAAGGCGTATATGTGTAAGCGGTATACTGGGGAACTCACTAAGCATTTATGCTTACAAGTTGTTATGTATGTGTTACAGGTACTAGCGAGGACCGTGGGAAGGCGCCGGCATGATGCATACACACTGCTGCTATTTGAGATCTTGGGGATTTTACATATGTATTTGTTTTGAAACATGAAATAAACAGTATTGCTTGAAAGAACTCACTTTATTTAAAATGAAAAATTTATTTGAAAATTTGCGTTGTTACAGCTAGCTTGCAATACAAATCATAATTATCATGCTCCCACTAACATGATGATTATTAGCATAACACTTGTGCTCCCACTAGCTCTGATATATTTCCAGAAATCTGCTGGACTTCTGAAATTTAGATTCATACACCCTTTCTTGATAGCTCACATGTGTGTCTAAACAATTTTCAGAACTATGAAAAGGGATGTCGTAATCATAGTCTCAATTCCTTAGACCTTTTCCATTTCTCACAAGTCCATGTTAGTGTGCCGGTTAACCACACGCACTCCACTAACGACTTTTGAAAATGCAAATAACACAATTGCTATCTACTTAAAATCTACTTAGTGAAAGCGTTTCCTCACCATCATTTTCATGAATTGGAGAGAAACCTTATGACACTTAGATTTTATAGTGTATGAGTTCCTATCCATGTGAATTTGTCAAAACCTTAATCACAAGATAAGGTTAGTGACAAATTCAGCCTTACATGGATTAAAATTGTTCAATCTTATTTTCTTGTCTCTTTGGTAGCATAAGGCCCACCAATGCTTCCAAGTTGAACTCTGATAACTCACATGCAAATTCAACTTATTTGAAGTAGGTACAGAAATAAGAATTATGTCAACACGATAGGTTGCAAACCTTAAGTCGTGTGCTAGTGATAAATTACAGATTTTACTCTTGATTAAATCTTGAAACTCTTTTAGGATCTTTAAGGCTCCCACTGTCCCCTTGACATATAAGTTTCCCCAGTCAAGAACCGTTCCTTGACAAAACAAGTATTCAAGGGATAGTGCGGATTCTTATCAAGACTAACACTTCACACAATTGGTCTTAGTTGGTCTTTGTCTCATCCAAGACATCACAACTTACCAATCTCAAATGTACAAGAGTAGAAACATTTTACACTACATTTGATAAGTGTTTTAAACCTTACTTTATGTCACTCAAGGTTACAATCTTGGAGTATGACTCTAAGAATTTTTTTGGAACGAAGTATGACTCATCTTCTTGATTTTAACCAATCCAACAATTCATGACCTCTCTTCTTAGCCATAACAATGCACTAAGGCGTCCTTAGAGTATGAATTTGTGATATGGTTTCATAATCATTAAGATGATCATGAAATATGATACTAAAGTACTCTCCCATCCTTTCAGATTTGAGAAACTTTTATCTTTCTGCCTAATTTGATTCTTCTCATTTGTTTTGTCATACATTGTAACCTTTCCAATGTTACAGAATTATACTTAACCTTATAAGTATAATCATATTTACTAATCTTTAGTAAATCATGACAAATCAATCTTTGTGGTGGACCTTGACCAGCGCACACCCAGTGTACCTAATTCCTTAGTCCTTCAATTGACTCACATATACATGCGATCAAAGACTTAGTCTTAATTTTCAAAGATGAAAAATTCTCATTCATCATACAATACAACTTGTATGATTCCAAGTTTCTGTCCAATTGAAACTTGGGTGATGAAAAACATTCTTCATTTGGTAAATTCAGACACTACCACAAATGAAAGAATCAAATCCACTTTCCAATATTGCTATTATGTAAAACATATAAGCAACAATTTTCACAGATGCCATTGTAAGGATATTTTTAAAATAAATAAAATTAAATCCCTTTTTTTCTTTTATTTTAAAACTTTGCGGAAAAACTTATCCTTACAATCCACATGAAAACCTTGTTATTATCTATTCATAAGCAATATATTATAACTCTTAAGCAACAGCTCAAAATTCTGATTACCGAACCATGCGATCGAAACCCACCTTCGCAATCAGAATCAACATATACTTACTTTAAGCTTCCTATCTTTTCTTTTGATTCTTAAAAACATCAACATGTTACCCATTCACATTATGTAATAAGAATCTCCAAATAGGAACTTAATAGATTTAGACAGTGGACTTTACCCGAATTAGAGTCAAACCTCTTGACTTGATCAACCTTATGACCTTTCAGGTGAATAGGGAAGCTTCGCAACCAATGCCCCTTCCTTTGGCAACAAAACACATGGACCCTTTGGTAATGGCACATGAGACTATCTTAGACTTAGCCTTTCTCTTTACCATTTGGTCAACCGAGTTGACTATGGCCAATCCCTTTCCATTGGGAAGAGAAATGCTTTTCTAGATATCCAATGCTACCATTGCCAATGTCCATTTAAGTTTTGGGAAGTTGATCTTCTAATAAAATTTGCTTTACTAGTGTTCCAAATCATTGTTGATTCCGTAGCACAAAGAAAATAGATAAGATCATTAAGGCTCGTGTCATAGTCTGTCTCATAGTAGTCCCAAAGAGACTCACTATGTTACTAAGAAAGTGATTGAACATCCAACTTTCACGAGACTTTTGACACCCAACTCTCCCAGCTTGTCAATATGTGACTTTATCTCCAAGATGTGAGCACATATAGACTATGCTTGCCAAATAGGGATTGAGTGACTTTAAACTTTTCAAGAACTTGTGGGTGAGGGAGAATAATTGGAGGGGGTGGAGGGAGTGAAGCATGATGTTGAGGGACACCATCTTCAAGAGATTTGGGAAGATCATAGTTGTCTGAACCAGACATCTATAATGGGAGAAAATAAAGTTAGTTGATTCAAAGTCCTTAATATAACACCCAATATGAAATATTAAGGCTAGGATCCAACACAACATTTTATAATTTGGAAGAGGGATGCCGTAATCCAAGCTATAAAATATTTGAAGGTAGGCGAATGATGATTCACCAATTTCCACCATGAAAGACAAAATAATTTATTAGGTTTTAATTGGATTTGAAATTCCTAGATCTTTTGAGATTCATTGAACTTTTCAATGGCATGTTTCAATCTCGAGTGTGCCCTCTCAAATTTTGTGACTGGGATGCCGAGGATCACAAAACAAGGTGTGAATAACCATACCAATTCACTTGGTACCCTTAATATTATCACCTAATCAATGTGCCGATTACCCACACACGCTCCATTGATCTATGACAAACATTAAGTCACCCTTCGTGATCCTTACTAGTCCAAGTTAGTGTGCCGGTTACCCACACACGCTCCACCAACGACTTGGTAAGGTACAAAGTTAAAATTCCATGGGCTAGCACCAAATTCACATTTTTCCTAAAGTAACTAAGATTGGGATTTAAATAAAAATATTTAGTTACTTTATAATAATCATTATACTTTTAATGAGAATTTAAAGTCATTGTCCTACCCGTTCGGCTAACGACCCTCCACCGATCAAGCAAGCGGTGGGTGAGAGTGGACACCCATTAAGTCGCCATTTTATAGGCAACAACCTTATACCCACCTTATAGACCGACTTCGTGAATGAGGCCTACTAACGGTAAAACGACTTGTTCTTATACATATATATAATTAACCATTAATGTTATAAATAGTATAAGTGTTGAATTTTAACTTTTAAAATTCTAAGTGATGGAATTAAAGTTTATTAAAGTGTGTGAAACTTTTCCAAATTCCAAAACTTGAGGGCAAGTTTTGTAACTCTTCAAAACTTTTCATTTCATAACTTATGAATTAAAGGTTCATAAAATGAAGACTCTTCATTTTATGTAATTTATGTGTTTTTAATGTGTGTTAAAGAAAAGTGACCTTTGGATATCCATAACTTGAGGACAAATTATGGACTCCATTAAAACACATAAATGATCAAGAATTAATCCTAAACAATTCAGCAAATAATTCCTATAATCTTCTAAATTCATAAGAACATGAACATGATTATCAAAGTTTCAAGAATTATATGAACACATACAAAGCATGAAATTTTGATATATGCTATTGTAAATGGATTAGAACAACCATTACACCAACTAAAATAAGTTTTAAAACATCAAAACAGTTTAGGGTAAAGTTTCTAGTCCATTTCCAGCACCAAAAGTCGAAAATCTGCATTCTGAACCTTCTACTCGCCGAGTGCACGAACCTACTCAGCGAGTAGGATGAATTTTGCCTTGGACTCGGCGAGTCCCCCCATGGACTCGACGAGTCCATCATGCAGACAGCAAAAATTTCGACTTTTTTCACTATTTTGCATCAAGTATCAAACAAGCAAGCCTAGGCTCTGATACACTCTTGGGTTTTGAGCAATCTAACACTTCCTAAGTGTGCATGCAACCCTAATAAACATTGGATCTATGTTTGTCTAAATACATGCAAAATAATAATTTTTCCAAGGTTTATAACCTATCTAACATGGCATGGGGAACATTTCAACATAAAGAGTTAGAAGAGATTACATACCTTTTTGATGAGTTTGGTTCTTGAGGAGTTTGAGGGCCAAGCACCAATAGTGTGAATGCCTCAAATGGAATCACAAAACACCACAAACTCTTGGAAAACTTTGAGAGAGTGTATATACACTTGTATATTTCGGCCACACACAAGCTCACACACACTAGTTCACTAGTTACACTTAGGCACCATTTCATGCTCCATAAGCATGCTTATATAGTGTGCATGGTTAGGGTGAAACCCTAATAACTCATGACCTTTCCTTTTCCAAGGATCCATGGGTTAAAAGCTCCATGGATCATCCATGGACTTCCATATTAGCTTAGCCCATTAACAAATGAGTATTAGCCCACACCATATAAAACCAATAGCCCACAATCTAATTAGTCTTCCTTTTAATCTTTAAATTAATTCATAATTAATTTAAGACTAAGACTAATTAAATAACATGACTTCATATTAATATATTATAACTTATAATATATTAATAAACATATGTGTATAACTCTCATAAAATTATCCATAAATAGTTTGGATGAGATGTAACCCAAATGGACCATGCCGGGTCGGGTCAAGTATATACCAAATAAGTTATGGACTTAGACACCTTATCCAACAACTACCACATAACCATCCTATCTACCAGGATACTGAGATATCATATCACCATAGTAACTATCTCAATTAACAAATCAAAGGGCTGGCCTTGGTGCCTTAGATCCTTGAGTATAGTGAGCGTAACTCACCTTGCAAATGTCGAACTGAAGAGATGAGATCAAAACTCCCGATCACCACCACGAACACCACCGCCTAAAACTTCATTGAAATCATAACCATCAGAGGCTAAATTACCAAAATACCCTTTGAAGTCAAACTGGTCAACTCTTGGTCAAAGTCAACCTTCCTGGTTGGCCCTACTCGCCAAGTCGTCTTAGTGACTCGTCGAGTTCATGAACTCAGAACCCCACAATTTGTGACTGGACTCGCCGAGTCACCCCATGACTCGTTGAGTCCTTCAATCCGATTCCTAGCCTGTCCGACTCACTGAGTCACCACTCGACTCACTGATTTGCCTCATAACCAGTTGGGTTAGGGTTTGCGACCCAACTCGTCGAGTCCAAGAACAGACTCGTCGAGTATACTTAAGTCATCCATATATAGATGATTTCAGACCATCTCATTGCTTCCAACTCATAGATCTGGACTCCTAGGGCTAGTTTCACACGTAAAGTTTACAAATTTACATGAATGCAAGGCAATATAGGCTCAACACAAGATAGAAAGAAGGTTCAAGACAAGAATGCTCTTATTCATGCACAAAGGCTAGCGCTTTATGCTTCCATGGACCAAAACCAGCCTAGATCTGAAGTTGCAACCTCAGATCTAGTCCCTACACCCGAAATGGATTCCAAACATGCTAAAAAGCCTCAAATCATCATCCATAAGAAGATCAAGAAGGGAAAAGCTCAAGGTAACGACTTTTTACCTTAGAAATGTGCCCAATATGAAGTAGATTCTGGATCTACACGAGTTCCTTGATGCTAGCCTCTTGATCTACAAGTTTCCTTCACTAGAATCACCTTTCAAAGCTTAAAAACTCTCACCAATGGCTCACACACGATTTCAAGGTTTACTGACTCTCAAGGGGTATCAAAGAGGCTGAGGTAAGAACATAAGATCCTTTAAATATGGTGCAAACCCTAAAATTTAGGGTTTTCTTGTCCCAGCACTGACTCGTCGAGTCCCTCCGCCGACTCGGCGAGTCGGATCACTTAACACGTGCCCAACACCTGCTCCGACTCGACAAGTTAAGACACATACTCGTCGAGTCTACTCCTTTATTTACACATGGCAACTTGAACTTATAATCCTGAACTTGGGATGTTACATAATTAAATAAGGGGACTGATATTGTAATTATAAGATAATTAGAAGATGAGTTGTGGACTCCTAAAAGAAGGAGGTGGACGATATTTATGTGGAAGCCCACATAGAAATCGTCCATAGGTACCTTCTGAAAGGATCATGTGGACTGCTTAAGGCCTAAGCAATCAGATTAGGGGTTTGACTAAAACCCTAGCAACTCAGCTATATAAAGACCCCATGGGACTCCTATAATCGGAACTTGAACCCTAAGAAGAGTACTAGCCGATTTTTGTGATCCCTATCCTCTCTCTTGTATTCCCCCAACTTTCTCTTGGTGTTTGTTATCTATTTGATGCATCACATTTGAGGTGCTATGTTCTCAAAGGTTGAAGATCACGCAAGCTAGTAGAAAGGTAATCATCCAACTTTGTATTAGGTATAAATTTCGAAAATAGCATGCTAGTTTAGGGTTATAGCTTTAGATGATTGTTATTGCATGTACAATTAGAGAAAACCTAGATCCAAAGCTTTAGGGTTGCATGTTCACCATAGGATTGATGTAATGCTCAAAACCTATCAGTGGTATCAAAGTGTATGTCGTTTTTCTGTTGTATATGATGCATCGCTTAATTGTTCTTAGCTGAAAAGGTCAAAATTCTGCAATCTGCTGATGAACTCGTCGAGTCCTCTGATGAACTCGACGACTCGGGGCTACTCGACAAGTCCAAATTTTGACTCGGCGAGTCGGCTCGTCAGTTGGAAAAAAATTTAGGATTTTGACTAGAATTGGATTAGGATCATTACCAAAAACATTTTTGACTGATAAAATTTGAATTTTATTATATGGAAATGATTATCCTCATCCAATTAGAAGATAATTGTCAAACTATAAGATAATTATTAGTTTATATGATAAAGTTAATTATTTGTATTATTTGATGTGAATTATCTTGCCATATATTGAATTAGGTCAAATTTAGATAATGACAAATTGTTTGATTAATTAGATTATATTTTAATTTGATCTAGAAGGTTTTGAAAAGTTTCAAAACTTTCCCTCAAGTTTTGGAATTTAAATTTTGATTAAAAAGTTTTAGTTTTGAAATATTTATATTCTAAACCCTAGAGTTTTAAAAGTTTAAAATTATATCCTTATACTATTATTAAAAGATATATATATATATATATATATATATATATATATATATATATATATATATATATATATATATATATGTATGTATAAGACGAGTCAGTCTTATCGTTAGTAGGTTTCATTCACGAAGCTGGTCTATAAGGGGTGTTTAAGGAAGCGGCCTATAAAATGACCGCCATTGGGTATCCATTCTTACCCACCGCACTCTTGACTAGTGGGGGGTCGTTAGCCGAACAGGTAGGATAGGACAAACTAAAACCTCATTAGTAAGTATAATGATTTATAAAGTAACTAAATGTTTTCACAAACTCCCAATCTTAGTTACTTTAGGGAAAATGTGAAAATGATGCTATTCCATGAAATTGCACCTTGCCAAGTCGTTTGTGGAGCGTGTGTGGCTAATCGGCACACTAATTTGGGACTAGAAAGAGTGGCAAAGGGTAGCTCGATGCTTATCATAGATCAATGGAGCGTGTGTGGTTAACCGGCACATTGATTAGGTGATAAATGACATCAATAGTACCAAGCACATGTACATGATTATTCACACATTGTTTGTGATCCTCGGTATCCCAGTCATAAACTTGAAGGGCATAATCGAAATTTAAACATGTCATTGAAAAGTTCAATGAATCTCAAAAGAATCTAGGAATTTCAATTCATTTAAAACTTAATATTCTTTTTTGTTTTTCATGGTGGAAATTAGTAAATCGTCATTTACCTACCTTTAAATATTTTGCAGTTGGATTACGACAAACCCTCTTTCGAATTGTGAAATATTGTGTTGGATCCTAGCCTTAGCATTTCATTGGGGTGTTATATTAAGGATTCTTATGTAAACTAAACTTTGTCTCTTTTCTTTCTCAGATGTCGACTTCAAACAGCGCTGCTAACTCCAACGCTTCTTGCTCTTTCTCCCTCATGAACTTATGTGGGAGAGTGATCTTTGATTGATCAAATTTTAATGATTGGATCTGCAAAATTCACATGGTCACCCGTAATGAGGACAAGGAGTATGTTCTCGACAAAGAGTTTAAGGAGATCAACGAAAACAATGCTACTCCTGAAGAAATTGCAAAATATAGGGCTCATGAGAAAGACGCGACAAAGGTGTCGTGTGTCATGCTTGCTACCATGACTGCTAAACTCCAAAAGTCCTACAATGACTACTATCCTTTCGAGATGCACCAAGATTTGATGGAAAGGTACCATCAAAGTGGTCGACAAGAAAGGTACGAGATCATTGATGCCATGATAACAACAAAGATGAAGGATGGAGAGTCCATCACCGCCCACTTGAAAAAGATATAGAGATTTTTGGATCGCTTGCTAAAGTTGAATGTCAAATTCGATGAAGAGTTGGCTATTGACATCATCCTACACTCTCTGTCTTCTTGTTATGATCAGTTCAGAATGACTTATCATATGAACAAAGAGGAAGTCACTCTAATCAATCTCCAAGGCCTACTAAGAACTATTGAGAGTAATTTGAAAGGCAAGTATGTTGCATCAACTCTTACTGTTGTTTCCCCTATCTTGGCAATTGGACAAAGGAAAGGGAATAAGAGGAAGTCTCCTTCTAAGAGCCACACGGGAAAGTCTCATGATGGATCCTCTTCTAGTGGGACCAAAGGTGGTTATGTTGCTCCCTCTTCCAATCTGAAGGATGTCGAGTGCTTCCACTGTCACGACAAAAGGCATTGGAAACGAAGTTGCCCGAAGTATCTGCAAGACATCGAGGATTGGAAGATAAAGCTCACCTTCGTAGGTATTTACACTATTCAATCTAACAACTCATCATATGTTATTTCTTGGGTCCTAGATACAGGATGTGGTTTTCATATTTGTTTTGATTTGAAAAGTATAAGAAGAAGTAGGGATGTGGAGCATGGGAAGATGAACTTAATCATGGGGAATAGGAAAGCATCGACTGTCACCAAGATTGGAGTTCATTCTTTAGTGCTTAGTAGTGGGTTAGGTCTAGAGTTGAATAATTGTTGCTACTCGTCAGAAATGACACGAAACATTATTTCTTTTCATGGTTTGTATAAACTGTTGGATAAGGTGTCTAAGTCCATAACTATAATCGGTATGTACTTGACCCGAAAATAGCATGGTCCATTTGGGTTGCATTTCACCGGAACAATTTGACAGGATGGACTTTTGAGAAGAGGTTGTTTATGATTTATTAATATATTAAGTTCTAATATATTAATATGAAATCATATTATTTAATTAGTATTGGTTTGGAATTAATTCAGTGATCAAAAGAGACTAATTAAATATACGGGGACTGATTTGGCAAATCAATGATTCCTATAGTGTGGGTCAATGGTTATTTAGGATGGGCTATAAGTCCATGGATATTCCATGGAGGTTTAACCCATGGTGCCTAAGTAATATGAAAGGTCACGTCCATTAGGGTTTACATGGATGTAACCTTAGACTTTTCCACACTATAAAAGAAGCTCCTTAGCTCCTAAAATCGGCACTAGTTGTTCTAGGAGATCATAAGATCCGATTTTTGTGCAAGTCACTCTCTCTCAAGTCCTCCATTGTTGGTGGTGTTTTGTGAAGCATTTAAGGCTTCACACTTGGGGTTCTATGCTCTTAAAGTTCCAAGTTAACAAGCTACAAGAAGAGGTAAGTCATCTAACTAGTTTTTTTTTTATTCAAGTACACATGCTTTGTATGCTAGTTAAGAAAATGCTTTGGAAAATCAAATTGCACGCATAATAAGAGAAAACATAGATCCAAAGCATTTAGGGTTGCATGTGCACTATAAGCTTGTTAGAGTGCTCAAACCCCATCAGTGGTATCAGAGCCTAGGATCGTTTTATGTTATACTTGATGCTTATTGGTTTTCAAAGTTGAAAAAATCGATTTTCTTGCTTCTGACTGGTGAACTCGTTGAGTCCCTTGGCTGACTCGACCAGTCCACTCAGAAACAGACCAAATCGACGAGCCCAGTTCATCTACTCGCCGAGTTGGTGCTCTTGTGTGCAGAATTTTGAGTATTTTGTCAGAATTGGATTAGGATCATTACCCCAAACTATTTTTTGAACCAAGAAATCTGTTTTTTGATATGGTAATGATCATGTTTATCCAATTAAAATATAATTTTCATAATTTCAAGATTTTTGTTAGTTTATATGATTAAGCTAATTTCTTGAAGATTTTTTATATGAATTATCTTGTTTTATGAGTTTAATTAGATCATGTATGAATTATTTGCTTATTGCGTTAACTAAAAAAATGATCTTTAATGCCTTTAATGGACTCCATAAGTTGTCCTTAAGTTATGGAAAATGAATAAGTTATTCCTTTAAAAAGTCATTAAACTCATAAATTTTGGAAATGAAAAGTTTTGAAGAGTTTCAAAAGTTGCCCTCAAGTTTTGGAATTTGTAAAGTCACACTTATGAATACTTTAATTCCAATCCCTAGAATTTTAAAAGTTTAAAATTCAACCCTTATACTATTATAATATTAAAAGTTTAATAATTATATATATATATATATATATATATATATATATATGTATGTATAAGACAAGTCAGTCTTACCATTAGTAGGCCTCATTCACGAAGTCAGTCTATAAGGGGGTATAAGGTTACTGCATATAAAATGGTGGTTTAATGGGTGTCCACTCTCACCCTTTGCTTCCTTTACTGGTGGAGGGTCGTTAGCCGAACGGATAGGATAGGACATTAATTCTCGTTAAATGTATAAAGAAAATTATAAAGTAACTAAATCTTTTATTAAATTCTCAATCTTAGTTACTTTAGGAAAAATGTAAAATTGATTCTAATCCATGAAATTGCACTTTGCACCTTGCCAAGTCGTTAATGGAGCATGTGTGGTTAACTGGCACACATTAACATGGACTAGTAAGGGTGGCAAAGGGTAGCTTGATGTTTATCATAGATCGATGGAGTGTGTGGTTAACCGGCACATTGATTAGGTGATAAATGACATCAAGTATACCAAGCACATTTGCATGGTTATTCACACCTTGTTTGTGATCCTCGGTATCCCAGTCACAAACTTGAAAGGCATAATCGAGATTTAAACATTCCATTGAAAAGTTCAATGAATCTCAAAGGAATCTAGGAATTTCAATCCAATTAAAACTTAATAATCAATTTCATTTTTCATGGTGGAAATTGGTAAATCTTCATTTACCTACCTTCAAATATTTTGCATTTGGATTATGGCATCCCTCTTCCAAATTGTAAAATATTGTGTTGGTTCCTAGCCTTAATATTTCATTTTGGGTGTTATATTAAGGATTATTATCTAATATAAACTTTGTCTTTCTTTTTCAGATGTCTTCCAACACTGCTTCTGGATCAAACCCTACTGGCTCCTTCTCTCTCATGAACTTGTGTGGGAGAGTCAAATTTGATGGTACCAACTTCAATGACTGGATTAGGAATATCAGGATTGTCACTCGTTATGAGGACAAGGAATATGTACTCGATAAGGAGCTTAAGGAAATAGATGATTTGTCTTCCACTCCTGAGGAGATTGTTGAGTTTAAGACTCACGAGAAGGATGCCACCAAGGTGTCTTGTATCATGTTGGCTACCATGACAGCTGAAATCCAAAAGTCATATGAGGACTTCTACCTTTTTTAGATGCACCAAGACCTGATGGAAAGATACCACCAGAGTGCTCGTCAAGAGAGGTATAATATCATTCTACACTCCTTACCTCCATGTTATGATCAGTTCCGTATGACCTATCATATGAACAACGAGGAGGTCACTTTTAGAAAGCTTCAAGGCCTTTTGAGGACTGCTGAAAGTAGTCTCAAAGGTAAATATGTTTCAACTCCTATAGCTACTGCCCTTGTCTTGGCAATTGGACATAGGAAAGGAAAGAAGAGGAAGGCTCCCTCTAAGAGCTGCATGGGAAAGTCTCTTGATGGATCCTCTTCAAGTGGGACCAAGACTGGTTCTGCTGCTCCTTCTACCATTCCTAAGGAAGTAGAGTGTTTCTATTGTCATGAGAACGGGCACTGGAAGTGAAGCTACCCAAAATACTTGCAGGATGTTAAAGATGGGAAGGTTAAAGCCACCCATGCAAGTATTTATACTATTCTATCTAATAACTCATCACATTCTTGTTTTTGGGTCCTTGATACAAGTTGTGGATTTCACATTTGTTCTGATTTGTAGGGACTAAGAAGAAGTAACGATGTGGAGCACGAGAAGATGAACTTGATCATGGGGAATAGGAAGGTTTCACCTGTCACCAAGATTGGAGTTTATTATTTGTTGCTTAGTAGAGGGTTAGAATTAGATTTGAATAATTATTGCTACTCATCTAAAATGGCGAGAAATATTATTTCCTTTCATGGTTTGTACAAACAAGGTTTTAGTTTTTCATTTTATAATGAAATCGGTGCTATTAATGCTTTTTATAATGGTGTTTTTTATTTTTAAGCATTACCTTGTAATGGTGTATATGAAATTATGATGGTTGTAGATAACTTAGAAAATAATATGTTGCACATTGATTCTTCCAATGATTTGGATAAGGCATGCTTGTGGCATTGTCGTCTTGGACATGTCAGCAAGAAGCGCATAGGCCAACTCCAAAAGGTTGGAGTTTTGGAGTCGTTCGACTTAATATCGGATGACACTTGTGAATCATGTTTACTTGGAAATATGACCAAGTCACCCTTCATTAATACTTGTGAAAGGTGTGAAGGTTTGTTGGATCTCATACACACCGATGTGTGTAGACCTTTCAAAACCACCACATGGGATGCTAACCGCTTCTATGTGACTTTATTGATGATTACAGTAGATATGGTTATATCTACTTAATCAAACATAAGTCAAAAACTTTTAAAAGATTCAAAGAGTTTAAACAAGAAGTAGAGAATCAGGTGGGCAGGAAGATAAAGATGCCCCGATCCGATCGGGGTGGTGAGTATCTTAGTATTAAGTTCCAAGACTATCTTAAGGAATGTGTGATTGTTTCACAATTGACGCCACCTAGGACGCCATAGTTTAATGGTGTGGCTGAGAGGCACAATCGAACCTTGTTGGACATGGTTCGTTCCATGATGAGTCGAGCTTCGTTACCTATCTCATTCTGGGGATATGCTTAAGAGACTGTCACCCATATCCTTAATCTAGTCCCAATTAAGAGGGTTTCCAAAACACCTCACAAGATATGGACAAGGAAGGTTCCCTCGTTAGCACACATCAAGGTTTAGGGTTGCGAGGCTTTCGTGAGATCCGAGATTCACGAAAAGCTCGAACCTCGTAGTGAGCGATGTATTTTCATCGGCTACCCACATAAATCCTTTGGATATCTCTTCTACAGACTGAGTGATAATGTTGTCTTCGTTGTGAGGAGAGGAGTCTTTCACGAGAGAGAACTCATAGGCCAAGGATACAGTGGGAGGAAAATTGACCTTGAAGAGATTCAAGAGTCAAGCAGGGAAGGAACCTCAAACACTAGCAATCAACCTGAGGAGGAAACTCCTGTTGGGCTGATTGACGAGTCTGTGCCTTTGAGGCGTTCTAGTAGAGTTAGTGTTCCACCTGTGTTATATGGTTTCCATATAACATCTGAGGGTGATACAATTATCAGTGATAGCACACTGATAAAATTGGATGAACCTAACAACTACAAGGAAGCCATGGCAGGCCCCGAGTCTGCTAAATGAAAAGAGGCTATGGACAGCGAGATTCAGTGCATGTATAGCAATCATGTTTGGAACTTGGTTGATAGTGTACCGGGTCATAAGACAGTCGGGTGAAAATGGATCTTCAAGAAGAAGACCGACATGGATGGGAATGTACACACATATAAGGTGCGATTGGTTGCAAAGGGATTTAATCAAACTCAAGGAGTTGACTATGATGAGACCTTCTCACCGGTAGCAAAGATTAAATTTATAAGGGTTATGTTAGCCATAGCTACGTTTCATGATTATGAAATATGGCAGATGGATGTCAAAACCGATTTCCTAAATGGGAATTTGGCTGGAGATGTTTACATGAGTCAGCCATAGGGTTTTGTCGAGGTGAAGCACCCTAATAGAGTATGTAAGCTTGAGAAATCCATCTATGGATTAAAACAAGCATCTCGCAGATGGAATCTTTGTTTCGATGAGAAAGTATAAGAGTTTGGTTTTTCGAGAAACGATTTAGAGTCGTGTGTATATGTCAAAGTCAGTGGGAGTATAGTTAGCTTTCTCATTTTATATATGGATGACATACTGGTTATAGGAAACGACATCCCAACCTTGCAGGAGGTCAAGTCCTAGCTTGGGAAGTGCTTCGCTATGGAGGACCTCAGAGAAGATGCTTATATTCTAGGGATAAGGATATTGAGAAATAGGAGTAAAAGACTAATAGTACTTAATCAAAGTACTTACTTGGATAAAGTGTTGAAACGTTTTAGCATGGAGAATTCCAAGAAAGGGGAATTATCAATCCAAAGAAATACCAAACTGGGTAAGACTTAGAGTCCGAGTACTGATGTTGAGATAGCAAAAATGAGTTGAGTGCCTTATGCTTCTGTCGTTGGCTCGATCATGTATCCTATGGCGTGTACTTGCCCTGATGTGGCTTTCGCTTTGAGCATGGTTAGTCGATATCAAGGGAACCCTGGTAGAGCTCATTGGACTGCGGTAAAGAACATTCTTAAGTACCTGCGTAGGAATAAGGATTGGATTCTTATCCTCGGTAGGAGTGATGACTTGAGAGTGCAAGGGTATAGTGACGCCAGTTTTCAGACCAACCGAGATAATTTTCGATCTCAGTCGAGTTGGGTTTTTACCCTAAATGGAGGAGTAGTAACCTGGAAAAGTTCCAAGCATGAGACCATAGCTTATTCAACGTGTGAATCAGAGTACATAGCAGCGAGAGAAGCATCGAATGAGGCAATATGGCTAAAGAACTTCATTGGAGACCTTGGATTTGTATCGGCCATAAAGGAGCCTATGGAAATTTTCTATGACAATGAGGGTGTGGTCGCCTTAACCAAGGAATTGATGGATCATGGAAGATCCAGACACATCGACAAAAAATACCACTTCATCAGACATCAAGTAGAAGAGGGGCTCATCGTAGTGAAGAGGGTATCGTCGGTGGAGAACCCAACAGATCCCCTTACAAAGGGACTGAGTAGGGTTAAACACTTGCAGCATGCTAGGAGTATTGGGCTGAAGAACGATATTAGTTATAGTGATTAGATAGTAGTTTGGAAACTTGTAATAGATAAAATGTAATTGACATTTGATGATTAAATAAAGGAGTTTTATTTATGAGTAAAGTTATTGTCGTGTGTCAATTGTTTACTATTGTTTCATTTTGCATGTTTTGACATCTAGAATAATATGATTATTCAAACTATCCACAGTCGATCATGATTTGGAAGTAGGTATTGAGGCAAGATTGTCATGAATTGGCTTGTAGATTGTATAAGTGTTTAGACATAACAAAGTTTTGTTGCAAAGTTCAGGAGTGCTCTTGAAATAAGATTTGAGTATTGGATTAAACCCGCACTCACATGAATCACTTCATGGAATTCATCACGATTGATTGTGAGACGATAACATCGTATAGTCTTTAAACTGAGATATATCAGTTGTTGTTTACAAGTTGGTTGTACATTGATAATGCGTAAACGCATCAGTAACTTGATGTTATAAAACATATTGTTTTGTATGATTTGATAAGTAAATCGTACAAACATATGAGTCAAAGTTTATATGTTCCTTTTATCCTAGGAGGATTAAAAGCGATATCTTGGGCCCCTCGATGATTTTCTGTTGACTTATGTGTTAGGCCCGGTCATAACTGAGTTGATGTGTTCAATTAAGTTCTATGTCAAATGAATCAGAAATCAGGAAACAAACTGTTGGATAATAAGTATGACTATGTTCCATGTATTTGTCTGCATGATATCTTGAGAACGGAGGACTACATGATCCCTTATCTATAAGACGTGTCAGAGTTCGACAGTGACTTTTGAAAGTTACGATTGCTAATCGGATTTTGAATCCATACTTGTATTTATAGTTATTAGACTTATCCAAGTGGGAGACTGTTGGATTAGGTGTCTAAGCCGATAACTATAATTGGTATGTATTTGACCCAATAGTAGCATGGTCCTTGTGGGTTGCCTTCACCATAGCAACTTGACTGGATAAATTATGGAGAAAGAGGTTAATTGTGATTTATTAATATATTATAAGAATAATATATTAATTGAGAAATTATATTATTTAATTAATATTGGTCAATAATTAATTTAGTGATCAAAATATGTTAATTAAATAAGGGGACTGATATTGTAATTATAAGATAATTAGAAGATGGGTTGTGGACTCATAAAAGAAGGAGGTGGACGAAATTTATGTGGAAGCCCACATAGAAATCGTCCATAGGGGCCTTCTAGAAGGATCATGTGGATTGCTTAAGGCCTAAGCAATCAGATTAGGGTTTTGACAGAACCCTTAGGAGCTTAGCTATATAAAGACCCCAAGGGACTCCTAAAATCGGCACTTGAACCCTAAGAAGAGTACCACGCGATTTTTGTGATCCCTAGCCTTTCTCTTATATTCCTCTAACTTACTCTTGGTGTCTGTGATCTATTAGAGGCATCACATTTTAGGTGCTAAGTTCTCAAAGGTTGAAGATCAAGCAAGCTACTTGAAAGGTAATCATCTAACTTTGTATTAGGTATTAGTTTCGAAAATAGCATGCTAGTTTAGGGCTATAGCTTTGGATGATTATTATTGCATGTACAATTAGAGAAAACCTAGATCCAAAGCTTTAGGGTTGCATGTGCACCATAGACTGATGTAATGCTCAAAACCCATCAGACCCGACCGTCAAAAGTTTTATTGATTTTTTTAATGACTTCACTTAATTTGGGAACCACATAATTTTTTGTTCTAGATTCACCACTGCCCAATTGTCATTAGGTGGCTTGTGTTAGTTGTTTATGTGTTAGGGTTGTTGGTGATCTTTTGTTGTTTAGCTCATGTGAGTTTGCTCACTATATTCTATATTGTAGTAGGTGTCATAATGTGTTAGGATGTGGTTACACTATAGTATGCTATTAGGCAGGTAGACTTATAGATTGTTACATGTGATGTTGAGTTGTGTGTTTATCAGTATTATGTAATTGTCGACATATTTTTGTGGTGGGTTGAAGCGTTTTCGATTTGTCCGGAAGGCCAGGATGCAGGCAGACCAACTTTATGTTGAAGGCCAATGGGTAAATTGATAACAAGGTCAACATTAAGTGTTATGAGTCTAGACAGTCACAAGGGGCAAGTTGATGAAAATATCAACTAAAGTTTTGTGAGCCTAGATACTCAGTGTTGTCCATGTGGATCGGTTTTAGCATCACGATCCTTGCTTGTATGCAAGTATGTTTATTGTTGTATATGGTATTTTGGGGAACTCGCTAAGTTTTGGCTTATAGTTATGAATTAAACACTTTTCAAGTACTTCATCAAATCTTGGAAAGGCGAAGGCGGGTCTGTACACACACATCAACAGTTTTATGATATGAGATTTTGCGATTAATTTCTTTATAACTCTGATTTTGAATTACAATTTATGATCAAAGGATCTTACATTGAATATATCTTTATGAAAATGTGTGTTTATTCTATTTTAAAAATGAAAATTTTATTCTGAAAACTGGGACGTTACAAATTTCATAGGAAAAACTTTTAAATGTTAAAGAATTAGTTGAAAGACAAGATTGATCTCCATGCTTTCGAAAGTATGAGGGACTCAGGCTTTAAAAAATGATAACCAAAGGTTAAGGGCTATTTGAAAAGGTATTGTTCATGTATTGAATACAGAGGGCGTACCAAAGGCAAGTGTGTCTAATTAATCTAGAAAACATAAGAATAAAGAGGGCATATTAGAAAACACCAAATTGTACGTCGGTGCTCCATGCTTTTTGGTCAAATACAGAAAGTAGCTATTTGTGAAGACATTTAACCACAACCACATTTGTATGTAAACTGGGAGGGTGGGAGATTGTACTGCAACTTTCATTTCGAAAGCAAATCATGGATCAAGTAGAAGCAAATCTTTGTGTATTCTTTGTGCACAACAAGATCAAATTTGTAAGAAGTATGAGATAGGGGATCTCTACACAAGATTTTTTTTAAGGCAAAGTTGGTCCTGTTGAGGGACTATTTCCTTGAGTTTCAATATAAAAATGAAGGTACACATTAAGTTAGATGTTTTTAATGAGCCCAATCCATCATCTGCTACTAAAATTTCAAAAGAATATATGTTTGTTTTTGTCCTTTGAAGAAAGGATTCAAGACGTGATTGAGAGATTTGTTAGGATTGTATGGTGCCTTTTTCTTATGATCATTCTCTGGTCAGATTCATGGACTGAAACAATGCATGTCCCTTTGTATATGTCAGTGTTGAAACTAAAAAACACATCCAATTGGAAGTCGTTCTTGGAATGTCTAGGTGATGCCTTTGACTCAACTCCAATTTCACCGTTGTAACCGAAAGAAAAAAGGTTAGTACTTTTATTTTCTAGTTATCAAAATAATTGTTTTGAAATACTAACTAAATATTATGTCAATATGTTTAGGGTCTTGTTCTTTCTATATAATAAATGTTTATATGTGTTGAGCATAATTTTAGCCTCATACACATTCATGAAATATGAAGATATAGAAATTGAGAGGGTAAAAGGACCACCTCTAGAAGTGTGTCATAACAACCAATGTTCTAGAGCTTAAACATTTCAAGAGAGAGTTTGACTACTATGATATGGAAGCTTATGACTGGATTAAGCATATTCCATCTCATCATTGGGCTAGGAGTCACTTCACATGTTCCTAAATAACATGTGTGAAGTTTTAAACAATAAGTTGATAGATTGGAGGGACATTGCCTATAATAAGTTGCTTAGAGTATATAAGATAATAGTTGGTGAAGAGAATTTTTAATAAATAAATGTTCAAAACAAGTGTAAAGGGCCACCGACACCAACTGTTACAAGTATTTTGGAAGGGAACAAAAAAATTAACCAACCAGTATCATTCTCGATGGAACGATGTGGAAAGTACGAGGTGAATGGTTCATGGTTGGATCAACATGTTGTAGACAGCAATGACATGTGTTGTAGTTGTATGAAGTGGGAACTAATATGGATCCCATATAAATATATAATAAAAACTCTATGTGAAATAAAGAAGAATAATGATTTTGAGGTTGAATCTAATGTTTACAAGGGTGTCATATATATATATATATATATATATATATATATATATATATATATATATATATATATATATATATATATATATATATATATATATATATATATATATATATATTGCTATATGACATGTTATTTAATATGCACATTGATTTCGAGGTTTTCTCATCTATAATTTGAATGTGATGTTTGATTATAAGTAATTGATTATGAGGTTTGATAATGTACATTGCTATACTCAATGTTATATCCAACACAAACAAAACTATTATAAATTCATTCATTCATTTATTAACAAAAAGCATTATCACAAAATACATTTTCCATTTCCATTACCAAAAGAAATACATTCCTTACATTATACCTACATATGAACATAGTTCATATTCATAAAATTCAGATTTCATCATATCCGCAAAATAACACCCCCCCCCCCACCCACCACCTATCACTAGCAACTAAATATACCCTATTGAAATAACAAGAAAAACACCCAATTATAAAACAAGTACATATTGAAATTTTATGTTTCACTCTTCAAAGATTGGATGGACTTATCCAACTTATTAATGTTCCTAAGAAGATGAAGGATTATCACCATTGACCTTGCACATATGGGTGGGTCAACCCATCGAATAAAGTTGCACCTTGAATCCTTCAATTTCATAAATAAAAAGCTTTAGGATTAGATATTTAGTATAAGAAAAGCTTCAAGAAATTCACAATCCACTTACCAATTTAGGGTATAGATAAATCGATGACGAAGGTTAAGTGATATCCATGATGTTTAAAGGTGCACTATGGGAAATTTAATTTGATCTGATTTGGTTTGAATGAGTTCACAATGAATCTGATCTAGTCAAAATTTGATCCTTAGCCAAAATTTGATCCTCCTTGGGTGGATTTTAAGGTTAATATGAATTCAATCATAATATGATTTCAAACTGGTTTGATCCGATTTGGGTGGGTTTGACCAGATTTTAGAATGGATATGGATCTAGATTTTAGCAAATCCGATTTACGATCCGATATCAAATCTAATTTTTTACCACATGATTTTAATCTAGATCTGATTCTAATCCGATTTACTCAAAATCTTGGTTTGACCAAATTGAATTCAAATCAAACTAGTTTGAAACCGGACATCCGGTTTTTCTGTTCACTTATAATGATATTTTCACTATTGCGAACGTACCACAAAAGCTTAAAGTCATGGTGATGATTGAAGTTTTTCTAACCTTGGAAGAGAAAAAATAAGAAAGATAGCTAAGGCCAACATGAAAATATTGTTTTAACCTCATACAAATTGCACGTGGGATGTATTAACAGATGTTTTTAACAGGGTTAAGTCTAAGGATCAATTCCACAACATAAATATAAATACTGTAAAAATTATGTGTGAATAGCAAATTAAATTATCATTTTTAGTTCATGTCCGCTAAAAATATGTTTGCCAATATTAATTCATGTTTTATGGTTATGATAACAATTAATTTCATCTAAGTAATTTTCATTAAAAATAAACCACATTGTTCATCGACCGGCAGTTGAATTCCAAAGAAATAAATCAAAACCATAGCCAAAATGCTGTCACTATTAATCCTAGCCCAAAAACCCGAGACAATTATCTACAAATTTACACAATTACCCTCATTCCACCCATCTCATTTCTTCGTCTTCTTTACTGCAACCTTCTTCGCCGGCGACTTAATACTCTTTGGTTTCTCCGCCGGAATTGCTTTCTTCACAGCCTTTTTAGCCTTAATGGGTGTCTTCACTTTCGCCTTCGCCTTTGATTTCACTTGAGCAGCGGATTTAGCTTTAGGGGCCGCGGCCTTCTTTGCCACCGAATCTTCTTTAGCAACAACTTTTTTAGCTGCTGCTGGGGCTTTCTTCGCGGCGGTCGGCTTCTCAACAACTCCAAGCTTAAACGAGTTCTTAACCTTGATAAGTTTTCCGGCTGCAACGAGTTTTTTCAACTGAACCAACAAAAGCTTTTTGAAATTCGCCGGCAAATCCTTTTGGGTATCCTCGATGTGTTTCGCGATGGCGTACTGGCTAGATCCAGTCCTCTCCTTCAATGTCACAATCGCTTCTTTGATCATCTATGGTTATAAATCGTCAAAATCAGATCGAACCGTTAATTCTAAACAATTGTCTGAATTGCAGCGAAATACAGCGACTCAATTATTCGAACAAAGTATGAGAAAATATAAATTACCTCTGCGTAAGTAGGGTGAGACTTGGGTTTCGTTTTAGAGGGAGCTTTCTTGGCAGCTGTTGCTTTCATAGACGCCATTGTTGTACGTTTCTGTGTGACAGAGAGGAGACGTTGTAAATAACTGTGGATACGCTCAGCGAATAGAGAAATGGGGGCTATTAAATAGCGTGTCAAATGGAGAAGATGAGTTCTGATTGGTGGAGAGGGTATTCACGCGGATTCTATTTAAAATGAACCGCCAAATTCTAGCTTTTGATTAAATTAATTTAAATATATTTAAGCTTTATTTTTTTGGGAAATTAACCACTTTTTTCGTGGTTATTAATTAATTAAAAAAAAAAAAAAAGTAAATTAAGATTTTGGTGGATGCGGTTCAAATTCATGTTTTTTTCCCCAAGTTACAAAATTGACAAGTTATATCCTTATAGTTTTAACAAATCACAATCTTAGTGATTTTGGCCATATAAAAATACTACATTGCTTCAAGCCTAGTAATTGAGTGTTGTCTTCCCTTCTTGAGATTGAAGGTTTATGTTACACCCACGGTCGAGGCGGCGGAACATATCGGACTATACGACTTAGTTATGGATCACGGGCAATTGGATATATAGTTCAAATACAACAATAACAAAACAGTAGTTGTATTCCATCTTAAAATTTAAACACAAGGTTATTACAGATAATAACAAAGTACGTGAATTGCCTTAAACAGCTACGCAAATATAAAAATAAAAAATAAGAAAAAAAAAAACTACATCGTCCGTGGGTCGAAGGCATCAATGTTAGCCCATTAGTTTTGATTATCTTTTAGTAAATGAATGTCATAGGGACTGTATATGGTCATGTAGGGTAGACTCGGTACACTTGATCCGGGTTTTCTTGTCAATTCCTTGTTTGGTTGTGGCTATAGAGTTGGATCACCTGTCCAGGTGTCTATCTCACCTCTGAGTATATACAGTTATGTATTTCTTGGATTTTTGATATTTAATATTTTTTATGTTGTAGTGATATGTTAGATTTGTATCCTAGTATATAGGATGTTACTATGTTTTAGTGATTTGTTAGATCTGTATCCTGATATATAGGATGTTGTTATGTGGTAGTGATCTGTAGATATGTATGCCTACATGTACTTGTTGGTTATCATCTAGTGGAGTGTCTTATGGACAGTATGTAATCACGTAGGATAGCTTGAGAAGTCTTGACCTATGCTTTCTTGCATGTTCCTTGTGGCTATCTCACAATTGGTTACTTATAGTTGTGTATTTAATAGAGGTTAGTTGGTAGCGAGACAATGTGTTATGAGAGGATGAGTAGACGGTAGTGAGATGTACGATTAATGTGTGCATGTATTATGTGCCTGCTTGATCCTTGATTGTTTATATGTCGACATATGGTGGGTGGGTTCAGACGGTCCTACTTTGTACTGTAGGTCAAGATACTCGGTGTCGGCCGGCTGTAATCCGTAGGCACGGAGGCTCGGAAAAGTAGTTGGGTTGAGGCGGTATGCCAACAAACCCCCGGTATTCCAGCCCGATGGCTGATTGGACCTGTTGCATGTTGGCATTCCAGTTAGAGGACTTATTGGTCCTGGGCATTCTAATCCGATGATCGTGGGTCATTATGCACGCTTGTATGTTTAGTGTATGGGGTAGTTTAGGGGAACTCACTAAGCGTTTTTCTTACCCAGTTGTTTATTATTTATGGTATTATCAGTCGTCATGAGAAGGCGAAGGCATGACTGTACACATTCATCAGCAGCAATGAAGATTCAGCGCTTTAATATTATTATGGTTTTCAATAAATGTATTTGGAATAAATAGTTTTCTTCATAATGGATTTATAATTGGGAAGCTTTACTTTAATAAAATGAAAAAAATGTTGTTTTCAAAATGGGACGTTACAACTTATCATCTAGCTTTTATCAAACTTCATTTTTTGTCAGCTAGCTTTTCAATTAACTAATAGTTTTTTAGCTATCAACTAGTTTTTTAACTACCAGGTGGTTTTCAGCTAGTCTGCCAAAAACTGCCAAAATGACATTTCGGATAATGAATTTTCTATGATTAATTAAGGGGATATATGAAATATTGTAAAAATATGGGATCCCTGGCAGGAACTCGTGCGTTGGACACTTTCGAGTCTCGATATCTGTTATCCAGCATCGATTGACTATAGGGTCCCTGGCACCGAAAAACTCCGGCACCTCGAACGCCTTGAACTCCCGAAACGAGGGAGTTCGGGCCCCAACCTGGCCCACAGAAATATCATCCCTTAATGATCTGAGTCTCTCCTCCATGAGATCCATAATACCCTCCTTGATCGTCCCAAAGATGATTGGGGTCGCGTCAAGGATGCCCCTGGTAACCTCGGCTGCAATGAGCTCACGCAGCCTCTCATCAATGACATTGGTAGTGTCTCCTGATCCCGCCCTGGATCCAGATCCCGATCCTGAACGCCCAGCTCCAAATCGTGTCACCACCATGTCGAACTGAAATATAATAAATTGTAGTGATCAGGATTACCATATAAGGGATCTTCCCACGTCGATCCTCCTTGAAGTCATCATATCCAACATTGGTTCGGGTACAGGTCCTGTGCTTCCAGTAGTACGGGCCCAATAATACCTTCCACACCTACACGTACCTTTCCCCATTGCTCTACCTGATAACTCCAATTCGACCCGCAACCATACCATATTCCCCAACTACCCCGCATACTACTCTCAAACTAACCTAAGATTTGCCATGTTCATATCAATTAGACCAATCATAGCAGGTTGCCTTAACGCATGCAAATTGTAGACAGAAAGGATCAAATAGACTTTCAAGTAAAAGACTCTACCCTAAGACCACAACCATAGAAGGAACAAGAAGTAAGGCCAAATCAATCATTCTGAGGCTATAAGCTCCTAACCGTATACAGTTTTAAAAACATACACATAGCAAGTTTCCACATAATCAATGAGGCTCGAACATTAGTATAACATGGATAACACATTGGGGAACTACTTACTTGGCAAGACTAATCACGCGCGTTGCACTCTCATCTTTTCATTTTTAGAAAGAAAATTTGTAGTGACATAAGAACATGGTTTGGCATGCGGAATTAAAGATTGCACAATGAACATGGTGATTTGGGTGCTAAAAGATATATTCGATCATAGTAAATGAGTACAAAAAGGGATTTAGTCTAGAACTTCATAAATATCTCACTCACTAATCATTATGAACTAGATTTCTCAAGCACACATCTACAAGTGGTATGAACCCACCTTATATAGAGGTTTTTATATATCTCTCTCTCACTCTCTAACTCTTTAGTCATAAGGCTAATGCACCACATGCAAGTGAGTCTACAAAAGTCAAATCATTACAAAGTCATACATGGAAAACTTTACACCCCAACATTCTCCCCCTCAAAGTTAGGAATGGATGACCCACTTCAAATCTTCCAAAATCAAGCAACTACACGGTTCGAGCCTCAAAGGTGACACATGTCAAAACGAACTTCAATCTTCAATTCTTTCATGATACTTCAATTTGGGCTCTAAGATGTGAGACCATACAACCGAGCATTAATGAATGATCACGAGCTTCTCAAACTCCAAATCGATCACCCTAAAGTTGAGCATAAAAACACACCCCAAAAAACTTCAATAATTCCAAACCCATTTCGAAAATAAATCGTTTTCGAACTTCCAATTGCATCATTTTGTAAGCTTCAAAACTTCAAGGTCACTTCTGAAAATTTCAAGTTAGAACTTCCATATAAATTTCTCCCCCTTTTTATAATCGAAATTTGATTATAAAACCTTCAAGGAAAGAGAACGTGCTCTATTCGGAATTTTTCGTGTCAAAACTCCCCCTTAACATGTGGTATAAACTTTGTGCTTCAATCTGGAAAAACCAAAAAATATTCAATTTTTAGCTTCGTTCACGGATTGCCTTTGAAAAAATTTATAAAAAATGGGTAGATATTGTCAATTTTAAAATTATGTAGTGACCCGATGCGCCCAAAATAGCAAAATATGCAAAACTCTCCCCCTTTTCCAAAGCTGGATAGAAAGCGTCAATTTGCACAAACTGTAGGGGCCTGAAATGCATTTTCTTTAAATTCCAGCAAAAACAGTCCTTTTCGAATTTGGGTATGAACCGCCAAATGTTCGAAACCTCAGGGACTATTTTTGAAAGTTATGCATTTTGTTCCCCAATCATACGAAGAATACCCCAATCATACGAAACTTTAGACAATTTTCGAAGTTGGGTGAAAAGTGTCAAACATCCGAAACTTCAGTTAATTTTCGAATTGCCAAATATTCGAAGGTTCAGGGACTGAGTTCGAAAATTTGCCATTTTTCTTTAAATCATTCGAAACTTTGATCAATCATACCAAGGGTTTAATATTTGTCAAATAGTCGAAATTATCAGGACCGTATTCAAAATTTTGCTTTTCTTCTTTCCAATTCATACAAAATTTAACTCTTCGTTAGATGAAATCATCTATAACCATTCAAAGCTTTTCTGTAATTCTATTTCATCACCTTCATATGCATCAACATCATCCCATAAACTAACATTGACCGTTCGAATGATTTATACCCAGTGAAGCTTCGATTTCCAACCCAGTCAATATAATCATCGACGCCCAACATACCCATTTGTTCAACCATCGAACCACGATCCCAAATCTATCTCAATAATCCAGTCCTCGCTTTTCACAATTGGTCATCGACATTGATAATCATCCAAATCCATCACTAACACAGGGAATCTTCGTTTATCAACCAATAACGTTGATTATCGCCTCCAAAATCGAATTCAACTCCAATCCATTTCGATACCCAAACGAAAATCCAATATGGTCAATATGATCATACTACCATGAACCATCTCCTTCGATTATGTTCATCCTCAAGCCATACAATGAACATTGACTCCAAAAAGTCAACTTTCAAACTAAGTTCCTCAATTCGATCCCAAATACAAACTGAATGCCAACAACAATTGATTTCTATCTTCTAAATATGTCATAAAACTCCAATCGACACTAAAAATCAGATTGTCGATTTCAATCGAATTCACAAATTTTCAAATCGAGATTCTAGATTTCAAAAACCTCTCTAATCAAACAGAGTTATTCAACAAAATCATCACTAACTCCATTATTCATCGAGTTCTTGAAAAATCAAGCAATTGATGAAAAATATGACATCGATCTATAACTAGATTAGAATAATATCAAACCATTTAAGAATAATAATCCAGATTGAATTGATTTTTTAAAAAAAAAAAAAATCAGCATCGATCTAGAACCAATATCGAGATGAGTTCTTGAATCATTTTTGATTTGTTGATAACAAGAAAGTGCAATACAAGTTGTAGATTTAATCGATTAACACAAGAATAATTTCGATTATAAAAACGGTGAGAAATTTATATGGAAATTCGAACTTGAATTTTTCATATTATGCGAATTTGAAGACCGAAGTGACCTTGAAGTTTTGAAGCTTACGAAATGATGCAATTGGAAGTTCGGAAATGATTTATTTTCGGAACGGGTTTTTAAGTATTGAAGATTTTGGGGTGTGTTTTTATACTCAACTTTAGGGTGATCGATTTGGAGTTTGAGAAGCTCGTGATCAATTGTTGATGCTCGTGTTGTATGGTCTCACATCCTATAGCCCAAATTGAAGAATCGTGGAAGAATTGAAGATTGAAGTTCGTTTCGACATGTGTCACCTTTGAGGCTTGAACCGCGTAGTTGCTCGATTTTGGAAGATTTGAAGTGGGTCATCCATTCCTAACTTTGAGGGGGGGGGGGGGGGGGGAATGTTGGGGTGCAAAGTTTTCCATGTATGACTTTGTAATGGTTTGACTTTTGTAGACCCACTTGCACATGATGCATTATCCTTATGACTAATGGGTAAGAGAGTGAGAGAGAGACATGTAAACACCTCCATATAAGGTGGGTCCATACCATTTGTAGAGGTGTTTACATGTCTCTCTCTCACTCTCTAAATCATTAGTCATAAGGCTAATGCACCACATGTAAGTGGGTCTACAAAAGTCAAACGATTACAAAATCATACATGGAAAATTTTACACCCCAACAAAAATTTTGCGTAATTTTTTAAAACAATTTTACCATTTTCTTAGTTTGAGTCCTGACACACTCAAGAGCATGCCCAGATCCCTCAAACCAAGGATCTGATACGAACATGTAACGACCCAATTTTTATAAAGAAAATTTTCATTTTTCAATAATCAATCCATTTGCATAAACAATAAAATCCCAAAACATCTGTTTTCAAATTCACATTCATTACATCATTATCTTCTTTTAAAAACATTAGAGTGTCCCTAAATACATTAGTAAAATAGAGATAGAGTGCACGCTGCACCATCACGCTTTGCCCTTGCCTTTGGGCTCAAATGTACCTGAATCAAATCCACAAACGGTAAGCTTGAAAGCTTAGTGAGTTCCACAGAGCACCCCCACATAAATGCGTATAGCATAACATACTAGCTAAACGATTAAACAAAACACATAAACCATGCATGCCAATCACATAAGGAATCCCTGGAAACCCTCGAAGGTCTTACTCCAGGTGCCATGGGTACCCCCACATAGTATTAACCCAATGCCTCAGGAACCCCCCCCCCCCCCCCCCCCCCCGAGGTCTTTGACCTAGGATGCCAAGGAAACCCTCCAAGGTCTTACACCTAAGTGCCTCAGGAACCCCCTGAGGTCTTTCATACAAACACAATCACATAACATATCAAATCACATGATGTCTCATACATGTATCATAATCACATAATGGGCTGGCCTTGGTGCCTTAGACCCATTGGTATGGTGAGGAGACTCACCTTTGTCTGCTGAATACAATAGTTGCTCTTTTAACCGTCCAAAACCTCCCAAGTTGGATGATAATATTATTCAATGTTAGAACTTTGGTTAACCAAGGGAATCCAGCTCCCCAACCCTTCCATAAGGCCTAATGTCCATCCTTTGCTAATGGGCCTAAAGTGCAAAATCCTTAATGGGCTTCTTGGCCCAATAAAGATCCAACACTAATTCCATGGCCCACAATAATTATATGACTCATAATTTTCCAGATTATACCAGGCCAATTAATCAAATGAGGCCCAAATAACCTAAAGGCCCAAAACAGGTTAGGCCCTTCTACATTGCGTACGCTCGGCGTACCATCTTAGTACGCACCGCGTACTGGGACATGGGAATACGCCCTGCGTACACTGAGTTACACCCAATGTACCCTCAGTTTAATCACTTTTTAATACTCGAGTCCTTTACGTCCAAAAGCCAGATCTAAGTCTGTAAAGATGTCCTAAGGCATAAAGTTGGCAACTTTATGCCTTTGCATAACTCAAACACCCCCAAATTCTCCATTAAGACCTTTCCAAGATATTTAACCCATGCATGAGGCCAAAGCTCTCATCAAGCTTCCATTTTTATGGTCCCAAAGGGCCAAAGGATCTCAGATTTGTCCATCCCTTCTCCTGGAGTTTCTCAACTCACAAAGGAGGTACCAAATCATCCAAAAAGGGACCAAACAAGAAACCCTATCTAGATCTAGAGATTAAGATGGGAAGGTGCAAGCTTTATACCTCCAGAAGCTTTGCAAGATGATTACGATGCAGGACCTTGAAGCACCAACTCATTCCAAGCTTGTAAAACCACCTCTTATTCTTGGAATGGACACTAAAAGAGTTATAAAACACTTCTCTAAGCTCAAAAAGGTCTCACACAAGTTCTCTGGAGTATATATGCATTCTAAGGCAGTGGAGGCTCTATGGGCTAAGACCAAGGGACTTAAGGTTGCTTAAATAGGTCTCATGTCCATCAATTAGGGTTTTAACCCTCTGACGCGTACAGCCGGTGTACCCTCATGTACGCCCAGCGTACGTGAGGCTTCTCCGTGATCAATTATGCTGAGTACGCTAAAGCGTACTTCTAGGTACACCCAGCGTACTCAAGGGATCCCATATGCTCATAAGTAAGATCTTGAGGGTTTCAAGACATACTGGATTCAAGGTGTTACACATCATCAGTATATCAGAGTTGTGTTCTTGAGATCTTTGGGGTGCCTTGTCCGATCAATTTGATCCCTATCCTC
Source organism: Lactuca saligna (assembly GCF_052625555.1). NCBI lineage: Eukaryota > Viridiplantae > Streptophyta > Magnoliopsida > Asterales > Asteraceae > Lactuca > Lactuca saligna. The sequence continues at coordinate 152,510,377 of NC_136421.1, forward strand.
ATGGGGGAGGTTTGCATGATTGTGGGTATGGATTGGTTGAGTTGTTTCAGTGTTATAATTGGTTGTGAGGACCAGCATGTGGTAGTTCAAACCCCAAATGGGGGAGAACTGATTATCCATGGAGAGGGCACCAGGATGGGTTCAGAGTTCTGTTTTGCAACCAGATCTTGATAGTATATTCAGCACGGTTGTGCAGGTTATTTGTATTATGTGGTGGATGGTGGGGATCAAGTTTCAGTTTCAGAGGTCCTGGTTGTCAAGGAGTTTGCTGATGTTTTTCCGGATGAGTTACACGGTATGCCTCCTGAGAGGCAGTTCGAGTTCAGGATTGATATTGTGCCAGGTGCAGCCTCGATTGCCAATGTTTCATACTGCTTGGCACCGCCTGAGATACAGGAGTTGTCATCTCATCTGCAGGAGTTGCTAGGCAAGCAGTTCACCAGATCGAGTAGTTCTCTGTGGGGAGCGTCAATTTTTTTCATCAAGAAGAAGGATGATTCACATCGAATGTGCATTGATTACCGGGATTTGAACAAGTTAACGATGAATAATCGTTATCCATGTTGAATCTTTTTGCCCAAGAATCATTATGGAGTGGTATTTCTAATAATATGTGATCATATAGGGTCACACCTTTATCAAGGTGGCACATTTTGTATATTTATGGTAAATGTGATTATTAATAAATAATAATGATTATTGTATTTTAATTAGGGGACAATTATTTTTTGTGAAAATAATAGTTATAATATGGTATTAATTAATAAGTCATGCACAATATTTATGACTAGTTGGATTCTTTTGTCCTTTACCTAAAGACAAAGTTTATATTTTATAAACTTGGAGTTTATAAAAAATAAAGAATCCTCCACTTTTCAACGTCACGAGGTCACCTGGGCCTAGAATTGGATTTTGATGTTCGGGTAGTTTTGTAGTTTCTGGTTTCTAAGGGTCACATTGTTACTGGTTAGTTACAATGCTACAGTTTATTTCAAGTAGGATGACTTGATCGGAATCTTATGTGATAAATGTTACCTAAGCATGAGAGGTCTGAGGCATAGATGGGATAAACATGTCAAGCTAAGTAATATTTGTTTAGGATCCCATAATCTAGGAGTTACGTATCATGTGCAAGTGGTAATCGCTACCTACCGAGTTTGATTAAATTTATGGCATAAAGGTCACCTAACCATTTACTTGTTTCGTTACTTGGATCCTATACTTCAATACATTAATGTTTTTAAGAAACAATAAAATGTATTAAGTTTTAAAGACTAAATATTGAAAATACTAAATGAAACTTTGTTAAATTCTGTTGCTAACTATTAATTATTTTTACACCCTGCAAAACCTCTCTCTTGTTGAGTTTCAAGAGATAGTAACATTTGATGGTTATAACTTCTATAATTGGTATATAATATCTTGAGGTTTGATGTGCACGAAAGTACCCATTAATTTTAATATTTATAACCTAACAAACTTAGACTAACTATGCACTTATAGGCAGTGTACCTAGTCAGATTACAGTATAACTTAGGTAAGTCGGGTGTCGAGCACAGGGAACGGTGGATTAATTTAATATATTTGATTATAGGTTACAGGTCACACGAAAAGAATAAAAGAAATAGTTTAATAAATCTCAAACTAATAATTAATTAACAATTCTCGATAAACTAACAGGAAAAACAAATCTCTTCAGGTACTTTGGTTTAGACAAATTCCACCTTAAAAACATAAACAATTGCATACACAAATTCATTTATTCATGTTCACCGATTCCTAAAATGATTAAATTCGCATTCACTATAACTAATCCTTTAGCAAACAATTCAATTCAAACAGTGATCAATTGGTTAAACTAATATGCTTCCTAGTGTTCAGTTCGTATCAAGCAAGACTTGCAAATATAGTTAATCAAATTAGGCATTCAATTAACCTCTTGTTGATGGTCATCAAACAAGGCTCACACATTAACTTACTTATTCCCAAGTTAATCCTAGTTTCACATTCATTATTCCTAGACTTATAATCTCAATGGTCACCAAAATCATAAGAGACAAGCAATCAAGCATATGTTCATACAACTCAATTCACTTAACAATTAACAACAAATAATTATCATTAATACGTAAGGATCTTTTAACAAGCTTGGCAAGATAAATTAAACACAAAAAAACTATTCAATATAGCAATTAGTCTAATAATCAAAGCTTCATTCAATCATAAACACAAAGTAAAAGGTTTTTACACCCAAGTCAGAAACTAAATACAGAATAGTAACACAATGGAATGCTAAACATGGTCACGTTAACAGCCCATATGATTACCGACACGTATTCGCTCTCCAACCCTTCCAATCTCTGCTCCCGTTAGCTTAACGGCCTTCCGGCCACCTCCTAGACCCTCAAAACGGCAACTATGAAGTTTTCTTGTTGCACAAGTCGAAGTGGAATATCATAGATTATTTAAATTGGTGGAATGATATGGGGTATTTATAGTTGAAGGGATATGAAATTAATATGGAATATTAGAGTTGTATTATAATAAGGAAACTAATGGTGGCTTAAGGATTAAGCAAATAAAAATAAGGTAAGTGATGCTTGGGGAATAAGTAACTTGGAGGGAATTTCCGTCCAGCTTTTATGCTTCATCTTCAAGGCCGATTTTGGATAAGATAAGTGTCGAATTAGCCAAAAGTCCCTCTCACATAAGTCGTAGGAAATTTCGTCTAGTTTTCAGAACAGTTTGAACCTCGTCAATTGAACTTATGAGTCATCATATATACCCGAAACACTGAAGAGGGGTCAATCTGCCAGCAATATCTTTTTTGCATCTTTTCAGCTCCATTATCTTTCTTTTGCATTCCATCTCCCATTTTAACTGTAATTAAATATTTCAAAGCATATTAAGTTTATTTTAGTTCTAAATAATAATAATAAATGCTAAAATATTAAGATATGTTATACATAAATATATATAAAAATACACATATCAAGGTTCTACCTTTAAGATAAATGGAAATTATATATACTGAAAGATATCATACCTGAATAACCTATGCAACCAATGAGTCTGATCATGATACTTTGATGCAAGTATTATTGTGATGATATTAATATGTCTCACATCATACTGAAGAAATTAACCATGGTTTATAGAAAGTCCTGGATAATTATGAAACATATTAGATGTCTCATCAAGTAAATCATATATTCAATCAAAACTCTAGAAATAGCTTCAAGTCTGTTAAAGCATTAAATAAAGGGAAGTCTAAGAGATTGTGCACTCATATAGACTTATAGTTCAGTTAAGGGAAATACAACATAAACCCAGAAACCAAGAAATGACGAAATGGTTAGTGTTGTTTCTATTGTGGAAGAAACTAGACACTAAAGGGGGAATTGCTCCTCTCATCTCGTCGAGCTGAAGAAGTCTCACTTGGACAATACTTCAGATATGTATATAATAGAACTATTTATTTTTCCATCATTTACTTGAGTATATTATACTTAAAGTGAAACTAATAATTGATATTATGAGTTGATGATTGGAAGAAATAATCAACTGATTACAAAGGAATGACATTTCGTGTTGAAGATATAACAAGTGTTGTTATAGTCTTTTATTTGAACAATATATGTATTGTACCTATCCTTATAGGGACATGTAACAGTTGTAATTTATGAATAAATCTAGATTTACTTATCGTTTATTAAATTTTCACATTCATGTTCTGAAACGATGTATTCTGTGTTAAATAATATTTTCTCATAATCTTATTTATGAAGTAAATCTATAATCTTTCATTAAATTAATAGTTATGTTCATAACACCTATACAATCAAATGATATTTGATTGGAACTTATCTATGTCATAATCATCATGACAATATAAATAAGAAATACATATACCAACTTCAAAAAGATGGAATTTTTGAAGACAAATGATCTTGATTTATTTGGTATATGTGAATCCTATTTATATGGGAAGATGATTCACAAGTGTCTTTGTCTATTAATAGTTAAAGAACAAAAGGGTAGACAAAGAGTTATACATAAGTGATGTATGTAATCTTTTTCAATCCATGAATAGATTTGGTGATAGATGTTTATTCAATTTCATTGCCGACTTTTATTCGTTATTGTTGAAACCTTTGATTTGCTAAAATTGTTTCATAGTGAAGATTGAATAACAAATTAACGAGATCATCATTAACCTTTCGTTGTGATAAAGAAAATGGTTTTTGTAAACCAATTCTTCTTGTAACATCTTAGGAGTTGTGGAATTTAATTCACAACTCATTCCGACAAAAACACTCACTTCTCATTAGTATGTCTCTTATGGCACAGTATCACCTGGTCACTTGAATCTATCTTATGATATTCAAGGTAGCCTTCATATTCTCTAGTGGGATAGGGTCACCAAGCCACTAGTTGAGTGTCGATAGTACAAGTTTTTAAAGAGGATAAAACATAGACCTTGCAATCTATTATATGATGTTTTAAAAGAACTATTTATTTTATAAATTTCTAGAATAATGCTCACTACAACAAATATATATTGAATATATATTTCCAACCAAAAAAGTGTATTAGATACTTATATTAGACTGATGATGAAATGGTTTATCCTTCTCTAAAAGGTATAGAGTTATAGAGCTTATGTTAGACATAAAGTTTAACCACTCTAGCATCTACTAACTATATTCATGTAGAATATCCTAAATGATTGTTTAGGGTGAAGTTTCTACTAGTCCCAATAATTATCATTCCACAAGACAAGTGATTAGAAAGTTCTTTTTCTAAGTGGGAACTATATGGAACTTTGAGAGCATAAGAATCATAAACTAAATGCATCATAGTTTGGAACTAGCAAGTTTTCAACTATTGTTGAATCTGCTCAATGGTTGATCAGAAACTAATAAAACACATAGAGATGCATTCATGTATGATTATCAAGTATGGGTTTGATTAATTTTGCTCGATATATTGCAAATATAAAGAGTAAGTGAGTTTTCAAAGGAGAAAACATACATGAATGAAAATATTTCCAAGATTTAAGCTAACATCTCAAAGTAAGAATCCTCTTTCTTATAAGTTAATTACGTGGTGTGATTTAATAATGAATCTAGATGACTCTTGTGTTTTCTACAAAGCTAATGGGAGCGCAGTAACATTCCTAGTCTTATAGGTAGTCGATATAGAAATTTTTGGAATAAAGATCTATAGAGATAGATCATGGAAACTTAAAGGATTAAGTAAAATTGCATTAATTTTCAAGGATCTTAGAGAGCTTAAGATAAAGGACTATGATAGAGTCATCTTGTTAAAAACCACATGACATGATTTCGAGCAAAATCAAATGTTTTTGAACTAGATAACATGATTGTATTCCATATGTTGTTGCAATTGGAGAAATCATATATGTCATGATTACGCATAAAGGCCAAATAAGTCGTATGCTTAGAGCATGTCGAATGATACCATTATAATCCGAGAACAAGTGATTATGTGACTTGGAATATTCTAAAATACTTGCAAGAACTAGAGAAATATTCATAATCTACAAAGTATTTGAAAAAAAGCTATGTTTAAAGTTGTTACACAGTGATAAATTTTCAAATAGATTGAGACGACTCTCAATCACAATCGGGTGTGTCCTCATTATGAATGAAGAGATAGTTAAATGAATAGTGGTTCAATGTAGATTTTAGTTACAGTTACACATCAGAGTTAGAGTATCTCGTGGTTTGGAGAACCACATACAAAGATGCTTAATGTATAGTTCATTATGACTATGAGTAATCCCATTACGTGAGTATCGGTATCTAAGTCATATTTAAGCATCTAATACATTTTCATTAGTTTTCTTTTTATATGAGTTGTATATATAAAACTGAAAAATATTTGTATTCACAAAGTTTATAAAGATCAAGTTTGCCAAATCTACTTAACAAAGCTCCATCATTAGCTAAAGCATGAAAGTCAAGTTGGTGCTATAGGGCCTTGTCGATATAAGTATACGTATTGATTGAAATTTACTAATTGGATATTGGAAAAATAAATACAAAATGTTTTGTAATGGGTTGAGATATTAGATACGAGTCATTCATTGAATAATTGGTGTGTTCTATATTAGCATGTTTAAATCCTTGAATAACTAGGTTGTTCTAAATCTCCATAGTCGTTTATAGTTGTGGGAGCATCTATGACGTAAGATTAATTGAGTGGATTGGTGGGTTATAATGGAGATAAGAATAGCAAGAGTTGCTACCAACTTCATAGATACTTGATTAGAAGAATAAGTATTGGACTTGACCCGCATCAAAACCACTTTATGGATCATATTTAAGAGTGATGTTTTGATCAAGGTTGTATCTTTGTATTCTTAGACCTAGGATACATATTTGGGACTTGAGATGTAGGAATTGTTGTGCTTTAACATGGTTTAACGTTGTCCCGTAAAAGGGAAGTCATAAGGGCCATCGGTGGGTATGACGTGAACTACATAGATGGGGGTATGTAGTCGAGATGGGATTTGTCCCTCTTATTCGATGATAGTTAGACATCTAAGGCCTTACTAAAAGTTGAACACCAAATAAGATTGATCGCGATCCATATCTCATGTTCAACATGTTGTCTGAGACAAATGAATAATTGATACCACACCTTTAGTAACAATTGTAGCTTAGAGCTCCTGGAATTGGCTGTTGATGAGATGACAACCTTCATATATTATTAGGGGCAGTAGCCCGTTGCTAGACGTCAGTTATTGTCTATGTCAGACTATAATGAATATTGTGCAAGTGAGAGATTGTTAAATCTATATGCCCAAGAATAATTATGGAGTGATATTGCTAATAATATATGATCCTATAGGGTTACACATTTATCAAGTTGACACATTTTGTATATTTATTAATTATTATTAATGTGATTATTAATAAATAATATCGAATCTTGTATTTTAATTAGGGAATAATAATTGTTTTATGAAAATAATAATTATAAGAGAGTATAACTAGTTACTATTTCATATTGTATTAATTAATAAGTCTTGAACAATATTTTGGACTAGTTGGATTCTTTTGTCTTTTACCTAAAGACAAAGATATATTTTATAAACTTGGAGTTTATAAAAATAAAGAATCCTCCTCTTTTCAAGAGGCATGGCTAAAAATATTAAAATATGGGGGTTGCTTTTCAACCTCCATGGTTTGTCTCCCATGCTTCTAAAGGCTAGAAATACTTTTGAGTATTTTAATAAAATAAATGCCTTAATTTGCATGGACTATATAAGAGATGCATGATGCTTGCATTTTTGCTAAGTGGAGCACTTCTTCTTCCTCTCTTTCTCTCTTTAAAACCATGGGTACTTCTTCTCTTCTTCCTCTCTCTCTTTTGAAGTTAGTTTGGTGATTAGAATCCCTCTTGAGTTGTCTCCTTTAGTGCTTATTTGATTTAAGCACTTAAAGGTTTAAGACACTCAAGAATACAAGAATGAACTAGCATTCCAAGGGCCTTACTCTTGATGGTGGATACTTGTAGAGAAGATCATACACTTTGATCTTTTGTTATCTTCATCAGCACTCCAAAACCAAGTGGGTTCAAAGGCTTCAAAAGTTATGTTTAAAACATCCTATGGTTGTTTTTATTTCATTATAACCTCTATAAATGGATACAAGATGGTATGGTTTTGTTATGAACTAAAAATAAACTTGTTATTTTATAGTCCTCCGTTGCCGGTTTTTGTGAAAAAACAAATTTATACTTCGTATCAAAACCCAACAATCCCCTTTTGCGGATTGATGACCTTTTTGATCAGTTGCAAGGTGCATCTTGGTTCTCCAAGATATATATGAGGTTCGGGTATCATCGGGTCAGGTTGAGAGAGGAGTGTTGGATTAATGTCTAAGTCCATAACTATAATTGGTAAGACTTTACCCGACCCGGCATGGTCCATTTGGGTTGCATACCATCATGCACTTGGATAGACTATAATGAGAGAAATAAGACACTTATGGTTATTAATATATTATAAGTTCTAGTATATTAATAATAAGAATAATAAGATTATTTAATTAGTATTGATCAAGAATTAATCTAGGATTAATTAAGTGATCAAAAGAAGACTAATTAAATATATGGGTTGATTGTGTAAATCATCCATACTTATGTAGTGGGATAATGCTCCATGGATAATCAAGTTGGGCTAAAACCCATAGGATGGTCCATGGATTCTCCATGGTGTATTTGAACCCATGGATCCAAGGAAATGGAAAGGCATGACAATTAAGGATTTACCCTAATTGTAACACTATATAAAGATCTTATTCTTGACAAAATTGGCCACTAGTGAGAATAACAAAGGGCTAGACGATTTCACGAAGTGTAGAACTTTATCAAGTTATTCTAAGTGTTTTGATGATTGTGATTCCATTTGAGGCTTCCACACTATTGGGGCTAGGCACTCAAGCTTCATGAAGACTTTCTACATCAAAGAGGTATGTATTCTATCTTGTTACACTCATTGTTTTGTATGCTAGATTAGGATAATACCTTGGATGTTCTTATTTGCATGTATAATAGAGAAAACATAGATCCAAGGTATTTAGGGTTGCATGTACACTTAGGAGTGTTAGAATGCTCAAAACCCAACAATGGTATCAGAGCCTAGGCTTGTTTTCTTGTTATACCTGCAAAACTGCTTAAAAAAATCGAAAGTGTTGTTGTTTGATCATTAGACTCGGCGAGTCCATCAAGGGACTCGGTGAGTCCATGCCTAAAAATTGATCAAAACGATCCAACCCGCCGAGTTGGTTCATGCACTCGACGAGTTGGACCCCAGACAACATATTTTCGAGGTTTTTGGCTAGAAATGGACTAGGAACATTACCCTAAGTTGTTTTTGAACTTATAAACTTGTTTTTTAATGTGGTAATGTTCATACTAATCCATTTTCAAAGATAATTGTCAATAGATACATGTTTTGTATTAGTTTAAGGTTTAGACTAATTACATGAAGAAGTTTGATTTGAATTATCTTGTTCTTATGAGTTGCTTAGATTAATAGAAAAGTTAATTGAAATAGTTGCTTTCAATCCATTTTAATCTAAGAGTTGAGTATAAAATGTGTTTGTGTAACTTGTCCTCAAGTTACATGAAGAGTCACATTAAAGACTCATAAAATTCATAAAAGTTGGTAATGGTTACAAAATGAAGAGTCTTGTGTCATTGAATTTTTTTTATGACTCCATAACTTGTTTTCCCGGTGGTTCCGGTGGTTCGAGACTTTGCAGATGTTTTCCCGGAGGAGCTTCCTGGGATACCTCTGGAGCGACAGGTGGAGTTCAGGATTGACCTTGTCCCTGGCGCGGCTCCGATAGCCAAGGCGCCGTATCGGTTGGCCCCTCCCGAGATGCAGGAGTTGTCTACACAGCTACAGGAGCTGCTAGACAAGGGATTTATTCGTCCGAGCAGTTCACCCTGGGGAGCCCCGATTCTGTTTGTAAGGAAGAAGGATGGGTCGCATCGGATGTATAGATTATCGGGAGCTGAACAAGGTAACGGTGAAGAACCGTTACCCGCTTTCGAGGATTGATGACCTATTTGACCAGCTTCAGGGGGTATCTTGGTTCTCCAAAATTGATTTGCGTTCGGGTTATCATCAGATGAGGGTCAGGGAGGAGGATATGCATAAGACCGCGTTTCGGATGCGTTATGGTCATTACGAGTTCGTGGTGATGCCGTTTGGGCTCACCAATGCTCCTGCCGCATTCATGGACCTCATGAACCGCGTATGCAGACCGATGCTGGATCGGTCTGTGATAGTCTTTATCGATGATATCTTGGTCTATTCCAAGACTCAGGAGGAACACGAGGGGCATCTGAGGGAGGTATTGGAGACCCTGAGGAGGGAGAGCTTGTATGCCAAGTTCTCCAAGTGTGAGTTTTGGTTGCACGAGGTGCAATTTCTTCGACACCTCATCAACCAGAATGGGATTCTGGTTGATCCGGCCAAGTTCGAGGCCATGATGAGATGGGAGGTCCCAAAGTCTCCATCTGAGATTCGGAGCTTCCTGGGATTGGCGGGCTACTATCGGAGATTTATCCAGGATTTTTCCAAGATAGCCGTACCCCTGACACGACTGACGAAGAAAGCCGTGGTCTTTCGGTGGGGACCCGAGCAGCAGGCTGCATTTGAGACGCTGAGACGGAGACTGTGTGAGGCGCCGATATTAGCCCTGCCAGAAGGTGTAGAGGATTTTGTGGTCTATTGTGATGCGTTTGTTTTAGGGTTGGGCGCAGTACTGATGCAGAGGGGGCATGTCATTGCCTACGCTTCAAGGAAGCTCAAGCCTCACAAGGCGAACTACCCGACGCACGATTTGGAGTTGGGGGCGGTGGTCTTTGCCCTCAAGATTTGGCGACATTACCTCTACGGGGTTCGGTGTACCATCTACACGGACCACAAGAGTTTGAGGTACCTCATGGACCAGCCGAATCTGAACATGAGGCAGCGTCGGTGGTTGGACGTGGTGAAGGATTATGATTGCGAGATCCTTTACCACCCGGGGAAGGCCAATGTGGTGGCCGATGCGCTTAGCCGCAAGACGATGTCGACCAGGGACGTTAGACACCTTATCCAACACTTGTCCCCTGGATCGGACCGAAGTCTGGAACTAACTGCATAGGACCGAAGTCCGGAACTGACTGACTGAACATGGCATAGCATAACACATCAACTAGCATAACACATATACGACATACTACATCGGGCCGTAGCCCGGAACACATAATACTTAACGCATAAAACATAGCACACAAATCCTGTTCGAGCCACGAAGGCATCAAACATACTAACTACTGCATCGGACCTAAATCTGGAAACTGCTGCTAACTGAACGGGCCGGCATTGTGGCCTTAGACCCGTTCCTACTGGAAGGAAACTCACCTCGTAAGCTGGCTGCTGAGTGTGTGGCTCGGGAAGCTAACGACGGCTGCTCCTGAATCTCCTCGGCTACAAGTCCATAAACACACTCAATCAAATACTAAACACTGCACTTGGGGTAAAATGACTCTTTTACCCTCGGTCAAAGTTACTCTCATTTGGACTGACTCGCCGAGTTGGGCCACCCAACTCGCCGAGTCCTACTCTCACTTTTCACTCTTACTCGCTGCTACTCGTCGAGTCTGGCATCGACTCGACGACTACCCTCTTGATCCAAGAACTCAGACAATCTTCATCCGACTCGCCGAGCCGGATGAACAAACTCGACGAGTTGTTCTTGATCTTAAGGAGATTGCCTTGGACTCGCCGAGTTGATGAACAACTCGCCGAGTCCCTCCATCACTGAGTTTACCCTCAACTCGCTGAGTCCACTCTCTAGCTCACTGGGTTCACTCGACACTGGTAAAAATGAAGGAATCGGGAACTCGCGACCCAACTCGCCGAGTCGTTCTTCCCGACTCGCCGAGTTGCCACCATGCAACTGATTTTTACTCGATTTTGTTTGAATCCAAAACATACAATTGATAGATCTGGGTCCAATAAGCTGATTTACCACGTAAAGTTTCCAACTTTACGTGTACAACCTCATGAATAAGGGAAATAAGGCTAAAAGATGCATAAAATGGGTAGATCTATGGTTAATATGCAAAGTAACTCCAAAAAGACAGTAAATCTGGGCTCTACAACACCCCATCATTCAGATCCAAAGATATTTCAACTTATTAAGACATTCATGCAAACATAAGGCTTGGAACAAGCATCAACTAGCTCTTAGGAGAGCTCTAATGGAAGTTTAAAGCATATAACAAGAAGGAAACTCCGAAAATACCTCAATTAACTCAGATTTGCCCTTGGATCCTTGCACTACTACTCTTCTCCTTGCTTCTTTCTTCTTCTCCTTCTTCACACCTTCACAAAATGGCACCAAAACACTTATAAGCTCTCAAGGGAGGATTAGGGTTCTCTCACTGTGTTCTCAGGGTGAGGGAGGCGAGAATGGGGGCTATAAGGTGGTTTAAATAGTGGGCAACCCCGGGAATTTAGGGTTTCACCCAGACGGATGGACTCGCCGAGTCAGGGATATGGACTCGCCGAGTCCCCGGCTCACGTGTGCTCGAAGTCGCGACCCTACTCGGCGAGTCAGGCTAGAACTCGCCGAGTCCCTCTTGAAAACTTACAACAATTACCAATGAATTAACGTACCGGGAACGGGTCATTACAATTCTCCCCCACTTGTCTCAGACTTCGTCCTCGAAGTCTGCTACGGCTGGATCTGCAAAAATTTCAGGGTAGTGCGCTCTCATCTCCTCCTCAGCCTCCCACGTCCATTCAGACCCCTTCCGGTGCTGCCACTGCACCTTTACTAGCTGAATTACCTTGTTCCTCAAGGTCTTGATCTTCCGTTCCAGAATCGCGACCGGCCTCTCAATATAATTCAGGCCGCTATCAACCTGGATATCCTCTAAGGGAACGACTGCCGTCTCATCCACCAAACACTTCCTTAACTGTGACACGTGGAAGGTGTTGTGTATCTGACTAAGCTCCTCAGGGAGATCTAACCGATAAGCAACCCGACCCACCCGGTCCAAAACCCTGAAAGGACCAATAAATCTGGAGCCCAATTTGCCCCTCTTCCGGAACCTGATGACACCTTTCCAAGGTGAGACTTTCAGAAGAACCATATCTCCCACCTGGAACTCCAAGTCCGAACGCCTCCTGTCGGCGTAGCTCTTCTGCCGACTCTGCGCAGTCTGCAGCCTACTACGGACCTGCTGAATCAACTCAGTCGTCTTGAGCACCACTTCGGTGCTCCCGATGACTCGCTGACCGACCTCGCCCCAACAAATCGGGGTCCTGCACTTCCTGCCATATAACATCTCAAAAGGAGGTCGATCAATGTTCGCATGATAACTGTTGTTATACGAGAATTCCGCTAACGGAAGATACGTATCCCAACTGCCCCCAAAATCTAGAACACATGCCCTAAGCATGTCCTCAAGAGTCTGAATCGTCCTCTCGCTCTGCCCGTCAGTCTGAGGGTGGAAAGCGGTGCTGAAATGGAGACGAGTACCCATCTCGTCGTGGAACCGCTTCCAGAATCTGGACGTGAAACGAACATCTCGGTCCGACACCACCGATACCGGCACTCCATGACGTGCCACAATCTCCCGCACATAGATATCGGCTAACTTTTCCGCCGATATACTCTCCTGAATCGGAATAAAATGGGCACTCTTCGTCAATCGATCCACTACTACCCATATCGAGTCCACTCCACGTGCGGTCCTGGGGAGTTTGGTGACAAAATCCATGGTGATATCCTCCCATTTCCACACGGGAATGTCTAACGGTTGCATCTTGCCGTGAGGTCTCTGATGCTCCGCTTTGACCTTCCGACAGGTCAAACATCTCTCAACATACCAAGCGACGTCTCGCTTCATGCAGGGCCACCAATAATCAGGTCGAAGATCTCGATACATCTTCGTCACTCCTGGGTGGATAGAAAATCGAGACTTATGAGCCTCGTCCATCAATACTTGCCGTACCCCACCCCAGTACGGTACCCATATCCTACCATGAAGCGTCAACAAACCCCGACTGTCGTAATCAAATGAAGCTACTCGGCCCACTATCCTCTCACACTTCTGCCTCTCCTCCTTGAGGCCCTCCATCTGAGCCTCCTTGATCCGCTCCAACAACGGAGTGATCACTGTCATCCTCATACACAGATCTCTGATAGGGGCCGTCGACACCTTGCGGCTCAGGGCGTCGGCCACCACATTGGCCTTCCCTGGATGATAAAGGATCTCATAGTCATAGTCCTTCAGCACGTCTAACCATCTCCTCTGTCTCATGTTCAAACTCAGCTGATCCATAAGATATCGCAAACTCTTGTGATCCGTGTATATAGTACAGCGGACCCCATAAAGGTAATGTCTCCAAATCTTGAGGGGAAACACAACTGCCCCCAGCTCCAAATCGTGGTTAGGATAATTAGCCTCGTGAGGCTTCAACTGTCTCGAGGCATAAGCTACCACATGGCCTCGCTGCATCAATACTGCTCCCATACCTGTGATCGATGCATCACAATAGACTACGAAATCCTCTACTCCTTCTGGCAAGGTAAGGATCGGAGCCTCGCACAATCTCTGCCTGAGAGTCTCGAACGCCGCCTGCTGCTCAGGCCCCCAACGAAAAACCACCGACTTCTTGGTTAGCCGGGTGAGCGGCACTGCTATCTTGGAGAAGTCCTTAATAAATCTCCGATAATAACCTGCCAACCCCAGGAAGCTCCGAATCCCAGATGGAGACCTCGGGACCTCCTACTGCATCACGGCCTCAATCTTGGCCGGATCTACCAAAATACCCTTCTGGTTGACGAGATGACCAAGAAACTGCACCTCGCGCAACCAGAACTCACACTTGGAGAACTTTGCGAAAAGTCTCTCCCTCCTCAAAGTCTCCAACACCTCCCGCAGGTGCTCCTCGTGCTACCCCTGTGTCTTGGAATACACCAAGATGTCATCTATAAACACTATCACCAACCGATCCAGCATCGGTCTGCACACGCGGTTCATGAGATCCATGAACGCGGCTGGGGCATTGGTGAGCCCAAATGGCATCACCACGAACTCATAATGACCATACCGGGTCCTGAAAGCAGTCTTCTGTACATCCTCATCTCTAACCCTCATCTGATGATAACCGGAGCGTAGATCGATCTTGGAGAACCAAGACGCTCCCTGAAGCTGATCAAACAAGTCATCTATCCTCGGAAGTGGGTAACGGTTCTTCACCGTTACTTTGTTCAACTCCCGATAATCAATGCACATACGATGCGACCCATCCTTCTTCCTCACAAATAAGATCGGCGCTCCCTAAGGCGAACTGCTCGGCCGAATGAAACCCTTGTCTAACAGCTCCTGAAGCTGTGTAGACAACTCCTGCATCTCAGGGGGAGCAAGTCGATACGGTGCTTTGGCTATCGGAGCCGCACCAGGAACTAGGTCGATCCTGAACTCAACCTGCCTCTCTGGAGGTATCCCCGGCAAATCCTCGGGAAACACATCCGGGTAGTCACGAACAATAGGAACATCATCAATCGTCGTCTTGCCCTTCTCCCGGGCATCCAAGACGTAAGCTACAAAACCGGCACAACCCTGCTGAACATAGCGCCTCGTCCTTGCGGCGGAACAAAAGGTCGATCCTCGCTGGGGTCTCTCGCCCTGAATCACTGTCTCTCCCCCACTGGGAGTGCGAACCCTCACTAGCTGAAGCTCACAATCAATCACCGCCCCATTGGGGCTGAGCCAATCCATGCCCACAATAACTTTATTCCCACGCAGGTGAATAGGAACCAGGTCCACTGAAAACTGCTCATCAAATATCTGAAGGGAACACCCTCTATGTACTCTGCCGAACCTCACGGTCCTATCATCTGCTATCTCAACCTCTAATGGACAATCCAGCTCCCCTGGAGCTCTGCTAAATCCCTTGCTAAGCGCAAGCGATACAAATGATCGGGTAGCCCCCGAATCGAACAATACCAAAGCAGGGATGCCGTTCACCGAGAATGACCCTAAATAAAACATATCATCAAGTAATATTCAAACGATATTATAACAATTAAGAGATGGAGGAAAGATACATACCCGTCATCACATCAGGAGTCGCTCGCGCCTCCTCTGCTGTCATCTGAAATGCCCTGCTCTTCGCCACTGGCGCATCAGATCGACCCTGCCGGCCATCCGTAATCCTCAAGGTGGCAGGGGCAGGTGCAACCACCTTCCCTGCTGCAGCTAAACTGGGGCGCTGGGACCTTTTATGTCCCCTCAGATTGCACTGAAAGCAAATCAAATCTGATGCTGTAACCGTAGTAGCAGGGGCCGTACAATCCCTACTCAAATGCCCAGTCCGACCGCACTTGTAGCAGCCAGAACTCCCTGCCTTGCACGCCCCCTCGTGCAATCTCCCACACTTGCCACACCGACCGTGGCTCTGCTGACTCCTAGACCTGTGATCTGAAACCTTGGGCTTTTTGCCCACACTACCTGAACCCGAAACCGCCTCCGGTTTCCTCTTCTTCTCCATCTCGAGATCAATCTCCCTCTCTCTAGCTCTGGCAATCATGTCGTCCAGCGTTTTACAACTGGACCGGCTCACAAACATGCGGATGTCACTCCGCAACATCTCATGATAACGGGCCTTCTTCATCTCCTCATCGGCTGCATACTGAGGAACAAGAAGGGCCCTCTCCCTGAACTTGGCGGTGATCTCCGCCACTGTCTCTGTAGTCTGGGTAAGGTCCTGAAACTCCCTAGCTAACTGTTGCACCTCAATGACCGGTGCAAACTCCGCCCTAAACCTGGTAGAGAAATCAGGCCAGGTCATGGCATCCAATGCCGCATCATCCCCGATGGCATGTCCGACCTCCTCCCACCAATCCCGTGCCCTGTCCTTCAGGAGACAGGATGCCAATCTGACCTTGTCCCCCACGGGACACCTACTAATGCGGAAAGCGTTGGCCACATCCGCCGACCATCTGGTACTCGCTATGGGGTCCCGCGCCCCATGATAGTCTGGAGCTCCGCATGCCCTGAACTCCCTGAACGTAAGTGTGCGCGACCCCATCACGACCGCCATCTCAGCACGGAAAGTACTCAATCTCTCTTCCATCAGCTCTAAAATACCCTCCTTGATCGAACCGAAGATTACAGGAGTCTGCTCCAGTATGATGCGGGTAACCTCAGAAGAAAGGAACTCTCTGGTCTGCTCATCCATCTGCCCGACCTCCGGGCCTGATCCCGATCCGGATCCCCCTCCGGCATCTGAGCTGCCGACTACTGGTCTCGGACGCAAAACTACCATTCTGAAACATATCATAACAACATCAGAACACTGAAATATCTCAAGGGATCATGTTACTACTACTAGCTTCCTGGTCTTGCCTTGGCCTTCCTTGATTCGAGTACGGATCCTCTGCTTTCAGTAGTACAGACCCATACTACCTTCCACATCTATCCGTACTTTCCTCAAGAATTGCCTTGACTCCACCAAGTCACTTCTACTACTGCTATTCTCTGTTACTCTCATCCTAGGCTTGCCCTAGGGAAACCTCAAGCTTAACACGACTGGTCCTCAGCTGCTGTAGGTCTCCTCATAATGCCAGTTAGACACCACCCAAACACCATCACATGTGATGAGGATCAGATAATCCTTCAAGTAAAAGATCCGTCCCTATAACGGTTGGACTCAAACAAGAGCTGCGCAATAGGGCCAGTTCCAGCACTCTGGGATTATTCAAACCTGATCACATGTGGTGTGACGTGTTCACCTAATGGCTAACTCCCACTACTCAGAACCCCACAAAGCACGAAGCAAGCAGCATTCGGACAAGGGAAACAGACTCAGGCAAAACTATTCTTATAACAAGAAACTGCACTAGCATAGGATGCTAAGCTCACACTATCAGGCATAACCTAAACAGGCTATCCTACTGCTGTCTACTCAATTCTAGCATGCAATACTCATAAAGTTGTAACACATAAGCAGGCACATAAGGCATTCTCCTAGATCCTTAGCCCTATACTAGCATGCTGTTCTACTGAAACTTAAACTGAACAAATAACTTGTATGGGTAATTTGGGAGTACTTACTTGAGCTCGGCTGACCGTATGCACACACCTCTATCCTGTTAAAAAACAATTCTTTCTTTCTAAGTGCTTTCAAAATTCTTTTTGTAAAACATTTTTATTTTACTAAAATCTTTTATTTCCCTTAGTTTGAGTTCAGATACACCCGGAAGTGTATCCGAATCCCTCAAACCAGGGCTCTGATACCAACTTGAAACAACCCAAAAATACGACCCAAATTTTTTTTTCGTTTTTCGATATAATCAAAGCCATAATCAGAGTGTCATATAATAAAACCATACGTGACGTAATCCAACATAATAGAAAACACTGTGCGGAAACTGTATCATACTACGGCAAATCAAACAAACTAAATCAATCCCAGGCTAAAAGCTAAAGCTGTGGTGTGTGCGATGCCGTCACCCCGAGCTCTTCCCTTTGCTTGCGGAAGTACCTGAAACCAAAACTGAAACTGTAAGCACGAAGCTTAGTGAGCTCCCCCAAACTACCACATACCATACAATAACATATAAACACATATTGGCCTTGCCCACTGCATCGGGCCAAAGCCCGGGAGCTGCATCGGACCGAAGTCCGGAACTGACCGGGACCTTGTCCCCTGCATCGGACCGAAGTCCGGAACTAACTGCATCGGACCGAAGTCTGGAACTGACTGGGACCTTGTCCCCTGCATCGGACCGAAGTCCGGAACTAACTGCATCGGACCGAAGTCCGGAACTGACTGGGACCTTGTTGTTGGGTTTTGAGCAATCTAACACTTCCTAAGTGTGCATGCAACCCTAATAAACCTTGGATCTATGTTTGTCTAAATACATGCAAAATAATAATTTTCCAAGGTTTATAACCTATCTAACATGGCATGGGGAACATTTCAACATAAAAGAGTTAGAAGAGATTACATACCTTTTGGTGAGTTTGGTTCTAAGGAGTTTGAGGGCCAAGCACCAATAGTGTGAATGCCTCAAATGGAATCACAAACACCACAAACTCTTGGAAAACTTTGAGAGAGTATACACCTTGTATAAAATCGGCCACACACATGCACACACACACTAGTTCACTAGTTTTCTCTTAGGCTCCATTTCATGCTCCATAAGCATGCTTATATAGTATGCATGGTTAGGGTGAAACCCTAATAACCCATGTCTTTTCCTTTTCCAAGGATCCATGGGTTAAAAGCTCCATGGATCATCCATGGACTTCCACATAAGCCTAGCCCATTAACAAATGAGTATTAGCCCACACTATATAAAACAAATAGCCCATAATTTAATTAGTATTCCTTTTAATCTCTAAATTAATTCATAATTAATTTAAGACTAAAACTAATTAAATAACGTAACTTCATATTAATATATTATAACTCATAATATATTAATAAACATATGTGTATAACTCTCATAAAATTATCCATAATAGTTTGGATGAGATGCAACCCAAATGGACCATGCCGGTCAGGTCAAGTATATACCAAATAAGTTATGGACTTAGACACCTTATCCAACAGACTCCCACTTGGATAAGTCTAATAACTATATTTTCCTATAACTTCAGGAACCAACCAACAATCGTAGCTCTCGAAAACTCCCTCGAACAATGAAGACTCTGTCGAACTATGAAGCGCCATTTTAGATAAGTGATCACATAATCCTCTGTTCTCATGATACCAGCCGGACAAACACATGGAACTATGTCTTGCCTATTGTCTAGCAGTTGTTTCTCGATTTTCCGATTTGTTTGACGAAGAACTTCACTGAACACATCGGTTTAGTTCTGACCAGGCCTGGTACATGGGTCAACACAAAATCATCGAGGGGCCCATATATCGCTTCTATTTCTAGATGGAACAGATAAACTTCGACTGATATGCTTGTTCTACTACTTATTGAATTGTACACAAAGGCACGTTTTATAACATCAAGTTACTGCTGTGTTTACGTGCAATCAATGCACAACCAACTCATAGGTAACAACTCATATCTCTAGGTTTAAAGATTTATATGATGTTATCGTCTCACGATCACTCGAGATAAATTCCATGAAGTGATACAAGTGAGCGTGGGTTTATACCAATACTCATAACTTATGAGTACTCATGAATGTTGCAGCAACCATTGCCATGTCTAAACACCTTTAAGGCATCTACAAACCCAATTCATGACAATCTTGATTCATACCTACTTCCGACGTATGATCGATTGTGGAGGTTTGAATAAATTAATTATTCTGGAAGTCAAAACATGCAAAACTGAAACAATAGTAAATAATTGACAATGATAGTAACACTTTACTCATAAATAAATCACAAATTTTATTCATCATCAAACGTCGATTACATTTTACAAGTTTCAGGAAAACTATCTAATCTGTAAAACTAATATCGTCCCTCAGACCGATGCGTCTCGCATGCTGAAAATGCTTAACCCTCGTCAGTCCCTTCGTAAGGGGATCTGCAGGATTCTCATCCGACGATATCCTCCTTGTCACAAGGAGTCCTTCTTCAATCTTGTGTCTTATGAAGTGATATTTTCTGTCAATGTGTCGGGATCTGCCATGATCTCTTGGTTCCTTGGCTAAGGTAACCGCACCATTGTTGTCACAGAAAATCTCTATAGTTTCCATAATAGCTGGTACAACTCCAAGGTCTCCGATGAAGTTCTTTAGCCATATCGCCTCCTTCGCTGCTTCACTCGCTGCTATATACTCTGATTCACAAGTCGAATCAGCCACTGTCTCCTGCTTGGAACTCTTCCAAGAAATTGCCCCTCCATTTAAGGTAAAGATCCAGCCCGACTGAGAGCGGAAATTATCCCTATCAGTCTGAAAACCAGCATCACTATACCCTAATATTCTCAAGTCATCACTGCCACCAAGGGTAAGGATCCAATCCTTAGTCCTCCGCAGGTACTTGAGAATGTTCTTTACCGCGGTCCAATGAGCCTTGCCAGGGTTCCCCTGATACCTGCTGACCATGCTCAAAGCAAATGCCACATCAGGACGGGTACAAGTCATAGCATACATGATCGAGCCAACTGCGGAAGCATATGGTAATTGGCTCATCTCAGCTATCTCTGCCTCTGTACTCGGACTCTGAGTCTTACTCAGTTTGGTATTGCTTTGGATCGGTAAATCTCCTTTCTTGGAATTCTCCATGTTGAACCTTTTCAACACCTTATCCAAGTAGATACTTTGACTAAGTCCAATTAGTCTTCTACTCCTTTCTCTTAATATCCTTATCCCTAGGATATAGGTAGCCTCCCCTAGGTCCTTCATAGCAAAGCACTTCCCAAGCCAGGACTTAACCTCCTGCAAGGTTGGGATGTCATTTCCTATGAGTAGTATGTCATCCACATACAGTACCAAGAAGCTAACTATACTCCCACTAGCTCTGACATACACGCAAGACTCATCTTCGCTTCTCAAGAAACCAAACTCTTTTACCTTCTCATCAAAACAAAGATTCCAGCTACGAGATGCTTGTTTTAATCCATAAATGGATTTCTCAAGCTTGCATACTCTATTAGGGTACTCTGCATTGACAAAACCCTCTGGCTGATTCATGTACACATCCTCAGCCAACTTTCCATTAAGGAAAGCGGTTTTGACATCCATTTTCCATATTTCATAATCATTAAATGCTGCAATGGCTAACATAACCCTAATAGACTTAATCTTTGTTACCGGCGAAAAGGTTTCATCATAATCAACACCTTGAGTTTGAGTAAAACCCTTCGCAACCAGTCGAGCCTTATAAGTATGCACTTTTCCTTCCATGTCTGTCTTCTTCTTGAAGATCCATTTGCACCCGACTGTTTTACGGCCTGGTACATTGTCAACCAAGTTCCAAACTTGATTGTCATACATGGACTGTATCTCGCTGTCCATAGCCTCCTTCCATTTAGCAGACTTCGGGCCTGCCATGGCTTCCTTAACACTGCTAGGTTCATCCAAATTTACTAGTGTACTATCACTAATAAACGTATCACCTTCCGTAGTAATATGAAAACCATAATAAAACGAAGGTGTGTTCCTAACCCGTGTGGAACGCCTCGGAGGTACAGACTCGTCAGCTGGATCAACAGGAGTTTCCTCCTCAGGTTGATTGCTAGTGTCTGAGGTTCCTTCACCAATTGATTCTTGAATTTCTTCAAGATCAATCTGCCTCCCACTGTCTCCTTGGCTTATAAATTCTTTCTCGCGAAAGATCCCTCTTCGTGCTACAAAGACCACATTCTCACTGGGTCTGTAGAAAAGGTAACCGAAGGATTTCTGTGGGTAGCCGATGAAAATACACCTTTCACTTCGGGGTTCAAG
Source organism: Lactuca saligna (assembly GCF_052625555.1). Lineage (NCBI taxonomy): Eukaryota > Viridiplantae > Streptophyta > Magnoliopsida > Asterales > Asteraceae > Lactuca > Lactuca saligna. The sequence continues at coordinate 152,532,355 of NC_136421.1, forward strand.
CTTATCATGAGTTTCACGCCTCACGAAAGCTTCGCAACCCCAAACTTTGATGTGGTCCAAATTGGGAACCTTCCCAGTCCACATCTCATGAGGTGTTTTGGTAACCTTCTTTGTAGGGACTAGATTAAGGATATGGGCGGCAGTCTCTAAGGCATACCCCCAAAAAGAGATTGGTAATGAAACTCGACTCATCATAGAGCGAACCATGTCCAACAAGGTTCGATTATGCCTCTCAGCTACACCATTCAGCTGGGAGGAGTCAATTGTGAGACAATCCCACACTCCTTAAGATAGTCAAGGAACTCGGTACTAAGATACTCACCACCTCGATCGGATCGAAGCATCTTAATGTTCCTGCCCAATTGATTTTCTACTTCCTGCTTGAATTCCTTAAACCTTTCAAAGGTTTCGGACTTATGTTTGATTAAGTAGACATACCCATATCTACTAAAATCATCAATAAAAGTCACATAATACCGATTAGCATCCCTTGTGGCGGTTTTGAATGGCCCACATACATCAGTATGTATTAAGTCCAACAAACCCTCACCCCTCTCACAAGTTCCAGTGAAGGGTGATTTTGTCATTTTTCCAAGTAGACAAGATTCACAACTATCATCTGATTTGAGGTCAAATGATTCCAAGACTCCACTCTTTTGGAGTTGGCCTATGCGTTTCTTGTTTACATGTCCAAGACGACAATGCCACAATGATGCTTTATCTAGGCTAGTAGAAGAATCAATATACAACACATTATTTCCTAAGTTGTCTACAATCGACACAGTTTCATACACGCCATCACAAGGTAATGCTTTAAAATAAAACACATTATTAAAGAAAGCATTAATACCACCACATTCATTATCAAACGAAAAGGTAAAACCTTGTTTGTACAAAGCATGAAAAGAAATAATATTCCTCGCCATTTCAGACGAGTACACACATTTATTCAAATCTAATTTTAACCCATTATTAAGCAACAAAGTATAAACTCCAATCTTGGAAACAGGTGAAGCCTTCCTATTCCCCATGATTAAGTTTATCTTCCCGTGCTCCACATCCTCACTTCTTCTTAGGCCCTGCAAATCAGAACATATGTGAATACCACATCCTGTATCAAGCCCCCAAGAGTTAGAATATGTTGAGTAATTAGACAATATAGTGTAAATACCTGCATAGGTGGGTTTCACTTTCCCATCCTTTAGATCCTGCAAGTACCTAGGGCAGTTTCGCTTCCAGTGTGCCTTTTCATGGCAATAAAAGCATTCAGCATCCTTGGGAATGGCAGAAGGAGTGACAGAACCGTTCTTAGTCTTTGATGAGGAGCCTTCAAGAGACTTTCCCTTGGTACCCTTCGAAGGGTGCTTTCTCTTTTTCCCTTTGCCTTGCCCAATAGCTAAAACAGGGGTAGAAGTCGGAGTAGGAGTAGTAGAGGTAACAACCGCTTTACCCTTAAGACCGGTTTCAGCGGTCTTCAAGAGTCCTTGAAGCTTGCTGAGGGTAACTTCCTCCTTGTTCATATGATATGTCATTCGAAAATGATCATAACAAGAAGGCAAGGAGTGCAAAATGATGTCAATTGCCAACTCCTCGGGGATGTTAACATTCAGCTTCAGAAAACGGTCCACATACCTTTGCATCTTTTGCATGTGGCCCGTGACGGATTCACCGTCCTTCATGCGGGTAGTTATTATGGAGGAGATTATTTCATACCGCTCCTGACGAGCACTCTGATGGTACCTTTCCATCAGGTCTTGGTGCATCTCAAAAGGGTAGAAATCTTCATACGACTTTTGGAGCTCGGCTGTCATCGTGGCCATCATGATACATGCTACCTTAGTAGCATCTCTCTCATGAGTCCTGAATTCAGCGATCTCCTCAAGAGTAGCAGTAGACTCATCAAGTTCTTTTAACTCCTTATCGAGGACATATTCCTTGTCCTCGTAACGAGTAACCATCCTGATGTTCCTAATCCAATCCATGAAGTTGGAACCATCAAAGATGACCCTCCCACAAAGATTCATGAGAGAGAAAGAACCAGTTGGGTTAGAGCCTGAAGCATTAGTGTTGGAAGACATCTAAAAGAAGAAAGTAAGTTTAGATTAGATATTTAGGATCCTTAATAAGACACCCAAATGTAATATTAAGGCTAGGATCCAATCACAATATATTACACTTAGAAGAGGGATGCCGTAATCTAAGTAATAATATATTTGAAAGGTAGGTGAATGACGATTCACCAATTTCCACCATGAAAACGAAATGATTTATTAGGTTTAATTGGATTTGAAATTCTTAGATTCTTTTGAGATTCATTGAACTTTTCAATGGCATGTTTCAATCTCGATTGTGCCCTTCAAGTTTTGTGACTGGGATGCCGAGGATCACAAAACAAGGTGTGAATAACCATGCTAATTCACTTGGTACTCTTAATATTATCACCTAATCAATGTGCCGGTTAACCACACACGCTCCATTGATCTATGACAAACATTAAGTCACCCTTCGTGATCCTTACTAGTCCTAGTTAGTGTGCCGGTTAACCACACACGCTCCACCAACGACTTGGTAAGGTACAAAGTGTGAATTCCATGGATTAGCACCATGTTCACATTTTCCTAAAATAACTAAGATTGGGAATTAAAAGAGTTTAGTTATTTTATAATATTCATTATACTTTTAATGAGGATTTAAAGTCATTGTTCTACCCGTTCGGCTAACGACCCTCCACCGATCAAGCAAGCGGTGGGTGAGAGTATACACCCATTAAGTCGCCATTTTATAGGCAACAACCTTATACCCACCTTATAGACCGGCTTCGTGAATGAGGCCTACTAACGGTAAAACGACTTATTCTTATACATATATATAATAATTAACCATTAATGTTATAAATAGTATAAGGGTTGAATTTTAACTATTAAAACTCTAAGGTTTGGAATTAAAGTTTATTAAAGTGTGTGAAACTTTACAAATTCCAAAACTTGAGGGCAAGTTTTGTAACTTTGCAAAACTCTTCATTTCACAACTTATGAATTAAAGGTTCATAAAAATGAAGACTCTTCATTTTCATGTAACTTATGTGTTTTAAGTGTGTGTTAAATGAAAGTGACCTTTGGTAATCCATAACTTGAGGACAAATTATGGACTCCATTAAAACACATAAATGATAAAGAATTAATCCTAAACAATTCAGCAAATAATTCCTATCATTTTCTAAATTCATAAGAACATGAACATGATCATAAAAAATTCAAGAATTATATGAACACATAAAATCATGGAATTTTGATATATGCTATTGTAAATGGATTAGAACAACCATTACTCCAACTAAAATAAGTTTTATAACACCAAAACAATTTAGGGTAATGTTTCTAGTCCATTTCCAGCAGCAAAAGTCGAGAATCTGCACTCTTTCGATCCTACTCGTCGAGTGCATGAACTGACTCGTCGAGTAGGTTGAATTTTGCCTTGGACTCGTCGAGTCCCCCCAATGGACTCGGCGAGTCCACCATGCAGACAGCAACGATTTCGACTTTTTTCACTATTTTGCATCAAGTATCAAACAAGCAAGCCTAGGCTCTGAGACCACTGTTGGGTTTTGAGCAATCTAACACTTCCTAAGTGTGCATGCAACCCTAATAAACCTTGGATCTATGTTTGTCTAAATACATGCAAAATAATAATTTTCCAAGGTTTATAACCTATCTAACATGGCATGGGGAACATTTCAACATAAAAGAGTTAGAAGAGATTACATACCTTTTGGTGAGTTTGGTTCTAAGGAGTTTGAGGGCCAAGCACCAATAGTGTGAATGCCTCAAATGGAATCACAAACACCACAAACTCTTGGAAAACTTTGAGAGAGTATACACCTTGTATAAAATCGGCCACACACATGCACACACACACTAGTTCACTAGTTTTCTCTTAGGCTCCATAAGCATGCTTATATAGTATGCATGGTTAGGGTGAAACCCTAATAACCCATGTCTTTTCCTTTTCCAAGGATCCATGGGTTAAAAGCTCCATGGATCATCCATGGACTTCCACATAAACCTAGCCCATTAACAAATTAGTATTAGCCCACACTATATAAAACAAATAGCCCATAATTTAATTAGTATTCCTTTTAATCTCTAAATTAATTCATAATTAATTGAAGACTAAAACTAATTAAATAACGTAAATTCATATTAATATATTATAACTCATAATATATTAATAAACATATGTGTATAACTCTCATAAAATTATCCATAATAGTTTGGATGAGATGCAACCCAAATGGACCATGCCGGTCGGGTCAAGTATATACCAAATAAGTTATGGACTTAGACACCTTATCCAACACTTGTCCCCTGCATCGGATCGAAGTCCGAAACCAACTGCATCGGACCGAAGTCCGGAACTGACTGACTGAACATGGCATAGCATAACACATCAACTAGCATAACACATATACGACATACTACATCGGGCCGTAGCCCGGAACACATAATACTTAACGCATAAAACATAGCACACAAATCCTGTTCGAGCTACGAAGGCATCGAACATACTAACTACTGCATCGGACCTAAATCCGGAAACTACTGCTAACTGAACGGGCCGGCATTGTGGCCTTAGACCCGTTCCTACTGGAAGGAAACTCACCTCGTAAGCTGGCTGCTGAGTGTGTGGCTCGGGAAGCTAACGGCGGATGCTCCTGAATCTCCTCGGCTACAAGTCCATAAACACACTCAATCAAATACTAAACACTGCACTTGGGGTAAAATGACTCTTTTACCCTCGGTCAAAGTTACTCTCATTTGGACTGACTCGCCGAGTTGGGCCACCCAACTCGTCGAGTCCTACTCTCACTTTTCACTCTTACTCGCTGCTACTCGTCGAGTCTGGCATCGACTCGATGAGTACCCTCTTGATCCAAGAACTCAGACAATCTTCATCCGACTCGCCGAGCCGGATGAACAAACTCGACGAGTTGTTCTTGATCTTAAGGAGATTGCCTTGGACTCGCCGAGTTGATGAACAACTCGCCGAGTCCCTCCATCACTGAGTTTACCCTCAACTCGCTGAGTCCACTCTCTAGCTCACTGGGTTCACTCGACACTGGTAAAAATGAAGGAATCAGGAACTCGCGACCCAACTCGCCGAGTCGTTCTTCCCGACTCGCCGAGTTGCCACCATGCAACTGATTTTTACTCGATTTTGTTTGAATCCAACACATACAATTGATAGATCTGGGTCCAATAAGCTGATTTACCACGTAAAGTTTCCAACTTTACGTGTACAACCTCATGAATAAGGGAAATAAGGCTAAAAGATGCATAAAATGGGTAGATCTATGGTTAATATGCAAAGTAACTCCAAAAAGACAGTAGATCTGGGCTCTACAACACCCCATCATTCAGATCCAAAGATATTTCGACTTATTAAGACATTCATGCAAACATAAGACTTGGAACAAGCATTAACTAGCTCTTAGGAGAGCTCTAATGGAAGTTTAAAGCATATAACAAGAAGGGAACTCCGAAAATACCTCAATTAACTCAGATTTGCCCTTGGATCCTTGCACTACTACTCTTCTCCTTGCTTCTTTCTTCTTCTCCTTCTTCACACCTTCACAAAATGGCACCAAAACACTTATAAGCTCTCAAGGGAGGATTAGGGTTCTCTCACTGTGTTCTCAGGGTGAGGGAGGCGAGAATGGGGGCTATAAGGTGGTTTAAATAGTGGGCAACCCCGGGAATTTAGGGTTTCACCCAGACGGATGGACTCGCCGAGTCAGGGATATGGACTCGCCGAGTCCCCGGCTCACGCGTGCTCGAAGTCGCGACCCTACTCGGCGAGTCAGGCTAGAACTCGCCGAGTCCCTCTTGAAAACTTACAACAATTACCAATGAATTAACGTACCGGGAACGGGTCGTTACAGAATTGAGGATTTTGTGGTATTCTGTGATGCATCCATCATTGGTTTGGGGTGATCCTCATGCAGAGAGGACGGGTGATAGCTTATGCTTCGTGGAACCTGAAGCCATACGAGATGTGATATCCCACATATTATCTGGCATTAGGGGCAGTGGTTTTTTCCCTTAAGATTTGGAGGCATTATCTTTATAGGGTCCGCTATACTATCTAAACGGATAACAAAAGGTTGAGACATATTATGGATCATCCAGACCTGAACATGAGTCAACGCAGGTGGCTAGAAGTAGTTAATGATTATGACTGCGAGATTCTTTACCATCCGGGTAAAGAAAATGTGGTGGCAGATTCCCTGAGCCGCAAGTCGACTGGGTCTTCATATGGGGTATCATATATGAGGGTATCATTGGACCTTCCGCTTTTAGGATTTATTTGGGAGGCTCAGGCCGAGGGTGTTCAGGAAAAGAATTACAAGAAATAGAGGATTAGGGGTGAGGTTGCCATATTTGTGTCGGATTATCGTGGGTTGTTGACCCGATATGGTCGGGTCTAGGTTCCGATGTCAGGTGGGCTCAGACAAAGTATTGGAGGAAGCTCATAAGTCTCGTTTTTTCCATCCGGGGCCAACCAAGATGTATAGGGATCTGAGATTGAATTATTGATAGTCGTGTATGAAGAGGGAGATGGCCTGGTACATGGAGAGGTGCATGACCTGGAGGATAGTCAAGGATGAGCATCAGAGACTGCATGGCAAGTTGCGGCCTCTGGAGGTTCCCATGTGGAAATGGGAGCAGATTTTAATGCATTTCATGACCAAGTTGTCGAAGACGGCAAAGGTTTTTGATGTTATTTGGTTCATCGTGGATCGATTGACCAAGAGTGCCCAATTCCTGGTGGTTCGGGTGAGTTCTTCGACCGAGAATTTAGCCAAGGTGTATGTTCGTGAGATTGTTGCTCGCCATAGGGTTCCGGTCTACATTGTTTCTGTGACATCCCCAAAATCTCGGCCAGAAAAGACCGATTTTCATTTATGCTTTTAAAATAATTTCAGAGTAAATCCTTTTGATTTGAAAGAGTTGCGGAATTTGTTCCCAAAAACAAAACATGATAAAACAATGTTTACCAAAGCATTTCATAAAAGAAATGTATTGTTCATTATATAATCAAAACTCAGGGTGTCATGTTCCGATACATACCAATAAGCATAAACGATAACATTACAAGTCATTCAGCTAATATATACATATACAGACTTGTAAACAAAACAACTTGATGGTTCATCCATCTTACGCCCTTGCGCCACTTCCTGTAATACAAATAAAACTGAGTGGGTCAGGCTTGGGAGCCTGGTGAGCATATAGGGTTTTCAACCCACAATAAATAATTAAATTAATTATTATCAACCAACAATAACCCAGTTACCCATTCCCGTTATTCTCACTTTATGTCCCTAAAATAACGAACACAAGGGACCTAATCTAAGAATATTTTCATCGGGGTGACAACACATGTTGTGGGGGTACCTCAGCAATATAAGTCAAATAAGGCAACCATGAGGGAGATGGAATACAACGAATGAACACCCAAGTTCATTAACACCTACAGGTTATGAGCCTGCTAGCGTTCCACTAGACTGTCTAGAAAAGTCCGTGGTCGTCATCTAAATTCCACTAGATGACTGAATCAAAACAACAACGGGGCCTCTCATCTGTTTATTACACACCAACTATCTACCCATGTTCTACCCAACATATTAGTAGATAAAAACATACATTTTTTATACATATTTTCAAAACCTTTATAGCATGCTTGATCAATACATTTTCCATATAACAGATGAGGCACACACACATAACACGTATTTCATATAGAAATAATCAGATCTGTAAGATAAAAGAACGTGAATATACATTCACACACATAACAACAAAATATACACATAACACGTATCTCATATAAAATACTTCATAATTATACGTTAGGAGAAAGTAACAACGCACTCACACATATAAACAACAATATACTTAATACACTCAAACCATACTTGTATTATTATTGCATTTATGAAAGGTAGTATACACTCACTTGATCAGAAGATGATCGGACAGCACTACGGCTCATAGAAGTAGTAATCCTCAGTAGATCTGGAAGATCACTACAAAAATCGAACTTCTCGCGGGCAGAGCTTCGGCTCGGAAACCGCACTTCTCGGGATCTTCGGGATCTCGGGACTTGCTTCGGGACTCGGGAATATTACCGGGGCTTCGGGATATTTCTGGCACGCAAATCGAGGCAAAACAGGAGAGAGAATGGAGAAAAATAGCAAAGAAGTCGGCTGCCCTCGCATCCTATTTATAGGAGGCTGATGCCTCGGAGTACGCGGGGCGTACTGGTCCGAAATCGTCACTGCGTTCGTCATCCGAAGTCCTCGAGTGCGAATATCGACATCTTCGCTGTACGCGGGGCGTACTCCGGATGAGTCCGGTGACTCGCCTTCGGATAAGGCTAGATTTTCCAATTAAAATTAAATACAAATTATTTAATAAACTTCAGAAATTCATATCTCCTTCATACGAACCTCGTTTTCGACGTTCTTTATATCCACGCGAATGTGAGACTATGCTTTACAACTTTCGTTTAGACTCCATCGGCTAATTTTGACTTTATTTTTATTATTTATTTTTAATAGGCCGGGACAGAAAATTTCGTTATAAATTCATATCTTCTTCGTTTGACGTCCGTTCTTGACTAACTTTTTATCGCTTTGATACTAACAACGAGATCTTCGATTCTCGTTTAGATCACTAAGGTTAAATATCGCTCTAATGTAAATTCCACTTTTTACGTCATTCAGCGTTGTCGGTTCTGTCGCGAAACTTCGACAGGTCATAACTTCCTCGTTATAACTCGGATTTCGGCATTCTTTATATCTTCGGAAACCTTGTTTCAACTACTACAACATTATCTAAAGATATCAAGTTTATTTTACACTTAAATTTTGACGCTTATTTTTATTCTTAATTAATCAAACCACATAATTAAGCAATTAAGCACAAAACACATAATACTCAAATAATGCACTTCTATTATTTCAAAACGGGTTACAAAGGTTAACCTAGACTATTACATTGCTAAAAATGACAATCCCAGAAACACAGGCGTTACAGTTTCAGACCGTGATGTTAGGTTCACCTCCTGTTTTTGGCAGAAGTTCCATGAGGAACTGGGCACGATATTTCACTTCAGCGCAACTTATTATCCATAGACCGAAGACCAGAGTGATTAGACGATATAGACCCTTGAGGATATGTTGCAGGCATGTGTCATCGATTTTTGTGGGAATTGGGATTCCTACATACCTCTTGTAGAGTTCTCCTACAACAACAGTTATCACTCCATTATTGGTGCCCTGACTTTTGAGCTTTTGTATAGGCAGAGATGTCATACCCCGATTTGCTGGATCGAGGTTGGCCATAGGGTTATAGGGCAAACCGAAGTGGTCCTTCAGACCATGAAGATGATTCAACAGATCAGGTAGAGATTGTAGACTGCTCAAAGTCAGTGGAAGAGCTATGTCGGCCGACGCCGATCCGAGTTGCAATTTCAGGTCGGCGACATGGTGTGATTCGCTTCAGGAAGAGGGGGAAGTTGGGTTCCCAGTATATTGGGTCGTTTCAAGTGATCGACAAGGTTGGCAAGGTTGCACACAGATAGGATCTTCCTAAGGAGCTCAGTTGGATTCACAACACTTTCCATGTTACGCAACTACGAAAATGCATGTTGGATGAGGATGCGGTGGTTTCCTTGTATGATATTCAGGTTGATGAGCGCCTGAACTATGTTGAGAGACCAGCATCTATTCTGGAGACAAAGGTAAAGGTTTTTTGTAGCAAGGAAGTACCTTTGGTAAAGGTACGATGGCAGCATCGGAGGGGCTCCGAGTGGACCTGGGAGGCAGAGTCTGAGATGCATGAGCATTATCCGGATTTGTTCACGACAACAGACTTCAAGGACGAAGTCTAGTTCAAGTGGGGGAGTGTTGTAACACCTCGGTTGTCATGTATTTTCAATTCATCCCTTGGTTTTAAATTATGACATTTTGGTCCTTGTATTGGAAGGAAGTACCCATAAGAAGCCCTAGTGGCAAGATTGTAATTTTAGGGCAGGAGGTTTACGCTAAGCATACATGTGGGTACACTAAGCGTATTAGGGCGCGCTTAAGTACACTAGGTGTACACATATGTGCATTAGGTATACTAATATCCGGAGGAAACCCTAAATTTTAGGGTTCATGGAGTATTTAAGCATCTTTATGGATTTTTATCCCCACCTTTTCAGCCTCCAAAGCTTTGAGTCGTCCCTTGTAAAACCCTAGTCCCTTAAGGGTGTGTTTGAGCTAAAAGTGTGTTTTGTTGTGCTTAAGGAAGAAGGTGTTGCATCAAGGAGCTTAGAAGTGGAATCAAGCTTGTGGATCTTTGATCATTACCTTCTTGAGAAGCTCTAGAATGTAAAAAGTCTTCACCATGATGCTTTGTTTGTTTGGATCTCATTTTGGTAACCTTATGTTGTTCTTCTTGTCTCAAAAGTCCCATTTCTATGCATGTTTGATTTTAAGACATTTGAGTTGTCCTTCCAGACCCTAGGAAGGGTCTTAAGCCATAAAAATGAGGTCCTTTTAGCTAGTTTGGCTCCATGCATCTTGTAGAATGTATTAATGGATTAAGACCTTGTGTTAAGGACTTTATGGACGTGTAAAGTCATAAAGTTGGAAACTTTATGACCCTAGTATGCCTCTACCTTGGATCTGAAGTATAAGCTTAAGTGTTGGACATAAGCCCTCCAGAACCTGGCATTCTATTGCAGCACTCCAAGCCATCGTGCGAGGACTTAGTCGATGCAATTTCTGACCCCTCACCCCCCCCCCCCTCAGAAATTGCTCCACGAGAGACTCGAACCCTCACCAATGGCTCTGATACCACTTGTTGGACATCAGCCTTACCGGTTAATCTAAAACCAATTGGTGTTAGAAAGGGCGCAACCTACCCATATAGCGCATTCAGCTCTTCAAGACCAAGCATTCGATTGTGGAACTCCATGACATCGTGCTAGGACTTGGTCTATTCTATTTTTGACCCCCAACATTAAGTGTTAAAGCCATTAAGCACTTAATGAAGAATTTGGGATCTACGAGGGTACGCCCCGCGCAGCCTAGTGTATTCCCCGCGTACCCGGTCAGCCACCCCGATGGTGGTCTCTGCGAAGCTTCGTGTACTCTTAGCGTACCTTCGAAGTACGCCCCGCGTACTCGCATGGGTCAGGCCATGTTGAGTTAACTCGGTTGGGTTGACTCGGATGGGTTGACTCAGTGGGTTTATTGACTTTGACCAGTTGACTTTGAGTTTGACAAAGTTTAACTATGAGGGTATTTTGGGTATTTTGAGATTTTGATGGAATTAGTCACTTAGTGGATGTAGGCATTGAGTAGAGAGCTGAGATTCGGATTCGGTCCTTATCAGTTTTTTTCAGCTTATGAGGTGAGTTTTCCTTATTGTACTTACGGATCGAAGGCACTAAGATTGGGCCATTGGTTTGATAACCTGATACTCGTTGATATGCTGAGTATGGAATAGATATGCATGCTAACTTTGATATGCTAGTCTGGTAGATCTGTAGGAATACCCATGATAATGTTTGTTTATCTGTTATGTTATTATCTGTTATATGTCGACATATTGTGTGGGTTGGGTTGAGGTTGTACTGATCCGTGTTCTAGCCAACAAACCCTGGAGATCACCATATATGAGTTGACAGCCATGGAGGACATGTCAAACTCATATCATGATTATTCTAGATACGAGCCAAGGGTCGGGAAGGGCATGTCATACTCGTACTGAGGGCTTAGTGGTATTCATTCTGAGGACTGATTAGGTCGGGGATCAAGCCAGACATAAGTTATGGACCAAGGGCAAGACAGACTTATGTTATGGATTAGGGGTAATCCAGTTTGTTAGTTATGGACCCATTGCATGTTGTTATTTGTATATGTGTTTTTTGTTTGTGTATTGGTATTTTGGGAAACTTACTAAGCTTCGGGCTTACAGTTTGGGATTGTGTTTCAGGTACTTCCTAGGATCGCAGGAAGGCGAAGGCGTGATCGTGCACCTCCTCGGGTTTTGTTTTATGATTTTGGGAAAAACTCTTATAATGATCATGTTTGAAAACTATTTTGTAAACAAGGATAATTTATTGTTTGTTTTCATCAATTTTGTGGATGTTACATAAAATTGATTGTGATTATATTTTTAAAATTTTCTAACAAGATTACCAATGATGACCATAGTTTAATTGTCCCATGTTATAAACTACCTTACATTATCCATCGTTATTGTAGTGTCTCCAAAATAATCATGAAGGTGACCCAGTTTGTTCTTATAAGCAAAATATGATGTATCATCAGGTTGGGTTGCCAACGGGTAGTCTAACCACACAATCCCCCTTATTTTATTATCTTTCTTCCACCACAAATTTATGTGATTCTTTTGTTTCTCCAGAATCGTTGTCGACATAGCAATGTTGAAAATGATTTGATTCAACTCTATTTTATCTAATGTAAACGTAACGTTCTATGATGAATCACAAGTTGAAAATATCAAATCATGTTTACAAGGAAAATTAGGAGTTTTGTGAAACTCAAGAGTGTAAATAAGGTAAGTTACACAAACAAACGAGATAAGGTATAACATATGCTTGGATAACCCATTGTCGACTCAGTTTGACAATATGGGCAATGTAGTGTTTGCTATGTGGGTTCTTATTTGATTCACAATGCAACACCACCACCAAACAATAGAAGGTACATCATAAGTTTTTGTGAATATTCACCTACCACTAGGTCACCTTCATCCATCATTGTCATCGTTGGAAGCCACAATGCACCACCACCACCAAACAACGTCTATCGGCTGTTTCTTATTTTCCTTTTCCTGCTTTTGATTTGTGACACACACAACTGAGAATATGTTTGTTTTTCTTTTCCCTTTAATGGAGATTCATGTATGGATCTCCCTTTCTCTTAATTAACTCTCATTCTTTTCTGTTTCTTATACGATTGTAGCCACACAAACAAACAAATTACATACTGGAAAATTATAAATGGAAATAGAAAAAGTACATTTTATTTTACATTTAATGCATGAACCCTCTACGTTTGGGAGCGAATGATTGGTGGAAGTTGATGACCAATGTTTATCCCTCTGCGGAGAAGGCCACGGTGACATAGCAGCAGTTCTCGGAGATGTTATGGACCGAGTATGTTCCAATGAGAGAGAGAGAGAGGGTGAGTGAGAGAGACAGGTTATCCCGGAAGCGTGGACGAATCTTCTTAAGGGTTAGGGGGTTGTGCCCCCCCCCCCCTGTTTTTTTTTTAACTATTCCATATACTATTAAAAAATTTACATATTAGGCCTACAACTAAAAAAATGATTGTGGCCCCCCTGTTTTTCAATTTTTATACGTATTATACTTTCGACCCCCCCCACCCCCAACTCAAAAGTTCAAGCTCCATTACTGCCCGAAAGTATCTGCCGCACTGGCAGACGACAAATTCGGTGACGGAGATCACCAAGATGTTTACAGAGAGAGCCCTTTTTTGCCTAGAGTATGCTTCTTCTGAGCAAGTTTAGATGTTGTGTTACTTGAACATGCTCAATACTGAGATTCGTGAGTTTGTTTCGATGGAGCAGTATTGGACCTTGACTGGGTTGTAGTCATTTACACGAAGGAGAGAGATTAAGATGGATATGCAGGCAAAGGAGAGGAAGTAGACCCCTAATTTAAAATCAACGTGTATCGTAGCGGTTCAATCCCATCGATTCACGATCTGGAGACCATAAGGGTTACACTTGTGCCAAGCACGAGCGAAGCTAGAATTTTATATTAGTAAGGGCTAAAACATACATCGTAAAAATATAGAGGGGTGCTTTAACTGATAATACACTGATGCCAATGGAGTTAGGGGTAAAACACCCACTAGCCCCCCTACTGGCTCCGCCCCTAGTGACAAGTGCATGAAGATGCATGATCGTGTACGTCATTCTGCGACGAGGTGCCACAAATGTCGCAGAGAGCCACTATTTGTCGGTAGAGGCAAGCCACGCCGCCGAACAAGAGAATTTGTTACCATTGTGATTAGGTTGTGTAACGTCCACAAATTTAGGCTAATAAATTTAGAAGTAACAAGTGTTAAAATGCGTTTTTGATAGCCCAAAAAAAGATGCATAACACATCCAAAAATATTAAAGTTTTCCAACCCCACAACACCCAAAAATAGATGCGTAACACATCAAAAATAGTAAAATAGTGAAGGTTTCCAACCCCGAAGGGACCTTCTCTAGTTAACAATTAATAAAATTTGAGTTATGGGAATTTGTACTTTAGTTTATAATTGTCTTTTTCACTTTGTTTCATCTTGAACCAACTTTTGTGACTTGGTCTTTATCCGAGCTTATCTACGTTCGTGGACACCAAACACCATCATGAGTGAGATTGTTCAGTTCCTTACACGAACCAAGAGCTAAGGAGGGCTTTGTGGCACTAAAGATATGATTACAGCCTAAGTTGCATCTCGGTGAATATGCCTTTTTCGCCGACTACAGTAGACTTGCGTATTATAAAAAACAAAACAAATTGATTCTGATTTTTGACAACTAATTATTTCAATTATATAAAGAAACACAAACTAAGGATTCAACCAGAAATGTTATTCAACAAAGGAAAAATGATTTCCGTGATTAACAATTTCATTTATTCGTATCCTTTAAATTGAATCGATAAGAAACCACAAATCCTAAAATCAAAAGCTATCAACCATTCATAAACGGTGATGTAAGTAACAACTTGATAGAAAACAATTTTCTCATTAAATGAAACACGAAGGATCATCAACCAAAAGTTGAATTCCAACAAATACATAATCACCTTGATCTCACAAACTACATCTTAAAAACAGACCCTAGAACTCCCTTGAAACATCAAAACCAAAAACCATTAAAATAGTAGAAGTACCAGTATTAGTCCTAACTAACAATCCAAGAAGTCTACAAATTTACAGAATCCCCCACGCAAACACACATCTCACTTCTTGGCCTTCTTTGCAGCGGTTTTCTTTACCGCGACTTTCTTCACCGGCGACTTGATACTTTTGGCTTTCTTCGCAGGAGTGGCTTTCTTGACAGCCTTCTTAGCTTTAACAGGTGTCTTCGCCTTTGCCTTTGGCTTCGGTTTCAATGAAGTGGCGGCTTTCACTTTAGGGGCAGCGGCCTTCTTCGCCACCGGAACTTTCTTAACATCGACCTTCTTAGCGGCGGCTGGAGCTTTCTTCGCGGTAGGCTTCTTCTCAACAGCTCCAAGCTTAAATGAGCTCTTAACCTTGGTAAGCTTTCCAGATGCAGCAAGTTTCTTCAGCTGAACAGACATAAGCTTTTTGAAATTCGCCGGCAAATCCTTGTTGTTGTCCTCGATATGTTTCGCGATGGCGTACTGGCTAGACCCAGTCCTCTCCTTCAACGCTACAATCGCTTCCTTGATCATCTGAGCAAAATCAGAAAAACCCATTAAATCTCAACACATGTATAAATCGCTGGAAACATAATGATTAAAAGTTGAAACAGATTATGAGAAAATATCAATTACCTCTGCGTAAGTAGGGTGGGTTTTGGGTTTTGTTGAAGATGGAGCCTTCTTTGCAACTGCTACTTTTGTTGATGCCATTGCTATAAACTTCTGTATTTGAGAGAGAGAAATCGTTGTAGATATGAATATTTTCGAATTACAGGAAATGGGTATTTAAATAGCGTGTGGGTTGAAGAAGACGAATTCTGATTGGTGGAGAGGTATTCACGCGGATCGATTTTAAAAATGAACCGCCAATTTCAAACCCTTGGATTAAAATGAATGAGCGGTCAATTTGAAAGATTTAGCTTTCGCGCGGATTGCCAAATGGGCTAATGGTTTGTGAATGGAAGTGTGTTTTTATATTGGACTTTAAGGGTATACATTATGAAGAATAAAATCCAAAAATCATATGTGACTGTTACGTGTATATACGTATACTTTAACGTGAAATTATTACAAAAAAAATGTGTTTATACAAATGTATGAACATATATAGATATATCCATTTTGTCACCAATAAGTTCAAGCAGTCAATAAGAAAAACGATGAAACGAATATTTTGTACGAAATGTGGCATTGAACTCCCTTATAATAGATAATACAACTTCATTATAAATCATAGTATGTGAAATGTGGCATTGATCTTCCTTATAATAGATAATACAACTTCATTATAAATCATAGTATGTGAAATGTGGCATTGATCTTCCTTATAATAGATAATACAACCTCATTATAAATCATACAATGCTTGTTTTATAACATTACAATACCTCTTTACACAAATACGTCTAGTCGAATACCTATAAATATGTCCACGTCATTCGTGTTCATCCCATCCCTACGGTATTAAAGAATATAATCGATGAAGATGACAAAACAAAATGTGATGGTAAAAGGAAAGCCAATGCTGCTCCTTCTGAGGGAATCAAAGTCGTGAAGAAATCAAATAAGCCAATTCTAAAACCACGATCTCCCTCTCTAGTTCTTCAAGATCAATCTGAAGAGTGGAAGAGTGGATGGAATCTGATGTTCAAAGAACTGCTATATTATAAAATGATGAGGAAGATACCACTCATACTTTTGAACCAACCCATGTTGAATCAATTCGCAAGGTATCTTCTCCTCCATCATCTTCTATCCCTGCATCTGACATCTTTGATTCTATTATCCAAGAACCAATTTTGAACCTCGCTTCTCCACCTCCTCCACCACCATTCAGCCCACCTTCATCACAAATGTGTTAATTATATATATATATATATATATATATATATATATATATATATATATATATATATATATATATATATATATATATAGTTCTTAATGTATTAATTACTATAATAGAAACATAAGATATCTAAATAATATATATAGATAGATTGTCCAAAGGACATGTGTTATGTGATGATTCACATAGCAAATACCGAGATACAAAGAAAGATGTTCCTTCGGAGACGAAATAATGGTTCCTATAGAAGGAACTAGCATTTCAAGTGCCTTACTCTTGATGGTGAATACAAGTAGAGAAATCATATTCTTTGATTTTTGCTATCTTCATCAACACATCAAAACCACATGGGTAAAAAGGCTTCAAAGGTTATCATTCTAAAAATTATCTATTTGTTTTATTTAATTCTAACCTCTTGAATTGGATCATTGGTTGTTTGTTTTTGTTTGTTATTTTTAAAGTCTTCCGTTGCAGTTTTTGTGAAAAACAAACTTATAGTTCGTATCAAAACACATCATTATCTTCAACCTCCATCCCCTCTAACCCTAAATTCGAAACCCTAGCCCCATTTTGGAAGAATTTTGAGCTTTTGAGTGATTTTAGGTGCATTTGGAAGAAGAATAACCCCTTGGAGAAGTGTTGGTTGTCTTAGAGCTTGTAGATCCAAGCCTTGTTCATCTTAATCTAGATTCTGGAGGTATAAAGTTTTGATCTTGATGGATTTCTCATTTAAATCTAGTTTGGGTTATGATTTGTCATGTCTTGGTCCCATGGTTGTGGTTCTTACGAGTAAATGTTATTCTAGAACCTTTTAGCCTCATATTTGGTCTTTTTTGAGGTCATTAAGTCATAAAAATCAGATCTTGATGAGTATAGTCCTTCCATGCATGATCTGGTGTTCTTTTGATGAAGTTTGAGACTCAAGGTTTTGTTTTTGGACCCCAATAAGCCATTTTAAGTCATAAAGTCGGGAACTTTATGACTCAAGTCATTCCATATGAATTAGATATGAAAGTTATGCATGTTGTCTTAAGGCATTAAGAGATTTGGAATGATTTTTGGGCATCAGCGTTGTACGCTGGGTGTACCAGGTTGGTACATTGGGCGTACGAACCTGAATGGATTTTGGGTCATTTTTGGGTTTGGGTCTTGCTTTGTTAAGCCAGATATATGCAGGGAAAAATAGTCCTTTACCTAATGGTATGAGAACATATGAATTTGACCTTGGATTATGGGAAATTACTTTAATTATAAATCATGTAAAATTTGGATGTGTTAATTGTAAAGAGCCCGATAGTAGCAGCGCGTGTGATTCGATTGTCTCTAGGTTGAGATGAGTCTCTGATATGGCCATATTTAGTTATAAAATTCATGCTTTATGTTGTTTTTGTCTCATTTAATGAACAAAAGGTGCTTAATTAGTTTATAATTTCATTTTTCATCAACAATGACATGCTCAGAAGGAAAAGGAAGCGGAACTAGCGATTGGAGGCTTGGATATTGGGTTTTGAAGAAAGAAGGATGTTGCTTGACAGCTTGACCCCTTGTCAGTGTTTTGGCCATATCTCATGAACCGTAACTCCGATTGACATGATTCAAAATGTTCTGAAAACTAGACACAATTTCGGACGACTTTCATGATTCCAAATATACTCGGCGATTATGCCATCAACTCGCCGAGTTGGTCAGAAGTTTCGCGATTCTTGACTTTGCCTTGTCGTACACGGGATTTTAAGTGACGGACTCGCCGAGTAGGTCACTGGACTCGCCGAGTAGCCCCTGTTTTGTGAAAATCTATATAAAGGGACTTTCAGGTAAATAGGGAAGCTTTGCAACCAACGCCCCTTCTGTTGGCAATAGAAATATATAGGCTCTTTAGGAATGGTACACGGGACTATCTCAGACTTAACATTTCTCTTTACCATTTGGTCAACCGGGTTGAATATGATCGATCCCTTTCCGTCGGGAAGAGAAGGCTTTTCTAGACTTCTAATGTTTCCATTGTCAATTTCCATGTAAGTTTGGGAAGTAGATATTCCAATCAAAATTTCCTTATCGGTGCTCTAAATCATTGTTGATTCGGCAACATCAAGCAAATAGGTAAGATCATTAAGGGTCATGTCATGGTCTGTCACACAGTAGTCCTTAATGAACTCACTATATGACTCGAGAAGCGATTGAAGAACCCAATCAACAACCATCTTTCTCGAGACTTCGATATCCAACTCTCCCAGCCTGTCAATATGTGAGTACATATAGACCTTGCTTGTCAATATGGATTGAGTGACCTTGAACTTTTCAAGAACTTGTGGGTTGGGGAGAATAATTAGAGGAGGTAGAGGAAGTGAAGTATGATTTCCAATCCAATTAATGCACAATTAAGGGATTAATCTTTCACCTTTGATCGCTACGTGGGATATCATCTTAATTAGGAAATCTCTATCCAAAAGGACAATGAAGACCATAGTTGTCATAACTAGACATCTATGAGGGAGAAATTCAAACAAGTTGATTTAAGTCCTTAATATAACACCCAATATGGAATATTAAGGCTGGGAACCAACACAATATTTTATAACTTCGAAGAGGGATGTCGTAATCCAAGCTACAAAATATTTGAAGGTATGTAAATGACGATTTACCAATTTCCACCACGGAAAAACGAAAAATAATTTTAGATCTTAAATAGATTGAAATTCCTAGATCATTTAAGATTTATTAAATTTGACATGTTTAAATCTCGATTGTGCCCTTCAAGTTTGTGACTGTGATGCCGATGATCACAAAAAAGGAGTGAATAACCATGCACATTAGCTTGGTACACTTAATGTTACAACCACCAATCAATGTGGCGCACACGCTCCATTGATCTATGACTAACATCAAGCTACCCTTTGCCACGCATTGTCAGTCCCAAATTAGTGTTTCGGTTAACCACACACGCTCCACTAACGACTTAACACGGTGCAAAGTGCAATTTAATGAGTTAGCACCAAATTCACATTTTCCTAAAGTAACTAAGATTGGGAATTTAATAAAGTTTAATTACTTTATATTTATCATTATACGTTTAATGAAAGGAGAATCAATGTCATGTCCTAACCGTTTGGCTAACGACCCTCCACTAGTTAAAAAAGCGGTGGGTGAGAGTGGACATCTATTAAACTGCCATTTTATAGGCAATAACCTTATACCCCCTTATAGATCGACTTCGTGAATGAGGCCTATTAACGGTAAGACTAACGTACTCTTACACACACACACACACACACACACATATATATATATATAACACACACACACACACACACATATATATATATATATATATATATATATATATATATATATATATATGTTGGAATAGTGTCTAAGGCTATAACTATATTTGGTAAGTACTTGACCCGATTGAGCATGGTCCTTTTGGGTTGCCTTCACCATAGCAACTTGACAGAATGATTTATAATGAGAGAAGAAATATTATTTATATATTATGAGTATAATATAAGGAATAATAATATTGTTATTTGATTAATATAAGTCATAAATTAATTATGAATTAATTTGGTGACTTAAAGAGATTAATTAAATAAACGGGCATAAACTGTAAGTTGTATGATAGTTGTATTTTGAGCAGTGACTCCTTATGGATAAGGGGGTGGATGATTTTAGGGTTTGGAAGAGCCTAGGAATCATCCAAGGCTTATCATTAAGGATATTGGATTGCTTAGGGCCTAAGTTATCTAATTAGGGTTTTAAGGGTGAAACCCTAGGAGGCTCACTAGTATAAATACACCCATAGGGTTGAGGAAATTGGCACTCTTGCACTTGAAGAAACCCTGGCTGATTTCTCACCTTTCTATATCTCTCTATTATCATCCTCTTGCTAGTCGGTGTTTGTAAGCCATTAGAGGAGTGACAATTGTGACTCTAAGCTCAAAGGACAAGAAGATTCAAGCAAGCAAATCAAGGTATTACTTTAGATCTGATTTCTTATGTTATAATTGAATGTTTATAGTAGATTTATCAATAGAAGTCTTGGATACATTGCATGTTCAATTAGATAAACCTACATCCAAGCATTAGGGTTTGTATGTGCACATAGGAAAGTTCTTATGGCTCAAACCCATTAGTCGTATCAGAGCCTTGATTGGTTTCTATTGAATTGATGCATTGGTTGATTTCTTTGCAAAATTCGATTTTTGTCCATCTGCCTGATGAACTCAGCGAGTTCCATAGTGGACTCGGTGAGTAGGCCTCAACTCGGGGAGTCCATTGTGGTACTCGGCGAGTTCGAGCGTTAGAAGGAGCTAGTTTCGGGATTTCTTGTTGTTTATCTTATGGAAACTTGCCTTTATCTTAATGGGTCAATATAAATCCGATTTTAACATACATATGAGTATATCCTTGACCTAATTCAATATATTTACCAATTAATTGAATAATAATTTCCTTATATGATATTAATTGATTATTTTAATTCAATTGGTAAATTGTTTTGCAAGAAACATTTAAATAAATTAAATATGCATAATTATGAGATTAAATGGTTAAATTAAATTATTTGTTATTTGATCCCTTGTGTTTTGAAAAGTTAAAAACTAATCCTCAAGTTTTGAAATTTACTTTTGTGATTAAAAGTTTAATTTGGACAATTTAAATTTCAAACCCTATAATTTTACAAGTTTAAAATTCAACCGTGAACTACTATATGATTACAAGCTTAATATATATATATATATATATATATATATATATATATATATATATATATATATATATATGTGTGTGTGTGTGTGTGTAATTAAAATGCTAGTCTTACCGTTAGTAGGCCTCATTCACGAAGCCGATCTATAAGGTGGGTATAAGGTGGGCATCCTTTTTCTAATATGTAAATAATGTTGGTGGATCCTAACCCTAATTTTTCATATTGGGTGATAATTAGGGAATCAATTATAATCAAACTTTATCCTTTTCTATTTGTAGATGTCAAACACGAACAACGCTGCTGCTAACTCATTCACGTTAATGAGCCTTTGCCAAAATGTGACTTTTGATGGTACGAACTTTAGCGAATGGATAAGATACATTCGCACGATTGCACGCTACGAGGACAAGGAGTATGTCCTTGACGAGAAGCTTGAAAAAGTCAATCCAAAAATCGCTACTCCGGCTGAAATGACTGTCTTTGAGACTCATGAGCATGATGCAATGAAAGTTCATTGCATCATGATAGCCACAATGAACCCCAAATTCCAAAAGTCCTATGAGGACATGTATCCGTACGAAATGCATCAAGACTTATTGGAGAGATACCATCAAAACACGAGGCAGGAACGTTACGAGATCTTCACTAACATGAACACTACTAAAATGGGAAATGGAGAATCTCTAACCATGCACTTGCAAAAGATGCAAAGGTATGTCGATCATCTTCGCAAGCTGAATGTCGACTTTGGGGAAGACTTAGGTATTGACATGGTCCTTCACTCTTTGCTTCCGTGTTACAACCAATTTAGGATGACCTACCACATGAACAAGGAAGAGGTCACCCTAAGCAAGCTCCAAGGGCTCCTAAGGGTTGCTGAGAGTAACCTTAAGGACAAGTCTGTTGCACCGAATCCCAATCCACCCGCTGCTCCTGTTTTGGCTATAGGGCAAGGAAGGGGCAAGAAGAGGAAGGCTCCGTCAAAGAGCCACCATAAGGGAAAGTCCCGAGATGGTTCCTCCTCTAGTGGGACCAAGGTTGATCCTGCTAAACCCAACCCTAACCCGAAGGAGGCAGAGTGCCACCATTGCCACAAAATAGGGCATTGGAAGAGAAACTGCCCGAAATATCTGCAAGCCATCAAGGATGGAAAGATCAAGCCGTCTTTCGTAGGTATTTACACAATTAAATCTAATGATTCATCTCATGCTATTTCTTGGGTTCTTGATACCGGGTGTGGTTACCAAATTTGTTATGAATTGCAGGGACTAAGAAGAAATAGGGATGTGGAGCGTGGAAGAATAAATCTAATCATGGGGAACAGAAGATCGTCACCTGTGACCAAGATTGGAGTGTATTCTTTAGTGCTTAGTAATGGATTAAGTTTAGGTTTAAATAATTGTTGCTACTCGTCAGATATGGCAAGAAACATCATTTCATTTCATGGTTTTTTTAGACAAGGATTTAGATTTTCTTTTAATAATGAGAATGATTCAATTTATGCTTATCTAAATGGTGTCTTATATTTTGAAGCAATGCCATGTAATGGAATTTATGAAACTGTTATGATTGTAGATAACCTAAGAAATGATGTTTTATGTATGGATTCTTCCAATAGTATGGATAGAGCATCCTTGTGGCATTGTCGTCTTCGACATGTCAACAAGAAGCGCATAGCCCAACTCCAAAAGGATGGAGTGTTGGAGTCATTCGACCTTAGGGAAGATGACACATGCAAATCTTGTTTGCTTGGAAAGATGACAAAATCACCCTTCACTGGTACTTGTGAGAGGGGTGAGGGTTTGTTGGATCTCATACATACTGATGTATGTGGACCCTTTAGATCCACCACAAAGGATGCAAACCGCTTCTATGTGACTTTCACCGATGATTATAGTAGATATGGGTATATTTACTTAATTAAACACAAGTCATAAACGTTTGAAAAGTTCAAAGAATTCAAACATGAAGTGGAGAATCAATTGGGCAGGAAAATCAAGATGATTCGATCCGATCGAGGAGGAGAGTACCTAAGTCTTGAATTCCACGACTATCTCAAAGAATGCAGAATAGTTTCGCAATTGACGCCTCCTAGGACACCGCAGTTGAATGGTGTGGCAGAAAGGTGTAATCGGACCTTGTTAGACATGGTTCGTTCTATGATGAGTCGTGCTTCACTACCTATCTCATTATGGGGGTATGCCTTAGAGACTGCCGCCCATATCCTTAACCGAGTCCCTACAAAGAAGGTTGCCAAAACACCTCACGAGATGTGGATAAGGAAAGCTCCCTCGTTGGCACATATCAAGGTTTGGGGCTGCGAGGCTTTCGTAAGATGAGATACTCACGACAAGCTCGAACCTCGAAGTGAGCGATGTATTTTCATCAGCTACCCGCAGAAATCCTTTGGATATCTCTTCTATAGACTGAATGACAATATTATCTTCGTTGCGAGGAGAGGGGTTTTCCGAGAGCAAGAACTCATAAGCAAAGGAGACAGTGGGAGGCGGATCGAACTTGAAGAGATTTAAGAATCGAGTGATGAAGGAACCTCTACCGCTGGCGCTCAACCCATGGAGGAAACTCCGGTTGAACCAATTGATGAGTCCTTACCTCTTAGACGTTCCGAAAGAGTTAGAGTTCAACCCCAGTTTTATGGTTTTCATATTACTACCAAAGGGGACACGTATATTAGTAATGGTACACTAATAAATCTACATGAACCTAATAGCTATAAGGAAGCCATGGCAGGCCCGAAATCTGCAAAATGGAAAGAGGCAATGGACAACGAGATCCAATCCATGTATGACAACCAAGTTTGGAATTTGGTTAATAATGTGCCCGGATGTAAGACTGTTGGGTGCAAATGGATCTTCAAGAAGAATACCAATGTGGATGGGAATGTACACACATATAAGGCGCGATTGGTTGCGAAGGGCTTTACTCAAACTCCCAGAGTTGACTATGATGAGACCTTCTCACCAGTTGCGAAGATAAAGTCTATTAAAGTGATGCTAGCTATTGTCGCATTTCATGATTATGAGATTTGGCAAATGGATGTCAAGACCGCTTTCCTTAACGGGAAGTTGGCTAAGGATGTTTACATGGCTCAGCCAGAGGGTTTTGTTGATCCGAAGCATCCCAATAAAGTGTGTAAGTTGAGAAGTCCACTTATGGACTTAAGCAAGCGTCTCGTAGATGGAATCTTTGCTTCGATGAGAAACTCAAAGAGTTTGGATTTGTATGAAGTGAAGATGAATCATGTGTATATGTCAAAGCCAGTGGGAGTATAGTCAGCTTCCTCGTTCTGTATGTCGATGACATACTTCTCATAGGAAATGACGTCCCGACACTGCAGGAGGTTAAGTACTGGCTCGGAATGTGCTTCGCTATGAAGGACCTCAGAGAAGCTTCCTATATTTTGGGAATAAGGATAGTGAGAGAAAGAAGTAAGAGACTAATAGGACTTAGTCAGAACACTTACTTAGATAAAGTACTAAAACGTTTTAGTATGGAAAATTCGAAGAAGGGAGAATTACCGATACAAAGTAATGCCAAGTTGAGTAAGACTCAAAGTCCGAGTACCGAAGCCGAGATAGCAGAGATGAGATGAGTACCTTACGCTTCCGCAGTTGGCTCAATCATGTATGCTATGACTTGTACTCGCCCCAATGTAGCCTTTGCTTCGAGCATGGTCAGTAGATATCAAGGGAACCCTGGCAGAGCCCATTGGATTGCGGTCAAGAATATCCTTAAGTACCTTCGGAGGACTAATGAATGGTTTTTAGCCCTCGGGGGGGGGGGGGAGTGATGACTTAAAGGTGCGAGGGTATAGTGACGCCAGTTTCCAGACCGATAGGGACAACTAATATTCGCAGTCGGGTTGGGTCTTTACCCTTAATGGAGGAGCAGTAACTTGGAAAAGTTCCAAGCAGGAAACCGTAGGTGATTCAATGTGAGAATCAGAGTACATTGCAGTGAGCGAAGCGTCGAAGGAGGCAATATGGTTGAAAAACTTCATTGGTGATCTTGGAGTTATACCTGCCATAAAGGAGCCTATGGAAATTTTATGTGATAATGAAGGAGCGGTTGCCTTGACCGAGGAACTGAGGGATCATGGTAGATCTCGACATATCGACAGAAAATATCACTTTATTAGACATCGAGTTAAAGAAGGACACCTCGTGGTTAAGAGGATATCATCTGAAGATAACCTAACAGGTCCGCTTACGAAGGCGTTGAGTAGGGTTAAGCATTTGCAACATGCTAGGAGTATTGGGCTGAAGGATGATATTAGTTTAGACTAGATAGTTTTAGAAACTTGTAATAGATAAATATAATTGATATTTGATGATTAAATAAATGAGTATTATTTATAAGTAAAGTTATTGTCTTATGTTTGAATATTGTTTCACTTTGCATGTTTTGACTTCCTGAATAATTGAGTTATTAAGAATAATTGAATTATTCAAATGATCCACAATCGTTCATATGTTGGAAGTAGATATGAAAGAAGATTGTCATGAATTGGTATGTAGATTATCTAAATGATGTTAGACATAGAAAAGGTTTGCTACAATGTTCATGAGTGCTTATGAACTAATTTTGAGCATTGGAACAAACCCGCATTTGCTGTAATCACCTTAAGATATATTGTAAGTGATTGCAAAATGATAATATCATATAGTCTTAAAACCTAAATATATGGTTTGTTATTTGTTAATTGGTTGTACATTGATAATGCGAAACCGCATCAGTAAATTGATGTTATAAAACGCATTGTTGTGTATAATTGATTAATGAATAAGTAAATGCATATAAGTCGAAGTTTATCTGTTACTTTTATCCTAAGAGGTTAAAAGCGATATCTCGGTCGCTCGATGATTTGATTTGACTTATGTGTCGGGCCCGGTCAGAACTAAATTGATGTGTTCGATTAAGTTTTATGTCAAATAAATATGAGATCGAGAAACCAACTGCTGGACAATTGGTTCCATAGAATTGTCTTCATAATATCTTAACAGATGACTGTACGATCCCTTATCTAAAGGACGAGACTGATAAGATCAGAGTTTGACAGCGTCTTTGAGAGCTACTATTGCTAATCGGTTTGTATTTATAGTTTTTAGACTTATCCAAGTGGGAGACTGTTGGAATAGTGTCTAAGACTGTAACTATATTTGGTAAGTACTTGACCCGATTGAGCATGGTCCTTTTGGGTTGCCTTCACCATAGAAACTTGACAGAATGATTTATAATGAGAGAAGAAATATTATTTATATATTATGAGTATAATATAAAGAATAATAATATTTTTATTTGATTAATATAAGTCATAAATTAATTATGAATTAATTTGGTGACTTAAAGAGATTAATTAAATAAAGGGGCATAAACTGTAAATTGTATGATAGTTGTATTTTGAGCAGTGACTCGTTATGGATAAGAGGGTGGACGATTTTAGGGGTTGGAAGAGCCTAGAAATCGTCCAAGGCTTATGATTAAGGATATTGGATTGCTTAGGGCCTAAGTTATCCAATTAGGGTTTTAAGGGTGAAACCCTAAGAGGCTCACTAGTATAAATACACCCATAGGGTTGAGGAAATCGACACTCTTGCACTTGAAGAAACCCTGGCCGATTTCTCACCTTTCTATCTCTCTCTATTATCATCCTCTTGCTAGTTAGTGTTTGTAAGCCATTAGAGGAGTGACAATTGTGACTCTAAGCTCAAAGGTCAATAAGATTCAAGCAAGCAATTCAATGTATTCCTTTAGATCTGATTTCTTATGTTATAATTGAATGTTTATACTAGACCTATCAATAGAAGTCCTGGATACATTGCATGTTCAATTAGAGAAACCTAGATCCAAGCATTAGGGTTTGTATGTGCACATAGGAAAGTTCTTATGGCTCAAACCATCAATATAAACTTTTAATATTATAATAGTATAAGAGTTGAATTTTAACTTTTAAACTTCTAAGGGTTGGAATTAAAAGTATACATGGAGGGTTAGCTTTATAAATCTAAAACCTGAGGGAAACTTTTGAACAATTCAAAAACTTTTGGTTTCCATAACTTATGAGTTTAATATGGTTTTTATGGAAGACTTTTCAAGTTTCATAACTTAATGACAAGTTATGGAAGACATAAAACTACTTTATGATGACATTTAAAATAAGACCTTTCATTTTTTTTCATAACATATGAATCTTAATGAACTTTTAAAGTAAAAATCTTCATTTTTCATAACTCGATGACAAGTTATGGAGTTCGTAAAAACCATTAAGATCAATTATTCCAATTAACATAATAATCAAATAATTTTTCTATGATCTAGATCACACTCATACGTAAAGATAATTCACATCAACAATTTTCAAAAAAATAGCTAATCACATAAACTAATACAAATATTGAAACTTTGACAATTTCCTTTATTTGGATGATGATAATCATTACCATGGCATCAAAATCAAAATTTATGAACAAAAACATTTTGTGGTAATGATCCTAATCCAAAACAGGCCAAAAAACTCAAAAATTTGCATTCTAGACAGCCAACTGGTCGAGTGCATGAGTTGACTCGTCGAGTTGGTCAGAATTGTGAGTGGACTCAACGAGTCACCCATCAAACTCGGTGAGTCCAAGGCCAAAATCATGCAACTCGGCGAGTTCTGCCGAAAACCAATAATGACATCAAATATAATAGAAAACAACCCATGGATCTGATACCACTGTTGGGTTTTGTATACTATAACGTCATGTGGCGCACATACAACCCTATGCCTTGGGTCTATGTTTTATCTAACTATACATGTATTAGTGTTTCCAAAGCATTAAGCCTATAACTAGCATGCAATTGACATAAACGATATAAAATACTAGTTAGGATGACATACCTTTTGTTGTAGCTTGAAACCTTGTAGTATTTGGCCTTTAGACCTTAGCACCAGAAGTATGAATGCCTCAAATGGCTCACAACACACCTAGGATAAAGGTAACTCTTAATAGAGAATTTTCATGCACTGAAACACCTCCATGAACTCCAAGAACTAGAAGTAGGTGTTTTTAGGTTATGGAGCATATATTTATATGTAGAATTCCAAGGGTTATGGGTATAACCCAAATCCATATCCATAGGTTTATGATCTATGGTTCATGTGACCCAACTCTTTAAGTATCCATACATAAACTTAGCCCAATATGGATCATAAGCCCAACACATATAAATATAACCAATTACCATAATTAGTCCCCGTATATTTAATTAGTCTACTTTTATCACTAAATTAATTCCAAACTAATTCTTGATCAATATAATTAAATCATATGATTTTGACATTAATATATTAAAGCTTATAATATATTAATAAATCATATATAACCTATTCTCAAAAGTACATCCTAACAAATTGTCCTAATGATATGCAGCCCAGATGGACCATGTTACTCTCGGGTCGAGTACATACTAATAATATGTATGGGTTTAGATATCTAATCCAACAAGAGGAACCTAGGATATGTATGTTATTCATCATATGATTGGTTTATAGTGTTAGTGCGGTGACTTAGAGGAATCATGATGATTATTGAGGAAGGTACAGATAGTTGTGAAAGGTAGTATTAGGCCCATACTATTGGAAGAATAGGATTTGTACTTGAGACAAGAATAGACCTAGACAACCTGAGGAGACATGTATAGTGAAGATTCCTTCGAGTCATATGTTGATTGTTTCTATGTTGTGTTTCGGTTTGAGGATGGTTATGATTACTCGAGGAGGTTCTGGTTCAGGTTTTGGCTCAGGCACAAAACTGATTGATGAGAAGCTATGTGAGCTTATTGCAGCCAAGGTTACCCGTGACATTCTGGATGGTACCCCTGTGATGTTCAGTACCATCAAGGAGGGTATCATGGAGCTTGTGGAGGATAGGCTCAAGGATTTTTTAGATGAGGCCACTGCAGGTCAGGTAGGAGCACGGACTCCCTCACTTAGAGAGTTCAATGTGTGTGGAGCTCCAAAGTTCTTTAGGGATAAGGATCTCATCGCTAGCCGATGTTGGATCATTGACATGGAGAATGATAAACAGACGAGATTTTGCCCTAACGATGCAAATATGGGATTTACGTCCTACCTGTTGAGGGACCGAGCACGCGACCGGTGGGATGAGGTTGGTCGAGATGTGGATAATACGGCTATGGCAATCATGACTTGGGAGAATTTTGTTTCGAGGTTCCAAAGGGAGTTTGTACTAGCTATCAATGTGAAACAGTTGGCGAGGGAGTTCTAGGACCTTTACCAGACTACTAAGATTGTGGCGGAGATCACCACCAAGTTTCGAGAGAGGACTCTGTTGGTTCCACAATCTGTTGCGGATGAGGAGATGTAGAAGATGGGGTACCATGACATGTTGAAGGATGACACAAGGAGTTTGTGAGCTTTTCGAGGTGTAAGAACCTGAATGATATGACTGAGAGGGCCTGTAGGCAGAAGATTGAGTTGGAGCTTCGGTTAAAGTGCCAGCCAAAATAGGTACAGACTGTCGTGGGCTAGGCTAAGAGGGCCAAGGTTTCTGATTGGAATTCTAGGTGCCAGCAGGACCAATGTCGTTGCAGCTAGTGCGACAGGCAGCATAGTGGGGCTTGTCGATCAGCGAGTTCAGGTTGTGACAGATGTGGGCAGACTGGTTATATGCGTATGGATTGCCCCCATAGTGCATTAATCCATTTTCATGCAACCAGACATGCCATAAAAATGATGATTATCTGATGTTAGCAGGAGGGGCAGTGGTGACACATGCACCATCCACCTTGAGGTTGTTGATGGCCTCTATGGTAAGGCGGAGGCACTTGTGGTGAAGACCAGGGCATTTCAGTTGACCACCGATGAGGCCCGCCAACACCATATGTGGTTACCGCTACATGATTTATTCTTATCTTTTATTGTTTCACTTGTTTGTGCTTGTGATTATATTTAGTCTTGTACAGGGACTTTTTGTTCAATGGTATGATCGCTCATGTATTGTTTGAATCGGGAGCTACCCGATCCTTTGTATCTCTTGCGCTTAGAAAGAAGTTTCGTGATGCTCCCGAGATTTGGGATTTCCCATTAGAGGTCAAGATTGTTGATGATTGTTTTATGAGTGCTTTAAGGGTTCATCGAGGATGTGTCTTGAACCTGTTTAATGGGAGATACACTATTGATTTGGAGTCGATTCCTCAATGAGGATCAAAGGTTATCATCGGGATGGACTGGTTGGGCCCCAATGGAGCCATGATTGATTGTGAGCGCCAATTAGTGAGAGTTCAAACCCCAAGTGGGTGGGGGGGGGAACTGGTTATTCTTGGCGAGAGAGATTTACATGGTCCAACTCTCCGTTCGACTGCAAGGGCTAAGAGATATTTTTAACAAGTATGTTATGGGATCATGAATTATGTGGCAGATACTAGAGTTGAGGGCACTACAATATTGAGTGAGGTGCCCATTGTTCGGGAGTTCCCCGATGTGTTTCCAAATGAGCTACTGGGAGTGCCTCCCAAGTGGCAATTTGAGTTTCCGATTGATATGGTTCCTGGATCAGCTCCAAGTAGGGGTGACAATTTTTGACACGGCACGACAAAAATACACGACACAAAATGAAATTGGGACGAAACTAAAATTCGAATTCGTGTTCGTGTTAAGTGTAAAAAACACGATGTAGTTTTGTGTCGTGTTCGTGTTTAAAATTCGACATAAAATTGACATGATTAGCATTTATTTGTCGTGTCGTGGTTTTTGTTTTTTTATCGGTTCATTTTCATGTTAGTTAAAAAAAACACGACGTCGTGTCGTGTCGTGTTACATAAAACATCGTCGTGTTATGTTGTGTCAGACAAAAACACGACACGATGGACCGATTTGCCACCCCTAGCTCCAATGTCCAATGCACCATATCACTTGGCACCACCAGAGATGCAATAATTGTCTATGCAACTTCAGGAGCTGCTAGACAAAGGATTTATTAGGCCGAGTAGCTCACCTTGTGGAACACTGATCCTGTTTGTGAAGAATAATGATGGTTAGCACAAGATGTGCATTGACTACCGAGAGTTGAATAAGCTAATGGTGAACCATTACCCACTCCAAGATCAAAGACTTATTTTACCAACTTTAGGGTGCATCTTAGTTATCCAAGATTGATTTGCGATTAAGGCACCATCAGATGAGGGTCAGGGATGATGATGTGCAAAAGACAACTTCTAGGACTCGTTACGGTAATTACGAGTTTGTGGTGACGCCATTCAGGCTCATCAATTCACCGATGACGTTCATGTATCTCAAGAACCGGGTTTGCAGGCCGATGTTGGATCGGTCAATGATTGTATTCATATATGATATTTTGGTCTACTCCAAGACCAAGGAGCAACACGAGGAGCACTTGCGAGAGGTGTTGAATACCTTGAGGAAGGAGAGCATTTATTCAAACTTCTCCAAATGTGAGTTTTTATTGCGTGAGGTGCAGTTCTTAAGGCACATCGTCAACCACAATGGTATATTGGTTGACCCGGCCAATATCGAGGCCGTGATGCTATGGGAGATCCCAAGGACCCCATATTAGATTCATGACTTTTTGGGTCTAGTGGGGTATTATAGGAGATTTATCCAAGATTTCTCCACGACCGTAGTACATTTGACCCACTTGAAGAAGAAGAATGTCACCTTTTGATTGGGGCCCGGTCAACAATTGGCTTTTGAGACTTTAAGGTAAAGATTGTGCGAGGTCCCGATTCTCACGCTTCCTGAAAGCATGGATGACTTTGGGATTTATTATGACGCCTTTATTTCGGGATTGGGAGTTATCCTCATGCAGATAGGACATGTGATTGCTTATGCTTCAATGAAGTTGAAGTCTCATGAAGCGAATTATCCTACGCATGATTTGGAGTTGGGGGCTATGGTTTTTGCCCTTAATATTTGGAGGCAATATTTATACGGGGTTATGTGTACTATCTACATCAACCAAAAGATTTTGAGGTACTTGATGGATCAATTGAATTTGAATATGCGACAATGAAGATGGTTGGACGTGGTAAAGGATAACGATTGCGAGATACTGTACCACATTAGGAAGGCTATTGTGGTGGTCGATGCCTTGAGCCATAGGGCAGTGAGTACACCTATCAGGGATATTTGCTTGATGATGGTTCGCCTTATTGGATATGATAAAAAAAGCTCATGTTGAGAGATTGAAGAAGGAGAATTGGAAGGAAGAGCGAATCAGGAGTAGATTCATTTATTCGTCAGAGACAGCCGGGGGTTGTTGACTGTTGGAATAGTGTCTAAGGCTGTAACTATATTCGGTTGTGCATGGTCCTTTTGGGTTGCCTTCACCATAGCAACTTGATGGATGATTTGTTAAAAGAGAGTAAATATTATAAGGAATAATATATGGTCATTTGATTAATATAAGTCATAGATTAATTGGAATTAATTTGGTGACTTAAAGAGATTAATTAAATAAGAGGGTATAAAGTGTCAATTGTTTGATAGTTAAACTTTAGACTATAAATCCTTATCCTAGATAGGATGGACGATTTCTAGGGCTTGGATAAGCCAAAATCGTCCATAGGGTTATCAAGGAAAGGATATGGATCAACTTAAAGTCTAAGTTATCCAATTAGGGTTAAAGCTGTAATCCTTAAGGAGTCTACAAGTATAAATAGACCCTAGGGGTGAGGGAATTCGACACACAACCTAAAGCAAGGAACCTCTGGCCGAATTCCTCCCCTCTTCTCTCTCCTAAATCATCTTGCTTGCTGTTGGTGTTTGTAAGCCATTAGAGGAGTGACATTTGTGACTCTAGAAGCTCCAAGAAAACAAGATCAACAAGGAACTCAAAGGTATGATTCTAGATCTGTTTCAATGTTGTTATTTAACCTAATTAGCTATTAGAAGTCTTGGATTCAAAGCATGTTTAATTAGAAAGCCTAGATCCGAGCAATAGGGTTTTGCATGCGCACATAGGAAAGTTCTTATGGCTAAAACCCATCAGTGGTATCAGAGCCTAGCTTGGTTTTCTTTAAATTGTTGCTTGATTAACTGAAACAAACCTGCAAAATTCGATTTTTGGGTTTATGAGTCACTGACTCGGCGAGTTCCAAGGTGGACTCGGCGAGTAGGCCTGACCCGGCGAGTCCCCTTGTGACTCGGCGAGTCCAGGCGTCAGGAATGGCCAGATTCGGGATTTTTTCATAATTATCTTATGGAAACTTACCTTAATCATATTAGATCAATCTAAATCCGATTTTTTGATAAATATGACTATTATCTTGATCTAATTAAAGATATTTATCATCTAATAAAATATTTAATTTCCTTATATGATAATGATTAATTATTTTGATAATTATCTTGAAAGAAATCTTAGATAAATCAAATAAAGATAATTAGGATATTAATTGTTAATTGGAATTATTTGTTATTTGATCCTCCATGTTTTAAATGTTTAAAACCTACCTTAAAGTTTTGAAATTTACATTTGTGATTAAAAGTTTTAATTTAGACAACTTAAATTTCAAACCCTAGATTTTAAAAGGTTTTAAAATACAACCCTATACTTATATGATATTATTAGAATAATATATATATGTATAACTA
The DNA here is from genome assembly GCF_052625555.1 of Lactuca saligna. Lineage (NCBI taxonomy): Eukaryota > Viridiplantae > Streptophyta > Magnoliopsida > Asterales > Asteraceae > Lactuca > Lactuca saligna. The sequence continues at coordinate 152,566,537 of NC_136421.1, forward strand.
AATGCTAGTCTTACCGCTAGTAGGCCTCATTCACGAAGCCGATCTATAAGGTGGGTATAAGGTTGCGGCCTATAAAATGGCGCTTAATGGGTGTACACTCACACCCACCGCTTGCTTGATTGGTGGAGAGTCGTTAGCCGAACGGGTAGGATAGGGCAACCTCATCCTCTCATTAAAAGTATAATAAGAAAACAAAGTAACTACACATTTTAAAATTTTCCCAATCTTAGTTACTTTAGGAAAAGTGAATTGATGCAATCCCATGAAATTACACTTTGCACCTTGCTAAGAAGTTAGTGGAGCGTGTGTGGTTTACCGGCACACTAATTGGTTCTAAGCGAAGGTGGCAAAGGGTGATTCATTGTTTATCATAGTTCGATGGAGCGTGTGTGGTTTACCGGCACATCGAATAGGTGATCGTTACAATGAAGGCACCATGTGAATTTGCATGGTAATTCACACCCGCTTTGTGATCCTCGGCATCCCAGTCACAAACAAGAGGGGCATATCGAGATTTAAACATGCCATTGAATAGTTCAATGAATCTCATCCGAACCTAGGAATTCTCAAAAACACTTAGGACTAATAGTTTAAGTTTTGTAATGGAGAATTAGTGAATCGTCATTCACTTACCTTCAATTTATTTGCATATTGGATTACGGCATCCCTTTTCTAGTATGTAAATGTTATTGTTGGATCCTAGCCCTAATTTTTCTTATTGGGTGATAATTAGGGATTCTTGTTCTAATCTATCTTTGTCCTTTCTATAGATGTCAAACACAAACAACGCTGCTGCTAGTTCTTTCACGTTGATGAGCCTTTGCCAAAAGGTCACCTTCGATGGAACGAACTTTAGCGAATGGATAAGATACATTCGCACCATTGCTCGCTATGAGGATAAAGAGTATGTCCTCGACGAGAAGCTCGAGAAAATCAACCCCGAAGCTGCTACTCCCGCCGAAATCACCGCCTTTGAAACTCATGAGCGAGATGCAACGAAAGTACATTGCATCATGATCGCCACCATGAACTTCGAATTCCAAAAGTCCTACGAGGACATGTATCCATACGAGATGCATCAAGACTTGTTGGAGAGGTATCACCAAAACGTGAGACAAGAGCGTTACGAGATTTTCACTAACATGATCTCCGCTAAGATGGGTCATGGAGAATCTCTTACCGTGCACCTGCAAAAGATGCAAAGGTATGTCGACCGCCTTCGCAAGTTAAATGTTGACTTCGGCGAAGACTTGGCAATCGACATGGTGCTTCACTCTTTGCCTCCGATGTACAACCAATTTAGGATGACCTACCACATGAACAAAGAGGAGGTCACCCTAAGCAAACTCCAAGGTCTCTTGAGGGTTGCTGAGAGCAATTTCAAGGACAAGTCTGTTGCACCAACTCCCAATCCATCCGCTGCTCCTGTCTTGGCTATTGGTCAAGGGAAGGGAAAGAAGAGGAAAGCTTCATCGAATAACTATCGAAAGGTGAAAGCCCGAGATGGTTCCTCTTCTAGTGGGACCAAAGTTGATCCCTCTAAGCCCTATTCCAACCCAAGGGAGGCAGAGTGCCACCACTGCCACAAGATAGGACATTGGAAGAGAAGCTGCCCGGATTACCTGCAAGCCATCAAGGAAGGAAAGATCAAGCCATCTTTCGTAGGTATATACACAATCAAATCTAACGATTCTAACCATGCTATTTCTTGGGTTCTTGATACCGGTTGCGGTTATCACATTTGTTCTAATGTGCAAGGACTAAAAAGAAGTAGGGATGTGGAGCAAGGAAGAATCAATCTAATCATGGGGAACAGAAGATCGTCGCCTGTAACCAAGATTGGAGTGTATTCTTTAGTGCTTAGGAATAGTTTAGTTTTAGATTTGAACAATTGTTGCTACTCGCCAGAAATGGCTAGAAACATCATTTCATTTCATGGTTTATATAGACAAGGATTTAGATTTTCTTTTAACAATGAGAATGGTTCTATTTTGGCTTATCTAAATGGTGTCTTTTACTTTGAAGCTATACCATGTAATGGAATATATGAAACTGTTATGATTGTTGATAACTTAGGAAATGATGTTTTGAATATTGATTCTTCCACTAGTTTGGATAAAGCATCCTTGTGGCATTGTCGTCTTGGACATGTCAACAAGAAACGCATAGCCCAACTCCAAAAGGATGGAGTGTTGGAGTCATTCGACCTTAGGGAAGATGACACATGCGAGTCTTGTTTACTTGGAAAGATGACTAAGTCACCCTTCACGAGTACTTGTGAAAGGGGTGAGGGGCTATTGGACCTAATACATACCGATGTATGTGGACCCTTTAGATCAACCACGAAGGATGGGAACCGCTTCTATGTGACTTTTACCGATGACTATAGTAGATATGGGTATATCTACTTAATCAAGCAAAAGTCAGAAACGTTTGAAAAGTTCAAAGAGTTCAAGAATGAAGTGGAGAATCAATTGGGCAGGAAAATCAAGATGCTTCGATTCGATCGAGGAGGAGAGTACCTAAGTCTTGAATTCCACGATTATCTCAAGGAGTGTGGAATAGTTTCACAATTGACGCCTCCTAGGACACCGCAGTTGAATGGTGTGGCAGAAAGGCGTAATCGAACCTTATTGGATATGGTTCGCTCTATGATGAGTCATGCTTCACTACCTATCTTCTTTTGGGGGTATGCCTTAGAGACTGCCGCCCATATCCTTAACCGAGTCCCAACTAAGAAGGTTGCCAAAACACCTCACGAGATGTGGACAGGGAAAGCTCCCTCGTTGGCACATATCAAGGTTTGGGGTTGCGAGGCTTTCGTAAGACGAGATACTCACGACAAGCTTGAACCTCGAAGTGAGCGATGTATTTTCATCGGCTACCCGCAAACTTCCTTTGGATATCTCTTCTATAGACCGAAAGATAATGTTGTCTTTGTTGCGAGGAGATGAGTTTTCCGAGAGCGAGAACTCATAAGCCAAGGAGACAGTGGGAGGCAAATCGAACTTGAAGAGATTCAAGAGTCGATAGATGAAGGAACCTCTACCGCTGGCATTCAACCCGAGGAGGAAACTCCGGTTGAACCGATTGACGAATCCTTACCTCTTAGACGTTCCGATAGAGTTAGAGTTCATCCCCAGTTTTATGGTTTTCATATTACTACCGAAGGGGACACGTATATTAGTGATGGTACACTAGTAAATCTTGATGAACCTAATAGCTATAAGGAAGCCATGGCAGGCCCGGAGTCTGCGAAATGGAAAGAGGCGATGGATAGCGAGATCCAATCCATGTACGATAACCAAGTTTGGAATTTGGTTGATTATGTGCCCGAACGTAAGACCGTAGGGTGCAAGTGGATCTTCAAGAAGAAGACCGACGTGGATGGGAACGTACACACATATAAAGCGCGATTGGTCGCGAAGGGCTTTACTCAAACTCCCAGAGTTGACTATGATGAGACCTTCTCACCAGTTGCGAAGATTAAATCTATTAGAATGATGCTAGCAATTGCCGCATTTCATGATTATGAGATTTGGCAAATGGATGTCAAGACCGCTTTCCTTAACGGAAAGTTGGCTGAGGATGTTTACATGGCTCGGCCAGAGGGGTTTGTGGATCCGAAGCATCCGAATAGAGTGTGTAAGCTTGAGAAGTCCATTTATGGACTTAAGCAAGCATCTCGCAGATGGAATCTTTGCTTCGATGAGAAAGTCAAAGAGTTTGGATTTGTACAAAGCGAAGACGAATCTTGTGTATATGTCAAAGCCAGTGGGAGTATAGTAAGCTTCCTCGTTCTATATGTCGATGACATACTACTCATAGGAAACGACATCCAGACTCTGCAGGAGGTTAAGTCCTGGCTCGGGAAGTGCTTCGCTATGAAGGACCTCGGAGAGGCTTCTTACATTTTGGGAATAAGGATAGTAAGAGAAAGAAGTAAGAGACTAATTGGACTTAGTCAGAATACTTACTTAGAGAAGGTACTAAAACGTTTTAGTATGGAAAACTCAAAGAAGGGAGAACTACCGATACAAGGAAATGCCAAGTTGAGTAAGACTCAAAGTCCGAGTACCGAAGCTGAGATAGCAGAAATGAGCCGAGTACCATACGCTTCCGCAGTTGGCTCGATCATGTACGCTATGACTTGTACTCGCCCTGATGTAGCCTTCGCTTTGAGCATGGTTAGCAGATATCAAGGGAACCATGGCAAAGCACATTGGATTGCCGTGAAGAACATCCTTAAGTACCTTCGGAGGACGAAAGAATGGTTCTTAGTCCTTGGAGGGAGTGATGACTTGAAGGTGCGAGGGTATAGTGACGCCAGCCTTCAGACCGAAAGGGACAACTACCGTTCGCAGTCGGGCTGGGTCTTTACCCTAAATGGAGGAGCAGTGACTTGGAAGATTTCCAAGCAAGAAACCGTAGCTGATTCAACGTGCGAATCAGAGTACATCGCAGCGAGCGAAGCGTCGAAGGAGGCAATATGGCTAAAGAACTTCATTGGTGATCTTGGAGTTGTACCGGCCATAAAGGAGCCCATGGAGATTTTCTGTGATAACGAAGGTGCGGTTGCCTTGACCAAGGAACCGAGGGATCATGGTAGATCTTGACTAGGGGTGTAAGTGAGCCGAGCTACTCGTGAGCTACTCGGGATCGACTCGTTAAAAGCTCGACTCGAGATCGAATTAAACGAGCCCGAGCCGAGCTTCAATTAATGGGCTCGCAAGCCTAAACGAGCTTAAACGAGCCTATATATATATATATACACACACACACACATACACAAACACACACACACAATTATATATATATATATACACACACACACACACATAGAGGCTCGTTTAGGCTCGATTAGGCTCGCGAGCCCACTAAATTGTTCATGAGCCGAGCTCGAGCTTCATTTTAAGGCTCGAATCGAGCTCGAGCTCAAGCTCGAGCTTTCTCAAATTAAATGAGCCGAGCTCGAGCTTTGTCAGGCTCGGGCTCGACTCGGCTCGTTTACACCCCTAATCTCGACATATCGACAGAAAATATCACTTCATTAGACATCGTGTAGAAGAAGGACAACTCGTAGTGAAGAGGATATCATCAGAAGATAACCCAGCAGATCCGCTTACGAAGGGACTGAGTAGGGTTAAGCACTTGCAGCATGCTAGGAGTATTGGGCTGAAGGATGATATTAGTATAGATTAGATAGTATTCGAAACGTATAATAGATAAATGTAATTAACATTTGATGATTAAATAAAGGAGTATTATTTATAAGTAAAGTTACTGTCATATGTTGATTGTTTAGCTATTGTTTCACTTTGCATGTTTTGACTTCCAGAATAATTAAGGTTATTAAGAATAATAGTAATTATTCAAATGGTCCACAATCGTTCATATGTTGGGAGTAGATATGAATGAAGATTGTCATGAATTGGTGTGTAGAATGTCTAAATGGTGTTAGACATAGCAAGGGTTGCTGTAACGTTCATGAGTGCTTATGAACTGGTTTTGAGCATTGGAATAAACCCACGCTTGCTGGAATCACCTTATGGAATACGATAAATGGTGATCGCAAGACGATAATATCATATAGTCTTAAAACCTAGATATATGGTTTATTATTTGTTAATTGATTGTGCATTGATAATGCGAAAACGCATCAGTAACTTGATGTTATAAAACGCATTGTTGTGTATTGTTGGTTAATGAATAAGTAAATGCATATAAGTCGAAGTTTATCTGTAAATTTTATCCTAAGAGGGTAGAAGAGATATCTTGGCCACTTGATGATTTGATTTGACTTATGTGCCGGGCCCGGTCAGAACTAAATTGATGTGTTTGATTAAGTTCTATGTCGAATAAATCGGAGATCGAGAAATTTAAATGCTTGACTAACCATTCCATAGGGTTGTCAGCATGATATCTAACAGAGGACTGTAAGATCCCTTATCTAAAGGACAAGATTGATTAGATCAGAGTTGACAGCGTCTTTGAGAGCTACGATTGCAAACCGAATTGTACTTGTATAGTTACTAGACTTATCCAAGTGGGAGACTGTTGGAATAGTGTCTAAGGCTGTAACTATATTCGGTTGTGCATGGTCCTTTTGGGTTGCCTTCACCATAGCAACTTGATGGATGATTTGTTAAAAGAGAGTAAATATTATAAGGAATAATATATGGTCATTTGATTAATATAAGTCATAGATTAATTGGAATTAATTTGGTGACTTAAAGAGATTAATTAAATAAGAGGGTATAAAGTGTCAATTGTTTGATAGTTAAACTTTAGACTATAAATCCTTATCCTAGATAGGATGGACGATTTCTAGGGCTTGGATAAGCCAAAATCGTCCATAGGGTTATCAAGGAAAGGATATGGATCAACTTAAAGTCTAAGTTATCCAATTAGGGTTAAAGCTGTAATCCTTAAGGAGTCTACAAGTATAAATAGACCCTAGGGGTGAGGGAATTCGACACACAACCTAAAGCAAGGAACCTCTGGCCGAATTCCTCCCCTCTTCTCTCTCCTAAATCATCTTGCTTGCTATTGGTGTTTGTAAGCCATTAGAGGAGTGACATTTGTGACTCTAGAAGCTCCAAGAAAACAAGATCAACAAGGAACTCAAAGGTATGATTCTAGATCTGTTTCAATGTTGTTATTTAACCTAATTAGCTATTAGAAGTCTTGGATTCAAAGCATGTTTAATTAGAAAGCCTAGATCCGAGCAATAGGGTTTTGCATGCGCACATAGGAAAGTTCTTATGGCTAAAACCCATCGTTGACTTGGTTTGGCAGAGTTTGGGTTTCGACTACTGGTGAGGTGAGGCAGACAATTCTAGAGGATGTTCATAAGTCAAAGTTTTCGATTCATCCAGGGGCCACAAAGATGTATCGAGATCCAATACTAAGTTATTGGTGGCCCGGTATGAAGAAAGAGATAACATGGTTCACTGAGAGGTGCTTGAATTACGGGAAAGTCAAGGACGAACATCAGATACCCTACAACAAGATGAAACCACTACCCATTCCCATGTGGAAATGGGAAGAGATTACCATGGATTTCATCACAAAGTTGCTAAGGACGGCACGTGGAGTTGATTCTATTTGGGTCATTGTTGATACACCGACCAAGAGTACACATTTCATACCGATTTCCGAGAGTATATATGTTGAGAAGTTAGCTAACATCCATATTAGGGAGGTGGTGGTTCAACACAGAGTGCTAGTTTCAGTGGATTCAGATCGGTATGTCCAATTCTCCTCAGGTTATGGAGGAAGTTTCATGAGGAATTATGTACTCAGTTGCGTTTTAGTACAACATATCACCCCCGGACCGACGGTCAGAGCGATCGGACGATTCAGAAACTCGAGGATATGCTCCAGGAATACGTATTGGATTTTGTAGGGAGTTGGGATACTTATCTTCCCCTAGCCGAATTCTCTTACAACAACAATTATCATGCCAACATTGATCGATCACCAATTGAGATGTTGTATGTGAGGAGGTGTAGGACCTTGGTTTGCTGGGAAGACGTTGGAACAGGTTACAAGTCAAATAAATAAATTAATTAACTAAATATTATACCACTTCAATTAGTTTCACATGTAAATAAAACTTCATAAGTATAATACAATCACAATCTCAGTTCATAAATACAAATAAATTGTTCAAATAACATTACATATATTTAATTTCAAAGTGATTTTGGAGAGTAGCTAGTAATAGAACAATATATATTAAAGTTAATACTATGATTAATATGTGATAATATTCAAATACTTATTAAATTAATTATATATTAAAATTAAATGGGTTGGTAGGTTGAAAATGAGTTTATATTTAATATCCAACCCAACTTATTTAATTAAATCAGTTAGACGAGTTTATGTTTAATTTAAATGAGTTGAAAATATCAACATAACCCACCAATTTTGGGTTGGGTTAGGGTTGAGCCGATTTTTGCTGGCTATATTATAAACTATGCAATATTAAAAACTTTGTAAAAAAGATTTTGATAAATAGGATATTTTGAAGGTTTAAGAATATATATATATATATATATATATATATATATATATATATATATATATATATATATTAGGGTATTTAAGTAAATTTGTATTTAAATCTAATTTTTAATTAATATAATATAATTAATAATCAATATATTATCCATTAATATTTTCCTATAATTAAGGGATATTCCATAGTTATCGTTCAAGGAGATATTGAATTGAAGATACGATTTCCAGTATACCAATCGGGATTTCAGTCGACTTTTGTATATTGTTAATCATTTACGGTTGAAGATAACAACGCAGTATACCATTCGTGATTCAAATCAATATCGATGTCAGATTGTTTTGATTACAGTAACAATGATACAGAAGATGATGATCAATACAGCGGAAGAAATCAATTATCTGATTATGCGAGTAAAGGTAAAAAATGAAAACAATGTCAACATCGTGTAAATACAGATCGTGTTTTTCAATAATTATTGAATTTTTGTATATGTTGAATAAGGCCGGAGTACATATTTGTATATGACTAGTCATATACGTTGCATGTATTAATTACGTAATGCTGGTTTATATCACATATCGTTGTACAGGAGTCCCTCGTTGGTGATTTTTTCTTAAGTTTAATACAATGTTGATTAAGTTTGATAATCATTGGTGATTATGCGTTAATACGATTCAAATAAGTAAACACTTCAACTCTGGTTACTGTTTCACAAACGTTTATTATGATTATAAAGTTCTGTAGTTTATGTATACGTAATTCATAGAAATTTATATCATGTATTGCATGTCGCATTATTGTTTTTTGTTGTCTTAAAAAACAGGTACAAATCGAACTGATTCTGAAGAGGAATCATTCAATAGTAATGTTGTTGACTCGCCTGGTGGGTAAACCAAGTTGTGGAAACCTATTGTTCCTAAAGATTTTATGCCAGATGTAGATGTTATATATCAATCATTAGAGGAGGCAGTTGAAATGTATAAATTATATGCAGATAAAGCAGGTTTTGGTGTCAGGTTAAATACAGTAACGAGGTTTGGTGACAAAACCATTAAAAAAAGGTATGTAGTGTGCAGCAAAATGGGTAAAATACCTAACAGATCAACTGACACTTTGGATCCTGAGGGAAGTGGAAGGAATAAACGAAACTCAAACTTCAAAATTACGGACTGCAAGGCATTGATAAAGTTTGAAAGGTTACACATGCAAACTAATGCTTGTAAAATATATGAGTTTGAAGAGAATCACAACTACCCCCTAGAGACTAAAGAAGAAAGATGATATTCCAAACATGCACGACGACTTAGTTATAAAGACAAGGAGTTTATAGTGCGTTCTTCAACATCTAACATTGGTGCAACAAAGGCACATAAGTTACAAGCTAGTTTGCAAGGAGGTTATGAAAACGTTGGCCCTAAAGCACTTGATTATAAAAATTTAAGAAGGAAGATGGGAAACATTATAGATGACAAGGATGCACAACTGGTTGTTGACAAAATAAACATGAGGAAATATGAGTTACATAATTACACATTTGAGTATAAATGTGTTGATAGTGTGTTAAACGCAATGTTTTGGGCGGATGAAACCGATAAGTTATATTACAAGGAGTTTGGAGATGTGATATCATTTGATGCTACATTCCGAACAAATAAGTATGCTCTAATACTTATTATACATTTTTTTATTTAAATATGAATATTGATGTTTTTTTTTACTTTGTAATCAATGTTGAATTTGTTTTTAATTACCTTTTTGATACATGTATGGAATGATTTTTGTGCCGTTTACAGCCATTGATAACCACAAACGTTCAATAAACATTGGGGCGGGTTTGTTAAGCAACGAGTCAATAGAATCTTATCGTTGGTTGCTCGAAGCTTTTTTGAAAGCATATGTAAAACACCCTCAATTAGTGTTAACAGACCAAGATCCAGCAATTCTACAGGCCATTGAAGCAATATTTCCTACTTCTAATCATCGTTTATGTATGTGGCACATTATGAAAAAACTACACGCCAAGGTGTGTATATTTTGGTATAAGTTAACACGCAACATGTTTTATTCAGCAATGATTTACACAGTTTACATATTTTTAATAATGATTAGCATACATATTGTTTATTCATAGTTAATCTTATAAATTTCTATTTTTTTTTTAGGTTTCAGTCGATTTTTTTGAAAAACACTGATTTTCGAAAGCGGTTTACGAAGCTTGTTTGGAATGTCTATATCGAGCCTGAAGTGTTTGAATCAAGGTGGAAACTGCTTATGAGAAAATTCAAACTACAGGACAAAACAGAGATCGAAAACTTTGGATTCCAGCCTATTTTAAAGACATGCCACTACACGGTCTGATGAAAACTACTTCAAGGTCTGAAAGCGTGAACTCATTTTTTAATAAATACTCTAACTCTGGTAATTTGCTTATCTATTTCATGATGAACTACGACACCACAATTGGAAAGCAACGAAATGCTCAATAGAAACTATAACATGATACAAAAAATGCAAAGCATGAAATGACGCTTCCAAGTGGCTTACTAGAACATGCAGCTGCGGTTTACACTAAAAAAAATTCTATGAGGTCAAAAAGGAAATATTTAAAGCAACTTGGTACTGTTCTATTGACAGTGTTGAAAAGATTGACGGGTGGCAAGTTGTTACGATTACACAAACGGATAAGAGCAAACAGTTGAAGATAAAATGCAAGGTTATATTCATCGTTTAAACGCTTTTCAAAGTCATCATACAAGTATATTATATCATTATTTTTAAATTACATATATTTTTTTCAATATTATGCAATAACCACCAACTAATATGTTACTTCAATCAATTACTAATATACATTATTTTTATTATACAATGTAGGTTGAACTAAAGTTGCCTGAAAAAGAAGTTAAATGTTCATGCAATCACTTCATACGTACTGGCATTTTGTGTCGTCATATTTTTGCTGTATTGAAAAACAACCATATTGAAGAGATTCCAGAACAGTATATTCTAAGAAGATGGAGAAGGGATGCAATTTCCAGCCATTTTCTTGCCATGAAACATGGTGCCATGGAAACAGAAGATGACACCTTTAAACTTCTAACAGAGGCATACAACAATGTCACACCCCCGAACCAGACGGCGGAAACGTCCGGGGGCTGTTGTGACTCAATTGAATACCATCACAATGAATATACATGAAACATAACATTATACATCACCAAGCATTGGAATGATACAACTGGTAGCGTTCACATCCATTACATCGTTTCAAAATATTACATTCCAAAATACATGGTTCATTGTTACTTAAACAACCGCAAAACAATCATAGAATACCGTCCTTTCTTCACTTATCTGTTACCTGAGAATACAAGTATTTTGAAAAACGTCAACATGTGAAGTGTTGGTGAGTTCATAAGTAATGTTTGAAATCCAATGTTTGTAATGTTATAAAAAAACCACCAGAAAATCCGATATTTTCTGAAAATAGAATAGCGTAAAAATATGTGAAGATCCGTGAGTATGCTTGTTTGAATTCTATAGATGTAAGCGTAAGAGTTGTGAAATTCGACATGTAGTTCATAAGTGTACTTGTTGAAAACCCTAGGAAAACCCGATGTTTTCCTATCACTTTGCTTTACTTAGTTTGTGTACTGTTATTTCGTTACGTTAAAGGTATTCGTTGAGCTCCGGAGGCATTGAGTATACAGTGGGTGGTGAATTGTTGTAACGTCCGTTAATGAAAACGTACAGTCGACAACCGTACCAGCGATCCCTTGGGCGTCGCTTGCACTTATTCACACAACTCAATCCTCCCGGACTTGTGTAGTCCCACGACCGGAGGGAAAAAGAGAAGGTGTGAAACCCTCGGTATTTCCCTGCGTCGTTCAAGACCATTGCAATTGCGAAGGGCCCGAAGCCCAACCCGCAATCGTGAGTTCCCGACTTTACTAGCAGCACTGAAGGACCCTTGGGGACCAGCAGCATGTTTGCCATTGAAAGTCCTTTTACACGCGGTCGAGTCGTATTAGACCCAACTACATGTAAGCAAGTGTCCTTTGGGCCTAAAGATCATATCATCGGGCTAGCTAGGCTCGACAAGCATGATTTGCAACTTTTGGGCCTAAGGAGTGTACGTCGACGTATTGAGTAATTCCACAAGAGTAAAGAGTTCCAAGAGTTCCATTTGTGTATTGAGCGTTGTAGTGTTAGTAGTTTTGGATTTGTTATTGATTCGAGACCGAATCAATTCGTTTGGTAACGATTGTTGGTGATATTGTGTATTGTAATTTATCGAGAGTCGTAGTGTCAATCTTTGTTCACAACGAGTGTATTGAATTATCATTGAAAATTTTCTGTTTACAACCCCTCTTCATTTTGTAAATTTACCTTTTCACCCCTTTAGGTAAAATAATTTCCGGTTTAGTCCTTAAACCATTTTTCTTGACATTTTAACACCAAAAATTATTGAAATTAATATTTTTCAGCATATTTTTCATTGAAAATAGTTTAAGTCCCTGAATTTGCAGTTTTCTTGGTTGTAACCCCTCTTTTTCGCAATTTTTACATTTTTGACCCAAATTGGAAAATTTTTGCAACTTTGATCCTTTATAAATTTGAAAAGCACTTTAAACCTTTGAAAAGTACTTGTGACACTAGTGGTCCATTGTTTTACAGAAAAACACAGTTTTGGCCCTCCAAAACAGAAAATTTCGCATAATGGACTCTATTGGGCCGAAATTGTCATTTTTAGCCCATTAAGCTTGAAATTTATGCTTTTAACCTTCCAAATAGTATATTTTCAGAAAATACATTATGGAAACTGTTTTGACTCATCTCACCCATCAGATTTCGTAATATTTCATTTTAGGCCCTTCAACTTTGTATTTTTAGCATTTTGTGTCAAAAAAAATGAGTTTTTAGCCCAAAATGAGTGTTGTCAAGCCATTTGGCTATCTTTCTTGGTATACTTTGCATGTAGTAGTATATTTTATGCTAGTATAAGATATATCTCGGGTTTTAGTAATTCATAACTAGATCAAGCATCAAGATCGTACAAAACATACATATAAGCATAGAAATCAACCAAAACATACACATAATGATGGATCTACACCTTTGCTTGTATTCTCCCCCACAAAAACTTATAAAAACTGAAAATAAGGGGGTATGAAGCTCACCTTGGGATTTAGATTTCGGTTTTGATGAAGATAAGAAGAAAGTGGTGTGGTTTTCGGCCCTAGTAAGCTTCTTGAGTGATTTTGGGCTCTATGAAACATAGATCACGAAATGAGGCTTTATAAGGGAGTGTTTTTAGATTAAAGATGAAAATCAAAGACTTAAGCATGATAACAACTTACCAAAGATGATGATCTAGATGGGAACCTCTTGAAGATACACATAAAGCTTCGAAAATTTAGAGGAAATGTAGGACTTCTTGGAAGCTTTCTTTAGAGATTTGTGTATGCAAAATATGTGTGGTGATGGTTTTTGGACTCATGGCCGAGATTTAAGAAGAATAAAGGGGGTTGAGTTGGTTTTTACTTGGAGGTCCATCTCTATTTGCATAAATGTATGTGAGATAATGGTATAATTAACTAATGGTTATTAGTGAGGTGGCACATCACTAATCATCTTTTTTTTATTTATTTAATTGATGTTGGGCCGAGATCTTTGGGCCAAGGAGTGGGAATGGAATAGTTTGAGCCCATTAAAATTTAGTTAGGATTTTTGGGGCTAAATCATAAAATTTCCGGCCCATTGGGCCTTTAAGGTAGTTCACGGCCCAAAAGTATAAAAGAATGTGTCATATGGTCCATTAAGGTTAATTGGAGTTTTTATGGCCCAATAAAGCCCATTAGAAATAAGATGGATCATTCTAGGCCCATTAAAGCCCAAAATACTACATCTTAACGAATGTGAGTTCAAATAAGGCCCAACTTAAGACTCTTAGCTTAAAAGAATTAAGTTAAGGGTTTATTGGCCCATTAGGTCCAATAAGAGGATCATAGTCCATAATGAAATTGAGTCGGGATATCCAGGGTTTCCAACCCTTATTTGAACATGTGAGATATATTTGAATAGGAATGGAGCATAGTATTCACTTAGAGTACAAGTTATCACACTAGGTGAATGATTGCATGAGAGTAGAATTTACTAGCAAAAATGCTAGTTGTGACATCATCCCCCCGTTAGAGGGAATTTTGTCCCAAAATTCTTTTGAGATATAGGTTCATGAATGAGAGAATAGGTGAGGGTACTTATACTTAATGTAGTCTCTACGTTCACTTGTGAATTCCGATCTACATTTTTGCGTTCCGTTGATCCCTTTGCAATTGGAATGCGGCTTTGTTTTGTACGCTTTACTTCCTTATCCAATACATCGACTGGTTCTTCGACGAACAGGAGATTCTTGTTTACTTTGATCCCTTATAAAGGAATGATACGAGTTTTGCCTAATAGGAACTTTTTCAGATTCGAGACGCTGAACATAGGGTGTACGTTGCTGAGCTCTACAAGTAGCTGCAGCCTGTTAGTCTTTGGACCAATCCGAGCAAGAATCTTGAACAGCCCGATGTATCGTGGGTTTAGTTTTTCTCGGATCCTAAAGCGAATCATTCCTTTCCAAGGAGATTCCTTTAATAACACGCGATCCCCGAATTGACATCCTAATGGCTTACGCCGCTTGTCAGAATAGCTCTTATGTCGGTCTCGCGACGTTTGAAGTCAGACTTTGATTTGGATTATTTTCTCTGTTGTTTCGCAAATCGTTTCTGGGCTCATAAGAATACTGGCGAGTGATCTGCATTTATGACTATAAAGAGTTTCGAAACGAGCAATCTTGATGCTCGTGCGATAATTGTTATTGTATGAGGGTTTAGTCAAGGGAAACTGGGTATTCTCTGACTTGTTGAATTCAAATACCCAGACTGATAGCATGAATTTGAGTGGTTGCATGGTTCGTTTGTTTTGGCTAGTGGTTTGAGAGTAGCAAACAATGCTCATATTTAGCTATGTTCCCATAGCTTTCTGGAATGACTGTCAAAGTCTTGAAGCAATCATGTTCTCTCGGTCCAAGATAACAGATACTGATATTCTATGGAGTCTCACGATCTCTTTGATATAGATCCATGTAAATCTCTCTGTTTTGTTTGGTTTTAGTATTAGTAGGAAATAGGCAGTTTGGGTTAACTTATCGACGATCACCTAGATAACGCCCAATTCAACTTGCGTACCTATAAGCTTCGTCTTTCAACTCCGAGAGTTTTATCCATCCGTGCAGTGCTTTCGTTGCAATATTCCCCCGCTTTGATACTTTCAAGGCTGGTAGTAGGTGTTGACAGTGTTTCATTCTCGCTTCGTGGGCAGACGAGTACGTTATTGATGAAAATAATGAAAAGGCTAACTAGGAATGGTTGGGAAGACTTGGTTCGTAGGGTCCATGAATAGTGTGGGAGCATTCGTTAGACCGAAGGGTATCACAATGAATTTGAAATGGTCGTGACGAGTTCGGAATGCAGTTTTGGAATGTCGCCTTCTCGGACTTAGAGTTGATGATAACCGATTCTTAGATCTATTTTAAAGAAGTAACGAGCTCCTTGGAGCTGGCCAAATAGATCGTCAGTCCGTGGAAGTAGGTATCGATTTTTAATGGGGAGATTATTCAATTTCCTAAAATCGATGTACCCTCGGAAGGATCTATCTTCTTGAAAAACAAGACCGGAGCTCTCTAGGATGAGAAGCTTGGTCTAAGGAATCCTTTGCGCAACAATTGTACTCAGTTGACAGGATAACTTGTGAATTTTTGGCGGAAGTCAACCTATAGGGTGAATTGGCAATTGATGTGGCTCCCGATATGAGGTTGATTCGAAATTCGACCTGCCTCTTTGGGATATTCCCGAAAGTTCCTCGGGAAACACATTTGGAAAAATCACATGCTACTGGAATACCTTGTATGCCTACCTCTTCTTCGGTCTTGTCCACAACATGAGTGAGGAGAACGTAGTTCTTCTGGTGCAGGCACTTATGCGCCTTGATGCATGAGATATGAAGAGGATTGGCGCCAGGTTTATCACCATGGATTATTAGAGTTTTTGTGATTAGGAAGGTGAAGGCAAACGGCCTTCTCGTGACACATAGCATCAGCACGGTGGGGCTTAACCCAACCATGACGATTATCACATTAAAACTCCTAATATTTACTGGCATGAAATCTATTTGTAATGAATGGTTGTTTAGTGTTAAGGTGTACTCCACATAAGTACCCTAGGTTAAATCAGTTTTTCCCCATTGGCCATGTCCATTGAGAAGGCTTAGCTTATCTTTGGGGATGTTGTTTTAGTAAGTGTTTGAATATGTTACTAATCGAAACTTCACTCGGATTTACCATTGAATAAGAGGTAAGCGAAAGAGTTGTCAAGTGGGAACATACCAATAACAACCGTTGGGTCTTGGACTGCTTCGCCTTGACCCCAGGTCAGGACCATTTTTGATCTTTCTGCACCTTGATTGTTATCCTTGGGGCAACTACGCCAAAAGTGACCGGTTACTCCACACCCATAGCAGGTGTGAATGGTCTCATTATTGGTGTTATTGTTAGGGTTGTTGCGATTTTTGTCGTTTTCATTTGACTGACGCTTCTGGCATGGATAAGTTCTACAGAATTTGGCGAGGTGATTCTTTCAGTTGCATTCGTCACAGTGCATCTCCCGGTAGGCTCCCTTATGGTGGAATTTGCACTGGTTGCATTTTGGAAGGATTCCAACATATGGTCTCCTGGTTGTTGGTGTAATAGGGGTCATGGTCTCATGAACAGCAACAACATGTTGCTTCCTTGAGAACCCTTGAGTGGGATGTCCCTTTCTCTTACTTCCAGACCTCAGCTTCCTGCTCTTAAGCTTGGGGTTTGGAGTTCCTTGATAGGTTGTCACTTGTTGGTTTCCATGTTCGTCCCTTTGGCTGGAGTTGTTAATGCTATTCCCGCCTCCATTTGGGTTGTTTGCATCGATTTGTGCCATAGTAGCGGTTACTGCCGCCATTACAGCAACTTGAAATGTAGCAGAGTCCATCTGCAGGAGCGGTGTCTCGCGGGCGCGCTTGTTATCCTTGCGGGATGGCATTTTCCTGTGTTTCCATCTACATCGCTATAATGTATTTGTGGTAGTACGTAATCACATATTTGGCATGATCGTTGCATCTATCCTTAGAGTATATAGGTTGTTCTGGTTTTGAGATCCTTGAGTGTCTAGCGGTCTTGAGGGTTCGCTTGTGCATATTATTGAGTCCTTGCAGTAATGTGAAATCAATATAGCACCTAATTGTTTCAGGGGTAAGTACCATCTCAGTACACGAAAGAGAATCATGTCGGATAGTAGGGGGAAACTAGAAAAGGCTGATCCTAATCGTGGCGGGAAGTGTTTGGTGGTGGTGCTGGTGAAGTGGATGCACCTTGGAGACGAGCTACTTGTTGCTCGGTATCTCGTAGGCGTACTTCCCAAACCAACTGTCTTGCTCGAGAGTCTCCATTCACTTCCCGTGTTTGCCTTTCATCCCTCCTATTAGCAAACAAAATTTGTTTCGTTCGATTTGGGGTGTCCTGAGCTTGGTTATCAATACCTCGGGTGAGTCAGACCAAGATTGGGAGAGCCTGGTCAGTGGGTCCTTTATGGCCGATGGTCGGAGAGACCTCGGTTCCTGCCCTAGTGTGGTCGCATCCCCTGCTGGTGACTCTATTTCCAAATTTCGTATGCCCAAGGGGGCCTGGGGCCACTGGGGCCCACACGATAAGTCGGTACTTTGGCTTTTCATGGATGGTTAATGGCATCAGATTATGCATCCGAGTCATCATCATCTCTGCCCTTGGGCTCTTCCTCCTCGAGGTCCACTTATTGACTTGGCGGGTTCACCGGCGAGTTGTACTTCGTGTTCCTCCTGCGGTTCTTCCTCTGGATCGAGCCACCCTATTGTTCCTTGACTAGGGAGATAGAGTTTTCCTGACTAATGATACTTGTCTATAGCGTATTGCACGAAGGACTATGAATACTAAAAACAAATAGCATACCAATTACTCCTATAATTCTACAACTATTGCATAGATTTAGTTGGGGTTCCCTTCTTGGAGATTAAGGGGTATGTTTTTAGATTCCCTAGCTATCACGATTTCTTCCAGACATGTGATGGTTGTACCTTGGAGGGAATGTAGTTGATCAGGCTACATCCGCTCCTTGATACAACCAAGAACAGTCCTGGATTAACCGAGATACTAGCATTATCTTGTTTGGTTCGGTGTTAGGTTCTCGTTCCTAATACTAGCAAGGGTGTTTTATTGTTATGTTTTACTTGTTTTGTTTAGAGTTATGTTAGTCCCAATTTTGGTTTATAGTTGCATATCAATGTATGGTTAGATATGCTAGTTCACTATAAACAGAGCTCTGATACGAACCTGTCACACCCCCGAACCAGACGGCGGAAACGTCCGGGGGCTGTTGTGACTCAATTGAATACCATCACAATGAATATACATGAAACATAACATTATACATCACCAAGCATTTGAATGATACAACTGGTAGCGTTCACATCCATTACATCGTTTCAAAATATTACATTCCAAAATACATGGTTCATTGTTACTTAAACAACCGCAAAACAATCATAGAATACCGTCCTTTCTTCACTTATCTGTTACCTGAGAATACAAGTATTTTGAAAAACGTCAACATGTGAAGTGTTGGTGAGTTCATAAGTAATGTTTGAAATCCAATGTTTGTAATGTTATAAAAAAAACCACCAGAAAATCCGATATTTTTCTGAAAATAGAATAGCGTAAAAATATGTGAAGATCCGTGAGTATGCTTGTTTGAATTCTATAGATGTAAGCGTAAGAGTTGTGAAATTCGACATGTAGTTCATAAGTGTACTTGTTGAAAACCCTAGGAAAACCCGATGTTTTCCTATCACTTTGCTTTACTTAGTTTGTGTACTGTTATTTCATTACGTTAGAGGTATTCGTTGAGCTCCGGAGGCATTGAGTATACAGTGGGTGGTGAATTGTTGTAACGTCCGTTAATGAAAACGTACAGTCCACAACCGTACCAGCGATCCCTTGGGCGTCGCTTGCACTTATTCACACAACTCAATCCTCCCGGACTTGTGTAGTCCCACGACCGGAGGGAAAAAGAGAAGGTGCGAAACCCTCGGTATTTCCCTGCGTCGTTCAAGACCATTGCAATTGCGAAGGGCCCGAAGCCCAACCCGCAATCGTGAGTTCCCGACTTTACTAGCAGCACTGAAGGACCCTTGGGGACCAGCAGCATGTTTGCCATTGAAAGTCCTTTTACACGCGGTCGAGTCGTATTAGACCCAACTACATGTAAGCAAGTGTCCTTTGGGCCTAAAGATCATATCATCGGGCTAGCTAGGCTCGACAAGCATGATTTGCAACTTTTGGGCCTAAGGAGTGTACGTCGACGTATTGAGTAATTCCACGAGAGTAAAGAGTTCCAAGAGTTCCATTTGTGTATTGAGCGTTGTAGTGTTAGTAGTTTTGGATTTGTTATTGATTCGAGACCGAATCAATTCGTTTGGTAACGATTGTTAGTGATATTGTGTATTGTAATTTATCGAGAGTCGTAGTGTCAATCTTTGTTCACAACGAGTGTATTGAATTATCATTGAAAATTTTCTGTTTACAACCCCTCTTCATTTTGTAAATTTACTTTTTCACCCCTTTAGGTAAAATAATTTCCGGTTTAGTCCTTAAACCATTTTTCTTGACATTTTAACACCAAAAATTATTGAAATTAATATTTTTCAGCATATTTTTCATTGAAAACAGTTTAAGTCCTTGAATTTGCAGTTTTCTCGGTTGTAACCCCTCTTTTTCGCAATTTTTACATTTTTGACCCAAATTGGAAAATTTTTGCAACTTTGATCCTTTATAAATTTGAAAAGCACTTTAAACCTTTGAAAAGTACTTGTGACACTAGTGGTCCATTTTTTTTACAGAAAAACACAGTTTTGGCCCTCCAAAACAGAAAATTTCGCATAATGGGCTCTATTGGGCCGAAATTGTCATTTTTAGCCCATTAAGCTTGAAATTTATGCTTTTAACCTTCCAAATAGTATATTTTCAGAAAATACATTATGGAAACTGTTTTGACTCATCTCACCCATCAGATTTCGTAATATTTCATTTTAGGCCCTTCAACTTTGTATTTTTAGCATTTTGTGTCAAAAAAAATGAGTTTTTAGCCCAAAATGAGTGTTGTCAAGCCATTTGGCTATCTTTCTTGGTATACTTTGCATGTAGTAGTATATTTTATGCTAGTATAAGATATATCTCGGGTTTTAGCAATTCATAACTAGATCAAGCATCAAGATCATACAAAACATACATATAAGCATAGAAATCAACCAAAACATACACATAATGATGGATCTACACCTTTGCTTGTATTCTCCCCCACAAAAACTTATAAAAACAGAAAATAAGGGGGTATGAAGCTCGCCTTGGGATTTAGATTTCGGTTTTGATGAAGATAAGAAGAAAGTGGTGTGGTTTTCGGCCCTAGTAAGCTTCTTGAGTGATTTTGGGCTCTATGAAACATAGATCACGAAATGAGGCTTTATAAGGGAGTGTTTTTAGATTAAAGATGAAAATCAAAGACTTAAGCATGATAACAACTTACAAAAGATGATGATCTAGATGGGAACCTCTTGAAGATACACATAAAGCTTCGAAAATTTAGAGGAAATGTGGGACTTCTTGGAAGCTTTCTTTAGAGATTTGTGTATGCAAAATAAGTGTGGTGATGGTTTTTGGCCTCATGGCCGAGATTTAAGAAGAATAAAGGGGGGTGAGTTGGTTTTTACTTGGAGGTCCATCTCTATTTGCATAAATGTATGTGAGATAATGGTATAATTAACTAATGGTTATTAGTGAGTAATCATCTTTTTTTTTATTTATTTAATTGATGTTGGGCCGAGATCTTTGGGCCAAGGAGTGGGAATGGAATAGTTTGAGCCCATTAAAATTTAGTTAGGATTTTTGGGGCTAAATCATAAAATTTCCGGCCCATTGGGCCTTTAAAGTTAATTGGAGTTTTTATGGCCCAATAAAGCCCATTAGAAATAAGATGGATCATTCTAGGCCCATTAAAGCCCAAAATACTACATCTTAACGAATGTGAGTTCAAATAAGGCCCAACTTAAGACTCTTAGCTTAAAAGAATTAAGTTAAGGGTTTATTGGCCCATTAGGTCCAATAAGAGGATCATAGTCCATAATGAAATTGAGTCGGGATATCTAGGGTTTCCAACCCTTATTTGAACATGTGAGATATATTTGAATAGGAATGGAGCATAGTATTCACTTAGAGTACAAGTTATCACACTAGGTAAATGATTACATGAGAGTAGAATTTCCTAGCAAAAATGCTAGTTGTGACAAACAATATTGAATACTGCTTGGATCATTTCAAAAGAAGCAAAGAGAAATTGTTGGAATTTGTTGAAAAAACACGTACGTTGAAGTAGGCAGCAATGGAGTTTGGCAATTCAAACCAAACATCATCTGACGATGAAGAAGAAATTATTCGGATGCTTGGAATACGCAACATTCCTGATGAAATATATATCCATCCACCTGCATCTATACGTACCAAAGGTAGTGAAACTAAGAAAAGAATGGTTAGTGCTATTGAGAAAGTCGTTGCAGCTGCAAAGAAAAAAACCAAAATGTGCACAGGTTGCAATCAATATGTTAACCATAAATGGAGGACTTGCAAAGTAAGACTTACACGAGAGTCAAAAGCAGCTTAAAATTGCCCAGTCGTTTTTGTAACGACCCGTTCCCGGTATGTTAATTCATTGGTAATTGTTGTAAGTTTTGCAAGAGGGACTCGGCGAGTTCATAGCTTGACTCGCCGAGTAGGGTCGCGACTTCGAGCACGCGTGAGCCGGGGACTCGGCGAGTCCATATCCCTGACTCTGGGAGTCCATCCGTCTAGGTGAAACCCTAAATCCCCGGGTTGCCCACTATTTAAGTCACCTTATAGCCCCATTCTCGCCTCCCTCACCCTGAGAACACTGTGAGAAAAACCCTAATCCACCTTGAGAGCTTATAAGTGTTTTTGTGCCATTTTGTGAAGGTGTGAAGAAGGAGAAGAAGAAAGGAGCAAGGAGAAGAGTTGTAGTGCAAAGATCCAAGGGCAAATCTGAGTTATTTGAGGTATTTTCGGATTTCCCCTCTTGTTATATGCTTTAAACCTCCATTAGAGCTCTCCTAGGATCTAGTTGATGCTTGTTCCAAGCCTTATGTTGCATGAATGCCTTAATAAGTCGAGATATCTTTAGATCTGAATGATTGGGTGTTGTAGAGCCCAGATCTACTGCCTTTTTGGAGTTACTTTGCATATTAACCATAGATCTACCCATTTTGTGCATCTTTTAGCCTTATTTCCCTTATTCATGAGGTTGTACACGTAAAGTTGGAAACTTTACGTGGTAAATCAGCTTATTGGACTCAGATCTATCAGTTGTATGTGTTGGATTCAAACAAAATCGAGTAAAAATCAGTTGCATGGCGGCAACTCGGCGAGTCGGGAAGAACGACTCGGCGAGTTGGGTCGCGAGTTCCCGATTCCTTCATTTTTATCAGTGTCGAGTGGATCCAGTGAGTTAGAGAGTGGACTCAGCGAGTTGAGGGTAGACTCAGTGATGGAGGGACTCGGCGAGTTGTTCATACAACTCGGCGAGTCCAAGGCAATCTTCTTAAGATCAAGAACAACTCGTCGAGTTTGTTCATCCGGCTCGGCGAGTCGGATGAAGATTGACTGAATTCTTGGATCAAGTGGGTACTCGTCGAGTCGATGCCACACTCGACGAGTAGCAGCGTGTAGAACTGAGAAGTGAGAGTAGGACTCGGCGAGTTGGGCGGCCCAACTCGGCGAGTCAGCCCAAAAGAGAGTTGACTTTGACCAAGGGTAAAAGAGTCATTTTACCCCAAGCGCAGTGTTTAGTATTTGATTGAGTGTGTTTATGGACTTGTAGCCGAGGAGATTCAGGAGCAGCAGCCGTTAGCTTCCCGAGCCACACACTCAGCAGCCAGCTTACGAGGTGAGTTTCCTTCCAGTAGGAACGGGTCTAAGGCCACAATGTCGGCCCGTTCAGTTAGCAGTAGTTTCCGGATTTAGGTCCGATGCAGTAGCTAGTATGTTTGATGCCTTCGTGGCTCGACCAGGATTTGTGTGCTATGTTTTATGCGTTAAGTGTTATGTGTTCCGGGCTACGGCCCGATGTAGTATGCCGTATATGTGTTCATGCTAGTTGATGTGTTATGCTATGCCATGTTCAGTCAGTCAGTTCCGGACTTCGGTCCGATGCAGGGACAAGGTCCCAGTCGGTTCCAGACTTCGGTCCGATGCAGTTAGTTCCGGACTTCGGTCCGATGCAGGGGACAGGGTCCCAGTCAGTTCCGAACTTCGGTCCGATGCAATTAGTTCCAGACTTCGGTCCGATGCAGGGGACAAGGTTCCAGTCAGTTCCGGACTTCGGTCCGATGCAGTGTCCGGGCTTCGGCCTGATGTAGTGGGCGAGGCCCAATATGTGTTTATATGTTATTGTATGGTATGTGGTATTTTGGGGGAGCTCACTAAGCTTCGTGCTTACAGTTTCAGTTTTGGTTTCAGGTACTTCCGCAAGCAAAGGGAAGAGCTCGGGGTGATAGCATCGCACACACCACAGCTTAGCTTTTATCCTGGGGATGGTTTTAGTTGTTTTGGATTTGATATAGTATGATACAGTTTTCCGCACAGTATTTTATTATGATTTGGGATACATCGCGTATGTTTTTTTTTATGTTATGATACTCATATTATGGTTTTGATTATAGTGAAAAACGAAATTTTTGGGTCGTTTCAAGTTGGTATCAGAGCCCTGGTTTGAGGGATTCGGATACACTTCCGAGTGTATCTGAACTCAAACTAAGGGAAATAAAAGATTTTAGTAAAATAAAAATGTTTTACCAAAAAGAATTTTGAAAGCACTTAGAAGGAAAGAATTGTTTTTAACAAGATAGAGGTGTGTGCATGCGGTCAGCCGAGCTCAAGTAAGTACTCCCAAATTACCCATACAAGTTAATTGTTCAGTTTCAGTTTCAGTAGAACAACATGCTAGTATAGGACTAAGGATCTAGGAGAATGCCTTATGTGCCTGCTTATGTGTTACAACTTTATGAGTATTGCATGCTAGTACTGAGTAGACAGCAGTAGGATAGCCTGATTAGGTTATGCCTGTTAGTGGAAGCTTAGCATCCTATGCTAGTGCAGTTTCTTGTTATGAGAATAGTTTGGCCTGAGTCTGTTTCCCTTATCCGAATGCTGCTTGCTTCGTGCTTGGTGGGGTTCTGAGTAATGGGAGTTAGCCATTAGGTGAACACGTCACACCACATGTGATCAGGTTTGAATAATCCCAGAGTGCTGGAACTGGCCCTATTGCGCAGCTCTTGTTTGAGTCCAACCGTTGTAGGGACGGATCTTTTACTTGAAGGATTATCTGATCCTCATCACATGTGATGGTGTTTAGGTGGTGGCTAACTGGCATTATGAGGAGACCTACAGCAGCTGAGGACCAGTCGTGTTGAGCTTGAGGTTTCCCTAGGGCAAGCCTAGGATGAGAGTAGCAGAGAATGGCAGTAATAGAAGTGACTTGGTGGAGTCAAGGCAGTTCTTGAGGAAAGTACGGATAGATGTGGAAGGTAGTATGGGCCCGTACTACTGAAAGCAGAGGATCCGTACTCGAATCAAGGAAGGCCAAGACAAGACCAGGAAGCTAGTAGTAGTATCATGATCCCTTGAGATATTTCAGTGTTCTGATGTTGTTATGATATGTTTCAGAATGGTAGTTTTGCGTCCGAGACCAGCAGTCGGCAACTCAGATGCCGGAGGGGGATTAGGATCGGGAATCAGGCCCGGAGGTCGGGCAGATGGATGAGCAGACTAGAGAGTTCCTTTCTTCCGAGGTTACCCGCATCATACTGGAGCAGACTCCTGTGATCTTCGGTTCGATCAAGGAGGGTATTTTAGAGCTGATGGATGAGAGATTGAGTACTTTCCGTGCTGAGATGGCGGACGTGATGGGGTCGCGCACACTTACGTTCAGGGAGTTCAGGGCATACGGAGCTCCAGACTATCATGGGGCGCGGGACCCCATAGCGAGTACTAGATGGTTGGAGGATGTGGCCAACGCTTTCCGCACTAGCAGGTGTCCCGAGGGGGACAAGGTCAGATTGGCATCCTGTCTTCTGAAGGACAGGGCACGGGATTGGTGGGAGGAGGTCGGACATGCCATCGGGGATGATGCAGCATTGGATGCCATGACCTGGGCCGATTTCTCTACCAGGTTCAGGGCGGAGTTTGCACCAGTCATTGAGGTGCAGCAGTTAGCTAGGGAGTTTCAGGACCTTACCCAGACTACAGAGACAGTGGCGGAGATCACCGCCAAGTTCAGGGAGAGGGCTCTTCTTGTTCCACAGTATGCAGCCGATGAGGAGATGAAGAAGGCCCGTTATCATGAGATGTTGCGGAGTGACATCCGCATGTTTGTGAGCCGGTCCAGTTGTAAAACGCTGGATGACATGATTGCCAGAGCTAGAGAGAGGGAGATTGATCTCGAGATGGAGAAGAAGAGGAAACCGGAGGCGGTTTCGGGTTCAGGCAGTGTGGGCAAAAAGCCCAAGGTTTCAGATCACAGGTCTAGGAGTCAGCAGAGCCACGGTCGGTGTGGCAAGTGTGGGAGATTGCACGAGGGGGCGTGCAAGGCAGGGAGTTCCGGCTGCTACAAGTGCGGTCGGACTGGGCATTTGAGTAGGGATTGTACGGCCCCTGCTACTACGGTTACAGCATCAGATCTGATTTGCTTTCAGTGCAATCAAAGGGGACATAAAAAGTCCCAGTGTCCCAGTTTAGCTGCAGCAGGGAAGGTGGTTGCACCTGCCCCTGCCACCTTGAGGATTACGGATGGCCGGCAGGGCCGATCTGATGCGCCAGTGGCGAAGAGCAGGGCATTTCAGATGACAGCAGAGGAGGCGCGAGCGACTCCTGATGTGGTGACGAGTATGTATCTTTCCTTCATCTTTTAATTGTTATTATATCGTTTGAATATTACTTGATGATATGTTTTATTTAGGGTCGTTCTCGGTGAACGGCATCTCTGCTTTGGTATTGTTCGATTCGGGGGCTACCCGATCATTTGTATCACTTGTGCTTAGCAAGAGATTTAGCAGAGCTCCAGGGGAGCTGGATTGTCCATTAGAGGTTGAGATAGCAGATGATAGGACCGTGAGGGTCGGTAGAGTACATAGAGGGTGTTCCCTTCAGATATTTGATGAGCAGTTTTCAGTGGACCTGGTTCCTATTCCCCTGCGTGGGAATAAAGTTATTGTGGGCATGGATTGGCTAAGCCCCAATGGGGCGGTGATTGATTGTGAGCTTCAGCTAGTGAGGGTTCGCACTCCCAGTGGGGGAGAGATAGTGATTCAGGGCGAGAGGCCCCAGCGAGGACCGACCTTTTGTTCCGCCACAAGGGCTAGGCGCTATGTTCAGCAGGGTTGCGCCGGTTTTGTAGCTTACGTCTTGGATGCCCGGGAGAAGGGCAAGACGACGATTGATGATGTTCCTATTGTTCGTGACTACCCGGATGTGTTTCCCGAGGATTTGCCAGGGATACCTCCAGATAGGCAGGTTGAGTTCAGGATCGACCTAGTTCCTGGTGCGGCTCCGATAGCCAAAGCACCGTATCGACTTGCTCCCCCTGAGATGCAGGAGTTGTCTACACAGCTTCAGGAGCTGTTAGACAAGGGTTTCATTCGGCCGAGCAGTTCGCCTTGGGGAGTGCCGATCTTATTTGTGAGGAAGAAGGATGGGTCGCATCGTATGTGCATTGATTATCGGGAGTTGAACAAAGTAAAGGTGAAGAACCGTTACCCACTTCCGAGGATAGATGACTTGTTTGATCAGCTTCAGGGAGCGTCTTGGTTCTCCAAGATCGATCTACGCTCCGGTTATCATCAGATGAGGGTTAGAGATGAGGATGTACAGAAGACTGCTTTCAGGACCCGGTATGGTCATTTTGAGTTTGTGGTGATGCCATTTGAGCTCACCAATGCCCCAGCCGCGTTCATGGATCTCATGAACCGCGTGTGCAGACCGATGCTGGATCGGTCGGTGATAGTATTCATAGATGACATCTTAGTATATTCCAAGACACAGGGGCAGCACGAGGAGCACCTGCGGGAGGTGTTGGAGACTTTGAGGAGGGAGAGACTTTTCGCAAAGTTCTCCAAGTGTGAGTTCTGGTTGCGCGAGGTGTAGTTTCTTGGTCATCTAGTCAACCAGAAGGGTATTTTGGTAGATCCGGCCAAGATTGAGGCCGTGATGCAGTGGGAGGTCCCAAGGTCTCCATCTGAGATTCGGAGCTTCCTAGGGCTGGCAGGGTATTATCGGAGATTTATTCAGGACTTCTCCAAGATAGCAGTGCTGCTCACCCGACTAACCAAGAAGTCGGTGGTTTTTCGTTGGGGGCCTGAGCAGCAGGCGGCGTTCGAGACTCTCAGGCAGATATTGTGCGAGGCTCCGATCCTTACCTTGCCAGAGGGAGTAAAGGATTTCGTAGTCTATTGTGATGCTTCGATCACAGGTATGGGAGCAGTATTGATGCAGCGAGGCCATGTGGTAGCTTATGCCTCGAGACAGTTGAAGCCTCACGAGGCTAATTATCCTACCCACGATTTGGAGTTGGGGGCAGTTGTATTTTCCCTCAAGATTTGGAGACATTACCTTTATGGGGTCCGCTGTACTATATACACGGATCACAAGAGTTTGCGATATCTTATGGATCAACCGAGTTTGAACATGAGGCAGAGGAGATGGTTGGACGTGCTGAAGGACTATGACTGTGAGATCCTTTATCATTCAGGGAAGGCCAATGTGGTGGCCGACGCCCTGAGCCGCAAGGTGTCGACGGCCCCTATCAGAGATCTGTATATGAGGATGACAGTGATCACTCCGTTGTTGGAGCGGATCAAGGAGGCTCAGATGGAGGGCCTCAAGGAGGAGAGGCAGAAGTGTGAGAGGATAGTGGGCCGAGTAGCTTCATTTGATTACGACAGTCGGGGCTTGTTGACGCTTCATGGTAGGGTGTGGGTACCGTACTGGGGTGGGGTACGGCAAGTATTGATGGACGAGGCTCATAAGTCTCGATTTTCTATCCACCCAGGAGCGACGAAGATGTATCGAGATCTTCGACCTGATTATTGGTGGCCCTGCATGAAGCGGGACGTTGCTTGGTATGTTGAGAGATGTTTGACCTGCGGGAAGGTCAAGGCGGAGCACCAGAGACCTCACGGCAAGATGCAGCCGTTAGACATTCCCGTGTGGAAATGGGAGGATATCACCATGGATTTTGTCACCAAACTCCCCAGGACCGCACGTGGAGTGGACTCGATATGGGTAGTAGTCGATCGGTTGACGAAGAGTTCCCATTTTATTCCGATTCAGGAGAGTATATCGGCGGAAAAGTTAGCCAATATCTATGTACAGGAGATTGTGGCACGTCATGGAGTGCCGGTATCGGTGGTGTCGGACCGAGATGTTCGTTTCACGTCCAGATTCTGGAAGCGGTTCCACGACGAGATGGGTACTCGTCTCCATTTCAGCACCGCTTTCCACCCTCAGACTGACGGGCAGAGCGAGAGGAGGATTCAGACTCTTGAGGACATGCTTAGGGCATGTGTTCTAGATTTTGGGGGCAGTTGGGATACGTATCTTCCGTTAGCGGAATTCTCGTATAACAACAGTTATCATGCGAGCATTGATCGACCTCCTTTTGAGATGTTATATGGTAGGAAGTGCAGGACCCCGATTTGTTGGGGTGAGGTCGGTCAGCGAGTCATAGGGAGCACCGAAGTGGTGCTCAAGACGACTGAGTTGATCCAGCAGGTCCGTAGTAGGCTGCAGACTGCGCAGAGTCGGCAGAAGAGCTACGCCGACAGGAGGCGTTCAGACTTGGAGTTCCAGGTGGGAGATATGGTTCTTCTGAAAGTCTCACCTTGGAAAGGTGTCATCAGGTTCCGGAAGAGGGGCAAATTGGGCCCCAGATTTATTGGTCCTTTCAGGGTTTTGGCCCGGGTGGGTCGGGTTGCTTATCGATTGGATCTTCCCGAGGAGCTTAGTCAGATACACAACACCTTCCACGTGTCGCAGTTAAGGAAGTGTTTGGTGGATGAGACAGCAGTCATTCCCCTAGAGGACATTCAGGTTGATAGCGGCCTGAATTATATTGAGAGGCCGATCGCGATTCTGGAACGGAAGATCAAGACCTTGAGGAACAAGGTAATTCAGCTAGTGAAGGTGCAGTGGCAGCACCGGAAGGGGTCTGAATGGACGTGGGAGGCTGAGGAGGAGATGAGAGCGCACTACCCGGAGATATTTGCAGATCCAGCCGAAGCAGACTTCGAGGACGAAGTCTGAGACAAGTGGGGGAGAATTGTAACGACCCGTTCCCGGTATGTTAATTCATTGGTAATTGTTGTAAGTTTTGCAAGAGGGACTCGGCGAGTTCATAGCCTGACTCGCCGAGTAGGGTCGCGACTTCGAGCACGCGTGAGCCGGGGACTCGGCGAGTCCATATCCCTGACTCGGCGAGTCCATCCATCTGGGTGAAACCCTAAATCCCCGGGTTGCCCACTATTTAAGTCACCTTATAGCCCCATTCTCGCCTCCCTCACCCTGAGAACACTGTGAGAAAAACCCTAATCCACCTTGAGAGCTTATAAGTGTTTTTGTGCCATTTTGTGAAGGTGTGAAGAAGGAGAAGAAGAAAGGAGCAAGGAGAAGAGTTGTAGTGCAAAGATCCAAGGGCAAATCTGAGTTATTTGAGGTATTTTCGGATTTCCCCTCTTGTTATATGCTTTAAACCTCCATTAGAGCTCTCCTAGGATCTAGTTGATGCTTGTTCCAAGCCTTATGTTGCATGAATGCCTTAATAAGTCGAGATATCTTTAGATCTGAATGATTGGGTGTTGTAGAGCCCAGATCTACTGCCTTTTTGGAGTTACTTTGCATATTAACCATAGATCTACCCATTTTGTGCATCTTTTAGCCTTATTTCCCTTATTCATGAGGTTGTACACGTAAAGTTGGAAACTTTACGTGGTAAATCAGCTTATTGGACTCAGATCTATCAGTTGTATGTGTTGGATTCAAACAAAATCGAGTAAAAATCAGTTGCATGGCGGCAACTCGGCGAGTCGGGAAGAACGACTCGGCGAGTTGGGTCGCGAGTTCCCGATTCCTTCATTTTTATCAGTGTCGAGTGGATCCAGTGAGTTAGAGAGTGGACTCAGCGAGTTGAGGGTAGACTCAGTGATGGAGGGACTCGGCGAGTTGTTCATACAACTCGGCGAGTCCAAGGCAATCTTCTTAAGATCAAGAACAACTCGTCGAGTTTGTTCATCCGGCTCGGCGAGTCGGATGAAGATTGTCTGAATTCTTGGATCAAGTGGGTACTCGTCGAGTCGATGCCACACTCGACGAGTAGCAGCGTGTAGAACTGAGAAGTGAGACTAGGACTCGGCAAGTTAGGCGGCCCAACTCGGCGAGTCAGCCCAAAAGAGAGTTGACTTTGACCAAGGGTAAAAGAGTCATTTTACCCCAAGCGCAGTGTTTAGTATTTGATTGAGTGTGTTTATGGACTTGTAGCCGAGGAGATTCAGGAGCAGCAGCCGTTAGCTTCCCGAGCCACACACTCAGCAGCCAGCTTACGAGGTGAGTTTCCTTCCAGTAGGAACGGGTCTAAGTCCACAATGCCGGCCCGTTCAGTTAGCAGTAGTTTCCGGATTTAGGTCCGATGCAGTAGCTAGTATGTTTGATGCGTTCGTGGCTCGACCAGGATTTGTGTGCTATGTTTTATGCGTTAAGTGTTATGTGTTCCGGGCTACGGCCCGATGTAGTATGCCGTATATGTGTTCATGCTAGTTGATGTGTTATGCTATGCCATGTTCAGTCAGTCAGTTCCGGACTTCGGTCCGATGCAGGGGACAAGGTCACAGTCGGTTCCGGACTTCGGTCCGATGCAGTTAGTTCCGGACTTCGGTCCGATGCAGGGGACAGGGTCTCAGTCAGTTCCGGACTTCGGTCCGATGCAGTTAGTTCCGGACTTCGGTCCGATGCAGGGGACAAGGTCCCAGTCAGTTCCGGACTTCGGTCCGATGCAGTTTCCGGGCTTCGGCCTGATGCAGTGGGCGAGGCCCAATATGTGTTTATATGTTATTTTATGGTATGTGGTATTTTGGGGGAGCTCACTAAGCTTCGTGCTTACAGTTTCAGTTTTGGTTTCAGGTACTTCCGCAAGCAAAGGGAAGAGCTCGGGGTGATAGCATCGCACACACCACAGCTTAGCTTTTATCCTGGGGATGGTTTTAGTTGTTTTGGATTTGATATAGTATGATACAGTTTTCCGCACAGTATTTTATTATGATTTGGGATACATCGCGTATGTTTTTTTATGTTATGATACTCATATTATGGTTTTGATTATAGTGAAAAACGAAAATTTTGGGTCGTTTCAGTTTTCCCAATAGATTTTACTTTTCTATTACATTTATGAATAAGAACATGTTTCTATGATTTAGTAGGTTATGTTATCTTAAAACACTTTCATTATTTTTAACGTTTTGTTTTATTCAATGATGAATAATAGCAATGCCAAATTTGGTAATCTTAACAGATTAATGATATTATCTGTCATATACTATTCAAGCAACACTCATAGTTTATTGTATGCTGTTAGTAGTATATCTTAATAACAAATGTTTGTACGATTGACTTTTAAAACACCTATACATCATATATTGATTTACGTTTGCGTTTGGGTAAATTTTAGTCATAAGTTTAACCATGGTCGACTTTAAACCCTTAAGTATAGTCAATAATGAATAACATCATAAATACATTAAATATTTTCAACATATTGATGATATGAAAATTGTTAAATACTCTTCTGTTTAAGTTAAAACAATTTGCATTTAAAGTATAATATGTTATGAATAATTCAAGTAAGTGTTTATGCTATTATTCAATATTTAAATAACAACATACTTTAAGATATAAACCCAACAACAATCATTATATAATATAGATATATTTACTTTAATTATTAAAAATTATGATTGTATGGTCATAGTAACATAGCATATTAACAAATGTTTGTTAGTACGAATCATTCCTGAATATACACTAAAACTATACCATCAATGTTAATCATCATTTTTTAACATAACTTAATTTTTCAAATGTTAATGTAAAATTATAACTACTAAAATATTACTAGTCCATTACTAAAATGAGCAAACCAAAAGTAACTATTGTACGTTCAGCAACCCAAGTTAATATCCTTAGCATACAAAAGCATTGTTTTTAAACTATCCAAAAGAAACCATTGAAGTCATAACTAAAATAACTTTTTTAACATAATTAACTTAAATCATCCAATCTCCTGTGAATTTCTTCCTTTGCAATGGCCAACAGTTGAGAACGTTGTTTTGAAGGAATCTTGTGGAATTCATTAACCTTTCGCAGCACATAATCCTTTTGCACATTATATTCATGAGTGATGATTTTGTATAAATACTTTGTCCTCAGTTTAACAAGTTGATCATCTTGTGAAGAAGACTCGTTCTTGAATCCAACTTTAAACTCATTCATACTTCCACCCATATATGTTTCCATGTGACGCATCGTAAACATACCACAATCAATGATGTTGTTTATTGTTCTCCAAGGCATTTCCAATCTATGTGGCATCACATGCGAAAACATCTCAACTTTTGGATGATTATGAGATTTTAAGTAATCAACTATGTACTCTTTATGAAAATGTAAAAAACATTGTCAACACATATGAAATTTTATTAACTATCTAAAGTAATTTTTATTAATCACTTACAATGATTTGGGGCAATTGACCATATCTCTCACCATCAGGATCATCAACTTTACTATTGTCAATGATTACAAACTTTGGGTGTTGTAGATTGATCACAAAAAGGAAAATGTGGAAGGAACGAATGATTGGTAGGAAAAGCTGCAACGTTTATTCATTACAATTGTATTCACTTTATTTAATATTCATATTTGATCAATGATAAATACACACGTAAGTAAACTGTGGAGATATATCTCTTACCAATCCAACAAAACGTAGGCTTGCGTCCATATCTTCAATAGAAAGCACCAAATTCTCAATG
Organism: Lactuca saligna; assembly: GCF_052625555.1. Lineage (NCBI taxonomy): Eukaryota > Viridiplantae > Streptophyta > Magnoliopsida > Asterales > Asteraceae > Lactuca > Lactuca saligna. The sequence continues at coordinate 152,599,868 of NC_136421.1, forward strand.
AATTTATCTTTACATTGACTTTCTGTTAAATCACTTTCAAGATACGAATTCTGTGATCGATTTTTAAAAACTCATTAACTTTTTTATATGTTGTATTTAAAAAATAGTATAATCAACATTGAACAATATTAAACTATACCGTCACATCTGTCTTGCAATAAACTCTCAGAGGTGATTCAGGTGCACGCTTACTTTCATCAAGATTCAACACTTGACTCCAACAATCAATGACATGGCCAAATAGTTCACATGTTGGAAAAAAAACTTTCCATGTGAAACCTCTGAGCAGAAAAAATCATCCAAAGTGTGGAAAACTATATCACTGCAAAAGTCGTGAACAATTAATACTATTTTTAATAAGCAACCAACAAAATTAAGTAATTTTAAAAATATTTTAAATGCAACTTACTTTGGCTCTCCCTTGAGAGAGAATATCCATTCTGCTACACGTTTTTCCTGCCGTGGAACTCCTTTGATGATATCAACAGCCCGTATAATGTAAGGAGATTTCAGATATTCGGATTTCATGTGAGGCATGTAACCTCTTCTACTAACCCAATGTTCATCATTGTTGAATGGTACTACAGACAAAGGAATTGGCATTTCCATTTTAGATGGTGGTGTATTCTTAAAAGATTTTGTTCCAGATCTATTCGCGAAGTCTGCATATTCCTGTGACATTTGAATACTACATTTTGCTATCGGGGAGTTGTCAAACTGTTTGTTAGTTGTAGCTAGAATTAGCGTACGTTCAATTTCAGCCTCGTTATCATACCACCATTGAGATTGTTCTGGTTCCTCTGATGCGGAAACTTCACTAAACAAATCATTTACTTTGTTTTTCCATTCTTTGACCAATTGATTATCAGGATATTTCTTGACAGCATCATTTATTTTGTCTTCCAACACTTTCTTTTGCTGCAATATCATGTCGTACATCTCCTTTATTGTTGAAATAGTTGTCTAATTAGGTCACCACAATAGAATTACGTTACAAACCAAATAAAAACATTAATATGTCAGTTAGTATTAATTAATACTATAGTAACTCATTATTCAAATGTGAATAGGTAGTAAACTACCTCAACACTTTCCCCACTTCCACTAAAAATATCATCTCCTTGATTTCCCTATGAAAAGTAACACAATATTAGTTGTTGTACTAATAACTAATTATTTAGTAATGATTATATTATATTACTACCTTACACCTTACACCTCCTGCATCATTTCCCTGTCAATAATGTATGAATGTAATTAATTTACATTATACCAAAATAACAAATAATAAATTTCATATGCATTATTCAATACAATAAAATATTACCTGAACTTTTTCTTGCCCTACATTACCAGTTCCCGATGCTTCATTGATGACTTGAAATGGATCTTGCAATTCACCCATACCCAAACCAATTGTCCTACAATCTACTCTTTTTCGCTTACGTAGTTTATCAACATTCCAACAACATATTGCTGGTCTGCATCGTACAATCTTCACTGAATCGCACCGAACACTTTCTACGTATAGCAACTACAACAAAGACAAATAAAAAATGTATTACTTAAATACACTTTAATGAATCTGCACACATAAGGCTACAAATATTGAATGGCAGCTTAATTTAAAACAAATCTTACCAGCAGTAATATAATTGGCCCAACATAGAATCCTTTTTTGTTGTTTGGATTCCATGCACTTTTTGTCCCTTTAAGGTAATCAAAAACATATACACACCAATAAATGTCACTTAGATCCAGGTCTTTCGTCACTTTTGATAACATCGACAGGTCACATGTTCCTATGCTCATCGACTGACCTAGTGTATTACACAACAGGACAAAGATGATTACTTTAAACATTAAATCTGCACGTGTTGATTGCATAATAACTTGTTGAACTGCCCTTGGTCTAATATTATCTTCATCTTCGAATTGTTTTATCCAAACAGTTATCGTGTCGTCTGTGACTTTTCTATAAGGCATGGACTTTATTGTAACATGTCCCAAAGGCAGACCCAACATTTCGTGAATAACTTGCCGATTGATTGGTATCTCTCCATGATGAAGTTTGAGTACCATCCTATTTGCATTAAAACTCCTGACAATATAATGCCCCATAATTGATGCACACCCATCCACTTTCATATTCAACAAATGCCCCAGACCAATAGAAGAAATATAAGCTTCTTGTTCCTTGCTAAGGTTATGCATACAACTGTACAAAACATTTGGAGATGTCCGTACTTGTATTCGCCTTGATTCTTCTGCATCACTTGCTACAACTTTAGGCAGTTTTCTTGCCTTCACTACATTTCCTTCTTTATTCCTTTGTCTTTTAAATTCCTTCACATTTTCTTTGTCATCATCTGTGAATGAAGTACGCTGCCTTCTCTTTTTCCTTGTTACCACAGGTTTGTCATCTTCAAAACCAGAGTCTTCATCTTCATCAAGCTTCTTGACAGTAACATTATCTTTTCCTGTTAAGACATATTTAACACAATAAATGATTATAAATAAATTACCAAACCAATACTATACTAAATTTATTAAAAAAAAACACTACCTGAAAATGAGTTTATAACAACAACTTCATCACCTTTTATTTTACATCTATCAAAACGTCTTTTTGTTCTCAATTCATTTTCCCTGTTTAGTCCACTATCTTCTGTCATGTCATAACTTTCAATCAAACCTGCCAATAATTAGACAACATAATCATAACTGAAGATACTTTAATATACAAGTTACATTACATGAAATCATCAGTCATACATTTTTTTTTTCTGTATATTTTTTTAGCTTTTGAAAACCTTGAATTTCCTCCATCAAACCTCTTCACATTGACTTTGGATTTCATGTTCTTTTTTATTAATAAATACAAAACAACACAAGTTATTAAAACTAACTACAACATCAAACTCTAAATAAATTTATTTCTAAACAAGTACATTACTTGAATCTGAGCTCAAAACTACAACTTTAAGATCCCTTCGCATTGAATGAGCTGGTGTGCATTTAACACGTTCCCCCACACCTGTCCAAAAAATAAGACACATAATCACTATAGATTCCAATTGATATTTAACATTTTAAATTTCATATAATCATCATCACCACCAATTTGTTTTTTAGTTTTCTTCTTAGGTGTTGAACACTTATTTTGTCCTTCTCTTCTAATATGAGGGTGTACTAGTTCGTTTCCTTCATTGTCTTCATCTTCAACATCAATAAGCAATGGATTGGATTCTTCATTAGTGAATTTGCTGAATGCCGTCTTTAGTAATATCCTCTCGCTTTTCTTTCTACCTAATAGTAGAACTAAAACACCTTAATCATTTATAACTCAAAATTGAATCATTAACAACTCAAATAATCATAAATTATACCTACTAAACACAAACACAATTAAACACATACCAAAAAACAGAGGAATGTTTACAATAATCATCAATAAACAAACAGTGTAATTAACTTACTCAAATAAAACAGTTGGGACTCCTACACCATTATTCTTTACATACAAAATCATGTACATAATCAAAACCACATACATACTCAATAAAGTACCCATTCACAACTGAATATGACTTTAACAATATACAAAACATACAACCAACAACAAGGATTAATACTAGAAAAGTACTTCTGTCCCAAAAACAATCGGATTTTACAAGTAACCATTAGTAATGAATGACATTTATACCCTTTGTTATTATTTTTCTACTAAACACCATTCACAATCGTATACTAACATCAATTACTCCTCTTGTCCCCAAAATCAGAGGAATGTTTACAATAATCATCAATAAACAAACAGTGTAAATAACTTACTCACATAAAACAGTAGGGACTCCTACACCATTATTCTTTACATAGAAAATCATGTACAAGATCAAAACCACATACATACTCAATAAATTACCCATTCACAACTGAATATGACTTTGACAATATACATAATATACAACCAACAACAAGGATTAATACTAGAAAAGTACTTCTGTCGCACAAACAATCGGATTTTACAAGTAATCGTTAGTAATGAATGACATTTATATCCTTCGTTATTATTTTTCCACTAAACACCATTCACAATCGAATACTAACATCAATTACTCCTCTTGTCCTACTTATAATGTATTTATTTTGCCATTGATCAACAATAAGACTCTTAAAACAAAAGTAAAAAAAAGCCCTAATTTTTGGGTTTATGTAACCTTACTTCAGTTCAAAGTAGTCAACTACGATTACACATTTATACGCATCTTAGAACTTTCAAACACAATCATAAACTATTGATTTTTACACACATTCAATATCAGAACACCGTAACTTCGAAACTCATCTATAATTACCATTTTCATTTAAACATTCAAATACACCAATGTGTTATTTGTAAAACACAACATTTAAATCAACAATCATCAAAGATGAAGAATCACTACAGTTCATAATCGATGATATAAAGAAAAAATGAAAAACCCAACCTCTAGGGTTTTAAGAATCGGTAAAATGTACACATTAACAAAAAATAAACACACTAATACACCCGTTTTCCACTCAATCGACATTCAAAAAAGATTAGAAAGCTTACTTCTTCCACTTCGGTTGATCAACGACGACATTCCTCCACCTTCAACGCTTCACGGAGTTCTCAATGCAAAATACCTCTTCATGGATGAACAATATTAATCGACTTTCGTATAATCGTTTAGCTGTGACGCTATTTTTCATTCAAGATATGATCGAATCATCCAAAAGATTGGAAGTTAGCTGTGATTACTAAAACATAGGAACGGTTTCTTTTAATTTCCAAACTTACCCGATATATTCAAATTGGATGACATCATAAAATTACTTGAATACCCTTTTTTATTTTTTTTTAATTAAAAAAACAATTAAATTCATTTATTATTTTCTTTAAATTAATGATCAATGACATCCTTAGATTATAAATATTTAATGTATCAGATTTGTTATCGTGTTCTCAACCTTTTAGGTGTTCTCATTTGATCATTTCCATATATATATATATATATATATATATATATATATATATATATATATATATATATATATATATATATATATATATATATATATATATATATATGACATTAATAAATTAAGGGTGTCATTTTAACAATTTAGAAATAAATGTTTTACAAAAGGACAATTTATTTATATGTTTTACAAAAGGACAATTTATTTATTTTTGTAGGTTATTTTTTTAAACGAAGAATATAATTTTTTTAGAAAATTTGAAGGATAAATGTTATTATGCTGTATAAAAGATGGGCCAATGATAGTGGACAGAAGCCCAAATACACCGAAGCGTGTCAACATTTCGTATCAAAAATAGGCCTCAACCCTTACCCTTATATACCAAGCATCAATTCAGATCATCCCTCTCGCAAACCCTAGCCGCGCCTTGCAGATTAGTGTTCTCAGCAGCAATCAACAATGGTATTATTCCATGTTCTGATAATCTCGTTAGATTTACTAATGCTTTTCTACAATTCTGTAATGAAATATTTTGCTGTTTGTAGGCGGAAGTGGAGGTTGATGTCGCAGCTGCCGGAGTGCCCAAGAAGAGGACGTTCAAGAAGTTCAGTTTCAGGGGAGTTGATCTCGACGCTCTCCTTGACATGTCTACCGATGAGCTTGTCAAGCTCTTCACTGCTCGTGCTCGCAGAAGGTGCATATCCATTCTTCATATTTTAAGCCACAATCTTACTATCTACTCCAATTACGATCCATTTTGTTTATTTTTTTTTTCGCGTTTTGATAGGTTTCAGAGAGGTTTGAAGAGGAAGCCGATGGCTTTGATCAAGAAGCTTCGCAAGGCTGTAAGTTCTGCTCCTTGACATCAATTTTTAGGGCTTTTGTTGATAGATGCTAATGTCGAACATTCAAATCTGAATTGTGAACAGAAACGGGAGGCGCCAGCTGGTGAGAAGCCTGAGTTGGTGAAGACTCACCTGAGGAACATGATCATTGTTCCAGAGATGATCGGAAGCGTTGTCGGAGTTTACAACGGGAAGACATTCAATCAGATTGAAATTAAGCCGGAGATGATTGGTCATTACCTTGCTGAGTTTTCAATTTCATACAAGCCAGTTAAGCATGGAAGACCCGGTATTGGTGCTACACACTCTTCCAGGTTTATTCCATTGAAATGAAGCAGTAAGTTGGTTTCTTTACATCACCTTAGTAATTTGATTTTTGTTATGATGTATTTAGACCTTTTAAACCAAATGTTGCATCTAGAATCATCATCATCATCTACTTTTTGAATGAATTTGAGGTATCATTGTTTGAGTTTTGCTTGCTATGATGTTTACATTTAAGTTTGAGTACTTCGTTGATTTTGATTGTGCTATTTTATTTTATAGGTGATTTTAGATTTCATTTTGTGGTTTTATTGGTAGGCCTATATAGATTGTGCTATGACAATGCCTTCTGTTGCATAGAACAACATGTTCTTTAAGACCATGTTCGTTAATCTTTTTTAGCAACTCCTCCATGTTTTTTTGAAAATACAAAGTTTGTTTATTTTAATCTAGTCATATTCATTGTTGTTTTTTCCATTATTTTAAATATTTCGTCGTAGTGTTTGAAGATTTAAAACGTTGCGTTGCTTTTTTCGGGTTTTATTTCTCAAAGAAACATTTTCAAGAAGTTACAAAAGATGATTCTGAACATAAGGATTTGTGTTAATGATGGGTGAATGTGATTGTGGGAAAAAACCCATCAAATAAATATAAATTTTATTTTCAAAGAAGGTTTACATTTATTATTTGCTTAGTGAAGTTAGTGCAAGGCATTGCATTGTAATTATTCACAGTGATATCAGTCATGAGCTTCCTGAATAAGATGGCATTATATACAAAAATTCAGTTAGGTTGATATAAAATCGAAATTGATGTAGAAGATAAATAAATTTTAAACCCTATTGGATAAAAATACTCTTCAAGAAAAAGAGAACAACAACTAAAATCGATATGCTTGAACTAAACATAGGTTCAATTATATATTTATATGATGGATGTGAAAGGGCGTTGTCCATGTGTTAAAGGATAATTAAATGGACGGACAATTATTAATAAATAAGGTGCATGGTTAAAAATGAGAAATCAAGGGTATGTTTTGATTGTGGAAGACTTTAATACTTAAAAAACTTATGTTTTCTAACAAAATATTTTTATAAAGATAGAGCCAAACATATTTTATAACATTCTACTTTAGTTAGAAAATGTTTTTTAAGGAGACTTCTATTTTCTAACAAAGTATTTGGACAAAATTGCAAAAATGGTCCACGTGGTATGTATTTTTTTGGGGTTTTAGTCCAAACCACGATTTTTTTGGATTGACGGTCTTTTTGAGCTAGTTTCGTTGGGTTTTTGGTGCTTGTACATAACTTCCGTTAAAAAGAATTCGATAACCCCCTTATGTGCCTTCCATGTGAGAGTATTTTCGTTATTTTACTTTTAGGGTCCATTTTTGAACACTTTCTTCTACCTTTTATCCCTCATTTACAATCCCAAACAACTATCATCTCCCCACCTCCCTCCTCCTTCCTTCTTCTCCATTAAACCTGCAAAAAAACATCGTCGAATATGGAGAAGCACCGGTGGTTAAACCAATCGAACATCACTCGACAAACAAACGACTCAAACGCGTAGCATTTATGGTTCATTTCGCTGTAAAAACATCTGGTTGGATTGCGTCGGTGGTGGCGTCGATATACCAATCGACGATTTCCATTTCTCCGATCAAAAATCTCACGAAACTTCTAATCGATTTCGTTGTTTGACGAAGAGCAGAGGGAAAATCGTTTAAGGTAAACGGATGATGACACGATAATGGCCCACTCGAGTTTATTCTTCTCTCGATCGATTTGTTTTCTCTGTTATCTTTGTTTAATTTCTCTTTCAAAAAGATGATCTTTGAATCCTTGAGTTTTTTTTTTTTTTTTTTTTTTTTTTTTTTTTTTTTGACTAACTTTTTTCTGGTTATCTCATACATTTGTAAGAGATTCTTTTGTTCACGAATCTCTGCCAGTAGTATGGTGGTTTCCGGTGAACTGTCATTGAGGTGTTTCTTCAAGAACAATTGCTTTAACTTCGATAAATTTTTCAGTTCCGACACTATGATCTGATCGACCAACTGAATTTCGTCGGTGTCTTATGGAGATTGAGCGTATTGAAATTGTGAATACGCAACTTTCACATGAGATTGTTGAAAAAACTTTCGTTATGAACGCATCCATAATCGCTCTGAAACTTATCGTCTTCTTCATCGAAGAACTTTGTTTGACAGATGTTTGTGATTGGCGTTTCATGTTTGACTTTTGCAGATCGAATATGTAAAGCTTTGGCAAAAGTTCGAGCTAATTTAGTTTTGTTTAGGGTAAGAGTAGATTGGTTAACTGAATCATGTGAAAAGAAGAAATTGGCAATGATTATTCAGGGATTGTGATTAAGAAGAAGATTGAATATGATTATAAAAAAAGATGATGATAAAAGACTAGAACAATGATGATGATAAAGCAAAAGAAAGTTATTAAATAGGAGGCAAAGCAGAGTATGCTTTAACTCTTACATCAAGGCCTTTTGTGTGTTTATGATACTGTCTCCTTTTGCTTCAATTAGGTTATGTGGATAAGGAACAATGTTTTTTGCAGGTTTAATGGAGCAGAAGGAAGGAGGAGGGAGATGGGGAGTTGATTGTTGTTTGGGAATGTAAATGAGGGATAAAAGGTAGAAGAAAGCGTTGCAAAAATAGTCCTTAGAAGTAAAATGACAAAAATACCCTCCCATGGAAGGCACATGAGGGGGTTAACGAATTCTTTTTAACGGAAGTTAAATACAGGGACCAAAAACCCAACGAAACTAGCTCAAAAAGACACCAATCCAAAAAAATCATGGTTTGGATTAAATACAGGGACCATTTTTACAATTTTGTCAAATATTTATAAAAAGATAGAGCCAAACATGTTTTATAACATTCTATTTTGTTAGAAAAATTGATAATTAATGTTTTACATGTTTTTTCAATTTTAAACAATTTCTTAACTACAAACCCTCCTAATTTGGGAGGGAATAATTTCCTACCAACCCATACTTTTTCTCTTTTATTTTTCTTCATTTTTTCCCAAACCAAAACATACGAAAACCCTATCTTTTTGAATCCCTTCAACGTACTCAATTGAAAAAAAAAAACAAATCAATCAAAGGTAAAATCTTAATTAGCATTAGAGTTATCGATTGTACTACTTTCACTTCAACGGGTTGGTTAATTGGTTTCACCAACCCACTTCATAATCTCTCTATTTTCTCTCTCTCATTTTCTTTTGTACTATGTGTTTTAAAACTTGTACCTTAGGTTTGTATTTTTTTTTTTTAATTGAGTGGGTTGAGAAATAAGATAGGATTTTAGTATATTTTGGGTTGGAAAATATGAAGAGAAGAGACAAAAATTGATGTGACAGTGAGTTCAATGGATTGGAGGGAACGACTTCCTCCTCCCTAAGTCCTACCCCAAAACACACACCCAACTGGCTACACAATCACCCCGCTCAAATTAGGAATGTAAACCGGTCCTAAACTATATTGGATCCGCAATAACTAAAAACTAGTAAGAGTGAATTGAGAAACAAACTAAATACTACTAAGGGAGGACAAAGTCGTTCCCACTGAACCCACTGCTATATCAGTTTTTCTCTTTGATTTTTCTTTATCTTTCCGAACCTACAACACACGGAAATTCTATCTTTTTCAACCCACTCAACCCACTCAATTAAAAAAAAATACTAAACAACTAAGGTACAAGTCTTAAAACATATGGTACAAGAGAAATTGAGAGATAGAAAGTAGAGAGAGGATGAAGTGGGTTCGTGAAATCAATTAAACAATCCACCGAAGAGAGAGTGGTACCGGTGGTAACTCTATTGCTAATTAAAATTTTACCTTGATTATTTCGTATATTTTTTTTAATTGAGTGGGTTGAGAAAGATAGGATTTCCGTGTGTTGTGGGTTCGGAAAGATAAAGTAAAATCAAAGAGAAAAGCTGATGTGACAGTGGGTTCAATGGGAACGACTCCCTCCTACATAAACCTTAAACCCTAAACCATACACTAAAATATTGTAATATTAGAAATAACAAAAATTGAAAAATACAAACCAAACGAGTTATTTTTAATTGAAATTCAACTCTAACATCATGTTTTTATATTTTCATGTTGGTTATGTCAACCCTTGTGGTTAAACGGGTTGAAACTCTTACTCAAATTGTTTATTTCATGTAGGCTTCATGTGTCATGTTAGTTTTTACCATCTTTTAATAAGAATCAAAATAAAATTCAACGTCTGTCTATATAAAAAGTAAACATAGAACAAATAAGATAAGTTTTACTATTTTAATGACATCAAGATTGCAAATGCCTTTGACGATATAGTTTTTCCATAAGATATTATAAGTTGAATCTTTAACTTTAAGCATTTCATCTTGATTAGTATATCCAAAGGAAAATCCTCTTGATTCAAACATTCTACGAGATATTTGAAGACTTTCATCACCATATATAGTGAATAAAGTGTCTACCATAACCTCTATTTATGTAGTTATGCAATACACAAAATGCATGCAAAAATAAACATTTTTGACGTCTCAACTAATAGTTTAGTATTTTGAAGTGTTTTTCAACAACACCAAATGTCCTTTTTATAACATTCCAAATGGTTATATGTAAGTAGGTGGTTGGGTATGTTATATGTAAGTAGGTGGTTGGGTATGTATGGGGTGGGGATGCGGGTGAATGGGTGGGTACGGGTGTGATTATATTTTGGTATATTTTTGGAATTGAAAAAGTATGGAGAACATATGTATGTTTTTGGGTTTGCAAGATAGGGATCGAGATCTTAAGATTCCATAAAATAAAACATAATTTTAATTAATAATTTTAGAACATGAAAAATATCTCAAACACTCATTTTTTCATTTAAAAACTATATAACCTTCAAAATATTAGTCACAACTCACAACAAAAAATGATAAACTGTAAACTGATAAAGGGTAAAAGACATAAAATGATGAATTTATTTTGTTCATTTTCAAAAAAAAAAAAAAAAAAAAAAATCAAGGAAGGTGAGATTGGATCGGATCCCGATGCTACCTGCGATCCTATAGTTTTACCTGCAATCCTATCCCAATTACGATCCGTATACAATCCGAATCGTTTTTCATATTTAGGATCGTACAACCAAGATCGCGATTTTAGCAACATTAATTCGGATACTTGTATGGTGAAGGAGATTGAAGAATGTCATTAACATTCTAAACCATGCTTGCTAATATAATATATCATTTTTAAGCATTAGTGATATTTTTTAAAAATAACATTAATTTCCATTGATATCTAAGTAAATAAAAAAAAAAACAATAAAATATCATATAAAAAGTAACTTTAACTTCTATTAGTATTTAAATAAATAAAAAACAATAAAATATTATATAACTACAATGCTTTTAAACCTTTGATACTGTGTATTTTAAAATATTTTTGATAATTACTTTTTAACGATATAAATTTTTATAAAATATATTTATGCTTATCTTGTATATTTAATTAAATCAATTCACTAAAAAAAAGTAAAAAAATAATAACAATTTAGTATCTAAATATAAGTATGGTGTAAAATGAAATGTCATAAAATGTAAACGCCAACATGGACAGAATCTACAAGTCACATAAATGGTTGGATCGAACTTCAAAAAAACTCTTTTTCTAATGGTAAAAATTTATCTAAGACTTTTTCTAATGTAATATTTAAAAAAAAAAAACTAACGTTGAAATACCCAAAGCTCATATGAGCTTTTAAGAAGATAGAAAATATAATTGAAAGAATACCATTACTATTTATTTTCTATATTCAGCAGTTAAAACTCACACATATCATAAATTTCCTATTTCAAAAGTCGAAAGGATAATATTAATCATCCAACTTAATCTACAAAAATACACAATTCATTACTTGGAATAAAATTATCAATTTTCTTTTACTTTCCTAATTATATCGTGCATTTTGACGCACTATGTCTTTTAAGAAAACATTACAACACTTAAATATTTGATTATCAGGCAAATAAATTTAAGTGTGTTAATAAAGACAAAAATTAAGAACCTTTTACATAAAATTAAAAAAAGTATATGCGGATTATGGTCACATCCAAAAGGAAATTCAATGTTACTCTTGTTGTGTTCATTTTTTGATGGAAGGAGTATTGATATGGTCAATCATTGCAACTCAATGAAAAAGAAAAATCAGAGAAAGAAAGAAACTAATTCTGCATTTGATATTGTCTTGGCTACTATCATGGTTTTTCTACAATCAAAAACCTTAAAGATACAATAAAGCACCCAAAATCAAGCAGTCAATGAAATCTTATAGAGCAAAATGATAGACAAACAGGGCACAAATTACACCAAAAGGTTTGTTAATTGCCTAATTCAAATGTAAGTATTTAAAGAATATCATTGGCAATCAATCTACATAATGAAAGTACATTGTTTCTGAAAATCCCATCTCTAAGATCACTAACCTGATTGGAACCAGATCACACCAGAGTATATGGTCCTCTTCCAGGTCCATCGTCATCAACAACTGATAGCAATGCTCCATATGGCGATTCCATGTCATCAGCGTCATCAGGGGTCCTCAAAATCGCGTGCAAGCAAACAACAAGTATCGAGATCAAGAACGACAGAAAAACGTTCCACCAAACCCTAGTTACAGCTAGGGCAAAAGCAGTAACCGCGAGCAACGAAATCACAAGCAATCGTTGGCCGATTTCAAAATCGAAAACAACCAAAGGCTCATCCCTAACGAGGAAAATCCAAGCGACAATGATAATAAGGAAGGAGATTAAGGTAATTGGGCGGGTAATTAGGGTTAGCATGAAGATAAGTAATGAGATGAGGAGGTAGTTGGCTCGGAAGGCGTATAGGTTTTTCTGGATACGGAGGGAGAGTTCCTGGAAGGAGATTGGGAGAGAGAGGGAAGAGACGGAGAGGAAGTCGCTGAACCATGGGCGGATCGCGTGGCGGATTTGGGCGGCGGTGATGGTCGTGGATGGTGGTGGTGGTGGTGGTGGTGATGGTGTGGTTGTTGAGGGCGTCGTCATCTGCGATTTGTTCTTGAGAAAGAATCCACCACGGGAATCAATGGAGCAGAGAAACAAATTGCATATAACAAAAAGTTGTTCCTAAAATTTTACCTTTTCAAGAAAATTGTCATTTATCATACGAGAGAGCTTAAATAAATCTTTCTTTTAATCGATCAACAAAGTTTTTTAAGAAAATAATTTAGGGGATTTATCTAATAATTATCTTTTTGTTTTGTTAGAGATTTATTTTTTTATTTTTTTAATAACAAACTTTTTGAAAGTATTTAAATATAACAAGTAATCTAGATATGTGAATATATCCCAACAAAAAAACGAAGTTACCCAACAAGCTCATTAACATAATAAGTCAAATTCCGTTTTTATTAAGTCGATCGATCATAGTATAGATTAATAGATTTAGTTAAATTTTCTTAAAGCAATATTTATAACAATTTATGAACATTTAAATTGACAACTTACATGCTCAGATATAACAAGTAATCTAGATATGTGAATATATCCCAACAAAAAAACGAAGTTACCCAACAAGCTCATTAACATAATAAGTCAAATTCCGTTTTTATTAAGTCGATCGATCATAGTATAGATTAATAGATTTAGTTAAATTTTCTTAAAGCAATATTTATAACAATCTATGTGCATTTAAATTGATGACTGACATGTTAAGAGCCGTTTTGATAACATAATTATCAAACAATCTACTATAATAAATGAAGGTTTTTTTTTTTTTTTTTTTTTCCACATGTCATCTTCTCCTTCATTTGGACACTTGACATTTTCTAAAATTTTTGAATTTTTTATTTTCCATTTGTCATTTTATTGGATTTTTCATTTTATTAAATTAAAATTCCAAATTTAATGTGTAATGTAATATATATGTAAAGTATTTATTAAAAAAGGTTTATATATGTAATGTATTTAATACATTAAAGTTTCAATAATTTTAATAATTCAATTTTTTCTTTTTATTTTTCTTATAAATTCAAAATTTTCAAATTGTTAAAATTTCATATTTTTTTTAATTAAACCCATTTAATATATGAGTCTCACACCTAGTTCTATATATACGAGATAAGAGAAATACTATCGATATCGATAAAAGTTACTTCTATTTTTTATATTTTAAATTCTTGTAATACATGGAGTAGATTTCATTGAAGATTATGGTCTATTTCATGTTAGTGGTCTCTATCTTTATTATTTTTAGTCTCTAATAATTTTAATTTTTATATTTAATATCTTAAACAATAAAATTCTGTAAAATGATGATGTTTTTTTCCTTGTCAATTATGAAATTTTTATTTCTTTATTTATTTTTTAAAATTATTTTTTTTACAAAATAGTGTATTTTAAAAAGATATTATCAAAATGACGTGGTTTTAAAAATATTTACCATTTAGGTTAAATTTTATAACAAATAAAAAATAGAAGGTAAAATAAAAAGAAAGAAAATTGAATTATCATGATAGTTATTTTTTTGTTTTGTTCATATTTGGGTATATTTTTTTTGTAAATATATGTGTATGAATTATTGGAAGTGTTTATATATACTATTATGACCGATTGTAACTTGCTACCGTCGGTCATAATGATCATATGTGAATACTTCCAACAAGTTCGTTACCTGAATGTAAAAAAAAAACGAAGTTACCAAGTTGTAATCAAAATGAAAAGGAAATCACCATTATAAGTCAATTTCTCACTATATAACCTTTCCATTTGTCATTTTAATCATTTATATTTTTATATTTTAGAGAAATTGATTATTCTAACTATTTTTTAATTTGAAAATTAAACATGTTTGATTTTTTTATTTGAAAAATAACAATTTTTTACGGAATGAAATATTTCATACTCGATTTCGGATTGATGTTATTCGGTCCGCCCCAATCCGATTAGGTTCCAGATACATACAAGCTATTCCAGAAAGTAAACTGGAATATCATCATATTTTAGACTAAGTGGATAAAGAAGATATGTCATCTGATTTCGGTGAGTTGAAAGTTTTATGGGCAAATTCTTTACTTTGCTTCTAATTATTCAAATTTCTGAATATATTTGTAAATAAGTGAGTCAAGAACACGAAGAACTAGTCCAAAACACGAATACCTAGCTCAGAACACGGAGAATATGTCCAAAATGTTACTTTTAAACTTTGAATGTGCCTAAATTATGTAGTTTTTAGTGCCTTACATTATTCCACATAAAAAATTTGTAGTCCAGAACATACAAAATGCATTTCGGAACACACAAGACATGTCTGGAATTAGATAACTACTCTAGAATCCGAAGAAAAAGTTCGGAATGTTGAACACGGTGTGTTCCAGAGGACCTGTTTCATTTTGAAATTGTTTTGAAATTATTATTTTTTTGTTTTTTTTGCAGCATGACAACGTTTTTGATGCATCGACCCTTGTAATATCTTCAAAACCTGCAATTGTTGTGGATGTTCTTACTAAACTCAGGGCTCGACCGCATAAGGCTATGTTATGAAAGATGTGTTCTGGCAGGTTGTTAGGTATTTCAGTCAATGTAACAACCCCCTCTGGCACGTATCACAATGTTGTCCGCTTTGGGCTCCCGGCACGAAAACTTTCTAGGGTCACCCATCCCTGAATTGCTCTCACCCGTGCACGCTTAACTGCAGAGTTCTTACGGGATCTGCTGCCCTCATGGCTTTAAAACGCGTTGTGATAGGGAAGGTATCCACATCCATTTTAAGGAAATGCTTAGTTCTCCTTCCCAACCAATGTGGGAGCAGGTGCAACCCACCTTCAACCCCCATTATAGGGTTCGACGTCCTTGTCGAACACATCGATCCGTGCCCCAACTCTGATACCATTTGTAACAACCCCTTTGGCACGCATCACAATATTGTCCGCTTTGGGCTCCCGACACGAAAACTTCCTAGGGGGTCACCCATCCCTGAATTGCTCTCGAACGGGCACACTTAATTGCAAAGTTCTTATGGGATCTGCTGCCCTCACGACTTTAAAACGCGTTGGGAAGGTATCCACATCCCTTTTAAGGAAATGCTTAGTTCTCCTTCTCAGCCGATGTGGGATCAGTTGTAACACCTCATTTATTAAATAAATAAATAATTAAATAAATTAATAGTAGCCCTAAAATCAATAATTATGTAACAAGGCTTAGTTCTCCTTCCCATCCGCTGCCACCCTCCTCCGTCATTATCTTCCTCTTCCTTCTGTCGTTGCTTCTATTATCGTTCACCTCATCCCTTCTCCTCCCTCGGTTCATCGTTGCTTCGCCACCTTTTTAGTCTACTGTTACGTCACCGCCGCCGTTTGCCATCGCTGTGGCAGCTAGGATTGCTGCTGCCGTCGTCATGCACCACCAAGTATTGGTTGCATCCATTTTTCCAAGCAAGGGATTACCGGTGTCGTTGTTGCTTGACTGGGAAACAAAAGAAACCACCGCCACCATCGTAAAATCATCACTGTCGCCGCCATGAGCCACCATGTGGGTGACTGGAGTGTAGTCTACAATTTGGAGTGTGTGTTTGTTTTGTGTGGCTGGAAAACCAAGGAAGTCACCACTAGGCCTGTCAAATCGGGCCATCGTGTCGTGTTTTTGTCTAACACGACACGACACGACAAGGTTTTTTGTAACACGAACACGACACGACACGATGTCGTGTTTTTTTTCACTAACACGAAAACGAACCAATTAAAAAACGACAACACGACACAACACGACAAAGATAATATTACAAAACTATTATTTTATTTAATTCATATTTAATCATATATAACACGATAAAAACGACAAACACGAAAACACGACAAATACATGCTCAATCGTGTCAATTTCGTGTGGATTTGTAAACACGAACACGACACAAAACGACATCGTGTTTTTTAAACTTGACACAAACACGACACGAAAACGAATTCGAATTTTGATTTCGTCCCGATTTCGTTTCGTGTCGTGTATTTTTGTCGTGTCGTGTCATAAATTGACACCCCTAGTCACCACCACCACCAGTAGGGTGGTTGTGTGTGTGTGGTTGTATTAGTTGTGTGTGTTATTTGGGTTTTTGCTTTTTAATATTATAACCGATGCTAGAATAATAAAAGAAACTCATAACCACCACCGTGTGATGTCGTTGACCACCACTACCCGAAGTGGTAGTGGGTGGTGCCCGACTAATGAAACCCTAATGGGCCTTATGAGACCCTAGTAGGCCTAATGAACCCTAATTGATCAAAAGACTTAGTTTTGAGCCTATTGGGCTATGATTAGGTTGGAAACCCTTATTAGGGTTTAGAAAACCCTAATTTTGGGATTTTGGGCTTGGACTTGTCGGGACCCGCATTTTGGGACATTAGAATTGGATTATGTATTAAGCCCGACCACACCATATGATTTTTCTAGTAGAGTGATGGACTTAAATGATTAAGTCCTTAATAGGTTAACTGTGAAACACTTAACCCTAATCGTCATTTAATGTGAAAACCCTAAATTCACTTGGGCTTTGAGTTGGGCCTTTCTATTGGGCTTTAGTGATCAGGATATTGATGGGCCATCCAAGAACAATCATATAGACTTGAATAATTTAATTGGATTTAGGGTAAGGCCTATGTGAGGGGTTTTGGCCCAATTTGGAAAATTGGGACATAGATGGGCTATAACTGGGCCTTTATGATTATGAGATATTGGGCCATTAGAATGCAAAATGTTTGGACTAGAATAAATGGTTGGGCCTTAGGGTAGGACCATGTAAATGTTTAGTCCTAATTTGGAAAATTGGGCCATATGTTGGGCTTTGATTCATAGTTTAACTTTTGGGCCTTTGGATTGGGCCTTGAGTTTGAATCAAGCTAAGATAGGGGTAAAGAAGTCTTTTACCCCAAGCATGTACTTGTGATTTTTGTGTTGGAACCCAATTATTAATTGGGTATTGTTTGATATTGACAGTTCGGGAAGTTGTCATCCAGTAGCCAGGGTTTTGTCCACAAGACTTCAGCAGTGTAAGGTGAGTTACCTTCCAGTAGAGGTGGTTCTAAGGCACCAATGCTAGCCCACCAGTAGGTGATTATGTTTGAGATGATTGTCTATGTGATAATTGTATGGGTTTCCACTATCTGATATGCTTTATGTGCTAGGATGCTATGATATATGTGATAGTAGTAGGTGGGGGTGAAATAGTCCCCCGATACCGGTTAAAAGATACCGAAGGGGTAGGTCGGGCACCTAGATATGCCTGACAGTATATTTATGTATGTTATGCTATGTTATTATGTGGTAAGGGTAGGGGTGAAATAGTTCCCCTTATCCGGTTGAAACATACCGAAGGGGAAGCCAACACCCATATATGCGAAGTAGTTATTCGGTTGAAACTGACTGAAGGGGAGGCCAGCACCCAGATATGCTAGGCAGTTATCCGGTTGAAAGAGACTGAATGGGAGGCCAACACCCAGATATGCTAGGCAGCTATCCGGTTGATATAGACCGAAGGTGTAACACCCCGTTGCTGGTACGCATTTAATCTATTTAAGTATTTATTTTTAGAGCTACTCGACGAGTTGGTAGCCCTAACTAGTCGAGTAGATGCCAGGTTGGACGCGGGTCTTAAGTGGTCTACTCGACGAGTCGCAAGCCTGGACTCAGCGAGTAGGTTCGTCAGGAGGAAACCCTAATCTTTTGTTGGATTAATGTCTAAGTCCATAACTATAATTGGTAAGACTTGACCCGACCCGGCATGGTCCATTTGGGTTGCATGACATCATGCATTTGGATAGACTATAATGAGAGAAATAACACTTAACGTTGATTAATTTATTATAAGTTCTAATATATTAATAAGATTATTTAATTAGTATTGATCAAGAATTAATCTAGAATTAATTAAGTGATCAAAAGAAGACTAATTAAATATATGGGTTGATTGTGTAAATCATACATACTTGTATAGTGGGCTAATGCTCCATGGATTATCAAGTTGGGCTAAAACCCATAGGATGATCCATGGTGTATTTGAACCCATGGATCCAAGGAAAATGGAAAGTCATGACAATTAGGGTTTACCCTAATTGTAACAACTATATAAGATCATATTATTTGACAAAAATCGGCCACTAAGTTAGAATAGAAAAGGGCTAGCCGATTTTAGAAGTGTGGTGTTCCTCTCTAAGTCTTCCAAGTGCATATGATGTTGTGTGAACGATTTGAGGTGTCACACTTGGGGCACTAGGCACTCAAGCTTCATGAAGACATTCTACATCAAAGAGGTATGTATTCTATCTTGTTATATTCATTGTTTTTATGCTAGATTAGGATAATACCTTGGATGTTCATATTTGCATGTATAATAGAGAAAACATGTATCCAAGGTATTTAGGGTTGCATGTACACTTAGGAGTGTTAGAATGCTCAAAACCCAACAGTGGTATCAGAGCCTAGGCTTGTTTTCTTGTTATACTTGCAAAACTGCTCAAAAAATCGAAGTTGTTTGCTGTCTGATCATCAGACTCGGCGAGTCCATCAGGAGACTCGGCGAGTCCATGCCTAAAAGTGATAAAAAACGATCCAACTTGCCGGGTTGGTTCATGCACTCGACGAGTTGGACCCCCAGACAACATAAATTCGACTTTTTTCGCTAGAAATGGACTAGGAACATTACCCTAAATTGTTTTTGGACTTATAAACTTATTTTTTATGTGGTAATGTTCATGCTAATCCAATTTCAAAGAGATAATTGTCAATAGATTCGTGTTTTGTATTAGTTTAAGTGTTATGCTAATTACATGAAAAAGGTTGATTCCAATTATCTTGTTCATATGAGTTGCTTAGATTAATAGAAAAGTTTTGTGAAATAGTTGTTTTCAATCCATTTTAATCTAAGAGTTGATTCCAAAGTATGTTTTTGTAACTTGTCCTCAAGTTATATGAAAAGTCACATTTAAGAATCATAAGACTCATAAAAGTTGGCAAAGATTACAAAATGAAAAGTCTAGTTCTAATTAAATGGTTTTATGATTCCATAACTTGTCCTCAAGTTATGGAAGTTCAAGAGTCTCTTCATTAAATAATAAATAATAATAAAAAAATGTAACCTTAATTAATTCCATAAATTACAATAAAAAAAAGTTAATTTTTTTTATTAATTAGTTTAAAGTATTCCATAACTTGTCCTCAAGTTATGGAACTTGAAGAGTCTTTTAATAAAAACTACTTTAAACTCATAAGTTATGGAATTAATTAGTTTTGAATTGTTTCAAAACTTTCCCTCAAGTTTTGGAATTTGAAAAATTTTCTCTTATGAATACTTTAATTCCAAGTTAAGCCCTTAGGATTTTGAAAGTTAAAATTCAATCCTTATACTTTATAATATTATAAGTCAATAATATTTATATATATGTATAAGAGTAAAAGTCAGTCTTACCGTTAGTAGGCCTCATTCACAAAGCCGGTCTATAAGGGGGGTATAAGGTTACTGCCTATAAAATGGTTATTTAATGGGTGTCCACTCTCACCCACCGCTTCCTTGACTGGTGGAGGGTCGTTAGCCGAACGGATAGGACAAAGACTATAAGTTCTCCCTTCATTAAAAGTATTAATGATAAATACTAAGTAACTAAAAACTTATAATTCCCAATCTTAGTTACTTAGGAAAATGTGAATAAGGTGCTAACCCATGAAATTACACTTTGCACTTTGCTTAAGTCGGTTGGTGGAGCGTGTGTGGTTTACCAGCACACTAGCTTCATTTAACAAGGTAGGAAAAGGGTTTCTTAAAGTTTAATCATAGGCTGGTGGAGTGTGTGTGGTTTACCGACACATCGGTTGGGTGATAAACATTTAAGAGTACCAAGTTATTTGCATGGTTACTTCACACCTTGTTTTGTGATCCTCGGCATACCAGTCATAAAACTTGAAGGGCACACTCAAGATTAAAACATGCCATTGAAAAGTTCAATGAATCTCAAAAGATCTAGGAGTTTCAAATCCAATTAAAACTTAATTATTTCGTTTTTCCATGGTGGAAATTGGTGAATCGTCATTCACCCACCTTCAAATATTTTATAGATTGAATTACGGCATCCCTCTTCTGAGTTATTTAATAGTTTGTAGGGTCCTAGCTTTAATATTTCGAATTGGGTGTTATATTAAGGACTTTTAATCAACTATCTTGAATATCTCCCAAAAGATGTCTAGTTAAGACATCTATGATCTTCCCAAATCTCTTGGAACTTCACTTCCCCCACCTCCTCTAATTATTCTCCCTAACCCACAAGTTCAAGGTCACTCAAGCCCTATTGGCAAGGCGAGGTCTAGGTGTGATCACATCTTGGAGATGAAGTCACATATTGACAAGCCGGGAGAGTCGGATGTCAAAGTCTTGAGAAAGTTGGTGGTTCAATCACTTTCTAAGTTACATAGTGAGTTCCTTTGGGACTCCTATGAAACAGACTATGACAAGACCCTTAATGATCTTATCTATTTGCTTGGTACTGCTGAATCAACAATGATTTGGAAGGCAAGTAAAGCAAATGTGATTAGGAGATCAACTTTCCAAAAACCTTATGGACAGGGACAATAGTGACACAGGAAATCCAGAAAAACATTCTCTTCCCAATGGAAAGGGATTGGCCATAGTCAACTTGGTTGACAAAATGGTAAAGAGAAAGGCTAAGTCTGAGATAGTCCTATGTACTATTACCTAAGGGTCCATATGTTTCTATAGCCAAAGGAAGGGGCTTTGGTTACGAAACTGCCAAACTTACCAAAGGATGGTAAAGTCAATGAGTTTGACTTTAGTTCAGGTAAAGTCCATTGTCTAACTCTATTAAGTACATGCTGATTCTGATCGCGAAGATGGATTTCAATCGCATGGTTCGGTGATCAGAATTTTGGGCTATTACTTAAGAGTTATGATATTTATATTTCTTAGGAATAGATAACAACATGGTTTTCATATGGATTGTAAGGATAAGTTCTTCCGCAAAGTTTTAAAATAAAAGGAAAATTTCTGATTTTATTTATTTTAAAAATATCCTTACAATGGCATCTGTGAAAATTTTTGTTGCTTATAAGATTCCATTAATAGCAAGACTCGAAATATGAATTTGATTCGTTCATTTGTGGTAGTGTCTAAATTTACCAAATAAGGAAAGATTCTCATCACCCAAGTTTCAATTGAACCGAAACTTGGAATCATGCAAGTTGTATAGTATGATGAATGAGAACTTTCGAGCATTGGAAAATTAAGACTAATTACTTGTTCACATGGATGTGTGAGTCAAGTAAAGGACTAAGGGATCGAGTACACATTCTTGTGCACTTGTCAAAGTCCACCACAAAAGATGGATAAGACTATTCGTCATGATTTACTAAGGTTTAGTAAATATGGTTATACTTACAGGCTTAAGTGTAATTCTGATACATTGAAATTTTTTCGATGTATGGCAGAACGAATGAGAAGAATCAAATTAGGCAGAAGGATAAAAGTTTCTCAAATCTGAAAAGATGGGAGAGTACTTTAGTATCATGTTATATGATCATCCTAATGATTAAGAGACCTTATCACAAGTCATCCTCTAAGTGCATTCTGATAGGTAAGAAGAAGAGTTATGAATTGTTGAAGTGGTTAAATCAAGAAGATGAGTCATACTTCGTTCCAAAACAATCCTTAGAGTTGTACTCTAAGATTGTAACTTGAGTGACATATCTTAATGAAAGGTTTAAAAACACGTGTCAAATGTAAGAGTAAAAGTGTCCTACTCTTGGACATTTGAAGTTGGTAAGTTGTGATGTTTTGGATAAAACAAAGACCAACTTAGGCCAATTGTGTGAAGTGTTTGTCTTGATAAAGAATCCGCACTATCCCTTGAATATTTGACAAGAGAGTCTTATATGTCTAGAGGACAGTGGGAGTCTTAAAGGTCTTGAAAGTCTCAATAACTAATCAAGAATAAAACCTGAGGTTCTTCACTAGCACACGACTTGAGGTTTATAACCTATCGTGTTGACATTTCTGTGGCCATTCCATTTAAAGTTGGCTTTGCATATGAGTTATTAGAGTCCTCAATTGGTTGCACAGCTACTTGGAAGCAATGGCAGGCCCTTGTGCTACCAAATGGAAAGAACTTAAGATTGCACAAGTTCAATCCATATGTGTTTGGATTTGTCATTACCCGTGTCTTGTAACTAAGGTTTTGACAAATTCATATGGGTAGGAACTCATACACCATAAAAATCTAAGTGTCATAAGGTTTCTCTCCGATTCATGAAAATGATGGTGAGGAAACACTTCCACTAAGTATATTTGTAAGTAGATAGTAATCTTTGCATTCTCAAAGTTGTTAGTAGGCACACTAACATGGACTTATGAGAAATAACAAAGGTCTAAACAATTAAGACTTGGATTACGGAATCCCTTTTCATAGTTCTGGAATTGTTTAGACACACCTGTGAGCTATCTAAGATAAGGTGTATGATTTTCATAAAGTCTTATCAAAGCAATATAGTATCAAAAATCTAAACTTTGGTAAAAAAAAAGTCAATAGCTGATTTCTGAGTACATGTCAAAGCTAGTGGGAGCATAAGTGTTATGCTAATAATCATCATGTTATTGGGAGAATGATAATTATGATAAGTATTGCAAGTTAGCAATGTTAATTATAGAAAACAAAAGTTTCAATTCGTGATGTTGCAGGGGTTGAAAAAGTTGTTTTGCTATAATTAAGGGAGAGGAAATTATACTTCATTTCAATTATGAAAAGCTTAGATTGAGTTTATAATCATTCTAAAGAGCTTATATTGAGATTTTAATCACCTTTAGTCATGAATATATATATATATATATATATATATATATATATATATATATATATATGTATATGAATTTCATGTTGGATTGGTTCAACTTAAGAAAATTCTATATATTGCGTTCTCAAAATTCGATTATGATTACGGCATCCCTTTTCATAGTAAAATTTTGAGAATATGGCAAACAAAAATTATTATGGCAAAAGAATGGTCTAGAACCATGTCTTTATGTGAAACATCATGAATCGTGTCCCATTTTCTTTGGGTACAAGATTGATTACTTGTGCTATAATATTTATTCTTTCTGAATTTTCCAAATGCCTTGGGAAAATGTCTAGAATTGGACATGACTAAAGTGATTAAGCAATTGTCGAGGATAATCTAAGGTTTACCAAAGATTGGTTGCTCAAGGACAGTTGGAAGTATACTGTTAATATTGGAAGGGCCATATTGACATAGTCTGAAAAAAGGCAATTTTTTTTTTCAGAAGTAGTAGTCAAAATGGGAATATAGAGTTGTCTCTATAGATGGAAGTAATCTGTGTAAGATTAGAAAAAAAACTTAGTGCAAGAAGCATGTTCTAAGCAATGCATACCTTGAACATAAGGCTTTGTGTCCATGGAGTAGGTCTTCATTGGAATACCCTATAATGGTTTTTGACAAGTCTTTGTGACTTTATACACATTCATTGCAAGAGGGTAGTGCATTTAAGTTTAAAATCTAACAGATTTCAATTTGGGAGTGTGAAATTAGAATCATTAAAAGTTTGGTCAATTGGTTTATTTCACAAAGTAAGGATCATAGACAAACATAGAGTGCATACTTGGTGTATGGCAAAGCTATTGTTTAGGAAAACATAGTGTACATGCTTCGAGCATGGGATACCTAGTGTTTTAATTCAAGTATAAAGTTGATAAAACCGAAACAATGAATAATGAGTAATCAATATGGTGATAAATAGAAGTGGTCTATTTAATTTCATAGGTTTTGATACCACATTAGATTCATTTATTCTTGTGTTTCACTTTGCATGTTTTGACTTCCATAATAACTAGGTTATTCTTCCGAAATGACTAAGTTATTTAAACCATCCACATTCGGTCATATGTTGGAAGTAGATATGAATCAAGACTGTCATGGGTTGGCTTGTAGAGATCCAACTTGGTGGACAAAGTTGTGCTACAACGCTCATGAGTGCACAAAAGTTCTGAGTATTGGATTCAACCCGCGCTCATTTGAATCACTTCATGGATTTTATCACGAGTGATCATGAGACGATAATATCTTATATTCTTCAAACCTAGAGATATGATTTGTTACTATGAGTTGGTTGTACATTGATTGCGCGAAAACGCATTGGTAACTCGATGTTATAAAGCGTGTCTTTGTGTATGATTCAACAAGTAGCAGAACAAGCCATATGAGTTGAAGTTTATCTATTCCTTTTACCTTCAGAATAAAAGCGATATCTATGGACCCCTCGATGATTTAGCGATGACACATGTGAGTGCTTGGCCAAGCCAGGACTGATTTGATTTGTTCAATCAGTCAGTCATCATAAATCAGAAATCAGGAAACAACAGATAGATAGAGAGAATGATTTATAATCCATGTCTCAGTCCATATGATATCTAGAATGGAGGAATATATGATCCCTTATCTAATGGACAAGTCATTGACAAAGGTCAGAGATCATCGACAAGGTCAGAGTTTGATGGAAGCTTTTGAGAGCTACGATTGCTAGTTGGTTCTTGAAGTCATACGCAACAATAATTTTAGACTTATCCAAGTGGGAGACTGTTGGATTAATGTCTAAATCCATAACTATAATTGGTAAGACTTGACCCGACCCGACAAGGTCTATTTGGGTTGCATGGCATCATGCATTTGGATAGATTGTAATGAGAGAAATAACACTTAATGTTGATTAAGTTATTATAAGTTCTAATATATTAATAAGATTATTTAATTAGTATTGATCAAGAATTAATCTAGAATTAATTAAGTGATCAAAAGAAGACTAATTAAATATATGGGTTGATTGTGTAAATCATACATACTTGTATAGTGGGCTAATGCTCCATGGATTATCAAGTTGGGCTAAAACCCATAGGATGCTCGATGGATGCTCCATGGTGTATTTGAACCCATGGATCCAAGGAAAATGGAAAGTCATGACAATTAGGGTTTACCTTAATTGTAACAACTATATAAGATCATATTATTTGACAAAAATCGGCCACTAAGTTAGAATAGAAAAGGGCTAGCCGATTTTAGAAGTGTGGTGTTTCTCTCTAAGTCTTCCAAGTGCATATGATGTTGTGTGAACGATTTGAGGTGTCACACTTGGGGCACTAGGCACTCAAGCTTCATGAAGACATTTTACATCAAAGAGGTGTGTATTCTATCTTGTTATATTCATTGTTTTTATGCTAGATTAGGATAATACATTGGATGTTCATATTTGCATGTATAATAGAGAAAACATAGATCCAAGGTATTTAGGGTTGCATGTACACTTAGGAGTGTTAGAATGCTCAAAACCCAACATCTTTAGGGTTTGTACCCTATTTAAGCATCATAACAGGTCTCCACCCCAGCCTCTATCACCTCCATAACCTACTCTCGAAACCTTACTCAACCTTGTGTGATATTGAGCCATTGCTTTCCATTTTTGTGATTTAAAGCTAGAAGAAGGAAGCAAAGGCTTGGAGTTGCAGAAGGAAGGTTGGAGATCCAGAGCTAAGGACTCATTTGTATGTTCATATAGGTATAAAGCTTATACATTGGTTGCTATTAACTTAGATCTCCTCCCTAGCTTGTATGTTGTCATTTTTTGGCCATTTCCAAGGTTATTCCCAGATTTGAACTCTTGGGGATGAAAGGACTTCAGATCTGGGCACCCTTGAGCTTTAGAAGTTTAAAGTTGCCACCTTTATTCAGCCATGAATCCATTCTATGACTTAGACCTTCATTTTTGGCTTGTATTAGGTGTTTTAGCTTCATAGAACCATGCATGCACATAAAGTTAGCAACTTTACGTGTAATACTAGTGTAAGGAGTCCAGATCTATGAATTATAAGCATTGGAATGGATTAGAATTGACTGAATGGATATGTCACATGGAGGACTCGATGAGTTGTTCTTGGACTCGACGAGTTGGGTCGCGAACCCTAACCCCTTTTCTGGTTGTGAGTAAACCATTGAGTTTAGGAGATGCTCAGTGAGTTAGACAAGATTAGGACTCGGAAACTGAAGAACTCGATGAGTTAGAGTCGATATGTCTCGATGTTATGACAGGAAGAACTCGACGAGTCTGGGAAGGGAATCGACGAGTTGACTTAGTTGATTACGAGGCTGAGTAGTGCATGAACTCACCGAGTTGGAAAAAACTCGACGAGTTGGGGTTGACTGAGAGTTGACCTTGACTTTGACTTTGACCTAAATGTTGACTTTAACCAAGGGTAAAATGGTCATTTTACCCTGAGAAAGATTATTAGATTTCAATTAAGTGTATTATGCAGTTAATAGTCGGGGAGTCGCCGGAGCAGTAGTCAGATATTCTTCATGCGAGTTTCAGCAGTCAACCTTACGAGGTGAGTTTTCCTCCAGTAGGAATGGGTCGAAGGCACCAATGCCACCCCATTCATGTATGTTAGCATATTCCGGACTCAAGTCCGATGTAGCTTATATGTTATGGACATCGGTCTGATGCTGGGGCGGTCCCGAGAAGCGTTTTTGTATGCTTGATGTCATTATGATTCTTGCATGTTATGTGTTATGTGTTTCAGGCTTCGGTTTGATGCCAAGGAAAGCCCGATGAACGTTTATCTTGTGTGTTATGTTGTATGTATGCCGGACTACGGTCCAATGACGGGGCGAGCCCGAGGATTGTTTATATGCTTAAGATATGTGATTATGCTATATGATATGATGTATGTATGCCGGAATTCGGTCTGATGCTGAGGCAAGCCTGATGCCGGGCCGGGACCGATGCCCAATGCGGTCGGATGTCGGGCAGCGCCCGATGCCGGGTAAGCCGATGTCGGGCGGGGCCTGATGTAATGGGATAGGCCAAGGATATGCTTATGTTATGTGTTTATGTAATTTGCATTATTGATGTCTTTATATGTATACCAGATTTCGGTCCGATGCTGGGCGGGGACCGATGTAGCTGGCAAGGCCCAGTGTATGGTATGTGGTAGTTTGGGGGGAGCTCATTACGCTTCGTGCTTACAATTTTCAGTTTTGGTTTCAGGATCGCATGACACACACCAAAGTTTCAGCCTGGGATTGTTTTAGATTATGATATTTTCTCATTGATTTTGATACATTATTTGAGATGATGTTTTGAGATACATTTTTCTTGATTTTCTTTATGGCGATGAATGGTTTATGGTTTTATTAATGATTTAAAAATGAAAATTTTGGACTATATGTAACATACTGTTTAAATAGAATAATTAAAGAATATATCTGGAACCCGAGAGGTAATTTTATTATTATTTTAGATTATTATAGCCCAAAAACAAACAATAGTTACGGGGATGTTGGTTTCGGGGTTTGAAGTGTAAGTAAGGGACTTATTTTGAAAAGGTTTTGTAAGAGGAGGGGCTATTTGGCATCTTTTGAACTGAACATGAAAGGATTTTAAAAGGAAGGGGTTTAAATGGTAAATTCTGGATTTTATTTGAAAGAAATGGGATAAGGAGGGACTAAGAGTGTTATTATGGGAATGAGTTTGGATGTGTCGGGTATATAAGCTACGAAACCCTAACCCTACCTAAACCTCTACACCGCCATCATCGGGACTTTTCATCCGCTAACCCCCCCTCCTTGCTCTCAGACGCCGCCACCACCACTCATGTCACCGGATGTCGCACGTAGATGGGAGGGAACCATCGTGACCAGTCGAATGAGCCTCATCGGAGGAGCTGTCGTCGATGTTAGAACCGTGGGACCTTTAGAAGCGCCAAGACCCTCTAGCTACCGCCATGGTGAGGAGATTGCCACTTGGTCGCTGCTACTCCACCGTCGGATCCCCACGAGCGCAAGCACCGCCGACAACGATGAAGTCGGAGGAGATAGAACCTCGCTGCTGCTACGCCACCCTCTTCGCTTCTCTTTTTTGTTCCGTCGTCAGCCATGACCTGCCGCCTCCGTTTCCGACCAATGGTGCCGCTACTGCTATTTATGTTGAAGACGTGTGCCGTCAGTTCGTGGGTATCCAGTTAGCTTGAGTGTGTTGCTGCATGTTTGGAAACCAAAGGAAACCACCGCCACCACTGCCATCGTGAAACAACTGCTGCTGTCATATTCATGCGCCAACAGGTGGGTGGTTGGGCTTATCTCGCAAACATAAGAGTGTATGTCATGTGTGTGTCGTGTGTAAGTAGTTGTGTTGGCCGGAGTCACAAGAGGGCCACCACCACCACCGTGAGGTGGTGGCTGCCACTCTTTACCACCGTCTGCCGCCAGAAGATGGTTGTAGGTGTGATTATTAGAAGTTTATTTTTGGTCTATTTTGTGTATTATTGTAATTGTAATCGGAATAATAATAGAAAAACCTACAACCACCACCGTGAGGTGGTGGCTGCCGCCTCCTGCCGCCACCGGTCACCGTGTCGGGTGGCGGTGTGCTTTGATTGCGTTTGGACCTCGTTTGGGGATGTTTGGACAATGTAGGATTAATGAAACCCTAATGGGCCCAAAGAAAACCTAGTGCAGGGCCGGTCCAAACATATACGAGGCCCGGGGCGAAAAGAAAAAAAGAGTCCTTTAAAGACAAATATAATAAAATTTCAAAAAAATATCATTTATTTTTCAATATAGACGTGTTCAATTAGCAATAACAAGCAAACTAAATTGTTTATTTTTTGAGTTAATTTGAGTTTCAACAACTTTAGGCCCTACAAATCATTTAGGTAATAATTTTTATATATATATATATATATATATATATATATATATATAAATAAACAAACTAAATAGCCCATAAATTTTGGGCGCCCTCGAGTCGTGGGCCTTGGGCGGTTGCCCGGGTTTTGGACCAGTCCTGACCTAGTGGGCCCAATGGAACCCTAATGGGCCCAATAAGGCCCAATGTGACCTAAAAGCCCAACGAATGGACTAATGGGCTAGTATTGGGTTGGAAAACTTTAATTAGGGTTTGGAAAACCCTAATTTTGAGAATTAATTGGGACACACACGAGATTATTTAATAACTTAAAATATTAAATAATAATCATTTGCAAAATTAACCTAAAAGCAATATTGGACTTAATGGATTAAGTCCTGAATGAGTTAAGTAGGCACACTTAACCCTAATCATCATTTCATGTGAAAGCCCTAATCTCATTTGGGCCTTGATTTGGGCCTTCCTAGTGGGCTTTGGTAATTAGACTATTAATGGACTTCCAAGAATAAGCAAATGGACTAAATAATTATATGGGTTTTAGGATAAGGCCCATGTGAGAGTCTTGGGCCCAATTTGGAAAATTGGGCCATAAATGGGCCTTTATGATCATGTGATATTGGGTCATGGGAATTGGATTGGGATAATTAAATGGGCCTTAAGGAAAGACTATGTAGAGGTTTAGGCCCAATTTGGAAATTTAGGCCATATGTTGGGCTTTAGCCCATCATTTGGCTATCGGGATTTTATAGTGTGAGTTGAACCTTGTGCTTGGAACCCAATTATTAATTGGGTATTATTTTATGTTGACAGTGCGAGAATCTGTCAACCACCAGCTGGGGTTATATCTGCAGGACTTCAGTAGTACCAGGTGAGTTATCCTCACTATACTAAGGGGTCTAAGGCACCAAGGCCGGACCATTGGATGTATTATCCTAACAGTATTAGATGTTGATTATGACTTAGTATTGCATGCTAGTGATGTATTCCAGTTGATATGCTAGTTTGGTAAGTCTGTAGGACTACCTGTGATATTGTCTGATTTCCTATATGTGTATTTATTTGTTACATGTCGACATGTTATGTGGGATGGGTTGAGGTTGTACTGCTCCGTGCGGTAGCCAACAAACCTTAGAGTATTCCAGATATGAGCTGAGGGCCCGGTAGGCTTTCCAGACTCATGCTGAGGACTCGGGAGTATTCCAGATATGAGCTGAGGATCCGGTAGGCATTCCAGACTCATACCGAGGACTCGGGAGCATTCCAGATACGACTTGAGGGCCCGATTGGCATTCCAGACTCGTACTGAGGGCTCGATGGCATTTTAGATACAAGCTGAAGGCCCAGTAGGCATTCCAGACTCGTACTGAGGGCCCAGGGGGTAGTCTAGCTTGTAAAGCTATGGACCTAGTGCATGCTAGATGTTTTGATTGATACGATATGTTAATGTTGATATTGCTATGTGGATTGTATGTGTATCGGTATTTTAGGGGAACTCACTAAGATTTCGGGCTTGCAATTTCAGTTTATTGTTTCAGGTACATCAGGGGATCGTGGCAAGGCAAAGGCGTGATCGTACAACTCCTCACTTTTTATTACTATGTATCTGGGATACTCTGATGTAGAACTGTTTTGAAAACAAATTGGTAATAACTGTTGGTTTCTAAATGTTTTTAAAAGTTTAAAATTGGCTTGAATTTTACGGGTGTTACACTATATTTTTAGGATGTTGCAAGTTGGTATAAGAGCTTTGGTTTGAGGGATTCGGGCACACTCTCGAGTGTATCTCAACTCAAACTAAGGAATTGGTATAAAAATTTTCAAAATAAAATCTTATTTTGAAAAGCATTTTTAAAAGAGAAAAGAACTTTGAAAAAAGAAAAGGGTGTGGTGCATGCAATCAGCCGAGCTCAAGTAAGTACTCCCAAATTACCCATACAAGTTTATGTTATGATATGATTATCATCTTTATGAGAACAACATGCTAGATTAGGAATAAGGATCTTGGCAGGATGCCTTATGTGCATGTTATATGTGTATCAACTTTATGAACTGCATGCTAGTAAAGATTAGTCAGTATGGTAGCCTTATTAGTATATACTTGATTATGTGTACTCAATGCTCGAATGCTGTCTGCTTTGTGCTTTTACGACTTCTAGCTATCTTTTACTCTCGGGTGTATCGAACTCAAACTAAGGAATTGGTATAAAATTTTTCAAAAGAAAATCGTTTTTATGAAAAGCATTTTTAAAATTGAAAAGAACTTTGAAAAAAGAAAAGGGTGTGGTGCATGCTATCAACCGAGCTCAAGTAAGTACTCCCAAATTACCCATACAAGTTTATGTTATGATATGATTATCAGTTTTATGAGAACAACATGCTAGATTAGGACTAAGGATCTTGGCAGGATGCCTTATGTGCCTGTTATATGTGTATCAGCTTTATGAACTGCATGCTAGTAAAGATTAGTCAGTATGGTAGCCTTATTAGTATATACTTGATTATGTGTACTCAATGCTCGAATGCTGTCTGCTTTGTGATTTTAGGAGTTCTAGCTATCTTTTACTAACTAGTAAATGAATATGTTAAATTACATATTGCAAGGACTAAATAATTTCAGAAGTTTAGGTCTAGCTCTATTTCGTAGCTCTTGTTTGAGTCCAACCGTTGTAGGGTAGGATCTCGCATTTGAAGAATTATCTAGTCTGAGTGATATGTAATAGTATTCATGAGATAGTTAGGGGAGGATAGTAGGGACTTCTTATGCAGCTGATGGTGGAGAGCGGGATGGTGATTACCCTAGGGAAAGCCTAGGGTGAGAGCAGCGCGTGAAGCATTATTAGTAGAAGGGACTTGGTGGAGTCAAGGTAGTTCTTGAGGAAAATACAGATAAATATGGAAGGTAGTATGGGCCCGTACTACTGAAAGCAGAGGATCTGTACTTGAGTCAAGGAAGGATGAGATGAATCCATGGAGCTTATGGTATATGTGATCCTTTAAGATTATGTTAGCACTCTGATGTGTTTTTCAGAATGGTGGTTTTATGCCCTAGATCAGCAGTTGGTAGTTCAGGTGAGGGATTAGGCTCAGACTCTGGATCTGAGCAGCTAGACGGGCAGAATAGGGAGTTCATTTCCTCAGAGATCATGCGTTACATACTAGACCAGACTCCTGTGATCTTTGGTACGGTCAAGGAGGGTATCCTAGAGATTCTCGATAAGAGGTTGAGTGCTTTCCGCACTGATATGGCGACCATGTTAGGGGCCCGTACGATGACTTTCAGGGAGTTCAGAGCATGTGGAGCTCCATATTACCATGGAGCTAAGGACCCCATTGCTAGCAACAGATGGTTGGCTGATATTGCCAACGCTTTCCATACAAACAGATGTCCCGAGGGGGACGAGGTCCGACTTGCTTCCTATCTACTAAAGGATAGAGCACGCGACTGGTGGGAGGAGGTCGGACATGCCATTGGTGATGTCTCAACTTTAGATGCGATGGCCTGGTGCGACTTTTCAGCCAGGTTCAGGGCTGAGTTCGCACCGGTGATTGAGGTGCAGCAGCTAGCGAGAGAGTTCCAGGATTTATAGCAGACCATTGAGACGGTGACTGAGAACACCGCTAAGTTTAAGGAGAGGACCCTTCTTGTTCTGTAGAATGTGGCGGACGAGGATATGAAAAAAGCTCAATATAATGAGATGTTGAGGAGCCAAATACGACAGTTTGTGAGCCATTCCAGCTTGCAAGACGCTGGAAGACATGATTGCGAGAGCTTAGGAGAGGGAGCTAGACTTGGAGACAGAGAGGAAGAGGAAACCCGGGGGGTTGTAGACAGTGAGTGCGGGCAAAAAGCACAAGGTGTCAGATCATAGATCGAGGATCCAGCAGGGCCACAACCAATGTGGCAAATGCGGCAATATGCACAAGGGGGCGTGCAAAGCAGGGAGTTCGGGCTGCTTCAAGTGCGGCCGGACTGGTCATATGAGCAAGGATTGTAAAACTGCCACCACTAAGACAAGATCAGATCTGATTTGCTTTCAGTGCAATCATAGGGGACATAGCGGTCCCAGTTCCCGAGTTTAGCAGCAGCGGGATAAGTGGCGACACCTGCTCATGCCACACTGAGGAATACAGATGGCCATCAGGGTTAGACTGAGGCATCCACAGTGAGGAGCATAGTTTTTCAGCTGACTGCCGAGGAGGCACGTGCGGCTCCCGATGTTGTGACTGGTATGTATTCTCTCTTTATATCTTTATTTTTCTTGATTGTTGCACATGTTTTATGTGTTTTATATAGGATCATTCCTAGTGAACGATATATCAACATTGGTACTGTTTGACACGGGTGCCACCCGATCTTTTGTGTTGCTCGTGCTCAGCAAGCTATTTGTAGGAGCATTGGGGGAGCTGGGTTGTCCACTGGATGTGGAAATAGCGGATGACAGGATCATCAGGGTCATGTGGGTTCACAGAGGATGTACGCTACAACTATTCGATCAACAGTTTTCAGTAGACCTGGTTCCTATTCCCTTGCGTGGGAATAAGGTTATAGTGGGCATGGGTTGGTTGAGCCCTAATGGGATAGTGATTGATTGTAAGCAATAGTTAGTGAGGGTTCGCACTGCTAGTGGTGGAGGGTTAGTGATCCAGGGAGAGAGGCCACAACACGGATCGGTTCTCTGTTCGGCAGCAAGGGCGAGGCGCTACCTTCAACAGGGTTGCGCATGATACATCGCCTATGTCATGGATACCCGAGATAAGGGTAAGGCGACCGTTAATGATGTACCAGTAGTGCGAGAGTACTCAGACGTATTCCCAGAGGATTTACCTGGGATACCTCCAGAGAGACAAGTTAAGTTTAGGATTGACGTGGTTGCGGATCTGATAGCCAAGGTACCATATCGGCTGGCTCCTCCCAAGATGAAAGAGTTGTCTACGCACCTAAAAGAGCTGTTAGACAAGGGTTTTAGCAGGACGAGCAGTTCACCATGGGGAGCCCCAATCCTGTTTGTGAAGAAGAAGGACAGGTCACATCGCATGTACATAGACTACCGGGAGATGAACAAGGTAACGGTGAAGAACCGTTACCCACTTCCGAGGATAGATGATTTGTTTGACCAGCTCCACGGTGCATCTTGGTTCTCCAAGATTTACCTATGGTCAGGGTATCACCAGATGCGAGTCAGAGATGATGATGTGTAGAAGACAACTTTTAGGACTCGTTATGGTCATTATGAGATTATGGTGATCCCCTTTGGGCTCACCAGTGCTCCAGCCGCGTTCATGGACCTCATGAACCGTGTGTGCAGACCGATGCTGGATCGGTCTGTAATAGTATTCATTGATGACATCTTAGTTTACTCTAAGACCTAGGAGAAACATGAGGAGCACTTGAGAGAGGTGCTGGAGACACTGAGGAAGGAGAGACTTTTTGCGAAGTTCTCCAAGTGTGAGTTCTGGTTGCGCGCGGTGCAGTTCCTATGGCATCTCGTCAACCAGAAGGGTATTCTGGTGGATCCCGACAAGATAGAGTCTGTGATGCAGTGGGAGATTTCGAGGTCTCCAACTAAGATTTGAAGTTTTCTGGGTCTGGCAGGGTATTATAGGAGATTTATTCGGGACTTCTCCAAGATTGCAGTTCCATTGACCCGACTGACCAAGAAGTCAGTAGTTTTTCGTTGGGGACCTGAGCAGCATGCAACCTTTGAGACGCTCAGGCAGCGATTGTGCGAGGCATTGATTCTGACCTTGTTATATGGAGTTGATGACTTTATATTTTACTGTGATGCCTCGATCACCGATATGGGTGCGGTTCTGATGCAGAGGGGCCATGCGATAGCTTATGCATCGAGGCAGCCAAAGCCTCACGAGCTAACTATCCGACACACAATTTAGAGTTGTAGACTGTGGTTTTCGCCGTCAAGATTTGGTGGAATTACCTTTATGGGGTCCGTTGTACCATTTACACGGACCACAAGAGTTTGAGGTACCTCATGGATCATCCGAATATGAACATGAGGCATATTCGGTGGTTAGATGTGGTTAAAGATTATCATTTGTGAGATCCTTTATCACCCGGGCAAGGCCAATATAGTGGTTGATGCCCTGAGCCGCAAGGCGGTAGTGGCCCCGATCCGAGACATCTGTGTAAGGATGACATTGATTACTCCATTGCTGAAGCAGATCCGAGAGGCGCAAGTCAAGGGCCTGAAGGAGGAGCGCCGAAAGTGCGAGCGGATTATAGGCCAGGTGGCCTCCTTCAATTATGACAGCCGGGGCTGTTGACCCTACATGGGAGTGTCTGGGTTTTGTACTGGGGTGGATTGCGGAAGGTATTGATGGACGAGGCCCACAATTCCAGGTTCTCCATCCATCCGGGAGCGATGAAGCGGGAAGTAGCTTGGTACGTGGAGAGATGCCTGGCCTGCAGGAAGGTCAAGGCAGAGCACCAGAGGCCTCACGAAATGATGCGACCGTTAGACATCCCCATGTGGAAATGGAAGGACATTACTATGGATTTTATCACTAAGATTCCCAGGACCACACGTGGGGTTGATGCGATTTGGGTCATCGTGTATCGATTGACCAAGAGCCCCCACTTTATATTGATCCAGGAGAGTATCTCGGCCAAGAAGCTGGCCGAGATTTATGTGCAAGAGGTAGTGGCACGACACGGAGTACCTGTCACACCCCAAAACTAAGAACGGCGGAAACGTTCTGGGGCGGAGGACGTCATGTAATGTATCACAACAATGCAAAGTAGTAAACAAAGCAACAACATCATCCATTGCATTAATAGTATAATTTTAATTACATTTGAGTTCTTTCATAGTATAATTCTACAAAATGAATATTCAAAAATAAAAGACGAGTCTTGATTGCTCCGTCTTCACAGAACCTGGTAGTCGTACCTGTCTATCCGTATCCTGGGAATACAAGTTATTTTGAAAGCGAGTATCAACAATAATGCTGGTGAGTTCATAAGTATTTATGTGACTTTGATTTGTAAAGTTGTAAAGAAAAATCTGTAATGTATGAAGGAAAGTTTGTACCAACGAACATGTTTGCAAGTAATTGTAAATGTTTGAAAACCCTAGAAAATCCCATATTTTCTACTAGTATAAATTATAGTCTTCTACCAAGACTCGACTGTTTTGAATGATTGCTTCAGAAATCCAAAATTTGTTTATAAGTGGGTGGTAGTTTAAAAGACCCAAAGATGTACTACCATGATATTTTTCATGTCTAAAACAGTAGATTTGTGTACAGTTATAACTGCTAAGGTATATGATAACTCCGTAAATCAACGTGTTTTTAATACTCCATGTGAGTTTTATAACCATGCTATTGACACTGATGGCCTGTAACAACGTTCTTCAGGCGTTGGAATGTTATGACATTTGTCACCCCATACCTGCCGGTCTAACTGTAGCTAACAGTTTAGGTGCGGGATTGTCAATCCCGTATAGATCTATACACAAGTATCACGCTCCCCCTCCAAGAGATTATGGTATATAATACAAGACTTAAAATGCATACTCGAACGTACGTGAAGCTGAAATGTCCCACAATTCTTAGTATTAAATAGATTTACGTATGAAAAGTCCATTTTGTTTTTGTACATGAAAGTATTTCCTTGATATAGTACTTGTAGTATGAATATCTAGTACACTATCTTATGTAATCGTATCTCTTGTAATTGTATGTCTTGAAATTGTATGCCTTGTAATTGTATATAATTGTATCTCTTCACATAGTATGTAATGTATTTGTATTGACTCATGAATAGACTGAATCTTGTATGATTCCTGGTACTTGGAATGGTAAATAGTATGTCTTAACTATACCTATTATAGTTACTGATAATGTGTGTGTATAATCGAAATATGCCTTTGCTACTCAAAGGTACTGAACGAACTGACGGAAACTTTTATGTCTATATATGTACATATGATATATATAACTAATATTTAGACGACATTCGGACGAATAACCGATGCCCTAAGGCCACATCCCAATGAGGAAAAGGAAATAAAGCGAGCTAGCCCTCCTAAGTCCTTCAAACATTACTTATATAAGTATACATATATAGGCAAGCACAAAAAAAATATAAAAGAAGTTTTTTAAAACCTTTGAAAAGTTTAATAATAAGAAATGATGACTTGATGTCATTTTATAAAATGATTTGAAAGCAGTTTGTTTGATAAGAACAGTTTTAAATATAGGAAGACCTATGTTAGAAACATGATTCTAACAACGTTTGAAAGGAATCATAAAGTATATAAGACAGTTTGATAAAGAGTTTTTAACATATATAAATGTTTGTCGTAAACTATTATAGTTTTTCCAAAAGTTCGTTTCGTTTGTATAGTAACCCTAGTGTAATGCTCACTTGTTATGAAATGTGTAACTTTTTGTGGTGACATAAATGAACACCTGTACTCAAGGTATAAATAAACTGTTTGATTCGTATACGTATAACAACATATTTAATTTCAATATATATCAGACGATATCTTGTTATGTTTTCCGTACGAAAGATTCCATATAATGGTTGTGAATCGCATATGATTTACTTGATAAAAATGAGTATTTTGTGAAACTTTGAGTTACACACGATAATAATCGTGTGTTTACTTGTATTCCCCCCCCCCCCCCCCCTCCTTAAAAGTGTATATTAAAACAATATT
Organism: Lactuca saligna; assembly: GCF_052625555.1. NCBI lineage: Eukaryota > Viridiplantae > Streptophyta > Magnoliopsida > Asterales > Asteraceae > Lactuca > Lactuca saligna. Next base: position 152,638,455 of record NC_136421.1, read on the forward strand.
GATAACACATTTAAAAATGTAGATTATAGGGGTATGAACTCACTGAAGAAAGTGCGTGATTTGAAGAAAACGAGATTTTCCCGGGCGGCACCTCGACCGGAGAGTGACGAGATTCTCGGGAATCTCGGGGCTTCGGACTTTCGACGGGGCTTGAATATGAAATCGGGAAGTCGGGATGTGGTCGACACGAAAAACGAGGCGAAAAATGAGAGAGAAATGAGGTATTTTTGTGGAAATAGCCGGCACCCTCGCAGCCTATTTATAGGAGCTGGAGGTCCTCGGTACGCAGGGCGTAGTTCGGACTTACGCAGGGCGTTCTTCGTACGCAGGGCGTACTACGATGGTGCGCGGGGCGTTCGTTTGCATCACTGCTTACCGCATACTCGGGCGAAGTTCTAGTCGACGTGGTTGATTCGGAGCCTTGTATCCGAGTACGCGGGGCGTACGAGGGTACGCAGGGCGTACTCCTTCGGATAAGACTTTGAAGTGCGTGCCAAGAACTTATAAAATGCGTAACTTTTGCATACAAGCTCCGTTTTTTACGTTCTTTATATCCACACGAAGGTGAGAAAATACTCTACAACTTTCATTTAGACTCCGTCGGCTAATTTTGACTTTATTTTAATTATATTTTAATTAATAGGTCGGGACACGATAACTTCGTTAAAAATCCGTAACTTCTTTATCCGAAGTCCGTTTGCATCAGACTTTTTATTGTTATACTCCTATTTTCGGGCTCTCCAACTTTCGTTTAGGTTGTGTCGGCTAAAGATCGCTCGATTTCTGTTTCGAGTTTTTAGCTGTCTACTGCTAGGTTAGAAACTTCGGAAAATCATACCTTCCTCATACGAAGTCAGATTTGGGCGTTCTTTTTATGCATGATCACGGTTTAACGTAATCTACGACTTTTGTTTAGATACCTAAGGCTAAAAATTATTGTATCAAAACTTTGCATTTTACGTCTACCAGCGTTGCCGGCTTTCGCCGTGAATTTTAGATTGGTCATAACTTCTTCGTTATAACTCGGATTTTAGTGTTCTTTATATGTACGCAAACCATGAAACGAGTCCTACCACTTTATTTAACCCAAATATGATTTTAGGAAAGTTAATTTTTGGCTTAAATTTGACTGGCGTTACATTTTATCATCTCAAAATATTGGGTTGTCACAGTACCTGTCTCGGTAGTATCAGATCGGGATTTCCGTTTTACTTCCAGATTTTTGAAGCGGTTTCACGAAGTGATGGGTAATCATCTCCATTTCAACACCGCTTTCCATGCCCAGACGTACGGACCGAGCGAGAGGCCGATTCAGACTCTCGAGAACATGCTTCGAGCATGCGTTCTAGATTTTGGTGGCAATTGGGATATGTATCTTCCGTTAGTGGAATTTTTTTATAACAAAGGTTACCATGCCAGTATAGATTGACGTCCCTTTGAGATGCTTTACGAGAGGAAGTGTAGGTCCCCAATCTGTTGGGGTGAGGTCGGTCAGAGGGTCATGGGGAGTACGGAGGTAGTACACAAGACCACCAAGCGGATCCAGCAGGTCCGGAGCAGGTTCCAGACTGCTCAGAGTCGGCAGCAGAGTTACGCCAACAAGTGGCATTCAGACTTGGAGTTTCGGAAGGGTGTCATACGGTTTTGGAAGCGGGGCAAGCAGGGCCCCAGGTACATCGGTCCCTTCAGAGTCATAGCCCAGGTGTGCAAGGTAGCGTACAGACTGGATCTACCCACCTAGCTCAACCAACCCACATCACCTTCCACATTTCCTAGCTACGGACGTGCGTAATGGACGACACGGCGGTTATACCCTTAGAGGATATTTAGGTTGATGACAATCTGAATTACATTGAGAGACCGGTGGTGATTCTGGATCGCAAGATGAAGGAGCTGAGGAACAAGAGGGTCGAGCTAGTGAAGGTGCAATGGCAACACCGTAAGGGCTCGGAGTGGACTTAGGAGCCCAATGAGGAGATGAGGGAGAACTACCCGGAGTTGTTTTCAGACACAACAGACTTCGAGGACGAAGTGTAAGACAAGTGGAGGAAAATTATAACGCCCCGTTCCTGGTACACATTTAATATATTTAAGTATTTATTTTTAGAGCTACTCGACGAGTTGGTAGCCCTAACTCATCGATTAGATGCCAGATTGGACACGGATCTTAAGTGGTCTACTCGACGAGTCGCAAGCCTGGACTTGGTGAGTAGGTCCGTTTGGAGGAAACCCTAATCTTTAGGGTTTGCACCCTATTTAAGCATCATAACAGGTCTCCACCCCAACCTCCATCACCTCCACAACCCACTCTTGAAAGGCTATACTTTTGTGGTTTGGGCTAGGCATTCTTTTTGTATAGATCTTGGTAGGTTAATAGTATATGGTGTGGTGGTGTCACACCCCAAAACCGATAACTGCGGAATACGTTTTGGGGTGGAGGACGTCATGTACAGTATCATCACAATTGCATAATAGTAAAAACAAGAACATACAACCATTTCATTACATAGTGAATTTAATTTCAAGTGTGTTCTCTAAAGTTCAACAAACACCAAAAGTAATACAAAAATAAGAGATGGATCTTGTATACTCCATCTTCTGCAAAATGCTGCACTTGTACCTGTCTATCTTTGACCTGAGGATACAAGTTATTTTGAAAACGATTATTATCATAAAGATAGTGAGTTCATAAGAGTTTAGTGTGAATTTTTGTATAAAATGCATTAGAACATATAGTATGTAGGCTGCGATTTATAGTTTGAAAGTAGTAGAAAAGCCCTAGAAAATCCTATATTTTCCAGAAAATACATCGTGAGTGAAAATATTCAAATTTCAAGTAAGTTTCATTGATGAAAAACAGCTTATTGTAAGAGCGTTTTAGTAATTTACTTCGGGATATTAACTCATTGTTTAGTTTAGTATTTTAGTGTGGATATTGTGTGTTTCCTTGTATACGACTGATAGTGAGAGTAATAGAGAACTCCATGACCATCCCGGTCATGCATAGTGTAGTGAAGTAGTGTCATCCCTGGGCTTGCACGGCTCGGACTGAAGTTAACAGTCGGGATGTAATAGTTTCTGCCCCGTATAGATCTATACATGTAGCGTCGTCTTCCTGTCGGAAAACTCTGGGCATAGTATGTAGCGAATAATGTATTTTGTAGTGAGTTAGTGTGTAAATTCTGAATTAGTGATTTATCTTGTATTATAGTGTAGTATTCTTTCATCTAGTTCATAGTGTGTTCTCTTATTCGTATATTGACTCATAATAGTGTGTATTATAGTGTGTAAAGTAGTAGCAATAGCGAGTAGTAGGGGCCTTAACTATACCTATTATAGTCAACTTAGTGTGTATGGTTCTTGTCACTTTAGTGGTTTAGGTACCAAATGGAATGAAAATACTCGTATCCAACATTAATATATACGATATATAACTAAGAAGTCAACGACAGTCCAACGGATAACAACTACCCTAAGCCCACAATCAAACAAGAACAGGAAATAAGGCGTGCCATTGGTCCTAAGTCCTTCAAGTCTTACTTATCTAAATATATTAGTGTGGTTACATTTTATAAGGAAATCTATTTAATAAAAATCTTGTCCAAAGGGAAGATTTAGAAAATTGTTTATTTATCCAAAATAGTTTTGAAAACGCGAAATTCCTTTATAAGGCATAGTGGTAAATCACATGTGATTTGAACTACGGAGAGTGAATCACATGTGATTAATTTTCATAAACATGTATCCCCCCTAAAACATATAAAAAACATTTGAAAGGTTCATTAAAGGGGTATGAACTCACCTGAAACCGAGTAAATCGGGTTAATCGGGTGAAAGTGTCGGTTGAGCGTTCGGTGCCAAATAAGGACTTGTACACCTTTTAAGACCCTATTAACACATGGAATGTGTGTTTTACAAGAAATTAGCCATTTATGCTTTTTATTAAAACATTTAGACATTCTAGTATTGATTCGAGGTCTTTGGGCTTAGAAGTGGTTCTCGGGGATTGTACAAGGCCAAAAAGGGGTTACGGGGGAGTCCGAGAGTTTACTCCCTTGGAGTTTACGGCCCAGAGGCCACTCCTTGGGAGTTTACATCCGTAAGCCCCTAGGCTTTGCCGTGAACTCTTTTTCACTCCCAAAAATGGATGCTAAGGCCCTAAATCAATCCCCTATGTTTTCTAGTGAATGTCTAGGACCAATTTGGGGGTTTAAACCTTCATTTAGTGTTGTTTGTGGGAGTTTATGATCCTAGCTTATGCTTGGGCTGTAAAATCTAAATTACCCCTCAAAATGGGGTGTTTAATGGTCCTAAACTCGAAATGGCACTTCCTAAAAATCATATCTCAAGTCTAACATGCATTGGATGAGTTTTTGGGGCATTTTGCATGGAAAAGGGGTGTTTACGGCCTAAGCATGTGCTTGGGCCGTAAAACCTTATTAATGCCCTAAAACTTATGGTTTTGATGTTAAAAAACTCCTAGGTAAAACCCCTAACTAGTATCCAAGCTTATAAGAAGGAAATTTGGGACTTTTTGGCACATTTTGGGTGTTTATGGCCTAAGGAGCTTCTTAGGATGCAAACTCCTTTTCCATGTACCAATCATGTGATTTTTGAGTTATAAAGACAATATTGTATGCTTAGAACAAGTTAGGGTTGAAGATCTTACGTTTAGGAGCCGGAAATTGCAGTTTTGGAGTCGAAAACGAGCTAGAGAGAGAAAGTAGTGAGAGAGAGAGCATGTTTGAGTGGTAAAAAGCTTTAAAGAGGTGTTCACTCTCCTTATATATGCCTCAGGTATTGCACCCGGTACACGACTACCCGATGCCAAAGTTTAACAGGGTTTAAACTTTTTACCCGGGTTAAGTGGTTGAATAATATAACTCTATTCCATTAAATGAAAATAACATTAACAGATTATATTTAATTCACTATGATAATGATCACATGAAATATAAATAAATGATTAAATATCTATTTATTTTACGACTCCAAATTACGGAACTTTTGTAAATGACGTGTTCCGTTAGCGAAAACGGAATTATATAACGGATTAACGTTGGGTTGTCACATCATCCCCTGTTAGGGAAATTTCGTCCCGAAATTTAGAATTCAACAGATACGTTATTACAGAACTACTAAGCAAAGAGATGGGGATATTTGAGTTTCATCTGATCCTCGCGCTCCCAAGTGAATTCCGGTCCCCGCTTGGCGTTCCACCGAATCTTCACAATTGGGATATGGCTTTGCTTCGTTCGTTTTACTTCCCGATCCATAATCTCCGCAGGCTCTTCCACGAAGTTGAGTCTCTCATTGACCTCAATCTCGTCGAGGGGAATCATGAGAATCTCATTGGACAGGCATTTCTTCAAGTTTGAGACGTGGAAGGTAGGATGTATGTTACTTAGCTCGTGGGGTAAGTTGAGTTTGTAAGCTGTAGGGCCGATTCTACCGAGAATCTCGAAAGGCACTCGGGTTTAGCTTTCCATGCTTTTCGAAGCATATCGTGCCCTTCCAGGGCGAGACCTTCAAAAGGACTCGGTCTCCCACCTGGAATTCCAAGGGTTTTCTTCGTTTGTTTGCATAGCTTTTCTGTCGATCCCTAGCGGCTTTTAATCGTTTGCGAATCTGTACTATCTTCTCGATTGTTTCTCGGATGATCTCTGGACCAGTGAGAGTGCTATCAGGAACTCATCCTATAGCTAACTGTGTCACCCACCTCAGCCCAACATAGAGGGGATCTGCACTTCCGGCCGTAGAGGGCTTCGAAATGGAGCTGCCTTGATGCTCGTATGATAACTGTTGTTGTAGGAAAACTCCACAAGAGGTAAGTTTGTATCCCACGATTTACCGAAGTCGATCACACAAGCTCGCAACATATCTTCTAAGGTTTGGATCGTTCTCTCACTTTGTCCGTCAGTCTGCGGGTGGTATGATGTACTCATGTCCATCCTCGTCCCTAGTGCCCTTTGTAGTGATTGCTAAAATCTCGAGGTAAATCTACTATCTCTGTCCGAGATAATAGATATAGGGACGCCATGCAGCCGTACTATTTCCTTAAGGTATGTTTTTGTGAGCTTCTCCATCTTGTCCGTTTCCTTGATGGGTAGGAAGTGTGCAGACTTGGTCAATCTGTCGACGATGACCCAAATGGTATCCAACCCACCCGTCATCTTGGGCAGGTTGGTTATGAAATCCATTGTGATCCGCTCCCACTTCCGTTCTGGTATCTCTGGTTGTTGGAGGAGACCCGATGGCTTCTGGTATTCGACCTTGACCTTCGCGCAAGTAAGGCACTTACTCACGAAGGTAGCAATCTATGCTTTCATGTTAGGCCACCAGTATAGCTTTTTGAGATCCAAATACATCTTATCTGAACCTGGGTGGATGGAGTATCGAGTGTTGTGTGCTTCCTTCATGACCAATTCTCTGAAACCTCCGTGGCGTAGAGTCCAGATTCGGTCCATGAGATAGTAGGCTCCGTCACCCTTAACCTCCAAGTTCTTATCCATTCCATGTAGGGATTCACCCGTCACATTCTCAGGCTTTAGGGCTTCTAGTTGAGCCTCCTTAATCTGTACGGATAGATGTGAATGGATAGTCATTGTTTGTGACTTGACTCTTCGGTCAGAGGACTCTTTTCTACTTAGCGCGTCTGCTACCACATTGGCTTTTCCCGGGTGATATCGAATTTCGCAGTCGTAATCGTTGAGTAGTTTGACTCATCGGTGTTGTCTCACGTTGAGCTCTTTCTGGTTCAATATGTGTTGGAGGCTTTTATGATCAGTGTACACTACGCTCTTCATTCCATACAAGTAGTGTCTCCAGATTTTTAGTGCGAATACGACTGCTCCTAGCTCGAGGTCATGAGTAGTGTAGTTCACCTCATGCGTCTTTAGCTGTCTTGAGGCACATGCGATGACCTTACCTTATTGCATCAAGACACAGCCGGGCCCCTGATTTGATGCATCGCAGTATACGACAAAATCTTATGTTCCTTCGGGAAGGGATAATACTGGTGCGGTGCATAAGGCTCGCTTCAGGGTCTGGAATGCCTTCTCCTGTTTCTCCTCCCAGTCGAATGTCACGCCCTTCTGTGTCAACATGGTGAGAGGCTTCGCAATCCGAGAGAAGTTTTGGATGAATCTGCGGTAGTAGCCAGCGAGGCCTAGAAATTGACGAATTTCTATAGGCGTCTTCGGTGTTGACCAGTTCTCAATAGCTTTAATTTTGGAGGGATCCACGTGGATTCCGTATTCACTAACCACGTGTCCTAAGAATTCAACTATTCGAATCCAAAATTCGCACTTAGAGAACTTTGCATATAACTTCTCTGATCGTAGGGTTTCCAGAACTCGTCGTAGATGATCCTTGTGTTCTTCTTCGCTGCTAGAGTAGACGATGATATCATCAATAAAGACGATGGCGAACTGATCTAAGTATGGACGACACACCCTATTCATCAAGTCCATGAATACTGCAGGCGCATTGGTCAGCCCAAAGGGCATCACTACGAACTCGAAATGTCTGTAACGAGTTCGGAAGGCTGTCTTCGGAACATCCTCCTCAAGCACCCTTAACTGGTGATACCCAGACCTAAGGTCAATCTTAGAGAAGTAACTCGCTCCTTGTAGTTGGTCGAAAAGGTCGTCCATACGAGGGAAAGGGTAGAGATTTTTGACCGTGAGTTTATTGAGTTCCCTATAATCGATGCACATACGGAACGATCCGTCCTTCTTCTTCACGAACAAGACTGGAGCTCCCCAAGGTGAGAAGCTTGGCCTTATAAAGCCCTTACTGAGCAGTTCGTTAAGTTGACTGGATAGTTCTTGCATCTCGGCAGGCGCTAAACGATAGGGCGACTTAGCTACAGGGGTAGCTCCTGGGACTAGGTCAATTCTGAACTCAACCTGACGTTTGGGATGTAAACCTGGATGGTCCTCTGGGAAGACATCAGGGAAATCACATACGACGGGGATGTCTTTTGGGTTTTTCGCTTTCAGACTTGTGTCGACGACATGAGCAAGAAAGGTGTGATATTCCTTACGCAGGTATTTCTGAGCCTGAATACTGGAGATGATACGAAGGCTTGTACCGGGTTTATCTCCATAGATCAATAGAGTTTCGCTATTCGGAGGATTTAGGCGAATGGATTTGTCGAAGAATAGGATATCGGCATGATAAAGACTCAACCAATCCATAATTGAGACTGGTATGAGATCGATTGGAAATGAGTGATCGTCTAACGTGAGGGTACAGCCTATGTAGATTTCGTTAGAGCTTTCGGTCTTCCCGTTAGCCATTTCTACGATGAATGTTTCTTTTAGTGGTCGAGGGAATTGTTTGAGTAAGTGTTTAAAGTTTTGGTTTACGAAGCTTCTTTCTGCACCACTATCGAATAAGACACAGGCATAAGAGTTGTTGAGAAGAAACGTACCGGTGACTACTGTGGGATCCGCCACCACTTCATTGTGACCAATAGCGAGTAGTCTTCCGGTTCCCCAGCATTCACGGCCTTTGGACAGTTTTTCTTGAAGTGACCAGCTTCACCGCAGCCGTAACATGTCGGGGTCACTCCTGAATCGGGAACTTGCGAAATAGGTTTGGGAGGGGCCTTGCTGAATCGCATCGTATGGACCTTCCGACCGCAGTTGGAACACTGTAGTTCGCGGGAGGGGCTGTTGTGGTGGTAAGGACACTTTGGACATTTGGGCAGATTCCCACTATAAGGCTTTGGCGGTGCAGGAGTGGTTGGAGTAGTGGTAGCATGGACCGTCACAATTTGCTGGTCCCTGGAGGAGGTTTGAGTTTTCTTGCCCTTCTTCTTATCCCATCGTTTCCTCTTTCTGTCAGATGACTCAGGTGGTGCAGTGGGAGTTGTGATTTCTGTTGTTGGAGTGGAAGAGACTTCGTGATTGATTAAACTCTGGGCCAATTCCTTGGCGCTGTCGAAGGTGGTAGGGCGTGAGGCTAGAACATTTCCTCGATACGGGGGCATTAGACCCCAGATGTATCGTTCGATCTTTTTGCTTTCAGATGGGATCATGTTGGGACACATAGCCGCCAAGTCGCAGAACCTGGCCGTGTAAGCTATTATGTCGGTCCCTTTCATCTTGAGGTTCTAGAGTTCCACCTCAAGTTTTTGGATTTCGCCCCTCGGGCAGTACTCCTTTCTCATGAGATCTTTTAGAGTGTCCCAGCCCATGGAATTGGCTGTGACCAAGGAGAGTGCACTGACATGGCCGTTCCACCATGTCAAGGCCCTGTTAGTGAGGGTGGCAGTTGCGAACTTGATTTTGCTCTCTTCGGGGCAAGAGCACATTTCAAAGACAGCTTCAGTTCTTTCGAACCATTGGGACAATGCCAGAATTCCTCCGGTACCATCGAAGAAGGTAGGTTTACAGTTCATGAAGTCCTTATAAGTGCATCCCTGCACTCTTTGATGGACTTCACCAAATCTAGAGTTGCCACCACTCGCATCACCGGAGTTCACTTGAGCCATGGCTGCTGTCACAGCCGTTTGGAACAGCACTGGATCGAACTGCGCAGGAGGAGGAGGTGGAGGGGAGGTTTGAGTTGGTGGTCTTCATCTGCTTGGACGCTTTCATGGAGGCATATTTCACTGGAAGATCATAGAAATGATAGCAATAGTAAGAGCCTATTGTGAATATGAATAGAGTGTTTCATGGATTAAATCAACATAATCCAAGATCAGAATGAGAGTTATAATAACAGAGTAGTTAACTGCTAATATACTGGTATTTATGATGTAATACAAGTTCATGAAAATTGACCTAATAGTAGGTCTTACATCAAACCATAAGGAAAATGTTGGCAATTTAGAGGTCTAGTTAGAGTACTTTTAAAGCTAGGAATGTTTACAGACAAGTGATCTACGAAACATAGAGAGGGAAGGCTAGTCCTTTAAACAAAAGAGTGAGATAAAATAGACGTCTTCTACTGGCGACGGATACTTGTTGGGCGAACCCTCAGATCCGCTAGTTGACGCATAACTTCCTGAAGGTGTCGATCATGCATCCTTTGACGTGCTCGGAGTTTCCTAACTTCAGCTCGGGATGCGGCTAGTTGATGTTGCAGAGCCTCGTTGGTCCTCCTTGTCCTGTCCATGGCTTCTTCGAGTTGGCGGATGCAAACAGTGTTGAGATTCGAGTTGGCATCCACTTCTACAACTCGACCAATGGCTGCTTGACCCTGCTCAACATTCCTGGTGATCCTTCGGACCATGATGGGCAGAACTCGGTCTTCATTGTAAGGTAAGGGCTGGCCCTGCTCCTCGCTCCATCGGTTCAGGGATATTGCCCACAAGGGAGTGGGACCCTGAAATACCGGACAGGGGTTGGGGTTCGGAGCTCCGGGAGGTAGGTTGTTAACTTCTGGCTCGGAGTCGGAGCTATCCGAAAAGCCTTCTGCTCGGTGGTCATCCAGAGGGATTTGGTAATCATCGTCCGAGTCTTCGTCGAGCCATCCTCCATTGCCCTGGTTTGGGTAGTACGGATCGCCGGGAAGGTGGAAGCCAGCCATGATATCTACGCTAGAAAAGGGGAAGGGAAGATTAATAGACGCACTAACCTAAAATACTTATAAGATGATCGTCACGAGTTAGACCAATACTTGCATAATGCATACTAATTACATGTGACCGGGGTAGGATAGTCCGTCGAATAAGTGATCCTAACTCTAAATCCACAACCAAACAAGGAACAGGAAGTAAAGCAAAGATCACAGATTCTAAGTCTATAACGCCCTAGTCACATGTAACCGGAAAGTATCCATTTAGCAACTATTGCTCCACCAGCAACGACCGTTTTTGGTTATCACACCTGTATATTTTAGAGGTACATAATACTCCTATAGTATTCTTATGCTAACGTTATTGTGGTAGTGTTGGTAAGTTTTAGACTTGTTGCAGCACCACAACCAAACTTAGGCATATGCTAGTCACTCCCAGAAAAATGTAGTTGATCAGGCTACATCCCTCCAGATGTGACCATATGTCTCTAAGCCCAATTGTGCTGTCCAACAATCTTAATACTTTTGTTCTGTTCTAGTGCGATACTGACTTCTGTATTTTATAGTGGTGTGTGTATATATATACTTAGTTAAATCTTTTAAATACTTAACAGTATATATTCTTGTTCAGAGTGTTTTAGTCCCGAAGTGTTTATAGTTCGTATATCTTTTATAGGTCGATATACTTGATTCACTATAAACAATGCTCTGATACCAATTTGTCACACCCCAAAACTGATAATGGGGGAATACGTTTTGGGGTGGAGGACGTCATGTACAGTATCATCACAATTGCATAATAGTAAAAACAAGAACATACAACCATTTCATTACATAGTGAATTTAATTTCAAGTGTGTTCTGTAAAGTTCAACAAACACCAAAAGTAATACAAAAATAAGAGATGGATCTTGTATACTCCATCTTCTCCAAAATGCTGCACCTGTACCTATCTATCTTTGACCTGAGGATACAAGTTATTTTGAAAACGACTATTAGCATAAAGCTGGTGAGTTCATAAGAGTTTAGTGTGAATTTTTGTATAAAATGCATTAGAACATATAGTATGTAGGCTGCGATTTACAGTTTGAAAGTAGTAGAAAAGCCCTAGAAAATCCTATATTTTCCAGAAAATACATCGTGAGTGAAAATCTTCATATTTCAAGTAAGTTTCATTGATGAAAAACTGTTTATTGTAAGAGCGTTTTAGTAATTTACTTCGGGATATTAACTCATACTTTAGTTTAGTATTTTAGTGTGGATATAGTGTGTTTCCTTGTATATGACTGATAGTGAGAGTAATAGAGAACCCCATGACCATCTCGGTCATGCATAATGTAGTGAAGTAGTGTCATCCCTGGGCTTGCACGGCTCGGACTGAAGTTAATAGTCGGGATGTAATAGTGTCTGCACCGTATAGATCTATACATGTAGCGTCGTCTTCCTGTCGGAAAACTCTAGGCATAGTATGTAGGGAATAGTGTATTTTGTAGTGAGTTAGTGTGCATCATCCGAATTAGTGATTTATCTTGTATTATAGTGTAGTAGTCTTTCATCTAGTTCGTAGTGTGTTCTCTTATTCGTATATTAACTCGTAATAGTGTGTATTACAGTGTGTAAAGTAGTAGCAGTAGTGAGTAGTAGGGGACTTAACTATACCTATTATAGTCAACTTAGTGTGTATGGTTCTTATCACTTTAGTGGTTTAGGTACCAAATGGAATGAAAATACTCATATCTAACACTAATATAGACGATATATAACTAAGAAGTCAACGACAGTCAGACGGATAACAACTACCCTAAGCCCACAATCAAACAAGAACAGGAAATAAGGCGTGCCATCGGTCCTAAGTCCTTCAAGTCTCACTTATATAAATATATTAGTGTGGTTACATTTTATAAGGAAATCTATTTAATAAAAATCTTGTCCAAAGGGAACATTTAGAAAATTGTTTATTTATCCAAAATAGTTTTGAAAACGCGAAATTCCTTTATAAGGCATAGTGGTAATTCAAATGTGATTTGAACTACAGATAGTGAATCACATGTGATTAATTTTCAAAAACATGTATATTTTACTTGTATCCCCCCTAAAACATATAAAAAAACATTTGAAAGGTTCATTAAAGGGGTATGAACTCACCCGAAACAGAGTAAATCGGTAAATCGGGTGAAAGTGTCGGTTGAGAGTTTGGTGCCAAATAAGGACTTGTACATCTTTTAAGACCCTATTAACACATGGAATATGTGTTTTACAAGAAATTAGCCATTTATGCTTTTTATTAAAACATTTAGACATTCTAGCATTGATTCGAGGTCTTAGGGCTTAGAAGTGGTTCTCGGGGATTGTACAAGGCCAAAAAGGGATTACGGGGGAGTCCGAGAGTATAGTCCCTTGGAGTTTATGGCCCAGAGGCCACTACTTGGGAGTTTACTGCCGTAAGCCCCTAAGCTTGGCCGTGAACTCTTGTTCACTCCCAAAAATGGATGCTAAGGCCCTAAATCAATCCCCTATGTTTTCTCGTTAATGTCTAGGACCAATTTGGGGCTTTAAACCTTCATTTAGTGTTGTTTGGTGGAATTTACGGTCCTAGGTTATGCTTGGGTCGTAACCTCTAAATTAACCCTCAAAATGGGGTGTTTAATGGTCCTAAACTTAAAATGGCACTTCCTAAAAAATCATATCTCAAGTCTAACATGCATTGGATGAGTTTTTTGGGCATTTTGCATGGAAAAAGGGTGTTTACGGCCTAAGCATGTGCTTGGGCCGTAAACCCTTATCAATTCCCTAGAACTTATGGTTTTGATGTTAAAACAATCCTAGGTAAAACCCCTAACTAGTATCCAAGCTTATAAGAAGGAAATTTGGCACATTTTGGGTGTTTACGGCCTAAGGAGCTTCTTAGGCCGTAAAATCCTTTTCCATGTCTCAATAATGTGATTTTTGAGTTATAAAGACAATATTGTATTCTTAGAACAAGTTAGGGTTGAAGATCTTACGTTTAGGAGCCGGAAATTGCGGTTTTGGAGTCGAAAACGAGCTAGAGAGAGAAAGTAGTGAGAGAGAGAGAGTGTTTGAGTGGTAAAAAGCTTTCAAGAGGTGTTCACTCTCCTTATATATGCCTCGGGTATTGCACCCGGTACACGACTACCCGATGCCAAAGTTTAACGGGGTTTAAACTTTTTACCCGGGTTAAGTGGTTGAATAATATAACTCTATTCCATTAAATGAAAATAACATTAACGCATTATATTTAATTTACTATGATAATGATCACATGAAATATAAATAAATGATTAAATATCCATTTATTTTACGACTCCAAATTACGGAACTTTTGTAAATGACGTGTTCCGTTAGCGGAAACGAAAGTATATAACGGATTAACGTTGGGTTGTCACATCATCCCCCGTTAGGGAAATTTCGCCCCAAAATTTAGAATTCAACAGATAAGTTATTATAGAACTACTAAGCGAAGAGATGGAGATATTTGAGTTTCATCTGATGCTCGCGCTCCCAAGTGAATTCCGGTCCCCGCTTGGCGTTCCACCGAATCTTCACAATTGGGATACGACTTTGCTTCGTTCGTTTTACTTCCCGATCCATAATCTCTGCAGGCTCTTCCATGAAGTTGAGGCTCTCATTGACCTCAATCTCGTCGATGGGAATCACGAGAGTCTCGTTGGACAGGCATTTCTTCAAGTTTGAGACGTGGAAGGTAGGATGTATGTTACTTAGCTCGTGGGGTAAGTTGAGTTTGTAAGCTGCAGGGCCGATTCTAGTGAGAATCTCAAACAACCCTATGTATCCCGGGTTTAGCTTTCCACGCTTTCCGAAGCGTATCGTGCCCTTCCAGGGCGAGACCCCGCCCCCGCCCCCGAATCCCCTTTATTACGCCCGCCCCACCCCCGTTCCCCCGCCCCCAATTGATTTTGGGCTATTTTTTTTTGGGCTAAAAGAAGTTGTTATTTAGGCTAAAATAAGTTATTTTTTAGGTAACAAATAATTATTTATATCAGAATTTTATATGTTAAAAATAAAAAAGTTATGGCATTTAAAAAAATTATACTAACAACTTAAAAACATGTTTTTTGATGAATTTTGGAAGCTCAAAATCATGTTATTTTTTATTATATTTATATAATTAATATATGCAAATATATGTGTAATTTATTAACGGGGTCCCCATGGGGATTTCGGGATGGGATTGCCTACCCCCGCCCCCACCCCTGAAATTAAAACGGGGGTTAACTTTGCCCTCGCCCGTGATTTTTTAAAAAAAATCCCCCAAATGGGACGGAGCCCCCACGAGACTTTTTGACATCCCTAAAGGATATGTCCTTTCAGCTCGAATGTGGCAGTGGTAGGAATGGCAGGTTGTACTAAACCTGGACCAACATCATCGCAAATTCTCTTTCTGTAAGCTCCCATGGACATTTCTTCAATGTTCGTCATCTCGTTCCTTGGCTCGTTTCTGGGTTCACTCATATGTAATTCAAATTCATGCTCAATATCGTATTTGGATTCGATTTGGATAGGTATTTGATCTAAGTTTTCAACCTTGCTCTTGTTCTTTGAAGATGAAATCGACTCTTCCGTTTTCTTCCCCGGCTTCTTTGAGAACACTGACTTGAATTCTTGTAAGGGTGTCTTCTTTGGTGTTTGATCTTCTTTCATGTTCTTATCCTTCTTTTTATGAATGGACGAATCTGGATCTTCAAGTGGTGGTACCAAAGGTGTGTTAGAGCCTCTGGTCATGATCTCCTAAAATAAAACAAAAAGATAAAAACGTAAAATTGAACTAAGAAAGACAAACTTAAAACAAATAAAACTAAGAATCCAATTCTCAGGTCGTGAGCAATAAGGCTCACTTCGTGAGTTCTGTAATGCAGGAAAAAAAATGAAACAGAAAAAATAACTCTCTGCAAGTTTTACCCTACAAAAAGGATCGATTAATTTAAATTAAATAAAATAGTAATTAACTAAGTCGTTCCCCGAGAACGGCGCAAAAAACTTGATGCGTGAAATTAGCTACAACTAATTTTAATATTTATAACCTAACTTCCTTACCAACTAAATTGCACTTAGGCAGTGTACCTAGTCAAATTTATAGAATAGTGAAATAAGTCGGGTGTCGATCATAGGGAACAGTGCTAACTAGTTATTCTATTTACCACTTAATTAACCTATTTGCTAACAAAGGAAGGGTTTTTATCTGATTTTGCAAGATCAGACGAATTTAACTCAATTTCAATCAATTACTAAAAACACTCTTGTTTGGTTCGAATCCACTTCTTATTTATGGTTAGCTAACAATTATGGATTATCAAGTTTGTTATTATTGTATTAGTAATTTAAGTCTAAATTTACAAATATTAACTTATTCATGTAAAACTATATATGGTCACACACAGTCAAACACATAATAAGTTGTAGATTATGAATTTGCTATGTAAGATTAGGCAAACACAATTATGGTTATAATTTATGTTCTCGAGCACAAATAAATTTATTTACTTCAATTACAGTCTAAGATTTTGGTCGATCCTAGCTCTAGCAATTTAATGTTCAATAAATCACTAGGTTTCAAGTTCATGTAATCTAATAATCACTAAGCTACACAGAACATGAATTCAAGCAACTAAAGAACAAATATTAACATGCTAGGTAATAACAAATCAAACATAAGAAATTTACCAACTAATCAAATCCATTAATAATTAAGCTAAACCATATGTCTGAAGCTTCATCTAGCTAAACAAGAGTAGTTAGATTCAGCTACTCATAGCAACAATCAAACAAACATAAACCAAATTAATAAACATGTTCATAAGTACCAAACAAATAAACTATTAAGAACTTTTACTCCTTTGGCTTTGAAACCCTTATTCTAGAACTTCTCTCCTGCTAAAAATCGTCTTCTGAAAACGTTCCAACCAGCCAAAAGTCTCCCAAATCGTAATGGCCAAGTATATTTATAGTTTCTGATTTTGTCGAGTTCACGTTGTAAACCAATAAGTCTCATGACGTGAATATGAGAAAAACGTGTTCGACAATGATTCTTTCATCATGATGCATATCTTCTAGATTACTCCACTCATGATGTGAATCTATAATTTCTCACGTCGTGAGTACGTATTATTGCTGATTTTTATATCTTTCTTCTTTCAAGCCTTCATAGCTCCATGCTTTGTCCATTTTGGTCCCTTTCTTCGAAATTGCTCCATTTTCGCTGCAAATAACAATTTAACCCTATAAGTACTATAATTCTATGCAAATAACCAAAATATTAATAGAAATGTATATAAATATTGCCTAAAATTATGTATAAATATGGCAATATCAGAATGAGACTTTCCAATTATTTAAATTGAAATATCGGATTTCTGAAAGCACTATGAGAACTACTCTATACAAGTACAAATCTATTTTTTTATACAAAAATGATTATGAACTCACCAACTTTTTAGTTGATGCTTTTTAAAACGACTTGTATTCTCAGGGATCCAACAACAGGTAATAAGCTCGGCTATGAGATCACGTGGTGCGACTTCAAGAAATTTTACTTTTCTTACTTTTATGTAATTGATGAACAAATTCAATATGTAAAAAATGTAAGTGTGTGTTTCCAATGTATGATGTTTGTTTGATAAGTTCCATTCATATTCAGTTGTACATGAAGTCATCCGCCCCAGGCGTTTCCATCGTCCTGGTTCGGGGGTGTGACAAAATATGCGGCTAGGGTTTCTTTCTGGGCTGTAAAGACAATGGGGGAGGCTACAAATGAGCCATAAATCCTTTAAATATGGTACAAACCCCTGAAAATTAGGGTTTCTCTCTACAGAGCCTACTCTTCGAGTCAGAGCCTTCCGACTTGTCGAGTAGGATTCAAATCTCGCGTCCTCCTAATAATCTCTACTCGACGACTCAGAGCTCTCGAACTCATCGAGGCCATGCACAAATCCTAAAATATTACATAATTTAAACAATACCTGGAACAGACGTTAAGAATCTCCCCCACTTGAACTAGACTTCGTCCTCGAAGTCTGTTGGCCCAAATAATTTCGGGTAGTGGTCTCGTATCTCGTCCTCCGGTTCCCAGGTCCATTCGGAGCCCCTGTGGTGCTGCCATTGCACCTTCACCAGCTTCACCTCCTTGTTCTGAAGAACCTTGGTCTTCCTATCTAAGATCGTAAAAGGCCTCTCAACATAGTTCAGACTCTCATCAACCTAAATGTCATCCAGACACATGGAGGGTGTTGTGAATCTGGTTGTGCTCATCTGACAGATCCAAATGATAGGCCACCTTGCCTACTCGGGTTGAAATCCTGAATGGGCCAATATATCGCGGCTCTAGGTTTCCCCTCTTCCAAAACTTGATGACTCCCTTCCATGACTACATCTTTAGTAACACATAGTCCCCCACCTAGAACTCGATATCCGATCGCCGCCCCTCAGCATAGCTCGTCTAATAGCTTTGTGCGACCCGTAGCTTGTCATGTACCTACTGAATTAAGTAGGTCGTCTTGATCACCACCTCGTTGCTCCACATGAGTCGGTGCCCTACCTCGCCCCAACACATAGGGGTCATTCACCTCCGACCATACAACATCTCAATCGGGAGTCAATAAATATTGGCGTGGTAATTGTTGTTGTTTGAAAACTCTGCCAAAGGGAGGTATGTATCCCAACTCCCTCCAAAATCCAAAATGCATGCCCGAATCATATCCTCAAGTGTTTGGATCATCCTCTCACTCGGGCCATCTGTTTGGGGGTGGTACGCCGTGCTAAAATGCAACTGAGTGCCGAGTTCCTCGTGGAACTTCTTCCAGAACCTAGACGTAAATCGAACATCTCTGTCAAAGACTACCCGCACTGGCACCCTGTGTCTAGCCACCACCTCTCGTACATAAATATCCGCTAGCTTCTCCACGAATATATTCTCAAATATCAGAATAAAGTGGACACTCTTCGTCAACCTGTCCACGATCACCTATATGGCTTCCACACCCCTCACTGTCCTCGACAACTTCGTGATGAAGTCTATAGTGACCTCATCCTAATTCCACATGGGAATGGGTAGCGGTTGAACCTTGACATGAGGCCGCTGATGCTCGTCCTTGACCTTCCTGTAGGTCAAGCATCGCTCCACGATTCAAGCGATCTCCTGCTTCATGCAGGGCCACCAGTAACTCAACCTCAAGTCCCTATACATTTTTGTAGCTCCTGGATGTATCAAGAACTTGGACTTGTGTGCCTCCTCCAATATCTTATGTCATAGTCCTCCAGTTAGCGGTACCCACACCCGACCACACTGTGTCAGAAGACCTTGGTTGTCCCGAACAAACAAGGGATACTGACCCCGAATCTGCTCTATCTTCCAGTTCTCTTTCTTCACACCCTTGACTTATGCCTCTTTGATAATATCCAATAATGGAGAGATCACCGTCATCCTCAAACAAAAGCTCCTAATTGGGGAATCGGCCACCTTGCGGCTAAAAGCATTGGTCGCCACGTTGGCCTTCCCTAGGTGGTACAAGATCTCAGAATCATATTCTTTCAGCACATCCAACCACCTTCTCTGCCGCATGTTGACGTTCTGCTGATCCATTAAATACGTAAAATGCACCGTACTCCATACAAGTAGTGCCTCCAAATCTTGAGGGTAAACACCACTGCCCCTAATTCTAGGTCGTGAGTGGGGTAACTCGCCTCATGAGGATTCAAAAGCTTCGAGGCATAAGCTATCACATGCCCCCTCTACATCAGGTGGTGTCAGCTACATGATATATATTTTTTTTAACAAAAAATCTAACTACTCCTAACTTACTCCTTAATCCACCTATGTCACAAACGAGACATGAACTCTCGACATAAGGAGGAGGAAGGGTAACACCTGATATCCCTAGGCAACAACCCCTTTGACTACTTGATGGGAGAGTGAATCAACATTTGTATGAAATACAATACAATTTTGAATTTTAATTTTAACTTGTTATCATTTAGGGTTTCTTTTACATATCACATGCCTCGATAACTACGAAAAATCAACTTCTATTTTATTTACTCCCCTCGTTATTCTTACTATAAACCATGAGAGTTATGCATGGAATACCATACGCATATCTAGATAGTTAGAAGGTAATTACGACAAAAATCCACACTTAATTAGTAGTAAACTGAAATCCAGACGATACAAAGATACAAGATTTCATAATAGGAATCAAATCAAATACATTGGTTATAATCTTATAACAGATGTCCAGAAGGTTGATCTTAACAAAATAGCAACATCGCTAGGAATAGACAACTCCAACATATAATGGCGAATTAACCAAGTAAAAGACATTCATTTGACTCTAATATGAATGAAACCAAAAAATCAGATAATGGACGTGATTTCAACGAAGAAGATATATACCCTAGGAAGGCACTTATTAATGAATTTTCTACTGGTGATGTACATATCTTGGAGAAACCCAAAAGAATTTGAAGCCGTAAATATTGATTCAATTTTCCTTTGCAATGGCAATTAGACTTTATTGATTGAAAATATTGATAAACAATTTACATTTGTCTTAACGGCAGCGAGCTATGTCTGTTGTGACGACAATGAGCTACGTCCAGTGCACGCCCATTGAAGATTGATTGATCTGTCATGAACATCCTCATGGTTTATTTGTAAATAGGATGATGCGAGAAGAAAAATGGTTAGGGAAGAGGGTTGGCGGTGGGGGGTTATTGGATTGACCCGCTACGTTTTATTATATTATGTAGGCTAGAGATAAACAGATTTACATTACATACTTTAAGTGAAGAAAAATATTAAAATGAAAGATGATGATGCGAGAACAAAAATGGTTAGAGAAGGGGGGGGGGGATTACTGGATGAACCCTTTACGTTTAATTAAATTATGTACACTAGAGACATAAAGATTTAAATTACTTGCTTTTAGTGAAGAAAAAGATTAAAATGAAAGAAGTTGATCATATTACATAACCACTTCTACATTTTATGTAGTTTACCTTTTGTAGAGCAAAAAAAAAGTAGTTATTGTATAATGAAGTTATTTTAGATATATTGTCACATCATTTTCATTTACATGCATATCAAACACAAGTTGTTAGTTAAACAAATAAATATGTTACAATCTACCTAATTTCACACATCAAACAAAAATGAAACTAGAGATGGCAAGCCATATAAATTTTCTCAAAAATATTTATAACTATATTGAAGAAAATCTAGAATGTAATTCATTTCTCATCATACATATCTTGTGATTCCAACCTTAGGTTTCTAAAAAGGTGTAGAAGCAATGGAAAAAATAATAAATCCCAATTGATTTTCTTATTGAAGAAATTTTTATTGTAAAGTATTCGTAATCATGTTAGAATCATTCTTTTCTTCACCTAAAATTAGTTATAAAAATATTTAAATGCATACATATAAGTTATTAATGTTATATTGTTGATAAATTCATTAAGAACATACCAATAGATATGCGTAAATTGTGTATACATAAAACATCTACTCATAATACGTGAACTAATATAAACCTAAGTTTTAGTTTTAATTTTATGTAAAGATATATGATTTTTATAAGAAAATAGATAAATGGTTTTAAAGGAAATAGGTTGATGATATCCTCTTTACTTACGGCC
This sequence comes from Lactuca saligna, assembly GCF_052625555.1. Taxonomy (NCBI): domain Eukaryota; kingdom Viridiplantae; phylum Streptophyta; class Magnoliopsida; order Asterales; family Asteraceae; genus Lactuca; species Lactuca saligna. Next base: position 152,659,652 of record NC_136421.1, read on the forward strand.
TTCACTTGGGGGAGATAAACAAAATGGTTAGTTAATATAAGGTAAAACAATAATATTGTCTTTAGCAAGACTTAAACTTTGAGGTGACATCACAAATTACTCATATCATCTTCAATAATATGACAATTTGTAGATGTTATATTATATTATGAAGTATATTCATGGACACATTATGCAAAATCTAGTGGGGGAGGTTATCAATATTCTCAGTTTTCTTTAGAGACTTGCTTGGCCTTGAAAATACTTTCATTTGAAATGCTTTATAGCTTGTGTTGAAACGCCAATCATGTATAATAGTAAGAAATACATATGATGCAAATAGTGGCTATGATAATAAAAACAAAGTTTTAACAAATATAAAATGAAAGAACATTTATATGATATTGACAAAAAAAAAGAATATATAGAAGCATCCCTTGACCGTTGCCCAACGACTCATTTTCAGATAATTTTTAAATACGAAGGTTGTTACTATATTTCAATATACTTTGAAAATATGGGCGTTTTATAACGGTTATACATATAATTTATTTTTTAAGCGATATTCATTGATCAAAAAGTTTAACAAATATATAAATATTTGAAATAGTTAATAGTATTGCAAATACTACAAAATCTTGTTTGCTTTCATCTTTCCAAAAAAAATATTTTTTAACTACAATTTCTATAGAATCTCATATCTTAAAATTAACACAAAATTCCATAATTGGTCCCCATGATTTGCAAAATATCTCACTTTGAGGACATTGAAGGAAAACATCACGCCTTTGGTCCTTGTGGTTTGCAAAATTACATCGAAGGCCTCGTTGCCGTTAAATCAAACTATTTCAACAGTTTGATAACTTTTTTTTAATCTTTTTGAAATTTTGTTTTTTATTTTTATTTTATAATTTTAGTTATTTATGGTTTTATTAACGTTTTTTTTTTTTTATTTATATTGATTCAAGTAAATAAACTTAAATTCGATAAACAATATCGAAACTGTGTTTTTAATTAGTAAATTTTCTTATTTTTGAACCGAACCATTAATGGCTTTTTTTTTAGTTTTATGAAGTTACGATTCATATTTTTTACCTGGATGCTCCATAGTTAATATCGTTATCAACTTTATGTTTGCATTTATCAGTATCATTATTTCACCTTTTGTCTTCTATTTTTTTATATAAAATTTTAGTTATTTATTATTTTTCTATTGTTTTTATTTATTTTGATTCAAGTAATGAAAAATAGAAAAAAAAAAAAACAAAAAAAAAAACTCAAACACCAAAATTGTAATATACTCTAATACATTAATATATTTTATACTTTTGATCTTTTTTTTTTCATATTATTTTATTTATTTTTTCGTATTAATTTTTAGTTATTTGCTATTTTTATTTTTTTCGTTGTTTTGTTTTATTTTTCATCAATTTGATAAAAAAATGTACACATTTTTCTAAAAGTGTAAAATGTATGAATATGTTAGCGTATATTACAAATGATTATGAAGGAGTTTCAGGTACTTTGTCTAGAAAGAAGAATGATTTAAGGGATATAAGGTTTTTTAGAATACTAGCAAGCAATGAGGTAATAATGATCAATGAAAAGGCGACAAGAATGAATGGTAAGACAATAGTGGTCATTGAAAAATGCACAATTATAAGAAGGAGAAAGGTGGGGGCAATACATGAAAAAAATGTTGGTCAAGGAAAGAGAGCAGAAAGTCACGCAAGGGGAAGGATATGGTAATGGTCGTTTCTATAAAATGTTTTTCAATTTCTTTAAAATAATAAAGCACAACTATTAAGTAAATAGTAAAGGAAGAATTTCATATATTCCCCTCTTAAGCTTCAGAATATAATATTTGCGTAGTTTAATTTCTCAATATCATATTTGTAACGCCCGTAGATCCGGCCTAGTCAATTTAGAGACAATAGACATCAAAAATGAGTTTTTTTATGAAAGACTATTTATAAGGAATAATCTTAACCAAATTGTAGAATATGACTCAAGGGTTCCGTACATATAAAGAACGCCGAAATCCGAGTTATAATGAAGAAGTTATGGCTTGTCGAAGTTTTACGGTAAAACCGACACGTCACCGGGAGACGTAAATAGTGAATTTATGATGGATGGATTTTTAGCCTTAGCGATCTAAACCAAAGTTATACGTTAAACCGAGAACATCCATAAAAAGAACGCCAAAATCTGACTTTGTATGAGGAAGTTATGATTTTTCTATGATTCGGCTTAGCAGTGCATGGCCTAAAACTCGAATTTTAGTTTGAGCAGTTTTTGGCTTACGCAACCTAAATGAGAGTTGAAGATCTCATTAATAGGAACTCAACAATAAAAATACAAACGAAAACGGAGTCCGTATGTAGAAGTTATGAATTTTACGTGGACATTTAACAGTATAATCTCCTCCTATTGTTAAATTTAAGATCGGTCAAGAATTGGCCAAAAGAGTCTAAATGAAAATTGTAGATATTATTTTTACCTACGCGTGGATATAAAGGAAGTAAAAAACGGAGCTTGTATGCGAAAGTTACGGGGTTTAGAATTCGGCAGGGTGCTGTTGCAAAACGGGTGACGTGGCTGAATATGGGCCAAGGCTTTCTCCCCAATGTAAGCCACCAGAAGGTGACATGTGGCATGGAATCGATGAGTTGGAGGACCTACTCGACGAGTAGATCTGTTTTCCAGCCTATAAATATAGGTGCGGGGTTCCCTCATTCTTTACACCATCCCAACTTCACTTTCTCTGTATATACTCTCTCTCTCTCTCTCTCTCTCTAGCCTCCCTTAGGCTCCCTAAAGTCTAGGTAAACCCCCCTAGTACACAAAGAAAGCCCCGATACTCCCGAAGCCCCGAGAAAAGAGCCTTCCAGCTCGGGAACGCTGCTCCAACGAAGCCCGGTTTTCGAGAAAACCCGCTATAAGTGAGCTATGCCTACCCAATCTTTAGTATAGCTTATGTTTAAATATAGTAATGTTACTAGGACCTTATAAGGAGTATTTGGGCTATTATTGTGAGTTATATAAGTATTTTTTAACGCTTATATAATATTAATAATAGCTAGACTATTAATTAGTCTTGTCAAACGTTAGACTAAACACTAGTGGTTGTTTGAGTGCCGAGTCACCACCTTTTCAAGTGAGTGCATGGTCCCTTTCATCTTACACATAGATATGAAGTATTTATATAAATTACATGTTATGTGTGCATATTATCTGTATACTTGCTATCTATGCTGGATTAACAATTTTATACATGTTTTAAATGATTTAAACTATATATGTATTTTATATCTATAAAATATGATGGGTAAAACATGGGTAGATTAGATATGAGATAAATGATGAGCGATGAAAGATGAGATGCATGATGAGCGATGATATATGAGTGGTAAATTATGGTGAGAAGCGATGAGTTAAGCGATGAGCCAAAGCGATGTGCCAAAACGATGAGCCAAACAATGACCTAAGCGATGGCCCTGTCATCTAGCTGAGTATGGATGACAACCACAGACTATTCTAGACAGTTGTAACGCCCCGATTCTCAGGTATTGCTTTAAATAAGATTTCTTGGGTTAAACCCTACTCGTCGAGTAGCAACGGGGTGGGATCGCGTGTTAAGTGACCTACTCGACGAGTCCATATTGGGACTCGGCGAGTAGGAGCTGGCAGATGAAACCCTAAGTCCCGGGGTTTTACCCCTATTTAAAGGGACCTTAGCCTCCCTTGGACCTCTTTACAGTTCTAAAAGAGTCCTTGAGAGCCCTTATTCTTGTGTGTGTGTGTCTTGTGTGTGTTTGAAGCTTGAAAAGAGGATCTTTGGAAGGAGAAGACTTGGAGAAAAGGAGATTGGAGCATTAGAGTGTGGGAATCAACACTCATCTCAGAAATCATCTTCCAGAGGTACCCAAATTGCCATCTTTCTTGTAGATCTCTTCCATTGGTTGAGGTTTAATGTTTTTCTTGGAATATCAAGTTGGTATGATGAGCTATGGGCTAGATCTAAAGTTGTAACTTCAGATCTGGACCCTCTTCGAATTCTAGAAGTATAAAGTTACAGTTTTGATCATGTTTGAGGTCCCTCTTGAGCATGAAGCCCCACTAAGAGCTTATATTTGGCATTTGGAGCCTTTAAAGCCATGTATGAACGTAAACTTTGCAACTTTACGTGATAAGCATGCCTAAGAAGCTTGGATCTGTGAGTTGCAGCCGATACATAACTCAAAGTGGGTATGTATGGAAAAAGGACTGAATGGACTCGGCGAGTCGCAAGGTTGACTCGGCGAGTCACATGAAGATGGCCGTGAACTCGACGAGTTGGATGAACAACTCGGTGAGTCCGATGAAGATTGCCATAAGCTCGACGAGTTGAAGAACTACTCGACGAGTCAGATGAGTTTTCTCCATGATATGTATGCGTGTGTATCTGTCGAGTTGCAAGGAGGAAACTCGACGGGTGGCCTTAAAGTTTAATTGGGAATCGAAGGAACTCGACGAGTCACCCCGATGACTCGTCGAGTTGGAAAGTGCTTCAATTAATCGGCGAGTAGCCGAGGGTACTCGACGAGTTAAGGTCAACATGGAATGTTGACCTTGACTGAGGACTTTGACTTTGACCAGGGGTTGACTAGTGGGTTATGGATTACCTTATAAGGTTAAGGACTTATGAGTATGTTGTACTATGATAATAGGTGGTGGAGCCTGTGTCAAGTGATCCGAGAGTTGGAGTTTACCTTTCGAGTCGACATATGCGATGTGAGTTATCCTCACTATATCGATAAGGTCTACGACACCAAGGTCGTCCCTTTAGTTGTTATTGTTATGGTATGCTACATGTGGTTATGATCTGTTAGATCAGAATCAGGGTAGACAGTATGTTATGCGCTTATGATCCGTAAGGATTGGTATGGTAGTGACCTGCTAGGTCGATACTCTAATTACAAGAGAATTCTATGATTGATGATTAGTGAGATAGATATGTTTGATGTTGTATATGCCAGTATATGATAGTTATGTGCACATGGTTATTTGCTTCTTGGTTGGGTTAAGGAGGTCCTGCTTTGTGCTGAAGGCCAACATACCCTATGAGCGGTCCGGGGAGACTGTAGGCCCACGTGGCGGGCCAGTCATGGCGAAGGCTCGGGATAGATCCAGACAGACTGTAGGCCTAGTAGGGCGGTCCAGTCAGGAGGATGGCCCAGTATGCATGATTGATTGATTGATTATTACTGATATGGTATTTTCAATGTGGTATTGGGATTTTGGGGGTAGCTCACTAAGCCCTCGGGCTTACAGTTCTCAGTTTATTGTTTCAGGTACTTCAGGAGATCATGACAAGGAGAAGGTGTGACCGTACCGCTTCTCATCCTTATGTTATGATTTTTGGGACACTCTGATGGATAATGATTTGAAAACATTTTGTAAACAATGCTATTTGGTTTTTATTATGATTGAAAAGTTTAAACTTGGCGTAAAAATTAAGGATGTTACAACAGTCTAGTGGAACACTAGAAGGCTTGCAACCTGTAGGTGTTGTGAACGATGTGTTCACCGGTGTACTCTAAAAACCCATTGACATATATTGCGAGTGGACTCTCGAAAATGATATTGTTAATAAACGAGATAAACCTCGGTGACTATGGAGTTAACGCATGTTGAGCAAACCTTGATACCTATGGATTTAGTGCCCGTTGAGAAAACCCTAGTTACAATGGATTTCGTGCCGATTCCTTAGGATAATCCTTAGGAATAAATGAACGAGGAATAGCTGATTCTTAGGGTAAATCCTTAAAAGTAAAGAAGATAATGGGGATGGGTAATTGGGTTGATTGCTTGATGTTTAACATAATAATTATATTATTATGGGTTGAAAACCCTATGTACTCACCAGGTTTCCCAACTTGACCCACTCAATTTATTTATATCATAGGTGTTGATATGAAGTCACATTACACTGAGAGATTAAGGAGATATAGATCACTAGTGATAACGAATGTAAGTTCTGTTTATGCTTATGTTTCTGTATTGACAATGGCATCCCAAATGTTTTAAAATGAATAAAAATACTTTTCTTTGGAAATGCCTTGATAACGTATTTATCATGTTTTACTGGAAACAGATTCCGCAATACTTTTATTAAAAGAAGTACTATGACTTTTATAAATCATAAACAAAATCGGTCTTTTTTGGCCGTGAAAATGGGGATGTCACAATATTTATCCTTCATAAACCTTCAAAATATCATATTTGCCCAAATCCTTTTTTATAATGTTTTTAATATTGTATAATCATTTTTATACCTTAGAATTATTATAATAATTAATAAATTTAACCATATTATCCTTACATTTATGATAATGGAATGTGAACTTCTAAATTGCTGGAATGTCGGCCTCTTGACAGATAAAAAGATTCATCTTCAACTTTTTCTATGAAATGTATTTTTGATTGTTTAGTTTTTGTTGTTGTTAATTATTATCATGTTGTAGATGGAGGATATTTTAGATATTACCATTGATATTTTGATGTTTAAAAGGTGAATATACGATATTTTGATATTTAAGAATGACATATATGATATTTTGATGTTTAAAAAGAACATATATGATATTTTGATGTTTAAGAAGGGCATATGTCACACCCCCGAACCAGACGGCGGAAACGTCCGGGGGCTGTCGTGACTCAATTGAATACCATAACATTGAATATATATGAAACATAACAACATTCGTCACCATTCATCAACATAGTACAACCAGTAGTGTTTACATATCATACATTGTTTAAACATTACATTCCCCAAAAATTAATTTGTTCAATTCATACAAAAATAAACCGCAACCGTCACTGGATATGATTTTCCTTGATTCACTGGCTCCCTGAGAATACAAGTATTTTGAAAAACGTCAACATATGAAATGTTGGTGACTTCATAAGTAGTGTTTGAAATCGAATGTTTGTATTGTTTGAAGAACCACCAGAAAATCCGATATTTTCTGAAAAGATAAGTTTTCGAAAACGTTTGTGAAGATCCATAGGTATGCTTGTTCGTTTCTATACTTGTAAAAAAAAGTGTTCATTGAAAATGTATGCATTTCAAATCAGTTCGTATTGAAAACCCTAGGAAAACCCGATGTTCTCCTAGTTCCTTGAATTACGTGATGTTACATTGAAACCATTGCATAGCGTATAGTGTCAGTCCCAGGCGACGTTGGAAGGTTTTCGAGCAGGATTATTTACTACAAACCCGCGTTACACAAACGCCCGGTTTATAGTTATACTAACGACTCCGAAGGCGTCGTCAGTACTAATCGTGTTATCCAATCGCCCTGACTAGGTGTAGTCCCACATCCGAAGAGAAAGAGATCACGAAGACCCCGGTAACTCCATTAGCCGGTTGGGGATAAAATGTACGAGGGGTCCCCGACCCGCCTCGCATGAAATGTAGACTTTACTAGCAATACCAAAGGACCCTTGGGGACCGGTGGTATACAAGCCATATGAAACGTGGAAGAGTGATAGCATATGCGTCCCGTCAACTAAAGACGCACGAAGTAAATTACACAACCCATGACCTAGAACTGGGAGCCGTGGTCTTCGCCCTAAAAATTTGGAGGCACTACCTGTACGGTACAAAGTGCACCATCTTCACAGACCACAAGAGCCTCCAGCACATCTTGAATCAGAAGGAGCTGAACATGAGACAACGAAGATGGGTGGAGTTGTTAAACGACTACGAATGCGAGATCAAGTACCATCCAGGCAAGGCCAACGTGGTAGCTGACGCATTAAGTCGGAAGGAGTACACAAATCGCCGTACGAAAACGCACTCGATAACCATTCAGTCTCATCTGACCGCTCAAATTGCATCAGTCCAGGCAGAGGCTATGAAAACGGAAAATAGAACTAGCGAGGCATTACGCGGAGTGGAGAAGAACCTGGAAGTCAAAGAGAATGGGGTATACTACTTCATGAACCGTATTTGGGTTCCAAAGATCGGAGGATTCAGGGAGATCGTTATGAAGGAAGCCCACAAGACACGATACTCCATTCATCCTGGTTCGGACAAGATGTATTTGGACATTAAGCAGCACTATTGGTGGCCTAACATGAAGGCGGAAATCGCAACTTATGTTAGTAAGTGCCTTACGTGTGCCAAAGTAAAAGTGGAATACCAGAAACCTTCCGGATTGTTACAGCAACCGGCAATCCCTGAGTGGAAATGGGAGGGGATTTCTATGGACTTCGTGACCAAGCTGCCCAAGACGTCGGACGGATTGGACACCATATGGGTAATAATCGACCGACTGACGAAATCTGTCCATTTCCTGCCCATCAAAGAGTCCTACAAGATGGAGAGGCTGACGCGTTTGTACCTACGAGAGATTGTAAGACTTCATGGAGTGCCAAAATCTATCATCTCGGATAGGGACAGTAGGTTCACGTCACGCTTTTGGCAGTCGCTCCACAAGGCCATGGGAACTCATCTTGATATGAGCACCGCGTATCACCCACAAACGGACGGTCAAAGCGAACGAACCATTCAGACGCTTGAGGACATGCTTCGTGCATGTGTGATAGACTTCGGAAAGTCTTGGGATACCCACCTACCGTTGATCGAGTTTTCATATAACAATAGTTATCATTCGAGCATTAAGGTGGCCCCTTTCGAAGCACTGTACGGGCGTAAATGTAGATCACCGTTATGTTGGGCTGAAGTAGGTGACACCCAGCTAGCAAGAACGCATACGTCAAACAGGGCATTAACGGGACCGGAAATCATTCGCGAGACCACAGAAAAGATTGTCCAGATCAAAGCTCGATTACAGGCATCGCGTGACCGGCAAAAGAGCTACGCTGATAAACGGCGAAAGCCCTTAGAATTCCAGGTCGGTGATCGAGTATTGTTGAAGGTCTCACCCTGGAAAGGGGTTATACGTTTCGGAAAACGGGGAAAGCTGAACCCGCGATACATTGGACCTTTCGAAATCGTCGCCCGAATAGGTCCAGTAGCATACAGACTACAACTACCCGCAGAGCTAAACGGTGTACACCCCGTGTTCCATGTTTCTAATCTGAAAAAGTGCCTGTCAGATGAAACCCTAGTCATTCCTCTTGACGAAATCGAAATCAATGAGAATCTCCTGTTCGTCGAAGAGCCAATCGAAATCATGGACAGGGAGGTGAAGCGTACTAAGCAGAGTCGCATCCCGATCGTGAAGGTATGGTGGAACGCAAAGCGTGGGCCAGAATTCACGTGGGAACGCGAAGATCAAATGAAGCAGAAGTACCCTCACCTATTCTAGCATTCTCAAATCTAGCTTTCAAACAGAATTTCGGGACGAAATTCCCTCTAACGGGGGGATGATGTCACAACTGAAAATTTTGAGCTATGTAATCCATACATTCAAGTTAATGTGAATCAAAAACTTCAATCAAACACATCATACAAGTACTACAAGTAGTCATCAAACAATTGGAAAACCCTAGAAGTGCTTGTTAAGTCTATTTTAGACTAGAACTTCATTATTGGCTCCAAAGGGACCAATAAGCTTCCAATTAGACTATCATGGGCTTAGAACCCTAATTGGGCTCTAATTGGACCCACACTTATTTAATTTAACATTTTAGGTCATGTTGGGCCTATAATGAAATGAATTGAAAGCCTTGATACATGAATAACCTAAACTAGTCCAATAAAAATATAAAAATCATACTACATTCTTTTAAGCATAAAACACACTCTAACTAACTCAAATTTTGGGCTTAAGGAAGAAAAGCCCAAAATTTTCTTTTCCCTTTCAAAAATCTCGGCCCAAAGGCCCAAACCCAAAGAGAAATGGAAGTGTTGACTTAAGGCATGCCACCTCATTAATATCCAAAGGATATCCATGCAATATTTCCCATTCCTCCATGCACATCACCTCAAATATCACCTCTCTTCTCTCCTCTCTCTCACTCTCGGCCATACACACATACACACCACAAAAATATCTCAAATCCTCTCTAGATTCACTCAAGAACACTCCCTTCTTCCCTCTCCAAAATCTCGAGTTCTAGGAAGCATTCAAGAGGAAATCTCCACAAAAATTCTTCATCTAAGGTAAGATTATGCATAGATCTATGGTTTAAATTCTTTTGTTATCAAAATCCTTTCCTAATCTATGCAAAAATCGTGATCTTGCACCCTAGAACCATCTCAAACTCGAGATCTTCATCAAAGGGAGCTAAGGCCAAAAACACTTCATTTTCCTTCCATTTTTCCTTTCAAAACCGAATCAACACCCCAAGGTGAGCTTCATACCCCCTATTTTCTGTTTTTATGAGTTTTGTGGGGGGGGGGGGGGAATACAAGTGAAAGTGTAGATCTATATGTGTTTTGTATGCCTTGTATGATTTCCATGCTTATATGTATGCTTTTATGTGTTTTTATGTTGGATCTAGCATTAAAACCCATCAAAACCGAGATATATCTTGTGTTAAATGATTTTAGCTTCAAATATATTTCTAAACACAAAGTATTTCAAGAAAAATGGCTAAGTGGTTTAGTAATAATTTTCTTTGGGTTAAAAACACAAATTTTGGGCCTAAAATGTGAAAAATGCAAAAATAAGGGCCCAAATTGACATTTCACAGATTCTGATGGATGAAGTGTGCCAAAACAGTTTCCATAAATAAATTTCTGGAAATATACTCATTTAGGGGATTAAAAACATAAATTCCAAGCTTAATGGGCTAAAAATGAAAATTTCGGCCCAATAAGGCCCATTATGCGAATTTTTCTGTTTTGGAGGGCCAAAACTGTAACTTTCTGTAAAACAGCAGACTATAAGTGTTCCAAATCCTTTTCAAAGGTTTAAAATGCTTTTTAAATTTAAAAAGGACCAAAGTTGCAAAAATTTTCCAATTTGGGCCAAAATTGTCAAAGTTGCGAAAAGAAGGGATTAAAACCGAGAAAACTGCATTTTCAAGGACTTAAACTGTTTTCTATGAAAAATTTGCTGAAAAATATTAATTTCAATAATTTTTGGTGTTAAAATGTCAAGAAAAATAGTTTAAGGACCAAACCGGGAAGTATTTAATAAAAAGGGTTGAAAATGTAAATTTTACAAATAATGAGGGGCTGAAAACAGGAATATTTCAAGGCTAGTTCAATGTACACAATTTGATCAAATAATTGCACCGCGACTATCGACGAAATACAATACATTACAATACCCAAAAGTCGTTAAACGAATTGGCTCGGTCTCGAGCCAATAGAAATCTACAACTACTAACACTACGACACTACGATTCATACAAGTAACGTTTGGTAATACATATACATGCGAGTGTGCACAGACGTCTACGCACCATCTTTGGGCCCCACAAGTGTAAAATCTTGTTCGTTGAGCCTAGCTAGCCCAATGACCTGATCTTAAGGCCCGAAGACATTTTTTTTTACGGTGTGTTGGGTTTTACCGATCCGACACAACGTAAATGGACTTTCAATGGCTTGTATACCACCGGTCCCCAAGGGTCCTTTGGTATTGCTAGTAAAGTCTACATTTCATGCGAGGCGGGTCGGGGACCCCTCGTACATTTTATCCCCAACCGGCTAATGGAGTTACCGGGGTCTTCGTGATCTCTTTCTCTTCGGATGTGGGACTACACCTAGTCAGGGCGATTGGATAACGCGATTAGTACTGACGACGCCTTCGGAGTCGTTAGTATAACTATAAACTGGGCGTTTGTGTAACGCGGGTTTGTAGTAAATAATCCTGCTCGAAAACCTTCCAACGTCGCCTGGGACTGACACTATACGCTATGCAATGGTTTCAATGTAACATCACGTAATTCAAGGAACTAGGAGAACATCGGGTTTTCCTAGGGTTTTCAATACGAACTGATTTGAAATGCATACATTTTCAATGAACACTTTTTTTTACAAGTATAGAAACGAACAAGCATACCTATGGATCTTCACAAACGTTTTCGAAAACTTATCTTTTCAGAAAATATCGGATTTTCTGGTGGTTCTTCAAACAATACAAACATTCGATTTCAAACACTACTTATGAACTCACCAACATTTCATATGTTGACGTTTTTCAAAATACTTGTATTCTCAGGGAGCCAGTGAATCAAGGGAAATCATATCCAGTGACGGTTGCGGTTTATTTTTGTATGAATTGAACAAATTAATTTTTGGGGAATGTAATGTTTAAACAATGTATGATATGTAAACACTACTGGTTGTACTATGTTGATGAATGGTGACGAATGTTGTTATGTTTCATATATATTCAATGTTATGGTATTCAATTGAGTCACGACAGCCCCCGGACGTTTCCGCCGTCTGGTTCGGGGGTGTGACATTTTAACCCAAAGAAAATTATTACTAAACCACTTAGCCATTTTTCTTGAAATACTTTGTGTTTAGAAATATATTTGAAGCTAAAATCATTTAACACAAGATATATCTCGGTTTTGATGGGTTTTAATGCTAGATCCAACATAAAAACACATAAAAGCATACATATAAGCATGGAAATCATACAAGGCATACAAAACACATATAGATCTACACTTTCACTTGTATTCCCCCCCCCCCCCCCCACAAAACTCATAAAAACAGAAAATAGGGGGTATGAAGCTCACCTTGGGGTGTTGATTCGGTTTTGAAAGGAAAAATGGAAGGAAAATGAAGTGTTTTTGGCCTTAGCTCCCTTTGATGAAGATCTCGAGTTTGAGATGGTTCTAGGGTGCAAGATCACGATTTTTGCATAGATTAGGAAAGGATTTTGATAACAAAAGAATTTAAACCATAGATCTATGCATAATCTTACCTTAGATGAAGAATTTTTGTGGAGATTTCCTCTTGAATGCTTCCTAGAACTCGAGATTTTGGAGAGGGAAGAAGGGAGTGTTCTTGAGTGAATCTAGAGAGGATTTGAGATATTTTTGGTGTGTGTATGTGTGTATGGCCGAGAGTGAGAGAGAGGAGAGAAGAGAGGTGATATTTGAGGTGATGTGCATGGAGGAATGGGAAATATTGCATGGATATCCTTTGGATATTAATGAGGTGGCATGCATTAAGTCAACACTTCCATTTCTCTTTGGGTTTGGGCCTTTGGGCCGAGATTTTTGAAAGGGAAAAGAAAAATTTGGGCTTTTCTTCCTTAAGCCCAAAATTTGAGTTAGTTAGAGTGTGTTTTATGCTTAAAAGAATGTAGTATGATTTTTATATTTTTATTGGACTAGTTTAGGTTATTCATGTATCAAGGCTTTCAATTCATTTCATTATAGGCCCAACATGACCTAAAATGTTAAATTAAATAAGTGTGGGTCCAATTAGAGCCCAATTAGGGTTCTAAGCCCATGATAGTCTAATTGGAAGCTTATTGGTCCCTTTGGAGCCAATAATGAAGTTCTAGTCTAAAATAGACTTAACAAGCACTTCTAGGGTTTTCCAATTGTTTGATGACTACTTGTAGTACTTGTATGATGTGTTTGATTGAAGTTTTTGATTCACATTAACTTGAATGTATGGATTACATAGCTCAAAATTTTCAGTTGTGACAGCATATATGAAATTCTCCATTTTTATAAACTACCATTAATGGATATATATATATATATATATATATATATATATATATATATATATAAAACCTTTTAAAACACAACCCCTTAACCAAAAACGTTATGTGTGAGGAGTCGCTAGAGTGGAAGGTTGTCGGGGAAATAAGGCGGTGTCGACTACATGATATATATTTTTTAAACGAAAAATCTAACTACTCCTAACTTACTCCTTAATCCACCTGTGTCACAAACGCGACATGAACTATCGACATCAGGAGGGGGAATGGTAACACCTGATATGATATCCGTGGGCTACAAGCCCTTTGACTACTCGATGGGATGGTGAAGCAACGTCTATATGAAAAAAAATACAATTTTGAATTTTATTTTTAACTTATGATCATTTAGGGTTTCTTGTACATATCACATGCCTCAATAGCTACAAAAACACCATTTCTATTTTATTTACTCCCCTCTTTATTCTTACTATAAACCATGTTATTGCATAGAATACTATACACATATATAGATAGTTATAAGGTAATTAAGCCAAAAATCCACACTTAATTAGTAGTAAATCGAAATCCAGACCATAAAAAGATACAATATTTCATAATAGGAATCAGATTAATTACGTTGGTTATAATATTATTACAGATGTCCAGAAGGTTGAACTAAACAATATAACATCACTAGGAATAGACAATTCCAACATATAATGATGAATTAACCAAGTACAAAACATTCATTTGACTCTAACATGAACGAAACTAAAAAATCAGATAATGGACATGATTTCTTCGTAGAAGATACCCTAGGAAGGCACTTCTTAACGAATTATATACTGGTGATGTACATATCTTGGAAAAACCCCAAATAATTTGAAACCATAAATCTTGATTCAATTTTCATTTGAAATGGCAGTTGGGCTAGATTGACTGAAGATATTGATAGACAGTCTACATTTGTCGTAACGACAGCGAGCTACGTCTATTTTGACAACAACGAGCTACGTCCAGTGTACTCCCCTTGAAGATTAATTGATCTGTCATGAACATCCTCATGGTTTATTAGTAAATAGGGTGATGTGAGAAGAATAATGGTTAGTGAGGAGGGATGGGGGTGGTTATTGGATGGACCCATTACGTTTAATTAAATTATGTAGGCTAGAGACAGAAAGATTTACATTACTTTCTTTTAGTGAAGAAAAAGATTAAAATAAAAGATGCTAATCATATTACATAAATTTTACATCAACATTTCTACATTTTATGTAGTTTACCTTTTATAAAACAATAAAAAAAACTAGTTATTGTATAATGAAGTTATTTTAGATATGTTGTCACATTATTGTCATTTACATGCATATCATTCACAAGTTGTTAGTCAAACAAATAAATATTTTACAATCTACATAATTTCAAACATCAAACAAAAATGAAACTAGAGTTGGAAAGCCATATAAATTTTATAAAAAATATTTATAACTCTATTGAAGAAAATCTAGGATGTAATTCATTTCTCATGATACATATCTTTTGGATTCCAACCTTAGGTTTCTGAAAAGGTGTAGGAGAAATGACATATAATAAATCTCAATTGATTTTCTAATTGAAGAAATTTTTTATTGTAAAGTATTCATAATCATGTTAGAGTCATTCTTTTCTTTACCTAGAATTTATTATAAAAATATTAAAATGTATACATATAAGTATTAAATGTTATATTGTTGATAAAATCATTAAGAACATACCAATAGAAATGTGTAAATTGTGTATACATAAAACATCTACTCATAAATATGTGAACTAATATAAACTTAAGTTTTAGTTTTAATTTGATGTAAAGATATATGATTTTTTATAAGAAAATAGATAAATGGTTGTAAAGGAAGTAAGTTGATGATATCCACTTTGCTTAAGGCCTTCACATGGGGGAAGATAAACAAAATGGTTAGTTAATATAAGGTAGAGCTATAATATTATCTTTAGAAAGACTTCAACTTTGATGTAACGTCACCAGTTACTCATATCATCTTGAATAATATAACAATTTATAGATGTTATATTATATTATGAAGTATATGCATGGACACATTATGCAAAAAACTAGATGGGGAGGTTATCTGTATTCTCACATTTCTTTAGAGACTTTCTTAGCCTCGAAATTACTTTAATTTGAAATGCTTTTCAGCTAGTGTTGAAATGCCAATGATGTATAATAGTAAAATATACATATGATGCAAATGGTGGCAATGAATAACAAAATCAAAATTTTTACAAATATAAAATGAAAGAGCACTGATATGATATTGACAAAAAAAGTATATATAGAAACATTTCTTGACCGTTGCCCAACAACTCTATTTTAGATAATTTTAAATACGAAGGTTGTTACTATTTTTCAAAATACATTGAAAATATAACCATTTTCTAACGGTTATACATATAATTTCTTTTTTGAACGATATTCATTGATCAAAATGTTCAACAAATAAATATATATATATATATATATATATATATATATATATATATATATATATATATATATATATATATATATTTGAAATAGTTAATAGTATAGCAAATACTAGAAAATCTTATTTGTTTTCATCTTTTCAAAAAAGTTATTTTTTAACTACAATTTCTATAAAAAATCTACTTTAAAATTAAGACAAAATTTCATAATTGGTACCTGTTGTTTGCAAAATATTTCACTTTGAGAATTTTCAAGGAAAACGTCATGCCACTAGTTCCTGTGGATTGCAAATTTATATGAAAGTTCCCCGCGCCGTTAAATGTAACATTTTAGCTGTTAGATTTTAATGAAAAATACTATTTTACCCTTGTACAAAATTTTCAATATACTACAAACCGCAAGGACCATTTTTGTGATTTTATAAATTCGAAATATTATATATATATATATATATATATATATATATATATATATATATATATACATATATATATATATATATATATATATATATATATATATATATATATATATATATATATATATATACAACCCGAAGTTTTCCATCGTCGAAAACTTGTTCTACCCGTGAAATTTCGCCGTTAGTCGATTCGTTTCGTTCTCGCTTTGGGTTAATTAATTAAATTTATACGTTTATTATAATTTAATGAGTGTTCAAATCCCTTAGGAACTCAAGAAATTAATCCAAAAGTGTTTACTTCAAAAAGTTAGAAACATTCCCGCCGGGTGACGGTAACTTAATCGGGTGCGATCAAAAGCCCCGTTTAATGCATGTATCGGGTAGAATTCCACCGTGTCCAAGTTTTGGGAACTATATAAACGTGTTAAACCTTTCATTTGAAGCTTTTTCCCTCTCTCTCTACTCTCTCTCTAACCTCTCTCCTAAAATCCAAGATTTAGGGTCCAAAACTCAATTTTAAGGTCTCAAATCCTTAAGGTAACTTCCTAACCTCATTGTATAGCTTATTTGACTTCCAAATTCGAGACTTAATCAAGAAATAGGACACAAAGTATGAGTTTACGGCCCAGGAAGGTGCCTAGGCCGTAAACACCAAAATTGAAGGGTTTTGAGCCCTTAAACCCCTCCTTGACAATTTTGGGACCTAGATATGGCTAAATGACTTCAAGATATGGACTCTAAACATTTAAAACATGGATTTTGTGAGGTTTGAAGGAGTTTACGGCCAAGGCATGTGCTTGGGCCGTAAACTCATATAAATGGGGTTTTCATGCCCTTAAACCCTTCCAAATCACAAACAAGGCTTAGATATGAATTATAGAATATTGGTATTAACATTTGGACACTTGAAACATCATTTTTGAGGGGTTTGTGTGAGTTTACGGCCAAGGCATATGCTTGGGCCGTAAACTCCTTAAAAATGGGTATGAATTCAATTTCAAGGTGTTAGAAAGCCATCCAACACCACCAAAAGCCTTGGAATAAATCATAGGACCAACCAAAAATAGTTTAAGGACCTTAAACACATCAAAACCCCATATTTGAGAGTTTACGGCCACAGAACATGTCTCATGGCCGTAAACTCATAAAAGGGTGTCAATTGGTGCCCCAAACTCATTTCTAGGCTTGTGGGAATTTTTAGAATCACATGTGATTAATTTTAAGACCTTAAAAACACTTAATCAAAGGGATATGAGAGTTTACGGCCAAAGATCCCATGCCTAGGCCATAAACTCCCTTAAGTGTTGCAAATGGTGTTTTTAATTCAATCGAAGCCTTAAGTAAAATTATTCCAAGCATTTCCAAGTGTCCATATCCATTTGTGACCCAAATTTGCACCATAAACCACCCCACCATGAGTTTACGGCCGTAAACTCATGGGGAATGGGTGTTTTGGACCAAAAACTCTTGTATAAGTTTATTCATGGGGAGTAAACTCAAGTCCCAAGTCCCTCGCTTCAATTCCCGTCCTTAAACGCCACCCGGGTCCCTCCAAACACTTGTATCGAAGTGTTTTCGCGACTAGAAACAATTGTCCTTATCAAATAACCAATCTAAATCCTAATTAGATACAAATGTGTATCTTTACATTACACTTAGGAACCTCGTGTGTTTGCAAGCCCCGGACCAACACTTAGCATCCGAAATCGCCATATTTCTCGTCCGGTGAGTTCATACCCCTACCCTTTTTCAACTGTTTTCACTGTTTTCAGGGGGGAATACAAGCAAAAGTACAAGGAAATCTTGTACTCAAATTTATTGTTTTTAGTTTAATTGTTTTCATTCTGTATGTTCTAATATCAATAACTATGTTTATCAAATAGTTCGAATTACGAATTTAGCTTTTAAACTAATCATAGATTTCTTAATAAAATGTTCTAATCTAAACTAAGTTTCATAATCCACGAATAATTTATACTAATTTCAAATTATAACTAATTACGAATACGAACACGAACACGAAACTATAACTAGGAATATAACGAATACAAAGTTATAACTAGGAATAGAACGAATACGAAACTATAATTAGGAACAGAACGAATAACGAAACTACAACTAGAAATAGAACGAATAACACATCTATAACTAGGAACAGAATGGATAACGAAACTATAATTAGGAACAGAACGAATACAAATACGACTGCGAATACGAATACGACTGCGAATACGAATACGACTGAGAATAGTAATAGGAATAGGAATAGGAATAGGGAAACGAATACGACTACGAATACGAATACGAACACGAATAAGTACAAGAATATGTTTAAGAATAAGAACACGAATATGAAGATATGTATCTAAGTATATTTCGATATAATACCATTAGGATATCAGAAATACATAGTTAATACAATAGGTACAAATGTAAATAAATCAGTATATCGAAATTCAATAATTAAAATTACTTTCAGGAAAGTACGGGACTTTCCTAGGGAAATATTACATAACTAAAAAGGAGTAATAAACTAGACAACTATACATCTTTCACAATTAGTAATATACAATCAGGAAAGTATAGGACTTTCCTGGAATCATAGTTAAACAATCAGAACCGTATAACCTAACAATCAATCAACCTTCTCTTTTAAGAAAATATGGGATTTTCTTGGATAACAACTTTTCGGTAAACTAAAGGAAACTCGTACATTTTCACAAAGCAAACATCTTATGAACTCACTAGCTTTATGCTGATTTTCAAACTGCTTGTATTCTCAGATCAACATTAGACAGGTACCTAGCGAATCTTTTGGAGAAGACGGAGCGTACAGAAGACTCGTCTCTACTTTCGTTCATATATACTATGTATTATGAATGTACAACTTTACTTTGAACAAATGTAAACTTTGATACGTAATGTAATGGTTGTTTACTTTGCTTACTATGTACATTGGATTTGATATTCAACTTGGAGTCAACCCCGGAAACGTTTCCGCCTTCGGTTTTTGGGGTGTGACAAAATATATATATATATATATATATATATATATATATATATATATATATATATATATACAATTTCAACAATTTGATAACTTTTTTTTAATCTTTTTGACTTTTTTTTCTTTATAATTTTAGTTAGTTATGATTTTTTAAATATTTTTATTATACTATATATTAAAATTATCCATTCTTAGCTACAGTAAAATTGTTAAGGATGGACAAAAATGATCCCCGAGTCTGTCAATTTCTCTTTATTTTATTTTTTGACTTTGCAATAGGTCAATTTGTTTCAATTTGATGAGCGCGTGTTTGTTTCACCGTTTTCTGATCTAATCAGATTCAGATTTGTGTATATGGTCGCAGCCACCCGTATACCACACACCCACCGTCTTCATCTCCATCTTTCAAGAAACACCTACTCCTCCACCTTCTCTCTTCTGTTTCTTCTCCACCCATCACCACTCCCTCCACCGATCCTTTTCTTCCACTTTCGATTGTATTTTCATCGTGTTTCGCCTATACGCCATCTTCTCTTTAAATTGACACACAAATCGAACTCACAGGAGTTATGAGTTCTCGATTCCTCTATGATTACACCGGAGACTTCAGTCGATCGATCACTCACTTTGCTTCTATCATACCGCCATGGCCGACGCGCTTTCGTTTTCCCTATGCCTAAACGTTGACATGCTTCCGTTCTGTCCTCATCGTCTGCATCGCCTGACGAGTTCACATATTCTTCCCGCCGTCGCCTCAAGTCACATCCATCTCCGATCACACGACGTCTGCTATAGCCTCGGTCGATGACTCTGCCTCCACCATAAAGGATGCGTCGATTCGATATACGCCACAGTAGACGCAAACGATTTCTTTCTAATCAAATTGGTTTTCCCGTAAGTAATTTCATTTGTTGTATACCTTCATTATATGCTTTAATTTTATAAACCCTAAGTAATTGGTTGTATGAAATCGAGTCAAATTTCTTTCATGCAGCTTGTAAAATGTTGAAATTCTTTCCAAAGTTGAGTTGTTTGCTTCTTCTATAATTATCCAAATTTGCGACTTCAGGTAAACAGAAGGGTAATTTTATCTTATAACCAACTTTGATTATTTTAATGATCGTGGTTACTTTTCTTCTGCATAATTCAGAACATAGCTTCTTATACACAATCTTTTATGATGACTGCAAACTCACGTAAATGAGGGTTTTACCCATTGAATCATGATTTTTTTTATTTATTTTTTTCCTGATTTGGCTCTCTATTCTTTTTGCAGTTCCCATGGTTTTCCTTCTCTGGGTTGATTAAGAGGTAAATTTTACTTCCAATGGAATTACTCCAAAAAGAATTAAAAGTCTTTTATTAGGACATTAAATTCATCATGCTCACCAAGTGTTTGTTGTAAGTCCTCAACCAACCGTACATCTTTTGCGATCAATTTCTTAAAACTAAATTGATTGTTTCACACAAGCAATTCAATGGTATTGTTGGCTTAATTTGAGGATATGAGTGCATTGGTAAAATTCAAATGGGTGAATAAACACATTTCGTTAATATGAATATATTTGTTAAAGTAAAAAAGTTAGCATCAAGGTTTAGGTTTGAACTGTGCAGGTAAAATTAGTGCTTATATGTGAAAGTTTTTGCCTTTTGAATATTAAAAGTATTAGATAAATTAGAACCAAGTTTTTTGATAGTTATAAAAATGGGTGGGGGAATAATAAAATGTTAAAAACGAACAAACTAACAAATTAGATGTATTTACTTTTTTATTTAAGTTTGTGATTGATTAAATAAAAACAAACTAAATCTAATCTGTTCTTGACCATCATGTTGTCTTATTGTTAAAATATACTTTTGTAACAATTACATATATGAATAGTGAATTAGTTAAAATAATAACAAGGAATGCATATTAATATAAGAATGCATCCTCAGGTCAAGCAATAAAAAATCCAAAGCACACAGTTAATGCAAAACATAAGCCTTTTTTTTCATTATGATGTGTCATTTTATATGACATGACATTTATAGTTTTATATGAGATGAGATCCAGTGAAAAGGGGATTGTTGCATGTTAAATTTTCATTTTTTTTAAAATTTCCATGATAGAGCATTACATACTCACTTTTTTATAATAGCCCAGATAAATCATTTCATTTTCTTTTTGAAAAACTACCGGAATATTGCATTCTACCTTCTTTTTTTTAAAATCTACCTAAATACATTATTGCATTTTCATTTTTTTAAAAAGCTACAAGGATAGCATTTCATTTCCATTTTTTTAAAATGCCTGGATATAACAACATATTTTCATTTTTTTTTGAAAATCTTACCAAATATACCCTTGTATTTTCGTTTTTTTTTTAACTACCTGAATATAGCATGCATTTTCATTTTTCTAAAAACTTCTTTAGACACATTATTCCATTTTCATATTTTTTGAAAAAATTTAACCAAATATAGTATTGCACTTTCATTTTTTTTTTTACATTCCCTTGAGTTTTTGCTTGCTGGAAGCAAGTTAATTTTCTGATCCCTGCCTACACTTTTGAACTAAACATCAGTTCCCCTTATCTAATACATCTTCATCATTTTAATTGTTAAATCAAATACAATTTTTTTTTTATTATGTGATAAAAAGTAAAATTAAAGATAATGGATTGGTTTTTGTTATAACAAAAAAAAAAAAGTTGAAACGGTTTACTCAACCTATATAGGAAATTTAATGCAGTAGTAGCACAAGGTAATTGGGTGGAATGGTTTTACTTGCAACAAAAGTAGAGTTCCTGGTTTATGAGATCCTCCTCTCAAAGGGGAAACCGTATGTCACAAACTTGGATTCTCTTTTCTTTTTTTTAAATTACTGTTTTACCCTTTATGATTGCTAGCTTAACACTGCAGCTATAAAAACAATCGAGAAATCTTGGCTATGATAAACTTAATTGCAGCATATCAAGGTAATGAAATATTGGAATTTGAGAAA
Source organism: Lactuca saligna (assembly GCF_052625555.1). Lineage (NCBI taxonomy): Eukaryota > Viridiplantae > Streptophyta > Magnoliopsida > Asterales > Asteraceae > Lactuca > Lactuca saligna. Next base: position 152,682,107 of record NC_136421.1, read on the forward strand.
ATTCTCAAGGTAAAAAGTAAAAGATTGAACATCATGCACCATGGGTTATACACATAAGTAAAAGAAATTTTGTATGATTTATGTGAGAGAGCAACAAAACAACAATCATGGATGATCCTTTTATCAGGAATTACATTGACATTAGAATCAAGTGTTACTCAACCTTATCAAGCCATACCCCAGGATAAGGAGCCCTTTCATATCGAAGGTATTTATTTATTTTTTTAATGATTATTATACGTACTTACATACATGGATGTTGTGTGTTGGAAAATGAGTGCATGTTTTGGGAATTTAATTTTTGGGTATTGTAGGGATGCAAACAGCGTATATAATACGGACATGGGTGATTGTATTTGTAGGCCAACTGAGAATCTGTTCATGTTTACTTGCAGAGGGATCCTAATTTATTCTACACAGTTTCCGTTACCGGAGGTACGACGTAGTTATGTTAATCTCCATTGAAATGAAACATTCACCTTGCACCTTACGTTCTCAATAACGATTATTTTGTTCATAAGGTACATGGTTATTAAACTTACTGCATGCCCCATATTTTTTGTTGTTTTCATTTGATATACTACAAATAGGATTCCTAAAACGAATGACATGTAATATTTTCTTGATTATAGCATCATATTTTCCCTATTACAAGATTGTGCTTTTGGGAGTTCTCTTTATTTTGGTTGCTTTTTCAAAGTACACTGCTACTATGTGAACATGCATAAGATTGATGTATAAGCTTGGGTGGAAATAATAATTCTTAATAAACTTCATAAAACATTTTTTCGGATATATGTATTTTTGATTAGGATAAATTGCAGGTGAAAAGGTTGTACTTTCAATTTTGATCAATTTGTATTTTAGGAATTTTATGTCGTATTGTTTCTAACCCCGCAACGCGGGGTTTCCTCTCTAGTTTATATTAATTCAAATAAATAAACTTAAATTCTATAAACACTATTGAAACCATGTGTATTTTTTTTTTAATTTTCTTATTTCTGAAAACAAACATTAATTTTTTTTTTGTTAATTTTTTAGTTTTAAGGTTCATATTTTGTATTTCGATGCGATATAGTTAATATTATTATCAACTTTATGTTTGCATTTATCATTATCATTATGTCATCTTTTGTTTTCTATTTTTTTTTACATATATATATTTTAGTTATTTATTATTCTTCTATTGTTTTTATTTATTTTAATTCAAGTAATGAAAAATAGAAAAACAAAAAAAAAATCAAACACCAAAATTTTAATATACTATATTATACTATACATTTTATACTTTTCATCTTTTTTTTTTGTTTTTTTTCATGTTATTTTATTGCTTTTTTCGAATTATGTTTTCGTTTTTTCGTTTTTTTTCTTTTTTTTTCGTTGTTTCGTATTATTTTCATGAGTTTGATAAAAAAAATCGATCTTTTTCTAAAAGTGTAAAATGTATGAATATATTAGACTATATTAAAATTTTGGTGTTTGAGATTTTTGGTTTTCTATTTTTTTTAATGATTTTGGTTGTTTATAGTTTTTTTGAACTTTTTTTTTATTTTTTTTTATTTTTTTATTTTTTTATTTTGATTCGAGTGAATAAAAAATTTATGTTTATTTTCTTTATTTATATTTGTAAATATAACTATTTTATTTAATCGAATCAAAATAAATAAAAAATTACAAAAACCATAACTAACCCAAATTATAATAAAAAATAGAAAACCAAAAAAACTCAAACACAAAAATAGTAATATACTCTAATATATTCATACATATTATAATTTTTGGAAAAGGTCAAAAAAAGTTATCAAATTGATGAAAAAAAAAACAACAAAAAAATTAAAAACTAATATGAAAAAGTTAAAAAAAAATATATGAAAACAAACCAAAAAAAAAAAATGAAAAGTATAATATGTATAAATATATTAGAGTATATTACAATTTTGTTATTTGAGTTTTTGTTTTTTGTTTTTCTATTTTTGATTATGTGAATCAAAATAAATAGCATCAATAGAAGAATAATAAATAACTAAAATTATATAAAAAAATAGAAAAAAAATGTGAATTAATGACAATGATAAATGCAAATATAAAGTTGGTAATGATATTAAATATGTAGCATTAAAGTAAAAAAAACATGAGCCGTAACATCATAAAAATAGCGTTAACGTTTCAATTCATAAATAAGAAAAATTAAAGAAAAACCGATTTCGACATAGTTTATTGAATTTAAGTTTATTTAGTTGAATCAAAATAAAACATTAAAAAACCATAATAACTAAAATTATAAAATAAAAATAGAAAACAAAACGTCAATAAGACAAAAAAAAGGTTATCAAATTATTGAAATTGTATAAATAAATAAATATAAAGTTTATATATACAAAATTTATATTTATAATTTATATACAAAATTTCAAATATACATAATTACACAAATGATCCTTGAGGTTTGTAGTAGATTGCAAATTTGGTACAAGGGCAAAATAGAAGTTTTCATTAAAATTTATCAGCCGAAAAGTTAGATTTAATGGCATGAGGACTTTTCATGTAATTTTGCAATCCATAGGGACCGGTGGCGTGATTTTTCCTTGAAAGTGCTCAAAGTAAGATATTTTGTAAACTACAATGACCAATTATGAAATTTTGTCTAAAAGCAATTTAAACATTTTTCCCACGTGGTTGCAGTGTCGTTTATAAATCAAAGCCCTGTTTATGCAAAACCCAAGCTACGATGATGAGTTTATGTGATAAAAGTAATTTTTATTTCTTGGATTTCTCATCCTTCAAACAACCTTTCCACTCTGTCTCTTCATACTTCACATTGTCAACTTCCCATAAGAAATTATGCCTACCAACCGATTCCTCAAAACTATTTGTAGCTTTTAGAAGCTTATCAACTAATATGAGGTGTGACTTAAAATTTTCTCTAAACAAACGAAAATCAATATTTTATGTTATACTTTGAGGCCTGTGAGCATAAACTTGTATAAAAAGAAACAAGACAATGCCATCATAATACACATCATAGTCATGCAACTGAGTGATATGGCTAGCAGAGAAACAAGTTTTCTTTTTGGGTCTTTCACTTGATCGTATGGAAAACCTGTTTTAATATGGCCAGCTAAATTTAATTTCTATTACTCAACATGTTGCATAAATGATGGGAGCCTTAACCATTTTTCAACTATCATTTGTATACAAACTTTCCTAGCCATTGCAATCGGTGAAGCAATAAGATTGACCACATGCTTCCATGTTAAGGTTTATCACAGAATAAGAGTAGTGCTCTAACAATCTAATTATCAATATAGTCTAATAGAATGATATAGAAGGAAAATTATTTCTCTTTAACTATGCGTTTAAATATATGATTGACTAATTTCCGCATTTATTTTTCCTTTCTTCCAACATTTCTTTAAGCTTTTTGATCATGAGAATTACGAATTTAATAACAGATTCACGGAGAAACGTTCAAGAAAACATAACATAATTTCTTATTTTTGTAATGAAGCCAATAATTTTTTATTTATTGATTTGGTAAATTTCTTAATGTGCATTTTCTTTTCATATGCTAAGTCATAACTTAACAAATGATTACGTAGGAATTTCAGGTACTTTGTATATGAAGGAGAATGATTTAAGGGATATGAGGTTTCTTAGAATCGTAGCAAGCAACGGCGCAACAATGATCAATGAAAAAGAAACAACAATGAATGGTGAGGCTATACTGGTCATTGAAAAATGCACAATTATAAGGAGATAGGTGAGGACAACACATGAAAATAAATGTTGGTCAAGGAAAGAGGGGAGAAAGTCACGCAAGGGGAAGGATATGGTAATGGTAGTTTCTATGAATTTTTTCTTTCAACTTCTTTAAAATAATAATGCACAACTATTAAGTAAGTATTTTTTTTAAAACTATCATTAATGGATATGTTTCGATCTACCAAATTTCAATCTACCAAATTTCACACATCAAACAAAAATTCACACATCAAACAAATAAATATGTTTCAATCTACCAAATTTCACACATCAAACAAAAATGAAACTAGAGGTGGCAAGCCATATAAATTTTTTCAAAAAATTTAAAACTATATTGAAGAAAATCCAGGATGTAATTCATTTCTCATGATACATATCTTTTGGATTCCAACCTTAGGTTTTCGAAAAGTTGTAGGAGAAATGACATATAATAAATCTCAATTGATTTTCTAATTGAAGAAATTTTTTATTGTAAAGTATTCATCATCATGTTAGAGTCATTCTTTTCTTTACCTAGAATTTATTATAAAAATATTTAAATACATACATATAAGTATTTAATGTTATAATGTTGATAAATTCATTAAGAACATACCAATAGAAATGTGTAAATTGTGTATACATAAAACATCTACTCATAAATATGTGAACTAATATAAACTTAAGTTTTAGTTTTAATTTGATGTAAAGATATATGATTTTTATAAGAAAATAGATAAATGGTTGTAAAGGAAATAGGTTGATGATATCCACTTTGCTTATGGCCATCACATGGGGGGTGATAAACAAAATGGTTAGTTAATATAAGGTAGAGCTATAATATTGTCTTTAGCGAGACTTAAACTTTGAGGTAACGTCACAAGTTACTCATATCATCTTCAATAATATGACAATTTGTAGATGTTATATTATATTATGAAGTAAATGCATGGACACATTTTGCAAAAAAACTAGATGGGGAGGTTATCTATATTCTCACCTTTCTTTAGAGACTTTCTTAGCGTCGAAATTACTTTCATTTGAAATGTTTTTCAACTAGTATTGAAACGCCAATGATGTATAATAGTAAGATATACATATGATGCAAATGGTGGCAACGAATAACAAAAAACAAAATTTTTACAAATATATATAAAATGAAAGAGCACTGATATGATATTGAAAGAAAAAAGTATATGTAGAAGCATTTCTTGACCGTTGCCCAACGACTCTATTTTAGATAATTTTAAATACGAAGGTTGTTATTATTTTTCAAAGTACATTGAAAATATGACCGTTTTCTAACGGTTATACATATAATTTCTTTTTTGAACGATATTCATTGATCTAAAAGTTCAACAAATATACAAATATTTGAAATAGTTAATATTATAGCAAATACTACAAAGGGATAATGACTTGGGAGGGTAATTAGGTTTCTTGTTTGTTATCATTAGGTCACTTAGGTTTTTTTTTTTGTGCGTATTAGACCATTATGGTCGTTATTACTGTGTACATTTAACGCTTTTTACCGTTTGCTTCTTGTTTAGCTTAGTTGGCAGCTTACCTGTCCGGTGGCATGCCTATAACAACCCCACCGAGTCCACCTCAAACAATGTCCTATTTTTCTTGTGCCCTAAATTGAAGAGTTGAAGAAGAACTGAAGAAGATGTCGCAAGCCTCCATCGCCTCCACCTCAAACAACCGAATCATGTGCTATTGTGGGCTCCTGAGTTGGATTCGAGTCTCCACGACACCACAGAATCTGGGCAAAAAAGGTTTAGAGCCCTTATTCGTTGGTAATGACCAATTTTGAAGATTGAACCTTTTCTCTCTTTAAATCTCTGTTATAAGTGTGTAAGTTATGGCATTTATGCTAAAGCTTTGTTCTTTTTCCTTTTTTTATAGAGAACAGGGAGAAAGTGTGGATTTTGGGAATGGGTTGTTGAAGATCCGTACACAGAGGAACTTTTGGGTCTTAGTCATGGCTGAATAAAATGAAGAAGAAGATGAAATGGCATAAAGTATCTTTGATTGTCTTGTTTGTATTGTACTTTGTTAAATTATGTTGAATGGAATTATGATGCAGTAGACGTCTTTTGAATATAAAGGGTACCCATAATTTTGTTATTTTGATTGTAAGGGTACCTATAATGTAATGAAATCATATGTATGAATGCAAATGAAGCTTTTGGTAATGAAAATTTTAATTGTAATGTTAATATGGTGTATTGAAATCTAAATGCTATTATAGTGAACAACCAATCTCAGTGTAATGCAAAATTAGTAATTATAATGAACAACCAAGAACCAGTTAAAAGTTTTAAAGGAGAAAATATATTAAAGGAAGAAGCAGTAATTGAAGGCAAAGTACATCTGTAAAGTGCATGATTCAACAACCAAGAATCAGTTTAAAGATTTAAAGCATAAAATATATTAAAGGGTAATATTGTCATAGCTACAAACACCCTTAAAAAGGTGTCCCATTCAACATCAAAATAGCATCAAAAGCTGGATAGTTTTGTCCCTTAGTCTAGTAAAACATTACATTTAATGTCAAAAGATTCGACCATCACATGCTTACCTAACACTTACACCCCACATGCATATATAACAAAAAAAAAAAAAAAAGAGTTCAACATCAAACCTACAATCAACCCAAATCTACAGGTTTGTTTGAACTACAACCACTACCATCCTTGGGCACCACATTTTTCCTCAGGCACTGTTTGATGATTCTTTCTTAAGCTTTCCTCTTTCTCAATTGAACTTCACTTTTAACTGGTCTTGCAGAAGTGGATCTTGGAGTTGCAGGAGTAGATCTTGGTCTTGGAGTTGCCAGAGTAGATCTTGGAGCTGCAGAAGTGGATCCTGGTGTTGGACTTGGAGCTGCAAAAGTGGATCATGGTGTTGGACTTGGAGCTGCAGAAGTGGATCCTGGTGTTGGACTTGGAGCTGGAGTTGAAGATCCAGGAACCGGATCACTTGTTGTTGGAATTCTTTTTGTTGGGCACACATTTTTTTTATGCCCACTAACATAGCATATTGAACACCTTTGCACCTGCTTTACTCTTGATACTGTGTGTGTGCTTGATATCTCCTTTTCAACTACACTTTTCCTCCTCTTAGTAGATGGCCTACCAGGTAGCCTTCTGCTCTTTGGGGGTAAAGGCTTGGTGTACTCACTTTGTGTCCATAAAGAGCTATCATTCAAAGGATGAATAATGTATGCATAGCAGGTGAGATAAGTTGCCTTACTGTAACAGTTAGCTACATAATCCTGTGAGTTTAAGTTTATGGATGAAATTGCAGCCACTCCGTGTACACAGGGTATTCCAGTCAACTGTTATCTCCTGCATCCACAAGTCCTTTTGATCAGGTCAACTGCATACCTGTCATTACATAATACCACCTCAAATTGTTGATACCCATAAGGGTACATAACCCAGAATCTGTACATAAACATAAAACAGGTAAGAACACATAAACACATGTATAAATATTAACAAGTAAATACAAACATTCTTACCTTTGTTTCTCTTTCAAATCTCCTATTTTCTTCCTAATGCTTGGGCATATAGTTAAATCCCTAGCCTCTCCTTTACTCCTCTGATGATATAACCTCTGCATCACATAAACCCTTATATCCTCCAACATTGCTATTATTGGTTTATGTCTAGCCTGAACTATTTCAGCATTAAAACTCTCTGAAATTCCATTTTCCACATCATCACAAAATGCTCCTTCTACTTGAAAAGCCCTGTAATAACATTTAGGGTCCCTCTCCATGAGATAATCAAATACCCCCTGTCTAATTCCTTGATCTCTTGCATAACAACTTCATGTCTCTGTTTTGTAGTAGCCTTCACAGCTCTCCAAAATGGCTTGATAAAATGCTCACCTTTGAACCTTGTGTTGAAGTTGGCTAGTATGTGCCTAACACATAATCTATGCTCAGCATGAGGAACCCTTTCTTTGATTGCTTCAATTAAACCCTGTACAATTTACAATATTAATTAATAATTAAACTATAAAGTTAAGAGTAAACATGAGTAGTACCTTGTGTCCATCTGATATAAGAGTAAGCCCATTTCCACTGCCTCTGATCCATGAGTAGATCAAGAAACCATTTCCAAGTGTCTTTGTTCTCAACAGTCACAACAACCCAAGCTAGTGGGAACATGCTGTTATTGGCATCCCTACCCATGGCAGCTAAGAGTTCACCTTTGCAAATTCCTTTGAGAAAGCACCCATCAATCCCAATGAGTTGTCTACACCCTTCTACCCAACCATCTCTTACACCTTTAAAGCATACATACAACCGTTCGAAAATTAGACTTCAATCAAGGGTATGGTCAACAACCATACTCATAGTTGATCCTTGATTAGCTCTTTTGATTTCTATGCCATAGTCCCACAACCTACTATAATGCTCTTTTAGAGTGCCTTCTATCTCAGACAATGCAAACTTTTTTGCATTTCTACATTGTCCAATGCTAACTATGATGTTGTATGTGCTAGAGATTTGAGCTTTCATCTTCCTCAAACTAAGCCTGGGGTTTTCCAGAAGTACATTGAAATATTGTTTCCCTATCCAATTGTAATTCACTAAGCCTATTTTAAAAACTCTACCACAATTATGACTTGATTTAAGTGACTTAATCTGAAAAGTCCTTTCCACTTGCATCCAAGAAGCCCACAACCGAAAAGGACATATAAGTTCTTTGTATTTGCAACACTTCACTAGAAGTCTGTTTTTATCATTCTTTTCATACCACAAATCATAACCATGCGTAACAACATAGTTGGTAAGACATTGTTTAAGTTCAGTAGGATTGGTGAATTTCATACCTAACACAGGAGCCATTTCATCCCATTGTTGCTCAAAATTGTGCACAGGGTATATAAGTGGTAGTTGCTCAACATTCGAATCTTCTTCCTCTTCAACATTTGGACAAAGTTTGTTCAAAAACCTGTCTTTATTCTGAATAGTTGTTGTTGCCCTTTTCATTGAAAAATCCTCATCATCCACCTCGTGTTCCCAACAGTCTTTATCTATTAACATTGAATCAACATCTTCATCTGCTTTGGAGTTGGTATCATCTTTAATTTCAGGCTCTTCCATTTCAATCCAGTCGTCGAACAGGGGTTCATGCATATGGTCCACATACACATTTACTTTCTTTTTCTCATGGAGACACTCATGAAATTCGTGGTAATCACATTCGTTATGCAATGCGGCCAATCCTTGACACCATGTTTGCCCATCTAGACAATAGTATACATCTTTGCACATTCTTCTAGTAATCACGTTGAGGTGAGCAATGAATTTAGCATACCCCATCTCCATGAAATCGGCGTACATTATCTCCTTTTTATCTGGATCAAAATAGATTGGTGGTTTGTTGATGAACATCCCGTTGTACCAGACTTCAACGACTGGTGTATCAGCTTCAGCCATTTGATTGTGGATTGATCGAAGTAAGAACAATGGGTGGGGACGATTGAGTGAGAGTGAAGAGAAAGTGGCCCTAATTTAAGGAGACCTAATATACATTAAATGCCACCTAATTATCCACGTAATGGCCTAATAACCACGTAACACCCGTATTCACTTTGTAACCGGTTAAACAAGAAGCAATCGGTAAAATGGATTAAATGTAAACGGTAATTACGACCATAATGGTCTAATATGCACAAAAAAACCTAAGTGACCTAATGCGGACAAACAAGAAACCTAATTACCCTACCAAGTCATTATCCATACTACAAAATCTTATTTGTTTTCATCTTTTCAAAAAAGTTATTTTTTAACTACAATTTCTATAGAAAGTCTATCTTAAATTTAAGACAAAATTTCATAATTGGTACCTTTTGTTTGCAAAATATTTCACTTTGAGAATTTTCAAGGAAAACGTCACGCCACTGTTCCTGTGTTTTGCAAAATTATACGAAAGTTCTTGGCGCCGTTAAATCAAACTTTTTAGCTGTTAGATTTTAATGAAAAATACTATTTTGCCCTTCTACTAAATTTGCAATATACTACGAACCTCAAGGACCATTTGTGTAAGCTTATAAATTCGAAATTTTTTACATACATAAATTATATATATATATATATATATATATATATATATATATATATATATATATATATATACATATAATTTCAACAATTTGATAACTTTTTTTAATCTTGATGACATTTTGTTTTTTTCTTTATAATTTTAGTTATTTATTGTTTTTTAATGTTTTTATTTATATTAATTCAATTAAATAAACTTAAATTCGATAAACAATATCGAAAACATGAGTTTATTTTTTAATTTTCTTATTTCTAAACAGAAAAATTAATGTTTTTTTTTAATTTTTTTTTAATTTTTTTTTAAGGTTCATATTTTGTACTTAGATGTTATATAGTTAATATTATTATCAGCTTTATGTTTGTGTTTATCATTATCATTATGTCACCTTTTATTTTCTATTTTTATATATATACATATATATATATATATATATATATATATATATATATATATATATATATATATATATATATATATATAACTTTAGTTATTTATATTCTTCTATTGTTTTTATTTATTTTGATTCAAGTAATGAAAAATAGAAAAAAAAAGTTACAAACACCAAAATTATAATATACTCTATTATATTAATACATTTTATACTTGTCATTTTTTTTGTTTTTTAAAAAATTTTCATGTTATTTTATTGATTTTTTTTCGTTTTTTCCTATTTTTATTTTTTATGTTGTTTCATTTTATTTTCGTCTGTTTGATAAAAAAAAATCCGACATTTTTCTAAAAATGTAAAATGTATGAATATATTAGAGTATATTCAAAATTTGGTGTTTGAGTTTTTTGGTTTTCTATTTTTTTTTTGATGATTTTGGTTGTTTATAGTTTTTTTAATTTTGATTCGAGTAAATAAAAAAGTTATGTTTATTTTCTTCATTTATATTTGTAAATATAACTATTTTATTTACTCGAATCAAAATAATAAAAAAGTTACAAAAACCATAATTAACCAAATTATAATAAAAAAATACAGAAAACCAAAAAAACTCAAACACAAAAATAGTAATATACACTAATATATTGATACATATTATAATTTTTGGAAAAGGTCAAAAAAAAGTTATCAAATTGATGAAAAATAAAACAAAAAAAAAATTTAAAAATAGAAAAAAAAACTAATATGAAAAAGTTAAAAAAATATATATGAAAAAAACCAAAAAAAAAAAAATGAAAATTCTAAAATGTATAAATATATTAGAGTATATTACAATTTTGTTATTGGAGTTCTTGTTTTTTGTTTTTGTATTTTCGATTACTTGAAACAAAATAAATAACATCAATAGAAGAATAATACATAACTAAAATTATAAAACAAAAATAGAAACAAAATATGAAATAATGACAATGATAAATGCAAATATAAAGTTGGTAACGATATTAACTATGTAGCATTAAAGTAAAAAAAAACATGAGTCGTAACATCATAAGAAAAACATTAACGTTTCAATTCACAAATAAGAAAAATTAAAGACCGATTTCGACATAGTTTATTGAATTTAAGTTTATTTATTTGAATCAAAATAAAACATTAAAAAAACCATAATAACTAAAATTATAAAAAAAATATAGAAAACAAAACGTCAAAAAAACTAAAATAAAAAAGGTTATCAAATTGTTGAACTGTATAAATAAATATATATAAAATTTATATATACAAATTTATATTTATAATTTATATATATACAAAATTTCATATGTACAGAATTACACAAATGGTCCTTGAGGTTTGTAATAGATTGCAAATTTGGTACAAGGGGAAAATAGAATTTTTGATTAAAATGTAACAACCGAAAAGTTAGATTTAATGGCATGAGGACTTTTCATATAATTTTGCAAACCATAGGGACCAGTGACGTGATTTTTCCTTGAAAGTGCTCATAGTGAGATATTTTGCAAACCGGAATGACCAATTATTAAATTTTGTCTAAAAGCAATTTAAAGATTTTTCTCACGTGGTTGCAGTGTCGTTTATAAATCAAAGCTCTCTTTATGCAAAACCCAATCTATGATGATGAGTTTATGTGATAAAAGTAATTTTTATTTCTTGGATTTCTCATCCTTCAAACAGCCTTTCCACTTTGTCTCTTCACACTTTGCATTGTCAACCTCCCATAAGAAATTATGCCTACCAACCGATTCCTCAAAACTATTTGTAGCTTTTAGAAGCTTATCGACTAATATCAGGTGTGACTTAAAATTTTCTCTAAACAAATGAAAATCAATATTTTATGTAATACTTTGACTCCTGTGAGCATAAACTTGTATAAAAAGAAACTAAAGAATGCTATCATAATACACATCATAGCCATGCGACCGAGTGCTATGGCTAGCAGAGAAACAAGTTTTCTTTTTGGGTCTTTCACTTGATCATATGGAAAACCTGTTTTAATATGGCTAGCTAATTTTAATTTCTATTACTCAACATGTTGCATAAATGATGGGAGCGATAACCATTTTTCAACTATCATTTGTATACAAACTTTCCTAGCAATCGCAATCGGTAAAGCAATAAGATTGACCACATGCTTCCTTGTTAAGGTTTATCACAGAGTAAGAGTAGTGATCTAAAAATCTAATTATTAATATAATCTAATAGAATGATATGAAAGGAAAATTATTTCCCTTTAACTATACGTTTAAATATATGATTGAGTAATTTCTGCATTTATTTTCCCTTTCTTCCAACATTTCTTTAAGTTTTTCGATCATGAAAATTAAGATTTTAATAACAGATTCATGGAGAAATGGTCAAGAAAACATAACATAATTTCTTATTTTTGTAATGAACCCAATAATTTTTTATTTAATGATTTAGTAGATTTCTTAATATGCATTTTCTTATCATATACTAAGTCATAACTTAACAAATGATTACGTAGGAATTTCAGGTACTTTGTATAGGATGGAGAATGATTTAAGGGATATGAGGTTTCTTAAAATCGTAGCAAGCAATGATGCAACAATGATCAATGAAAAGGAAACAACAATGAATGGTGAGGCAATAGTGGTCATTGAAAAATGCACAATTATAAGAAAGAGATGGGTGAGGGCAACACATGAAAAAAAAATGTTGGTCAAGGAAAGAGGGGAGAAAGTCACGCAAGGGGAAGGATATGGTAATGGTAGTTTCTATGAATTGTTTTTCAACTTCTTTAAAATAATAAAGCACAACTATTAAGTAAGTATTTTTTTAACTATCATTAATGGATATATATATATATATATATATATATATATATATATATATATATATATATATATATATATATATATATATATATCCTTTTAAAACACAGCCCCTGAATCAATAACTCTGTGTGCGAGGAGTCGCTAGACTGAAAGGTTGTCGGGGAAATCAGGTGGTGTCGCCTACTTGATATAGATTTTTTGTGACAACTAAAATTTTCTATCCTATACAGTCAAGCACTTCATTGAAAGTCAAACTTACTCCTGCTAACTTTTAGCATAGTTTAGAGTCCGTTTGAGCATTCTGAGCTATTATACATCAAAGGGTTGAGTGAATAAGTGTGTCAGTTGAACCTAGAAACTGTCAAACAAGCTTAAGCCCTCATGAGAGGAGTTTACGACCAAGACCTTGGAGTTTACGGCCATAAACTCAAGGTGGCCGTAAACCCCTTGGTATATATATAACCCTTAGTCATTTTCTTCATTTCTACCACTTTGTTTGTAATAGATTGCAAATTTGATACAAGGGGAAAATAGAATTTTTCATTAAAATGTAACAGCCGAAAAGTTAGATTTAATGGCATGAGGACCTTTCATATAATTTTGCAACCCATAGGGATCAGTGGCGTGATTTTTCCTTGAAAGTGCTCATAGTGAGATATTTTGCCAACCAGAATGACCAATTATTAAAATTTGTCTAAAAGCAATTTAAACATTTTTCCCACGTGGGTGCGGTGTCGTTTATAATTCAAAGCTCTCTTTATGCAAAACCCAAGCTTCGATGATGAGTTTATTTGACAAAAGTAATTTTTATTTCATGGATTTCTCGTCCTTCAAACAGTTTTCCACTCTGTCTCTTCAGACTTCACATTGTCAGCTTTCCATAAGAAATTATGCCTACCTACTGATTCCTCAAAACCATTTGTAGGTTTTAGAAGCTTATCGACTAATTCCTCAAAACTATTTGTAGGTTTTAGAAGCTTATCGACTAATATCAGGTGTGACTTAAAATTTTCTCTAAACAAATGAAAATTAATATTTTATGTTATACTTTGAGGTCTGTGAGCATAAACTCGTATAAATAGAAACTAGAGAATGCCATCATAATACACATCATAGCCGTGCAACCGAGTGATATGGCTAGCAGAGAAACAAGTTTTCTTCTTGGGTCTTTCACTTGATCATATGGAAAACCTGTTTTAATATGTCTAGCTAATTTTAATTTCTATTACTCAACATGTTGCGTAAATGATGGGAGCGTTAACCATTTTTCAGCTATCATTTATATACAAACTTTCCTAGCAATCGCAATCGGCAAAGCAATAAGATTGACCACATGCTTCCTTGTTGAGGTTTATCAGAGAGTAAGAGTGCTCTAACACTCTAATTATTAATATAGTCTAATAGAATGATATGAAAGGATAACTATTTCCCTTTAACTATGCGTTTAAATATATGATTGAGTAATTTCTGCATTCATTTTCCCTTTCTTCCAATATTTCTTTAAGTTTTTTTTATGATGATAATTAGAACTTTAATAACAGATTCATGGAGAAACGGTCAAGAAAACGTAACATAATTTCTCATTTTTGTAATAAACCCAAGAATTTTTTATTTATTAATTTTGTAGATTTCTTAAAGTGCATTTTCTTATCATATGCTAATTCACAACTTAACAAATGATTATGTAGGAATTTCAGGTACTTTGTATAGGAAGGAGAATGATTTAAGGGATATGAGGTTTCTAAGAATCGTAGCAAGCAACGACGCAACAATGATCAATTAAAAAGAAACAACAATGAATGGTTAGGTAATAGTGGTCATTGAAAAATGCACATTTATAAAAAGGAGATAGGAGATGGCAACACACAAAAAAAATATTGGTCAAGGAAATAGGGGAGAAAGTCACGCAAGGGGAAGAATATGGTAATGGTAGTTTCTATGAATTGTTTTTCAACTTCTTTAAAATAATAAAGCACAACTATTAAGTAAGTATTTTTTTTAAACTATCATTAACGGGTATATACATACATACATACATATATATATATATATATATATATATATATATATATATATATATATATATATATATATATATATATATATATATCCTTTTAAAACACAACCCCTTAATCAAAAACTCGGTGCGCGAGGAGTCGTTAGAGTGAAAGGTCGTCGGGGAAATTAGGTAGTGTCGCCTACATGATATAAATTTTTTTAAAAGAAGAATCTGACCACTCCTAAATTACTCATTAATCCTCCTATGTCAAAGACGATGCATAAATTCTCAACCTCAAGAGGAGGAAGGGTAAAACCTGATATCCCAGGGCTATAAGCCCTTTAACTACTTGATGGGAAAGTGAATCAGCGTCTTTATGAAATAAAGTATAATTTTGAATTTTAATTGTAAATTATTATCATTTGTGGTTTCTATGAATTGTTTTCAAATTCTTTAAAATAATAAAGCACAACTATTAAGTAAGTATTTTTTTCTAAACTACGATTAATGGATATATATATATATATATATATATATATATATATATATCCTTTTAAAACACAACCCCTTAACAAAAAACATTGTGTGTGAGGAGTCGCTAGAGTGGAAGGTCGTCGAGGAAATTAGGTGGTGTCGACTACATGATATATATTTTTTTAAAAGAAAAATCTAACTATTCCTAACTTACACCTTAATCCATTGTCTCACAAACGCGACATGAACTCTCGACATCAGGAGGAGGAATGGTAACACCTGATATCCCTAAGCTACAAGCACTTTGACTACTTGATGGGATGGTGAATCAACATCTATATGAAATACAATACAATTTTGAAGTTTAATTTTAACTTATTATCATTTAGGGTTTCTTGTACATATCACATGGCTCGATAGCTACAAAAACACCATTTCTATTTTATTTACTCCCCTCTTTATTCTTACTATAAAACAGGAGAGTCATGCATGGAATACCATACACATATCTTGATAGTTAGAAGGTAATTAAGGCAAAAATCCACACCTAATTAGTAGTAAATTGAAATCCAGACCATACAAAAATACAAGATTTAATAATAGGAATAAGATCAATTACATCGGTTATAATATTATTACAGATGTCCAGAAGGATGAACTTAACAAAATAGCAACATCACTAGGAATAGACAACTCCAACATATAATGATAAATTAACCAAGTACAAAACGTTCATTTGACTTTAACAGGAATGAAACCATAAAATCATATAATGGACATGATTTCAACGTAGAAAGTACCCTAGGAAGGCACTTCTTAACGAATTATCTACTGGTGATATACATATCTTGGAAAAACCACAAAGAATTTGAAACCATAAATCTTGATTCAATTTTACTTTGCAATGGCAATTAGGCTTGACTGATTGAAGATAATGATTGACTATATACATTTTTCGTAACGACAGCGAGCTACGTCTGTTGTGACGACAATGAGCTATGTCCATTGTACTCCCATTAAAGATTGATTGATCTTTCATCAACATCCTCATGGTTTATTTGTAAATAGGATGATGCGAGAAGAAAAATGGTTAGGGAAGAGGGATGGGGGTGGGGGCTTATTGGATGGACCCGCTACGTTTTCTTATATTATGTAGGCTAGTGACACAAAGATTTACATTACATGCTTTAAGTGAAGAAAAATATTAAAATGAAAGATGTTGATCATATTACATAAATTTTTCATAAAAATTTCTACATTTTATGTAGTTTACCTTTTATAGAACAATAAAAAAACTAGTTATTGTATAATGAAGTTATATTAGATAAGTTGTCACATCATTGTCATTTACATGCATATCATTCAGAAGTTGTTAGTCAAACAAATAAATAAGTTACAAATTACCTAATTTCACACATCAAACAAAAATGAAACTAGAGGTGGCAAGCGATATAAATTTTATCAAAAATATTTATAACTATATTGAAGAAAATCTAGGATGTAATTCATTTCTCATGATACATATCTTTTGGATTCTAACCTTAGGTTTCTAAAAAGGTGTAGGAGAAATGACAAATATAATAAATCTCAATTGATTTTCTTATTGAAGAAATTTTTTATTCCAAAGTATTCATAATCATGTTAGAGTAATTCTTTTCTTTACCTAGAATTATTATAAAAATATTTAAATACATACATATAAGTATTTAATGTTATATTGTTGATAAATTTATTTAGAACATACCAATAGAAATGTTTAAATTGTGTATACATAAAACATCTACTCATAAATATGTGAACTAATATAAACTTAAGTTTTAGTTATAATTTGATGTAAAGATATATGATTTTTATAAGAAAATTGATAAATGGTTTTAAATGAAATAGGTTGATGATATCCACTTTGCTTATGGCCTTCACATGGGGGAAGATAAACAAAATGGTTAGTTAATATAAGGTAGAGCTATAATATTGTCTTTAACAAGACTTAAACTTTGAGGTAACATCACAAGTTACTCATATCATCTTCAATAATATGGCAATTTGTAGATGTTATATTATATTATGAAGTATATGCATGGACACATTAGGCAAAAAAACTAGATGGGGAGATTATCGATATTCTCACCTTTCTTTAGAGACTTTCTTAGCCTCGAAATTACTTTCATTTGAAATATTTTTCGGCTAGTACTGAAACGCAATCATGTATAATAGTAAGATATACATATGATGCAAATGGTGGTAATGAATAACAAAAACAAAATTTTTACAAATATAAAATGAAAGAGCACTGATATGATATTGACAAAAAAGTATATATAGAAGCATTTCTTGACCGTTGCCCAACGACTCTATTATAGATAATTTTAAATATGAAGGTTGTTACTATTTTTCAAAATACATTGAAAATACGACCGTTTTCTACCGGTTATACATATAATTTCTTTTTTGAACGATATTCATTGATCTAAAAGTTCAACAAATATACAAATATTTGAAATAGTTAATATTATAGCAAATACTACAAAATCTTATTTGTTTTCATCTTTTCAAAAAAGTTATTTTTTTACTACAATTTCATCTTTTGCAAAATATTTCACTTTCAAAATTTTCAAGGAAAACGTCACGCCACCGGTTCTGTGGTTTGAAAAACTATATGAAAGTTTCCGACGCCGTTAAATCTAACTTTTAGCAGTTAGATTTTAGTGAAAAATATTATTTTGCCCTTGTACCAAATTTGCAATATATTACAAACCTCAAGGACCATTTGTGTAATTTTATAAATTCGAAAATATATATATATATATATATATATATATATATATATATATATATATATATATATATAATTTCAACAATTTGATAATTTTTTTTAATCTTTTTGAGATTTTGTTTTTTTTTTTCTTTATTTTTAGTTATTTTTAGTTTTTTAATGTTTTTATTTATATTAATTCAAGTAAATAAACTTAAATTCGATAAATAATAATATCGAAAGCATGTGTTTTTTTAATTTTCTTATTTCTGAACAGAAACATTAATGGTTTTTTTTGTTTTAATAAATTTTATGTTGGTAAGGTTCATATTTAGTACTTAGATGCTCGGGAAATCTCCAATAAAATCCTAAAATTTTGGTCTGATTTATGTTTTAGTCATAAACTAAGTTTTGTTTACGAAAAAGTCCTAAAAACCGGTAAAAGTTTGCATTTTGACCGGTTAGAACCGATAACAAATTAATTTGGGACTATTTCATAAATTGACCCAAAATATTGATACTTTTCTGCAAAAACAAAAAATATTAGGGTTTTTCTGCAAACAAAAGCTTTATTATTATTATTATTATTATTGATATTATTATTATTATTATTATTATTATTATTATTATTATAAAAATATAAATAAGTATACAATTTTTTAAATTTGTTATTATTAATATTATTAATAATACATATAAATATATTTAAATAAAAAAATATTAAAGAAATTTTATAAAGGTGAAGGTTGGGCAGATGATAATGCTTTAAGCATTAAAATCAAGAATGTCTGTTTGTATATTCTAACTTTGTATTATTATTATTATTATTATTATTATTATTATTATTATTATTATTATTATTATTATTATTATTATTATATAAATAAGTATATTATTTTTTAAATTTGTTATTATTAATATTATTAATAATACATATAAATACATTTAAATTAAAAAATATTAAAGACGTTTTATAAAGGTGAAGACTGAGCAGATGATAATGCTATTAGCATTGAAATCAAGAATGCCTGTTTGTATATTCTAATTTTGTATATGATCATTTCACATTTGTTATTATTGTTTTTAATTTAGAATATTAACATTTAACAATTTAAAAAAAGCTACTTATTTTTCAAATTGTTTACAAATAGTGAGCGTGTGATTTGCATGTATGTCTTATGTGTAAGTATTTGAATTACAAACATGTGTGTTGCTCTTTTTCATTACTTTATCCTTGTAGTTTTTTTGGAAACATAGCAGATATAGTATGATAAAGCAAAACAAGTCATATTATTTTCTATTAAACAAGATATTGTAATTAATACTTTCGAATTTTGATATGAGCCACCAATGTAAATATTTATTGTGGATCTGTTGGATTTGAAAAGAAATAATTCTACCTTAAACAAATATATACAAAGTGATAAATCCTTTTATCTTAAACTATTTATACACTATTTTACAAATAAGCAACTTCTTTTAAATTGTTAAGTGTTAATATTTTGAATTGAAAACAATAATAAGAATGTGAATTGATCACATACAAAGTGAGGATATGCAAGCAGATATTCATGATTTCAATGTTTAAAGAATTAGCATCACCACCACCTTCACCTTTAAATAATTTCTTTAATATCTTTTTTATTTAAGTGTATTTATATGCATTATTAAACATATTAATAATAATGAATTTAAAAATTAGTATACTTGTTTATATTTTTAATAATAATAATAATAAAGTTTTTGTTTGCAAAAAAGTCCTAATAATTTTTTTTTGCAGAAAAATCCCAATATTTTGGGTCATTTTGTGAAATAGTCTCAATATTTTAGGTCAGTTTATGAAATAGTCCCAAATTAATTTGTTGCCGGTTCCAACCGGTCAAAAAGGGTCAAAATGCATAATTTTGCCGGTTTTTTTGGATTTTTTCGTAAACAAAAATTAGTTCAGGACTAAAACGTAAACCGGACCAAAATTTTAGGACTTTATTGAAGATTTCCCTAGATGCTATATAGTTAATATTATTATCAACTTTATATTTGCATTTATCATTATCATTATGTCACCTTTTGTTTTCTATTTCTCTATATATATAATTTTAGTTATTTATTATTCTTCTATTGTTTTTATTTATTTTGATTCAAGTAATGAAAAAAAAAAAAAAAACTCAAACACCAAAATTATAATGTATTCTCTGTTATATTATTATATTTTATACTTTTCATTTTTTTAATATTTTTTTCATATAAATTTATTGATTTTTTCGTATTATTGTTTCATTTTTTCCTATTCTTATTTTTTTTTCGTTGTTTCGTTTTATTTTCACCAGTTTGATAAAAAAATTCGACCTTTTTCTAAAAGCATAAAATGTATAAATATATTAGAGTATATTACAATTTTGTTATTTGAATTTTTTTTTTGTTTTTCTATTTTCGATTACTTAAATCAAAATAGATAACATCAATAGAAGAATAATAAATAACTAAAATTATAAAAAAAAAAATAGAAACAAAATGTGAAATAATGACAATGATATATGTAAAAATAATGTTGGTAACGATATTAACTACATTGCATTAAAGTAAATAAAAACGTGAGCCGTAACATCATAAAAAAACATTAACGTTTCAATTAACAAATAAAAAAAATTAAAGAAAAACCGATTTCGACATATTTTATTGAATTTAAGTTTATTTACTTGAATCAAAATAAAACATTAAAAAAAACGACAATAACTAAAATCATTAAATCAAAATAGAAAACAAAACGTCAAAAAGACAAAAAAAGGTTATCAAATTGTTGAAATTGTATAAATAAATATATATAAATTTTATATATACAAAATTTATATTTATAATTTATATATATACATAATTTCAAATATACAAAATTACACAAATGGTCCTTCAGGTTTGTAGTAGATTGCAAATTTAGTACAAGGGGAAAATAGAATTTTTCATCAAAATCTAACAGGTGAAAAGTTATATTTAATAGCATGAGGACCTTTCATATAACTTTGCAACCCATAGGGACCAGTGGCGTGATTTTTCCTTGAAAGTGCTCAAAGTGAGATATTTTGCAAACCATAATGACCAATTATGAATTTTTGTCTAAAAGCAATTTAAACATTTTCCCACGTGGTTGCAGTGTTGTTTATAAATCAAAGCTCTCTTTTTGCAAAACCCAAGCTACGATGATGAGTTTATATGATAAAAGTAATTTTTATTTCTTGGATTTCTCATCCTTCAAACAGCCTTTCCACTCTATCTCTTCACACTTCACATTGTTAACTTCCCATAAGAAATTATGCATACCCACCGATTCCTCAAAACTATTTGTAGCTTTTAGAAACTTATCGACTAATATCAGGTGTGACTTCAAAAAATTTCTAAACCAACGAAAATCAATATTTTATGTTATACTTTGAGGCCTATGAGCATAAACTTGTATAAAAAGAAACAACAGAATGCCATCATAATACACGTCATAGCCATTCAACCGAGTACTATGGCAAGTAGAGAAACAAGTTTTCTTTTTGATTCTTTCACTTGATCATATGGAAAACCTGTTTTAATATGGCTAACTAATTTAAATTTCTATTACTCAACATGTTGCATAAATGATGGGAGCCTTAACTATTTTTCAACTATCATTTGTATACAAACTTTCCTAGCAATTGCAATCGGTAAAGCAATAAGATTGACCACAAACTTCCTTGTTAAGGTTTATCAAAGAGTAAGAGTAGTGCTCTAACAATCTAATTATTAATATAGTCTAATAGAATGATCTGAAAGGAAAATTATTTCCCTTTAAGTATGCGTTTAAATATATGATTAAGTAATTTCTGCATTCATTTTCCTTTTCTTCCAATATTTCTTTAAGTTTTTTGATCATGAGAATTAGGACTTTAATAACAAATTCATGGAGAAATGGTCAAGAAAACATAACATAATTTCTTATTTTGTTAATGAACCCAAGAATTTTTTATTAATTGATTTCTTAGATTTCTTAATGTGCATTTTCTTATCATATGCTAATTCATAACTTAACGAATGATTACGTAGGAATTTCATGTACTTTGTATAGGAAGGAGAATGATTTAAGGGATATGAGGTTTCTTAGAATCGTAGCAAGCAACGACGCAACAACGATCAATGAAAAAGAAAGAACAATGAATGGCGAGGCAATAGTGGCCATTGAAAATGCACAATTATAAGAAGGAGATAGGTGAGGGCAACACACGAAAAAAAAAATGTTGGTCAAGGAAAGAGGGGAGAAAGTCACGCAAGGGGAAGGATATGTTAATGGTAGTTTCTATAAATTGTTTTTCAACTTCTTTAAAATAATAAGTCACAACTATTAAGTAAGTATTTTTTTAAACTATCATTAATGGATATATATATATATATATATATATATATATATATATATATATATATATATATATATATATATATATATATATATATATATATATATATATATCCTTTTAAAACACAGCCCCTTAATCAAAAACTCTATGTGCGAGGAGTCGCTATAGTGAAAGGTCGTCGGGGAAATCAGGTGGTGTCGCCTACATGATATATATTTTTTTAAAAGAAAAATCTGACCACTTCTAAATTACTCCTTAATCCACCTATGTCAAAGACGAGTCATAAATTCTCAACCTCAAGAAGAGGAAGGGTAACACCTGATATCCCAGGGCTATAAGCCCTTTAACTACTTGATGGGAGAGTGAATCAGTGTCTTTATGAAATATAGTACAATTTTGAATTTTAATTTGAAATTATATATATATATATATATATATATATATATATATATATATATATATATATATATATATATATATATATATCCTTTTAAAACACAACCCCTTAACCAAAAACGTTGTGTGTGAGGAGTCGCTAGAGTGGAAGGTTGTCGGGGAAATCAGGTGGTGTCGACTACATGATATATATTTTTTAAAACGAAAAATCTAACTACTCCTAACTTACTCCTTAATCCACTTGTGTCACAAACGCGACATGAACTCTCGACATCAGGAAGAGGAATGGTAACACCTGATATCCCTCTGCTACAAGCCCTTTGACTACTCGATGGGATGCCGAATCAATGTCTATATGATATACAATACAATTTTGAATTTTAATTTGAACTTATTATCATTTAGGGTTTCTTGTACATATCACATGCCTCAATAGCTACAAAAACACCATTTCTATTTTAGTTACTCCCCTCTTTATTCATACTATAAACAATGAGAGTTATGCATGGAATACCGTACACATATCTAGATAGTTAGAAGGTAATTAAGCCAAAAATCCACACTTAATTAGTAGTAAATTGAAATCCATACCATACAAAGATACAAGATTTAATAAGAGGAATCAGATCAATTACATCGGTTATAATATTATTACAGATGTCTAGAAGGCTGAACTTAACAATATAACAACATCACTAGGAATAGACAACTACAACATATAATGATGAATTAACCAAGTACTAAACATTCATTTGACTCTAACATGATTGAAACCAAAAAATCAGATAATGGACATGATTTCAACATAGAAGACACCCTAGGAAGGCACCTCTTAACGAATTATCTACTGGTGATGTACATATCTTGGAAAAACCCGAAATAATTTGTAACCATAAATCTTGATTCAATTTTCCTTTGAAATGGCAATTAGGTGTGATTGATTGAAGATATTGATTGACAATCTACATTTGTTGTAACGACAACGAACTACATTTGTTGTGACGACAATAAGCTCTGTCCAGTGTACTCCCATTAAAGACTGATTGATTTGTCATGAACATCCTCATGGTTTATTTGTAAATAGGATGATGCGAGAAGAAAAATGGTTAGAGAAGAGGGGTGGGGGTGGGGGGTTATTGGATGGACCCGCTACGTTTTATTATATTATGTAGGCTAGAGACAGAAAGATTTACATTACATGCTTTAAGTGAAGAAAAACATTAAAATGAAAGATGCTTTTTATATTACATAATTTTTACATAAAAATTTCTACATTTTATGTAGTTTACCTTTTATAGAACAATAAAAAAAACTAGTTATTATATAATGAAGTTATATTAGATATGTTGTCACATCATTGTCATTTACATGCATATCATTCAGAAGTTGTTAGTCAAACAAATAAATATGTTTCAATCTACCAAATTTCACATATCAAACAAAAATGAAACTAAAGGTGGCAAGCCATATAAATTTTTTCAAAAATTTTATAACTATATTGAAGAAAATCCAGGATATAATTCATTTCTCATGATACATATCTTTTGGATTCCAACCTTAGGTTTCTAAAAAGGTGTAGGAGAAATGACAAATATAATAAATCTCAATTGATTTTTTTATTGAAGAAATTTTTTATTGTAAAGTATTCATAA
Organism: Lactuca saligna; assembly: GCF_052625555.1. Lineage (NCBI taxonomy): Eukaryota > Viridiplantae > Streptophyta > Magnoliopsida > Asterales > Asteraceae > Lactuca > Lactuca saligna. The sequence goes on from NC_136421.1 coordinate 152,706,778, forward strand.
TTATGTTAGAGTCATTATTTTGTTTACCTAAAATTTATTATAAAAATATTTAAATACGTACATATAAGTATTTAATGTTATATTGTTGATGAATTCATTAAGAACATACCAATAGAAATGTGTAAATTGTGTGTACATAAAACATCTACTCATAAATATGTGAACTAATATAAATTTAAGTTTTAGTTTTAATTTGATGTAAAGATATATGATTTTTATAAAAAAAATAGATATTAAAGGAAATAAGTTGATGATATCCACTTTGCTTATGGCCTTCACATGGGGGAAGATAAACAAAATGGTTAGTTAATATAAGGTAGAGCTATAATATTGTCTTTAGCAAGACTTAAAGTTTGAGGTAATGTCACAAGTTACTCATATCATCTTCAATAATATGGCAATTTGTAGATGTTATGTTATATTATGAAGTATATGCATGGATAAATTATGCAAAAAACTAGATGGGGAGGTTATCTATACATTTCTTTAGAGACTTTCTTAGCCTCAAAATTACTTTCATTTGAAATGTTTTTCAGCTAGTATTGAAACGCCAATCATGTATAATAGTAAGATATACATATGATGCAAATGGTGGCAATGAATAACAAAAACAAAATTTTTACAAATATAAAATGAAAGAGCACTGATATGATATTGACAAAAAAAGTATATATAGAAGCATTTCTTGACCGTTGCCCAACGACTCTAGTTTAGATAATTTTAAATACGAATGTTATTACTATTTTTCAAAATAAATTGAAAATATGACCGTTTTCTAACGGTTATATATATAATTTCTTTTTTTGAACGATATTCCTTAATCAAAAAGCTATATATATATATATATATATATATATATATATATATATATATATATATATATATATATATATATATTTGAAAAAGTTAATAGTATTGCAAATACTACAAAATCTTATGTGTTTTTATCTTTCCAAAAAAGTTATTTTTTAACTTCTATTTCTATAAAAAGGAAAACGTGACGCCACTTGTCCATGTGATTTGCAAAATTATATTAGACAAAATTGCAAGAATGGTCCCTGTGGTTAGGTCGAAATTGTCACTTTGGGCCAAACAGGTTTGGACTAGCACTCATGGTCTAAAGGTTTTCATTTTCTTGCCACTTTGGTCCAATTTACTTTACATTTATTAGTAATGATGATTTTGCCCTTGGTTTTTGCTTTTTCAGTTTTATTTATTTATTTAAATACTTTTAAAATTAACAGAAATATAAAAACGAAAATACTCTCTCTTTCTCTCTCTCACACACACACAGACACACACACACACTCGCTCATATGAACACCATCGTTTTTCTGGAAAATATAAAGAACATCCTCACCACCGAAAAATCCTTTGAAAACCCTCGTTTTTCTAGAGAATATAAACAACACCACCACCACCGCTGAGGTTTTCGAGATACAGACGAAGACGATGATGTAATTAAGAATACAAAAGGCGGCGACAACATGAAAACCTAATTCGACGACGTCGGAGTGGTCCGATCTGAAACGAATTCGTCTGAACGACTTCATTCCCTTCACCATCTTCATCTCATCTCGTTTCTTCTCTGGCTAGTCTCATATCCCTAAGATCCGATGACTAGTTAGGGTTTTCAGATCTGACGAGTTAGAATTTCTAGACCAATGAGTTAGGGTTTCACCGTTATTCTCTTCTTCTTCATAGAAAACCCTAATCCATATGAGATAAGGTGACAACACTAGGGTTTTGGAGGTTGGTGATGATTTTTGTCGAAAATGGGGGTTATGGAGATGGTTTTTGGTGGATAAGACGAACCAATAAAGAGATAAGATGTTCTCTATTGGTGGGAATCGATTAGGGTTTGCTGTAGGTGATAGCGGATTTCAAATCTGTCGGAGGTTGGTGGTGGCAGAGATGATGGGGGCTGATGGTGGGGATGAAGGCGGTGGTGGAACCAGATGAAGATGCTTCGCAGCTTTCTTGAAATTGTCACTTTAGCTTTCAAAAATCTTTTAATGCAAACTTCATTACAAAATTTCACCTGAAAATATTGATTAATGAGTATCAGAATCGATTGACAAAAAAATAGAAATCTACACACGCAAATGTATAGAACCAGATGAAGATGGTGAAGGGATGAGCTAGGTTGAGAGAGAGAGAGAGAGAGAGAGAGAGTGTGTGTGTGGGGGGGGGGGGGAGAAAGGTTTTTTTTTCTCAAATTTTCTTTTAATTATTAAACTATATAAATAAATAAATAACTGAAAAAGCAAAACCAAGGGCAAAATCGCCATTACAAAAAAGTTTAAAGTAAATTGGACCAAAGTGGCAAGAAAATGAAAACCTTTGTACCATGAGTGCTAGTCCAAACCTGTTTGACCCAAAGTGGCAATTTCGACCTAACCACAGGGGCTGTTCATACAATTTTGTCATTATATTAAGACAAAATTTCATAATTGGTCCCCGTGCTTTGCAAAATATCTCACTTTGAGAACTTTCAAGGAAAACGTCACGCCACTGGTCCGTGGTTTCGAAAATTATATAAAAGGTCCCGCTGCCGTTAAATCTAACTTTTCAGCTGTTAGATTTTAATGAAAAATACTATTTTGCCCTTGTACCAAATTTACAATATACTACAAACCTCAAGGACCATTTGTGTAAATTTATAAATTTGAAATTTTTTATACATATAAATTATAAAAATAAATTATATATATATATATATATATATATATATATATATATATATAAATATAATTTGAACAGTTTGATAACTTTTTTTAAAATCTTTTTGACATTTTTTTTTATTTTCATTTTATAATTTTAGTTATTTATGGGTTTTTAATGTTTTTATTTATATTGATTTTAGTAAATAAACTTTAATTGATAAACAATATTTGAAACCGTGTTTTTTTTTTAATTTTCCTATTTCCGAACTAAAACATTAATGTTTTTCTTCTTTTTTCTTTTTTTTTTTAATAAATGTTTTGCTGTTACAGTTCATGTTTTTTACTTACATGCTCCATAGTTAATATCGTTATCAACTTTATGTTTGCATTTATCATTATCATTATGTCACCTTTTGTTTTCTATTTTTTATATATAATTTTAGTTATTTGTTATTCTTCTATTGTTTTTTATTTATTTTGATTCAAGTAATGAAAAATAGAAAAAAATAAAAATAAAAAATAAAAACTCAAACACCAAAGTTATAATATACTCTATTATATTAAATCATTTTATATTTTTCATCTTTTTTTGGTTTGTTTTTTTTTTCATATTATTTTATTGATTGTTTCCTATTATTTTTTAGTTTTTTCCTTTTTGTATTTTTTTTCGTTGTTTCGTTCTATTTTTTATTAGTTTGATAAATTTTTTTGACCTTTTTCTAAAAGTGTAAAATGTATGAATATATTAGAGTATATTACAATTTTGGTGTTTGGGTTTTTTGGTTTTCTATTTTTTTTTAAATATTTTTGACTATTTATAGTTTTTTTTTTAAAACTTTTTTTTATTTTGATTTGAGTAAATAAAAATGTTATGTTTATTTTACTTATTTATATTTATAAATATAACTATTTTATTTAATCAAATAGAAAAAAAGTTACAAAAACCATGAATAACCAAAATTATAATAAAAACTTGAAAACCAAAAAAACTCAAATACAAAATAGTAATATACTTTAATATATTCATACATTTTATACTTTTTGGAAAAAGTCAAAAAAAGTTATCAAATTGATAAATATAAAATAAAACGAAACAACGAAAAAAATTAAAAATAGAAAAAAAAATTAAAAAATAATATGAAATTTTAAAAAAAAAATGAAAAAACCAACCAAAAAAAAGATGAAAAGTGTAAAATGTATTAATATATTAGAGTATATGCAATTTTGTTGTTTGAGTTTTTGTATTTTGTTTTTCTATTTTTCATTACTTGAATAAAAAATAAAAACAATAAAAGAATAATAATTAACTAAAATTATAAAAAAATAGAAACAAAATGTGAAATAATGACAATGATAAATGCAAACATAAAGTTGGTAACGATATTAACTATGGATCATTAAAGTATAAAAAAACATGAGACGTAACATCATAAAAAACATTAACGTTTCAATTCATAAATAAAAAAAATTAAAGAAAAAATGATTTCGACATAGTTTATCGAATTTAAGTTTATTTACTTGAATAAAAAAACATTAAAAAAACCATAAATAACTAAAATTTTAAAATAAAAATAGAAAGCAAAACGTCAAAAAGAAAAAAAAAATCAAATTGCTGAAATTATATATATATATATATATATATATATATATATATATATATATATATATATATATATATATATATATATATACAAATTACCCAAATGGTCCTTGAGGTTTGTAGTAACTGTTTGACTTGAACTATTGATTTGTCTGTCTAGATATCTGATTATCTGCCACATTTAATTCACAACCAAATGTGTCTTTGTTCCAACCATCATGTATGCCCATGGTTTGCTTAAAGAGAATCTTTTCTATGATCAGATAGGAATCATGTCATACATGAGCAGACTCAGTAAGATCTATTTCACCTAATTTCATATTGAATTTAGTAGTATACAAATGCATTCATTTCCTCTACATTGATGCAATCTAGGATACTATCGGAGGGAAAAAAGGTCTAAAGAAGAACAGAGGCTAGGCTATATTAGTAACTAGTAAATCCTTTATGTACGGGTTGCCAGAGTAGTTTGGATGGATTGGAACGAAGGGATGAAGGAGGGCCAGCTTGCCCAACAAGTAGACCTGAATAACTAGCTTCTAGTCCAACTAGCTAGAGTTCCAGCCCAAGCCTCCAAATCGAAGCTTCGGAGAGCCTTCTCCCATGTAATGAGATGAATTGTGTCTCTCCCTCCAACACCAGACCGTGGATATTTCATCAAGTCTTTGTGAATCCATACAACTTTAGTTTTTTTATTTCTTTGTCCCGAAATGCTCTTTGAATTCCTCGATTTTTTTATTGACTTCATCCGTTTATTCATTGAACTCATAGTCACAGATGAGACAGAAGGACTTATATAGAATCCCTATCTACATTTACATTCGATTAGTAGGGCAAATTAGATATATCTTTAGCTCATGTATAACTAGTCAATTTCCGTGAGAAGCAGATGATTAATCATCCGCTTCCAGAAGAAATCGAAGAATTTCTTAGGAATCCTACAAGATTCGTTCATTCTTTTTTCTCTGACAGATGTTTAGAATTTCATTTGGTTTCGAATCCTACTGAGAGGTCCACTAGAGATCAGAAATTGTTAAAGAAACAACAAGATATTTCTTTTCTCAGGCGATCGAAAAATAAAGAAAGGGTTTATCTATTCAAGATAATTATGTAAGGGAAAGATTAAGTGGTTCGTATGCCTACTTTACCTACTTGACGAAAGGGAACGAACTTCGTTTCGTTTCTGGGTTTATGGATTGGATTCATTCAGCCTCACTCCTTCCTTTTTATATTGTCATGATGGTTACCGACTTCATACAAAAAAAGCCCGGGTCTTGCTAAGATTTCTTATTAAAAATTATTTATTATCTATGTAGCTAGGAAAAAAAATATAAATGACTATTCATGTATATGTGATTTTAGATATTGACTAGTTATATATGAGCTAAAGATATATCTAATTTTCCCTACTAATCAAATGTGAATGTATATGGGGATTCTATATAAGTCCTTCTGTGTCATCTGTGACTGTGAGTTCTATGAATAAACAGATGAAGTCAATAAAAAAATCAAAGAATTCAAAGAGCGTTTCGGGACAAAGAAACAAAAAAACTAAAGTTGTATGGATTCACAAAGACTTGACGAAATGTCTACAGTTTGGTGTTGGAGGGAGAGACAAAATTTATCTCATTGCATGGGAGAAGGCTCTCCGAAGCTTCAATTTGGAGGCTTGGGATGGAGCTCTAGCTATTTGGACCAGAAGCTAGTTATTCCGGTGTACTTGTTGGTCAGGCCGGCCCTCCTTCATCCCTTCGTTCCAATCCATCCAAACTACTATGGCAACCCGTACACAAAGGATCTACTTGTTACTAATATAACCTAGCCTCTGTTCTTCTTCAGACCTTTTTTTTCACTCCGATAGTATCCTAGATTGTATCAATGCAGAGGAAATGAATAAATTTGTATACTATTAAATTCAATCTGAAGTTAGGTGAACTAGATCTTACGGATCCTGCTCATGTATGACATGATTCCTATCTAATCATAGAAAAGATTCTCTTTAAGCGAACCGTCCTATCCTCTATATGGGCATACATGATGGTTGGAACAAAGGACTTATCATTCTGGAGCGGTAAAGTCAATAGAATTCAAAACCGTTTGGATTAGAACGGATAGAACGGTAACCGAAGGATCCCATTTATGTTCCTTAACCTTTCTTTCATTTCATTAAAAAGTTCCTTCTTTTTGTTACCCGGATTTGATGAGATAGGATCGGAAAAAGGTCTGACTCTATGGTAGCCGACTTGATTGAATTTCCCTTAACGAGCTACAAATCTAATATGGTTACGTGCGCACGCTTACGTTTTCTTCGCTTTCTATGCAGTATGAGCCTCATACAAATGCGTGCCCCTTTAATATGATGAAGAGGGGCCGCCCTCTTTTGTTTTCCGCACCAATCCTTATTTACTACTACATTTTTTTTGGGTATATAGCTCAGTTGGTAGAGCATTAGGCTTTTAACCTAATGGTCGCAGGTTCAAGTCCTGCTATACCCAAACCTAACTTGCACTACATATACATCATTAAAATCTACGAGCTGAAAAATTAGATTTAATGGCATGAGGACCTTTCATATAATTTTTCAACCCATAAGGACCAGTGGTGTGATGCTTTCCTTGAAAGTCCTCAAAGTGAGATATTTTGCAAACCATAATGACTAAATATGAAATTTTGTCTAAAAGTAATTTAAACATGTTTCCCATGTGGTTGCGGTGTCGATAAATCAAAGCTATCTTTCTGCAAAACCCAAGCTACGATGATGAGTTTATGTGATAAAAGTATTTTTTTATTTCTTGGATTTGTCCTCCTTCAAACAGCCTTTCTACTCTGTCTCTTTACACATCATATTGTCAATTTCCCATAAGAAATTATGCCTACCTACCGATTCCTCAAAACTATTTGTAGCTTTTAGAAGCTTATCGAATGATATCAATTCTAACATAAAATGATCTGTAAACAAACGAAAATCAATATTTTATGTTATACTTTGAGGTCTGTGAGCATATACTTTTATAAAAAGAAACAGGATAATGTCGTCATAATACACATCATAGCCAAGCGACCGAGTGTTATGGCTAGTAGAGAAACAAGTTTTATTTTGGTTCTTTCACTTGATTATATGGAAAACCTATTTTAATGTGGCTAGCTAACTTTAATTTTTGTTACTCAGCATGTTACATAAATGATGGGAGCCTTAACCATTTTTCAACTATCATTTGTCTACAAACTTTCCTAGCAATTACAATCGGTAAGGAAATAAGATTGACCACATGCTTCCTTGTTAAGGTTTATCACATAGTAAGAGTAGTGCTCTAACAATCTAATTATTAATATAGTCTAATAGAATGATATGAAAGGAAAATTATTTCCCTTTAACTATGCATTTAAATATATGATTGAGTAATTTCTGCACTCATTTTCGCTTTCTTCCAATATTTCTTCAAGTTTTCTGATTATGAGAATTAGGATTTTATGAAAGACCTAAGCTTTCATAATTGAAACATTATTACTCCAAAACATACTACATGCATATTCACAGATAATAATTTACATTGATAATTTTTGTTGACAAATGATTGGATACAAACCGACTATTACCAAGTGTTGTATATATTACATAAGTACCCATGATATTAAAGTTTTATACAAACATGAGTACAAAATACAATAGTTTCAAACTATTCTAAATCATCCAACAGTATACAACTATACTTGATGCTTATTGCCTGCAATTATAAAACATTGAGAGGGGTAAGTGGTGACGCTTAGTGAGTTCAATAATAGATATAATATAACGTTATGCCATATATACTTCAATATGGCAGAAGCAAAGGGAACAAAGAACAACAAATGCATATGTGAATTATGCGACAAGCTTTCCATATCAATCAATGATTTGATTCAGCGATACTCAATGAATGAGACATAACAATTTCAATACTTGATATACATCAATCACGATTCGGACCAAATGGCACAGAAGACAAACGATTTCTGATTAAACATTTTGGTAGATTTTAGGCTTTCAGCCCTATCTAACTTTCTGCCAATGCCATAGAATAGAAGTCATTCTCTTACGAGACATACTCTACATGGCCAAAGGCTACATACCAGTACCACCATGAATTTAAGTCCTTTCATTGATAACATGGTCAAAAGTATAACTTTGCTATCATAATAGCACTGAATAACAACATGAGATAATAAAACGGAAAAGCACATAGCACATATAACACATAACATACAATTGTTCATATATATTGAACTCACCTTGAAGTAACCGGGGATTAAAATATTTGTTTGGGTAGCATTTCGGCTTTAAATATGACTTTCTGTGATGAAACCGGGGATTTTAGTTGAAAAACCGGCCTCACACGGGCATATTTTCGACATGAAAATATAATTTTCTCAGGAACTTCGGAGCATCAGGACTTGCTTCAGGTTTTAAGGATGTTCCCTAAGCATCGGGGGTGTTAGAGATGCTTGGGAGAGAGAGTAAAAACTTGAGAAAGAATAAAATTTGTAACAAAAAACGAGAGACCCTCGGTTACTATTTATAGGCTGCAAAGCTACTGACTACACTGGGCATAAGTCCTCTGTATGCTGGGTGTATGTCAAGGCAGTCCACTACACTGAGCGCAACCCTTGTACATGGGGCGTACGTCGAGGCGGTCCACTATGCTGAGTGTAACCCTTGTACATTGGGCGTATAGGCTTGGTGTCTTCAGACGTGTCAAATGTATGAGATACGTTGCATATAAGCGAAGACCAGTGATGTGGCTGATCCAAGGCCCTTCAATAAGTCATAACCTCTTTGTTATAACTCAGATTTCGATTAGGTTTTCGCCTAAATGTTTCTAACGAGTTTCTTTATAACTTTCATTAACATTGTTTTACTTTACTTCAAGTAAAAACTATTTGTTAGAACTCATTGTTCAAATTCATATAATATTTAATTATATTATTCACTTTTTAATTTACATAACACGATAGTTGAACGTGTATGTTACACTTTATTAACGGATTCATGGAGAAATGGTCAAGAAAACATAACATAATTTCTTATTTTTGTAATGAACCCAAGAATTTCTTATTTATTGATTTCGTAGATTTCGTAAGGTGCATTTTTTTATGATATGCTAAGTCATAACTTAACAAATGATTACGTAGGAATTTCAGGTACTTTGTATGGAAGGAGAACGATTTAATGGATATGAGGTTTCTTAGAATCGTAGCAAGCAACGAGTCAACAATGATCAATGAAAAGGAAACAACAATGAATGGTGAGGTAATAGTGGTCATTGAAAAATGCACAATTATAAGAAGGAGATCGGTGAGGGCAACACACGAAAAAAATGTTGGTCAAGGAAAGAGGGGAGAAAGTCACGCAATGGGAAGGATATGGTAATGGTACTTTCTATGATTTGTTTTTCAATCTCTTTCAAATAATAAAGCACAACTATTAAGTAAGTATTTTTTAAACTATCATTAATATATATATATATATATATATATATATATATATATATATATATATATATATATATATATATATATATATTAAAACACAACCCCTTAATCAAAAACTCTATGTGTAAGGAGTCGCTAGAGTGAAAGGTCGTTGGGGACATCAGATGGTGCCGGCTAAATGATATATACTTTTTAAAAAGAAAAATTGACCACTCCTAAATTACTCCTAAATCCACCTTTGTCATATACGAGACATGAAATCTCAACCTGAAGAGGAGGAAAGGTAACACCTGATATCCCTGGGTTACAAGCCCATTAACTACTTGATGGGAGAATGAATCAAAGTCTTTATGAAATACAGTAAAATTTGGAATTTTAATTTTAACTTATTATCATTTCTGGATTCTTGTACATATGACAGGCCTCGATAACTACAAAAATTCCAATTGTATTTTATTTAATCCCTCATTATTCTTAGTATATACTATAAGAGTTATGCATGGAATACCACACACACACACACACACACATATATATATATATAGTTAGTTAGTTAGTTAGTTAGTTAGTTAGTTAGTTAAAAGGAAATTAAGTCAAAAATCCACACTTAACTAGTAGTCAATTGAAATTGTTGGAACCTGAAAGTGAACCTCTAGCAATCCTAAGTTCCAATTCCGAAGTACATGTGTTCTGAAAATAAAGAATGGTCCGGAGTCGAATGTGAAGAGTGGACCAGAATCTTTCCGGACCGGACCAAAACAGAAGAAGATGAGAAGCTTAAGTAAAGACATTCCGAAATGATCCTCATGTCCATAATGTGTGCTGATCCGGAGTCACTGTATTTTGTCTTTGTGCATTTAATTAAGTTTGTTTTTTTTATTGATATTACATTTCATAGGACTTAGTCTTTTTGTAATATTAGACAATCAGAATGTCAGTAACATTCCCATTGTCCTGTCCTATGTCAGTATCCTAGTTCATTCAATGTAACCTTCACTTCTATTTATATGAGCTTTCAATGCAAAGTCAATAAGGGATCTTTCAATTAAATTTGGCATTTTTACTAAGTTAATTTAGTTCTCTAAAAAACATTCTTATTGTTCTTCATTTAATATCTTTACATTGATCATTATCTTCTCTATTCATTTATATCTTGAATACTTTGTTCGAAGTACTTATTTAGACTTGACTGGTCTTGCCAAACTTGACTGGAACACTTATTAGTAAGCAGACATTGATCTTAAGCATTCATTCAAGGTTTAAGTTTTCAAACCTTGTCCCTGCGCATCAGATCATCCTTGTTCTCACAATTGGTATCATAGCTTGAGTGGTTGTCCTTTGAATCCACAAGATCATATTATCATTGATTTGAAATTACCTTGGTATTTCAATCATTTCTGCGTTCAGGATAAAAGTTCTTCTATATACCACTTTTTCTCAAGATATCTTAACTTCAATGGCCGCTTCTAATACTCAATAAATGTATTCAATGTAAATAGCAAATAGCTTGGGTTGCCCTACTCCTACCCTATTGCTAGTTGTTGAAGACTGGTCATTGGAAAGTAAGAATGGAGAGATTTTTGCTTGGAAAAGAAAAAGGTGAATCTATATGGAGATCCGTCAAAGAAGGTCCTCATGTTCCAGTTCGAACAACTGTAAGAGATGTTGCTGCTCAACTTATGGGTCAAGATGAGACTCATCCAGCTCCTATAATAGCTGATGATCTTGAGAAGTTTCATGTTGATCAAGTTGCCTTCTTTGAAATGGTTTTGGTGTTCCTCTTTCTCTTTTTGAGCACATCAAACTATGAAAGTCTGCTAAGGAGATCTGGGACACACTCCAAGATCTGTTTGAAGGGTTAGAGAATATGAAGGGCAAACAGTTGACTTCGGTTGTTAATGAGGTCGACACATTCACTACCACTCCCGGTGAATCTGTTGCCTCAACTTCAAACAGATACCGGATAGTTGTCAACGACATGACAACTCGTGGAATAGTCCGAACTCCTCTTGAGTACAACCTTAAGTTCATCAACAACCTTGGAAAAGGATGGGGAAACGTGAAGTCTTGTCTTCAGAGTAATGGATCTCTGAAAAATCTCAAGCTCTATCAACTTTTTGATGAGCTTGAGGGTCATGCACTACTAGAAAAACATCCTTTTACGACGCTCATTGCGCGTCGTAAAAGGCTCAGACGACGCGCAAATGCGCGTCAAGGAAGGCCCTGTCATAAAGAGAGACGACGCGCAATTACGACGCGCGTTTACGACACGCAATGCGTATCAAGGAAGGCCTTGTCATAAAGGAAGACGACACACATTCGCGTGTCGTAACCTTATGATGCTCGTGTTAATGACACACAATGCGTATCAAGAAAGCCCCTATCAAGAAAGGCCATGTCATAAATGAAGATGACACACATTTATGCGTATCATAATTTTAAATGTTTTAAAATAATATTATTTATAGATTTACTAATTTTCAAATTAAATAATACATTAAAAATCTCATAATACAAAATAAAATACCATAAATAACAAAGATAATTCATTTAACTAATATGTCAAATACAAATAATTATTCTAATAGTGAGTAAAAGTTATAAAAAAATGAACTCATTTATATACAATTGCATTATCTAGCTTACTATGTGCCAACAACTCTCTGTATGTTTACTTTTGCTTGAGTCTCGTTTCCTCCAAAGCTTCTAGCCATGCAAAAATATGATATCTTAAATTCATCAAGTCCTTGGCGTGAAGTCTTAGAAAGAAGCTTAACTGCAATCTCTAATCCTTCTAGCAGACTCTAAAGATCATTATTGGCCATGTAGCAAGATCAACATGCAATCTCTTTTCTACCTTCTTATTATTTGCAGCATCTTCTGCCTGTTTGACCAAGGTTGTGCCTTCAACAGCAACATGGTGCATTGCATCAAAAAGATAAAAATAGATGACAACAAATAGAAATAACTGCATTCTACTTTTTAAAAAAAATCCAACTCCTAAATCACAAACCTATTTAAACATACTAGAGACAGGATCCAATCCATGGGGTATTTTTGGAAAATAGTCTGAACATTCTTGACAAATCATCAACCTGCAAGTGAAGGGTAGAAAGGGAAGAAACAAATGTTCACAACCAGTAAGAAATCTAAACACTAGAAGTTTCACAGTGATTGTTTCCTATAAACTCAAATGTGAGATGATAGCAATACTTGACCTCTGAAAACAAATAAACATAGCAATACTTGTCTCTGCAGTTTCACGGATCATGATCCCACCCACTCCAGTGAAACCAGCCATTTTGCATCGTGCAACTGCGAAAAGTGAAAAATTTTAACACAAAAAAATTATAGTGATGAAATATATAAGAAAATTATATACAAATAGATACAGGGTGCAGTGAGTTTTAACCTAGAATAAGTGTCCCATGTAGATCTGCACCAACAAGGCATTGAGCCATTTGACCTTTCATGATAATAATTCCAACAAAATTTAAATAGAAAAAAAATTGTTTCACCATTTTGAGAGTTAACAATCTATTCAATTATTTCTTCTCTTGTGAAAATAATTATACATTCGAATACTTTTTTGAACATCATACATTTGATATATAAGTAACTTCAAAGGAAAGGCACAAAATGAAGCAAAACAAAGAATGTGAATTACCAGGTGGGTATAGATAGGGGTCGACAGTGTTATAGTTATACAAAAAGGAAAAGGGACTTTGTGCATTCCGAGGAATAAAGGGAATGGGGTTGCTACTACTCCACTCCATTTGATCGACCCTCTTCATGGTTAACAGTATCTACCTTTCACAAGCTAGCTGAGTTTAACCTATTTGTACCTGGGATATAATAGGGTAAAAAAATATGGGATTCAGGGGGTCATAATCTGGTCCCTAATATGTGACTTCTAAAGGTTTCAGCTTCTGGATGTAGAGCTTCTTTTAGCCATCGATGATTGATGTAACAGTAGTTAAAGGAACCTGATAATGCATAAATAATATGAGATGAAAACATAATATTTAAAACATAGCTGATAGGTTTACAAGATGTATGTACTATGTATATGTATACTCACATATTAGTCAAGTTTGTAAGTTTTCCAAGTCCAACAGGCAGTGGGCCAGATAATTCATTTGAAGCCAGAATGCTGGGAAATGGAAATACAAAATTTTATATGAATGTAGATCAAAGTTTATAATTTCAATCTATTATTTTTCCTTCTTAGGGTTTTAAGAAGAAGTGTACAAGGGTAAAAAGGTGAAAAGAAAAGTTATTAGTTATTACAGTTTCTACACATTTTTCATGTTGACAATCTCTTGGGGTATGGATTCTGAAAAGTGATTTCCTTCCATGCTCCTAAAAAATGTTGAAGAAATAATCAAAGTGATGTTTTTCTTTCTATTTATTGTATTGTAACAAAATAAGAACGGGTGATGTTGTCTACAGATTTACAAGGGTAGTTATTCTGCTGAGAACTCTTGGAAATGGGCCGGATAATTTGTTTACCATGAGAGAGCTGCATATAATCATGGTTTATTATTATAAGATTAAGACGTTTTATTAAAGTAAAATAATTATTTTTCACATGTAAAAAAATTGGGTGGTTCAGAAATTATACAGGTCAACCAAACACATAGTAGCCCATTGGGAGAGGTAAAGTTCCATTGAGGTAGTTACGACTGAGATCCCTGGATTAATAAATCACAATTATAATTATTTTATTATTATCATTTCATAAGCATAAAAGTCTTAACTTTTATTGATTAATAATGTCTCAAATCAGGTCTTGAGATTCCAATGACTTACCATAGACGACCGGGACAAGTTTTGATTGAATCAAGGTGTTACCCCATTCAATTGGCCCTCCATTAGCTAGCAAGCACCATGTTGTTAAAACCTGTCTTGATTCGCCTTGTCTTATCAATTCTGGAAGAGTACTTATGATTTATTAAAATCCACACAACATCCATTACCATTGCCTCTCCAATCTAGCTTAATTCCCACCATGTAACCCTGCAAAATCCTTTTTTTCTTAAAAATCTTCACTGCTAAAAACCAATAGTTATAAGAGATGTTGAACCTTTGTTAAACTATCATTTTGTCATAAGTGGAGAAGATTGAGTGCCAGCCACATACAATCATATTGGTGTCTATGGTCAAGAGTCATGTATACATCGAATTTTGCTCTTCTAACTACACAACTAATTAAAGATGAGGATCTGTTTCGTTCATTTGTACCATCAAAATTGAGATTTTTCCCTTTTTTCTAGTTGCACTACACAAAAAATAATAGGTGCATCATGTTCAATTAGATAAAAATTGTTTAGAAAATCAAGATTGTATTTAGAAATCACAAGAAGATAGGGATGAATCAATACGTGAAATCCAACTTCCAACAGGCTGAAACCTTGGACCCAATCCTTGCAAAAGCTGATCAGATTCTTCCATGAGCTGTTTCTCACCAGGTAGCTGAAATCGAACCCTAGTTCTTTAACCCACTCCTTGAATCAAAGGTGGCTCTGGCTCAGCTGTTGTTCTTGTTTGAACACCATTATCTTCAGATTTTGTAGATGAACTCATTGGTTCATCAACAGATGCATCATTTGGTTTTACAAAGAAGTAAGGACACTTGTAGTCTGTTCCTCTGTACAGTATGATAATGCTTCCAGATCTTTAGACAACTAAACCCCCGGTCTTTCTCTGAGAAAAAAAGCCCCAATGTTGATCATTATGACAAAAAATAAAGATTCAAAGTCAAGAAAAACTAAAGCATTTGAGTTGATTTTGAATTTTGGACCAGTTGTTTGGAAGGAGGGAGTATTCATTTGTG
This sequence comes from Lactuca saligna, assembly GCF_052625555.1. Lineage (NCBI taxonomy): Eukaryota > Viridiplantae > Streptophyta > Magnoliopsida > Asterales > Asteraceae > Lactuca > Lactuca saligna. The sequence goes on from NC_136421.1 coordinate 152,722,349, forward strand.
TTTGTGAACAATAATTTTATACTACAGGAGAATAGACATTGTTTATCTAACGTCAAGAAAAAAGCCCCAAAAAGAAGAATATTATGACCTGTGAGGTTCAAGAAAACCCCATCCGTTTACCTTCAGTCACCGAAGACCACCACAACTTCATTCTTCTTCTTCCTTTGATCTATCCAAACCCCAGAGGTCATCCCCTTCGTTCTCAACGACCACTGGAGATGGAGTAGCATCCGACAAGACCAAGAGGCTCCCACTATTTTCATCGATCAGACCTCCACCCAAACCTTTCCCCCCTCCGTTTATTTCATCAAAATCAGACAAGAAACTGACTCGTTTACCCCGATTTTTACCGATGATGGAGTCTAAGAAGCCAAGGAAGGCTCACTGGGAACCAATAATTTCCTCCTCCTCCTCACGAATAGATCGATCGCCCCGATCTACCAGTCGCTACCTGCCCTGCTCCATCGGACTAGTTGAGTCCCCTCCCTACGTGTAATATGTTAGCGACAAGGAAGAATAGCCAAGGAGACCATCAGAGCGCCCCCTAGCTGCGGCAGACAAGAGAAGAGTTGCTGCTTCTCCCTTTTCCTTTCGTCAAATTGATCCCGCACCAGAGGTGCTTCCCCTTTCTCGATTGATTGCCATCATCGAGCCACCATGGCTGCTTGCGTTCCTATCTTCCTTGCTCGATAGATGAACCATGACCACCGGACCAAAACTCCCGCTACCTTCGTCATTCTAATTCCCTTTTTTTGATTTATCTGTGGGGAATAAGAAACATACGAGAATCAAGATTTGCATTCTTAATATTGAGACTTGAGAGTATAATACTGAATTAGGGCTTTTTCTGACAATTTCAACATCGAGTGGGAGATATGGTGGTTCCTGTGGGTAGAAGTAAATGAGCCTTGATGGGGAAGAATCGGTGGCGGCGGTCGGAGTGCAAGGGAAATAAGCAAGCAACACTCGATGTAGGGAGGTAGAGGAAGACCGGAGAAGATTTTTATGGTCAAAGAACACACCCAAAGCTAAAGAGGGGAAACAAGGAAGGAAGGCGGGTTTTCTAATTTTTTTTTTAATTTCCTTTTTCCCGCTGCTAGTTGCTGAAGAGCGCGTTTCTAAAATTATAAAGCGACATTTCTAGTCGACACGCCTTTAACATAAGCGCCTCCGTGTTTTTTTTTTTTTTTGGCGAGACACTAATTCTAGGGCACGCAAAAATGCGCATCCAAAATTCTTTAAATTTCTAAAGATCTGACATTATTTTTAGGGCACACCCTTTTGCGTATCACTAATCAGTGCGTGTCGTAAAAAGCACGTCATTAAAGGTCTATTTTCTAGTAGTGATGAATGCAACGTTGCTCAAACCCTAAAAGAACTCTTCGGAGGTACCGTTGCCTTAGTCAGCTCCTATGACCTTCCTCAAACCTCCAACCCAGGAACTTCGGACCCTCTCAATACTACTGTTCCATTCACTTCTTTCGTATTTCCTACTGCTCCGGTTCATGCCAATTCCAATTATCCTCCAATGGAAATTTTGAATCTTGATGAAACAGACTAAGAACTTCGATTCCAGCGAGAATTTGTTTTACTCTCAATGAAGTACAATCGTTCATTCAACAAACCCTTCAAACAACCACTTTCAAAATTCTCAACAAAATCACCGCTTTCAAACTCCTCACCAAGACTATCCTCAACCTTTCAACAAACCTTCCGAAAATCCTCCAACTTACAAGCCAAATCTTCCAAATATGGATTACACTTCGAAACACTAACAGATTCTGAAATCTGAAAAACCAAAAATTGTGTGTCATAAGTGCGGACATGAAAGTAACTTTTCCAAAGTCTGCTTAGCTAAAGTCACACAAAAACAAAAGGTTAAGGACTCTGCTTATAATGCTCGACATACTCAAGAATTGGTTGAAAGTGAAAAAGCTTTTGTTACCACTATATCAAGGGATGTTGAAGGATACCGCTCATCTACAGATGATGATGATATAACTACTGGCAGAAACATGTGTCTCATGGCTCGACAAGAAATTGAGTGTGATGAAAGATACTGGTCGTCTAGATCTGAAAGAGATGATGAAGATGCTGAGCCCAACTACTGCTACATGTCTACAAACGACCCTCCAGGTAAAAGCATCATTCAACAGGTAAAATTTATGATTACTGAAAATAATTTTGATTTATCTGTTTGTGAACCATATCTAACTCAGATTGAATCGGACATGAACATCATTCACAAACCCTATGAGTCAGCCATAAAAGCCAATGAGAAGAAGGAAATCGAGTTTAATCGTCTTACATTTCGTTTCGAGGATAAGAAGTTAAAAATAGAGTCTTTAGAACATGAGCTTGTAATGTCAAAAGATGAATGTATCATTTTAAAAGACAAATGTGAAATCACTTATTCAGAAAGAAATTTTTTGATTTGTGATAACAAACGTCTCAATGCTAAGATAAATTCTTTGCATAATTCCATTGACATGCTTGAAGCTGATATACGAATGACTCATAACTTTCTTCATCCATGGTCCAAAGCACCTGGCCTCGGAAGTGAGTTTCTAAAGCTAATTTCTCATCCTTTGGAGGAATTTCAAAATTTGACATTAATGGGAGAGGTTCCGAACATCAAAAATTCGAACACCCAAGTTTCTCCCTTGTCACCTCTTCTTGAATACGAAGACCATTTTGCTTCCTTAATTCCTCAGTTTCAACCAATTGTTGTCAAGTGTCCTCATTGCACGCCTCTTCCGCCTGTGGACCTGAATCGGACCACAAAATTTCATCACAGTGTTTCAAATTGTGTAGATTATGTTCCAATACAAATCCTCCTAACAACTATGTTATTGAGGAAATCATTTCGGTGACAACTAAAACTTCTACCTCTAAGTTTGTATGGGAAGCCTTAGATGATAAATTTGAAACCTCAAGTTGTGTCTCCTCTGATTCTTGTGAATCAGAATCCTTAGTTACCTCAAAAACCAAGTTGGTTCCCATTGATCCCAAATTTAGTAATCCTTCTGTAGGACAAACATTAAAATCTTCGTTTCAATCCAAGAAAAAACCAATTCTCAATAGGAAGGATATTGTAGATCCCAAAGAGGAAGTTTGAAATGCTCACAAAAAGGAAGTTAAGTCTAGACAAAATACCAGATTTCTTGAGAGCTCTAAAAAGAGTGTATCTCAGAATTCTCGACCCTCAACCCCTAGTAAAAACTCATTCACTCCCACTAAGATCGTCAAGAGACCTTCAAAACCTACCAGTCTTGTGGAACCAAAGAATGTAGTTAGTTCCACCAAACCTAAACTCATGTGGACACCACTTCTATCAAAAAGACCTCTCCTTGGATATTTTCATCTGTTTTCATTGCTAAATCTGATGGAACAATTTTTAAACCAAAGTCTTCAAAAACCAATGTGTCATCAAGCAAACCCAAAAGTATAAAGAAAACAATCTCTTCAAAATATTCAAAGCAAAATTTTGTGTAGAAAATTAAATCTCGCATTGATGAAACTGTAGTTCCGAAAGTGTTAGGTAGTCATGTTCCAAAGCAAACTACTCCTGAAATCCGTGTCATTAAATATGACTATTGGATAGATGAAGGAACGATGTCATTCTGTTTATTTCCCAACGAATCTCGAAATCATTCTTCGAAACCCTCAGTTTCTCATAAGTCATTTCAAAAGCCCAAGACCCATGCCCTTGTCCCAAAATCTAACTCAAAGCCTAAAAACTCCACTATTCACTAATTTTGCAGGCACTCTGTGCTTCGAAGCAAGAGATAATATGGTATATTGATAGTGCTTGCTTCATGCACATGATGGGGCATAAGGACTTTCTGCGAGATCTAAAGCTTGCACCAAATGCTGGATATGTAACATATGCCAACAATTCCAATTCTCAAATCCGAGGTTATGGCATCCTTACAAATGGAAAATTTTCAATTTCAAATGTGGAGTATGTAGCTGATCTAAAACACAACTTGATAAGTGTAGCTCAACACAATGATGCAAATCATCGAGTTGAATTCTGCAAAAAAACATAGCTACATCATGACCGAAGATAGAAAAGAATGCTTGATCAAGTCCAACTGCAACAAGAACATGTATCCTCTTGATATCAACATGATCATTAGCAAGCCCCATCTATGCTTACTCTCCAAAGATCTTCCTGATGTCAGTTGGTTATGGCACCGAAGGCTTGCTCCTTTTAACTTCAGATACATGAATGATCTTGTTTTAGGCGAAATGGTTAGAGGTCTGCTACTCCTTAAATTCGAAAATGATCACTTATGTGTTGCTTGTGAGTGTGGTAAGCAGTCAAAGAAAGGTCATCCAATCATCATTGAAAAATCAATCTCCAAGCCTTTGGAACTTCTACACATTGATTTATGTGGACCATGAACAATTGAAATATTAAATCATAAAAAGTACATTCTTGTGATTGTGGATGATTTCACTAGGCTCACTTGGGGTTTCTTCCTCAAGCTAAAGTCAGAAATAGCCTCCGAGCTCATAAATTTCATCAAAGGAATATAAGTTCTTATCAAACTCCCAATTAGGCGAATCCAAAGTGACAATGGTTTGGAATTCACAAACTCCACCATTGAAAATTTTCTTACCGAGAAGGGAATTGGCCACAATTTTTTGCTCCATACAATCCTCAACAAAACAGTGTAGTCGAACGAAGAAATAGAACTCTAGTTGAAGCTGCTCGATCAATGCTAAATTTTTCAAATCTTCCTCTCTATCTTTGGGATGAAGCCTTTTCCACTGCATGCTTTACTCAGAATAGAAGTATCATCAATCGGCGCCTCAACAAAGTACGAAGCCATGAATGGATGGAAGCCAACAATCTCGTTTCTTTATGTTTTTGGACGCAGATGCTTCATCAAGAATAATTGTTATCAACTTACCAAGTTCCAACCCAAGGCTGACAAAGTTATTTTCCTTGGATATTCCTCAAAATCAAAGGCTTATCCATTCCTCAATCAACGTACTCGGGTTATTGAAGAAAATTTTGATGTTACCTTTGATGACAATTTTGTTCAGAATTCTGGCCCCACTCATGTCACCACACACATTATGGAGTCTGATGCTCCTCCTCCGGAATGTCCGAACATTCAAGTAATCCATGAAGTAGATTTTGAAACTCTCTTTGGACCCTCCGAAACAACTCTTGATTCGGAATCTCATATAAGGAATCAGGCCACTCTGGATGTTCGTGTTTCTCAAAATGTCTCTGGTCCGATTCCAAGTCTTCCTCCATTTGATTCCGAACCGTTTCAACCTTCACAAGTTCAGGGGGAGAATGGTCAACCTTCCCTTGAATCAAATGTGGATGGATTTCAAGATGCAGCTGCTGACTTTGATGATTCAAATCTGATCAACAATGATGAAAATGAAATTTTCTTTGAGTTCCCTTCTAATGATGATGTCAATCTCTCCGGTTCAGAAGTTTAGGGGGAGCATCATCCTCAAGTTCAAACCATTCAGGGAGAGCAACTCAATCCCATCATTGATATTGGCTCGTCAGCGGTTCAAGAACTTCCAAGGTTACATGTCTGGACCAAGGTTCATCCTATGAACCAAGTAATCGGAAAACTAAACGCTAGTGTACAAACTAGATCACCTGCAAGTCTTCAACATGTATGTCACTTTTCGGCATTTTTCTCTATGGTTGAACCCAAATCCATTGAAGAGGTACTTGAACATGCTGATTGGATCACAACCATGCAAGAAGAACTGGCAGAATTTGATAGAAATGAAGTTTGGTCTCTCATCCCTCCTTCTCATAATCATCCTATCGTCTGTACTAGATGGGTGTTTCGTAACAAATTAGATGATGCAGGAGTCATTATTCAAAATTAAGCATGTCTAGTGGCAAAAGGTTTCGTTCAAATTGAAGGCATCAACTACGATGTGACGTTTGCTCATGTTCACAACTTGAAACTATCAGAATTTTCCTTGCTTATGCCGCTCATAAATGCTTCAAAGTTTACCAAATGAATGTTAAAAGTGCTTTTTCTAAATGGTGAACTAGACACTGAAGTATATCTTCAGCAACCTCCCGGATTCATCAATCTTGCATTTCCGAACCACTGCTACAAACTCCGAAAGGTAATCTAGGGCCTCAAGCAAGCTCCTCGCGCATGGTACAATACCCTCACCAACTTTCTCAAGTGCTCTGGTTTTCAAAGAGGTATTCTAGACCCTACTCTATTCCGAAGATCGAATGGAAAGCATCTCATGCTGGTTTAAATTTACGTAGACGATATCAGTTTTAGATATATGGACTCATCAATGGTTGCTGACTTTGCTAAGGTAATGATCAATCGATTCTAAATGAGCATGAATCGGGAGTTAAGTTTCTTTATTGGTCTCCAATTAAAAAAGACTAACAGAGGAATTTTCATTCACCAAGAGAAGTACATTTCAGAACTCCTCAAAAAGTACTCAGTGGACACTTGTGCCTCTGCCAAGGTACCTATGGGATTCGGACACTAGATTTTTGTTGATCCTTCAGGTGTTGCATTTGATGAAAAGAAGTATAGAGGAATGATTGGATCTCTACTTTATCTCACAGGTAGTCGTCCGGACATCATGTTCTCCACATGTTTGTGTTCCAGATTTCAAGTCAATCTGAAGATGTCTCATCTTTTGGTTGTCAAGCAAATTTTCAGGTACCTTAAAGGTACTAAGAACCTCGGAATCTGGTACCCAACAAATGAGAGTTTCCTGTTACAAGCTTACTCATATTCAAACTATGGTGGACTACAACGGGATATGAAAAGCACATCAGTTGGATATCAATTCTTAGGTGGTCGATTGGTTAGTTGGTCATCCAAGAAACATAACTGCACTGCTCTCTCTACAGCCGAAGCCGAATACATTGTTCCTGCCAGCTGTACCTCTCAAGTTCTATGGATGAAGTCTCAACTCTTGGATTATGGTACCACTTTCAACGCATCCCCATATATTGCAATTCTCAAAGTGCCATTGCTATTTCATAAAATCCAATTCAGCACTCCATGACGAAGCATATCGACATACGGTAGCATTTCATAAAAGACCATGTTTTAAATGGTAACATTGAGCTCATTTTTGTTCCATCTGACGATGAGATTGTTGATGTCTTTACTAATTCATTAGACGAAACCAAATTCAATGGTTTTCTGAACAAGATGGTTATGATCATGCTAGATCCTTAGTTCTTTAAAGGGATTTTTTCTCTCTGATGAAAGTATTCGAAAGAAAATTGGTTTCGTCTTAATTTTTTTTTTCTGGGAACTGCTTTCTCTCAAAATACACAAGATCATTTTATTTTTCTTTATTTCTAACCATCACCCGAGTTTTAAGTTGTACAGTTCATCCTGATTGTAAGTCATAATGATAAATATTTCATCTCGGAATTCCCTCCATAAGGTTATCCTGGAATTCCACTCCGGAAAGGTACTACTCTCTATACTTCAAAATTCTTTTTAAAAGTTGCCTCTGGAAGTTTTTGAAGGGTTTTGAGCATTCTAACACTCCTATGGTGTACATGCATCCCTACAAACCTTGGATCTATTTTTTTCTCTATTACACATGCAAATATATGATATTCCAAGGTATTGTTCTAACTAGCATAATATGAAGTACATATAATATAAATTCTAGTAGAATTACATACCTCTTTGTTGTAACTTAATTCCGTGGAGCTTAAGAGCCTAGTGCCTCAAATGTGACACCTAAAATGGTTCACACAACATCACCAACATCTTGGAATAACTTGAGAGAAAAAGAGGTTCCTATGCTCAAATCGGCTAGCCCTCATGTGTACACACACTAGTGCCAATTTCTTGAGCCATGGGGTCCTTATATATTATGGCTATTAGATTTACACCATGTAACTCATGTCTTTCCATATTCTTCATGCTCCATGGGTTAAAACCTCCATGGGTTACTCCATGGGTTTAGCCCAACATGAAGAACTATGGATCATAAGCCCACATATATAAGAATGAATGATTTACACAATCAATCCCCATATATTTAATTAGTCTCCTTTTGATGAAAAAGTTAATTCCAAATTAATTCTTAATCAATACTAATTAAATAATATGATTTCATGTTAATATATTAGAACTTATAATATATTAACAAATCATTAATATCCTTTTCTCATAAAAGTCTATCCAAATTGTTCTGATGCCATGCAACCCAACTGGACCATGCCAAGTCGGGTCGAATACATACCAATAATAATTTGGGCTTAAACATCTGATCCAACAGTCTCACACTTGGATGAGTCTAAACTATTATTGTGTATAATTCCAAAACCCAACTAGCAATCGTAGCTCTTAAAAGTTGCTGTCGAACTCAGAACAAATCAATGACGCATTCATTAGATAAGGATCATATATTCCTCCATTCAAGATATCATATGGACTGAGACATAGGTTATAATCATTCTCTCTGTCCATCTGTTGTTTCTCGATTTCCAATATATGACAACCGACTAATTGAACAAATCAAATCAGTCCAGGCTTGGCCAAGCACTTCGGGATGTCATCACTAAATCATCAAGGGGCCCACTGATATCGCTGTTATCCCTTTAAGGGTAAAAGGAATGGATAAACTTCAACTTATATGCTTGTTCTACTACTTTTTGAGTCGTACACAAAGGCACATTTTATAACATCGAGTTACCAATGAGTTTTCATACAATCAATGTATAACCAACTCATAGGCAACAAATCATATCTCTAGGTTTGAAGAATATAAGATATTATCATCTCATGATCACTCGTGATAAAATCCATGAAGTGAGTCAAATGAGCGTGGGTTGAATCCAATACTCAGAACTTATGAGCACTCATTAATGTTGTAGCAAATATTGCTATGTCTAATACCTTGGACATCTACAAACCAGCTTCATGAGAGTCTTGCCTTAATACCTACTTCCAATGTATTATCGATTGTGGATGGTTTGAATAATTTAGTCTTTCAGGAAGAATGACCTAGTTATTCTGGAAGTTAAAACATGCAAAGTGAAACACAAGAATAAAAGAATCCAATATGGTCTCGGAACTTATGAATATAAATAGAACAACTTTTATTTATCACCATATTGATTACACATTATTCATTGCATATTGTTTCAAATTATCAACTTTATACTTGAATTAAAACAATAGTTGTCCCATGCTGCAAGCATGTACACTATGTTTTTTTTCCTGAACACTAGTCATGCCATACACCAAGTATGCACACTATGTTTGTCTATGATCTTTACTTTGTAGAATAGATCGATTGAACGTAATTCCATTGATTCTCATTTCACAATCCCAAATCCTTACCGCAAATGCAAGAATTCCAAATTCCTGCCATTTACCGAAATCTATTAGATTTTAAACTTATATGCACTGATCCTCTTGTAATGATTATGCACAAAGTCATAGAGACTTGTCAACAGTTATTACTTAGTATTCCAATGGAGATCAACTCCATGGAAACGAAGTTTCATATTCAAAGTACATTGCTTTGAACATCCTTCTTGCATTAAGTTTTCTAATCTTACACATATTTAATAACTTCCACCTATGGAAACATTTCCATATTCCCATTTTGACTATCACTTTTGAACAAGAGTCGCCTCTTTTCAGAATATGTCAATGTGATCCTTCCAAAATTAATACTATACTTCTAACTGTCCCTGAGCAACCAATCTTTGGTAAAACTTAGATTGTCCTCGACAATTGCTTAATCAAATTAGTCATATCTACCTCTAGTAATTTTTCCCTCTTAATGCTCTAGGCATTTTGAAAATTTTAGAACAAATGAATATTATATCACATGCAATCGATCCTATATCTGAAGCATATGGGACATGATTCATGATGTCTCACATAAAGACATGATACTAGACCATTTTTTTCCAAAATATTCCTATTTCTATTTGCCATTTTCTCATAATTCAGATTATGAAAAGGGATGTTGTAATCATAATCAAATTTTAGAACGTAAATAATGTACCCATGTATAGAATTTCCTTATGTTGAGCCTATTCCAACATAATATATATATATATATATATATATATATATATATATATATATATATATCCTTGGCTAAAGATGATTAACACCTCAATCTAAGCTTTTAGACTTGAAATGAAGTATAATTTCCTAAGTCCAGCTGATTTTTTAGTACATGTCAATGCTGGTGGGAGCATAAGTGTTATGCTAATAATCATCATGTTAGTGGGAGAATGATTATTATGATAAGTGTTGCAAGTTAGCAATGTTCATTATAGCAAAACAACTTTTCCCAATTGAAACTTTTGTTTTCTATAATTAACATTGCTAACTTGCAACACTTATCATAATCATCATGCTCCCACTTACATGATGATTATTAGCATAACACTTATGCTCCCACTAGCTTTGACATATACTTAGACTTTCGATACAAGATGCATTGATAAAACTTTATCAAAATCATACACCTTTCCTTAGATAGCACAGATGTGTGTCTAAATAATTTTAGAACTATGAAAAAGGATGCCCTAATCATAGTCTTAATTGTTTAGACCTTTTTCATTCCTCGCAAGTCCATGTTGGTGTCCCGGTCAACCACACACGCTCCACTAACGACTTTGAGAATGAAAATATACAAATTTCTATCTACTTAAAACCTACTTAGTGAAAGCGTTTCCTCACCATCATTTTCATGAATCGGAGAGAAACCTTATGACACTTAGATTTTATGGTGTATGTTTGCCTATCCATGTGAATTTGTCAAAACCATAATCACAAGACAAGGTTAGTGACAAATCCAAACTCATATGGACCGAACTCGTGCAAACTTAACTTGTTGCCACTTGGCAGCACAAGGCCTACCATTGCTTCCACGTTGTTATACAAACAATTGAGAACTTTTAGAACTCAGATGCGTAGTCAGCTTTAACTGGAATAGACACAGAATTAAGAATATGTCAACACGATAGAGTGTAAACCTCAATTCGTGTGCTAGTGATAAACAACATGTTTTATTCTTGATTAGTTTTTGAAACTCTTTCAGGATCTTTAAGACTCCCACTTTACTCTTGACATATAAGACTTTCTTGCCAAGAACCATTCCTTGAAAAAAAAATATTCAAGAGATGATGCGGATTCTTATCAAGACAAACACTTCAGTCAATTGGCCTTAGTTGGTCTTTGTTTTATCAAAAACATCACAACTTACTAATTCCAAATGTACAAGAGTAGAACACATTTTACTCTTACATTTGACTAGTGTTAATAGACCTTCTTTAAGATGTGTCACTCAAGTTACAATCTTGGAGTATGACTCTAAGAATTGTTTTGGAATGAAGTATCAGTCATCTTCTTGATTTAACCATTTCAACATTTCATGACTCCTCTTCTTAGCCATAAGAATGCACTAAGATGTCCTTAGAGGATCAATTGTGAGATGGTCTCACAATCATTAAGATGATCATAAAGCATGATGCTAAAGTACTCTCCCATTTTTCCTGATTTGAGAAACTTTTATCTTTCTGTCTAATTTGATTCTTCTCATTCGTTTGCCATACATCAAAAATTTTCCAGTGTTTCAGAATTATACTTAACCTTGTAATTATAACCATATTTACTAAGCTTTAGTAAATCATGACGAATAGTCTTATCGATCTTTTGTGGTGGACTTGACCAGTGCACAAGAATGTGTACTCGATCCCTTTAGTTCATCACTTGACTCACATATACATGTGAACAAGGAATTAGTATTAGTTTTCCAAAGATGAAAAATCTCACTCATCATACTATACAACTTGCATGATTCCAAGTTTCGGCCCAACTGAAACTTGGGTGATGAGAATCTTTCTTTATTTGGTAAATTTAGACATTACCACAAATGAAAGAATCAAATTCACATTTCCATTATTGCTAGAAACATACAATATCAATTTTTCAATAAAATCCATTGCAAGGAGATCTAAACTAAACTAAAATTAAAATCTTATTTATTTATTAAATGTGGAAAAACTTTTTCCTTACAATGCAACTTTAAATGAAAACTATGCTATCACAAAATTTCTAGCAATCTATCATAACTCCTAAGTAGTAGCTCAAGAATCCGATCTTCAAACCATGCGATTGAAATCCATCTTCGCAATTAGATTCAACATACTCTTCTTTTGAGCCTCCTTCCCTTTGCTTGATCCTGTCACATCATGTATCAAGAATCAACACTTAGGAACTTAACAGAGTTAGATAGTGGACTTACCTGAAGCCGAGTCAAACTTTTTGACTTGAGCTTTTCTCATATCTTTCAGGTAGTTAGGGAAGCTTCGCAACCAATGCCCCTTCCTTTGCCAATAGACCCATATGAACCATTTGGGAATGGTACATGAGACAATCTCAGACTTAGCCTTTCTCTTTACCATTTGGTCAACCAAGTTGACTATGGACGACCCCTTTCCACTGGGAAGAGAAAGCTTTTCTAGATTTCCAATGTTACCATTGTCAATGTTCATGGAAGTTTGGAAGTCGATCTTCCAACCAAATTTGTTTTACCAGTGCTCCAAATCATTTCTGATTCAGAAGCATCCAACAAATAATAGTCCTAAAGAACTCAGTATGTGACATAGAAAGTGATTGAAGACCCTAGTCAACAACCAACTTCCTAAAGACTTTGACACCCAACTCTCCCGGCTTGTCAATATGTGACTTCATCTCCAAGATGTGAGCACACATAGACTTTGCTTTCCAATAGGGCTTAAGTGACCTTGAACTATTCAAGAACTTGTGGGTTAGGGGGAATAATTGGAGGAGGTGGAGGAAGAGAAGTAAGATTTCCATTATCCAACCATGGAACATCATCTTCATTAGAAAAGCTTGTTCCAAGGGATTTGGGATGATCATAGATGTCTAAACCAGAGATCTAATATGGGAGATATTCAAGTTAGTTGATTTAAAGTCCTTAATATGACACCTAATATGAAATATGAAGGCTAGGACCCAACACAATATTTGATAACTTGGAAAAGGGATGCCGTAATCCAAGCTATAAAATATTTGAAGGTAGGTGAATGTCGATTCACCAATTTCCACAATGAAAAACGAAATAATTTATTAGGTTTTAATTTGATTTGAAACTCCTAGATCTTTTGAGATTCATTGAACTTTTCAATGGCATGTTTCAATCTCGATTGTGCCCTCTCAAGTTTTAAGATTGGGATGCCGAGGATCACAAAACAAGGTGTGAATAACCATGCAAATATACTTGGTACCCTTAATATTTATCACTTAATTAATGTGACGATTAACCACATGCGCTCCACCGATACTATGATAAACATTAAGTTACCCTTTGCCTATCTTGTTAAATCAAGCTAGTGTGCCGGTTAACCACACACGCTCCACTAACCGACTTAAGCAAAGTGCAAAGTGTAATTTAATGGGTTACACCAAATTTACATTTTCCTAGCTAACTAAGATTGGGCATTCATAAGTGTTTAGTTACTTAGTATTTATCATTACACTTTTAATGAAAGGAGAATTATAGTCCTTGTACTACCCGTTCGGCTAACGACCCTCCACCAATCAAGGAAGCCGTGAGTGAGAGTGGACACCCATTAAACTGTCATTTTATAGGCATTAACCTTATACCCCCTTATAGACCGGCTTCGTGAATGAGGCCTATTAACGGTAAGACGGACTTGCTCTTATACATACATACATACATATATATATATATATATATATATATATATATATATATATATATATAAGTTAATAATATATATATATATGTATATATATATATATATATATATATATATATATTATTAACTTATAATACTATAAAGTATAAGGGTTGAATTTTAACTTTTAAAAGGGCTTAACTTGGAATTAAAGTATTCTTGAGGGGAATCTTTACAAATTCCAAAACTTGAGGGCAAGTTTTGAACTATTCAAAACCTTTTCAATTTCATAACTTATGAGTTTAAAGTAGTTTTAATGAAAAAACTCTTTAAGTTCCACAACTTGAGGACACGTTATGGAAGACTTTAAAGCTTTTAAAATTGAGACTCTTCATTTTTATAACTTATGGAATGAATTCAAAAAACCTTTGGATTTTTATAACTTATGAGTTTAATTAACGTTTTAAAAACTTTAATGAAGAGACTCTTGAACATCATAACTTGAGGACAAGTTACTGAGTCCATAAAACTATTTTATGAGAAAGACTCTTCAACTTTATAACTTATGCATTTTAATGGATATTTAAAAGAAATAAATTTTGGTAATCCATAACTTGAGGACAAATTATGGACTCCATTAAAATACATTTAGATAAAGAATTAACTAACAAACAATTTTGCAAATAATTCCTATGATCTACTAAAACTTATAAGTGTGCACCCTATCACCAATTTCAAGAATTACATAAACACACATAAAACTTGAAATTTTGATAAGAAGTTTGAAATTGGTTTACTATAATCATTACCACATTAAAAATAGGTTTTATAAGTTCAAAACAGTTTAAGGTAATGATTCTAGACCAACTCCAGCCTTAAAACTCAAAGATATGCTGTCTGGGGGTCTAACTCGTCGAGTTCATGAACCAACTCGACGAGTTGGATGAATTTAGGCATGGACTCGTCGAGTCAACCGTGCAGAAAAAATACAAAACTTCGATTTTCAGCAATTTGCATGAAGTATAAATGAAAACAAGCCTAGGCTCCGATACTACTGAAGGGTTTTGAGCATTCTAACACTCCTATGGTGTACATGCAACCCTATAAACCTTGGAGCTATGTTTTCTCTATTACACATGGAAATATATGATATTCCAAGGTATTGTTCTAACTAGCATAATATGAAGTACATATAATATAAATTCTAGTAGAATTACATACTTCTTTGTTATAGCTTAATTCCATGGAGCTTAAGAGCCTAGTGCCTCAAATGTGACACCTAAAATGGTTCACACAACATCACCAACATCTTGGAATAACTTGAGAGAAAAAGAGGTTCCTATGCTCAAATCGGCTAGCCCTCATGTGTACACACACTAGCGCCAATTTCTTGAGCCGTGGGGTCCTTATATATTATGGCTATTAGGGTTACACCATGTAACTCATGTCTTTCCATATTCTTCATGCTCCATAGGTTAAAACCTCCATGGGTTACTCCACGAGTTTATCCCAACATGAAGAACTATGGATCATAAGCCCACATATATAAGAATGAATGATTTACACAATCAATCCCCATATATTTAATTAGTTTCTTTTTTATCACAAAGTTAATTCAATATTAATTCTTGATCAATACTAATTAAATAATATAATTTCATATTAATATATTGGAACTTATAATATATTAACAAATCATGAATATCCTTTTCTCACAAAAGTCTATCCAAATTTTTCCGATGCCATGCAACCCAAATGGAGCATGCCAAGTCGGGTCGAATACCTACCAATAATAAACTTGGGCTTAGACATATATTCCAATAGTTTTCTCAAATCTTGTTCTGGATTTGCTCTAAAATCTCTTTCGAAAACTTCTTTAAAACTATTTTCTTCGGAACTCAATAATCATCATATCGAAATTTCACTCCGGAATCTGAATCCAAACTCTTTCACTCCGGAATTTTCTAAACTTCAGATGATATTTCACTTTGGATTTTTCTAATCATAGCTCCGATATCATAATTGAAAAACCTTTTTGAACTATAAACTCACTCCGGATGACTTCTTTCTTCGTACCTTTTTCAATAGATCTTGTTCCGGAACTCAACTCTTTATCCATTGGTTTTCTATCCATCTGGAACGATCATCTGGAATATCAGATATCTATAAGGCGAATTAATCTCACAACGATTACTTTTAGAGGATGCTTATCTTATCTTCCTTGATTTTAGTAACACGATTGCACGTCTCCATAAAGCAACCATCGAATCACTGTTTAGGGTTTTCCATTTCGAGTTACAAACAACCCAACCTTTCCCTTCCCTAGTGAACTCAACCCCTAAAAGCAGTTATTCATTTAATGCAACCCGATTCACATTCGGACCCTCATCATTACCCTCACTGACCCGACCCATTTCCCTTACCTATATATACCCATCAAAACCCCCTTTTACTTGTTTATGCGCTCAATCCCTCTAAAACTTCAAACCTTTTCTGTGTTCTTCATGTTCTTCAAGCATTCATCACTCTGCAACAATGGCTTCCCAATCTTCTCCACCGAAAAATAATCCAACCACCTCCACTCCAAATAAGTCCATTGCAAAGAAAAAACACTCGAAAGGTTCATCATCATCAGCATCCCATGAACCATTTCTCAGGGATACGATACAATTGTTTTCCCTCAATCCCGACGATTAGATGAATATGTTCGTGTTATGATCGAGTTCATAGAAAATCATCCAATCTCTATTAAAGTCCATGAACCACCACTTCCACTTCATCACCTTCACACATCATTTACAAGAATTAAACTTGAAGACGGTGTGTTGCAGACTAAGATCATCGGCGATAGGATTGTGCCCATCTACAAGTCCACTTTTCTCAAAGAAATCGGTGTGAAAGAAAACCCCAGGGGTTTTAAAGTTCAAGAACCTACCGCTGAAGAGTTTCAGACATTCCTGAATCACACTGGTTCCAATCAAAACTATAGAGCTAAAGACTTTAAGAAATCTGCTGTCTTCGGACTGTGGACTGTGCTGATGCATTTCATCATTCGATGGCTATCCGGAAAGCATGTGGTATGAATACTCTTAGCAAGGACTGGCTATATGTGGTTTATAGCATCTTTTAAGGACGTACCAATGCAGTTGATCTCCCGGAGGTTCTATGGCAAGACTTCTGCAAGTTTGCCATCAAGAGGAAGGATAAAGAAATTTCAAGCCCTAGGTTTTGGGCATTGACGATTCAGAAACTCTTCAAGGAACTTTCCGAAACAATTCCTGTTTCCGTGATTCCTCTGGAGGTATGTGTTTCCTTCAAAGTTGTCAAAGCATAGAGAATTTCAGACCAATCCTCCTTTGGTCCTGTTAGACAACTTCCGGAGCATATGTTAGGCTCAATCCCTTTCGAATCCATTTATTTGAAACATCATTTTGAGACATTGGTAGTGTTTGACCCAACATAACCTGCCCCAATCTCCATTGAGCCTATTTCGGAAAAGGCCTATGCTTCCATGTCCGGATCGAAGATTAAGATATCTGCCAACCAGAAGACTTCTCCCTCAAATCCAAAGCCTAAAAAGACATCCAAAGTCAGTTCCTCCTCTCAACAGGAAGGAACACATGATATTCTGGCTGATTCTGGTTATCCGAACGCCCGCTGCCCACTCAGCCAGTTTTGACCATAGTTCCTTGCACCCCCTGGAACACACCCACAAGTCACATTTGATATCCCTCTCATTTCTTCCACATACATACACTCCGGAACCCCTGTTTCGAACCCTAGTCATTCCATAGCTGGAGCAGTCCCTCTGACTTCGGATGCCTCAACTGGTCTGATACCTAGAAGGAGTATAGGGCGTCTAGGTGCTAACGATCCCAAATGGGAAGATTATGTGAATAGGACTTTTTCCAGATTTCCGGATCTGACAAGATCTCTAGTGGAGGCCACGCTTACTTCAATGTATAACAGAGCTCTTTAAAAGCAATTCTCCGTATATACCTCCTACTAACGACGATGCTGCAAAATAACTTGCTTCTGAACAACCATCAGTTACACCTCACAACAACATATTCCACACCAATCCAGATGAAGAACTCTCTAAAGAAATTATGCTATCAGATGAAGGCAAATTGGTTCCGGATCCTAACTTCATGTCTTCCATCCGCCTTCAATCTAATCCATTATTCTCCAAGTCTGATTTTAACTTCAGATCATCCTCTTAAACCACTTCGGATGGTGGATCCAACTCCAAGCTACATGAAGATGATGCCACCAAGCATGGTCCAAAGCTGCAACACTCCGATTCTGACACCGGATCCTCAGCTGGTGATTACAATGGGTCGGACACCATGTAGAAGGTTTTATCAATTGAATCATCCGTAACATAGCTCAACACAAAAACTGATCAAAAGGTTTTCAGACTTGATTCCAAACTTGATGCCATCATTCAGTCTCTCTCAAATCAGTTCGGACCTTTAGTTGTTGAACGAGATGCCCAACTAGATCAACTTATCTCTAGTCGACTTAAGCATTATGTTGAGGAAGTTGAAGCTAAGTATGATGCTTCAGTTGAACACTATCTCGACACATTCACCACTATGCTCAAGGTTCATGATGACTTGGTGTGTGCTACCAACAATCTTATTAAGCAGAACCATCTGCATCTTGAGAAACAGATCCAACGATTGGAGAAGGAGATCCAGAAGAAGGACGAGATGAATTTTATCATTCAACAAGTCCTCATCAAGCTGATTCGATCCACCTAGAACATTGTCGATGTTTGAAATCGAAAATTTGATGAGATGTTAGTTGTTCTTGGGCATCTGTTCGATCATCTTGCTGCTTAAACCCCTACTTCTAAAGCGTATGATGCTCTCACCAAACAACTCAACACCGGACTCCAAAAGGTGTTTGAAAAATCCGATGGTTTGTAGGAGTCACTAATGCTTGCACCAGTTCGACGATTCACCGATGCAAGAGGGGGAGAATGTCCTAGCAAAACATGGAAGCCTGTGTCGGAGTTCACACTCCGGGATGAAAATGATTCTGATGAAGATGTTGAAGATCCTTTCCATCTCCCTTTCTAAAAGCAATGATGAAGACAATGATGAAGATGTGTTTTTTTATAAATGGAGTGCTTGGTCTCGAGGCTCCGAAGAAGCTCTTTCCAAAGATTATGACATATGAATAAAAAATAATTTGGTCCATTGTTTCCTGACCATCTTCTCTACCTGATGCTCTTCGGATGGGTATCCAAATAGCCAATGAAAAATCTCTACTTACTGCCCAAGCCTTCCGAGCCACTCCTTCAATGCTTCCTCCTATTCCGGCCCCAAAAATTGCACCATTAGACCAGGGTTCCCCACTACGGATCCTTAATGAAATTCTGGAAGAACCTCTTATGAACCCCACTCCATAATTCGTAATCGATGAGAACATGAAGCTTATCATGGCTACATTGAAGACAGATAAAGGCAAAAAGCCTTTAACAATCAAACAAGCAGCTCACTCCGGATCTCCTCCAAAGAAAAAACATGGATGGTCCAAGGAGGAAATCAACCAACCACTAGAGGACATCATCAGTGTCCAAGCTCTCAAGGATAATCCTAATCGGATGCATGGAATCTTTTCTCTTTGTCATGAAGGCATTCTCCGTGATCATGAAATTATCATGTTCATGTATTACGATGTTCCTACAAATGACTCCGAATAGCTTGATCTTCCTCTCTCTCCTTACAACAAATACTAAATCAAATTCGCTCTTCTTCACCCATCTGACATTCTAGAAGTGACTCTCCAGATCGAGTCAGAAAGGCTTGAAACGTTCTACTCCAAGCATGCACAGCCTCTCAAGGAAGTGTGGAAGAAAAATTCTTGTGAAGTTCTACTCCAAAGTCAATGGTTTCAGAAGAAAAATTATTGTGAAGTTCTCAACTACCCATTATTTCGATTTCACATCCTCTGGAACAAACCAACACCCCAAACCATTTCTGATGCTAATTTCCTTTCGATGAATCCGAATGACATTCTCACACTAGCTGCTTACTTCAAAGGAATTCAAAGAGATGATATAAGTATGGTTTCTTACCGCACTGCTCTGAGCTTCCTCAAAGACTATGTTGCGGAATTTTATAGATGCGACTACGAGCTTGCACACTTAAACGGAACTGAAAACTTCGTTGCGAAAATCAACTTCATTCTTCCTGAAGTTGAACTGCTTGCAAATGGTCTAATCGAAGAACCGGTTCTAGGGTTTGTCTACACAACCAGAAAGATAAACAAGAAGGAATTTTTCTTAGTCCTTGACAAACACCTAGTTCCTACCAAATCCCTATAGAAGTTCATCTCTCGTGCCTCTAAATCTAAAGCTCTTGAATAGGTCAAAGCTAATTTTGTGAGTCATCTTTCCTGGTATATTGAATTCAAAGAATTATTGTTCAGAGCCTACACCTTCATCAAAGAAGATGTTTCATAAATTGACTGGATTGCTAAGTTCGCTTAGGGGGAGATTGTTGGAACCCAAAAGTGAACCTCTAGCAATCTTAAGTTCCAATTCCAAAGTGCATGTGTTCCGAAATAAAGAATGGTACGAAGTCGAATGTGAAGAGTGGTCCGGAATCTGTCCGGACCGAAAGAGAAGAAGATGAGAAGGTTAAGTGAAGACATTCTGGAATGATCCACATGTCCGAAATGTGAGCTGATCTAGAGACACTGTATTTTGTCTTTATGCATTTAATTAAGTTTGTCGTTGTATTGATATGGCATTTCATAGGAGTTAGTCTTTTTGTAATATTAGACAATCAGAATGTCGGGAACATTTCTATTGTCCGGTCCTATGTCAGTATCCTAGTTTAATCAATGTAACCTTCACTCAATGCAAAGTCAATAACGAATCTTTCACTTATTTTTGGCATTTTTACTAAGTTACTTTAGTTCTCTAAAAAACATTCTTATTGTTCTTAATTTAATATCTTTACATTGATCATTATCTTCTCTCTTCATTTATATCTTGAATACTTTGTTTGAAGTACTTATTCAGACTTGACTGGTCTTGCCAGACTTGACTGGAACACTTATTAGTAAGCAGACACTGATCTTAAGCATTCATTCAAGGTTTGAGTTTTCAAACCTTGTCCCTGCACATCAGATCATCATTTTTCTCACAAAAATTCAGACCATACAAAGATACATGATTTCATAATAGGAGGTAGATCAATTACATTTGTCATAATATTATTACAGGTGTCCAAAAGGTTGAACTTACCAAAATAGCAAGATCACTAGAAATAGAAAACACCAACATATAATAATGATTTAACTAAGTAAAAAAAATTACTTTGATGCTAACTTGAATGAAACCTAAAAATCTGATAATGGACATGATTTCAACGTAGAAGTTACCCTAGTAAGGCACTTCTTAATGAATCCGCTACTGGTGATGTACTTATCCAGGAAAAGCTCAAAGAATTTGAAACCATAAATCTTGATTCAATGTACCTTTGCAATGACAATTAGGCTTAATTGATTGAAGATATTGATAAACAATCTACATTTGTCATAACGGTCGCGAGCTACGTCTATTCTGATGAAAAGGAGCTACATTCAGTGTACGCCTATTGAAGATTGATTGATCTGTCATAAACATCCTCATGGTTTATTAGTAAAGAGGATGATGCGAGAAGAAAAATGGTTAGTGAAGAGTGGGGTTATGGGATAGACCCATTACATTTAATTAAATTTATGTTGGCTAGAGATAGAAAGCTTACATTACTTGCTTTATTGAAGAAATAGATTAAAATGAAATATCTTGATCATATTACATAAATTTTACAAAGCCACTTCTACATTTTATGTACTTTACCTTTTATAGAACAACAAAAATTAGTTATTGTATAATGCAACTATTATAGATATGTTGTCACATCATTGTCATTTACACCTATATCATCCACAAGTTGTTAGGAAAACAAATAAATATGTTACAATCTAACTAATTTCACACATCAAACAAAAGTAAAACTAGAGTTGGCAAGCCATATAAATTTTCTCAAAAATATTTATAAAGATATGCAAAAAAATCTAAAATATAATTCATTTATCATGAGACATGAACTCTCAACCTCAAGAGGAGGAATGGTAACACCTGATATCACTAGGCTACAAGCCCTTTGACTACTCGGTGGGAGAATGAATCAGCCTCTTTCTGAAACACAGTACGATTTTGAATTTTATCATTAACTTATTATCAAATTAAGGTTTCTTGTACATTTCACAGGCCTTGATAACTACAAAAAAATGTCTATTTTATTTAGTCCCCTCTTTATCCTTACTATAAATCATAATAGTTATGCATGGAATACCATACACATATCTAGATAGTTAGAAGGTAATTAAGTCAAAAATCGACACTTAATTAGTAGTCAATTGAAATTCAAACCATACAAAGATACATGATTTCATAATAGGAATGTGACATCCCCATTTTCATGGCCAGAAAAAACTGATCTGTTTATACTTCATTTTCAAATCAGAGTAACCTTTGAAAGAAAAGTGTTGGGTAATTTGTTCCCAAAAAACATGATAAATATGTTATCAAAGCATTTATGAAGAAATGTATTTTATTCATTTTAAAACTTTGGGATGTCGTCATCAATACAGAAACATAAGCATAAATAAACATTAAATTCATTTACACTAGTGATCTACATTTCCTAAATCTCTTAGTGTAATATAGCTTCATATCGACACATGTGATACAAATAAACTGAGTGGTTCAGGTTGGGAAACCTGGTGAGTACATAGGGTTTTCAACCCACAATAATATAGTTATTATGTTTCATCATCAACTAATTAACACATTTACCCATCCCAATTATCTTCTTTATTCTTAAGTATCTTCTCTATGAATCGTCTATTCCTCATTATTTATTCCTAAGGATTGTCCTAAGGAATAAGCACAAAGTCCATCATTTCCATGGTTTATATAACAAACACTAAGTCCATAGTTGCCAGGGTTCATTGAATAGGCACTAAGTCCATAGTTGTCAGGGTTTATCTCATTTATTGACAATATTATTTTCGGAAGTACACCCGCAATACATGATAATGGGTTTTTAGAGTACACCGGGTGAACATATCGTTCACAACACCTACATGTTGCGAGCTTGCTAGTGTTCCACTGGACTATCTAGAATAGTCTGTGGTTGTCATCTATACTCTGCTAGATGACGGGGCCATCGCGTGGGTCATCTCTTGGCTCATTACTTCTCACTATCTTTTACCAGTCATATATCATCGCTCATCATTCATCTCATTTTTATTGCTCATAATTCATCTCATCTTTAATCTTCCCATCTTTTACCCATCATAATTATAGGTATAAAATACATATACAATTTAAAACAATTTAAACATGTTTATTTTTGTTCATCTAACATAAATATTAAGTACACCGATAATATGCACACATAGCACGTAGTTTATATTAAATTCTTCATATCTATGTGTAAGATGAAAGTAACTATGCACTCACTTGTCAATGTGATGATTCCAACGTGGACATCGGTTCATGATTTCCTTCGACGAAACCTAGTAATATTACCACTAGATTTTAGTCTAATATTCATTGCGACTTATTATTAGCATAGATTCATCATTAACTTAGAGTCTACTTCATGATTTATCAAGTAAGGATCAGTCATTCAGGAAAGTTGGGAGGTAGGACCATTTCGACATATAGTTTTTCTGAAATCCAACAACCAAACCCAACGTGACGATTCTAGAGACCTCTCCTTAAGTACTTCAATCAGTATAACGACTTTAAATCACTGATAAATCTTATTTATAGGTTCATAATAATGATATTATATTTAAATATAAGTTATATTTAAAGTAGGGTAAGCATATCTCACTTACCGGGGGATTTGGCTAGGAACCACGCTCTGCAAGGGGGCAAAACTTTTGAACCGAAATCTCTTCTTCTCAGGGCTTTCCAACACTCCAAGAATTGATTCCAAGACCTTGGAGGTGCTAGGGAAAAACCTTGAGGGTTTGTGGGTGTTTGAGAGAGATTTTGAGTGAATTGGTGTGGAAAAATAAGAAGAAGCGAGCTCTATTTATAGGATTGGCAGAGGGTCGAACGCAGTGCGTTCAAGAGATGAATGTTGGGCGTTCGTGAATGCGGTGCGTTCCGTAGCCGAATACAGGGTGTTCGTTGCCACATGTCGCCATCTTGTTCCAAGCCTCAGGGTGGAAGGTGTGGCCCAAATTGTGCCAAGTGTCACTCGCAAATTACGCTAAAAACTAATTATCTTCCAAAATCTGTAACTTTCTCATACGAGCTTCATTTTTGACATTCTTTGTATCCACTTGTAGGTGGCAACATGATATACAACTTTCGTTTAGACTCTATCCGGTAATTTTGACTTTATTTTTAAAGTTATATATTAACAGGCTTACACAAATAAAGTTCGTTAAAAATTCATAACTTTGTCATACGATGTCCGTTTTTGTCTGTTTTTTTATCCTTGAGCTCATATTAATGAGATCTTCAATTCTTATTTAGGTTGCGTCGACTAAAAATCGATCGATCTAAAATTCGAATTTCAGGTTGTACACTGCTACGCTTAATCTTAGAAAAATCATAACTTTCACATACGAAATCAGATTTTAACGTTATTTTTATGCACAGTCTCATTTTAACAAATACTATGAATTTCATATAAATAGATAAGGCTAAAAAGTATTTTATCGCAAACTCACTTTTTACGATTCCCAGTGTCGTGCCTGTTTTGCCATAAAACTTCGACAAGTCATAACTTCTACGTTACAACTCGGCTTTCAGCGTTCTTTATATGTACGTAACCCTTGTGACATATAATACAACTTAGTTAAGATTATTTATTCTAAACAATCTTCTATCAAAAATTCTTTTTTTGATGTTTATTGTCTCTAAATTGACTAGCTCGAATATGCGAGCGTTACAATTATCTCCTCCTTAGGATGATTACGTCCCATGATCATCAAAAAAATAGGGCTTATATAATGACTCCATACATTATCTCTTCATCCTAGGTAATAATCATAACTTCTATGTTCCTTCGAATGAGTATCTAACTCTTGGATTTCTTGACTGCAGGCGGTGCTCAATCTTGCACCCGCTCTTTATCCTATGCTGGACTTCCAATAGTAACTTTCGAGTTACAAAATTGATCCTGATTGGAAACTCCTACTTCTTCTTAAACAGACTTATCTTAAGAGAAGTTCTTTGACTACTATAATAGAGCGATGGGTCATGTTGTAATGACCTTTCATCGTATAATGCAACATTTAGACTCATGTCTTTTAGAGTCAAATTACAGAATAAAATATATCTTCCTTTATGTTCTAATGTGATATAATCACATTCTAGCATGTAGCACTTCTAGCTACAACCTTCTTACCTTAACAATGGTTACGATACTTCTCTTGATCGCTTCGATTATCTTTCACTTCAATCGTCTAACTTAAGTCAGATGCTACATTGATCTTGGTTCTTTGAACCACGTAACATACTCATCTTAGTCGAACTTAGTTTGATATGACCACTAGGTTCAGATTAACAATCATCTTTTTAGTCATTACCGAAAAGATGGTAACGACAGACATGAACAAACATAATCAATTACTAGTGCCTTGGTAACCTTGTGACTTTCCCTGATCCAAGAATGAGTCATGTGCTTCCAGTAGTATAGTCCTCTACTACCATTCACACCTACTAATACCCGTCCCAATTATTGTCTCACAGTTTTCCAATTCACCATACAAGAAAATCACATAACAACTTAACACACCAGATAACAAAACCAAGGTTTATATTACTTCTTGAAACAATTACACAGATGTTCAAGTTTTACCTATATTATGCCTCTAATAGGATACACCACTGGTTATTATCTGCATGGCTACTTCAAGGATCATGTGGAATGCTTTGGGTTTTAGTGGTGCATTTGGCCCTGCTGCTTCATCTCTCTTTGGGCAGTCTCTAGAAATATACCCTTATTTGTTACATCCGAAACATACCTTCTTGTTGAATGTGCACTCATTGGTGTAATGCCCAAACTTTCCAAACTTGAAACATGTCACCTCTTCACCACATTTTCCCAAGTGTTTCTTCTTGCGCTTATCACACCATCTTGCTTCACCTCCTCCTCCTCCTCCAGAATTTGAGAATTTTTTCTCCTTGTTGGACTTTGAAGATCCTTTAAATTTCCTCTTCTCGCCAACTTCAGCTCTCTCTAGACCCTTTTCCCATATCTGGGTCTCAACATTCCTGGTTACCCAGACAACAGCTTTCAAAGTGGTTGCGTGTTTAACCATTGGACCAAAGTCTACTGGTAATCCATTGGCAAACCTGTTGACCTTAGAGAGTTCAGTTGGAACTAGGTAAGGAACAAGCTTCATTTTCTCTATAAAAGTTTCAGCATACTCGGTGACACATCATTCTCTTCTTCAGGTTCTGGAACTCATTGCTGATCTTTAGAAGATCTTGCTCAGAGTAGTACTACATTTTTAGTTGCACCAGGAAGTCTTCCCAAGACATCTTGCTTGCTTCACCCTTGAGCATCGTAGCAGCTAGTAGCTTCCACCAGCTTAGTACTCCAAACTTTAAAAGAGGAATCACGAGAGCAGTCCTTTGTCTGTTGCTACAGTCGTAACTCTGAAACATTGTCTCCATATCGTAGATCCAGTCCATAACTTCCAATGGTGTTAGACTTCCATAAAGACTCAGTTGTTTGGATGCCATGAATTCCTTGTATTTGCATCCACGTTCGTCATTTCCTCCATCTTGGTTATTCCTTTTAACCATTAGCGGTTCAACTTGACCATCAGTCCTACTGTAGTTCCCTTCTTCCAATTGTTTGTCCCTTCGGGTTGTTCAACATGCATCATAGGTTCATCCTGATTTTGTTAAAGTAACCATCTTGTTTCCTCCATTTAACGATCCAACATCATTTGGATCATTACTTGCACTCCTACTATAGTGACTGGCTTAGGTGCAGCTGCTACTACTGGTACTTGCTCAATCAATTGGGGGTTGAGACTGCTGATTCCTATTTCCATTCGTGTGTCCAACTTCACTTCTGGTTCTTTCCATTTCGATCTATAAACCAAATTAGAAGTTCGGTGTGTAACGATGATAATTAAGATAAGAAAGATTTTATTTATGATAGACGTGTAAATCTCCTAATCACTCTGAAAAGTTACATGTTAGTTCTAATACAGTAGTTAAACGTTTAGAAATCTAAACACATAAAATTTCCAGATCCATTCGGTAATAGACCATAGATCCAATCAAATAATAGCACATAAGACATCTTTATAGTTATAACATAAATCATTTAGCATACAAAAGCATTTTAGGAATCTTTTCTAAATTAAGCTAGTCCTTGTGTCTATTCAGGCATACATCCTAAATATAGCAAACACTCATCTCATAATCATCGCTTAGCATTCTAAGTTTAAGTATATAAATTTTCCTAAAATTCCTAGTTCGCTTAAACTAATTCTCTGATACTAACTGTGACATCCCTATTCTTACGGCCAGAAAAAGACTAACTTGTTTATGCTTTATTTGAAATCAGCGTAACCTTTTAAAGAAAACTGTTGTGGAATTGGTTCCCAGAAAAACATGATAAATATGTTATCAATCTTTTACGAAGAAATGTACTTTATTCATTTTAAAACTTTGGTATGTCATCGATAATATAGAAACATAAGCATAAACAAACCATACATTGATTTACACTAGTGATCTACATCTCCTTAATCTCTCGGTGTAATGTAGCTTCATATCGGTACCTGTGATACAAATAAACTAAGTCGGTCTGGTTGGGAAACTTGGTGAGTACATAGGGTTTTCAACCCACAATAATATGGTTATTATGTTTCATAATCAAACAATTAACCCATTTATACATCCCCATTATCTTCTTTATTCTTAGTTATCTTCTCTATGAATCATCAATTCCTCATTATTTATTCCTAAGGATTGTCCTTAGGAATAGGCACGAAATCCATCGTTGTCAGGGTTTGTATAACGGGCATTAAGTCGATAATTTCCAGGGTTCATCCAACATGTGCTAAGTAAATAGCTGCCAGGGTTTATCTCATTTATTGACAATATTATTTTCGGGACTACACCGGCAATACATGTCAACGGGTTTTTAGAGTACACCGGGTGAACATATCGTTCACAACACCTACAAGTTGCGAGCCTACTAGTGTTCCACTGAACTATCTAGAATAGTCTGTGGTTATCATGTATACTCTGCTAGATGACGGGGTCATCACTTGGCTCATCACTTCTCACTAACTTTTACCGCTCATATATCATCACTCATCATTCATCTCATTTTTCATCGCTCATAATTCATCTCATCTTTAATCTACCCATCTTTTACCCATCATAATTAAAGGTATAAAATACATATACAATTTAAAACAATTAAAACATGTATATTTTTGTTCATTCGACATAAATATTAAGTATACAGATAATATGCACACATAGCACGCAATTTATATTAAATTCTTCGTATCTATGTGTAAGATGAAAGTAACTATGCACTCACTTGTCAAAGTGATGATTCAAACTTACACAGCGTTTCGCATCTTAACAATATAATTTGCTTCGATGAAACCTAGTATTATTACCACTAGATTTTAGTCTAATATTCATTGCGACCAATTATCAGTATAGATTCATCATTAACTCAGAGTCTACTTCATGATTTATCAAGTAAGGATCAGTCAGCCAGGAAAGTTGGGAGGCAAGACCATTTTGGCATATAGCTTTTCTGAAATCCAGCAACCAAACATAACGTGACCATTCTAGGCACCTATCCCGTATTTAGTTCAATCAGCATAAGGATTTTGAATAATTGATAAATCTTATTATATGTTCATAATAACGATATTATATTTAAATATAAGTTATATCTAAGTATGGTAAGCATATCTCACTTATCTGGGGATTTAGCTAGAAACCGGGCTCTGCGGGGGCGGAACTTTTCAGGCGAAGGCTCTTCTTCTCGAGGCTTTTCGGTGCTCCGGGACTTGCTTGTAACACCTTGGAGGTGCTAGGGAAAAACCTTGAGGGTTTGGGGGTGTTTACGAGAGAGTTGGAGTGAATTGGTGTGGAAAAATGAGAAGAAACAAGCTCTATTTATAGGTGGGGTGGAGGGTCGAATGTAGTATGGTCAAGAGATGAACACATAGCTAAACACAGGGCGTTCGTTGCCACATGTAGTCATCTTGTTTCAAGCCATGGGGAAGAAGGTGCGGCCCAGATTGTGCCACGTATCACTCACATATTACCCCCAAAACTAATTATCTTCTAAAATCCATAACTTTTGCATATGGGCTCCATTTTGACGTTCTTTAAATCCACGCATAGGCGGAAACATGATCTACAAATTTCCTTTTTACTCCGTCGGCTAATTTTGATATTATTTTTATAGGTATATTTTAACATGCTTAGACAAATAAAGTCCGTTAAAAATTCATAACTTTGTCATCTGATGTCCGTTTTCGTCTGTCTTTTTATCGTTGAGCTCATATTAATGAGATATTCAATTTTCATTTAGGTTGCGTTGGCTAAAAATAAATCGATCTAAAATTCGAATTTCGGATTGTGCACTGCTATGTTAAATATTAGAAAAATCATAACTTCCACATACGAAGTCAGATTTTTACATTATTCTTTATGCACACTCTGGGTTTAATGTATACTGCAAATTTTGTACTGATAGCTAAGGCTAAAAAGTATTTTATCGCAAATTCACTTTTTACGATTCTCGTTGTCGTGTCGGTTTTGCCGTAAAACTTCGACGGGTCATAACTTCTTATTTATAACTCGGATTCTAGCGTTCTTTATATGTAAGGAACCCTTGTGACATATAATATAACATGGTTAAAATTATTTATTCTAAATAATATTCTATCAAAAATTCGTTTTTTTATTCTTATTGTCTCTAAATTGACTTGCCCGAAGCTGCAGGCGTTACAAGGAATTAGATCAATTACACTGGTTATAATGTAATTACAGATGTCCAAAAGGTTGAACTTAACAAAATAGCAACATCACTAGGAATAGACAACTCCACCATATAATGATGAATTAACCAAGTACAAAAATTCATTTGACTCTAACATGAATGAAACAAAAAAATCAGATAATGGACGTGATTTCAACGTAGAAGATACCCTAGGAAGGCGCTTCTTAACGAATTATCTACTGGTGATGTACATATCTTGGAAAAACCACAAAGAATTTGAAACCATAAATCTTGATTCAATTTTCCGTTGCAATGGCAATTACGCTTGAATGATTGAAGTATTGATTGACAATTTACATTTTTCGTAACGATAGCGAGCTACGTCTGCTATGACGACAACGAGCTACATCCAGTGTAAGACCAGTGAAGATTGATTGATCTGTCATGAACATCCTCATGATTTATTAGTAAATAGGATGATGTGAGAAGTAAAATGGTTAGAGAAGGTTAAGGGTTGTGGGATGGACCCGTTGCGTTTAATTAAAATTATGTAGGATAGAGATAGAAAGCTTTACATTAGTTGCTTTTAGTGAGGAAAAAAATTAAAATTAAAGATGTTGATCATATTACACAAATTTTACATAGCCACTTTTACATTTTATGTAGTATCCCTTTTATAGAACAACAAAAAAACAAGTTATTATATAATGAAGTTATTTTAGATATGTTGTAACATTATTGTCATTTACATCCATATCATTCACAAGTTGTTAGTCAAACAAATAAATATGTTACAATCAACCTAATTTCACACATCAAACAAGTATGAAACTAGAGCTGACAAGCCATATAAAATTTCTCAAAAATATTTATAACTATGTGGAAGAAAATCTAGAATGTAATTCATTTCTCATGACAAATATCTTGTGGATTGCAGCCTTAGGTTTCTAAAAAGGTGTAGGAGCAAAAATAAATATATCAAATCTCTATTGATTTTCTTATTGAAGAAAAATTGTATTGTAAAGTATTTATAATCATGTTAAAATCATTCTTTTCTTTACCTAGAATGTATTATAATAATATATAAATACATGCATATAATTTATTAATGTTATATTGTTTATAAATTCATTAAGAACATACCAATAAATATGCGTAAAATGTGTATACATAAAACATCTACTCATATGTAAATATGTGGACTAATATAAATTTAAGTTTCAATGACAATTTTAATTTTATTTAAAGATATATAATTTTTATAAGGAAATAGATAAATGCTTTTAGAGGAAATAGGTTGATAATATCCTCTTTGCTTATGGCCTTCACCAAGGGAAAGATAAACAAAATGGTTACTTAATATAAGGTAAAGCTATAATATTGTCTTTGACAAGACTTAAACTTTGAGATGGCGTCACAATTTACTCATATCATCTTCAATAACATGACTATTTGTAGATTTTATATTATATTATGAAGTCTATGCATGGACGCGTTATGCAAAAACTAGAGCGGGAGGTTACCTATATTCTCACCTTTATTTAGTGACTTTCTTAGTCTCAAAAACACTTCAATTTGAAATGCTCTTCAGCTAGTATTGAAAGGCCAATCATGTGTCATAGTAAGATATACATTTGATGCAAATAGTGCCAATGAATAACAAGAAAAAAATTCTTACAGATATAAAATAAAACAGCACCGATATGACATTGAATATATATATATATATATATATATATATGTATATATATATATATAAGCTTTTTCCTGACTGTTGACCAATGACTAATTTTTGGCTATTTATTAAATATGAAAGTCATTACTATTATTCAAAATACTTTGAAAATATGATGTTTTATAACGGTTATACATATTATTTCTTTTTTGAGCGATATTACTTGATCAAAAAGTTCAACAAATATATAAATATTTGAAACAGTTAATAGTATTGCAAATAGTACAAAATCTTTTTTGTTTTCTTCTTTCCAAATAGTTATTTTTTAAATACAATTTCTATCGAAATTCATATCTTAAAAGTAATGTTAACATCTTTCCTACATGGTTGTAGTGTCGTTGATAAATCAAAGCTCTCTTTATGCAAAACCCAAGCTACAATGGTGTGTTTGTGTGAAAAATGTATTTTTTTCTTTCTTGGATTTGTCCTCCTTCAATAACATATTTCTTATTTTTGTAATTGATCAAAAGTTTTTTTCTCTTTATCCAAAAATTAATTTTTTTTCTTTCTTGGATTCATAGATTTCATAATTTTCATTTTCTTATGATAGGTTGTCGTAATTATCAAAAGAATTAGATTATATTAAACATGATATAGTTCTATTTGAAAAATTGTATGAAATCAGTTTCTAGAAAATAAATGAGAAATTTTTATCTATTAAATTGTTTATTTAGTTTTTGTGATTTTACCACCTTATGGACATAATTTGATTATCAATAATATATAGCAGGCTGCTATTGTTGAGCCATTAGGACTACTAAATAGTAATATTAAGTAGAAGGGTGTCTCCCACGTCGCGGGGGTTGGAATATCACTTTAATGAGAAACTATAGTAGGTTTGTTGAATTGGTTGCCAAACTAAAGTATTTTGATATTCTCGCCTATTTTCAAAGACATAATAGTCAAATATGTTGTAGTATGCTATAAAAAGTGAATGTACATTGTTATTTCCTAATTGCATTACTATAATTGAAATAGGTTTTCAAAAAAAATTGTTCTTACAATTTTGATTTGAGAAAAAAATTGAAAGCTTATCCTTTGACATGTACAACATTCAAAATTGGTTTCCATGCCTCCACCTTTTTTTTTTTTTTTTCATATAACAATACCTAAAACAAAAACAAACTTGTTTATCAAGAAAAGTATTTCCTAAATCATGAAAAATCAAATAGACGTCAGTGGAAATTTTCATTGCATTTGATTTAAAAAAAATTCTAAAACTCACACCGATAATAACAAAAAAAAATATGATCTCATATTTTTTTTTTTTACGGTTTCCACCAGAGCCGGAAACTGTAACACCAAAAAATCATAGGTAAAAATTTCATTTTTCATTAAACCCAAACCAATAATATTCATGTCAAAACATAAAAAACTATGTCATAGTGAAATAGACATCAAAGTACAATTCCCAAAATCATAAAAGTGGGGAAAACATGGAAGTACATGAAACCATAAACATAAAATGGAAGTACATGAAACCATAAACATAAAATTGTAAGCATAAAGCTTAGTGAGTTTCCCCACAATACCCCATAGCATACATACATAACATCCAAAACATAATTGGGTCTATTTCACCATTTCGGTCTCTTTCAACCGGTACTAGGTATATTTCATCCCCTTCGGTGTCTTTCAACCGTTACTGGGCTATTTCATCCCCTTCAGACTTTTTCAACCGATATCGGGTCCATTTCACATGCTACAGCTAAGCATATAATTATATCAACAAGAGTCACAAAGACATCAAGCACATACAGGCATAACAATAAGTGTCACAAAGACAACTATAATCCTACACACATAACCTAGTGGGCCGATATTGGCGGCTTCGACCCATGAGTAGAGTGAAGAGGCTCACCTTGATCCGCTGATAAACATGTAACGCTCGCCCTGGTGAATCGGAACGTTCGCATACTAAAACACAAATAATAAAATCCTAATTAACAATTAGGCCATAATCCAAAACTAAAAGTCTAAATCCTTAATCCCAACTCTTAGGGTAAAATACCATTTTACCTTTCCCTTATTGGTCCTAACTAATCACAGCCAAAACCTAAAATGGCCTAAGGTCCAGAAGTGACCTAAATCCATAAAGACCTAAGGCATAAAAATGACCTAAACCCAAAAAGACTTTTGTACCAACAATGACCCAAACTAGTTCAAGGCTTAAAAGCCCAGCTAGTGAGTACGCCGTGCGTACGACTAGATTACGCCCAATATAAAAGTCATATAGCGAGGATGAAATGGGGCTCAAACCCGGTACACACATCGTACTCAGAAGTACGCCTAACATACTGGCCAGTGACCTTTTCTCACGCAAAAGTCTTAATCCCTCAAGACCTTAATGTCCAAACCTCATATCTACTTATAAATAAGGTCTTAATTCATAAATTCGGAAACTTTAAGCCTTTTCATGGCTCCAAGAGGTCCAAATCCTAGATATAGCATTCTTTCATCATAAAATGATCATAAGCTTTTCCATGGTTGGTCCTCAACCACGAATATGCAAACTTTATTATCAAGGAACCTTAGAAACATCAAAAGAACAACTCAAAACCTTCAAAGTAGCATTTACTCACAAGAATCATCTAATAGGAAAAAATAACATAATATTTTACCCACATATAAGATCTACACAAAGGATTCATAAAGTTTTGAGCTTTATACCTTCTGAGGCTTGCATAGATGTTGAAGATTCTGGATCTTCAAGATCCGACTCAACCAAAGCTTCACCACCAAGCTTCTTCTTCTTCTTCTTCTTCAAGTTACCCAAAAACACCACAAGTTCACAACAAAGGCTCAAGAACACTCAAATGTAGGCTAGGGTTTTTTTTTTTTTTTTTGGGGGGGGGGGGGATCTTTTTAGGGTAAGGAAGCTAATGAGGGGGCAGGCTCAAGTTCCATAATGTTGTTTAAGTAGGGGATAAACCCTAAAAATTAGGGTTTGTGGTTTGAGCGAGTACGCCTAGTATTCTTAGAGATCCACGTGTCCAACTTAATGTATGCCATGCATACTCCAAGTTACGCATACCATAAAAGGGACCACAATGAAAGCTTTTAAAATTCTCCCCACTTGAATTAAACTTCATCCTCAAAGTCCGTTGCTACAAATAACTCCAGATAATTCCCCTCATGTCATCCTCAGGCTCCTATGTCCACTCTAAACCCTTTAGGTGTTACCACTACACCTTCACCAAATCCGCAACCTTGTTTTGCAGTGTCTTCATCCTCCTGTCGAGGACCACCACCTGTCTATCTTTATAATTTGGGCGATCATCCACCTGAATGTTCTCTAATGGAACTACTGTGGAATCTTCAACCAAGCATTTTAGCAACTGAGAGACATGAAATGTGTTCTAAATATGACTGAACTCCTTGGGTAGATCCGAATGATATACAAACCTGCCCACCCAGGCTAAAATCTTGAAGAGACCAATATACTCGGGGTCGAACTTACCCCACTTCTTGAATAGGATGACACCTTTCCAAGGTGACACCTTTAGGAGTACCATGTCCCCAACTTGGAACTCTAAGTTTGACCGATGCCTATTGGTATAGCTCTTCTATCGACTATGCGCAATCTGAAGTCTGCAACGGACCTGGTGAATCAATTCTATCATATTAAGTACCACCTTTGTACTCCCCATAACCCGCAGATCGAACTCACCTCAACATATGCTAGCATGATAAGTGTTGTTATACAAAACTCTGATAAAGGGAGATACGTATCCCAACTCCCACCATAATCTAGTATGCATGCTCGAAGCATGTCCTCCAAAGTCTGAATAGTCTGCTCACTCTGACCATCAGTCTGTGGATGGAAAGTCATGCTAAAACGTAGACGAGTACCCAACTCCATAGGAAATCTCTTCA
Organism: Lactuca saligna; assembly: GCF_052625555.1. Lineage (NCBI taxonomy): Eukaryota > Viridiplantae > Streptophyta > Magnoliopsida > Asterales > Asteraceae > Lactuca > Lactuca saligna. Next base: position 152,757,693 of record NC_136421.1, read on the forward strand.
AGAACATGGAAGTAATCCGAATATCCCCATCTGAAACAACCAATACCGGCACCCCATGTCGTGCTACGACCTCCCAGATTGAGATGTTGCAAGCTTCTCCTCAGAGATACTCTCCCTTCTGTGGCAATGTCATGATAAAATCCATCGTAATCTATTCACATTTGCAAACGAGAACACCCAATGGCTCCATTTTTGTGAGGTTGTCGATGCTCGACCTTGACTTTCCTACAGTTCAAGCGCCTCTCCACATATCAAGCTACGTCCTGCTTTATGCATGGCTACTAATAGTCCGATCGAAGATCTTCGTACATCTTTGTTGCACCCAGATGAATAGAAAACCTTGACTTGTGTGCTTCTTCCATCAATATCTATTGCACGCCCCTACAATATGGAACCCAAACTCTCCGATGAAGGGTCAACAATCCCTGACTATCATAATCAAATAAAGCCACATGGCCCACTATGATCTCACTATTACAATGTTCCTCCTTCATAGCCTCAACCTGAGCCTCTTGAATATGCTCTAAGAGTGGGGTAATCATGGTCATCCTCAAAGACACATCCTTAATCGGGGAGGTAGTTGTCTTGCAGCTAAGAGCATCGTCCCCCATATTGTACTTCCCAGGTGATAAAGGACATCACAACCATAATCCTTCACCACATCTAACTACCTAGAATGCCTCATATTCAGATTCGGCTGATCCATCATATTGTTGGATTTGGTTTCTTAGCCCATAACTATAACTGAGATGTACTTGACCCGATTGTAGCATGGTCCTTTTGGGTGGCCTTCACCAGTGTAATTTGATAGGATGGACTTTTGAGAATAAGGTTATTTATGATTTACTAATATATTACAAGTATAATACATTAATATGAAATTATATTATTTAATTAGTATTGATCAAGAATTAATTTGGAATTAATTTTGTGATCAAAAGAGACTAATTAAATATATGGGGATTGATTATGTAAATCAATGACTCTTATAGTGTGGGCTAATGATCATGGTTATTTAGGATGGGCTAAACAAATGAGATAATCCATGGAGGTTTTAACCCATGTATCCTAAGTAATATGAAAGGTTATTAGGGTTTACAAAGTGTAACCCTAACATTTGTCACACTGTAAATAAACCCTTTCTATAGCCAAAATCAGTTGCATGAGTAGCCACAACATTCTTGGAGAGTGAAGTTGATTTAATGCTAAGTAACCTATTCTCTCAAGCCTCCTATTGCATATTGGTGTTGTGAACCATTAAAGGCATTACACTTGGGGTGCTCAAGCTTTCAAAGGTCAAGAACTACAAGTCCTTCTAAGAGGTAAGTCATCTAACTAGTTTTATTGTTCATTTGACAATTGTATGCTAGTCAGGGAGAATGCTTTGGAAAAATAAAAAATGCATGTATAATTATAGAAAACATAGATCCAAAGCATTTAGCTTTGCATGTGCACCATAAGAGTGTTATAGTGCTCAAAACACAACAGTGGTATCAGAGACTAGGATTGTTTTCTATTATATTTGATGCTTGTTGATTTTCAAAGTTGAAAAAATCGATTTTCTGGCATCTGACTGGTGAACTCGCCGAGTCCATGAACTAACTCGATGAGTCCACTTAGTAACAGAGCAACTCGAAGAGCCTGTTCATGCACTCAACGAGTTGAAGGCTCTATTTGCATTATTTCTGGTTTCTTGGCCTGGATTGGATTGGGAACACTATCACAAACTGTTTTAGATCATTAAAGATGTTTTTATTTTGATTTGTTAGTGCTTGTACTCATCCAACCACAAGATAATTGTCAAAGTTTTGAGAAAATTGTTATTTTATGTGATAAACAAAGTTGCTTGTAAATTATTGACTTGATATTATCTTGTTTATGAGTTTAGTTAGATCAATCTTAAATTATATGATAATTTTAGTTGTTAAAATGTTGATCTTAATCATTTTAATGACCTCCATAACTTGTCCTCAAGTTATGGAAAATGAAAAGTCTCATCTTTAAAAATGCATTAAACTCATAAGTTATAAATTCCAAGAGTCATCAAAAGATAGTTGTCAAAATTCTTATGATAGTTGTTTGTTTATATGTTATGCTAATTACTTGTATCATTTGATTTGAAACTATTTTACATTATAAGTTAGTTTAGATCATGATTAAAAAATTATATGATAATTTTCCTTTTTAGATTTGATGTAAATGTTCTTTTATGAGTTCCATAACTTGTCCTCAAGTTATGGAACAAGAAAAGTCTTATCATAAATGTTTTTGTGAACTCCATAACTTGTCATCAAGTTATGAAATATGAAGATTCTTTTCATAAAACCAACATTAAACTCGTAAGTTGTAGAAATGAAGAGTTTTGACAAGTTTCAAAACTTGCCCTCAAGTTTTGGAATTTGTAAATTCTCAGTAATGAAACTTTAATTCCGAACCCTAGAGTTTCTAACGTTAAAATTCAACCCTTATACTTAATAATAGTATAAACTTAATATATATATATATATATATATATATATATATATATATATATATATATATATATATATATATATATATGTATGTATGTATAAGACAAGTCAGTCTTACCATTAGTAGGCCTCATTCAAGAAGTTGGTCTATAAGGGGGTATAAGGTTACTGCCTATAAAATGGAGGTTTAATAAGTGTCCACTCTCACCCACCGCTTCCTTGACTGGTGGAGGGTCGTTAGCCGAACAGGTAGGATAGGACATTAATTCTCCCTCATTAAAAGTATAATGATAAATATAAAGTAACTAAACTTTTATTAAATTCCCAATCTTAGTTACTTTAGGAAAAATGTGAAAATAGTGATAATCCATAAAATTACACTTTGCACCTTGTTAAGTCGTTAGTGGAACGTGTATGGTAACCAGCACACTAATCTACTTCCCAAACTTCCATGGACATTGACAATGAAAACACTGGAACACCAGAAAATATTTCTCTTTCCAAGGGAAAGGGAAAGACTAAGTCTTATATTGTCCCGTGTACCATTCCCAAAGAGTCCATATGTTTCTATTTCCAAGAGAAGGGGCAATGGTTGTGAAGCTGTTGTATCAACCTAAAGGATCATTAGAACGGTAAAGTCAAAAAAGTTTTGACTCTGCTTCAGGTAATTCAACTATCTAACTCTATTAAGTTCCTATTTGTAGATTCTTAATACATAATGGGATAACATTACATTTTGATGTTTTGTAGGATCAAAGGAAGCTTAAAGGAAAGGCATGAAAAGTTTCATCGCAAAGAGATGGATTTTGATCGTATGGTTCGATGATCGGGTTTTTTTAGCTGCTGCTTAAGAGTTATGATAGATTGCTTAAAATTTTGTAATAACATAGTTTTCATTTTTAATTGCATTGTAAGGAAAAGTTTTTCCACATTTGTATAAATAAAGAAAACTTTTATTTTATCTTATTTTTTATTTCCTTGCAATGGAATATGTGAAAATTGATGTTTGTATTTCTTTAGCAATATAGATTTGATTCTTTTGTTTGTGGTAGTGTCAAAATTTACCAAATAAGGGAAGATTCTCATCACCCATGTTTCAATTGGATAGAAACTTGAAGTCATGCAACTTGTATTTTGTGATGTATGAGAACCTTCATCTTTGGGAAATTAAGACTAATTCCTTGTTCACATGTAAATGTGAGTCAAATGAAGGACTAAGGGATAGAGTAAACATTATTGTGCATTGGTCTGGTCCACCACAAAGAACGATAAGACTATTCGTTATGGTTTACTAAAGTTAGTAAATATGGTAATGCTTAAAAGTTTAAGTTTAATTCTGAGTCATTGGAAAAAGCTTCAATGTATAGCAGAACGAATAAGAAGAATTAAAGTCGGCATAAAGATAAAAGTTTCTCCAATCTGAAACGATAGGAGATTACTTGAGTATCCTGATTTATGATCATCTTAATGATTATGAAAACCATATCACAATTTTATCCTCTATGGACACCTTAGTGTGTTTGCTTGGCTAAGAAGAGGAATTAGGGATTGTTAAAATGGTTAAATCAATTAAGATGAATCATACTTCGTTCCAAAATCATATATTAGAGTCATACTCCAAGATTGTATATGGAGTGATATATCAGAAAATGTAGAGTAAAATGTTTCTACTCTTGTACATTTGAAATTGGTAAGTTGTAATGTTTTGGATAAAACAAAGATCAAATAAGACCGATTGTCAAATGTGTTTGTCTCGATAAGATATTGTACTAACTCTTGAATATTTGTTTGTCAAGTAATGTTTCTTGACAGAGAGAAACTTATATGTCAAGAGGTCAGTGGGAGTCTTAAAGATCTTGAAAAAGTTTTAAGAACTAATCAATAGTCAACCTATAGTTAATCACTAGCACACAAATTAAGGTTTGTAATCTATCATGTTGACATATTATTATTTTTGTGTCATTTCAATTAAAGTTGACTATGCATGTGAGTTCTATGAGTTCTCAATTGTTTGCATAGGGTAAAACACCTTGGTCAGTGAAAGTTCATTGATCAGTAAGAGTGATCTGTTGAACAACTTAGAAGACATGGTATGCCCTTGTACTGGAAAGTGGCAAGAGATTAAGATTGAGTAAGTTCAGTCCATATGAGGTAGATTTTTTCATTAACCTTGTCTTGTTATTATGGTTGTGACAAATTCACATGGATAGAAACACATACACCATAAGATCTAAGTGTCATAAGGTTTCTCTCCAACTCATGAAAATAATTGTGAGGAAACGATTTCACTAAGTATATTTTAAAAAGATAGCAATTGTGATATTTGCATTCTCAAATTCGATTATGATTCCAACATCACTCTTCATAGTTTGAATTGTGAGAAATAGAAAAAGGTCTAAACATTTGAGATTTATTTTTGTAAGTTCTAAAATTGTTTAGACACACATATGAGATTTCTAATAAAAGTTGTGTGACCTTAGATAAAAGCTTATCAAAGCATCTCATGTCAGAAATCTGAACTTTGGTAAGAAAGTCAATAAAGTATTGATTTCTAGAAGTCCATCTGATTTCCGGATTTATGTCACAACTAGTGGGAGCATAAATGTTATGAAAGTAACAAAATAATTGTTATGCTTATGGGAACATAATTATTATGATAAGCATTTCAAGCTAGCAATGTTAATTATAGAAAAGAAAGTTTTCAGTTCGTAAAGTTGTAGGGTTGAAAACTTGTCTTTGCTATAATTAAGGGAGAGGAACTTATACTTGATTTCAATTCTGAAAGTTTATATTGAGATTTTAATTAAATTTAGTCAAGGATTTATATGAATACCATGTTGAAATGCTTCAACATTGGAAATTCTATATATGGGAATGTTATAGCAATAGACCAGTAAATTATCAGGTATGTATGTAAGACATGATGAATCGCATCCCATATGCATTGGGTATAGGAACGATTGCATATGCTATAATATTCATGTGTTCTAATTTTCCAAATGCCTAGGGCATTAAGAAGGAAAAATGACTAGAATTGGATATGAATAAAGTTATTAAACAACTACTAAGAACAATCCAAGGTTCGCCAAAGATTGGTTGCTTATGGATAGTTGGAATAATAGTAATGGATGGACCATATTGACGCTATTATGAATAGACAAGATTCTATTAACAATGATTTGTCATATGGAAAACATGGAAATGTTTTCATAATGGGAGTTAGATATCATGAATCTATGAGAAAGTTAGAAATTTTATGCAAGAAGGATGTTCAAAGGAATGTGCTTTGAATATGAGATTTCAGATCTATGGAATTGTCTTGTAACAATCTCCAATTGAAACTTTTGTAATTGGCAAAGTCACTATTACCTGTGTACAGAGTCATTACAAAAAGATCACTGCATATAAGCTTAGAATCTAACAAATTACAATAAGTGGAAAGAACTTGGAATTCTTACACTTACGATAAGGATTTGGAATTCTGAAATGAGTATCATTGGAAATGTTTACTATTGATCTATTTCACAATATAAGGACCATAGGTAAACATAGTGTGCATGATTGGAGCATGGGATAGCTATTGTTTTAATTCAAGTATTAGTTGATAAATCAAAACAGTATACAATGAATGATGTGTAATCAATATGGTGATTGAATAAAATGTGTTTTATTTATACTCAAAAGTTTTGGGGTCATATAGGATTAGTATTATTCCTGTGTTTCACTTTGCATGTTTTGACTTCCCGAATAATACGATTATTCAAACCATCCACAGTCGACCATACTTTGGAAGTAGGTAATGAGGTTAGACTATCATGAGTTGGCTTGTAGATTGTCTAAGGTGTTACACATAGCAAAAGTTTTGCGACACCATTCATCAGTGCTCATGAAATAAGATTTGAGTATCAGATTCAACCCGCGCTCACCTGAATTAATTCATGGAATTTATCACGAATAATTGTGAGACGATAATATCATATAATCTTCAGACTAATATATACGAGTTAATGAATACGAGTTGGTTGCGCATTGAGGATACAAAAACGCATAAGTAACTTGATGTTATAAAACATATCATTGTGCATGACTGAATGAGTAGTTAGTACGAGCATATAATTTCAAAGTTTATCTGTTCATTTTATCCTAAGAGGATTAGAAGAAATATCTTTTCGGGCCTGGTCAGAATTAAAATGATGTGTTCAATTATGTTCTATGTCAGACTAATTGAAAATCAGGAAACAAATTGCTAGACAATAAGTATGAATATGTTTAATGTATTTGTCTGCATAGATATCTTAAGAAAGGAGGAATATATGATCCCTTATCTGAAGGACACGTCACTGACTAGGTTAGAGTTCGATAGCGGATTTTGAAAGCTTACAATTGCTAAGTCGAATCCTAGAGTAGCATTGGCAGCCATAGTTATTAGACTTATCCAAGTGGGTGACTATTGGATTTGGTGTCTAAGCCCATAACTATAACTGGGATGTACTTGGCCTGATTATAGCAAGGTCCTTTTGGGTTGCCTTCACCAGTGCAATTTGGTAGGATGGACTTTTGAGAATAAGGTTATTTATGATTTATTAATATATTACAAGTATAATATATTAATATGAAATTTAATTATTTAATTAGTATTGATCATGAATTAATTTGGAATTAATTTTGTGATCAAAATAGACTAATTAAATATATAGGGATTGATTATGTAAATCAATGATTCTTATAGTGTGGGCTAATGATCCATGGTTATTTTGGATAGGATAAACCAATGAGATAATCCATGGATAGTCCATGGAAGTTTTCACCCGTGGATCCTAAGTAATATGAAAGGTTGTTAAGGTTTACAAAGTGTAACCCTAGCATTTTTCACACTATAAATAAACCCCTCCTATAGCCAAAAATCGGTTACTTGAGTAGCCACAACATTCTTGGAGAGTGAAGTTGATTTTGTGCTAAGTAACCTATTCTCTGAAGCCTCCTCTTGCATATTGGTGTTTGTGAACCATTAGAGGCATTACACTTGGGGTGCTCAAGCTTTCAAAGGTCAAGAACTATTAGTCCTTCTAAGAGGTAAGTCAATTAACTAGTTGTATTGTTCATTTGACAATTTTATGCTAGTTAGGGAGAATGCTTTGGAAAAAATGAAAATGCATGTATAATTAGAGAAAACATAGATCCAAAGCATTTAGGGATGCATGTGCACCATAGGAGTGTTATAGTACTCAAAACCCAACACAGATACCTCAGACTATTGTGATCCGTGTAAATAGTATAATGGACTCCATACAAGTAATGATGCCAAATCTTGAGGGAAAAAATCACAAACCCTAATTCTAAGTCATGCATAGGGTAGTTCTCCTCATGAGGCTTCAGCTTCCTCAAGTGTAAGCGATCACATGACCCCATTGCATCAATACTGCACCCAAACCTGTGATCGACGCATCACAATATACCATAAAATCTTCAACATCCTCAGGCAGGGTCAGAAATAATGTCTTACACATTCTCTGCCTTAGAGTCTCAAAAGTTGCATACTGCTCAGGTCCCTAACGAAATGTGACAATCTTCTTTGCCAATCGGGTCAAAGGAACCGCTATCTTGGAGAAATCCTGAATGAATCTCCAATTGTAACCAACCAATCCAAGGAAACTCTGAATCTTGGATGGAGAATTTGGAACCTCCCACCTTATCATTGCCTCAACCTTGGCTGGATCAGCCAGAATACCATTCTAGTTGATAAGGTTCTCTAGAAACTACACCTCGCACAACCAGAAGTCACACTTGGAAAGCTTCACTTACAATTTCTCCCACCTCAAAGTCTCCAACACCTCCCTCAAATTCTCCTCATGCTGCTCTTGAGACTTAGAATAAATCAGGATATTATTAATAAACATAATCACAGACCTATCGAGCATAGGTCTTCACATGCAGTTCATGAGATCAATGAACACTGTTGGAGCATTGGTAAGCCCAAAGGGCATCACCACAAACTCGTAATGACCATAACGAGGTTGGAAGGCCGTCTTCTATATATCCTTCTCTGTGACCATCATCTAATGATAACCTGAATGCAAAGCAGTATTGGAGAACTAGGATGCGCCCTGAAGTTTATCAAACAAATCATTGATCCTCGAGAGTGGATAACAGTTCTTCAATGTTAAATTATTCAACTCCTGGTAGTCGATACACATACGATACGACCATCCTTCTTCTTCACAAATGAAATCAGCGCTCCCCATGGTGAACTACTTGGCCAAATGAACCCCTTATCCAACAGCTCCTGCAGCTAGGTGGACAATTCCTGCATCTTTGGTGGTGCTAATCGATAAGTTGCCTTGGCTATCGGTGCCATACCTAGAACCAAGTCAATCCGGAACTCCACATGTATCTCCAGAGACACTCCACAAAAATCCTCCAAAAAAACATATGGGTATTCCCGAATAACCGGAACATCATCCATAGTCACCCTATCCTTCTCTCGGGTATCCATCACATAAGCCACAAACCTGAAACATCCCTACCGAAATGTGACATCCCTAATTTCACGGCCAAAAAAGACCAATTTTTTTATACTTCATTTGAAACTCAGAGTATACTTTTAAAGAAATATGTTGTAGAATTTGTTCCAAAAAAATATGATAATGAATTTATCAAAGCATTTCCGAAGAAATGTATTTTCATTATAATAAAAAAAAAATCGGGATGTCAATGTCAATACAGATCAAAGTATAAATAGAAACAACATAGGGCTTACAATATCTAATTATTCTAGTAGCCTATAATAAATTGATCTCTTATCAGACCATCACTCTTGTGATCTCTTACCACTATAGTGAGTCAGGCTTGGGACCCTAATGAGCACATATGGTTTTCAACCCACAATAATTAAGTGATGGGTTTTGGTCATAAGACATCCTATGTGGTCATACAAACCCTAATGCTTGGATCTAGGTTTCTCTATTGTACATGCAAGTTATCCAAGACTATAAACCCTAATTCTAGCATTCAAGTAATCATATTAATATGTAATTAGGTTTAAGATCATACCTTGATTGTTATGTAGCAATAACAATCCCAATTCCACCTTGAATTGACTTTGGAAGGCTTAGAGTCACAAGTGTCACTCCTCTAATGGCTTACAAACACCAAGAGCAAATGGAGAAGGTATAAAGAGAGAGGAGAGAGTTAGAAATTCGTCCTTAGGACTTCTTGGGAAGGCTTACACGAATTCATGAGCCTTAGGGGGTTTATATAGGTGTAAAGATTAGGGTTTTAGTCCTTATCCTTATCTAGTTGCATGCCCACCAAGTAACCATAAGATAAGTCATAGAAACCCTTATTGTAACGACCCAATTTTCACGTCCCAAAATTTCGTTTTAAAACATTACTTTAGAAAACATTAACAATTAAAAACATTGTTTGATCACACAATAATACAACGTAAACCATATTCAAAAAGCCAAACCATACAACCCGTCAAAATATCAGAGTATAAATCCCAGTGAATCTCGTAAATGCGGAAACCAGAGTGTGTGCATGATGTGCCGCTACCGCGCCAGCTCCTTCCCCTTCGAAGAAGAGGTACCGGAAACCAAAACTGTAAAACGTAAGCACAAAGCTTAGTGAGTTCCCCCATCGTACCACATACCATACAAACACATAACATACATACTGCCAGGCTATTTTGGGGTGCCTGACTACCCGGTACGGCCATTCTACCCGGTACGGCCATTCTGGGGTGCCGACCTAGCCATACGGCCATTCTGGGGTGCCGTCCTACCCGTGTCAAGCCATTCTGGGGTGCTGACTACCCATCGGTCCTAACAACCGATCCTCAGGGACTGGTCCCCTCCTACTACCTCTATCGCATAACATAACTGGCCAACATACAAACATATCATCACATACTGTCAGACATTTTTGGGGTGTCTGACTACCCTTCGGTCCTAACAACCGAACTCTACTACTATCACATATAACGTATCATGCTAGCATATAACATATCAGGTAGTAGCAAACCTAGATGATATCACAAAGACAATCATCTATCATACGTCTCCTACTGGTGGGCCGGCATTGTGGCCTTTGACCCACCACTACTGGAAGGTAACTCACCTCAAAGTAGTTGCTGAGCTGATCAGGAACTGACTGCTGCTGCTCCAGAAATCCTCCGGCTGCAATTCCCATAACATACTCAATCAAACACTGCTAACTAACCTTTAGGTAAAATGACCATTTTACCCCTAGCCTAGCCCTAAGTTAAAGTCAAAGTCAACTTTCAGTTGACCCGACTCGCCGAGTTGGCTCTCCAACTCGCCAAGTCCCTATCCAGACGATTGTTAGAGTCCCTGTTTCTACTCGTCGAGTTAGGCTATGACTCGACGAGTTCTTCTTCCAAACTGACATTCAAGCCCTTCATCATACTCGCCGAGTTGTATGAACAACTCGTCGAGTTCATCTTCATCCGATGAACACTTATGCTAAGACTTGCCGAGTTGTATGAACAACTCGTCGAGTTTGTTCTTAGTCCAAGAAGATTGCCTTGAACTTGCCGAGTCAGGGCATTGACTCGCCGAGTACCTCCATAGATGAGTTCATCTTCTGACTCACTGAGTCACACCCCGTGACTCACTGCTCACTCGACACTACGAAAAAAGGGGACAAATTCGGTGACTCGCGAGCAGACTCGCCGAGTCACATGAACGACTCGCCGAGACGTTGCCATGCACCCATTAATTACACCGATTTGCTCGATTCCAGTCCATGCCATTCACAGATCTGGGCTTCTAGGACACGAATCACACGTAAAGTTTCCAACTTTACGTGTAGATATTCACCAATATGGATTTTAGGGTTCAAAATGCCTCAAAAGGGTAGATCTAGGGTGAACAAGCCACATGGGTCCATAAAGCTAACAGATCTGAGCTCCTGGAGCTCAATCTTGCCTAGATCTTGAGGCCAATCAACTTATTACAAAACATTATGCACATACTAGCTTGGGGAATGGCTCAAGAATGTCTTAAATGAAACCTTAAGCATAGAAACAGGGGGAAAATGGGGTATACCTCAATGAAACTACTGAAAGAACACAATGATGCTTAGATGGCTCTCCTTCCTCTTGATCTACTTCCCCTTCATGCCTCAAAGCCTTCAAGAACACACACAATAGCCTCAAACTCTCAAGGAACAAGCTTAGAACGAGGGTTGGGAGCTCTGGGGGTGAATGGGGGCTGGCATGGGGCGGATATGAGGTTTAAATAGGGTGCAAACCCCTGAAACTTAGGGTTTCATCCAACAGCGGTGACTCGCCGAGTCCAAGATATGGACTCGCCGAGTCGCCAACTTAAACGTGTCCTGGGTCTCGTCCCTACTCAGCGAGTCGGACCTATGACTCGCCGAGTCCAAGGCTAAAAATGGAAAATACTTAAATAAGATTTACATACCAGGAACCAGGTGCTACAAATCTCCCCCACTTATTTTACACTTCGTCCTCGAAGTCTGCTGCTCGATCCTGAAACAGCTCGGGGTAATGCTCCATCATCTCGTCCACCGGCTCCCAAGTCCATTCCGAACCCCTGCGGTGCTGCCATTGCACCTTCACTAGCTCCACCCTCTTGTTCCTCAAATCCTTCGACTTCCTGTCGAGGATTGCGACTAGGCGCTCAATGTAATTCAGGCTGTCATCAACCTGAATATCCTCTAACGGCACTACCGTTGAATCGTCCACTAGGCACTTCCGCAGCTGAGAAACATGGAAAGTGATGTGGATCTGGCTGAGCTCGGCTGGCAGATCCAGCCTATACGCCACCTTTCTCACCCGGGCTACAACCCTGAATGGTCCGATGAATCTCGGGCCCAACTTGCCCCGCTTCCTGAATCGAATGACACCTTTCCAAGGTGACACCTTCAGGAGAACCATATCCCCAACTTGGAACTCCAAGTCGGATCGACGCTTGTCGACGTAACTTTTCTGTCGACTCTAAGCGGTCTGAAGCCTGCTCCGAACCTGCTGGATCCTCTCAGTCGTCTTGAGCACCACTTCGGTGCTCCCCATGACCCTCTGGCCAACTTCACCCCAACATATCGGGATCCTGCACCTTCTTCCGTGCAACAGCTCAAAAGGAGGACGGTCAATACTCGCGTTATAACTATTGTTGTACAAGAACTCGGCCAGGGGAAGATAGGTATCCCAGCTACCACCGAAGTCTAGCACGCATGCCCGCAACATATCCTCCAAAGTTTGGATGGTCCGCTCGCTCTGGCCATCCGTTTGCGGTTGAAAGGCGGTGCTAAAATGCAAACGAGTGCCCAGCTCGTCATGAAATCTATTCCAAAACCTGGAAGTAAAACGCACATCCCTATCCGACATCACCGATACCAGCACCCCGTGCCGCGCCATGATCTCCCTGATATAGATGTCGGCCAATTTCTCGGCTGATACGCTCTCCTGAATCGGAATAAAGTGAGCACTCTTGGTCAGTCGATCCACGATGACCCAAATCGAATCCACTCCACGCGCGATCCTGGGAAGCTTTGTAATAAAATCCATTGTGATATCTTCCCATTTCCACAGTGGAATGTCCAACGGCTGCATCTTACCATGCAGTCTCTGATGTTCGGCCTTCACCTTCTTGCAGGTCAAGCACCGCTAAACGTACCATGCCACGTCCCGCTTCATTCAGGGCCACCCATAATCCAGACGAAGATCCCTATACATCTTCATCGCCCCGGGATGAATAGAGAATCGGGACTTGTGCACCTCCTCCATCAAAATTTGGTGCACGCCCCCGTGATACAGCACCCACACCCTACGGTGTAGTGTCAATAGTCCCCGGCTATCATAATCAAAGGAGGACACCTGACCCACCACGCGCTCGCTCTTCCGATGCTCCTCCTTGATAGCCTCCTGTTGAGCCTCCCGAATTCGCTCCAATAGGGGAGTCACTATAGTCATCCTCATGCATACATCCCTAATCGGTGCCGCCTTGCGGCTAAGCGCATCGGCCACCACGTTGGCCTTCCCAGGGTGGTAAAGGATCTCGCAATCATAATCCTTCACCACATCCAACCACCGACGCTGCCTCATGTTCAGATTCGGCTAATCCATGAGGTACCTCAGACTCTTGTGATCCGTGTAAATGGTACATCGAACCCCGTAGAGGTAATGTCGCCAAATTTTGAGGGAAAAATCCACAGCCCCCAACTCCAAATCATGCGCCGGGTAGTTCGCCTCGTGAGGCTTGAGCTGCCTCGAAGCGTAGGCAATGACATGCCCCCTCTGCATCAGAACTGCGCCCAACCCTGAAATGGATGCATCACAGTAAACCACAAAATCCTCCACGCCCTCTGGCAGGGCTAAGATCGGCGCCTCGCACAATCTCTGTCTCAGTGTCTTGAATGCAGCCTGCTGCTCGGGTCCCCACCGAAAGACCACGGCTTTCTTCGTCAGCCGCGTCAGGGGTACGACTATCTTGGAGAAATCTTGGATAAATCTCCGATAGTAGCCCGTTAATCCCAATAAACTCCGAATCTCAGATGGAGACTTCGAAACTTCCCATCTCATCATGGCCTCGACCTTGGCCGGATCGACCAGAATCCCGTTCTGGTTGACGAGGTGCCCAAGAAATTACACCTCGCGCAGCCAGAACTCACACTTGGAGAACTTGGCATACAAGCTCTCTCTCTCCTCAGGGCCTCCATCACCTCTCTCAGATGTTCCTCATGCTCCTCCTGAGTCTTGGAATAAACCAAGATGTCATCGATAAAGACTATCACAGACCGATCCAGCATCGGTCTGCAAACGCGGTTCATGAGGTCCATGAATGCGGCAGGAGCATTGGTGAGCCCAAACGGCATCACCACAAACTCATAGTGGCCATAGCGCATCCGAAATGTGGTCTTCTGCGTATCCTCCTCCCTGACCCTCATCTGATGATAACCCAAACGCAAGTCAATCTTGGAGAACCAAGATGCTCCCTGAAGCTGGTCAAAGAGGTCATCAATCCTCGGGAGTGGGTAACGGTTCTTCACCGTTACCTTGTTCAACTCCCGGTAATCTATACACATCCGATGCGACCCATCCTTCTTCTTCACAAATAGAATCGGGGCTCCCCACGGCGAACTGCTCGGACAAATGAATCCCTTGTCTAGCAGCTCTTGCAGCTGCGTAGACAACTCCTGCATCTCGGGAGGATCCAACCGATACGGTGCTTTGGCTATCGGAGCCGCACCGGGGATAAGGTCAATCCTGAACTCCACCTGTCGCTCCGGAGGTATCCCAGGTAGCACCTCCGGGAAAACATCTGCAAAATCTCGAACCACCGGAACCTCGCTCACTGTCGCCTTACCCGCCTCCCGGGTATCCATCACATACGCGACATATCATGCGCATCCCTGCTGAAGATAACGCCTAGCCCTCGCTGCTGAACATACAGTGGGTCCACACTGCAGCCTTTCGCCATGAATCACTAGCTCTCCCCCGCTTGGGGTCCTGACCCGCACTAGCTGCTGCGCGCAGTCAATCACCGCCCCATTAGGGCTCAACATATCCGTGCCAATAATCACCTTGTTCCCACGCAATGGAATGGGAACCAAGTCTACCAGGTAACGCTCCTCAAACAGTCGTAGAACGCAATCTCGAAATACCATCGATGCTCGCACCGATCGATCATCTGCAATGTCTACCTCTAAAGGGCAATCTAACTCGCCTGAAGTCTCATGAAACCTCTTGCTAAGCGCAAGAGAAATGAACGATCAGGATGCACCCGAGTCGAACAATACCTGAACTGGGATGCCGTTCACATGGAATGATCCTAATGCATATATATACACACGGAGCACATATCAATATCATAACATCATAAAACAAAGATAGAGGGAAAGAATCATACCCGTCACCACATCGGGTGCGGCGCGTGCCTCCTCGGTAGTCAGCTGGAATGCTTGGCTCCTCACCTCCGGAGCCTCTGCCTTGCCCTGCCGGCCATCCGTGATCCACAAGGTCGCTGGAGCTGGCGCCTTCACCGGCGCTGAAACTGTCAACTGGGGGCAATTGGCCTTCTTGTGGCCCCTCTGGTTGCAGTGGAAACACAACAACTCTGATGTCTGAATAACTGCTGCCGGAGCAGTGCAATCCCTGCTGATGTGCCCAGACTTGCCGCACTTGTAGCAGCCTGATGATCCCATCCTGCACGCCCCCTCGTGCGGCCTGCCGCACTTCCTGCAGCGGCCCGATCCTGACTGGCCTTTCGGCCTACCATCTGATCCCTTTGGCTTCTTCCCCGAAGCCCCTCCTGCCTGTCCCTCCTCTAATTTCCATTTCCGGATGTGCTCCAAATCTATCTCCCTCTCCCTCGCCCTGGAAATCATAGAGTCCAAGGTAGGGCAAGCCGAAAAGCTAACATGCTCCCGGATGTCAGCTCGAAGCATATCGTGATAACGAGTCCTCCTCATATCCTCGTCACCAACATACTGGGGCACCAACAAAGCCCTCTCCCGGAACTTGGCGGTGATCTCCGCCACAGTCTCCGTCGTCTGTCTCATATCCAGAAACTCAGAAACTCCTTGGCCAGCTGCTGAAGCTCGACAGCCGGCGCAAACTCTACCCTGAACCTGGTCACAAAGTCCGACCAGGTCATAGCCTCGATAGCTGAGGCTCCCAACGAGTCACCCACTAACTCCCACCAATCCCGGGCTCGGTCCCGTAAACACCCCGCTGCATATCTCACCTTCGACCCCTCGGGGCAGAAGCTAGTCAACTGTGCAGACACGATGTCTACAATCCATCGCCTGACAGCAATTGGGTCTTTCACCCCATGGAAGTCCGACGCACCACTGCCCCTGAAGTCCTTGAAGGACAGTGTGCGAGATCCCGACTGACTAGATGCCAAATCACTCCTGAATGCCCGCAGGCGATCCTCCATAAACTCCATAATCCCTTCCTTGATCGACCCAAAGAGAATGGGGGTCGAATCAAGAATGCCTCTGGTGATCTCTGACGTGATGAATTCGCGTAGCCCCTCATCTACCGGCTCGGAACTTGATCCCGAACCTGACCCCTCTCAAGCACCGCCATCCACCGGCCTCAATCGAAGTACCACCATTCTGCAATACATCACAATAATCATTAGATATACTGATACTTCTTGAGGGATCACAGCTACTTACAAGTTCCTTGGTCTTGTCTTGGCCTTCCTTGGTTCGGCTACGGATCCTCTGCTTTCAGTAGTACGGGCCCATACTACCTTCCACATCTATCCGTACCTTCTTCAAGGACTGCCTCGACTCCACCAGGTCCCTTACACTAAGGTTGGTTACTACTATACTCATCCCAGGCTCGCCCTAGGGAAATCTCTGGCTCTACTCGATCCAGTCCTCAGCTGCTGCAGGCCTCCTTGTAATGCCAATTATCCATCACCCGAACACCATTACATGCGACGAGACTCAGATAATCCTTCAAGTGCCCGACTCGTCCCTACAACGGTTGGACTCAAACAAGAGCTGCGTAGTAGGATCAAATCTGGTACTCTAAGATTATTCAACTCTGATCACCTGTGATGTGACGTATTTGCCTAATGGCTAATTCCTATTATTCGGAGTCCCACATAGCACGAAGCGAGCAGCATTCAAACAAGGGAAACGACTTCAAACAATTCCGCTCTCATAGAGAGAAACTGAACTAGCACATCATGCTAACTCATACTATCAGGCACACCCTAACAGGCTACCCTACTGCTGTCTACTCTATACTAGCATGCAATTCTCATATAGGTGGAACACATAAAGCAGGCACATAAGGCATCACTCCTAGATCCTTATTCCTATTCCAGCATGCTATTCTACAAAAGCTGATAAACATAACATAAACTTGTATGGGTACTTTGGGGAATACTTACTTGAGCTCGGCCGGTCGCGCACGTCACACACACTTTGTTCTTTCTTAAGCTCTTTTCTCCATTTAGAAAACATTTTCTTAAAAAAATCTTTTAATCCCTCGATTTGAGTTCAGACACCCCCGAAGGTGAGTCTGAATCCCTCAAACCAGGGCTCTGATACCAACTTGTAACGACCCAATTTTCAGGTCCGAAAATTTCGTTTTAAAACATTACTTTAGAAAACATTAACAATGAAAAACATTGTTTGATCACACAATAACACAACGTAAACCATATTCAAAAAGCCAAACCATACAACCCATCAAAATATCAGAGTACAAATCCCAGTGAATCTCGTAAATGTAGAAACCAGAGTTTGTGCGTGATGTGCCGCTACCGCGCCAGCTCCTTCCCCTTCGAAGAAGAGGTACCTGAAACCAAAATTGTAAAACGTAAGCACAAAGCTTAGTGAGTTCCCCCATCGTACCACATACCATACAAACACATAACATACATACTGCCAGGCTATTCTGGGGTGCCTGACTACTCGGTACGGCCATTCTGGGGTGCCGACCTACCCATACGGCCATTCTGGGGTGCCGTCCTACCCGTGTCAAGCCATTCTGGGATGCTCACTACCTATGTCAAGCCATTCTGGGGTGCTGACTACCCATCGGTCCTAACAACTGATCCTCGGGGACTGGTCCCCTCCTACTACCTCTATCGCATAACATAACTGGCCAACATACAAACATATCATCACATACTGTTAGACATTTCTGGGGTGTCTGACTACCCTTCGGTCCTAACAACCGAACTCTACTACTATCACATATAACGTATCATGCTAGCATATAACATATCAGGTAGTAGCAAACCTAGATGATATCACAAAGACAATCATCTATCATACGTCTCCTACTGGTAGGCCGGCATTGTGGCCTTAGACCCACCACTACTGGAAGGTAACTCACCTCAAAGTAGTTGCTGAGCTGATCGGGAACTGACTGCTGCTGCTCCGGAAATCCTCCTGCTGCAATTCCCATAACATACTCAATCAAACACTGCTAACTGACCTTTGGGTAAAATGACCATTTTACCCCTGGTCTAGCCCTAAGTCAAAGTCAAAGTCAACTTTCAGTTGACCCGACTCGCCGAGTTGGCTCTCCAACTCGCCAAGTCCTTATCCAGACGATTGTCCTGAGTCCCTGTTTCTACTCGTCGAGTTAGGCTATGACTCGACGAGTTCTTCTTCTAAACTGACATTCAAGCCCTTCATCCTACTCGCTGAGTTGTATGAGCAACTCGTCGAGTTCATCTTCATCAGATGAACACTTATGCTTAGACTCGCCAAGTTGTATGAACAACTCGTCGAGTCTGTTCTTAGTCCAAGGAGATTGCCTTGAACTTGCCGAGTCAGGGCATTGACTCGCCGAGTACCTCCATAGATGAGTTCATCTTCTGACTCACTGAGTCACACCCCGTGACTCACTGCTCACTCGACACTACGAAAAAAGGGGACAAATTCGGTGACTCGCGAGCAGACTCGCCGAGTCACATGAACGACTCGCCGAGTCGTTGCCATGCACCCATTAATTACACCGATTTGCTCGATTCCAGTCCATGCCATTCACAGATCTGGGCTTCTAGGACACGAATCACACGTAAAGTTTCCAACTTTACGTGTAGATATTCACCAATATGGATTTTAGGGTTCAAAATGCCTCAAAAGGGTAGATCTAGGGTGAACAAGCCACATGGGTCCATAAAGCTAACAGATCTGAGCTCCTGGAGCTCAATCTTGCCTAGATCTTGAGGCCAATCAACTTATTACAAAACATTATGCACATACTAGCTTGGGGAATGGCTCAAGAATGTCTTAAATGAAACCTTAAGCATAGAAACAGGGGGAAAATGGGGTATACCTCAATGAAACTACTGAAAGAACACAATGATGCTTAGATGGCTCTCCTTCCTCTTGATCTACTTCCCCTTCATGCCTCAAAGCCTTCAAGAACACACACAATAGCCTCAAACTCTCAAGGAACAAGCTTAGAACGAGGGTTGGGAGCTCTGGGGGTGAATGGGGGCTGGCATGGGGCGGATATGAGGTTTAAATAGGGTGCAAACCCCTGAAACTTAGGGTTTCATCCAACAGCAGTGACTCGCCGAGTCTAAGATATGGACTCACCAAGTCGCCAACTTAAACATGTCCTGGATCTCGTCCCTACTCAGCGAGTCGGACCTATGACTAGCCGAGTCCAAGGCTAAAAATGGAAAATACTTAAATAAGATTTACATACCAGGAACCAGGTGCTACACTTATCCTAGTCGAATTCTAAGGCATTATCTCCTTAAATTCGTTCATCCTATATTTAAGATAATCCTTACCTTATTTTGTAACTATCACATAATTACAAATCAACCCCTCTAGTTTAATTAATTACACTTGATCACATAATTAATTTGTAATTAATTATTGACCAATATTAATTAAAAATATATGATTTCTCCTTTAATATATTATTCTTATAACATATTAATAAATCATAATAACCTCTCTCTCTCTCTTTATTTATTTCTCCAATCAAGTTGCTTTGGTGAAGGCAACCCAAAAGGACCATGCACCATCGGGTCAAGTACATACCAAAATAGTTATGGACTTAGACACTAATCCAACAGTCTCCCACTTGGATAAGTCTAATAACTATTATGCGTATGACTTCAGATCCTGATCTGCAATCGTAGCTTTCCAAAGCCGCTGTCAACTCTGATCCTATCAGATACGCGTGTCCTTAGATAAGGGATCATATATTCCTCCATTCTAGATATCGTATGAGACATGATTTCTAATCATTCTTTTTGTACTATTTCTCGATTCCCGATTTATGACGACTGACTAATTGAACAAATCAAATTAGCCCTAGCCCGGCCGAGCATTTACGTTTGTCATCACTAAACCATCGAGGGGCCCAAAGATATCGCTTTTATCCTTCTTTGGATAAATGGAACGGATAAACTTTGATACAATGCTTGCTTGCACTTACTAACCAAATCACACACAACCATATGTTTTATAACACCAAGTTACTAGTGTGTTTACATATTATCAATGTGCAACCGATTAGCAAGATACAACTCACACATCTCAGTTTCAAGAATATAAGATGTTATCGTCTCACCAATCACTCGTGATACAATTCATGGAGTGATCCAAGTGAGCGTTGGTTTAATCCAATGCTCAAATTCATATTCATAAGCACTCATGAATGTTGCAACAAACATTTACTTATGTCTAATACTCTTTTAGACAATCCACACACCAATTCACGACAATCTTCATTCATATCTACTTCCAACATATGAACGACCGTGGCCCGTTTGAATAATTCGATTATTCTTAATAAACTCAATTATTCTGGAAGTCAAAACATGCAAAGTGAAACACAAGAATAATACTAATCCCATATGGCCTCAACCCTTTGAGTATAAATGAAACTAATTTTTATTTATCACCATATCGATTACTCATTATTTGTCGTTTCGGGTAATCAACTTCTTACTTGAATTACAACACTTATCCCATGCTCCTAGCATGCACACAATGCTGACCTATGGTTCTTACTTTGTGAAATAGATCACATTGAACACATTTCCAATCATTCTCATTTCACAACTCCAAATCCTTTTTCATAAGTGAAAGAATATCAAATTCTTGCTACTTATAGAATATGCTAGATTCTAATATTCTATGCAATGATTCTTTCATAATATCACTAACCAAAGTCACAAAGACTATTTCCAATGAAATTACAAAGTCTTTTATCGGAGATTGTTACAATACAATTCCTTAGATATGATGTCTCTCACTCAAGGTACATTCCTTTGAACATCCTTTTGCATAAAGGTTTCTAATCTAGTCATAAATTTTCAATATTTACTTCCCAGTATGGACACGCTTCCATATGTTCCATATGACAACTCATTTCTTAATAGAATCTTATCTATTCATAATAATGTTAATATGGTCCATTCAATACCATGCTTCCAACTACTCACAAGCAACCAATCCTCTTCAAACTTTGGATTGTCCTTCGATAGTTGTTTAATTATTTTAGTCAAAACCAATTCTAGTCCCTTTTCCCTCTAAATGCGCTAGACATTTGGAAAATTTTAGAATGGTCAAACATTAAAGCATTTGCAATCGATCCTATACCTGAAGCGTATGGGACACGATGCACAATGTTTTATTTGCTATGTTCTCAAAATTCGAATTGTGAAAAAGAATTCCGTAATCATAATCGAAATTTTGAGAACACACTATGTACCTTTGACTAAATTTATTAACATTTCTCAACCTAATCCTTTAGATTTGAAATGAAGCATAATATTCTCTCCCTTAGTTATAGCAAAACAACTTTACAACCCTTACGACTTTGCAAGGTATAACTCTTGTTTTTCTATAATTAATATTGACAACTTGCAATACTTTCCATAATAATCATACAATCATAACTTTTATGCTCTCACTAGCTTCGACATGTATTCATAAACATCTTAACTTTCAGAAAAACAATACCTATTGAATTTCTTAAGTCCATGTTTCTAATACTTAATGCTTTGATAATTTTTTATCAAGGCCTCTTAAGCTTATACACCTTTGCCTTAGATAGTTCATATGTGTATCTAAACAATTAAGACTAATTGCCAAACCTCACAATTCAAATTATGGAAAGGGATACCGTAACCATAATCGAATTCGAGAATGCAATTTTACAATCACTATCTTCTTAAAATCTTTCTTAGTGAAAGCATTTCCTCACAATCATTTTCATGAAGGAGGAAATCTTATGACACTTAGATTTTAATGGTGTATATGTTCCTATCCATGTGAATTTGTCAAAACCAAAGTTTACGACAAATTCAAACTCATATGTATCGAACTTTCTTAATCTTGATTTCTTGCCTTATGGTAGCACAGCTGCCCACCACGTCTTCCAAGTAGTTAAGTAGCTCACCTTTTCCTATCAATGTACCTTTCCATTGATTAAGGTGCTTTGCCTTTTATGCGTTCAAATGAGAACTCATAGAACTCACATGCATAATTAACTTGATTGGATTGGCACAGAAACAAAATAATGTCTACACGATAGGTTGTAAACCTCAACTCGTGTGCTAGTGATGATCGATAAGGTTCATTTGATTTGTTCTTGAAACCTTTCAAGACCTTTAAGACTCCCACTAACTCCTTGACATATAAGATTCTTTTGTCGATAACCATTTCTTGACAAACAAATCTTCAAGAGTTAGTGTAGCTTTTATCAAAACACTTCATAAATTGGTCCAAGTTGGTCTTTGTCTTATCCAAGACATCAAAACTTTCCACATTTGATGAATGCTATAAACCTTCTTAATACTTTGTCACAATCTTAACTCTAAGACTTGTTTTGGAATGAAGTATGATTGACTTCTTGATTTAACCATTTCTTCAATTCTTGATTCCTCTACTTAGACATACAATTGTACTAAGACTCACTTAGAGGATCAATTAAGATATGGTTCTTAATCATAAAGCATAAAAGGTACTCTCCCTTCTTCTTAGAATGGAGAAACTTTTATCTTTCTGCCTACTTGATTCTTCTTATTCGTTCTACTATTGATCTAAACCCTTTAATCAATTCAGAATTACACTTAATCTTGTAAGTATAATCATATTTACTAAACCTTTAGTAAATCATGACGAATATCTATGTTACTCTTATGGTGAACTTGATTAACACACAACTTTGTGTACTCGATCTCCTAGTCCTTCACCTGACACTTTGTCAACGAATTAGTCTAATTATCAAATATGAAATTTCTCATTCATCATGCAACCAAGTTGCGTGATTCCAAATTTCTGTTTTGGGCGATGAGAAACTCTCCCTATTTGGTAAATTCTCGACATTTCCATAAATAACATAACTAAGAATCATATCTATTTGTTGTAGAAATATGCAAACATCAATTTTCATAACGATTTCATTGCAAGGAAGTAAACAAATAAATAAATAAGTCAAAATTTATTTTATTTATAAAAGTAGCGGAAAAACATTTGTCCTTACAATGCAAAATCTATTGAAAACTATGTAAAAGGAAAATTTATAATAACTCTATCATAACTATCTAAGCTCAAAATCCAATCTTCAAGTCCATGCAATCGAGATCCATCTCTTGTATTTAGATTCATCTTGCTCTCTTATCAAGCTTCCTTTCTTTTCACCGATCCTGCAAAACATTCAAATGCAATCTTATCACATCATGTATTAAGAATCAATGAATAGGAACTTAACGGAGTTATATAGTGGATTTTACCTGAAGCGTAGTCATACTTTTGACTCTCCCATCTCTTAGATCTCTTAGGTAAATAGGGCAACTTCATCTCCAATGCCCTTTCTCTTGGCAATAGAAGCAAATTGACTCTTTAGGAACAACACATGGAACTACTTCAAACATCGCCTTTCTCTTATGATCAAACTTTTTGATCATTGCATGTCTTTCATTGTCATTGTCTATATCCATAGAGGTCTTAAAGGCAGATTCACCAATCAACTTTGCTTTTCTATTGCGCCAAACCATTGCTGATTCAGCAACAATAAGCATATAGGTGAGATCAATAAGGGTCACGTCGTGGTTCATCATATAGTACTCTCTTACGAACTCACTATACGAGTTAGAAAGTGACTGAAGAACCCAATCAACAGCCATCTCTTCACCGACAACGGATCCCATCATTCTTAACTTATCAATGTGTGACTTCATCCCTAATACGTGTGCATACACCGACTTTCCTTCTTTATGTTTACTTTCCAAAATTGAACCTTTCAATTTTACAAACTTTTGGGTTAGGGAGAATAATTGGAGGAGGATGAGGAAGAAGTGAAGCATGATTTCTTGTTCCTCGATCGAATCGTGGAATATCATCTTCATGTGGAATGCTTGTTCCACGGGATTTGGGAAGACCATAATTGTCGAACTTTGACATCTACAAAACGGGTGAAATAAATTCAAGTTAGTTGATTGATTGATTGAGTCCTTAGTAAATCACCCAAATGAGATACTAAGGCTAGGACCCAACACAATACGCTACAAACTAGAAGAGGGATGTCGTAATCTAGTTGCAGAATATTTGAAGGTAAGTCAATGAAGATTCACTAATTTCCACCAGGAAAAAATAAAAAACAAATTTAAGTTTCCAATCTATGAAAACTCCTAGATCCTTTGAGATTCATTGAACATTTCAATGGCATGTTTAAATCTCGATATTCCCCTCTTGTTTGTGACTGGATGCCGAGGATCACAAAGCGGGTGTGAATAACCATGCAAACTTACATGGTGCCCTCAATGTTACAATCACCTATTCGACGTTTTGGTAAACTACACACGCTCCACCGAACTATGAAAAACATTGAGTCACCCTTTGCTACCTTTGCTTAGAACCATTTGGTGTGCCGGTAAACCACGCACGCTCCACTAATGTCTTCGCAAGGGCACAAAGTGTAATTTCATGGAATTGCATCAATTCACTTTGCCTAAGTAACTAAGATTGGGAATTTGTAAAAACATTTAGTTACTTTTGTATTTCATTATACTTATAATGGAAGGTTTCGTCCTATCCTACCCGTTCGGCTAACGACCCTCCACTAGTCAAAAGTGTGGTGGGTAAGAGTGGATACCCATTCAATCGCCATTTTATAGGCAATTTCCTTAAACACCCCTTATAGACCAGCTTCGTGAATGAGGCCTACTAACGGTAAAACTGACTTTTACTCATACATATATATAATGTTAGACTTTTAATGTTATATATAGTATAGGGTGCATTTTTACACATTTAAAATATTAGGTGGTTAACTTTAACAATTACACTTTTATTTCAATTAAATGGTTAACCTTGACTTTTATGGATTTATTAAGTCTCTTTTAATTATACTCCTTAATTAATAAAACCATAAGGGTGTATATGAACTTTTCAAAACATTACTAGGGTTTTAGAATTTAACATTCCTAATTAACTTTTAATCAACTTTTAAATTCCAAAACTTGAGGGCAAGTTTTGAAACATTTCAAAAACATTAGGGTTTCAATTATTTAAATTTCAAAACAACAAAACCTTTGGGTTCAAATTTAAACTATAAAACCTAAAGGGTAAAATATGAAACTTTTCATAACAACAAGGATCAAATAACAAATAATCTAAACTAACATTTAATTACATAATTATCCATATTTTATTTGTTTAATGATTTCTTGAAAAACAATTTATCAATTTACTCAAAATAATTAATCAATTATCTTATAAGGAAATCATTATCTTATTAATTGATAAATATCTTCAATTAGATCAAAAATATAGTCAAATATATCATATAATCGGATTAATATCGATTTAACATGATAAGGTAACTATCCATATGCAAAAACAGCAAGAAATCCCGAGATAAGCACTATCTGACGAGTTGACTCGTCGAGTCAAGCCTGGACTCGTCGAGTCACCCTGGACTCGGCGAGTTCAGCTATCGACTCGGCGAGTCCAGCCTCTAGAACACCAAAAAAAACGAATTTTTTAGATATACAATGCATCAATACAATTGAAACCATCCTAGTCTCTGATACCACTGATGGTTTTTGGTCATAAGACATCCTATGTGCTCATACAAACCCTAATGCTTGGATCTAGGTTTCTCTATTGTACATGCAAGTTATCCAAGACTATAAACCCTAATTCTAGCATTCAAGTAATCATATTAATATGTAATTAGGTTTAAGATCATACCTTTATTGTTATGTAGCAATAACAATCCCAATTCCACATTGAATTGACTTTGGAAGGCTTAGAGTCACAAGTGTCATTCCTCTAATGGCTTACAAACACCAAGAGCAAATGGAGAAGGTATAAAGCGAGAGGAGAGAGGTAGGAATTCGTCCTTAGGACTTCTTGGGAAGGATTACACGAATTCATGAGCCTTAGGGGGTTTATATAGGTGTAAAGATTAGGGTTTTAGTCCTTATCCTTATCTAGTTGCTTGCCCACCAAGTAACCATAAGATAAGTCTTAGAAACCCTTATCCTAGTCGAATTCTAAGGCATTATCTCCTTAAATTCGTTCACCCTATATTTAAGATAATCCTTACCTTATTTTGTAACTATCACATAATTACAAATCAGCCCCTCTAGTTTAATTAATTACACTTGATCACAAAATTAATTTGTAATTAATTATTGACCAATATTAATTAAACAAATATGATTTCTCCTTTAATATATTATTCTTATAACATATTAATAAATCATAATAACCTCTCTCTCTTTATTTATTTCTCCAATCAAGTTGCTTTGGTGAAGGCAACCCAAAAGGACCATGCACCATCGGGTCAAGTACATACCAAAATAGTTATGGACTTAGACACTAATCCAACATTAAGTTCATTAATTTCGCCAAACCATTCAACCTGATTACCCGTTCCCGTTATCCTCACCTTACATCCCTAAAGCATCTACTATAAGGGACCTAGCTAAGGATTTTTATCGGGGTGACAGCATTGCTTAGGGGATTCATCATCAATTTATGTCAAATAAGGCAACCTTGAGGGGGATAGAGTACACTTGGTGAACACGTAGTTCAAATAAACACCTACAGGTTGTGAGCCTGCTAGCGTTCCACTAGACTATCTAAAATAGTACGTGGTTGTCATCTATACTCCGTTAGATGACTGGATCATTGTAAACATTGAGGCCTCACATCATTTTATCACACATCAACTATTTCATCTACCCATGTTTTTCCTAACATTTCCGTAGATATAAAATACACATACAGTTTAAATCATTTAAAACATGTATACATCGTTCATACAACATAGATACCAACAATACAAATAATATGCACACATAGCACATACTTTATATTAAATAATTCATATCAATGTGTAAGATGAGATTAATTATGTGCTCACTTGTTAAAGTGGTGATTCCAACTTGGTTAGCACTTCGTTTCTTAACAATATAATTTCCTTCGACGAAAGCTATTATTATTACCACTTGATTTTAGTCTAATATTTATTGCGACTAATTACGAGAGATTGTGTTTTATAAGTGTTAAACAATACTTTTCATCCACTATGTACAGACATGGACCAAACATGAAACACCAGAGGGCACGACCATTTTGGCATTACAGCAATTCTGAAATCCAACAACCCTATGCAGCCCTTCAAACCAGATTCTCCGTACAGCGAGTAGTTAAAATATATTATAATAACACTTTATATATAATATTTTATAATATATATTGTTTATAAGTTCATAATAACGATAATAAACTTAAACATAAGCTATACTTAAAGTGGGGTAAGCATAACTCACTTACCTGGAGGTTTGGCTAGGAATCAGGCTCTGCAAGAGCAGAACTTCCAAGCTGAAAGCTCTTCTTCTTATAGCCTTTTGGCACTTCGGGACTCACCTCATAGCACTTGGGAAGTACTAGAGGTTAGGGGAGATTTACACAGAAGTTAGAGAGAGAGAGAGAGAGAGAAAGAGAGAGAAAGAGAGAGCTAAACGTGTTAAGGTGTGAGGAAAATGAGTGAGCCGCACATGGTATTTATAGGCTTAAAAATGGCTCAACTCGGCGAGTTCTGAGACTCCAAATCGTTGAGTTGGGTGTCAGGTGTCACCATCTTGTGGCAAGGCTTGGAGAGGAAACAATGGCTCAGATCGAGCCACATCACCCACTTCGCATCAGCCCATCCTGACTTCTAACTTCCGTAATTTACGCATACGAGCTCCATTTTTAACGTTCGTTATATTCACGCGTAGGTATTGACAAGATCTACAACTCTCCTTTTGACTTCATCGGCTATTCTCGACTAATTTTAAATTTAACAGTATGAGAAGATTACACTGTTTAATGACCATATAAATTCATAACTTCTACCTACGAACTTCGTTTTTTACTATCTTTTTATCATTCGGCTCCTATTAATGAGATCTTAAATTTTCATTTAGGTCATGTCAGCTAAAAATCCATCGATTTAAAATTCGAATTTCGGGTTGTGTACTGCTATGCTAAATCTTAGAAAAATCATAACTTCCTCATATGAAGTCAGATTGGGATGTTCTTTTCATTCACATTCTCAGTTTAATGTATACTACAAATTTCGTTTAGATTGATAAGGCTAAAAAGTAATTTATCAAAAATTCACTTTTTACGTTATGCGGTGCCATGCCGGTTTAGCCGTAAGACTTCGACATGTCATAACTTCTTTGTTATAACTCCGATTTCATAGTTCTTTATATCTCTGAAATCTTTGTCACAACCACTACAACTTTATTCATAGATATTGGGATTATCTATTATTTTATTTTTGGATGCTTATTTTCATTATTAATTTATTATACCTTATAAAGGAGTATATTGCACATAAAATCACATAATTCACCTAATATTCAAGTAACTCCTCTTTATTAGTTCAAATTAGGTTACAATTGTTGACCCTAATTATTAAATCATCATACTAACGCTTAGTTTAGAAACACAGGCGTTACATGAAGTTAATGCCAGACCCTCGCTGCCGAATAGAGAGTCGATCCACACTGAGCACCCTCACCTTGTATCACCAGCTCTCCCCCCTTGGGTTTCGAACACGCACCAACTGAAGCCCACAATCAATCATCACCCAATTAGGGTTCAACCAATCCATCCCCACAATGAATTTGCTTTCATGCAGGGGAATAGGAACCAAATCAATCGGGTATTGATCGTTGAATGACTCCAAAGTACATCTCTGGTGAACCCTCGACACACGCACATTATTGTTGTTAGCAATATCTACCTCTAGCGAATAATCCAGCTCCCCTGGAACATCACCAAACCTCTTGCTAAGTGCAAGAGACACAAAGGATCACGTTTCCCTTGAATTAAGAAAAACAATATAGGAATACCGATCACAAGGAACAACCCTAAATATTAACACAAATATAAAAGCATGATATGCAACATAAATAAAGAGATAAGAAGGGCATACATAAGCACAACAGGTGTCACATGCGTCTCCTCAGTAATTAGTATAAAATCCATGCTCTTCACTATATGGGCTGCCTGCTTACCCTCTCTGTCATCCGTGATCCTCAACGTCATTGAAGCAAGTGCTACAACCACGCCTCCAGTCAAACTCGAGCAATCATCCTTCTTGTGGCCCCTCTGGTTGCAATGAAAGCAGAACAGAACTGAAAGATGGGTGGTAGTGGCAGTACAATCCCTAATCAACTGCGTTGTCTTGCCATGCTAATAGTAGCCTGAACCACCAAAACTGCAAACTCAATCATGCTTTTTGTTATACTTTCTACAGCGGGCCCGACCCTATTGGCCCCTCAGTCTCGAGTCAAAACCCATGGGTTTCTTCTTTGAAACCTATTCCTCTTCTCGACATGCTCCAAATCAATGTCACGTTCCTTGGGCCTACATATCATGTCATCTAATTCGGATAGGTTGAAAAACTAACAAACTCCCATATAATAGATCTCCGCATGTCATGGTACCGAGTCTTGCTTATCTCCTTAGGTGCAATATACTGGAGTACCAATAGATCTCCTTCGCCAGTTGTTGTACCTCAACAGCCAGCGCAAAATTCGCTTGGAACCGGGTCACAAAATCTGATTAGATCATGGCCTCAATGGTTGGGGATCCTAGAGCATAACCAGCCTCTTCCCACCAATCCTGGGCTCACTCTCTTGGATAGCTTGCAACGAACCTCACTTTCAACCCCTTAGGGCAGAAGCTATTCATCTGAGCACACTCAATATCTTCTATCTATCGTCTGAAAGCAATGGGCTCCTTCACCCCCAAAGAATTTTGGCACCCCACATCCCCTAAAATCCTTAAAGGAGAGAATGTGGGGTCCATGCTGACTAGCAGCCAGATCGACCCTAAAGATCCGGAGACGATCCTCCATCAACTTGAGGATACCATCCTTGATCGACCCAAACGTCACCGGGTCGCATCACCGATTCCCGTCGTAATCATAGACACGATGAAATCGAACAAACCCTCTTCAATTGGTTCGGTGCCCGAGCCTAAACCAAATCCAAATCCTCAACCTCCTATTCCGCCGCGTGTCACCACTATGCTGAAAAATAATACATATACAATTAGTATACATAGGAAGAGGTTCACATTCCTGAAGTTTATTGAAATCATCGAGACCTTCCTTATCTTGGGTATAGATCATGTTCTTTCAATAGTATGGACCCAATACTACCTTCTGTACACATTTATACCTTCCTTAAGGACTAACTCAAATCCTCCAAGTCACTTCCCTACTATCAGATACTTCAGTGGCACTATAGAGTACCTTATGCGATAAGACGTTTCCTAGGCTTTACCAGGGTTCCTTTCCACACCGCTCCTTGATATTAGCTACATAATAGACTCCCCTCAAAAGTATTCTAACTATCTCACGAATACAATTACATATTATCAGTACCAAATAATTTTCTACAGCTAGGCCTCACTATACAACGGTTGGACTCAAGCAAGTGTTGTGCAATCAAGTTAAACCTAACCTTCGATAATTATCGAATCCCCACAAGATGTAACTTAAATTATTCACTTAATAATTACCCAAAACTAGTGGAGCCCTATAAGCACAGAGCAAGCAGCACTTGAGCGTTAAGTTCTAAACCAAAATACTATCTAACCAAGCCACTCTATCTAATCATCCGAAGTCCATACTAGCATGTAGCTCTAAGGGTTCATAGAACTGGCATATAAATGCAACATACTACTATGAAATTCTGAGCAGATCATTTGCCCTTGTCTAGCTTGCTATACACATATTTATATACTAAAACAATAACATGTATGGACATTTTGGGAATACGCACTTGACCTCGGTTGATTGCATGCATTGCACCCGTTTTCTTTATAATAGCTTATTTAGAAAACTCTTTTTCTTTCAAAAATATTATCAGTTCCTCAATTTGAGTTCAAACACACCCGAAAGTGTGTCCGAATCCCTCAAAACAAGGCTCTGATACCAACTTGTAACATCCTAAAAATCATAGATAAAATTTTCATTTTTAATTTCACCCAAAAAAACAATATTCATGTCAAAACATCCAAAAGTATGTCATAATAAAATAGTCATCAGAGTAAAATTCCCAAAATCAGAAAAGTACATAAAACATAGGGGATGCAATACCATCACGTTGTGTCATTCCCTTTCGAACTCGAAGTACCTAAAACTATAAACATAAAACCATAAGCATAAAACTTAGTGAGTTTTCCCAAAATAACCCATACCATACATACATAACAGTCAAAACATAATTGGGTCTATTTCACCCCCTTCAGTCTCTTTCAACCTGTATTGGGTCTATTTCACCCCCTTCCGTCTCTTTCAACCGGTATCAGGTCTATTTCACCCTACAGCTAAGTATCACAAAGACAACTATCATCTTACACACAAAATCAAGTGGGTTGGTATTGGTGCCTTTGACCCACAAGTACTGTGAAGTGACTCACCTCGATTTGCTAATAAACAAATAAAACTTGGGCTGTTGAACTGGAACGTCCCTGTACTAAACCACAAATAATAATATCCTAATTAACAATTAGGCCATAATCTAAAACTGAAAGTCTAAATCCTTAATCCTGACTCCTAGGGTAAAATTCCATTTTATCCTTCCCTTATTAGGCCTAACTAATCACGGCCTGAACCCAAAAAGGCCCAAAGCCAATAAGTTAACCAAATCCATAAAGGCCTAAGGTCGAACAATAGCCTAAACCCGAAAAGATATTTGTCTTAACAATATATCAAACTGTTGATTTGGTGTCTAAGCCAATAATTATAACATGTACGTACTTGACCCGATAGTAACATGGTCCTTTAGGGTTGCCTTCACCAGTGCAATTTGATAGGATGGTTTTATGAGAATAAGGTTATATACGATTTATTATATATTATAAGTATAATATATTAATCTAGTTATTTAATTAGTAATGTCTAAGAGTTAATTTGGAACTAATTTTGTGGTCAAAAGAGACGAATCAAATATGGAGGGATTGATTATGTAAATCAATGATATTTATAGTACGGGCTAAGAGATCCATGAGTATGTAAGTAGGCTAAACCAATAATATAACCCATGGATAGTCCATGGAGGTTAAACCCATGGATCATAGGAATGTGGAGAGTCATGGATCATTAGGGTTTGCAAAGTGTAACCCTAGCACTTGAAACAACTATAAATAGTTGTAACATCCGGAATCCCAGGTATAATATTTAATTTTTTTTTTTGAATTATGAGAAGGAACTCGGCGAGTTGATGCGTAGACTCGCCGAGTAGGGTCGTGGTTGTTCATCCAGATTCACTTTGAACTCGGCGAGTCCATGAGTGGACTCGGCGAGTCCACGCTGTTTAATGAAACCATAAATCCTCCGGGGTTGGAGCCTATTTAAAGGTACTCTTAGCCTCCCCTTGCGACAACCAGTCCCTTGAGAGCACCCTTAGTGATCTATATTGTTTTGGAAGGAAGGATAGGCCTTTATTGATATTTCTTTCTTTGACTTGGCAAAAAGGAGGTGATCAAGAGCAAGAGGAGGCTGAAGGAGGTGTGGTGCAAGTGGTTTCAGAGTCCAGAGATTCCAACTTGAGGTATTCATTCGACTTTTCTTCAGTTTTGGTGTTGATCCTAGAGATTAGGGTTTTCTAACCTCTTGTGAGGATGTTTATGTGGAACAATTGGTTCTTATCGAGTCTATGCTTTGGATCTAGACTCAAAGAGGTTCAGAGACTTCAAACCAGTATGCTTTATGGGTCCTTGAGGGGTGATTGGACTTAGGTTGCCATTTTTGGGACTAAATCACCATTTGATGCCATT
The DNA here is from genome assembly GCF_052625555.1 of Lactuca saligna. Taxonomy (NCBI): domain Eukaryota; kingdom Viridiplantae; phylum Streptophyta; class Magnoliopsida; order Asterales; family Asteraceae; genus Lactuca; species Lactuca saligna. Next base: position 152,790,959 of record NC_136421.1, read on the forward strand.
ATGTATGTAAATAAGCATCAAGTTTCGAGCTTTACGTGATTATATTGATTGAAAAGGCCAGATCTACGGAATGGAGGAACAGATCTGACCTCAGGAGGTCAAAAGAATATGTGCATGGCATGTACTCGCCGAGTTGTTCTTGGGACTCGACGAGTTGAGTCAAGGTAGCCCCGCGATTCATGCCTTGGGGACTCATCGAGTAGAGGGAGGGACTCGATGTGTTAAATGGGACTAAGGAGTTAAGTGGAGACAGGTGGACTCGCCGAGCTGCCCAAGTGCACTTGCCGAGTCGGGTCAAAGTTGACCGTTGACTTTGGTTGACTTTTAGGGTTTTGTCAGCAGCGATGCCTTTGAGTCAGAAGATGGGTAAAATGGCCTTTTACCCTTCTGAGGATGTAAAGAAAGGTCAGAGTATAGTCATATTTAAGCGAATATTTGCCTTATGTGTTTAGGCGGAGGCTAGATCGTATTCCTACCGAGTCAGTGAGTTGCCGAGATATCAGAGGCGAGTCTTCTCACTATACTGTACGCGGAAGGGTATTTATGTGTGACCGAAAGGTCGGATATGTTATAATAAGTATGGATTGTATGTGACTAAGTTAACTGTTTATATGTGCTATGTATGTTATGCTTAATATGGGCCGGAAGGCATTATGTTATGGGCAGAAAGGCATTGTGATGTGGACCGAAAGGTCGATGCTGGTAGGGCCGCAAGGTTTACCGGTTTGGGACGGAAGTCCCATGAGACACATAGACCGGAAGGTCATGACCTGGAAGGGCGTATGTGCGTGTAAGTAGTATTTTGGGGAACTCACTAAGAATTTATGCTTACAGAGTTTGTGTTATGTGTTTCAGGTACTAGCGAGAACCGTGGGAAGGCGTCGGCATGATCTGTAGACACTGACGGAGGATTTATTTTATGATCTTGGGATTTGATATGTTTTGTATTATGATATGATACATTAGATTTTATGGCTTGATTTGGTTGAAAACATGCTTTAAGAAATGAAAATTTTGTTTTGAAAATTTACGTTGTTACATAATTGGTATCAGAGCCTTGGTTTGAGGGATTCGGGTGCACCTTCGGGCGTAACTAAACTCAAACCAAGGATTTGAGAAAAAAAATTCAATAATAAAAGCATAAAATTTTATAAGGGGTTTTGTGATAACCAAAGAAGAAGCATTGTGTACGGTCAACCAGCGCCCGAACGGTAAAATCCCCAAAATACCCTTACAATATGTGTTATGAGATATGTTATGATATGTTATGCATGCTAGAGTAGACTAGGTATTCATATTAGGACTAGAGTGGCCTGATTTGTGATGCCTTAGTCTAGGGAATCCTACTGCTATGAGATGCTTTGAGAGCAAGTAGGTAGCCAATGCATAGCAAGAATAGAGTACTCGTGATCTGGGGTCCAAGGAGGAGGACTTGGGGTGAACGCTGATGCGGTGTAGTCAGTAGTATAGGGCCCGTACTACTGAAGACATCGGAGCAGTAGGCAGCCCAAGTAAGAATCCTTTGGGAATCGGAGGTCGAGTAGGGTTGCGTTATCGAGTGCGAGTATGCTCGATGGAGTCTCTGATATTTTTGTGTTGTATTTCAGAGAGGCATTATGGTTGGGACATGCCACAGACCTGGGATGAGCAGTGTGAGTGATGAGGAGCTTCGTCAGATGATCCACGATGAGCTGGCTGCAGCGATTCAGGTCGAGATTCCGGAGATGTTTGGGTCTATCAAGACCATGCTGTTGGAGACTTTCGATGAGCGGTACGCCACGGTGACTGAGGCCGCAGCCGCTGCAGCTAAGGTAGCTGTGGCTGCTTCCAAACCTCAGGGGGGTGACCCATTGCTATTCTGGGAGTTCAGCAACACGAAGCCACCTGAGTTTGATGGGACGCAGGATCCGATCGCTGCGATGAGATGGATTGCCGACATTGAGGGATGCTTCTATACGTGTTCATGTTCGGATCATCTGAGGGTACAGTTCACTTTGAACCAGCTCCGCCTGGTGGCGAAGGATTGGTGGAAGTTCGTGACGGCGAACTTCACTCTTGCAGAGATTTCAGCGGTGACTTGGGAGAGATTCACTACCATGTTCAGAGACGAGTATGTTCCCCCGGTGGAGAGGGAACGGTTGATTCAAGAGTTCTTGACCCTCAAGCAGGGTAATGATTCAGTTGCTGTGGTCACCCGGAAGTTTCATGAGAGGTGGATGTTCTGCCCTGAGCAGGTGTCTACTGAGCAGGCACGGATGAGCAGATATTTGGGTATTATGAGGAGAGACATTCAGGAGTTCGTATCGAACTCGACATACCGGACATTTTCTAAGCTCCAGGAAAATACCCGGAAGAGGGAGATCTAGTTGGAGACTCAGGCCAAGGAGGAGGCCGAGTCTCAGCGGGTGGATCGGTGGCCGACTCAGTCTCAGTCGGCAGCCAAGCGGACCAAGTCCGCCGATTCGAGGATGGGAGGTCAGAAGGTCCGCACTTGCGAAAAGTGCAGCAAGGGCCATGAGGGGGCCTGTCGATCTGGTGCTTGCTACAAATGTGGCAAGGAGGGGCACATCGCTAGGGATTGCCCCAAGGGATTTATGGTTTTTTTCCATTGCAACCAGACCGGCCATCAGAAGGCCGAGTGTCCTCAGCTTCACCAGGGATCAGCACAGGGATCTGCGCCTGACGCTAGGGTTACTGAGACTCGACCGGCGAAGGCCGAGGCTCCGAAGGCTCATGGGAGATCTTTTCAGTTGACCGCGGAAGAGGTCCGCGCGGCGCTCGATGTCGTGGCTGGTATGTATTCTTTCGTGTATTTACTTTTATGATGAGATATTGTGCTTATATTATAATATGCGTAGGTACTTTTCTTGTGAATTTTGTACCTGCCTTGGTATTATTTGACTTGGGTGCGAGTCGGTCTTTTGTATCTTTGGCTTTTAGTCAGCACATCGGAATTGATCGGGAGGTGATGAGTTGACCCCTGAGAGTTTCCATAGCTGATGAGAAAGCAGTATAAGCCACCGACATGATTCGAGGATGTGTGCTCGAGATTTTTTGAAACGACCCAAAATTTTCGTTTTTCAATATAACCCAAACCATAGTCTGAGTGTCATATCATAAAACCATATGTGATGTATCCCAAACATAATAAAAACATTGTACGGAAAACTGTATCATACTATGTCAAATCAAAACAGACTAAATCAATTCCCAGGATAAAAGCTAAAGTTGTGGTGTGTGCGATGCTATCACCCCGAGCTCTTCCCTTTGCTTGCGGAAGTACCTGAAACCAAAACTGAAACTGTAAGCACGAAGCTTAGTGAGCTCCCCCAAACTACCACATACCATACAACATATAAATAAAGCACATACTGGGCCTTGCCCGCTGCATCAGACCGAAGTCTGGAACTAGCTGCATCGGACCGAAGTCCGGAACTGACTGGGACTTTGTCCCCTGCATCGGACCAGAGTCCGGAACTATCTGCATCGGATTGAAATCCGGAACTAACTACATCGGACCGAAGTCCAGAACTGACTGTTTCGGACCGAAGTCCGGAACTAACCAATCATGGCATAGCATAACACATAACACTATCATAATCACATATACTGCACACTGCATCAGAACAGAGTCCGGAACACATAACACAAACATGCTTGTATCACAAAGACATCAAGCACCCTAACTACGGGAAGGAAACTCACCTCGTAAACTGGCTGCTGAGTGTAAGACTCTGGAATCTAACTGCTGTTGTTCCGGTATCTCCCCGGCTACAAGTCCATAAACACACTCAATCAAATACTAAACATTGCACTTGGGTAAAATGACTCTTTTACCCTTGGTCACAGTCAACTCTCATTTGACCTGACTCGTCGAGTTGGGCCGCCAACTCGCCGAGTCTCTACTCTCACACCTCAACCCTACCTGCTGCTACTCGTCGAGTATGGCATCGACTCGACGAGTACCCTCTCGATCCAAGAACTCAGACAATCTTCATCCGACTCGCCGAGTCATATGAACAACTCGACGAGTTGTTCTAGAACTTAAGAAGATTACCTTGGACTCGCCGAGTTGTATGAACAACTCGTCGAGTCCCTCCATTACTGAGTCTACCCTCAAACTCGCTGAGTCCACTCCATAACTCACTAGTCCCACTCGACACCGCTAAAAAGGAAGAAATCGGGGACTCGCGACTCGAATCGCTGAGTCGTTCTTCCGACTCGCCGAGTCGCCGCCATGCAACTATTCTACACTCGTTTCTGCTCGAATCCAAAACATACAAATGATTGATCTGAGTCCAATAAGCTGGTTTACCACGTAAAGTTTCCAACTTTACGTGCACAAACACATGAACAAGGGAATAAAGGCTAAAAGATGCCTAAAGGAGGTAGATCTAGGGCTAATATGCAAAGTAGCTCCAAAAAGGCAATAGATCTGGGCTCTACAACTCCCAAATATACAGATCTAAAGATATCTCGGCATAAGAAGGCCTCCATATCAACACAAAGCTTGAGAAAGGCATCAACTAGATCTAAAAAGGGCTTTTAAGCATAAAAAGGGAAAGAAACTAGAAGAATACCTCAAAGAGCTCTTGCTTTCCCTTGAATCTCTGCTCTACAATCCTTCTTCTTGCTCCTTTCTTCTTCTCCTTCTTCAAACCTTCACAAATGCACACAAAAAATCACTCACAAACACTCAAGGACGAATTAGGGTTTTTCTCACAGCTTCTCAGGGTGAAGGAGGTGAGAATGAGGGCCATAAGGTGGCTTAAATAGTGGGCAACCCGGGGATTTAGGGTTTCACCCAGACGGACGGACTCACCGAGTCCGGAATATGGACTCGCCGAGTCTCCAGCTAACACGTGCTCGAAGTCCCGACCCTACTCGGCGAGTCAGGCTATGAACTCGCCGAGTCCCTCTTGCAAAACTTCAAAACAATACTAAGGAATTAACATACCGGAAACGGGTCGTTACAATTCTCCCCCACTTATCTCAGACTTCGTCCTCGAAGTCTGCTACGGCTGAATCTGCAAATATCTCCGGGTAGTGCGCTCTCATCTCCTCCTCAGCCTCCCATGTCCACTCAGACCCCTTCCGGTGCTGCCACTGCACCTTCACTAACTGAATTACCTTTTTCCTCAAGGTCTTGGTCTTCCGGTCCAGAATCGCGACCGGCCTCTCAATATAATTCAGGCTGCTATCAACCTGAATATCCTCTAAGGGAACGACTGTTGATTCATCCACCAAACACTTCCTCAACTGAGACACATGGATGGTGTTGTGGATCTGACTAAGCTCCTCAGGAAGATCTAACCGATAAGCAACCCGACCCACCCGGACCAAAACCCTGAAAGGACCAATAAATCTGGGGCCCAACTTGCCCTCTTCCGGAACCTAATGACACCCTTCCAAGGTGAGACCTTCAGAAGGACCATATCTCCCTCCTGGAACTCCAAGTCCGAACGTCTCCTGTTGGCGTAGCTTTTCTGCCGACTCTGTGCAGTCTGCAGCCTACTACGGACCTACTGGATCAACTTAGTCGTCTTGAGCACCACTTCTGTGCTCCCGATGACTCACTGACCGACCTCTCCCCAACAAATAGGGGTCCTACACTTCCTCCCATACAGCATCTCAAAAGGAGGTCGATCAATACTCGCATGATAACTGTTGTTATACGAGAATTCCGCTAACGGAATATACGTATCCCAACTGCCCCCAAAATCTAGGACACATGCCCTAAGCATGTCCTCAAGAGTCTGAATCGTCCTCTCGCTCTGCCCATCAGTCTGGGGGTGAAAAGCGGTGCTGAAATGGAGACAAGTACCCATCTCATCGTGGAACCGCTTCCAAAATCTGGATGTGAAACGGACATCTCGGTCTGACACCACCGATACCGGCACTCCATGACGTGCCACAATCTCTCGCACATAGATATCGGCTAACTTTTCTGCCGATATACTCTCCTGGATCGGAATAAAATGGGCACTCTTCATCAACCGATCCACTACTACCCATATCGAATCCACTCCAAGTGCGGTCCTGGGGAGCTTGGTGACAAAATCCATGGTGATGTCCTCCCACTTCCACACGGGAATGTCTAACGGCTGCATCTTGCCGTGAGGTCTCTGGTGCTCCGCCTTGACCTTCCGGCAGGTCAAGCATCTCTCAACATACCAAGCGACGTCCCGCTTCATGTAGGGCCACCAATAATCAGGTCGAAGATCTCGATACATTTTCGTCACCCCTGGGTGGATAGAAAATCGAGACTTATGAGCCTCGTCCATCAATACCTGTCGTACTCCACCCCAGTACGGTACCCACACCCTCCCGTGAAGCGTCAACAAACCCCGACTGTCATAATCAAACGAAGCTACTCGGCCCACTATCCTCTCACACTTCTGCCTCTCCTCCTTGAGACCCTCCATCTGAGCCTCCTTGATCCGCTCCAACAATGGAGTGATCACTGTCATCCTCATGCACAGATCTCTAATAGGGGCCGCCGACACTTTGCGGCTTAGGGCGTCGGCCACCACGTTGGCCTTCCCTGGATGATAAAGGATCTCACAATCATAATCCTTCAGCACGTCCAACCACCTCCTCTGCCTCATGTTCAGACTCGACTGATCCATAAGATACCGCAAACTCTTATGATCCGTGTAAATAGTACAACGGACCCCATAAAGGTAATGTCTCCATATCTTGAGGGCAAACACAACTGCCCCCAGCTCCAAATCGTGGGTAGGATAATTAGCCTCGTGAGGCTTCAACTGTCTCGAGGCATAAGCTACCACATGGCCTCGCTGCATCAATACTGCCCCCATACCTGTGATCGAAGCATCACAATAGACTACGAAGTCCTCTACTCCCTCTGGCAAGGTAAGGATCGGAGCCTCGCACAATTTCTGTCTGAGAGTCTCGAACGCCGCCTGCTGCTCAGGCCCCCAATGAAATACCACCGACTTCTTGGTTAGTCGGGTGAGCGGCACTGCTATCTTGGAGAAGTCCTAAATAAATCTCCGATAATACCCTGCCAACCCTAGGAAGCTCCGAATCTCAGATGGAGACTTCGGGACCTCCCACTGCATCACGGCCTCTATCTTGGCCGGATCTACCAAAATACCCTTCTGGTTGACGAGATGACCAAGAAACTGCACCTCGCGCAACCAGAACTCACACTTGGAGAACTTTGTGAAAAGTCTCTCCCTCCTCAAAGCCTCCAGCACCTCCCGCAGGTGCTCCTCGTGCTGCCCCTGTGTCTTGGAATATAACAAGATATCATCTATGAATACTATCACTGACCGATCCAGCATCGGCCTGCACACGCGGTTCATGAGGTCCATGAACGCAGCTGGGGCATTGGTGAGCCCAAATGGCATCACCACGAACTCATAATGACCATACCGGGTCCTGAAAGCAGTCTTCTGCACATCCTCATCTCTAACTCGCATCTGATGATAACCGGATCGTAGATCGATCTTGGAGAACCAAGACGCCCCCCGAAGCTGATCAAACAAATCATCTATCCTCGGAAGTGGGTAACGGTTCTTCACCGTTACCTTATTCAACTCCCGATAATCAATACACATACGATGCGACCCATCCTTCTTCCTCACAAACAGGATCGGCGCTCCCCAAGGCCAACTGCTCAGCCGAATGAAACCCTTGTCTAACAGCTCATGCAGCTGTGTAGACAACTCCTGTATCTCAGGGGGAGCTAGTCGATACAGTGCTTTGGCTATCGGAGCCGCACCAGGAATTAGGTCGATCCTGAACTCAACCTATCTCTCAGGAGGTATCCCCGGCAAATCCTCGGGAAACACATCCGGGTAGTCTCGAACAATAGGAACATCATCCACTGTCGTCTTGCCCTTCTCCCGGGCATCCAAGACGTAAGCTACAAAACCGGTGCAACCCTGCTGAACATAGCGCCTTGCCCTTGCGGCGGAACAAAAGGTCGGTCCTCGCTATGGTCTCTCGCCCTGAATCACTAACTCTCCCCCACTGGGAGTGCGAACCCTCACTAGCTGAAGCTCACAATCAATCACCGCCCCATTGGGGCTTAGCCAATCCATGCCCACAATAACTTTATTCCCTCGCAGGGGAATAGGTACCAGATCCACTGAAAACTGCTCATCAAATATCTGAAGGGAACACCCTCTATGTACTCTGCCGACCCGCACGGTCCTATCATCTGCTATCTCAACCTATAATGGACAATCCATCTCCCCAGGAGCTCTACTAAATCTCTTGCTAAGCGCAAGCGATACGAATGATCGGGTAGCCCCCGAATCGAACAATACCAAAGCAGAAATGCCGTTCACCGAGAACGACCCTAAATAAAACATACCATCAAGTAATATTCAAACGATAATAATAATTAAAAGATGAAGGAAAGATACATACCCGTCACCACATCAGGAGTCGCTCGCGTCTCCTCTGCTATCAACTGAAAAGCTCGGCTCCTAGCCACTGGTGTCTCTGCTCGGCCCTGACGGCCATCAGTAATCCTCAAAGTAGCAAGGGCAGGTGCCACCACCTTCCCTGCTGCAGCTAAACTTGGACACTGGGACTTTTTATGTCCCCTTTGATTGCACTGAAAGCAAATCAGATCTGATGCTGCAACAGCAGTAGTAGGGGCCGTACAATCCCTGCTCAAATGCCCAGTTCGACCGCACTTGTAGCAGCCGGAACTCCCTGCCTTGCACGTTCCCTCGTGCAATCTCCCACACTTGCCACATCGACCATGGCTCTGCTGACTCCTGGACCTGTGATCAGATACCTTGGGCTTTTTGCCCGAACTGCCTGAACCCGAAACCGCCTCCGGTTTCCTCTTCTTCTCCATCTCGAGATCAATCTCCCTCTCCCGAGCTCTAGCAATCATGTCATCCAGCGTTTTATAGCTGGACCGGCTCACAAACATGCGGATATCACTCCACAACATCTCATGATAACGGGCCTTCTTCATCTCCTCATCGGCTGCATACTGAGAAACAAGAAGAGCCCTCTCCCTGAACTTGGCGGTGATCTCCGCCACTGTCTCTGTAGTCTGGGTAAGGTCCTGAAACTCCCTAGCTAACTGTTGCACCTTAATGACCGGTGCAAACTCCGCCCTGAACCTGGTAGAGAAATCATCCCAGGTCATGGCGTCCAATGCTGCATCATCCCCGATGGCATGTCCGACCTCCTTTTACCAATCCCGTGCCCTGTCCTTCAGAAGACAGGACGCCAATCTGACCTTGTCCCCCTCGGGACACCTGCTAGAGCGGAAAGCATTGGCCACATCCGCCAACCATCTGGTACTCGCTATGGGGTCCCGCGCCCCATGATAGTCTGGAGCTCCGCATGCCCTGAACTCCCTGAACGTAAGTGTGCGCGATCCCATCATGGCCGCCATCTCGGCACGGAAAATACCCAATCTCTCATCCATCAGCTCTAAAATACCCTCCTTGATCGAACCGAAGATCACAGGAGTCTGCTCCAATATGATGCGGGTAACCTCAGAAGAAAGGAACTCTCTGGTCTGCTCATCCATCTGCCCGACCTCCGGGCCTGATCCTGATCCTGATCCCCCTCCGGCATCTGAGCTGCCGACTGCTGGTCTCGGACGCAAAACTACCATTCTGAAACATAACATAACACATCAGAACACTGAAATATCTCAAGGGATCATGATACTACTACTAGCTTCCTGGTCTTGTCTTGGCCTTCCTTTTTTCGAGTACGGATCCTCTGCTTTCAGTAGTACGGGCCCATACTACCTTCCACATCTATCCGTACTTTCCTCAAGAACTGCCCTGACTCCACCAAGTCACTTCTACTATTGCTGTTCTCTGCTACTCTCATCCTAGGCTTGCCCTAGGGAAACCTCAGGCTCAACACAACTGGTCCTCAGCTGCTGAAGGTTTCCTTATAATGCCAATTAGCCACCACCTGAACACCATCACATGCGATGAGGATCAGATAATCTTTCAAGTAAAAGACCCGTCCCTATAACGGTTGGACTCAAACAAGAGCTACAAAATGGGGCCAGTTCCAGCACTCTGGGATTATTCAACCCTGATCATATGTGGTGTGACGTGTTCACCTAATGGCTAACTCTCATCACTCAGAACCCCACAAAGCACGAAGCAAGCAGCATTCGGACAAGGGAAACAGACTCAGGCAAAACTATTCTCATAACAAGATACTGTACTAGCATAGGATGCTAAGCTCATACTATCAGGCATAACCTAAACAGGCTATCCTACTGCTGTCTACTCAATACTAGCATGCAATACTCATAAAGCTGTAACATATAAAGCAGGCACATAAGGCATTCTCCTAGATCCTTAGTCCTATACTAGCATGTTGTTCTACTGACGCTGAAACTGAACAAAGAGCTTGTATGGGTAATTTGGGAGTACTTACTTGAGCTCGGCTGATCGCATGCACACACCTCTATCTCGTTACCAATTTCTTTCTTTCTAAGTGCTTTCAAAATTCTTTTTAGAAAACGTTTTTTTTTTTAAATCTTTTTATTTCCCCATAGTTTGAGTTCAGATACACCCGGAAGTGTATCCGAATCCCTCAAACCAGGGCTCTGATACCAACTTGAAACGACCCAAAAATTTCGTTTTTCAATATAACCCAAACCATAGTCTGAGTGTCATATCATAAAACCATATGTGATGTATCCCAAACATAATAAAAACATTGTACGGAAAACTGTATCATACTATGTCAAATCAAAACAGACTAAATCAATTCCCAGGATAAAAGCTAAAGCTATGGTGTGTGCGATGCTATCACCCCGAGCTCTTCCCTTTGCTTGCGGAAGTACCTGAAACCAAAACTGAAACTGTAAGCACGAAGCTTAGTGAGCTCCCCCAAACTACCACATACCATACAACATATAAATAAAGCACATACTGGGCGTTGCCCGCTGCATCAGACCGAAGTCTGGAACTAGCTGCATCGGACCGAAGTCCGGAACTGACTGGGACCTTGTCCCCTGCATCGGACCAAAGTTCGGAACTATCTGCATCGGATTGAAATCCGGAACTAATTGCATCGGACCGAAGTCCGGAACTGACTGTGTCGGACCGAAGTCCGGAACTAACCGATCATGGCATAGCATAACACATAACACTATCATAATCACATATACTGCACACTGCATCGGAACAGATTCCGGAACACATAACACAAACATGCTTGTATCACAAAGACATCAAGCACCCTAACTACGGGAAGGAAACTCACCTCATAAACTGGCTGTTGAGTGTAAGACTCTAGAATCTAACTGCTGCTATTCCGGTATCTCCCCGGCTACAAGTCCATAAACACACTCAATCAAATACTAAACATTGCACTTGGGTAAAATGACTCTTTTACCCTTGGTCATAGTCAACTCTCATTTGACCTGACTAGCCGAGTTGGGCCGCCAACTCACCGAGTCTCTACTCTCACACCTCAACCCTACTTGCTGCTACTCGTCGAGTATGGCATCGACTCGACGAGTACCCTCTCGATCCAAGAACTCAGACAATCTTCATCCGACTCGTCGAGTCATATGAACAACTCGACGAGTTGTTCTTGAACTTAAGAAGATTGCCTTGGACTCGCCGAGTTGTATGAACAACTCGCCGAGTCCCTCCATTACTGAGTCTACCCTCAAACTCGTTGAGTCCACTCCATAACTCACTGGTCCCACTCGACACCGCTAAAAAGGAAGAAATCGGGGACTCGCGACTCAACTCGCCGAGTCGTTCTTCCGACTCGCCGAGTCGCCGCCATGCAACTATTCTACACTCGTTTCTGCTCGAATCCAAAACATACAAATGATAGATCTGAGTCCAATAAGCTGGTTTACCACGTAAAGTTTCCAACTTTACGTGCACAAACACATGAACAAGGGAATAAAGGCTAAAAGATGCCTAAAGGAGGTAGATCTAGGGCTAATATGCAAAGTAGCTCCAAAAAGGCAATAGATCTAGGCTCTACAACTCCCAAATATACAGATCTAAAGATATCTCGGCATAAGAAGGCCTCCATATCAACACAAAGCTTGAGAAAGGCATCAACTAGATCTAAAAAGGGCTTTTAAGCATAAAAAGGGAAAGAAACTAGAAGAATACCTCAAAGAGCTCTTGCTTTCCCTTGAATCTCTGCTCTACAATCCTTCTTCTTGCTCCTTTCTTCTTCTCCTTCTTCAAACCTTCACAAATGCACACAAAAAATCACTCACAAACACTCAAGGACGAATTAGGGTTTTTCTCACAGCTTCTCAGGGTGAAGGAGGCGAGAATGAGGGCCATAAGGTGGCTTAAATTGTGGGCAACCCGGGGATTTAGGGTTTCACCCAGACGGACGGACTCGCTGATTCCAGAATATGGACTCGCCGAGTCTCCAGCTAACACGTGCTCGAAGTCCCGACCCTACTCGGCGAGTCAGGCTATTAACTCGCCGAGTCCCTCTTGCAAAACTTCAAAACAATACTAAGGAATTAACATACCGGAAATGGGTCGTTACATTTTTTGTAGCACCTAGTTCCTGGTACGTAAAATTTATCTAAGTATTTGTCATTTTTAGCCTTGGACTCGGCGAGTTGTAGGTCCGACTCGCCGAGTAGGGACGGGGTCCGGGGGCACGTTTAAGTTGGCGACTCGGCGAGTCCATATTCTGGACTCGGTGAGTCCCCGCTATTTGATGAAACCCTAAATTTCAAGGGTTTGCACCCTATTTAAACCCTCTTATCCGCCCCTAAGCTCGCCCCCTTCACCCTCAGATCTCCCAACATCGTTTATACCCTTATTCCTTGTGAGATTGAAGTGTTTTGGTGTGTTCTTGAAGTTTTTGAGGAGAAAGAAGAGTAGATCAAGAAGAGGAGAAGGAGGCCAGGCATCTTTGTGTCATCTGAACGTTTTCCTTGAGATATAGCTCGTTTCCCCACTGTTTTCAAGCTTGTAGTCTCTATTAGCTTCATGAAAGTCCTTCTTAAGCCATTCCCCAAGCTTGTTTGTGCATTGTGGGTTGTAATAAGTTGTTAGCCTCTAGATCTTGGCATGATTGAGTCCCTGGAGCTTGGATCTACTGCCTTTATGGAGTCATATTGCATGAAAGCCCTAGATCTACCCCTTTTGGTGCACTTTGAGCCCTAAAACCTTCATTGGTGATTATCTACACGTAAAGTTGGAAACTTTACGTGTATTCCATGCCCTAGAAACCCAGATCTCTGAATGGCATGAGCTGGATTCAAGAAAAATAGAGTGTATAGTAATTGCATGTGGCCGACTCGGTGAGTCGTCCCTCGGACTCGACGAGTCGAGTTGCGAGTCCCCAAGTTTCCCCTTTTCGCATTGGCAGGTTGGGAGTAATGAGTCATTGGGTGTGACTCAGTGGGCTGGAAGCTAGACTCACTCATGAAGTCACTCGGCGAGTCAATGCCATGACTCGGCGAGTTCATGGCAATCTTCTTGTCTCAAGAACAACTTGGTGAGTTGTTCATACAACTCGGCGAGTCACAGCTTAGAGTGTTCTTCAGATGAAAGTGAACTCGGCGAGTTGTTCATACAACTCGGCGAGTAGGATGAAGGACTTTTGGCCTTGGGTATAGAGAAAGGGACTCGGCGAGTTGGCAAGCAACCTCGGTGAGTCTGGTTAACTAGCAGTTGACTGTGACTTGACTCATGACTTGTTAAGGGGAAATAGATAATTTACCCTGAAGGCGGTTAGCAATATTTGACTAAGTGTTTGGTGGGAATTGCAGCCGGAGGATTTCCAGAGCAGCAGCAGCAGACAGACCATTCCCACACAGATCAGCAGCTACTACGAGGTGAGTTACCTTCTAGTAGCGGTGGGTCTAAGGCCACAATGTTGGCCCACCAGTAAGAGATGTATGATAGATGATTGTCTTTGTGATATTATCTAGGTTTGCTACTACCTAATATGTCATATGCTAGCATGATATGTTGTATGTGATAGTAGTAGAGTTCGGTTGTTAGGACCGAAGGGTAGTCAGACACCCCAAATACGTCTGACAGTATATGATGATATGTTCGCATGCTGGCTTGTTACGATAGAGGTAGTAGGAGGGGACTAGTCCCCGAGTTCGGTTTCTAGGACTGAAGGGTAGTTCAGGCACCCCATATATGTATGATAATATGTTATGTTATGATATATGTGATAGTAGCAGTAGGGGGTGAAATAGTCCCCGAGGTTCTGTCGTCAGGACCGAAGGGTAGTTAGCACCCCAGAATGGATTGACATGGGTAGTCAGCACCCCAGAATGGCTTGACACGGGTAGGTCGGCACCCCAGAATGGTCGTACCGGGTAGGTCGGGCACCCCAGAAATGCTTGGCAATATGTATGATATGCGATTGTATGGTATGCGGTATGATGGGGGAACTCACTAAGCTTCGTGTTTACAGTTTTCAGTTTTGGTTTCAGGTACCTCTTCTTCGAAGGGGAAAGAGTTGGCGCGGTAGCGGCCCATCACACACATGCTCCGTATTCCGCATCATGAGATCTTCCTGGGGATTTGTACTCTGACATTATTATGGTTTATGAAATGTTTTTCCAGACATGCGATATCTTTATAAAATGTTATGGTCAGTAAACGTTTTAATTCGATTGTTTCTCTAAATATATGTTTTCAAAAATGAAAATTTTGGCTCGTATTTTGGGGTGTTACAAGTTGGTATCAGAGCCCTGGTTTGAGGAATTCAGACACACCTTCGGGGGTGTTTGAACTCAAATCGAGGGGTTAAAAGATTTTGGAAAAAGAAAATGTTTTCTAAAAAGGCTAGTAAAGGGTTCTAAGAAAGAACAAAGTGTGTGATGTGCGCGACCGGCCGAGATCAAGTAAGTATTCCCCAATGTACCCATACAATTTATATATGTTTATCAGTTTCTGTAGAACAGCATGCTAGAATAGGACTAAGGATCAAGAGTGATGCCTTATGTGCTTCAGTATATGAAAAGTTGCATGCTAGAATTGAGTAGACAGCAGTAGGGTAGCATGTTTAGGTTATTCCTGGTAGTACGAGTTTATCATTGTATGCTAGTTTAGTTTTTCTCTACGAGGATAGAGTTGCTTAAGATTGTTTCCTTTTGTCCAAATGTTGTTTGCTTTGTGCTATTTGGGCTTTGAGTGATGGGAGTTAGCTGTTAGGTGGATACGTTAAAGTCACATGTGATTAGGGTTGAATAATCTCAGAGTGTTGGATTTGACACTATTGCATAGCTCTTGTTTGAGTCCTAACCGTTGTAGGGATGAGTCCGTTACTCGAAGGATTATCCGAGCCTCATCGCATGTGATTGTATTCAGGTAATAGCTAATTGGCATCACAAAGAGACCATCAACAGCTGAGGACTGGGATGGGTGGAGTCATAGGTTTCCTAGGGAAAGCCTAGGATAAGAGTAGCAGTGATCAGCAGTAGTGGAAGGGACCTGGTAGAGTCAAGGCAGTCTTTAGAGAAGGTACGGATAGACCAGGGAACTTGTAGTAGGTGTGATCCCTCCAGAGGTATTAGTATCACTAACAGTTGTTATTTCTTTTGTATTTCATAATGGTGGTACTACGCCCGAGGCCAGCAGTTGGCAGTACAGGAGAGGGATCGGGT
Organism: Lactuca saligna; assembly: GCF_052625555.1. Classification (NCBI taxonomy): domain Eukaryota; kingdom Viridiplantae; phylum Streptophyta; class Magnoliopsida; order Asterales; family Asteraceae; genus Lactuca; species Lactuca saligna. The sequence goes on from NC_136421.1 coordinate 152,806,563, forward strand.
TCGGGACCAGGTTCCTACCCAATAGATCAGGGGCTACGCGAGTTCATCACATCAGAGATCACTAGAGGCATCCTTGAGTCGACCCCCATCATCTTCGGGTCGATCAAGGAAGGGATATTGGAGATGATGGAGGATCGCCTCAGGGCATTCAGGAGCGACATGGCATCTAGCCAGTCAGGATCCCGTACACTATCCTTCAAGGACTTTCGGGGTAGTGGTGCGCTGGATTTTCATGGGGTGAAGGACCCCATAGCTGCCAGGCGATGGATTGCAGACATTAAGTCTGCACAGACGATTAGTTTCTGCCCTGAGGGGTCAAAGGTGAGGTTTGCAGCAGGGTGTTTACGAGATCGAGCTAGGGATTGATGGGAGTCCGTGAGCGACTCGTTGGGAGCCTCGGCTTCACCTGTCAAGGCTATGACATGGTCGGACTTTGTGACCAGGTTCAGGGTAGAGTTTGCACCGGCTGTCGAGCTTCAGCAGCTGGCCAAGGAGTTCTTGGATATGAGGTAGACGATAGAGACTGTGGCGGAGATCACTGCCAAGTTCTGGGAGAGGGAATTATTAGTGCCCCAGTATGCGGGGCATGAGGACATGAGGAGGACCCGCTACCATGACATGCTCCAAGCTGATATTCGAGAGCATGTTAGTTTTTCAGCTTGCCCAACCTTAGACTCTATGATTGCCAGAGCGAGGGAGAGAGAGATAGATCTGGAGCACGTCCGAAAGAGGAAGAAAGAGGAGGGATAGACAGGAGGGGCTTCGGGGAAGAAGCCCAAGGGATCAGATGGTAGGCCGAAAGGCCAGTCAGGACCGAGCCGCTGCAGGAAATGTGGCAGGCCTCATGAGGGGGCATGTAGACTGGGATCGTCGGGCTGCTATAAGTTTGGCAAGACGGGGAATTTCAGCAGGGATTGTACCACCCCTACACCTGTGATACAAACGTCTGAGTTGTTGTGTTTCCACTACAACCAGAGAGGCCACAAGAAGGCCAATTGCCCCCAGTTGACATCACTAGCGCCGGTTAAGGCGCCAGCTCCAGCTACCCTGCGGATTACAGATGGCCGGCAGGGCAAGGTAGAGGCTCCAGTAGTGAGGGGTCGGGCATTTCAGTTGACTGCAGAAGAGGCACGCGCCGCACCCGATGTGGTGACGGGTATGATTCTTTCCCTCTACTTTATTTTATGATGTTATGTTATTGATAGGTGCTCTGTGTATATGCATTAGGATCATTCCATGTCAACGGTATCCCGGTTTAGGTGTTGTTCGACTCGGGTGTCACCCGATCATTTGTTTCCCTTGCGCTTAGGAAGAGGTTTACTGAGTCCTCGGGCATGTTGGATTGCCCTTTAGAGGTGGAGATTGCCGATGATCGATCGGTGCGAGCATCAGCAGTGTTTAGGGATTGTGTACTGCGGTTATTTGAGGAGCGCTATTTGGTCGATTTAGTTCCCATTCCTTTGCGGGGGAACAAGGTGATTATAGGCATGGATTGGTTGAGCCCTAATGGGGCGGTGATAGATTGCGCACAGCAGCTAGTGCGGGTCAAGACCCCAAGCGGGGGAGAGTTGGTGATCCACGGCGAGAGGCCACAGCGTGGACCTATAGTATGTTCGGCAGTAAGAGCTAGGCGCTACCTTCAGCAGGGATGCGCGGGGTATGTCGCGTATGTTATGGATACCCAGGAGACTGGTAA